>NW_027459448.1:15000-1215000 GCF_050624435.1 Tenrec ecaudatus | reverse complement strand
CCTAACCCTAGGGCACCCCTAGGCTTAGGCTAGGGCACCCCTAGGCTTAGGGTAGGGCACCCCTAGGCTTCGGCTAGGGCACATCTAGGCTTATGCTAGGGCATCCCTAGGCTTAGGCTAAGGCTATGGCTCCAATAGGCTTAGGCTAGGGCACCCCTAGTCTTAGGATAGGGCACCCCTAGGCTTGGGCTAGGGCACCCCTAGGCTTAGGCTAAGGTTAGGGCTCCCCTAATCTAAGGTTAGGGCACCCCTAGGCTTAGGCTAGGGTACCCCTAGGCTTAGGATAGTGCACCACAAGGCTTAGGCTAGGGCACCCCTAAGCTTAGGCTAGGGCACCCCTAGTCTTAGGCTAAGCACCCCTAGGCTTAGGCTAAGGCTAGGGCTCCTCTAGCCTAAGGCTATGGCACCCCTAGCCTTAGGCTAGGGCATCCCTAAGCTTAGGCTAGGGCACCCCTAGGCTTAGGCTTAGGCTAGGGCTCAGCTAGCCTAAGGCTAGGGTAAGCCTAGGCTTAAGCTAGGTCACCCCTAGGCTTAGGGTAGGGCACTCCTAGGATTAGGGTAGGGCACCCCTTGGCTTTGGCTAGGGCACCCCTAGGCTTAGGCTAGGGTACCCCAAGGCTTAGGCTAGGGCACCCCTAAGCTTGGGCTAGGGCACCCCTAGGCTTAGGCTAAGTTTAGGGCTCCCCTAGCCTAAGGCTAGGGAACGCCTAGGCTTAGGATAGGGCACCACTAGGATTAGGCTAGGGCACCCCTAGGCTTAGGCTAAGGGTAGGGCTCCCCTAGCCTAAGGCTAGGGCACCCCTAGGCTTAGGCTAGGGCACCCCTAGGCTTACGCTAGGGCACCCATAAGCTTAGGCTAGGGCACCCCTATTCTTAGGCTAGGGCACCCCTATGCTTAGGCTAAGGCTAGGGCTCCCGTCGCCTAAGGTTAGGGCACCCCTAGGCTTAGCCTAGGGCACCCCTAGGCTTAGGCTAGGGCACCCCTTGGCTTAGGCTAGGGCACCCCTAGGGTTACTCTAAGGCTAGGGTTCCCCTAGCCTAACCCTAGGGCAGCCCTAGGCTTTGGATAGGGCACCCCAAGGCTTAGGCTAGGGCACCCCTCAGCTTAGGCTAGGGCACCCCTAGTCTTAGGCTAGGGCACACCTAGGCTTAGGCTTAGGCTAGGGCTCAGCTAGCCTAAGGCTAGGGCAAGGCTAGGCTTAGGCTAGGGCACCTCTAGACTTATGGTAGGGCACCCCTAGGGTTAGGGTAGGACACCCCTCGGCTTAGGCTAGGACACCCCTAGGCTTAGGCTAATGCTAGGGCTCCCCTAACCTAAGGCTAGGGCACCGCTAGGCTTAGGTTAGGGCACCCCTAGGCTTAGGATAGGGCACCACTAGGATTAGGCTAGGGCACCCCTAGGCTTAGGTTAAGGCCAGGGCTCCCCTAGCCTGAGGCTAGGGCACCCCTAGGCTTAGCCTAGTGCACCCCTAGGCTTAGGCTAGGGCACCCCTAGGCTTAGGCTAGGGCAACCCTAGGGTTAGGCTAAGGCTAGGGCTCCCCTACCCTAACCCTAGGGCACCCCTAGGCTTAGGCTAGGGCACCCCTAGGCTTAGGCTAAGGCTAGGCCTCCTCTAGCCTAAGGCTAGGGCACCCCTAGGCTTAGGCTAGGGCACCCCTAGCCTTAGGCTAGGGCATCCCTAAGCTTAGGCTAGGGCACGCCTAGTTTTAGGCTTAGGCTAGGGCTCAGCTAGCCTAAGGCTAGGGTAAGCCTAGGCTTAAGCTAGGGCACCCCTAAGCTTAGGGTAGGGCACCCCTCGGCTTAGGCTAGGGTAGGCCTAGGCTTAGGCTAGGGCACCCCTAGGCTTAGGCTAAGGCTAGTGTTCCCCTAGACTAAGGCTAGGGCTCCACTAGACTAAGGCTAGGGCACCCCTAGCCATAGGCTAGGGCACCCCTAGGCTTAGGCTAGGGCACCCCTAGGCTTAGGCTAGGGTACCCCTAGGCTTAGGCTAGGGCACCCCTAGGTTTGGGCTAGGGCACCCCTAGGCTTAGGCTAAGGCTAGGGCTACCCTAGCCTAACCCTAGGGCACCCCTAGGCTTAGGCTAAGGCTAGGGCTCAGCTAGCCTAAGGCTAGGGCACCCATAGGCTTAGGCTAGGGCACCCCTAGGCTTAGGGTAGGGCATCCCTAGGCTTAGGCTAGGGCACCCCTAGGCTTAGGCTAGGGCACCCCTAAACTTAGGCTAGGGCACCCCTAGTCTTATGCTAGGGCACCCCTAGGCTTAGGCTAAGGCTAGGGCTCCCCGTGTCTAAGGCTAGGGTACCACTATGCATAGGCTAGGGCACCCCTTGGCTTAGGCTAGGGCACCCCTAGGCTTAGGCTAGGGCACCCCTAGGCTTAGGATAGGGCACCCCTAGGCTTAGGCTAGGGCACATCTAGGCTTAGGCTAGGGCATCCCTAGGCTTAGGCTAAGGCTAGGGCTCCACTAGACTAAGGCTAGGGCACCCCTAGGGTTAGGCTATGGCACCCCTAGTCTTAGGCTAGGGCACCCCTAGGCTTGGGCTAGGGCACCCCTAGGTTAGGCTAAGGTTAGGGCTCCCCTAATTTAAGGTTAGGGCACCCCTAAGCTTAGGCTAGGGTACCCTTAGGCTTAGGATAGGGCACCCCAAGGTTTAGGCTAGGGCACCCCTAAGCTTCGGCTAGGGCACCCATAGTCTTACGCTAAGCACCCCTAGGCTTAGGCTAAGGCTAGGCCTCCTCTAGCCTAAGGCTATGGCACCCCTAGGCTTAGGCTAGGGCACCCCTAGCCTTAGGCTAGCGCATCCCTAAGCTTAGGCTAGGGCACCCCTAGGCTTAGGCTTAGGCTAGGGCTCAGCTAGCCTAAGGCTAGGGTAAATCTAGGCTTAAGCTAGGGCACCCCTAGGCTTAGGCTAGGGCACCCCTATACTTAGGCTAGGGTACCCTTAGGCTTAGGCTAGGGCACCCCTAGGCTTGGGCTAAGGCACCCCTATGCTTAGGCTAAGGTTAGGGCTCCCCTAGACTAAGGCTAGGGCACCCCTAGGCTTAGGCGAGGGCACCCCTAGGCTTAGGATAGGGCACCACTAGGATTAGGCTAGGGCACCCCTAGGCTTAGGCTAAGGCTAGGGCTCCCCTAGCCTAAGGCTAGGGCAGCCCTAGGCTTAGGCTAGGGCACCCCTAGGCTTAGGCTAGGGTACCCCTAGGCTTACGCTAGGGCACCCCTAAGCTTAGGCTAGGGAACCCCAATCTTAGGCTAGGGCACCCCTAGGCTTAGGCTAGGGTACCCGTAAGCTTAGACTAGGGCACCCCTAGTCTTAAGCTAGGGCACCCCTAGGCTTAGGCTAAGGCTAGGGCTCCCCTAGCCTAAGGCTAGGGCACCCCTATGCATAGGCTAGGGCACCCCTTGGCTTAGGCTAGGGCACCCTAGGCTTAGGCTAGGGCAACCCTAGACTTAGGATAGGGCACCCCTATGCTTAGGCTAAGGCTAGGGCTCAGCTAGCCTAAGGCTAGGGCACCCATAGGCTTAGGCTAGGGCAACCCTAGGCTTAGGGTAGGGCATCCCTAGGCTTAGGCTAAGGCTAGGGCTCCACTAGACTAAGGCTAGGGCACCCCTAGGCTTAGGCTAGGGCACCCCTAGTATTAGGCTAGGGCACCACTAGGCTTGGGCAAGGGCACCCATAGGCTTAGGCTAAGGTTAGGGCTCCCCTAATCTAAGGTTAGGGCACCCCTAGGCTTAGGCTAGGGTACCCCTAGGCTTAGGATAGGGCACCCCAAGGCTTAGGCTAGGGCACCCCTAAGCTTAGGCTAGGGCACCACTAGTCCTAGGCTAAGCACCCCTAGGCTTAGGCTAAGGCTAGGCCTCCTCTAGCCTAAGGCTATGGCACCCCTAGGCTTAGGCTACGGCACCCCTAGCCTTAGGCTAGGGCATCCCTAATCGTAGGCTAGGGCACCCATAGGCTTAGGCTTAGGCTAGGGCTCAGCTAGCCTAAGGCTAGGGTAAGCCTAGGCTTAAGCTAGGGCACCCCTAGGCTTAGGGTAGGGCACTCCTAGGCTTAGGGTAGGGCACCCCTCGGCTTAGGCTTGGGCACGCCTAGGCTTAGGGTAGGGCACCCCTAGGCTTAGGCTAAGGCTAGTGTTCCCCTAGCCTAAGGCTAGGGCTCCACTAGACTAAGGTTAGGGCACCCATAGCCTTAGGTTAGGGCACCCCTAGGCTTACGCTAGGGCACCCCTAGGTTTAGGCTAGGGTACCCCTAGGCTTAGGCTAGGGCACCCCTAAGCTTGGGCTAAGGCACCCCTAGGCTTAGGCTAAGGTAAAGGCTCCCCTAGACTAAGGCTAGGGCACCCCTAGGCTTAGGCTAGGGCACCCGTAGGCTTAGGATAGGGCACCCCTAGGCTTAGGCTAGGGCACCCCTAGGCTTAGGCTAGGGCACCCCTAGGCTTACGCTAGGGCACTCCTAAGCTTAGGCTAGGGCACCCCTAGTCTTAGGCTAGGGCACCCCTAGGCTTAGGCTAGGGCACCCCTAAGCTTAGGCTAGGGCACCCCTTGGCTTAGGCTAGGGCACCCCTAGGCTTAGGATAGGGCACCCCAAGGCTTATGCTAGGGCACCCCTAAGCTTAGGCTAGGGCACCCCTAGTCTTAGGCTAGGGCACCCCTAGGCTTAGGCTAAGGCTAGGCCTCCTCTAGCCTAAGGCTATGGCACCCATAGGCTTAGGCTAGGGCACCCCTAGACTTGGGCTAGGGCACGCCTAGGCTTAGGCTAAGGTTAGGGCTCCCCTAGCCTAAGGCTAGGGCACCCCTAGGCTTAGGCTAGGGCACCCCTAGTCTTAGGATAGGGCACCACTAGGATTTGGCTAGGGCACCCCTAGGCTTAGGCTAGGGCACCCCTAGGATTAGGCTAAGGCACCCCTAGGCTTATGCTAGGGCACCCCTTAGCTTAGGCTAGGGCACCCCTAATCTTAGGCTAGGGCACCCCTAGGCTTAGGATAGGGCACCCCTAAGCTTAGGCTAGGGCACCCCTAGTCTTATGCTAGGGCACCCCTAGGCTTAGGCTAAGGCTAGGGCTTCCCTAGTCTAAGGCTAGGGTACCCCTATGCATAGGCTAGGGCACCCCTTGGCTTAGGCTAGGGCACCCCTAGGCTTATGCTAGGGCACCCCTAGGCTTAGGATAGGGCACACCTAGGCTTAGGCTAAGGCTAGGGCTCAGCTAGCCTAGGGCTAGGGCACCCCAAGGCTTAGGCTTGGGCACCCCTAGGCTTAGGGTAGGGCACCCCTAGGCTTAGGCTAGGGCACATCTAGGCTTAGGCTAGGGCATCACTAGGCTTAGGCTAAGGCTAGGACTCCACTAGACTAAGGCTAGGGCACCCCTAGGTTTAGGCTAGGGCACCCCTAGTCTTAGGCTAGGGCACCCCTAGGCTAGGGTTAGGGCACCCCTAGGCTAGTGCTAGGGCACCCCTAGGTTAGGCTAAGGTTAGTTCTCTCCTAATCTAATTTAGGGCACCCCTAGGCTTAGGCTAGGGTACCCGTAGGCTTAGGATAGGGCACCCCAAAGTTTAGGCTAGGGCACCCCTAAGCTTAGGCTAGGGCACCCCTAGGCTTAGGCTAGGGCACCCCGAGGCTTAGGATAGGGCACCACTAGGATTAGGCTAGGGCACCCATAGGCTTAGGCTAAGGCTAGGGACCCCTAAACTAAGGCTAGTGCACCCCTAGGCTTAGGCTAGGGCACCCCTAGGCTTAGGCTAGGGTACCCCTAGGCTTACGCTAGGGCACCCCTAACTTAGGCTAGGGCACCCCTAGTCTTAGGCTAGGGCACCCCTAGGCTTAGGCTAGGGCACCCCTAAGCTTAGGCTAGGGCACCCCTAGTCTTATGCTAGGGCACCCCTAGGCTTAGGCTAAGGCTAGGGCTCCCCTAGTCTAAGGCTAGGGCACCCCTATGCATAGGCTAGGGCACCCCTTGTGTTAGGCTAGGGCACCCTAGGCTTAGGCTAGGGCACCCTTAGACTTAGGATAGGGCACCCCTAGGCTTAGGCTAAGGCTAGGGCCCAGCTAGCCTAAGGCTAGGGCACCCCTAGGCTTAGGCTAGGGCACCCCTAGTCTTAGGCTAGGGCACCCCTAGGCTTGGGCTAGGGCACCCCTAGGCTTAGGCTAAGGTTAGGGTTCCCCTAATCTAAGGTTAGGGCACCCCTAGGCTTAGGCTAAGGTACCCCTTGGCTTAGGATAGGGCACCCCAAGGCTTAGGGTAGGGCACTCCTAGGCTTAGGGTAGGGCACCCCTCGGCTTAGGCTAGGGCACGCCTAGGCTTAGGGTAGGGCACCCCTAGGCTTAGGCTAAGGCTAGTGTTCCCCTAGCCTACGGCTAGGGCTCCACTAGACTAAGGCTAGGGCACCCCTAGCCTTAGGTTAGGGCACCCATAGGCTTAGGCTAGGGCAACCCTAGGCTTAGGGTAGGGCATCCCTAGGCTTAGGCTAAGGCTAGGGCTCCACTAGACTAAGGCTAGGGCACCCCTAGGCTTAGGCTAGGGCACCCCTAGTATTAGGCTAGGGCACCACTAGGCTTGGGCTAGGGCACCCCTAGGCTTAGGCTAAGGTTAGGGCTCCCCTAATCTAAGGTTAGGGCACCCCTAGGCTTAGGCTAGGGTACCCCTAGGCTTAGGATAGGGCACCCCAAGGCTTAGGCTTGGGCACCCCTAAGCTTAGGCTAGGGCACCACTAGTCCTAGGCTAAGCACCCCTAGGCTTAGGCTAAGGCTAGGCCTCCTCTAGCCTAAGGCTATGGCACCCCTAGGCTTAGGCTACGGCACCCCTAGCCTTAGGCTAGGGCATCCCTAATCGTAGGCTAGGGCACCCATAGGCTTAGGCTTAGGCTAGGGCTCAGCTAGCCTAAGGCTAGGGTAAGCCTAGGCTTAAGCTAGGGTACCCCTAGGCTTAGGCTAGGGCACCCCTAAGCTTGGGCTAGGGCACCCCTAGGCTTAGGCTAAGGTTTGGGCTCCCCTAGACTAAGGCTAGGGCACCCCTAGGCTTAGGCTAGGGCACCCCTAGGCTTAGGCTAGGGCACCCCTAGGCTTAGGATAGGGCACCACTAGGATTAGGCTAGGGCACCCCTAGGCTTAGGATAAAGCTAGGGCTCCCCTAGCCTAAGGCTAGGGCACCCCTAGGCTTAGGCTAGGGCACCCCTAGGCTTAGGCTAGGGCAACACTAGGCTTAGGCTAGGGCACCCTTAGGCTTACGGTAGGGCACCCCTAAGCTTAGGCTAGGGCACCCCTAGTCTTAGGCTAGGGCACCCCTAGGCTTAGGCTAAGGCTAGGCCTCCTCTAGCCTAAGGCTATGGCACCCCTAGGCTTAGGCTAGGGCACCCCTAGGCTTGGTCTAGGGCACCCCAAGGCTTAGGCTAAGGTTAGGGCTCCCCTAGCCTAAGGCTAGGGCACCCCTAGGCTTAGGCTAGGGCACCCCTAGGCTTAGGATAGGGAACCACTAGGATTAGGCTAGGGCACCCCTAGGCTTAGGCTAAGGCTAGGGCTACCCTAGCCTAAGGCTAGGGCACCCCTAGGCTTAGGCTAGGGCACCCCTAGGCTTAGGCTAGGGCACCCCTAGGCTTACGCTAGGGCACCCCTAAGCTTAGGCTAGGGCACCCCTAGTCTTAGGCTAGGGTACCCCGAGGCTTAGGCTAGGGCACCCCTAAGCTTAGGCTAGGGCACCCCTAGTCTTATGCTAGGGCACCCCTAGGCTTAGGCTAAGGCTAGGGCTCCCCGTGTCTAAGGCTAGGGTACCCCTATGCATAGGCTAGGGCACCCCTTGGCTTAGGCTAGGGCACCCCTAGGCTTAGGCTAGGGCACCCCTAGGCTTAGGATAGGGCACCCCTAGTCTTAGGCTAAGGCTAGGGCTCAGCTAGCCTATGGATAGGGCACCCCAAGGCTTAGGCTAGGGCACCCCTAGGCTTAGGGTAGGCCACCCCTAGACTTAGGCTAGGGCACATCTAGGCTTAGGCTAGGGCATCCCTAGGCTTAGGCTAAGGCTAGGGATCCACTAGACTAAGGCTAGGGCACCCCTATGCTTAGGCTAGGGCACCCCTAGTCTTAGGCTAGGGCACCCCTAGGCTTGGGCTAGGGCACCCAGAGTTAGGCTAAGGTTACGGCTCCCCTAATTTAAGGTTAGGGCACCCCTATTCTTAGGCTAGGGTACCCCTAGGCTTAGGATAGGGCACCCCAAGGTTTAGGCTAGGGCACCCCTAATCTTAGGCTAGGGCACCCCTAGTCTTACGCTAAGCACCCCTAGGCTTAGGCTTAGGCTAGGGCTCAGCTAGACTAAGGCTAGGGTAAGTCTAGGCTTAAGCTAGGGCACCCCTAGGCTTAGGGTAGGGCACCACTCGGCTTAGGCTAGGGCAGATCGAGGCTTAGGCTAAGGGTAGGGCTCCCCTAGACTAAGGCTAGGGCACCCCTAGGCTTAGGCTAGGGCACCCCTAAGCTTAGGATAGGGCACCACTAGGATTAGGCTAGGGCACCCCAAGGCTTAGGCTAAGGGTAGGGCTCCCCTAGCCTAAGGCTAGGGCACCCCTAGGCTTAGGCTAGGGCACCCCTAGGCTTACGATAGGGCACCCCTAAGCTTAGGCTAGGCCACCCCTAGGCTTAGGCTAGGGCACCCCCAGGCTTAGGCTAGGGCACCCCTAAGCTTAGGCTAGGGCACCCCTAGTCGTAGGCTAGGGCACCCCTAGGCTTAGGCTAAGGCTACGGCTCCCCTAGGCTAAGGCTAGGGCACCCCTATGCATAGGCTAGGGCACCCCTTGGCTTGGGCTAGGGCACCCCTAGGCTTAGGCTAGGGCACCCCTCGGCTTAGGATAGGGCACCCCTAGGCTTAGGCTAAGGCTAGGGCTCAGCTAGCCAAAGGCTAGGGCAACCCTAGGCTAAGGCTAGGGCACCTCTAGGCTTAGGGTAGGGCAACCCTAGGCTTAGGCTAGGGCAGATCTAGGCTTAGGCTAGTGCACCCCTAGGCTTAGGCTAAGGCTAGGGCTACACTAGGCTAAGGCTAGGGCACCCCTAGGCTTAGGCTAGGGTACCCCTAGGCTTAGGCTAGGGCACCCCTAGGCTTGGGCTAGGGCACCCCTTGGCTTGGGCTAGGGCACCCCTAGGCTTAGGCTAAGGTTAGGGCTCCCATAGTCTAAGGTTAGGGCACCCCTAGGCTTAGGTTAGGGTACCCATAGGCTTAGGATAGGGCACCCCAAGGCTTAGGCTAGGGCACCCCTAAGCTTAGGCTAGGGCACCCCTAGTCTTAGGCTAGGGCACCCCAAGTCTTAGGCTAAGGCTAGGCCTCCTCTAGCCTAAGGCTATGGCACCCCTAGGCTTAGGCTAGGGCATCCCTAAGCTTAGGCTAGGGCACCCCTAGGCTTAGGCTTAGGCTAGGGCTCAGCTACCCTAAGGCTAGGGTAAGCCTAGGCTTAAGCTAGGGTAACCCTAGCCTTAGGGTATGGCACCCCTAGGCTTAGGGTAGGGCACCCCTCGGCTTAGGCTAGGGCATGCCTAGGCTTAGGCTAGGGCACCCCTAGGCTTAGGCTAAGGCTAGTGTTCCCCTAGCCTAAGGCTAGGGCTCCACTAGACTAAGGCTAGGGCACCCCTAGCCTTAGGCTAGGGCACCCCTAGGCTTAGGCTAGGGTACCCCTAGGCTTGTGCTAGGGCACCCCTAGGCTTAGGCTAAGGTTAGGGTTCCCCTAGCCTAAGGCTAGGTAACCCCTAGGCTTAGGCTAGGGCACTCCTAGGCTTAGGATAGGGCACCCCTTGGCTTAGGCTAGGGCACGCCTAGGGTTAGGCTAAGGCTAGGGCTCCCCTAGCCTAACCCTAGGGCAGCCCTAGGCTTTGGATAGGGCACCACAAGGCTTAGGCTAGGGCACCCCTAAGCTTAGGCTAGGGCACCCCTAGTCTTGGGCTAGGGCACCCCTAGGCTTAGGCTAAGGCTAGGGCTCCTCTAGCCTAAGGCTATGGCACCCCTAGGCTTAGTGTAGGGCACCCCTAGGCTTAGGCTAGGGCATCCCTAGGCTTAGGCTAGGGCACCCCTAGGCTTAGGCTTAGGCTAGGGCTCAGCTAGCCTAAGGCTAGGGCAAGGCTAGGCTTAGGCTAGGGCACCCCTAGGGTTAGGGTAGGGCACCCTTCGGCTTAGGCAAGGACACCCCTAGGCTTAGGCTAAAGCTAGGGCTCCCCTAGCTTAAGGCTAGGGCACCCGTAGGCTTAGGCTAGGGCACCCCTAGGCTTAGGAGAGGGCACCACTAGGAGTAGGCTAGGGCACCCCTTGGCTTAGGCTAAGGCCAGGGCTCCCCTAGCCTAAGGCTAGGGCACCCCTAGGCCTAACCTAGGGCACCCCTAGGCCTAACCTAGGACACCCCTAGGCTTAGGCTAGGGCACCCCTAGGCTTAGGCTAGGGCACCCGTAGGCTTACGCTAGGGCACCCCTAAGCTTAGCCTAGGGCACCCCTAGGCTTAGGCTAGGGCACCCCCAGGCTTAGGCTTGGGCACCCCTAAGCTTAGGCTAGGGCACCCCTAGTCTTAGGCTAGGGCACCCCTAGGCTTAGGCTAAGACTAGGGCTCCCCTAGTCTAAGGCTAGGGCACGCCTATGAATAGGCTAGGGCACCCCTTGGCTTAGTCTAGGGCACACCTAGGCTTAGGCTAGGGCACCCCTAGGCTTAGGATAGGGCACCCCTAGGCTTAGACTAAGGCTAAGGCTCAGCTAGCCTAAGGCTAGGGCACCCCTAGGCTTAGGCTAGGGCACCTCTAGGCTTACGGTAGGGCAACCCTAGGCTTTGGCTAGGGCACATTTAGGCTTAGGCTAGGGCACCCCTAGGCTTAGGCTAAGGCTAGGGATACACTAGGCTAAGGCTAGGGCACCCCTAGGCTTAGGCTAGGGCACCCCTAGGCTTAGGCTAGGGCACCCCTAGACTTAGGCTAGGGCACCCCTTGGCTTGGGCTAGGGCACCCCTAGGCTTAGGCTAAGGTTAGGGCTCCCCTAGTCTAAGGTTAGGGCACCCCTAGGCTTAGGCTAGGGTACCCCTAGGCTTAGGATAGGGCACCCCAAGCTTAGGTTAGGGCACCCCTAAGCTTAGGCTAGGGCACCCCTAGTCTTAGGCTAGGGCAACCCTAGGCTTAGGCTAAGGCTAGGCCTCCTCTAGCCTAAGGCTATGGCACCCCTAATCTTAGGTTAGGGCACCCCTAGCCTTATGCAAGGGCATCCCTAAGCTTAGGCTAGGGCACCCCTAGGCTTAGGCTTAGGCTAGGGCTCAGCTACCCTAAGGCTAGGGTAAGCCTAGGCTTAAGCTAGGGCACCCCTAGCCTTAGGGTATGGCACCCCTAGGCTTAGGGTAGGGCACCCCTCGGCTTAGGCTAGGGCCTGCCTAGGCTTAGGTTAGGGCACCCCTAGGCTTAGGCTATGGCTAGTGTTCCCCTAGCCTAAGGCTAGGGCTCCACTAGACTAAGGCTAGGGCACCCCTAGCCTTAGGCTAGGGCACCCCTAGGCTTAGGCTAGGGCACACCTAGGCTTAGTCTAAGGTTAGGGTTCCCCTAGCCTAAGGCTAGGTAACCCCTAGGCTTAGGCTAGGGCACTCCTAGGCTTAGGATAGGGCACCCCTTGGCTTAGGCTAGGGCACCCCTAGGGTTAGGCTAAGGCTAGGGCTCCCCTAGCCTAACCCTAGGGCAGCCCTAGGCTTTGGATAGGGCACCCCAAGGCTTAGGCTAGGGCACCCCTAAGCTTAGGCTAGGGCACCCCTAGTCTTCGGCGAGGGCACCCCTAGGCTTAGGCTAAGGCTAGGGCTCCTCTAGCCTAAGGCTATGGCACCCCTAGCCTTAGTGTAGGGCACCCCTAGGCTTAGGCTAGGGCATCCCTAGGCTTAGGCTAGGGCACCCCTAAGCTTAGGCTTACGCTAGGGCTCAGCTAGCCTAAGGTTAGGGCAAGGCTAGGCTTAGGCTAGGGCACCCCTAGGGTTAGGGTAGGGCACCCCTCGGCTTAGGCAAGGACACCCCTAGGCTTAGGCTAAAGCTAGGGCTCCCCTAGCTTAAGGCTACGGCACCCCTAGGCTTAGGCTAGGGCACCCCTAGGCTTAGGTTAGGGCACCCCTTGGCTTGGGCTATGGCACCCCTAGGCTTAGGCTAAGGTTAGGGCTCCCCTAGTCTAATGTTAGGGCACCCCTAGGCTTAGGCTAGGGTACCCCTAGGCTTAGGATAGGGCATGCCTAGGCTTAGGCTAGGGCACCCCTAGGCTTAGGCTAAGGCTAGTGTTCCCCTAGCCTAAGGCTAGGGCTCCACTAGACTAAGGCTAGGGCACCCCTAGCCTTAGGCTAGGGCACCCCTAGGCTTAGGCTAGGGCACCCCTAGGCTTAGGCTAGGGTACCCCTAGGCTTAGGCTAGTGCACCCCTAGGCTTGGGCTAGGGCACCCCTAGGCTTAGGCTAAGGTTAGGGTTCCCCTAGCCTAAGGCTAGGTAACCCCTAGGCTTAGGCTAGGGCACCCCTAGGCTTAGGATAGGGCACCACTAGGATTAGGCTAGGGCACACCAAGGCTTAGGCGAAGGCTAGGGCTCCCCTCGCCTAAGGCTCGGGCACCCCTAGGCTTAGTCTAGGGCACCCCTAGGCTTAGGCTAGGGCACCCCTTGGCTTAGGCTAGGGCACCCCTAGGGTTAGTCTTAAGCTAGGGCTCCCCTAGCCTAATCCTAGGGCAGCCCTAGGCTTTGGTTAGGGCACCCCAAGGCTTAGGCTAGGGCACCCCTAAGCTTAGGCTAGGGCACCCCTAGGCTTAGGCTAAGCCTAGGGCTCCTCTAGCCTAAGGCTATGGCACCCCTAGGCTTAGTCTAGGGCACCCCTAGGCTTAGGCTAGGGCATCCCTAGGCTTAGGCTAGAGCACCACTAGGCTTAGGCTTACGCTAGGGCTCAGCTAGCCTAAGGCTAGGGCAAGGCTAGGCTTAGGCTAGGGCACCCCTAGGGTTAGGGTAGGGCACCCCTCGGCTTAGGAAAGGACACCCCTAGGCTTAGGTTAAAGCTAGGGCTCCCCTAGCCTAAGGCTAGGGCACCCCTAGGCTTAGGCTAGGGGACCCCTAGGCTTAGGATAGGGCACCACTAGGATTAGGCTAGGGCACCCCTAGGCTTAGGCTAAAGCCAGGGCTCCCCTAGCCTAAGGCTAGGGCACCCCTAGGCCTAACCTAGGGCACCCCTAGGCTTGGGCTAGGGCACCCCGAGGCTTAGGCTAAGGTTAGGGCTCCCCTAGTCTAAGGTTAGGGCACCCCTAGGCTTAGGCTAGGGTACCCCTAGGCTTTGGATAGGGCACCCCAAGGCTTAGGTTCGGGCACCCCTAAGCTTAGGCTAAGGCACCCCTAGTCTTAGGCTAGGGCAACCCTAGGCTTAGGGTAAGGCTAGGCCTCGTCTAGCCTAAGGCTATGACACCCCTAGGCTTAGGCTAGGGCACCCCTAGCCTTAGGCTAGGGCATCCCTAAGCTTAGGCTAGGGCAACCATAGGCTTAGGCTTAGGCTAGGGCTCAGCTACCCTAAGGCTAGGGTAATCCTAGGCTTAGGGTAGGGCACCCCTAGGCTTAGGGTAGGGCACCCCTCGGCTTAGGCTAGGGCACGCCTAGGCTTAGGCTAGGGCACCCCTAGGCTTAGGCTAAGGCTAGTGTTCCCCTAGCCTAAGGCTAGGGCTCCACTAGACTAAGGCTAGGGCACCCCTAGCCTTAGGCTAGGGCACCCCTATGCTTAGGCTAGGGCACCCCTAGGCTTAGGCTAGGGTACCCCTAGGCTTAGGCTAGGGCACCCCTAGGCTTGGGCTAGGGCACCCCTAGGCTTAGGCTAAGGTTAGGGTTCCCCTAGCCTAAGGCTAGGTAACCCCTAGGCTTAGGCTAGGGCACCCCTAGGCTTAGGATAGGGCACCCCTAAGCTTAGGCTAGGGCACCCCTAGGCTTAGGCTAAGCCTAGGGCTCCTCTAGCCTAAGGCTACGGCACCCCTAGGCTTAGTCTAGGGCACCCCTAGGCTTAGGCTAGGGCATCCCTAGGCTTAGGCTAGAGCACCACTAGGCTTAGGCTTACGCTTGGGCTCAGCTAGCCTAAGGCTAGGGCAAGGCTAGGCTTAGGCTAGGGCACCCCTAGGGTTAGGGTAGGGCACCCCTCGGCTTAGGAAAGGACACCCCTAGGCTTAGGTTAAAGCTAGGGCTCCCCTAGCCTAAGGCTAGGGCACCCCTAGGCTTAGGCTAGGGGACCCCTAGGCTTAGGATAGGGCACCACTAGGATTAGGCTAGGGCACCCCTAGGCTTAGGCTAAAGCCAGGGCTCCCCTAGCCTAAGGCTAGGGCACCCCTAGGCCTAACCTAGGGCACCCCTAGGCTTAGGCTAGGGCACCCCTAGGCTAAGACTAAGGCACCCCTAGGGTTAGACTAAGGCTAGGGCTCCCCTAGCCTAACCCTAGGGCACCCTTAGGCTTAGGATAGGGCACCCCAAGGCTTAGACTAGGGCACCCCTAAGCTTAGGCTAGGGCACCCCTAGTCTTAGTGTAGGGCACCCCTAGGCTTAGGGTAGGGCACCCCTCGGCTTACGCTAGGGCACCCCTAGGCTTAGGCTAGGGCAACCCTAGGCTTAGGCTTAGGCTAGTGTTCCCCTAGCCTAAGGCTAGGGCACCCCTAGGCTTAGGCTAGGGCACCCCTAGACTTAGGCTTAGGCTAGGGCTCAGCTAGCCTAAGGCTAGGGTAAGCCTAGGCTTAGGCTAGGGCAGCCCTAGGCTTAGGGTAGGACACCCCTAGGCTTAGGCTAGGGCACCCCTAGGCTTAGGATAGGGCACCCCTAGGCTTAGGCTAAGGCTAGGGCTCAGCTAGCCTAAGGCTAGGGCACCCCTAGGCTTAGGCTAGGGCACTCCTACGCTTAGGCTAAGGCTAGTGCTCCCCTAGTCTAAGGCTAGGGCACCCCTCGACTTAGGATAGGGCACCCCTAAGCTTAGGCTAGGGCACCGCTAGGCTTAGACTAGGGCACCCCTAAGCTTAGGCTAGGGCACCGCTAAGCTTAGGCTAATGCTAGGGCTCCCATTGCCTAATCCTAGGGCACCCCTAGGCTTAGGCTAGGGCACCCCTAGGCTTAGACTAGGGAACCCCTAAGCTTAGGCAAGGGCAACCCTAATCTTAGGCTAGGGCACCCCTAGGCTTAGGCTAGGGCACCCCTAGGCGTAGGCTAGTGCACCCCTAGGCTTAGGATAGGGCAACTCTAGGCTTAGGGTAGGGCACCCCAAGGCTTAGGCTAGGGCACCCCTAAGCTTAGGCTAGGGCACCCCTAGTCTTAGGCTAGGGCACCCCTAGGCTTAGGCTAAGGCTAGGCCTCCTCTAGCCTAAGGCTATGGCACCCCTAGGCTTAGGCTAGGGCATCCCTAAGCTTAGGCTATGGCACCCCTAAGCTTAGGCTTAGGCTAGGGCTCAGCTAGCCTAAGGCTAGGGTAAGCCTAGGCTTAGGCTAGGACATCCCTAGGCTTAGGGTAGGGCACCCCTAGGCTTAGGGTAGGGCACCCCTCGGCTTAGGCTAGGGCACGCCTAGGATTAGGCTAGGGCAACCCTAGGCTTAGGCTTAGGCTAGTGTTCCCCTAGCCTAAGGATAGGGCACCACTAGGGTTACGCAAGGGCACCCTTTAGGCTTAGGCTAGGGCACCCCTAGGCTTAGGCTAGGGCACCCCTAGGCTTAGGCTAGGACACCCCTAGACTTAGGCTAGGAAACCAGTAGGCTTAGGCTAAGGCTAGGGCTCCCCTAGCCTAAGGCTAGGGCACTCGTAGGCTTAGGCTAGGGCACCCGTAGGCTTAGGCTAGGGCACCCCTAGGCTTACACTTAGGCTAGGGTTCAGCTAGCCTAAGGCTAGGGCAAGCCTAGGCTTAGGCTAGGGCACCCCTAGGCTTAGGGTAGGGCACCACTAGGCTTAGGGTAGGTCACCCATAGGCTTAGGCTAGGGCACGCCTAGGCTTAGGCTAGGGCACCCCTAGGCTTAGGCTAGGGCACCCCTAGGCTTAGGCTAGGGCAGCCATAGGATTAGGCTAAGGCTAGGGGACCCCTAGGTTTAGGCTAAGGCACCCCTAGGCTTAGGCTAAGGCTAGGTAACCCCTAGGCTTAGGCTAAGGCACCACTAGGCTTAGGCCAGGGCACCCCTAGGCTTAGGCTAGGGCACCCCTAGGCTTAGGCTAAGGCTAGGTCAACCCTAGGATTAGGTTAAGGCACCAGTAGGCTTAGGCTAGGGCACCCCTAGGCTTAGGCTATGGCACTCCTAGGCTTAGGCTAGGGCACCCCTAGGCTGAGGCTAGGGCACCCATAGGCTTAGGCAAAGGCTAGGGCTCCCCTAGCCTAAAGCTATGGAACCCCTAGGCTTTGGCTAAGGCACTCCTAGGCTTAGGCTAGGGCACCCCTAGGATTAGGCTAAGGCTAGGGCTCCCCTATCTTAACCCTAGGGCACCCCTAGTCTTAGGCTAGGGCACCCCTAGGCTTAGGCTAAGGCTAGGGCTCCCCTAGCCTAAGGCTAGGGCACCACTAGGCTTAGGCTAGGGCACCCTTAGGCTTAGGCTAGGGCCCCCTAAGCTTAGGCTAGGGCACCCTTAGTCTTAGGATGGGGCACCCCTAAGCTTAGGCTACGGCACCCCTAAGTTTAGGCTAGGGCACCCCTAGGCTTAGGCTAGGGCACGCCTAGGCTAAGGCTAGGGCACCCCTAGGCTTAGGCTACGGCACGCCTAGGTTTAGCCTAGGGCACTCCTAGGGTTAGGCTAAGGCTGGTGCTCCCCTAGCCTAAGGCTACGGCACCCCTAGGCTTAGTCTAGGGCACCCCTAGGCTTAGGCTAGGGCATCCCTAGGCTTAGGCAAGGGCACCCCTAGGCTTAGGCTTAGGCTAGGGCTCAGCTAGCCTAAGGCTAGGGCAAGGCTAGGCTTAGGTTAGGGCACCCCTAGGCTTAGGGTAGGGCACCCCTAGGGTTAGGGTAGGGCACCCCGCGGCTTAGGCTAGGACACCCCTAGGCTTTGGCTAAAGCTAGGACTCCCCTAGCCTAAGGCAAGGGCACCCTAAGCTTAGGCTAGGGCACCCATAGGCTTAGGATAGGGCACCACTAGGATTAGGCTAGGGCACCCCTAGGCTTAGGCTACGGCCAGGGCTCCCCTAGCCTAAGGCTAGGGCACCCCTAGGCTTAGCCTAGGGCACCTCTAGGCTTAGGCTAGGCCACCCCTAGGCTTAGGCTAGGGCACCGCTAGGGTTAGGCTAGGGCACCCCTAGGGTTAGGCTACGGCTAGGGCTCCCCTAGCCTAACCCTAGGGCACCCCTAGGCTTAGGATAGGGCACGCCAAGGCTTAGGCTAGGGCAACCCTAAGCTTAGGCTAGGGCACCCCTAGTCTTAGGCTAGGGCACCCCTAGGCTTAGGCTAAGGCTAGGCCTCCTCTAGCCTAAGGCTATGGCACCCCTAGGCTTAGGCTAGGGCATCCCTAAGCTTACGCTATGGCACCCCTAGGCTTAGGCTTAGGCCAGGGCTCAGCTAGCCTAAGGCTAGGGTAAGCCTAGGCTTAGGCTAGGGCACCCCTATCCTAAGGCTAGGGCACCCCTAGGCATTGGCTAAGGCACTCCTAGGCTTAGGCTAGGGCACCCCTAGGCTTAGACTAGGGCACCCCTAAGCATAGGCTAGGGCACCTCTAAGCTTAGGCTAATGCTAGGGCTCCCCATGCCTAACCCTAGGGCACCCCTAGGCTTAGGCTAGGGCACCCCTAGGCTTAGACTAGGGCACCCCTAAGCTTAGGCAAGGGCAACCCTAGTCTTAGGCTAGGGCACCCCTAGGCTTAGGCTAGGGCACCCCTAGGCGTAGGCTACTGCACCCCTAGGCTTAGGATAGGGCAACTCTAGGCTTAGGGTAGGGCACCGCTAGGTTTAGGCTAGTGCACCCCTTGGCTTAGGCTAAGTGTAGGGCTCCACTAGACTTAGGCTAGGACACCCCTAGCCTTAGGCTAGGGCACCCCTAGGCTTAGGCTACGGCACCCCTAGGCTTAGGCTAGGGCACCCCTAGGCTTAGGCTAAGGCTAGGGCTCCCCTAGCCTAAGGCTAGGGCACCGCTAAGCTTAGGCTAGGGCACCCCTCATCTTATGCTAGGGCACCCCTAGGCTTAAGCTAAGGCTAGGGCTCCCCTAGCCTAAGGCTAGGGCACCCTGAGGCTTAGGCTAGGGCACCCCTAGGCTTAGGCTAGGGCACCCCTAGGCTTAGGCTAGCGCACCCTTAGGCTGAGGCTAGGGCACCCCTAGGCTGAGGCTAGGGCACCCCTAGGCTGAGGCTAGGGCACCCCTAGGCTGAGGCTAGGGCACCCCTTGGCTTAGGCTAAGGCTAGCGTTACAATAGCCTAAGGCTAGGGCACCCCAAGGCTTTGGCAAAGGGCACCCCTAGGCTTAGGATAGGGAACTTCTAGGCATAGGCTAGGGCCCCCTTAGGTTTAGGCTAGGGCACCCCAACGCTAGGCTAAGGCACCCCTAGGCTTACGCTAAGGTTAGGGCTCCCCTAGCCTAAGGCTAGGGCACCTCTAGGCTTAGGCTAGGGCAGCCCTAGGATTAGTCTAGGGCACCCCTCTGCTTAGGCTAGGGCACCCCAAGGCTTTGGCAAGGGCACCCCTAGGCTTAGGCTAGGGCACACCTAGGCTTAGGCTAAGGCACCCCTAGGCATAGGCTAGCGCACCCCTAGGCTAGGCTAAGGCTAGGGTTCCGCTAGGCTTAGGCTAAGGCACCCCTAGGCTTACGCTAAGGCCCCACTAGGCTTAGGCTAGGACACCCCTAGGCTTAGGCCAAGGCACTCCTAGGCTTAGGCTAGGGCACCCCTAGGCTGAGGCTAGGGCACCCATAAGCTTAGGCTAAGGCTAGGGTTACCCTAGCCTAAGATTAGGGCACCCCTAGGCTTAGGCTAGGGCACCCCTAGGCTTAAGCTAGGGCACCCGTAGGATTAGGCTAAGGCTAGGGCTCCCCTAGTCTAACCCTAGGGCACCCCTAGGCTTAGGCTAGGGGACCCCTAGGCTTAACCTAGGGCACCCCTAAGCTTAGGCTAGGGTACCCCTAGTCTTAGGCTAGGGCACCCCTAGGCTTAGGCTTAGGCTAGGGCACCCTTAGGCTTAGGGTAGGGCACGCCTAGGCCTAGGCTAGGGCACCCCTAAGCTTAGGCTAAGGCTAGTGCTCCCCTAGCCTAAGGCTATGGCACCCCTAGGGTTAGGTTAGGGCACCCCAAGGCTTAGGCTAGGACACCCCTAGGCTTAGGCTAAGGCTAGGCCTCCTCTAGCCTAAGGCTATGGCACCCCTAGGCTTAGGCTAGGGCATCCCTAAGCTTAGGCTATGGCACCCCTAAGCTTAGGCTTAGGCTAGGGCTCAGCTAGCCTAAGGCTAGGGTAAGCCTAGGCTTAGGCTAGGACATCCCTAGGCTTAGGGTAGGGCACCCCTAGGCTTAGGGTAGGGCACCCCTCGGCTTAGGCTAGGGCACGCCTAGGATTAGGCTAGGGCAACCCTAGGCTTAGGCTTAGGCTAGTGTTCCCCTAGCCTAAGGATAGGGCACCACTAGGGTTACGCAAGGGCACCCTTTAGGCTTAGGCTAGGGCACCCCTAGGCTTAGGCTAGGGCACCCCTAGGCTTAGGCTAGGACACCCCTAGACTTAGGCTAGGAAACCAGTAGGCTTAGGCTAAGGCTAGGGCTCCCCTAGCCTAAGGCTAGGGCACTCGTAGGCTTAGGCTAGGGCACCCGTAGGCTTAGGCTAGGGCACCCCTAGGCTTACACTTAGGCTAGGGTTCAGCTAGCCTAAGGCTAGAGCAAGCCTAGGCTTAGGCTAGGGCACCCCAAGGCTTAGGGTAGGGCACCCCTAGGTTTAGGGTAGGTCACCCATAGGCTTAGGCTAGGGCACGCCTAGGCTTAGGCTAGGGCACCCCTAGGCTTAGGCTAAGGCTAGTGCTCCCCTAGCCTAAGGCTAGGGCACCACTAGGGTTAGGCTAGGGCACCCCTAGGCTTAGGCTAGGGCACCCCTAGGCTTAGGCTAGGGCAGCCATAGGCTTAGGCTAAGGCTAGGGGACCCCTAGGTTTAGGCTAAGGCACCCCTAGGCTTAGGCTAAGGCTAGGTAACCCCTAGGCTTAGGCTAAGGCACCACTAGGCTTAGGCCAGGGCACCCCTAGGCTTAGGCTAGGGCACCCCTAGGCTTAGGCTAAGGCTAGGTCAACCCTAGGATTAGGTTAAGGCACCAGTAGGCTTAGGCTAGGGCACCCCTAGGCTTAGGCTATGGCACTCCTAGGCTTAGGCTAGGGCACCCCTAGGCTGAGGCTAGGGCACCCATAGGCTTAGGCAAAGGCTAGGGCTCCCCTAGCCTAAAGCTATGGAACCCCTAGGCTTTGGCTAAGGCACTCCTAGGCTTAGGCTAGGGCACCCCTAGGATTAGGCTAAGGCTAGGGCTCCCCTATCTTAACCCTAGGGCACCCCTAGTCTTAGGCTAGGGCACCCCTAGGCTTAGGCTAAGGCTAGGGCTCCCCTAGCCTAAGGCTAGGGCACCACTAGGCTTAGGCTAGGGCACCCTTAGGCTTAGGCTAGGGCCCCCTGAGCTTAGGCTAGGGCACCCTTAGTCTTAGGATGGGGCACCCCTAAGCTTAGGCTACGGCACCCCTAAGTTTAGGCTAGGGCACCCCTAGGCTTAGGCTAGGGCACGCCTAGGCTAAGGCTAGGGCACCCCTAGGCTTAGGCTACGGCACGCCTAGGTTTAGCCTAGGGCACTCCTAGGGTTAGGCTAAGGCTGGTGCTCCCCTAGCCTAAGGCTACGGCACCCCTAGGCTTAGTCTAGGGCACCCCTAGGCTTAGGCTAGGGCATCCCTAGGCTTAGGCAAGGGCACCCCTAGGCTTAGGCTTAGGCTAGGGCTCAGCTAGCCTAAGGCTAGGGCAAGGCTAGGCTTAGGTTAGGGCACCCCTAGGCTTAGGGTAGGGCACCCCTAGGGTTAGGGTAGGGCACCCCGCGGCTTAGGCTAGGACACCCCTAGGCTTTGGCTAAAGCTAGGACTCCCCTAGCCTAAGGCTAGGGCACCCTAAGCTTAGGCTAGGGCACCCATAGGCTTAGGATAGGGCACCACTAGGATTAGGCTAGGGCACCCCTAGGCTTAGGCTACGGCCAGGGCTCCCCTAGCCTAAGGCTAGGGCACCCCTAGGCTTAGCCTAGGGCACCTCTAGGCTTAGGCTAGGCCACCCCTAGGCTTAGGCTAGGGCACCGCTAGGGTTAGGCTAGGGCACCCCTAGGGTTAGGCTACGGCTAGGGCTCCCCTAGCCTAACCCTAGGGCACCCCTAGGCTTAGGATAGGGCACGCCAAGGCTTAGGCTAGGGCAACCCTAAGCTTAGGCTAGGGCACCCCTAGTCTTAGGCTAGGGCACCCCTAGGCTTAGGCTAAGGCTAGGCCTCCTCTAGCCTAAGGCTATGGCACCCCTAGGCTTAGGCTAGGGCATCCCTAAGCTTACGCTATGGCACCCCTAGGCTTAGGCTTAGGCCAGGGCTCAGCTAGCCTAAGGCTAGGGTAAGCCTAGGCTTAGGCTAGGGCACCCCTATCCTAAGGCTAGGGCACCCCTAGGCATTGGCTAAGGCACTCCTAGGCTTAGGCTAGGGCACCCCTAGGCTTAGACTAGGGCACCCCTAAGCATAGGCTAGGGCACCTCTAAGCTTAGGCTAATGCTAGGGCTCCCCATGCCTAACCCTAGGGCACCCCTAGGCTTAGGATAGGGCACCCCTAGGCTTAGACTAGGGCACCCCTAAGCTTAGGCAAGGGCAACCCTAGTCTTAGGCTAGGGCACCCCTAGGCTTAGGCTAGGGCACCCCTAGGCGTAGGCTACTGCACCCCTAGGCTTAGGATAGGGCAACTCTAGGCTTAGGGTAGGGCACCGCTAGGTTTAGGCTAGTGCACCCCTTGGCTTAGGCTAAGTGTAGGGCTCCACTAGACTTAGGCTAGGACACCCCTAGCCTTAGGCTAGGGCACCCCTAGGCTTAGGCTACGGCACCCCTAGGCTTAGGCTAGGGCACCCCTAGGCTTAGGCTAAGGCTAGGGCTCCCCTAGCCTAAGGCTAGGGCACCGCTAAGCTTAGGCTAGGGCACCCCTCATCTTATGCTAGGGCACCCCTAGGCTTAAGCTAAGGCTAGGGCTCCCCTAGCCTAAGGCTAGGGCACCCTGAGGCTTAGGCTAGGGCACCCCTAGGCTTAGGCTAGGGCACCCCTAGGCTTAGGCTAGCGCACCCTTAGGCTGAGGCTAGGGCACCCCTAGGCTGAGGCTAGGGCACCCCTAGGCTGAGGCTAGGGCACCCCTAGGCTGAGGCTAGGGCACCCCTTGGCTTAGGCTAAGGCTAGCGTTACAATAGCCTAAGGCTAGGGCACCCCAAGGCTTTGGCAAAGGGCACCCCTAGGCTTAGGATAGGGAACTTCTAGGCATAGGCTAGGGCCCCCTTAGGTTTAGGCTAGGGCACCCCAACGCTAGGCTAAGGCACCCCTAGGCTTACGCTAAGGTTAGGGCTCCCCTAGCCTAAGGCTAGGGCACCTCTAGGCTTAGGCTAGGGCAGCCCTAGGATTAGTCTAGGGCACCCCTCTGCTTAGGCTAGGGCACCCCAAGGCTTTGGCAAGGGCACCCCTAGGCTTAGGCTAGGGCACACCTAGGCTTAGGCTAAGGCACCCCTAGGCATAGGCTAGCGCACCCCTAGGCTAGGCTAAGGCTAGGGTTCCGCTAGGCTTAGGCTAAGGCACCCCTAGGCTTACGCTAAGGCCCCACTAGGCTTAGGCTAGGACACCCCTAGGCTTAGGCCAAGGCACTCCTAGGCTTAGGCTAGGGCACCCCTAGGCTGAGGCTAGGGCACCCATAAGCTTAGGCTAAGGCTAGGGTTACCCTAGCCTAAGATTAGGGCACCCCTAGGCTTAGGCTAGGGCACCCCTAGGCTTAAGCTAGGGCACCCGTAGGATTAGGCTAAGGCTAGGGCTCCCCTAGTCTAACCCTAGGGCACCCCTAGGCTTAGGCTAGGGAACCCCTAGGCTTAACCTAGGGCACCCCTAAGCTTAGGCTAGGGTACCCCTAGTCTTAGGCTAGGGCACCCCTAGGCTTAGGCTTAGGCTAGGGCACCCTTAGGCTTAGGGTAGGGCACGCCTAGGCCTAGGCTAGGGCACCCCTAAGCTTAGGCTAAGGCTAGTGCTCCCCTAGCCTAAGGCTATGGCACCCCTAGGGTTAGGTTAGGGCACCCCAAGGCTTAGGCTAGGACACCCCTAGGCTTAGGCTAAGGCTAGGCCTCCTCTAGCCTAAGGCTATGGCACCCCTAGGCTTAGGCTAGGGCATCCCTAAGCTTAGGCTATGGCACCCCTAAGCTTAGGCTTAGGCTAGGGCTCAGCTAGCCTAAGGCTAGGGTAAGCCTAGGCTTAGGCTAGGACATCCCTAGGCTTAGGGTAGGGCACCCCTAGGCTTAGGGTAGGGCACCCCTCGGCTTAGGCTAGGGCACGCCTAGGATTAGGCTAGGGCAACCCTAGGCTTAGGCTTAGGCTAGTGTTCCCCTAGCCTAAGGATAGGGCACCACTAGGGTTACGCAAGGGCACCCTTTAGGCTTAGGCTAGGGCACCCCTAGGCTTAGGCTAGGGCACCCCTAGGCTTAGGCTAGGACACCCCTAGACTTAGGCTAGGAAACCAGTAGGCTTAGGCTAAGGCTAGGGCTCCCCTAGCCTAAGGCTAGGGCACTCGTAGGCTTAGGCTAGGGCACCCGTAGGCTTAGGCTAGGGCACCCCTAGGCTTACACTTAGGCTAGGGTTCAGCTAGCCTAAGGCTAGAGCAAGCCTAGGCTTAGGCTAGGGCACCCCAAGGCTTAGGGTAGGGCACCCCTAGGTTTAGGGTAGGTCACCCATAGGCTTAGGCTAGGGCACGCCTAGGCTTAGGCTAGGGCACCCCTAGGCTTAGGCTAAGGCTAGTGCTCCCCTAGCCTAAGGCTAGGGCACCACTAGGGTTAGGCTAGGGCACCCCTAGGCTTAGGCTAGGGCACCCCTAGGCTTAGGCTAGGGCAGCCATAGGCTTAGGCTAAGGCTAGGGGACCCCTAGGTTTAGGCTAAGGCACCCCTAGGCTTAGGCTAAGGCTAGGTAACCCCTAGGCTTAGGCTAAGGCACCACTAGGCTTAGGCCAGGGCACCCCTAGGCTTAGGCTAGGGCACCCCTAGGCTTAGGCTAAGGCTAGGTCAACCCTAGGATTAGGTTAAGGCACCAGTAGGCTTAGGCTAGGGCACCCCTAGGCTTAGGCTATGGCACTCCTAGGCTTAGGCTAGGGCACCCCTAGGCTGAGGCTAGGGCACCCATAGGCTTAGGCAAAGGCTAGGGCTCCCCTAGCCTAAAGCTATGGAACCCCTAGGCTTTGGCTAAGGCACTCCTAGGCTTAGGCTAGGGCACCCCTAGGATTAGGCTAAGGCTAGGGCTCCCCTATCTTAACCCTAGGGCACCCCTAGTCTTAGGCTAGGGCACCCCTAGGCTTAGGCTAAGGCTAGGGCTCCCCTAGCCTAAGGCTAGGGCACCACTAGGCTTAGGCTAGGGCACCCTTAGGCTTAGGCTAGGGCCCCCTGAGCTTAGGCTAGGGCACCCTTAGTCTTAGGATGGGGCACCCCTAAGCTTAGGCTACGGCACCCCTAAGTTTAGGCTAGGGCACCCCTAGGCTTAGGCTAGGGCACGCCTAGGCTAAGGCTAGGGCACCCCTAGGCTTAGGCTACGGCACGCCTAGGTTTAGCCTAGGGCACTCCTAGGGTTAGGCTAAGGCTGGTGCTCCCCTAGCCTAAGGCTACGGCACCCCTAGCCTTAGTCTAGGGCACCCCTAGGCTTAGGCTAGGGCATCCCTAGGCTTAGGCAAGGGCACCCCTAGGCTTAGGCTTAGGCTAGGGCTCAGCTAGCCTAAGGCTAGGGCAAGGCTAGGCTTAGGCTAGGGCACCCCTAGGCTTAGGGTAGGGCACCCCTAGGTTTAGGGTAGGGCACCCCGCGGCTTAGGCTAGGACACCCCTAGGCTTTGGCTAAAGCTAGGACTCCCCTAGCCTAAGGCTAGGGCACCCTAAGCTTAGGCTAGGGCACCCATAGGCTTAGGATAGGGCACCAATAGGATTAGGCTAGGGCACCCCTAGGCTTAGGCTACGGCCAGGGATCCCCTAGCCTAAGGCTAGGGCACCCCTAGGCTTAGCCTAGGGCACCTCTAGGCTTAGGCTAGGCCACCCCTAGGCTTAGGCTAGGGCACCGCTAGGGTTAGGCTAGGGCACCCCTAGGGTTAGGCTACGGCTAGGGCTCCCCTAGCCTAACCCTAGGGCACCCCTAGGCTTAGGATAGGGCACGCCAAGGCTTAGGCTAGGGCAACCCTAAGCTTAGGCTAGGGCACCCCTAGTCTTAGGCTAGGGCACCCCTAGGCTTAGGCTAAGGCTAGGCCTCCTCTAGCCTAAGGCTATGGCACCCCTAGGCTTAGGCTAGGGCATCCCTAAGCTTAGGCTATGGCACCCCTAGGCTTAGGCTTAGGCCAGGGCTCAGCTAGCCTAAGGCTAGGGTAAGCCTAGGCTTAGGCTAGGGCACCCCTATCCTAAGGCTAGGGCACCCCTAGGCATTGGCTAAGGCACTCCTAGGCTTAGGCTAGGGCACCCCTAGGCTTAGACTAGGGCACCCCTAAGCTTAGGCTAGGGCACCGCAAAGCTTAGGCTAATGCTAGGGCTCCCCATGCCTAACCCTAGGGCACCCCTAGGCTTAGGCTAGGGCACCCCTAGGCTTAGACTAGGGCACCCCTAAGCTTAGGCAAGGGCAACCCTAGTCTTAGGCTAGGGCACCCCTAGGCTTAGGCTAGGGCACCCCTAGGCGTAGGCTACTGCACCCCTAGGCTTAGGATAGGGCAACTCTAGGCTTAGGGTAGGGCACCGCTAGGTTTAGGCTAGTGCACCCCTTGGCTTAGGCTAAGTGTAGGGCTCCACTAGACTTAGGCTAGGACACCCCTAGCCTTAGGCTAGGGCACCCCTAGGCTTAGGCTACGGCACCCCTAGGCTTAGGCTAGGGCACCCCTAGGCTTAGGCTAAGGCTAGGGCTCCCCTAGCCTAAGGCTAGGGCACCGCTAAGCTTAGGCTAGGGCACCCCTCATCTTATGCTAGGGCACCCCTAGGCTTAAGCTAAGGCTAGGGCTCCCCTAGCCTAAGGCTAGGGCACCCCGAGGCTTAGGCTAGGGCACCCCTAGGCTTAGGCTAGGGCACCCCTAGGCTTAGGCTAGCGCACCCTTAGGCTGAGGCTAGGGCACCCCTAGGCTGAGGCTAGGGCACCCCTAGGCTGAGGCTAGGGCACCCCTAGGCTGAGGCTAGGGCACCCCTTGGCTTAGGCTAAGGCTAGCGTTACAATAGCCTAAGGCTAGGGCACCCCAAGGCTTTGGCAAGGGCACCCCTAGGCTTAGGATAGGGAACTTCTAGGCATAGGCTAGGGCCCCCTTAGGTTTAGGCTAGGGCACCCCAACGCTAGGCTAAGGCACCCCTAGGTTTACGCTAAGGTTAGGGCTCCCCTAGCCTAAGGCTAGGGCACCTCTAGGCTTAGGCTAGGGCAGCCCTAGGATTAGTCTAGGGCACCCCTCTGCTTAGGCTAGGGCACCCCAAGGCTTTGGCAAGGGCACCCCTAGGCTTAGGCTAGGGCACACCTAGGCTTAGGCTAAGGCACCCCTAGGCATAGGCTAGCGCACCCCTAGGCTAGGCTAAGGCTAGGGTTCCGCTAGGCTTAGGCTAAGGCACCCCTAGGCTTACGCTAAGGCCCCACTAGGCTTAGGCTAGGACACCCCTAGGCTTAGGCCAAGGCACTCCTAGGCTTAGGCTAGGGCACCCCTAGGCTGAGGCTAGGGCACCCATAAGCTTAGGCTAAGGCTAGGGTTACCCTAGCCTAAGATTAGGGCACCCCTAGGCTTAGGCTAGGGCACCCCTAGGCTTAAGCTAGGGCACCCGTAGGCTTAGGCTACGGCTAGGGCTCCCCTATCCTAAGGCTAGGGCATCCATAGGCTTTGGCTAGGGCACACCTAGGCTTAGGCTAGGGCACCCCTAGGATTAGGCTAAGGCTAGGGCTCCCCTAGTCTAACCCTAGGGCACCCCTAGGCTTAGGCTAGGGGACCCCTAGGCTTAACCTAGGGAACCCCTAAGCTTAGGCTAGGGTACCCCTAGTCTTAGGCTAGGGCACCCCTAGGCTTAGGCTTAGGCTAGGGCACCCTTAGGCTTAGGGTAGGGCACGCCTAGGCCTAAGCTAGGGCACCCCTAAGCTTAGGCTAAGGCTAGTGCTCCCCTAGCCTAAGGCTATGGCACCCCTAGGGTTAGGTTCGGGCACCCCAAGGCTTAGGCTAGGGCACCCCTAGGCTTAGGCTAAGGCTTGTGCTCCCCTAGCCTAAGGCTAGGGCACCCCTAGGCTTAGGCTAGGGTAGCCCTAGGCTTAGGCTAAGGCACCCCTAGGCTTAGGCTTAGGCTAGGGCACCCCTAGGCTTAGGCTAGGGCACCCCTAGGCTTACGCTAGGGCACCCCTAAGCTTAGGCTAGGGCACCCCTAGTCTTAGGCTAGGGCACCCCTAGGCTTAGGCTAAGGCTAGGGCTCCCCTAGCCTAAGGTTAGGGCACCACTAGGCTTAGGCTGGGCACCCTTAGGCTTAGGTTAGGGCACCCCTAAGCTTAGGCTAGGGCACCCCAAGGATTAGGCTAGGGCACCCCTAGGCTTAGCCAAGGGCACCCCTAGG
This sequence comes from Tenrec ecaudatus, assembly GCF_050624435.1. Classification (NCBI taxonomy): domain Eukaryota; kingdom Metazoa; phylum Chordata; class Mammalia; order Afrosoricida; family Tenrecidae; genus Tenrec; species Tenrec ecaudatus. The sequence goes on along the minus strand of NW_027459448.1, from coordinate 1,187,307 downwards.
CTTAGGCTAGGGCACCCCTAAGCTTAGGCTAGGGCACCGCTAGGCTTATGCTAGGGAACCCCTAGGCTTAGGCTAAGGCTAGCGAACAACGACCCTAAGGCTAGGGCACCCCTAGGCTTAGGCTAGGGCACTCCTAGGCTTAGGGTAGGGCACCCCTAGGCTTAGGGTAGGGCACCCCTAGGCTTAGGGTAGGGCACCCCTAGGCTTAGGCTAAGGCTAGGGCTCCACTAGACTAAGGCTAGGGCACCCCTAGCCTTAGGCTAGGGTACTCCTATGCTTAGGTTAGGGCACCCCTAGGCTTAGGATAGGGCACCCCTAGGCTTATGCTAGGGAACCCCTAGGCTTAGGCTAAGGCTAGGGCACAGCTACCCTAAGGCTAGGGCACCCCTAGGCTTAGGCTTGGGCACTCCTACGCTTAGGCTAAGGCTAGTGCTCCCCTAGTCTAAGGCTAGGGCACCCCTCGACTTAGGATAGGGCACCCCTAAGCTTAGGCTAGGGCACCGCTAGGCTTAGGCTAATGCTAGGGCTCCCCTTGCCTATCCTTAGGGCACCCCTAGTCTTAGGCTAGGGCACCCCTAGGCTTAGACTAGGGCACCCCTAAGCTTAGGCAAGGGCAACCCTAGTCTTAGGCTAGGGCACCCCAAGGCTTAGGCTAGGGCACCCCTAGGCGTAGGCTAGTGCACCCCTAGGCTTAGGATAGGGCAACTCTAGGCTTAGGGTAGGGCACCTCTAGGTTTAGGCTAGTCCACCCCTAGGCTTAGGCTAAGGGTAGGGCTCCACTAGACTAAGGCTAGGACACCCCTAGCCTTTGGCTAGGGCACCCCTAGGCTTAGGCTAGGGCACCCCTAGGCTTAGGCTAAGGCTAGGGCTCCCCTAGCCTAAGGCTAGGGCACCCCTAAGCTTAGGCTAGGGCACCCCTCATCTTATGCTAGGGCACCCCTAGGCTTAGGCTAAGGCTAGGGCTCCCCTAGCCTAAGGCTAGGGCACCCCGAGGCTTACCCTAGGGCACCCCTAGGCTTAGGCTAGGGCACCCCTAGGCTTAGGATAGCGCACCCTTAGGCTGAGGCTAGGGCACCCCTAGGCTGAGACTAGGGCACCCATAGGCTGAGGCTAGGGCACCCCTAGACTGAGGCTAGGGCACCCCTTGGCTTAGGCTAAGGCTAGGGTTACAATAGCCTAAGGTTAGGGCACCCCAAGGCTTTGGCAAGGGCACCCCTAGGCTTAGGATAGGGAACTTCTAGGCATAGGCTAGGGCCCCCCTAGGCTTAGGCTAGGGCACCCCAACGCTAGGCTAAGGCACCCCTAGGCTTACGCTAAGGTTAGGGCTCCCCTAGCCTAAGGCTAGGGCACCTCTAGGCTTCGGCTAGGGCAGCCCTAGGATTAGTCTAGGGCACCCCTAGGCTTAGGCTAGGGCACCCCAAGGCTTTGGCAAGGGCACCCCTAGGCTTAGGCTAGGGCACACCTAGGCTTAGGCTAGGGCACCCCTAGGCTTAGGCTAGCGCACCCCTAGGCTAGGCTAAGGCTAGGGTTCCGCTAGGCTTTGGCTAAGGCACCCCTAGGCTTAGGCTAAGGCCCCACTAGGCTTAGGCTAGGGCACCCCTAGGCTTAGGCCAAGGCACTCCTAGGCTTAGGCTAGGGCACCCCTAGGCTGAGGCTAGGGCACCCATAGGCTTAGGCTAAGGCTAGGGTTACCCTAGCCTAAGATTAGGGCAACCCTAGGCTTAGGCTAGGGCACCCCTAGGCTTAAGCTAGGGCACCCGTAGGCTTAGGCTACGGCTAGGGCTCCCCTATCCTAATGCTAGGGCACTCATAGGCTTTGGCTAGGGCACACCTAGGCTTAGGCTAGGGCACCCCTAGGATTAGGCTAAGGCTAGGGCTCCCCTAGCCTAACCCTAGGGCACCCCTAGGCTTAGGCTAGGGGACCCCTAGGCTTAACCTAGGGAAGCCCTAAGCTTAGGCTAGGGTAACCCTAGTCTTAGGCTAGGGCACCCCTAGGCTTAGGCTTAGGCTAGGGCACCCCTAGGCTTAGGGTAGGGCACGCCTAGGCCTAGGCTAGGGCACCCCTAAGCTTAGGCTAAGGCTAGTGCTCCCCTAGCCTAAGGCTATGGCACCCCTAGGGTTAGGTTAGGGCACCCCAAGGCTTAGGCTAGTGCACCCCTAGGCTTAGGCTAAGGCTTGTGCTCCCCTAGCCTAAGGCTTGGGCACCCCTAGGCTTAGGCTAGGGCACCCCTAGGCTTAAGCTAGGGCACCCGTAGGCTTAGGCTACGGCTAGGGCTCCCCTATCCTAAGGCTAGGGCACCCATAGGCTTTGGCTAGGGCACACCTAGGCTTAGGCTAGGGCACCCCTAGGCTTAGGCTTAGGCTAGGGCACCCCTAAGCTTAGGGTAGGGCATGCCTAGGCCTAGGCTAGGGCACCCCTAAGCTTAGGCTAAGGCTAGTGCTCCCCTATCCTAAGGCTATGGCACCCCTAGGGTTAGGTTAGGGCACCCCAAGGCTTAGGCTAGTGCACCCCTAGGCTTAGGCTAAGGCTTGTGCTCCCCTAGCCTAAGGCTAGGGCACCCCTAGGCTTAGGCTAGGGTAGCCCTAGGCTTAGGCTAAGGCTAGGGCTCCCCTAGCCTAAGGTTAGGGCACCACTAGGCTTAGGGTAGGGCAGCCTTAGCCTTAGGTTAGGGCACCCCTAAGCTTAGGCTAGGGCACCCCTAGGCTTGGGCTAGGGCACCCCTAGGCTTAGGCTAGGGCACCCCTAGGCTTAGGCTAGGACACCCATAGGCTTAGGCTTGGGCACCCCTAGGCTTAGGCTAGGGCACCCCTAGGCTTACGCTAGGGCACCCCTAAGCTTAGGCTAGGGCACCCCTAGTCTTAAGCTAGGGCACCCCTAGGCTTAGGCTAAGGCTAGGGCTCCCCTAGCCTAAGGTTAGGGCACCACTAGGCTTAGGCTGGGCACCCTTAGGCTTAGGTTAGGGCACCCCTAAGCTTAGGCTAGGGCACCCCTAGGATTATGCTAGGGCACCCCTAGGCTTAGGCTAGGGCACCCCTAGGCTTAGGCAAGGGCACCCCTAGGCTTAGGCTAGGGCACCCCTAGGCTTAGGCTAGGGCACCGCTAGGCTTAGGCTAGGGCACCCCTAAGCTTAGGCTAGGGCACCCCTAGGCTTGGGCTAGGGCACGCCTAGGCTTGGGCTAGGGCACCCTTAGGCTTCGGCTATGGCGAGGACTCCCCTAGCCTAAGGCTAGGGAACCCCTAAGCTTAGGCTAGGGCACCCGTAGATTTAGGCTAGGGTGCCCCTAGGCTTAGGCTAAGGCTAGGGCTCCCCTAGCCTAAGGGTAGGGCACCCCTAGTCTTAGGCTAGGGCACCGCTAAGCTTAGGCTAGGGCACCCCTAGGCTTAGGCTAGGGCACCGCTAGGCTTAGGCTAGGGCACCCCTAGGCTTAGGCTAGGGCACCCCTAGGCTTAGCCTAGGGCACCGCTAGGCTTAGGCTAGGGCACCCCTAGGCTTAGGCTAGGGCACCCCTAGGCTTAGGCTAGGGCAACCCTAGGCTTAGGCTAAGGCTAGGGCTCCCCTAGCCTAAGGCTAGGGCACCCCTAGTCTTAGGCTAGGGCACCACTAAGCTTAGCCTAGGGCACCCCTAGGCTTAGATTATGGCACCCCTAAGCTTAGGCTAGGGCACCCCTAGTCTTAGGCTAGGGCACCGCTAGGCTTAGGCTAAGGCATGGGCTCCCGTAACCTAAGGCTAGGGCACCCCTAGGCTTAGGCTAGGGCACCCCTAAGCTTAGGTTAGGGCACCCCTAGGCTTAGGCTAGGGCACCCCGAGGCTTAGGCTAAGGCTAGGGCTCAGCTAGCGTAAGGCTAGGGCACCCCTAGGCTTAGACTAGGGCACCCCTAGCCTTAGGGTAGGGCACCACTAGGCTTAGGCTAGGACACCCCTAGACTTAGGATAAGGCAACGGCTCCCCTAGCTCAATCTAGGGCACCCCTAGACTCAGGCTAGGACACCCCTAAGCTTAGGCTAAGGCAATCATAGGCTTAGGCTAAGGCTAGGGCTCCCCTAGCCTCAGACTAGGGCACCCCTAGGCTCAGTATATGGCACCCCTAGGCTTAGACTAGGGCACCCCTAGGCTTAGGCTAGGGCACCCCTAGGCTTAGGCTAAGGCTATGGCACCACTAGGTTTAGGCTAATGCGCCACTATGCTTAGGCTAGGGCACCCCTAGTCTTAGGCTAGGGCACCCCTAGGCTGAGGCTAGGGCACCCCTAGGATAGGCAAGGGTACCCCTAGGCAGAGCCTAGGGAGACCCCTACGCTTAGGCTAAGGCTAGGGTTACCCTAGCCTGAGGCTAGGGCACCCCTATGCTTTGGCAAGGGCACCCCTAGGCTTAGGATAGGGAACTTCTACGCTTAGTCTAGGGCACCACTAGGCTTACGATAGGGCACCCCAAGGATAGGCTAAGGCACCCCTAGGCTTACGCTAAGGTTAGGGGTCCCCTAGCCTAAGGAAAGGGCACCTCTAGGCTTAGGCTAGTGCACCCCTAGGCCTTGGCTAGGATACCCCTAGGATTAGGCTTAGGCTTGGGCTCTCCTAGCCTAAGGCTAGGGCACCCCTAGGCTTAGGCTAGGGCACCCCTAGGCGTAGGCTAGGGCACCCCTAGGCGTAGGCTAGGGCACCCCTAGGCGTAGGCTAGGGCACCCCTAGGCTTAGGCTAGGGAACCCGCGGCTTAGGCTAAGGCTAGGGCTCAGCTAGCCTAAGGCTAGGGCACCCCTAGGCTTAGGCTAGGGCACCCCTAGGCTTAGGCTTAGGCAAGGGCTCAGCTAGCCTAAGGCTAGGGCAAGGCTAGGCTTAGGCTAGGGCACCCCTAGGCTTAGGGTAGGGCACCCCTAGGGTTAGGGTAGGGCACCCCGCGGCTTAGGCTAGGACACCCCTTGGCTTAGGCTAAAGCTAGGACTCCCCTAGCCTAAGGCTAGGGCACCCCTAAGCTTAGGCTAGGGCACCCCTAGGCTTAGGATAGGGCACCACTAGGATTAGGCTAGGGCACCCCTAGGCTTAGGCTACGGCCAGGGCTCCCCTAGCCTAAGGCTAGGGCACCCCTAGGCTTAGCCTAGGGCACCTCTAGGCTTAGGCTAGGCCACCCCTAGGCTTAGGCTAGGGCACCGCTAGGGTTAGGCTAGGGCACCCCTAGGGTTAGGCTACGGCTAGGGCTCCCCTAGCCTAACCCTAGGGCACCCCTAGGCTTAGGATAGGGCACCCCAAGGCTTAGGCTAGGGCACCCCTAAGCTTAGGCTAGGGCACCCCTAGTCTTAGGCTAGGGCACCCCTAGGCTTAGGCTAAGGCTAGGCCTCCTCTAGCCTAAGGCTATGGCACCCCTAGGCTTAGGCTAGGGCATCCCTAAGCTTAGGCTATGGCACCCCTAGGCTTAGGCTTAGGCCAGGGCTCAGCTAGCCTAAGGCTAGGGTAAGCCTAGGCTTAGGCTAGGGCACCCCTAGGCTTTGGCTAAGGCACTCCTAGGCTTAGGCTAGGGCACCCCTAGGCTTAGACTAGGGCACCCCTAAGCTTAGGCTAGGGCACCGCTAAGCTTAGGCTAATGCTAGGGCTCCCCATGCCTAACCCTAGGGCACCCCTAGGCTTAGGCTAGGGCAGCCTAGGCTTAGACTAGGGCACCCCTAAGCTTAGGCAAGGGCAACCCTAGTCTTAGGCTAGGGCACCCTTAGGCTTAGGCTAGGGCACCCCTAGGCGTAGGCTACTGCACCCCTAGGCTTAGGATAGGGCAACTCTAGGTTTAGGGTAGGGCACCGCTAGGTTTAGGCTAGTGCACCCCTTGGCTTAGGCTAAGTGTAGGGCTCCACTAGACTAAGGCTAGGACACCCCTAGCCTTAGGCTAGGGCACTCCTAGGCTTAGGCTAGGGCACCCCTAGGCTTAGGCTAGGGCACCCCTAGGCTTAGGCTAAGGTTAGGGCTCCCCTAGCCTAAGGCTAGGGCACCCCTAAGCTTAGGCTAGGGCACCCCTCATCTTATGCTAGGGCACCCCTAGGCTTAAGCTAAGGCTAGGGCTCCCCTAGCCTAAGGCTAGGGCACCCCGAGGCTTAGGCTTGGGCACCCCTAGGCTTAGGCTAGGGCACCCCTAGGCTTAGGCTAGCGCACCCTTAGGCTGAGGCTAGGGCACCCCTAGGCTGAGGCTAGGGCACCCCTAGGCTGAGGCTAGGGCACCCCTAGGCTGAGGCTAGGGCACCCCTTGGCTTAGGCTAAGGCTAGCGTTACAATAGCCTAAGGCTAGGGCACCCCAAGGCTTTGGCAAGGGCACCCCTAGGCTTAGGATAGGGAACTTCTAGGCATAGGCTAGGGCCCCCTTAGGCTTAGGCTAGGGCACCCCAACGCTAGGCTAAGGCACCCCTAGGCTTACGCTAAGGTTAGGGCTCCCCTAGCCTAAGGCTAGGGCACCTCTAGGCTTAGGCTAGGGCAGCCCTAGGATTAGTCTAGGGCACCCCTCTGCTTAGGCTAGGGCACTCCAAGGCTTTGGCAAGGGCACCCCTAGGCTTAGGCTAGGGCACACCTAGGCTTAGGCTAAGGCACCCCTAGGCATAGGCTAGCGCACCCCTAGGCTAGGCTAAGGCTAGGGTTCCGCTAGGCTTAGGCTTAGGCACCCCTATGCTTACGCTAAGGCCCCACTAGGCTTAGGCTAGGACACCCCTAGGCTTAGGCCAAGGCACTCCTAGGCTTAGGCTAGGGCACCCCTAGGCTGAGGCTAGGGCACCCATAAGCTTAGGCTAAGGCTAGGGTTACCCTAGCCTAAGATTAGGGCACCCCTAGGCTTAGGCTAGGGCACCCCTAGGCTTAAGCTAGGGCACCCGTAGGCTTAGGCTACGGCTAGGGCTCCCCTATCCTAAGGCTAGGGCATCCATAGGCTTTGGCTAGGGCACACCTAGGCTTAGGCTAGGGCACCCCTAGGATTAGGCTAAGGCTAGGGCTCCCCTAGCCTAACCCTAGGGCACCCCTAGGCTTAGGCTAGGGGACCCCTAGGCTTAACCTAGGGCACCCCTAAGCTTAGGCTAGGGTACCCCTAGTCTTAGGCTAGGGCACCCCTAGGCTTAGGCTTAGGCTAGGGCACCCTTAGGCTTAGGGTAGGGCACGCCTAGGCCTAGGCTAGGGCACCCCTAAGCTTAGGCTAAGGCTAGTGCTCCCCTAGCCTAAGGCTATGGCACCCCTAGGGTTAGGTTAGGGCACCCCAAGGCTTAGGCTAGGGCACCCCTAGGCTTAGGCTAAGGCTTGTGCTCCCCTAGCCTAAGGCTAGGGCACCCCTAGGCTTAGGCTAGGGTAGCCCTAGGCTTAGGCTAAGGCACCCCTAGGCTTAGGCTTAGGCTAGGGCACCCCTAGGCTTAGGCTAGGGCACCCCTAGGCTTACGCTAGGGCACCCCTAAGCTTAGGCTAGGGCACCCCTAGTCTTAGGCTAGGGCACCCCTAGGCTTAGGCTTAGGCTAGGGCACCCCTAGGCTTAGGGTAGGGCACGCCTAGGCCTAGGCTAGGGCACCCCTAAGCTTAGGCTAAGGCTAGTGCTCCCCTAGCCTAAGGCTATGGCACCCCTAGGGTTAGGTTAGGGCACCCCAAGGCTTAGGCTAGTGCACCCCTAGGCTTAGGCTAAGGCTTGTGCTCCCCTAGCCTAAGGCTTGGGCACCCCTAGGCTTAGGCTAGGGCACCCCTAGGCTTAAGCTAGGGCACCCGTAGGCTTAGGCTACGGCTAGGGCTCCCCTATCCTAAGGCTAGGGCACCCATAGGCTTTGGCTAGGGCACACCTAGGCTTAGGCTAGGGCACCCCTAGGCTTAGGCTTAGGCTAGGGCACCCCTAAGCTTAGGGTAGGGCATGCCTAGGCCTAGGCTAGGGCACCCCTAAGCTTAGGCTAAGGCTAGTGCTCCCCTATCCTAAGGCTATGGCACCCCTAGGGTTAGGTTAGGGCACCCCAAGGCTTAGGCTAGTGCACCCCTAGGCTTAGGCTAAGGCTTGTGCTCCCCTAGCCTAAGGCTAGGGCACCCCTAGGCTTAGGCTAGGGTAGCCCTAGGCTTAGGCTAAGGCTAGGGCTCCCCTAGCCTAAGGTTAGGGCACCACTAGGCTTAGGGTAGGGCAGCCTTAGGCTTAGGTTAGGGCACCCCTAAGCTTAGGCTAGGGCACCCCTAGGCTTGGGCTAGGGCACCCCTAGGCTTAGGCTAGGGCACCCCTAGGCTTAGGCTAGGGCACCCATAGGCTTAGGCTTGGGCACCCCTAGGCTTAGGCTAGGGCACCCCTAGGCTTACGCTAGGGCACCCCTAAGCTTAGGCTAGGGCACCCCTAGTCTTAAGCTAGGGCACCCCTAGGCTTAGGCTAAGGCTAGGGATCCCCTAGCCTAAGGTTAGGGCACCACTAGGCTTAGGCTGGGCACCCTTAGGCTTAGGTTAGGGCACCCCTAAGCTTAGGCTAGGGCACCCCTAGGATTATGCTAGGGCACCCCTAGGCTTAGGCTAGGGCACCCCTAGGCTTAGGCAAGGGCACCCCTAGGCTTAGGCTAGGGCACCCCTAGGCTTAGGCTAGGGCACCGCTAGGCTTAGGCTAGGGCACCCCTAAGCTTAGGCTAGGGCACCCCTAGGCTTGGGCTAGGGCACGCCTAGGCTTGGGCTAGGGCACCCTTAGGCTTCGGCTATGGCGAGGACTCCCCTAGCCTAAGGCTAGGGAACCCCTAAGCTTAGGCTAGGGCACCCGTAGATTTAGGCTAGGGTGCCCCTAGGCTTAGGCTAAGGCTAGGGCTCCCCTAGCCTAAGGGTAGGGCACCCCTAGTCTTAGGCTAGGGCACCGCTAAGCTTAGGCTAGGGCACCCCTAGGCTTAGGCTAGGGCACCGCTAGGCTTAGGCTAGGGCACCCCTAGGCTTAGGCTAGGGCACCCCTAGGCTTAGGCTAGGGCACCGCTAGGCTTAGGCTAGGGCACCCCTAGGCTTAGGCTAGGGCACCCCTAGGCTTAGGCTAGGGCAACCCTAGGCTTAGGCTAAGGCTAGGGCTCCCCTAGCCTAAGGCTAGGGCACCCCTAGTCTTAGGCTAGGGCACCACTAAGCTTAGCCTAGGGCACCCCTAGGCTTAGATTATGGCACCCCTAAGCTTAGGCTAGGGCACCTCTAGTCTTAGGCTAGGGCACCGCTAGGCTTAGGCTAAGGCATGGGCTCCCGTAACCTAAGGCTAGGGCACCCCTAGGCTTAGGCTAGGGCACCCCTAGGCTTAGGCTAGGGCACCCCGAGGCTTAGGCTAAGGCTAGGGCTCAGCTAGCGTAAGGCTAGGGCACCCCTAGGCTTAGACTAGGGCACCCCTAGCCTTAGGGTAGGGCACCACTAGGCTTAGGCTAGGACACCCCTAGACTTAGGATAAGGCAACGGCTCCCCTAGCTCAATCTAGGGCACCCCTAGACTCAGGCTAGGACACCCCTAAGCTTAGGCTAAGGCAATCATAGGCTTAGGCTAAGGCTAGGGCTCCCCTAGCCTCAGACTAGGGCACCCCTAGGCTCAGTATATGGCACCCCTAGGCTTAGACTAGGGCACCCCTAGGCTTAGGCTAGGGCACCCCTAGGCTTAGGCTAAGGCTATGGCACCACTAGGTTTAGGCTAATGCGCCACTATGCTTAGGCTAGGGCACCCCTAGTCTTAGGCTAGGGCACCCCTAGGCTGAGGCTAGGGCACCCCTAGGATAGGCAAGGGTACCCCTAGGCAGAGCCTAGGGAGACCCCTACGCTTAGGCTAAGGCTAGGGTTACCCTAGCCTGAGGCTAGGGCACCCCTATGCTTTGGCAAGGGCACCCCTAGGCTTAGGATAGGGAACTTCCACGCGTAGTCTAGGGCACCACTAGGCTTACGATAGGGCACCCCAAGGATAGGCTAAGGCACCCCTAGGCTTACGCTAAGGTTAGGGGTTCCCTAGCCTAAGGAAAGGGCACCTCTAGGCTTAGGCTAGTGCACACCTAGGCCTTGGCTAGGATACCCCTAGGATTAGGCTAAGTCTTGGGCTCTCCTAGCCTAAGGCTAGGGCACCCCTAGGCGTAGGCTAGGGCACCCCTAGGCGTAGGCTAGGGCACCCCTAGGCGTAGGCTAGGGCACCCCTAGGCTTAGGCTAGGGAACCCGCGGCTTAGGCTAAGGCTAGGGCTCAGCTAGCCTAAGGCTAGGGCACCCCTAGGCTTAGGCTAGGGCACCCCTAGGCTTAGGCTTAGGCTAGGGCTCAGCTAGCCTAAGGCTAGGGCAAGGCTAGGCTTAGGCTAGGGCACCCCTAGGCTTAGGGTAGGGCACCCCTAGGGTTAGGGTAGGGCACCCCGCGGCTTAGGCTAAAGCTAGGACTCCCCTAGCCTAAGGCTAGGGCACCCCTAAGCTTAGGCTAGGGCACCCCTAGGCTTAGGATAGGGCACCACTAGGATTAGGCTAGGGCACCCCTAGGCTTAGGCTACGGCCAGGGCTCCCCTAGCCTAAGGCTAGGGCACCCCTAGGCTTAGCCTAGGGCACCTCTAGGCTTAGGCTAGGCCACCCCTAGGCTTAGGCTAGGGCACCGCTAGGGTTAGGCTAGGGCACCCCTAGGGTTAGGCTACGGCTAGGGCTCCCCTAGCCTAACCCTAGGGCACCCCTAGGCTTAGGATAGGGCACCCCAAGGCTTAGGCTAGGGCACCCCTAAGCTTAGGCTAGGGCACCCCTAGTCTTAGGCTAGGGGACCCCTAGGCTTAGGCTAAGGCTAGGCCTCCTCTAGCCTAAGGCTATGGCACCCCTAGGCTTAGGCTAGGGCATCCCTAAGCTTAGGCTATGGCACCCCTAGGCTTAGGCTTAGGCCAGGGCTCAGCTAGCCTAAGGCTAGGGTAAGCCTAGGCTTAGGCTAGGGCACCCCTATCCTAAGGCTAGGGCACCCCTAGGCTTTGGCTAAGGCACTCCTAGGCTTAGGCTAGGGCACCCCTAGGCTTAGACTAGGGCACCCCTAAGCTTAGGCTAGGGCACCGCTAAGCTTAGGCTATTGCTAGGGCTCCCCATGCCTAACCCTAGGGCACCCCTAGGCTTAGGCTAGGGCAGCCTAGGCTTAGACTAGGGCACCCCTAAGCTTAGGCAAGGGCAACCCTAGTCTTAGGCTAGGGCACCCCTAGGCTTAGGCTAGGGCACCCCTAGGCGTAGGCTACTGCACCCCTAGGCTTAGGATAGGGCAACTCTAGGCTTAGGGTAGGGCACCGCTAGGTTTAGGCTAGTGCACCCCTTGGCTTAGGCTAAGTGTAGGGCTCCACTAGACTAAGGCTAGGACACCCCTAGCCTTAGGCTAGGGCACCCCTAGGCTTAGGCTAGGGCACCCCTAGGCTTAGGCTAGGGCACACCTAGGCTTAGGCTAAGGTTAGGGCTCCCCTAGCCTAAGGCTAGGGCACCCCTAAGCTTAGGCTAGGGCACCCCTCATCTTATGATAGGGCACCCCTAGGCTTAAGCTAAGGCTAGGGCTCCCCTAGCCTAAGGCTAGGGCACCCCGAGGCTTAGGCTTGGGCACCCCTAGGCTTAGGCTAGGGCACCCCTAGGCTTAGGCTAGCGCACCCTTAGGCTGAGGCTAGGGCACCCCTAGGCTGAGGCTAGGGCACCCCTAGGCTGAGGCTAGGGCACCCCTAGGCTGAGGCTAGGGCTAGCGTTACAATAGCCTAAGGCTAGGGCACCCCAAGGCTTTGGCAAGGGCACCCCTAGGCTTAGGATAGGGAACTTCTAGGCATAGGCTAGGGCCCCCTTAGGCTTAGGCTAGGGCACCCCAACGCTAGGCTAAGGCACCCCTAGGCTTACGCTAAGGTTAGGGCTCCCCTAGCCTAAGGCTAGGGCACCTCTAGGCTTAGGCTAGGGCAGCCCTAGGATTAGTCTAGGGCACCCCTCTGCTTAGGCTAGGGCACCCCAAGGCTTTGGCAAGGGCACCCCTAGGCTTAGGCTAGGGCACACCTAGGCTTAGGCTAAGGCACCCCTAGGCATAGGCTAGCGCACCCCTAGGCTAGGCTAAGGCTAGGGTTCCGCTAGGCTTAGGCTAAGGCACCCCTAGGCTTACGCTAAGGCCCCACTAGGCTTAGGCTAGGACACCCCTAGGCTTAGGCCAAGGCACTCCTAGGCTTAGGCTAGGGCACCCCTAGGCTGAGGCTAGGGCACCCATAAGCTTAGGCTAAGGCTAGGGTTACCCTAGCCTAAGATTAGGGCACCCCTAGGCTTAGGCTAGGGCACCCCTAGGCTTAAGCTAGGGCACCCGTAGGCTTAGGCTACGGCTAGGGCTCCCCTATCCTAAGGCTAGGGCATCCATAGGCTTTGGCTAGGGCACACCTAGGCTTAGGCTAGGGCACCCCTAGGATTAGGCTAAGGCTAGGGCTCCCCTAGCCTAACCCTAGGGCACCCCTAGGCTTAGGCTAGGGGACCCCTAGGCTTAACCTAGGGCACCCCTAAGCTTAGGCTAGGGTACCCCTAGTCTTAGGCTAGGGCACCCCTAGGCTTAGGCTTAGGCTAGGGCACCCTTAGGCTTAGGGTAGGGCACGCCTAGGCCTAGGCTAGGGCACCCCTAAGCTTAGGCTAAGGCTAGTGCTCCCCTAGCCTAAGGCTATGGCACCCCTAGGGTTAGGTTAGGGCACCCCAAGGCTTAGGCTAGGGCACCCCTAGGCTTAGGCTAAGGCTTGTGCTCCCCTAGCCTAAGGCTAGGGCACCCCTAGGCTTAGGCTAGGGTAGCCCTAGGCTTAGGCTAAGGCACCCCTAGGCTTAGGCTTAGGCTAGGGCACCCCTAGGCTTAGGCTAGGGCACCCCTAGGCTTACGCTAGGGCACCCCTAAGCTTAGGCTAGGGCACCCCTAGTCTTAGGCTAGGGCACCACTAGGCTTAGGCTAAGGCTAGGGCTCCCCTAGCCTAAGGTTAGGGCACCACTAGGCTTAGGCTGGGCACCCTTAGGCTTAGGTTAGGGCACACCTAAGCTTAGGCTAGGGCACCCCTAGGATTAGGCTAGGGCACCCCTAGGCTTAGCCAAGGGCACCCCTAGGCTTAGGCTAGGGCACAGCTAGGCTTATGCTAGGGAACCCCTAGGCTTAGGATAAGGCTAGCGCACAACGACCCTAATGCTAGAGCACCCCTAGGCTTAGGCTAGGGCACTCCTAGGCTTAGGGTAGGGCACCCCTAGGCTTAGGGTAGGGCACCCCTAGGCTTAGGCTAAGGCTAGGGCTCCACTAGACTAAGGCTAGGGCACCCCTAGCCTTAGGCTAGGGTACTCCTACGCTTAGGTTAGGGCACCCCTAGGCTTAGGATAGGGCACCCCTAGGCTTATGCTAGGGAACCACTAGGCTTAGGCTAAGGCTAGGGCACAGCTACCCTAAGGCTAGGGCACCCCTAGGCTTAGGCTAGGGCACTCCTACGCTTAGGCTAAGGCTAGTGCTCCCCTAGTCTAAGGCTAGGGCACCCCTCGACTTAGGATAGGGCACCCCTAAGCTTAGGCTAGGGCACCGCTAGGCTTAGACTAGGGCACCCCTAGTCTTAGGCTAGGGCACCCCTAGGCTTAGACTAGGGCACCCCTAAGCTTAGGCAAGGGCAACCCTAGTCTTAGGCTAGGGCACCCCAAGGCTTAGGCTAGGGCACCCCTAGGCGTAGGCTAGTGCACCCCTAGGCTTAGGATAGGGCAACTCTAGGCTTAGGGTAGGGCACCTCTAGGTTTAGGCTAGTCCACCCCTAGGCTTAGGCTAAGGGTAGGGCTCCACTAGACTAAGGCTAGGACACCCCTAGCCTTTGGCTAGGGCACCCCTAGGCTTAGGCTAGGGCACCCCTAGGCTTAGGCTAGGGCACCCCTAGGCTTAGGCTAAGGCTAGGGCTCCCCTAGCCTAAGGCTAGGGCACCCCTAAGCTTAGGCTAGGGCACCCCTCATCTTATGCTAGGGCACCCCTAGGCTTAGGCTAAGGCTAGGGCTCCCCTAGCCTAAGGCTAGGGCACCCCGAGGCTTACGCTAGGGCACCCCTAGGCTTAGGCTAGGGCACCCCTAGGCTTAGGATAGCGCACCTTTAGGCTGAGGCTAGGGCACCCCTAGGCTGAGACTAGGGCACCCCTAGGCTGAGGCTAGGGCACCCCTAGACTGAGGCTAGGGCACCCCTTGGCTTAGGCTAAGGCTAGGGTTACAATAGCCTAAGGCTAGGGCACCCCAAGGCTTGGGAAAGGGCACCCCTAGGCTTAGGATAGGGAACTTTTAAGCATAGGCTAGGGCCCCCCTAGGCTTAGGCTAGGGCACCCCAACGCTAGGCTAAGGCACCCCTAGGCTTACGCTAAGGTTAGGGCTCCCCTAGCATAAGGCTAGGGCACCTCTAGGCTTAGGCTAGGGCAGCCCTAGGATTAGTCTAGGGCACCCCTAGGCTTAGGCTAGGGCACCCCAAGGCTTTGGCAAGGGCACCCCTAGGCTTAGGCTAGGGCACACCTAGGCTTAGGCTAGGGCACCCCTAGGCTTAGGCTAGCGCACCCCTAGGCTAGGCTAAGGCTAGGGTTCCGCTAGGCTTAGGCTAAGGCACCCCTAGGCTTAGGCTAAGGCCCCACTAGGCTTAGGCTAGGGCACCCCTAGGCTTAGGCCAAGGCACTCCTAGGCTTAGGCTAGGGCACCCCTAGGCTGAGGCTAGGGCACCCATAGGCTTAGGCTAAGGCTAGGGTTACCCTAGCCTAAGATTAGGGCAACCCTAGGCTTAGGCTAGGGCACCCCTAGGCTTAAGCTAGGGCACCCGTAGGCTTAGGCTACGGCTAGGGCTCCCCTATCCTAAGGCTAGGGCACTCATAGGCTTTGGCTAGGGCACACCTAGGCTTAGGCTAGGGCACCCCTAGGATTAGGCTAAGGCTAGGGCTCCCCTAGCCTAACCCTAGGGCACCTCTAGGCTTAGGCTAGGGGACCCCTAGGCTTAACCTAGGGAAGCCCTAAGCTTAGGCTAGGGTAACCCTAGTCTTAGGCTAGGGCACCCCTAGGCTTAGGCTTAGGCTAGGGCACCCCTAGGCTTAGGGTAGGGCACGCCTAGGCCTAGGCTAGGGCACCCCTAAGCTTAGGCTAAGGCTAGTGCTCCCCTAGCCTAAGGCTATGGCACCCCTAGGGTTAGGTTAGGGCACCCCAAGGCTTAGGCTAGTGCACCCCTAGGCTTAGGCTAAGGCTTGTGCTCCCCTAGCCTAAGGCTTGGGCACCCCTAGGCTTAGGCTAGGGCACCCCTAGGCTTAAGCTAGGGCACCCGTAGGCTTAGGCTACGGCTAGGGCTCCCCTATCCTAAGGCTAGGGCACCCATAGGCTTTGGCTAGGGCACACCTAGGCTTCGGCTAGGGCACCCCTAGGCTTAGGCTTAGGCTAGGGCACCCCTAAGCTTAGGGTAGGGCATGCCTAGGCCTAGGCTAGGGCACCCCTAAGCTTAGGCTAAGGCTAGTGCTCCCCTATCCTAAGGCTATGGCACCCCTAGGGCTAGGTTAGGGCACCCCAAGGCTTAGGCTAGTGCACCCCTAGACTTAGGCTAAGGCTTGTGCTCCCCTAGCCTAAGGCTAGGGCTCCCCTAGGCTTAGGCTAGGGTAGCCCTAGGCTTAGGCTAAGGCTAGGGCTCCCCTAGCCTAAGGTTAGGGCACCACTAGGCTTAGGGTAGGGCAGCCTTAGGCTTAGGTTAGGGCACCCCTAAGCTTAGGCTAGGGCACCCCTAGGCTTGGGCTAGGGCACCCCTAGGGTTAGGCTAGGGCACCCCTAGGCTTAGGCTAGGGCACCCATAGGCTTAGGTTTGGGCACCCCTAGGCTTAGGCTAGGGCACCCCTAGGCTTACGCTAGGGCACCCCTAAGCTTAGGCTAGGGCACCCCTAGTCTTAGGCTAGGGCACCCCTAGGCTTAGACTAAGGCTAGGGCTCCCCTAGCCTAAGGTTAGGGCACCACTAGGCTTAGGCTGGGCACCCTTAGGCTTAGGTTAGGGCACCCCTAAGCTTAGGCTACGGCACCCCTAGGATTATGCTAGGGCACCCCTAGGCTTAGGCAAGGGCACCCCTAGGCTTAGGCTAGGGCACCCCTAAGCTTAGGCTAGGGCACCCCTAGGCTTGGGCTAGGGCACGCCTAGGCTTGGGCTAGGGCACCCCTAGGCTTCGGCTATGGCGAGGACTCCCCTAGCCTAAGACTAGGGAACCCCTAAGCTTAGGCTAGGGCACCCGTAGATTTAGGCTAGGGTGCCCCTAGGCTTAGGCTAAGGCTAGGGCTCCCCTAGCCTAAGGGTAGGGCACCCCTAGTCTTAGGCTAGGGCACCGCTAAGCTTAGGCTAGGGCACCCCTAGGCTTAGGCTAGGGCACCGCTAGGCTTAGGCTAGGGCACCCCTAGGCTTAGGCTAGGGCACCCCTAGGCTTAGCCTAGGGCACCGCTAGGCTTAGGCTAGGGCACACCTAGGCTTAGGCTAGGGCACCCCTAGGCTTAGGCTAGGGCAACCCTAGGCTTAGGCTAAGGCTAGGGCTCCCCTAGCCTAAGGCTAGGGCACCCATAGTCTTAGGCTAGGGCACCAATAAGCTTAGCCTAGGGCACCCCTAGGCTTAGATTATGGCACCCCTAAGCTTAGGCTAGGGCACCCCTAGTCTTAGGCTAGGGCACCGCTAGGCTTAGGCTAAGGCATGGGCTCCCGTAACCTAAGGCTAGGGCACCCCTAGGCTTAGGCTAGGGCACTCCTAGGCTTAGGTTAGGGCACCCCTAGGCTTAGGCTAGGGCACCCCGAGGCTTAGGCTAAGGCTAGGGCTCAGCTAGCGTAAGGCTAGGGCACCCCTAGGCTTAGACTAGGGCACCCCTAGCCTTAGGGTAGGGCACCACTAGGCTTAGGCTAGGACACCCCTAGACTTAGGATAAGGCAACGGCTCCCCTAGCTCAATCTAGGGCACCCCTAGACTCAGGCTAGGACACCCCTAAGCTTAGGCTAAGGCAATCATAGGCTTAGGCTAAGGCTAGGGCTCCCCTAGCCTCAGACTAGGGCACCCCTAGGCTCAGTATATGGCACCCCTAGGCTTAGACTAGGGCACCCCTAGGCTTAGGCTAGGGCACCCCTAGGCTTAGGCTAAGGCTATGGCACCACTAGGTTTAGGCTAATGCGCCACTATGCTTAGGCTAGGGCACCCCTAGTCTTAGGCTAGAGCACGCCTAGGCTGAGGCTAGGGCACCCCTAGGATGAGGCAAGGGTACCCCTAGGCAGAGCCTAGGGAGACCCCTACGCTTAGGCTAAGGCTAGGGTTACCCTAGCCTGAGGCTAGGGCACCCCTAGGCTTTGGCAAGGGCACCCCTAGGCTTAGGATAGGGAACTTCTACGCTTAGTCTAGGGCACCACTAGGCTTAGGATTGGGCACCCCAAGGATAGGCTAAGGCACCCCTAGGCTTACGCTAAGGTTAGGGGTCCCCTAGCCTAAGGATAGGGCACCTCTAGGCTTAGGCTAGTGCACCCCTAGGCCTTGGCTAGGATACCCCTAGGATTAGGCTAAGGCTTGGGCTCTCCTAGCCTAAGGCTAGGGCACCCCTAGGCGTAGGCTAGGGCACCCCTAGGCGTAGGCTAGGGCACCCCTAGGCGTAGGCTAGGGCACCCCTAGGCTTAGGCTAGGGAACCCGCGGCTTAGGCTAAGGCTAGGGCTCAGCTAGCCTAAGGCTAGGGCACCCCTAGGCTTAGGCTAGGGCACCCCTAGCCTTAGGTTAGGGCACCACTAGGCTTAGACTAGGACACCCCTAGACGTAGGATAAGGCAACGGCTCCTCTAGCCTCAATCTAGGGCACCCCTAGACTCAGGCTAGGGCACCCCTAAGCTTAGGCTAGGCAATCATAGGCTTAGGCTAAGGCTAGGGCTCCCCTAGGCTCAGGATATTGCACCCCTAGGCTTAGACTAGGGCACCCCTAGGCTTAGGCTAAAGCTAGGGTCCATTAGCCTAAGGCTACGGCACCCCTAGGCCCAGGCTAGGGCAGCCCTAGGCTTAGGCTAGGGCACCCCTAGGCTTAGGCTAAGGCTAGGGCTCTCCAAGCCTAAGACTAGGGCACCCCTAGGCTTAGGCTAGGGCACCCCTAGGCTTAGGCAAGGGCACCCCTAGGATTGGGCTAAGGCTAGGGTTCCCCTAGGCTTAGGCTAGGGCACCCCTAGGCTTAGGCTTGGGCACCCCTAGGCTTAGGCTAGGGCACCCCTAGGCTTAGGCTAGGGCATGACTAGGCTTAGGCTAGGGCACCCCTAGGCTTAGGCTATGGCTATGGCACCCCTAGGTTGAGGCTAAGGCGCACCTATGCTTAGGCTAGGGCACCCCTAGGCTTAGGCTAGGGCACCCCTAGGCTGAGGGTAGGGCACCCCTAGGCTGAGGCAAGGGTACCCCTAGGCTGAGGCTAGGGCACCCCTACGCTTAGGCTAAGGCTAGGGTTACCCTAGCCTGAGGCTAGGGCACCCCTAGGCTTTGGCAAGGGCACCCCTAGGCTTAGGATAGGGAACTTCTAGGCTTAGGCTAGGGCACCACTAGGCTTAGGCTAGGGCACCCCAAGGATAGGCTAAGGCACCCCTAGGCTTACGCTAAGGTTAGGGCTCCCCTAGCCTAAGGCTAGGGCACCCCTAGGCATAGGCTAGGGCACCCCTAGCCGTAGGCTAGGGCACCCGTAGGCGTAGGCTAGGGCACCCCTCGGCTTAGGCTGGGCACCCCTAGGCTTAGGCTAGGGCACCCCTAGGCTTAGGCTAGGGCACCCCTAGGCTTAGGCTAAGGCTAGGGCTCACCTAAACTAAGGCTAGGGCACCCCTAGGCTTAGGCTAGGGCACCCCTAGACTTAGGGTAGGGCACCTCTAGGCTTACGCTAGGACACCCCTAGACTTAGGATAAGGCAACGGCTCCCCTAGCCTCAATCTAGGGCACCCCTAGACTCAGGCTAGGGCACCCCTAAGCTTAGGCTAGGCAATCATAGGGTTAGGCTAAGGCTAGGGCTCCCCTAGCCTCAGACTAGGGCACCCCTAGGCTCAGGATATGGCACCCCTAGTCTTAGACTAAGGCACACCTAGGCTTAGGCTAAAGCTAGGGTCCCTTAGCCTAAGGCTACGGCACCCCTAGGCTCAGGCTATGGCATCCCTAGGCTTAGGCTAGGGCACCCCTAGGCTGAGGCTAAGGCTAGGGCTCTCCTAGCCTAAGACTAGGGCACCACTAGGCTTAGGCTACGGCACCCCTAGGCTTAAGCAAGGGCACCCCTAGGATTAGGCTAAGGCTAGGGCTCCCCGAGCCTAAGGCTAGCGCATCCCTAAGCTTAGGCTTGGGCACCCCTAGGCTTAGGCTAGGGCTCTCCTAGGCTTAGGCTAAGACTAAGGATCCCCTAGCCTAAGGCTAAGGCACCCCTAGGCTTAGGCTAGGGCACCCCTAGGCTTAGGCTAGGCCACCCCTAGGCTTAGGCTAGGGCACCCTGAGGCTTAGGCTAGGGCACCCCTAGGCTTAGGCTAGGGCACCCCTTGGCTTAGGCTAAGGCTATGGCACCCCTAGGTTTAGGCTAAGGCGCCACTATGCTTAGGCTAGGGCACCCCTAGGCTTAGGCTAGGGCACCCCTAGGCTGAGGCTAGGGAACCCCTAGGCTGAGGCTAGGGCACCCCTAGGCTGAGGCTAGGGCACCCCTACGCTTAGGCTAAGGCTAGGGTTACCCTAGCCTGAGGCTAGGGCACCCCTAGGCTTTGGCAAGGGCACCCCTAAGCTTAGGATAGGGAACTTCTAGACTTAGGCTAGGGCACCACTGGGCTTAGGCTAGGGCACCCCAAGGATAGGCTAAGGCACCCCTAGGCTTACGCTAAGGTTAGGGCTCCCCTACCCTAACGCTAGGGCACCTCTAGGCTTAGGCTAGGGCACCCCTAGGCCTTGGCTAGGATACCCCTAGGCTTAGGCTAAGGCTTGGGCTCTCTTAGCCTAAGGCTAGGGCACCCCTAGGCTTAGGCTAGGGCAGCCTAGGCTTAGGCTAAAGATAGGGCTCCCCTAGCCTAAGGCTAGGGCAACCATAGGCTTAGACTAGGGCACCCCTAGGCTTAGGCTAGGGCATCCCTAGGTTTAGGCTTAGGCTAGGGCACCCAAAGGCTTAGTCTAGGGCACCCCTAGGCTTAGGTTAGGTCACCCCTAGGCTTAGGCTAGGGCACCCCTAGGCTTAGGCTAGGGCACCCCTAGGCTTAGGCTAGGGCACCCCTCGGCTTAGGCTAAGGCTAGGGCTTCCCTTGCCTAAGGCTAGGGCACGGCTAAGCTTAGGCTAGGGCACCCCTAGGCTTAGGTAGGGAACGCCTAGGCTTAGGTTAGAGCACCCCTATGCTTAGGCTAGGGTACCCCTAGGCTTAGGTTAAGGCTAGGGCTCCTCTAGCCTAACGCTAGGGCATCAATAGGCTTGGGCTTGGGCACCCCTAGGCTTAGGCTAGGGCACCCCTAGGCTTACGCTAGGGCATCCCTAGGCTTCGGCTACGGGGAGGACTCCCCAAGCCTAAGGATAGGGCACCCCTATGTTAGGCTAGGGCACCCCTAGGCTTAGACTAAGGCTAGGGCTCCCCTAGCCTAAGGCTAGGAAACCCCTAAGCTTAGGCTAGGGCACCCGTAGATTTAGGCTAGGGTGCCCGTAGACTTAGGATAGGGCACCCCTAGGCTTAGGCTAGGGCACCCCTAGGCTTAGGCTAGGGCACCGCTAAGCTTAGGCTAGGACACCCCTACGCTTACGTTAGGGCACCCCTAGGCTTAGGCTAGGGCACCCCTAGGCTTAGGCTAAGGCTAGGGCTCCCCTAGCCTAAGGCTAGGGCACCCCTAGTCTTAGGCTAGGCCAGCCCTAGGCTTAGGCTAAGGCTAGGGCTCCCCTAGTCTAACCTTTGGGCACCCCTAGGCTTAGGCTTGGGCACCCCTAGGCTTAGGTTATGGCACCCCTAAGCTTAGGCTAGGGCACCCCTAGTCTTAGGCTAGGGCACCGCTAGGCTTAGGCTAAGGCTAGGGCTCCCCTAGCCTAAGGCTAGGACACCCCTAGGCTTAGGCTAGGTCACCCCTAGGCTTAGGCTAAGGCTACGGCTCAGCTCGCCTAAGGCTAGGGCACCCCTAAGCTTAGGCTAGGGCACCCCTAGGCTTAGGCTAGGGCACCCCTAGGCTTTAGATAGGGCTCCCCTAGGCTTACGCTAAGGCTACGGCTCCCCTAGCCTCAGGCTAGGGCACCCCTAAACTTAGGCTAGGGCAATCGTAGGCTTAGGCTAAGGCTAGGGCTCCCCTAGCCTCAGACTAGGGCACCCCTAGGCTCAGGATAGGGCACCCCTAGTCTTAGACTAGGGCACCCCTAGGCTTATTCTAAGGCTAGGGCTCCCTTAGCCTAAGGATACGGCATCCCTAGGCTCAGCCTAGGGTAGCCCTAGGCTTAGGCTAGGGCACCCCTAGGCTTAGGCTAAGGCTAGGGCTCTCCTAGCCTAAGACTAGGGCACCCCTAGGCTTAGGCTAGGGCACCCCTAGGCTTAGGCTAGGGCACCCACAAGCTTAAGCTAGGGCACCCCTAGGTTTAGGCTAGGGCACCCCTAGGCTTAGGCTAAGGCTATGGCACCCCTAGGTTTAGGCTAAGGCGCCACAATGCTTAGGCTAGGGCACCCCTAGGCTTAGGCTAGGGCACCCCTAGGCTTAGGCTGGGGCACCCCTAGGCCTTGGCTAGGGCACCCCTAGGCTTAGGCTAAGGCTAGGGCTCTCCTAGCCTAAGGCTAGGGCACACCTAGACTTAGAATAGGGCACCCCTAGGCTTAGGCTAGGGCACCCCTAGGCGTAGGCTAGGGCACCCGTAGGCTTAGGCTAGGGCACCCCTAGGCTTAGGCTAGGGCACCCCTAGGATTAGGCTAAGGCTAGGTCTCCCCTAGCCTAAGGCTAGGGCACCCCTCGGCTTAGGTTAGGGCACCCCTAGGCTTAGGCTAGGGCACCCCTAGGCTTAGGCTAGGGCACCCCTAGGTTTAGGCTTAGGCTAGGGCACCCCTAGGCTTAGATTAGGGCACCCCTAGGCTTAGGCTAGGGCACCCCTAGGCTTAGGCTAGGGCACCCCTAGGCTTAGTCTAGGGCACCCCTAGGCTTAGGCTAGGGCACCCATAGGCTTAGGCTTGGGCACCCCTAGGCTTAGGTTAGGGCACCCCTAGGCTTAGGCTAAGGCTAGGACTTCCCTAGCCTAAGGCTAGGGCACCACTAGGCTTAAGCTAGGGCACCCCTAGGCTTAGGCTAGGGCACCCCTAGGCATAGGTAGGGAACGCCTAGGCTTAGGTTAGAGCACCCCTATGCTTAGGCTAGGGCACCCGTAGGCTTTGGCAAGGGCACCCCTAGGCTTAGGATAGGGAACTTCTAGGCTTAGGCTAGGGCACCACTAGGCTTAGGCTAGGTCACCCCTAGGCATAGGCTAGGGCACCCCTAGGCGTAGGCTAGGGCACCCCTAGGCTTAGGCTATGGCACCCCTAGGCTTGGGCTAGGGCACCCCTAGGCTTTGGCTAGGGCACCGCTAGGCTTAGTTTAGGCCATCCCTAGGCTTAGGCTAGGGCACCCCTAGGCTTTGGCAAGGGCACCACTAGGCTTAGGATAGGGAACTTCTAGGCTTAGCGTAGGGCACCACTAGGCTTAGGCTAGGGCACCCCAAGGCTAGGCTAAGGCACCCCTAGGCTTACGCTAAGGTTAGCGCTCCCCTAGCCTAAGGCTAGGGCACCTCTTGGCTTAGGCTAGGGTACCCCTAGGCTTTGGCTAGGGCATCCCTAGGCTTAGGCTAAGGCTAGGGCTTCCTAGCCTAAGGCTAGGGCACTCCTAGGCGTAGGCTTGGGCACCCCTAGGCTTAGGCTAGGGCAGCCCTAGGCTTAGGCTAGGGCACCCCTAGGCTTAGGCTAGGGCACCCCTAGGCTTACGTTAGGTCACCCCTAGGCTTAGGCTAGGGCACCCCTAAGCTTAGGCTAGGGCACCCCTAGGCTTAGGCTAGGGCACCCCTAGGCTTAGGTTAGGTCACCCCTAGGCTTAGGCTAGGGCACCCCTAAGCGTAGGCTAGGGCACCCCTAGGCTTAGGCTAGGGCACCCCTAGGCTTAGGCTAGGGCACCCATAGGCTTAGGTTAGGTCACCCCTAGGCTTAGGCTAGGGCACCCCTAAGCTAAGGCTAGGGCACCCCTAGGCTTAGGCTAGGGCACCCCAAGGCTTATGCTAGGGCACCCCTAGGCTTAGGCTAAGGCTAGGGCTTCCCTTGCCTAAGGCTAGGGCACCCCTAGGCTTAGGCTAGGGCACCCCTAGGTTTAGGTAGGGAACGCCTAGGCTTAGGTTAGAGCACCCCTATGCTTAGGCTAAGGTACCCCTAGGCTTAGGCTAAGGCTAGGGCTCCTCTAGCCTAATGCCAGGGCATCACTAGGCTTGGGCTAGGGCACCCCTAGGCTTAGGCTAGGGTACCCCTAGGCTTACGCTAGGGCATCCCTAGGCTTCGGCTAAGGCGAGGACACCCCTAGCCTAAGGATAGGGCACCCCTATGCTTATGCTAGGGCACCCCTAGGCTTAGACTAAGGCTAGGGCTCCCCTATCCTAAGGCTAGGGAACCCCTAAACTTAGGTTAGGGCACCCATAGATTTAGGCTAGGGTGCCCCTAGGCTTAGGCTAAGGCTAGGGCTCCCCTAGCCTAAGGCTAGGGCACCCCTAGGTTTAGGCTAGGGCACCGCTAGGCTTAGGATAGGGCACCCCTAGGCTTAGGATAGGGCACCCCTAGGCTTAGGCTAAGGCTAGGGCTCCCCTAGCCTAAGGCTAGGGCACCCCTAGGCTTAGGCTAGGGCACCGCTAAGCTTAGGCTAAGGCACCCCTAGGCTTAGGCTAGGGCACCCCTAGGCTTAAGCTAAGGCTAGGGCTCCCCTAGCCAAAGGCTAGGGCACCCCTAGTTTTAGGCTAGGCCACCCCTAGGCTTAGGCTAAGACTACGGCTCCCCTAGTCTAACCCTTGGGCACCCCTAGGCTTAGGCTAGGGCACCCCTAGGCTTAGGTTATGGCACCCCTAAGCTTAGGCTAGGGCACCCCTAGTCTTAGGCTAGGGCACTGCTAGGCTTCGGCTAAGGCTAGTGCTCCCCTAGCCTTAGGGTAGGGCACCCCTAGGCTTAGGCTAGGGCACCCCTAGGCTTAGGCTAAGGCTAGGGATCAGCTAGCCTAAGGCTAGGGCACCCCTAGCCTCAGGCTAGGGCACCCCTAAGATTAGGCTAGGGCAATCGTAGGCTTAGGCCAAGGCTAGGGCTCCCCTAGCTTCAGACTAGGACACCCCTAGGCTCAGGATAGGGCACCCTTAGGCTTAGACTAGGTCACCCCTAGGCTTAGGAAAAGGCTAGGGCTCCCTTAGCCTAAGGCTAGGGCACCCTTAGGCTTAGGATAGGGCACCCCTAGGCTTAGGCTAGGGCACCCCTAGGCTTTAGATAGGGCTCCCCTAGGCTTAGGCTAAGGCTACGGCTCCCCTAGCCTCAGGCTAGGGCACCCCTAAACTTATGCTAGGGCAATCGTAGGCTTAGGCTAAGGCTAGGGCTCCCCTAGCCTCAGACTAGGGCACCCCTAGGCTCAGGATAGGGCACCCCGAGTCTTAGACTAGGGCACCCCTAGGCTTAGGCTAAGGCTAGGACTCCCTTAGCCTAAGGCTACGGCACCCCTAGGCTCAGGTTAGGGCAGCCCTAGGCTTAGGCTAGGGCACCCCTAGGCTTAGGCTAAGGCTAGGGCTCTCCTAGCCTAAGACTAGGGCACCCGTAGGCTTAGGCTAGGGCACCCCTAGGCTTAGGCTAGGGCACCCACAGGCTTAAGCTAGGGCACCCCTAGGCTTAGGCTAGGGCACCCCTAGGCTTAGGCTAAGGCTATGGCACCCCTAGATTTAGGCTAAGGTGCCACTATGCTTAGGCTAGGGCACCCCTAGGCTGAGGCTAGGGCACCCCTAGGCTGAGGATAGGGCACCTCTAGGCTGAAGCTAGGGCACCCCTAGGCTGAGGCTAGGGCACCCCTAGGCTGAGGCTAGGGCACCCCTACGCTTAGGCTAAGGCTAGGGTTACCCTAGCCTAAGGCTAGGGCACCCCTAAGCTTTGGCAAGGGAACCCCTAGGCTTAGGATAGGGAACTTCTAGGCTTAGGCTAGGGCACCTCTAGGCTTAGGCTAGGGCACCCCTAGGCCTTGGCTAGGGCACCCCTAGGCTTAGGATAAAGCTAGGGCTCTCCTAGCCTAAGGCTAGGGCACGCCTACACTTAGACTAGGGCACCCCTAGGCTTAGGCTAGGGCACCCCTAGGCGTAGGCTAGGGCACCCGTAGGAGTAGGCTAGGACCCCCCTAGGCTTAGGCTAGGGCACCCCTAGGCTTAGGCTAGGACACCCCTAGGATTAGGCTAAGGCTAGGTCTCCCCTAGCCTAAGGCTAGGGCACCCCTCGGCTTAGGCTAGGGCACCCCTAGGCTTAGTCTAGGGCACCCCTAGGCTTAGGCTAGGGCACCCATAGGCTTAGGCTTGGGCACCCCTAGGCTTAGGTTAGGGCACCCCTAGGCTTAGGCTAAGGCTAGGGCTTCCCTAGCCTAAGGCTAGGGCACCACTAGGCTTAAGCTAGGGCACCCCAAGGCTTAGGCTAGGGCACCCCTAGGCTTAGGTAGGGAACGCCTAGGCTTAGGTTAGAGCACCCCTATGCTTAGGTTAGGGCACCCCTACGCTTAGGCTACTGCACCCCCAGGCTTAGGCTAGGGCACCCCTAGGCTTAGGCTAAGGCTAGGGCTCCCCTAGCCTAAGGCTAGGGCACCCCTAACCTTGGCTAGGGCACCCTTAGGCTTAGGCTAAGGCTAGGGCTCCCCTAGCCTAACCCTTGGGCACCCCTAGGCTTCGGCTAGGGTACCCCTAGGCTTAGGCTACGGCACACCTAAGCTTAGGCTAGGGCACCCCTAGGCTTAGGCTAGGGCACCCCTAGGCTTAGGCTAGGGCACCCCTAGGCTTAGGCTAGGGCACCCCTAGGCTTAGGCTAGGGCACCCCTAGGCTTAGGCTAAGGCTATGGCACCCCTAGGTTTAGGCTAAGGCGCCACTATGCTTAGGCTAAGGCACCCCTAGGCTTAGGCTAGGGCACCCCTAGGCTTAGGCTAAGGCTAGGGCTCCCCTAGCCTAAGGTTAGGGCACCCCTAGTCTTAGGCTAGGGCACCACTAGGCTTAGGTTAAGGCTAGGGCTCCCCTAGCCTAACCCTTGGGCACCCCTAGGCTTAGGCTAGGGTACCCCTAGGCTTAGGCTACGGCACACCTAAGCTTAGGCTAGGGCACCCCTAGGCTTAGGCTAGGGCACCCCTAGGCTTAGGCTAGGGCACCCCTAGGCTTAGGCTAGGGCACCCCTAGGCTTAGGCTAGGGCACCCCTAGGCTTAGGCTAGGGCACCCCTAGGCTTAGGCTAGGGCACCCCTAGGCTTAGGCTAGGGCACCCCTAGGCTTAGGCTAGGGCACCCCTAGGCTTAGGCTAAGGCTATGGCACCCCTAGGTTTAGGCTAAGGCGCCACTATGCTTCGGCTAGGGCACCCCTAGGCTTAGGCTAGGGCACCCCTAGGCTGAGGCTAGGGCACCCCTAGCCTGAGGCTAGGGCACCCCTAGGATGAGGCTAGGGCACCCCTACGCTTAGGCTAAGGCTAGGGTTACCCTAGCCTGAGGCTAGGGCACCCGTAGGCTTTGGCAAGGGCACCCCTAGGCTTAGGATAGGGAACTTCTAGGCTTAGGCTAGGGCACCACGAGGCTTAGGCTAGGGCACCCCAAGGATAGGCTAAGGCACCCCTAGGCTGACGCTAAGGTTAGGGTTCCCCTAGCCTAACGCTAGGGCACCTCTAGGCTTAGGTTAGGGCACCCCTAGGCCTTGGCTAGGATACCCCTAGGCTTAGGCTAAGGCTTGGGCTCTCCTAGCCTAAGTCTAGGGCACCCCTAGGCTTAGGCTAGGGCACCTCTAGGCTCAGGCTAGGGCAGCCCTAGGCTTAGGCTAGGGCAGCCCTAGGCTTAGGCTAGGGCACCCTTATGTTTAGGCTAAGGCTAGGGCTCTCCTAGCCTAAGACTAGGGCACCCCTAGGCTTAGTTTAGGGCATCCCTAGGCTTAGGCTAGGGCACCCCTAGGCTTTGGCAAGGGCACCCCTAGGCTTAGGATAGGGAACTTCTAGGCTTAGGCTAGGGCACCACTAGGCATAGGCTAGGGCACCACAAGGCTAGGCTAAGGCACCCCTAGGCTTACGCTAAGGTTAGAGCTCCCCTAGCCTAAGGCTAGGGCACCTCTTGGCTTAGGCTAAGGCTAGGGCTTCCTAGCCTAAGGCTAGGGCACCCCTAGGCGTAGGCTAGGGCACCCCTAGGCTTAGGCTAGGGCTGCCCTAAGCTTAGGCTAGGGCACCCCTAGGCTTAGCCTAGGGCACCCCTAGGATTAGGCTAGGGCTCCCCTAGGCTTAGGCTAAGGCTAAGGATCCCATAGCCTAATGCTAAGGCACCCCTAGGCTTAGGCTAGGGCACCCCTAGGCTTTGGCTAGGGCACCCCTAGGCTTAGGCTAAAGCTAGGGCTCCCCTGGCCTAAGGCTAGAGCAACCATAGGCTTAGACTAGGGCACCCCTAGGTTTAGGCTAGGGCACCCCTAGGCTTAGGCTAAAGCTAGGGCTCCCCTGGCCTAAGGCTAGGGCAACCATAGGCTTAGACTAGGGCACCCCTAGGCTTAGGCTAGGGCATCCCTAGATTTAGGCTTAGGCTAGGGCACCCAAAGGCTTAGTTTAGGGCACCCCTAGGCTTAGGCTAGGGCACCCCTAGGCTTTGGCAAGGGCACCACTAGGCTTAGGATAGGGAACTTCTAGGCTTAGGCTAGGGCACCACTAGGCTTAGGCTAGGGCACCCCAAGGCTAGGCTAAGGCACCCCTAGGCTTACGCTTAGGTTAGCGCTCCCCTAGCCTAAGGCTAGGGCACCTCTTGGCTTAGACTAGGGCACCCCTAGGCTTTGGCTAGGGCATCCCTAGGCTTAGGCTAAGGCTAGGGCTTCCTAGCCTAAGGCTAGGGCACTCCTAGGCGTAGGCTTGGGCACCCCTAGGCTTAGGCTAGGGCAGCCCTAGGCTTAGGCTAGGGCACCCCTAGGCTTAGGCTAGGGCACCCCTAGGCTTACGTTAGGTCACCCCTAGGCTTAGGCTAGGGCACCCCTAAGCTTAGGCTAGGGCACCCCTAGGCTTAGGCTAGGGCACCCCTAGGCTTAGGTTAGGTCACCCCTAGGCTTAGGCTAGGGCACCCCTAAGCGTAGGCTAGGGCACCCCTAGGCTTAGGCTAGGGCACCCCTAGGCTTAGGCTAGGGCACCCCTAGTCTTAGGCTAGGGCACCCATAGGCTTAGGTTAGGTCACCCCTAGGCTTAGGCTAGGGCACCCCTAGGCTTAGGCTAGGACACCCCTAGGATTAGGCTAAGGCTAGGTCTCTCCTAGCCTAAGGCTAGGGCACGCCTAGACTTAGACTAGGGCACCCCTAGGCTTAGGCTAGGGCACCCCTAGGCGTAGGCTAGGGCACCCGTAGGAGTAGGCTAGGACCCCCCTAGGCTTAGGCTAGGGCACCCCTAGGCTTAGGCTAGGACACCCCTAGGATTAGGCTAAGGCTTGGTCTCCCCTAGCCTAAGGCTAGGGCACCCCTCGGCTTAGGCTAGGGCACCCCTAGGCTTAGTCTAGGGCACCCCTAGGCTTAGGCTAGGGCACCCATAGGCTTAGGCTTGGGCACCCCTAGGCTTAGGTTAGGGCACCCCTAGGCTTAGGCTAAGGCTAGGGCTTCCCTAGCCTAAGGCTAGGGCACCACTAGGCTTAAGCTAGGGCACCCCTAGGCTTAGGCTAGGGCACCCCTAGGCTTAGGTAGGGAACGCCTAGGCTTAGGTTAGAGCACCCCTATGCTTAGGTTAGGGCACCCCTACGCTTAGGCTACTGCACCCCCAGGCTTAGTCTAGGGCACCCCTAGGCTTAGGCTAAGGCTAGGGCTCCCCTAGCCTAAGGCTAGGGCACCCCTAACCTTGGCTAGGGCACCCTTAGGCTTAGGCTAAGGCTAGGGCTCCCCTAGCCTA
This sequence comes from Tenrec ecaudatus, assembly GCF_050624435.1. Classification (NCBI taxonomy): domain Eukaryota; kingdom Metazoa; phylum Chordata; class Mammalia; order Afrosoricida; family Tenrecidae; genus Tenrec; species Tenrec ecaudatus. The sequence goes on along the minus strand of NW_027459448.1, from coordinate 1,158,339 downwards.
ACCCTTGGGCACCCCTAGGCTTCGGCTAGGGTACCCCTAGGCTTAGGCTACGGCACACCTAAGCTTAGGCTAGGGCACCCCTAGGCTTAGGCTAGGGCACCCCTAGGCTTAGGCTAGGGCACCCCTAGGCTTAGGCTAGGGCACCCCTAGGCTTAGGCTAGGGCACCCCTAGGCTTAGGCTAAGGCTATGGCACCCCTAGGTTTAGGCTAAGGCGCCACTATGCTTAGGCTAAGGCACCCCTAGGCTTAGGCTAGGGCACCCCTAGGCTTAGGCTAAGGCTAGGGCTCCCCTAGCCTAAGGTTAGGGCACCCCTAGTCTTAGGCTAGGGCACCACTAGGCTTAGGTTAAGGCTAGGGCTCCCCTAGCCTAACCCTTGGGCACCCCTAGGCTTAGGCTAGGGTACCCCTAGGCTTAGGCTACGGCACACCTAAGCTTAGGCTAGGGCACCCCTAGGCTTAGGCTAGGGCACCCCTAGGCTTAGGCTAGGGCACCCCTAGGCTTAGGCTAGGGCACCCCTAGGCTTAGGCTAGGGCACCCCTAGGCTTAGGCTAGGGCACCCCTAGGCTTAGGCTAAGGCTATGGCACCCCTAGGTTTAGGCTAAGGCGCCACTATGCTTCGGCTAGGGCACCCCTAGGCTTAGGCTAGGGCACCCCTAGGCTGAGGCTAGGGCACCCCTAGCCTGAGGCTAGGGCACCCCTAGGATGAGGCTAGGGCACCCCTACGCTTAGGCTAAGGCTAGGGTTACCCTAGCCTGAGGCTAGGGCACCCGTAGGCTTTGGCAAGGGCACCCCTAGGCTTAGGATAGGGAACTTCTAGGCTTAGGCTAGGGCACCACGAGGCTTAGGCTAGGGCACCCCAAGGATAGGCTAAGGCACCCCTAGGCTGACGCTAAGGTTAGGGTTCCCCTAGCCTAACGCTAGGGCACCTCTAGGCTTAGGTTAGGGCACCCCTAGGCCTTGGCTAGGATACCCCTAGGCTTAGGCTAAGGCTTGGGCTCTCCTAGCCTAAGTCTAGGGCACCCCTAGGCTTAGGCTAGGGCACCTCTAGGCTCAGGCTAGGGCAGCCCTAGGCTTAGGCTAGGGCAGCCCTAGGCTTAGGCTAGGGCACCCTTATGTTTAGGCTAAGGCTAGGGCTCTCCTAGCCTAAGACTAGGGCACCCCTAGGCTTAGTTTAGGGCATCCCTAGGCTTAGGCTAGGGCACCCCTAGGCTTTGGCAAGGGCACCCCTAGGCTTAGGATAGGGAACTTCTAGGCTTAGGCTAGGGCACCACTAGGCATAGGCTAGGGCACCACAAGGCTAGGCTAAGGCACCCCTAGGCTTACGCTAAGGTTAGAGCTCCCCTAGCCTAAGGCTAGGGCACCTCTTGGCTTAGGCTAAGGCTAGGGCTTCCTAGCCTAAGGCTAGGGCACCCCTAGGCGTAGGCTAGGGCACCCCTAGGCTTAGGCTAGGGCTGCCCTAAGCTTAGGCTAGGGCACCCCTAGGCTTAGCCTAGGGCACCCCTAGGATTAGGCTAGGGCTCCCCTAGGATTAGGCTAAGGCTAAGGATCCCATAGCCTAATGCTAAGGCACCCCTAGGCTTAGGCTAGGGCACCCCTAGGCTTTGGCTAGGGCACCCCTAGGCTTAGGCTAAAGCTAGGGCTCCCCTGGCCTAAGGCTAGGGCAACCATAGGCTTAGACTAGGGCACCCCTAGGCTTAGGCTAGGGCATCCCTAGATTTAGGCTTAGGCTAGGGCACCCAAAGGCTTAGTTTAGGGCACCCCTAGGCTTAGGCTAGGGCACCCCTAGGCTTTGGCAAGGGCACCACTAGGCTTAGGATAGGGAACTTCTAGGCTTAGGCTAGGGCACCACTAGGCTTAGGCTAGGGCACCCCAAGGCTAGGCTAAGGCACCCCTAGGCTTACGCTTAGGTTAGCGCTCCCCTAGCCTAAGGCTAGGGCACCTCTTGGCTTAGGCTAGGGCACCCCTAGGCTTTGGCTAGGGCATCCCTAGGCTTAGGCTAAGGCTAGGGCTTCCTAGCCTAAGGCTAGGGCACTCCTAGGCGTAGGCTTGGGCACCCCTAGGCTTAGGCTAGGGCAGCCCTAGGCTTAGGCTAGGGCACCCCTAGGCTTAGGCTAGGCACCCCTAGGCTTACGTTAGGTCACCCCTAGGCTTAGGCTAGGGCACCCCTAAGCTTAGGCTAGGGCACCCCTAGGCTTAGGCTAGGGCACCCCTAGGCTTAGGTTAGGTCACCCCTAGGCTTAGGCTAGGGCACCCCTAAGCGTAGGCTAGGGCACCCCTAGGCTTAGGCTAGGGCACCCCTAGGCTTAGGCTAGGGCACCCCTAGTCTTAGGCTAGGGCATACATAGGCTTAGGTTAGGTCACCCCTAGGCTTAGGCTAGGGCACCCCTAGGCTTAGGCTAGGACACCCCTAGGATTAGGCTAAGGCTAGGTCTCTCCTAGCCTAAGGCTAGGGCACGCCTAGACTTAGACTAGGGCACCCCTAGGCTTAGGCTAGGGCACCCCTAGGCGTAGGCTAGGGCACCCGTAGGAGTAGGCTAGGACCCCCCTAGGCTTAGGCTAGGGCACCCCTAGGCTTAGGCTAGGACACCCCTAGGATTAGGCTAAGGCTTGGTCTCCCCTAGCCTAAGGCTAGGGCACCCCTCGGCTTAGGCTAGGGCACCCCTAGGCTTAGTCTAGGGCACCCCTAGGCTTAGGCTAGGGCACCCATAGGCTTAGGCTTGGGCACCCCTAGGCTTAGGTTAGGGCACCCCTAGGCTTAGGCTAAGGCTAGGGCTTCCCTAGCCTAAGGCTAGGGCACCACTAGGCTTAAGCTAGGGCACCCCTAGGCTTAGGCTAGGGCACCCCTAGGCTTAGGTAGGGAACGCCTAGGCTTAGGTTAGAGCACCCCTATGCTTAGGTTAGGGCACCCCTACGCTAGGCTACTGCACCCCCAGGCTTAGTCTAGGGCACCCCTAGGCTTAGGCTAAGGCTAGGGCTCCCCTAGCCTAAGGCTAGGGCACCCCTAACCTTGGCTAGGGCACCCTTAGGCTTAGGCTAAGGCTAGGGCTCCCCTAGCCTAACCCTTGGGCACCCCTAGGCTTCGGCTAGGGTACCCCTAGGCTTAGGCTACGGCACACCTAAGCTTAGGCTAGGGCACCCCTAGGCTTAGGCTAGGGCACCCCTAGGCTTAGGCTAGGGCACCCCTAGGCTTAGGCTAGGGCACCCCTAGGCTTAGGCTAGGGCACCCCTAGGCTTAGGCTAAGGCTATGGCACCCCTAGGTTTAGGCTAAGGCGCCACTATGCTTAGGCTAAGGCACCCCTAGGCTTAGGCTAGGGCACCCCTAGGCTTAGGCTAAGGCTAGGGCTCCCCTAGCCTAAGGTTAGGGCACCCCTAGTCTTAGGCTAGGGCACCACTAGGCTTAGGTTAAGGCTAGGGCTCCCCTAGCCTAACCCTTGGGCACCCCTAGGCTTAGGCTAGGGTACCCCTAGGCTTAGGCTACGGCACACCTAAGCTTAGGCTAGGGCACCCCTAGGCTTAGGCTAGGGCACCCCTAGGCTTAGGCTAGGGCACCCCTAGGCTTAGGCTAGGGCACCCCTAGGCTTAGGCTAGGGCACCCCTAGGCTTAGGCTAGGGCACCCCTAGGCTTAGGCTAAGGCTATGGCACCCCTAGGTTTAGGCTAAGGCGCCACTATGCTTCGGCTAGGGCACCCCTAGGCTTAGGCTAGGGCACCCCTAGGCTGAGGCTAGGGCACCCCTAGCCTGAGGCTAGGGCACCCCTAGGATGAGGCTAGGGCACCCCTACGCTTAGGCTAAGGCTAGGGTTACCCTAGCCTGAGGCTAGGGCACCCGTAGGCTTTGGCAAGGGCACCCCTAGGCTTAGGATAGGGAACTTCTAGGCTTAGGCTAGGGCACCACGAGGCTTAGGCTAGGGCACCCCAAGGATAGGCTAAGGCACCCCTAGGCTGACGCTAAGGTTAGGGTTCCCCTAGCCTAACGCTAGGGCACCTCTAGGCTTAGGTTAGGGCACCCCTAGGCCTTGGCTAGGATACCCCTAGGCTTAGGCTAAGGCTTGGGCTCTCCTAGCCTAAGTCTAGGGCACCCCTAGGCTTAGGCTAGGGCACCTCTAGGCTCAGGCTAGGGCAGCCCTAGGCTTAGGCTAGGGCAGCCCTAGGCTTAGGCTAGGGCACCCTTATGTTTAGGCTAAGGCTAGGGCTCTCCTAGCCTAAGACTAGGGCACCCCTAGGCTTAGTTTAGGGCATCCCTAGGCTTAGGCTAGGGCACCCCTAGGCTTTGGCAAGGGCACCCCTAGGCTTAGGATAGGGAACTTCTAGGCTTAGGCTAGGGCACCACTAGGCATAGGCTAGGGCACCACAAGGCTAGGCTAAGGCACCCCTAGGCTTACGCTAAGGTTAGAGCTCCCCTAGCCTAAGGCTAGGGCACCTCTTGGCTTAGGCTAAGGCTAGGGCTTCCTAGCCTAAGGCTAGGGCACCCCTAGGCGTAGGCTAGGGCACCCCTAGGCTTAGGCTAGGGCTGCCCTAAGCTTAGGCTAGGGCACCCCTAGGCTTAGCCTAGGGCACCCCTAGGATTAGGCTAGGGCTCCCCTAGGATTAGGCTAAGGCTAAGGATCCCATAGCCTAATGCTAAGGCACCCCTAGGCTTAGGCTAGGGCACCCCTAGGCTTTGGCTAGGGCACCCCTAGGCTTAGGCTAAAGCTAGGGCTCCCCTGGCCTAAGGCTAGAGCAACCATAGGCTTAGACTAGGGCACCCCTAGGTTTAGGCTAGGGCACCCCTAGGCTTAGGCTAAAGCTAGGGCTCCCCTGGCCTAAGGCTAGGGCAACCATAGGCTTAGACTAGGGCACCCCTAGGCTTAGGCTAGGGCATCCCTAGATTTAGGCTTAGGCTAGGGCACCCAAAGGCTTAGTTTAGGGCACCCCTAGGCTTAGGCTAGGGCACCCCTAGGCTTTGGCAAGGGCACCACTAGGCTTAGGATAGGGAACTTCTAGGCTTAGGCTAGGGCACCACTAGGCTTAGGCTAGGGCACCCCAAGGCTAGGCTAAGGCACCCCTAGGCTTACGCTTAGGTTAGCGCTCCCCTAGCCTAAGGCTAGGGCACCTCTTGGCTTAGGCTAGGGCACCCCTAGGCTTTGGCTAGGGCATCCCTAGGCTTAGGCTAAGGCTAGGGCTTCCTAGCCTAAGGCTAGGGCACTCCTAGGCGTAGGCTTGGGCACCCCTAGGCTTAGGCTAGGGCAGCCCTAGGCTTAGGCTAGGGCACCCCTAGGCTTAGGCTAGGGCACCCCTAGGCTTACGTTAGGTCACCCCTAGGCTTAGGCTAGGGCACCCCTAAGCTTAGGCTAGGGCACCCCTAGGCTTAGGCTAGGGCACCCCTAGGCTTAGGTTAGGTCACCCCTAGGCTTAGGCTAGGGCACCCCTAAGCGTAGGCTAGGGCACCCCTAGGCTTAGGCTAGGGCACCCCTAGGCTTAGGCTAGGGCACCCCTAGTCTTAGGCTAGGGCACCCATAGGCTTAGGTTAGGTCACCCCTAGGCTTAGGCTAGGGCACCCCTAGGCTTAGGCTAGGGCACCCCTAGGCTTAGGCTAGGGCACCCCTAGGCTTAGGCTAGGGCACCCCTAGGCTTAGGCTAGGGCACCCATAGGCTTAGGCTAAGGCTAGGGCTTCCCTTGCCTAAGGCTAGGGCACCCCTAGGCTTAGGCTAGGGCACCCCTAGGTTTAGGTAGGGAACGCCTAGGCTTAGGTTAGAGCACCCCCTATGCTTAGGCTAAGGTACCCCTAGGCTTAGGCTAAGGCTAGGGCTCCTCTAGCCTAATGCCAGGGCATCACTAGGCTTGGGCTAGGGCACCCCTAGGCTTAGGCTAGGGCACCCCTAGGCTTACGCTAGGGCATCCCTAGGCTTCGGCTAAGGCGAGGACACCCCTAGCCTAAGGATAGGGCACCCCTATGCTTATGGTAGGGCACCCCTAGGCTTAGACTAAGGCTAGGGCTCCCCTATCCTAAGGCTAGGGAACCCCTAAACTTAGGTTAGGGCACCCATAGATTTAGGCTAGGGTGCCCCTAGGCTTAGGCTAAGGCTAGGGCTCCCCTAGCCTAAGGCTAGGGCACCCCTAGGTTTAGGCTAGGGCACCGCTAGGCTTAGGATAGGGTACCCCTAGGCTTAGGCTAAGGCTAGGGCTCCCCTAGCCTAAGGCTAGGGCACCCCTAGGCTTAGGCTAGGGCACCGCTAAGCTTAGGCTAGGGCACCCCTAGGCTTAGGCTAGGGCACCCCTAGGCTTAAGCTAAGGCTAGGGCTCCCCTAGCCAAAGGCTAGGGCACCCCTAGTTTTAGGCTAGGCCACCCCTAGGCTTAGGCTAAGGCTACGGCTCCCCTAGTCTAACCCTTGGGCACCCCTAGGCTTAGGCTAGGGCACCCCTAGGCTTAGGTTATGGCACCCCTAAGCTTAGGCTAGGGCACCCCTAGTCTTAGGCTAGGGCACTGCTAGGCTTCGGCTAAGGCTAGTGCTCCCCTAGCCTAAGGCTAGGGCACCACTAGGCTTAGGCTAGGGCACCCCTAGGCTTAGGCTAAGGCTAGGGATCAGCTAGCCTAAGGCTAGGGCACCCCTAGGCTTAGGCTAGGGCACCCCTAGCCTTAGGGTAGGGCACCCCTAGGCTTATGCTAGGGCACCCCTAGGCTTAGGCTAAGGCTAGGGCTCAGCTAGCCTAAGGCTAGGGCACCCCTAGCCTCAGGCTAGGGCACCCCTAAGATTAGGCTAGGGCAATCGTAGGCTTAGGCTAAGGCTAGGGCTCCCCTAGCTTCAGACTAGGACACCCCTAGGCTCAGGATAGGGCACCCTTAGACTTAGACTAGGGCACCCCTAGGCTTAGGAAAAGGCTAGGGCTCCCTTAGCCTAAGGCTAGGGCACCCTTAGTCTTAGGATAGGGCACCCCTAGGCTTACGCTAGGGCACCCCTAGGCTTTAGATAGGGCTCCCCTAGGCTTAGGCTAAGGCTACGGCTCCCCTAGCCTCAGGCTAGGGCACCCCTAAACTTATGCTAGGGCAATCGTAGGCTTAGGCTAAGGCTAGGGCTCCCCTAGCCTCAGACTAGGGCACCCCTAGGCTCAGGATAGGGCACCCCGAGTCTTAGACTAGGGCACCCCTAGGCTTAGGCTAAGGCTAGGACTCCCTTAGCCTAAGGCTACGGCACCCCTAGGCTCAGGTTAGGGCAGCCCTAGGCTTAGGCTAGGGCACCCCTAGGCTTAGGCTAAGGCTAGGGCTCTCCTAGCCTAAGACTAGGGCACCCCTAGGCTTAGGCTAGGGCACCCCTAGGCTTAGGCTAGGGCACCCACAGGCTTAAGCTAGGGCACCCCTAGGCTTAGGCTAGGGCACCCCTAGGCTTAGGCTAAGGCTATGGCACCCCTAGGTTTAGGCTAAGGTGCCACTATGCTTAGGCTAGGGCACCCCTAGGCTGAGGCTAGGGCACCCCTAGGCTGAGGATAGGGCACCTCTAGGCTGAAGCTAGGGCACCCTTAGGCTGAGGCTAGGGCACCCCTAGGCTGAGGCTAGGGCACCCCTACGCTTAGGCTAAGGCTAGGGTTACCCTAGCCTAAGGCTAGGGCACCCCTAAGCTTTGGCAAGGGAACCCCTAGGCTTAGGATAGGGAACTTCTAGGCTTAGGCTAGGGCACCTCTAGGCTTAGGCTAGGGCACCCCTAGGCCTTGGCTAGGGCACCCCTAGGCTTAGGCTAAGGCTAGGGCTCTCCTAGCCTAAGGCTAGGGCACCCCTAGACTTAGACTAGGGCACCCCTAGGCTTAGGCTAGGGCACCCCTAGGCGTAGGCTAGGGCACCCGTAGGAGTAGGCTAGGACCCCCCTAGGCTTAGGCTAGGGCACCCCTAGGCTTAGGCTAGGACACCCCTAGGATTAGGCTAAGGCTAGGTCTCCCCTAGCCTAAGGCTAGGGCACCCCTCGGCTTAGGCTAGGGCACCCCTAGGCTTAGGCTAGGGCTCCCCTAGGCTTAGGCTATGGCTAAGTATTCCCTAGCCTAAGGCTAAGGCACCCCTAGGCTTAGGCTAGCACACCCCTAGGCTTAGGCTAGGGCACCCCTAGGCTTAGGCTAGGGCACCCCTAGGTTTAGGCTTAGGCTAGGGCACCCCTAGGCTTAGATTAGGGCACCCCTAGGCTTAGGTAGGGAACGCCTAGGCTTAGGTTAGAGCACCCCTATGCTTAGGTTAGGGCACCACTACGCTTAGGGTACTGCACCCCCAGGCTTAGGCTAGGGCACCCCTAGGATTAGGCTAAGGCTAGGGCTCCCCTAGCCTAAGGCTAGGGCACCCCTAGTCTTAGGCTAGGGCACCCTTAGGCTTAGGCTAAGGCTAGGGCTCCCCTAGCCTAACCCTTGGGCACCCCTAGGCTTCGGCTAGGGTACCCCTAGGCTTAGGCTACGGCACACCTAAGCTTAGGCTAGGGCACCCCTAGGCTTAGGCTAGGGCACCCCTAGGCTTAGGCTAGGGCACCCCTAGGCTTAGGCTAGGGCACCCCTAGGCTTAGGCTAAGGCTATGGCACCCCTAGGTTTAGGCTAAGGCGCCACTATGCTTAGGCTAAGGCACCCCTAGGCTTAGGCTAGGGCACCCCTAGGCTGAGGCTAGGGCACCCCTAGCCTGAGGCTAGGGCACCCCTAGGATGAGGCTAGGGCACCCCTACGCTTAGGCTAAGGCTAGGGTTACCCTAGCCTGAGGGTAGGGCACCCGTAGGCTTTGGCAAGGGCACCCCTAGGCTTAGGATAGGGAACTTCTAGGCTTAGGCTAAGGCACCACGAGGCTTAGGCTAGGGCACCCCAAGGATAGGCTAAGGCACCCCTAGGCTGACGCTAAGGTTAGGGTTCCCCTAGCCTAACGCTAAGGCACCTCTAGGCTTAGGTTAGGGCACCCCTAGGCCTTGGCTAGGATACCCCTAGGCTTAGGCTAAGGCTTGGGCTCTCCTAGCCTAAGTCTAGGGCACCCCTAGGCTTAGGCTAGGGCACCTCTAGGCTCAGGCTAGGGCAGCCCTAGGCTTAGGCTAGGGCAGCCCTAGGCTTAGGCTAGGGCACCCCTATGTTTAGGCTAAGGCTAGGGCTCTCCTAGCCTAAGACTAGGGCACCCCTAGGCTTAGTTTAGGGCATCCCTAGGCTTAGGCTAGGGCACCCCTAGGCTTTGGGAAGGGCACCCCTAGGCTTAGGATAGGGAACTTCTAGGCTTAGGCTAGGGCACCACTAGGCATAGGCTAGGGCACCACAAGGCTAGGCTAAGGCACCCCTAGGCTTACGCTAAGGTTAGAGCTCCCCTAGCCTAAGGCTAGGGCACCTCTTGGCTTAGGCTAAGGCTAGGGCTTCCTAGCCTAAGGCTAGGGCACCCCTAGGCGTAGGCTAGGGCACCCCTAGGCTTAGGCTAGTGCTGCCCTAAGCTTAGGCTAGGGCACCCCTAGGCTTAGCCTAGGGCACCCCTAGGATTAGGCTAGGGCTCCCCTAGGCTTAGGCTAAGGCTAAGGATCCCATAGCCTAATGCTAAGGCACCCCTAGGCTTAGGCTAGGGCACCCCTAGGCTTTGGCTAGGGCACCCCTAGGCTTAGGCTAAAGCTAGGGCTCCCCTGGCCTAAGGCTAGGGCAACCATAGGCTTAGACTAGGGCACCCCTAGGTTTAGGCTAGGGCACCCCTAGGCTTAGGCTAAAGCTAGGGCTCCCCTGGCCTAAGGCTAGGGCAACCATAGGCTTAGACTAGGGCACCCCTAGGCTTAGGCTAGGGCATCCCTAGATTTAGGCTTAGGCTAGGGCACCCAAAGGCTTAGTTTAGGGCACCCCTAGGCTTAGGCTAGGGCACCCCTAGGCTTTGGCAAGGGCACCACTAGGCTTAGGATAGGGAACTTCTAGGCTTAGGCTAGGGCACCACTAGGCTTAGGCTGGGCCACCCCAAGGCTAGGCTAAGGCACCCCTAGGCTTACGCTAAGGTTAGCGCTCCCCTAGCCTAAGGCTAGGGCACCTCTTGGCTTAGGCTAGGGCACCCCTAGGCTTTGGCTAGGGCATCCCTAGGCTTAGGCTAAGGCTAGGGCTTCCTAGCCTAAGGCTAGGGCACTCCTAGGCGTAGGCTTGGGCACCCCTAGGCTTAGGCTAGGGCAGCCCTAGGCTTAGGCTAGGGCACCCCTAGGCTTAGGCTAGGGCACCCCTAGGCTTACGTTAGGTCACCCCTAGCCTTAGGCTAGGGCACCCCTAAGCTTAGGCTAGGGCACCCCTAGGCTTAGGCTAGGGCACCCCTAGGCTTAGGTTAGGTCACCCCTAGGCTTAGGCTAGGGCACCCCTAAGCGTAGGCTAGGGCACCCCTAGGCTTAGGCTAGGGCACCCCTAGGCTTAGGCTAGGGCACCCCTAGTCTTAGGCTAGGGCACCCATAGGCTTAGGTTAGGTCACCCCTAGGCTTAGGCTAGGGCACCCCTAGGCTTAGGCTAGGGCACCCCTAGGCTTAGGCTAGGGCACCCCTAGGCTTAGGCTAGGGCACCCCTAGGCTTAGGCTAAGGCTAGGGCTTCCCTTGCCTAAGGCTAGGGCACCCCTAGGCTTAGGCTAGGGCACCCCTAGGTTTAGGTAGGGAACGCCTAGGCTTAGGTTAGAGCACCCCCTATGCTTAGGCTAAGGTACCCCTAGGCTTAGGCTAAGGCTAGGGCTCCTCTAGCCTAATGCCAGGGCATCACTAGCCTTGCGCTAGGGCACCCCTAGGCTTAGGCTAGGGCACCCCTAGGCTTACGCTAGGGCATCCCTAGGCTTCGGCTAAGGCGAGGACACCCCTAGCCTAAGGATAGGGCACCCCTATGCTTATGCTAGGGCACCCCTAGGCTTAGACTAAGGCTAGGGCTCCCCTATCCTAAGGCTAGGGAACCCCTAAACTTAGGTTAGGGCACCCATAGATTTAGGCTAGGGTGCCCCTAGGCTTAGGCTAAGGCTAGGGCTCCCCTTGCCTAAGGCTAAGGCACCCCCAGGTTTCGGCTAGGGCACCGCTAGGCTTAGGATAGGGCACCCCTAGGCTTAGGCTAAGGCTAGGGCTCCCCTAGCCTAAGGCTAGGGCACCCCTAGGCTTAGGCTAGGGCACCGCTAAGCTTAGGCTAGGGCACCCCTAGTTTTAGGCTAGGCCACCCCTAGGCTTAGGCTAAGGCTACGGCTCCCCTAGTCTAACCCTTGGGCACCCCTAGGCTTAGGTTAGGGCACCCATAGGCTTAGGTTATGGCACCCCTAAGCTTAGGCTAGGGCACCCCTAGTCTTAGGCTATGGCACTGCTAGGCTTCGGCTAAGGCTAGTGCTCCCCTAGCCTAAGGCTAGGGCACCCCTAGGCTTGTGCTAGGGCACCCCTAGGCTTAGGCTAAGGCTAGGGCTCAGCTAGCCTAAGGGTAGGGCACCCCTAGCCTCAGGCTAGGGCACCCCTAAGATTAGGCTAGGGCAATCGTAGGCTTAGGCTAAGGCTAGGGCTCCCCTAGCTTCAGACTAGGACACCCCTAGGCTCAGGATAGGGCACCCTTAGGCTTAGACTAGGGCACCCCTAGGCTTAGGAAAAGGCTAGGGCTCCCTTAGCCTAAGGCTAGGGCACCCTTAGGCTTAGGATAGGGCACCCCTAGGCTTAGGCTAGGGCACCCCTAGGCTTTAGATAGGGCTCCCCTAGGCTTAGGCTAAGGCTACGGCTCCCCTAGCCTCAGGCTAGGGCACCCCTAAACTTATGCTAGGGCAATCGTAGGCTTAGGCTAAGGCTAGGGCTCCCCTAGCCTCAGAATAGGGCACCCCTAGGCTCAGGATAGGGCACCCCGAGTCTTAGACTAGGGCACCCCTAGGCTTAGGCTAAGGCTATGGCACCCCTAGGTTTAGGCTAAGGTGCCACTATGCTTAGGCTAGGGCACCCCTAGGCTGAGGCTAGGGCACCCCTAGGCTGAGGATAGGGCACCTCTAGGCTGAAGCTAGGGCACCCCTAGGCTGAGGCTAGGGCACCCCTAGGCTGAGGCTAGGGCACCCCTACGCTTAGGCTAAGGCTAGGGTTACCCTAGCCTAAGGCTAGGGCACCCCTAAGCTTTGGCAAGGGAACCCCTAGGCTTAGGATAGGGAACTTCTAGGCTTAGGCTAGGGCACCTCTAGGCTTAGGCTAGGGCACCCCTAGGCCTTGGCTAGGGCACCCCTAGGCTTAGGCTAAGGCTAGGGCTCTCCTAGCCTAAGGCTAGGGCACTCCTAGACTTAGACTAGGGCACCCCTATGCTTAGGCTAGGGCACCCCTAGGCGTAGGCTAGGGCACTCGTAGGAATAGGCTAGGACCCCCCTAGGCTTAGGCTAGGGCACACCTAGGCTTAGGCTAGGACACCCCTAGGATTAGGCTAAGGCTAGGTCTCCCCTAGCCTAAGGCTAGGGCACCCCTCGGCTTAGGCTAGGGCACCCCTAGGCTTAGGCTAGGGCTCCCCTAGGCTTAGGCTATGGCTAAGTATTCCCTAGCCTAAGGCTAGGGCACCCCTAGGCTTAGGCTAGGGCACCCCTAGGCTTAGCCTAGGGCACCCCTAGGTTTAGGCTTAGGCTAGGGCACCCCTAGGCTTAGATTAGGGCACCCCTAGGCTTAGGTAGGGAACGCCTAGGCTTAGGTTAGAGCACCCCTATGCTTAGGTTAGGGCACCCCTACGCTTAGGGTACTGCACCCCCAGGCTTAGGCTAGGGCACCCCTAGGCTTAGGCTAAGGCTAGGGCTCCCCTAGCCTAAGGCTAGGGCACCCCTAGTCTTAGGCTAGGGCACCCTTAGGCTTAGGCTAAGGCTAGGGCTCCCCTAGCCTAACCCTTGGGCACCCCTAGGCTTCGGCTAGGGTACCCCTAGGCTTAGGCTACGGCACACCTAAGCTTAGGCTAGGGCACCCCTAGGCTTAGGCTAGGGCACCCCTAGGCTTAGGCTAGGGCACCCCTAGGCTTAGGCTAGGGCACCCCTAGGCTTAGGCTAGGGCACCCCTAGGCTTAGGCTAAGGCTATGGCACCCCTAGGTTTAGGCTAAGGCGCCACTATGCTTAGGCTAAGGCACCCCTAGGCTTAACTAGGGCACCCCTAGTCTTAGGCTAAGGCTAGGGCTCCCCTAGCCTAAGGCTAGGGCACCCCTAGTCTTAGGCTAGGGCACCACTAGGCTTAGGCTAAGGCTAGGGCTCCCCTAGCCTAACCCTTGGGCACCCCTAGGCTTCGGCTAGGGTACCCCTAGGCTTAGGCTACGGCACACCTAAGCTTAGGCTAGGGCACCCCTAGGCTTAGGCTAGGGCACCCCTAGGCTTAGGCTAGGGCACCCCTAGGCTTAGGCTAGGGCACCCCTAGGCTTAGGCTAAGGCTATGGCACCCCTAGGTTTAGGCTAGGGCACCCCTAGGCTTAGGCTAGGGCACCCCTAGGCTTAGGCTAGGGCACCCCTAGGCTTAGGCTAAGGCTATGGCACCCCTAGGTTTAGGCTAAGGCGCCACTATGCTTAGGCTAAGGCACCCCTAGGCTTAGGCTAGGGCACCCCTAGGCTTAGGCTATGGCTAAGTATTCCCTAGCCTAAGGCTAGGGCACCCCTAGGCTTAGGCTAGGGCACCCCTAGGCTTAGGCTAGGGCACCCCTAGGTTTAGGCTTAGGCTAGGGCACCCCTAGGCTTAGATTAGGGCACCCCTAGGCTTAGGTAGGGAACGCCTAGGCTTAGGTTAGAGCACCCCTATGCTTAGGTTAGGGCACCCCTACGCTTAGGGTACTGCACCCCCAGGCTTAGGCTAGGGCACCCCTAGGCTTAGGCTAAGGCTAGGGCTCCCCTAGCCTAAGGCTAGGGCACCCCTAGTCTTAGGCTAGGGCACCCTTAGGCTTAGGCTAAGGCTAGGGCTCCCCTAGCCTAACCCTTGGGCACCCCTAGGCTTCGGCTAGGGTACCCCTAGGCTTAGGCTACGGCACACCTAAGCTTAGGCTAGGGCACCCCTAGGCTTAGGCTAGGGCACCCCTAGGCTTAGGCTAGGGCACCCCTAGGCTTAGGCTAGGGCACCCCTAGGCTTAGGCTAGGGCACCCCTAGGCTTAGGCTAGGGCACCCCTAGGCTTAGGCTAAGGCTATGGCACCCCTAGGTTTAGGCTAAGGCGCCACTATGCTTAGGCTAAGGCACCCCTAGGCTTAGGCTAGGGCACCCCTAGTCTTAGGCTAAGGCTAGGGCTCCCCTAGCCTAAGGCTAGGGCACCCCTAGTCTTAGGCTAGGGCACCACTAGGCTTAGGCTAAGGCTAGGGCTCCCCTAGCCTAACCCTTGGGCACCCCTAGGCTTAGGCTAGGGTACCCCTAGGCTTAGGCTACGGCACACCTAAGCTTAGGCTAGGGCACCCCTAGGCTTAGGCTAGGGCACCCCTAGGCTTAGGCTAGGGCACCCATAGGCTTAGGCTAGGGCACCCCTAGGCTTAGGCTAGGGCACCCCTAGGCTTAGGCTAAGGCTATGGCACCCCTAGGTTTAGGCTAAGGCGCCACTATGCTTAGGCTAGGGCACCCCTAGCCTTAGGCTAGGGCACCCCTAGGCTGAGGCTAGGGCACCCCTAGCCTGAGGCTAGGGCACCCCTAGGATGAGGCTAGGGCACCCCTACTCTTAGGCTAAGGCTAGGGTTACCCTAGCCTGAGGCTAGGGCACCCGTAGGCTTTGGCAAGGGCACCCCTAGGCTTAGGATAGGGAACTTCTAGGCTTAGGCTAGGGCACCACGAGGCTTAGGCTAGGGCACCCCAAGGATAGGCTAAGGCACCCCTAGGCTGACGCTAAGGTTAGGGTTCCCCTAGCCTAACGCTAGGGCACCTCTAGGCTTAGGTTAGGGCACCCCTAGGCCTTGGCTAGGATACCCCTAGGCTTAGGCTAAGGCTTGGGCTCTCCTAGCCTAAGTCTTGGGCACCCCTAGGCTTAGGCTAGGGCACCTCTAGGCTCAGGCTAGGGCAGCCCTAGGCTTAGGCTAGGGCAGCCCTAGGCTTAGGCTAGGGCACCCCTATGTTTAGGCTAAGGCTAGGGCTCTCCTAGCCTAAGACTAGGGCACCCCTAGGCTTAGTTTAGGTCATCCCTAGGCTTAGGCTAGGGCACCCCTAGGTTTGGCAAGGGCACCCCTAGGCTTAGGATAGGGAACTTCTAGGCTTAGGCTAGGGCACCACTAGGCATAGGCTAGGGCACCCCAAGGCTAGGCTAAGGCACCCCTAGGCTTACGCTAAGGTTAGAGCTCCCCTAGCCTAAGGCTAGGGCACCTCTTGGTTTAGGGTAAGGCTAGGGCTTCCTAGCCTAAGGCTAGGGCACCCCTAGGCATAGGCTAGGGCACCCCTAGGCTTAGGCTAGGGCTGCCCTAGGCTTAGGCTAAGGCTAAGGATCCCATAGCCTAATGCTACGGCACCCCTAGGCTTAGGCTAGGGCACCCCTAGGCTTTGGCTAGGGCACCCCTAGGCTTAGGCTAAAGCTAGGGCTCCCCTGGCCTAAGGCTAGGGCAACCATAGGCTTAGACTAGGGCACCCCTAGGCTTAGGCTAGGGCATCCCTAGATTTAGGCTTAGGCTAGGGCACCCAAAGGCTTAGTTTAGGGCACCCCTAGGCTTAGGCTAGGGCACCCCTAGGCTTAGTCTAGGGCACCCCTAGGCTTAGGTTAGGTCACCCCTAAGCTTAGGCTATGGCACCCCTAAGCTTAGGCTAGGGCACCCCTAGGCTTAGGCAAGGGCACCCCTAGGCTTAGGCTAGGGCACCCCTAGGCTTAGGCTAAGGCTAGGGCTTCCCTTGCCTAAGGCTAGGGCACCAATTGGCTTAGGCAAGGGCACCCCTAAGTTTAGGTAGGGAACGCCTAGGCTTAGGTTAGAGCACCCCTATGCTTAGGCTAAGGTACCCCTAGGCTTAGGCTAAGGCTAGGGCTCCTCTAGCCTAATGCCAGGGCATCACTAGGCTTGGGCTAGGGCACCCCTAGGCTTAGGCTAGGGCACCCCTAGGCTTACGTTAGGGCATCCCTAGGCTTCGGCTAAGGCGCGGACACCCCTAGCCTAAGGATAGGGCACCCCTATGCTTAGGCTAGGGTGTCCCTAGGCTTAGGCTAAGGCTAGGGCTCCCCTAGCCTAAGGCTAGGGAACCCCTAAGCTTAGGTTAGGGCACCCCTAGGTTTAGGCTAGGGCACCGCTAGGCTTAGGATAGGGCACCCCTAGGCTTAGGCTAGGGCACCCCTAGGCTTAGGCTAGGGCACCGCTAAACTTAGGCTAGGGCACCCCTAGGCTTAGGCTAGGGCACCCCTAGGCTTAGGCTAAGGCTAGGGCTCTCCTAGCCTAAGGCTAGGGCACCCCTAGTCTTAGGCTAGGCCACCCCTAGGCTTAGGCTAAGGCTAGGGCTCCCCTAGTCTAACACTTGGGCACCCCTAGTCTTAGGCTAGGGCACCCCTAGGCTTAGGTTATGGCACCCCTAAGCTTAGGCTAGGGCACCACTAGTCTTAGGCTAGGGCACCGCTAGGCTTCGGCTAAGGCTAGGGCTCCCATAGCCTAAGGCTAGGGCACCCCTAGGCTTAGGCTAGGGCACCCCTAGGCTTAGGCTAAGGCTAGGGCTCAGCTAGCCTAAGGCTAGGGCACCCCTAGGCTTAGGCTAGGGCACCCCTAGCCTTAGGGTAGGGCACCCCTAGACTTATGCTAGGACACCCCTAGACTTAGGATAAGGCAACGGCTCCCCTAGCCTCAGGCTAGGGCACCCCAAGACTTAGGCTAGGGCACCCCTAAGCTTAGGCTAGGGCAATCGTAGGCTTAGGCTAAGGCTAGGGCTCTGCTAGCTTCAGACTAGGACACCCCTAGGCTCAGGATAGGGCACCCCTAGGCTTAGACTAGGGCACCCCTAGGCTTAGGAAAAGGCTAGGGCTCCCTTAGCCTAAGGCTAGGGCACCCCTAGGCTTAGGCTAGGGCACCCCTAAGCTTAGGCTAGGGCACCCCTAGGCTTTAGATAGGGCTCCCCTAGGCTTAGGCTAAGGCTACGGCTCCCCTAGCCTCAGGCTAGGGCACCCCTAAACTTAGGCTAGGGCAATCGTAGGCTTAGGCTAAGGCTAGGGCTCCCCTAGCCTCAGACTAGGGCACCCCTAGGCTCAGGATAGGGCACCCCTAGTCTTAGACTAGGGAACCCCTAGGCTTAGGCTAAGGCTAGGGCTCCCTTAGCCTAAGGCTACGGCACCCCTAGGCTCAGGCTAGGGCAGCCCTAGGCTTAGGCTAGGGCACCCCTATGCTTAGGCTAAGGCTAGGGCTCTCCTAGCTAAGACTAGGGCACCCAAGGCTTAGGCTAGGGCACCCCTAGGCTTAGGCTAGGGCACCCACAGGCTTAAGCTAGGGCACCCCTAGGCTTAGGCTAGGGCACCCCTAGGCTTAGGCTAAGGCTATGGCACCCCTAGGTTTAGGCTAAGGCGCCACTATGCTTAGGCTAGGGCACACCTAGGCTGAGGCTAGGGCACCCCTAGGCTGAGGCTAGGGCACCTCTAGGCTGAAGCTAGGGCACCCCTAGGCTGAGGCTAGGGCACCCCTAGGCTGAGTCTAGGGCTCCCCTACGCTTAGGCTAAGGCTAGGGTTACCCTAGCCTAAGGCTAGGGCACCCCTAAGCTTTGGCAAGGGCACCCCTAGGCTTAGGATAGGGAACTTCTAGGCTTAGGCTAGGGCACCTCTAGGCTTAGGCTAGGGCACCCCTAGGCCTTGGCTAGGGCACCCCTAGGCTTAGGCTAAGGCACCCCTAGGATTAGGCTAAGGCTAGGTCTCCCCTAGCCTAAGGCTAGGGCACCCCTCGACTTAGGCTAGGGCAGCCCTAGGCTTAGGATAGGGCTCCCCTAGGCTTAGGCTATGGCTAAGGATCCCCTAGCCTAAGGCTAAGGCACCCCTAGGCTTAGGCTAGGGCACCCCAAGTTTTAGGCTTAGGCTAGGGCACCCCTAGACTTAGGCTAGGGCACCCCTAGGCTTAGGCCAGGGCACCCCTAGGCGTAGGCTAGGGCACCCCTAGGAGTAGGCTAGGGCACCCCTAGGCTTAGGCTAGGGCACCCCTAGGCTTAGTCTAGGGCACCCCTAGGATTAGGCTAAGGCTAGGTCTCCCCTAGCCTAAGGCTAGGGCACCCCTCGACTTAGGCTAGGGCAGCCCTAGGCTTAGGATAGGGCTCCCCTAGGCTTAGGCTATGGCTAAGGATCCCCTAGCCTAAGGCTAAGGCACCCCTAGGCTTAGGCTAGGGCACCCCAAGTTTTAGGCTTAGGCTAGGGCACCCCTAGGCTTAGATTAGGGAACCCCTAGGCTTAGGCTAGGGCACGCCTAGGCTTAGGCTAGGGCACCCCTAGGCTTAGTCTAGGGCACCCCTAGGCTTAGTCTAGGGCACCCCTAGGCTTAGGCTAGGGCACCCATAGGCTTAGGCTAGGGCACCCCTAGGCTTGGTTAGGGCAGCCCTAGGCTTAGGCTAAGGCTAGGGTTTCCCTAGCCTAAGGGTAGGGCACGCCTAGGCTTAAGCTAGGGCACCCCTAGGCTTAGGATAGGGCACCCCTAGGCTTAGGTAGGGAACGCCTAGGCTTCGGTTAGAGTACCCCTATGCTTAGGCTAGGGCACCCCTAGGCTTAGGCTAGTGAACCCCCATGCTTAGGCTAGGGCACCCCTAGGCTTAGGCAAGGGCACCCCTAGGCTTAGGCTAGGGCACCCCTAGGCTTAGGCTAAGGCTCGGGCTCCACTAGCCTAACCCTTGGCACCCCTAGGCTTAGGCTAGGGAACCCCTAGGCTTAGGCTACGGCACACCTAAGCTTAGGCTAGGGCTCCCCTAGCCTAAGGCTAGGGCACCCCTAGGCTTAGGCTAGGGAACCCCTAGGCTTAGGCTAGGGCACCCCTAAGCTTAGGCTAGGGCACCCCTAGGCTTAGGCTAAGGCTAGGGCTCAGCTAGCCTAAGGCTAGGGCACCCCTAGGCTTAGGCTAGGGCACCCCTAGGCTTTGGCTAGGGCACACCTAGGCTTAGGCTAAAGCTAGGGCTCCCCTAGCCTAAGGCTAGGGCACCAATAGGCTTAGGTTAGGGCACCTCTAGGCTTAGGCTAGGGCACCACTAGGTTTAGGCTTAGGCTAGGGCACCCCAAGGCTTAGGCTAAGGCTAGGGCTTCCCTATCCTCAGGGTAGTGCACCCCTAGACTCAGGCTATCACACCCCTAGGCTTAGGCTAGGGCAATCCTAGGCTAGACTAACACTAGGGCTCCCCTAGCCTCAGGCTAGGGCACCCGTATGCTCAGGCTAGGGCACCCCTAGGCTCAGGCTAGGCACCCCTAGACTTAGGCTAGGGCACCCGTCGGCTTAGGCTAGGGCACACCTAGGCTTAAGCTAAGCCACCCCTAGGCTTATGCTATGGTTAAGGCTCCCCTAGCCTAAGGCTAGGGCACCTCTATGCTTAGGCTAGGGCACCCCTAGGCTTAGGATAAGGCTAAGGCTCTCCTAGCCTAAGGCTAGGGCACCCCTAGGCTTAGGCTAGGGCACCGCTAAGCTTAGGCTAGGGCACCCCTAGGCTTAGGTTAGGGCACCCCTAGGCTTAGGCTAGGGCACCCCTGGGCATAGGCTAGGGCAGCCCTAGGCTTAGGCTAGGGCACTCCTAGGCTTTGGCTAGGGCACCCCTAGACTTAGGCTAAAGCTAGGGCTCCCCTAGCCTAAGGCTGGGGCACCCCTAGGCTTAGGCCAAGGCTAGGGCTCCCCTAGGCTTAGGCTAAGACTAAGGATCCCCTAGCCTAAGGCTAAGGCACCCCTAGGCTTAGGCTAGGGCACCCCTCGGCTTAGGCTAGGGCACACCTATTCTTAAGCTAAGCCACCCCTAGGCTTACGCTATGGTTAAGGCTCCCCTAGCCTAAGGCTAGGGCACCTCTAGGCTTAGGCTAGGGCACCCCTAGGCTTAGGATAAGGCTAAGGCTCTCCTAGCCTAAGGTTAGGGCACCTCTAGGCTTAGGTTAGGGCACCCCTAGGCTTAGGGTAGGGCAACCCTTGGCTTTGGCTAGGGCACCCCTAGACTTAGGCTAAAGCTAGGTCTCCCCTAGCCTAAAGCTGGGGCACCCCTAGGCTTAGGCTAAGGCTAGGGCTCCCCTAGGCTTAGGATAAGACTAAGGATCCCCTAGCCTAAGGCTAAGGCACCCCTAGGCTTAGGCTAGGGCACCCCTAGGCTTAGGCTAGGGCACCCTTAGGCTTAGGCTAGGGCACCCCTAGGCTTAGGCTAAGGCACCCCTAGGCTTAGGCTATGGCTATGGCACCCTTAGGTTTAGGCTAAGGCGCCACTATGCTTAGGCTAGGGCACCCCTAGGCTGAGGCTAGGGCACCCCTAGGCTGAGGCAAGGGCACCCCTAGGCTGAGGCTAGGGCACCCCTAGGCTGAGGCTAGGGCACCCCTAGGCTGAGGCTAGGGCACCCCTAGGTTTAGGCTTAGGCTAGGGCACCCCTAGGCTTAGATTAGGACACCCCTAGGCTTAGGCTAGGGCACCCCTAGTCTTAGGCTAGGGCACCCCTAGGCTTAGTCTAGGGCACCCCTAGGCATAGGCTAGGGCAGCCCTAGGCTTAGGCTAGGGCACTCCTAGGCTTAGGCTAAGGCTAGGGCTCTCCTAGCCTAATGCTAGGGCACCCCTATGCTTTGGCAAGGGCACCCCTAGGCTTAGGCTAAGGCTAAGGATCCCCTAGCCTAAGGCTAAGGCACCCCTAGGCTTAGGCTAGGGCACCCCTAGGCTTAGGCTAGGGCACCCCTAGGCTTAGGCTATGGCACCCCTAGGTTTAGGCTTAGGCTAGGGCACCCCTAGGCTTAGATTAGGACACCCCTAGGCTTAGGCTAGGGCACCCCTAGGCTTAGGCTAGGGCACCCCTAGGCTTAGTCTAGGGCACCCCTAGGCTTAGGCTAGGGCACCCCTAGGCATAGGCTAGGGCAGCCCTAGGCTTAGGCTAGGGCACTCCTAGGCTTAGGCTAAGGCTAGGGCTCTCCTAGCCTAAGGCTAGGGCACCCCTAGGCTTAGGGTAGGGCACACCTAGGCTTTGGCTAGGGCACCCCTAGACTTAGGCTAAAGCTAGGGCTCCTCTAACCTAAGGCTGGGGCACCCCTAGGCTTAGGCTAAGGCTAGGGCTCCCCTAGGCTTAGGCTAAGACTAAGGATCCCCTAGCCTAAGGCTAAGGCACCCCTAGGCTTAGGCTAGGGCACCCCTCGGCTTAGGCTAGGGCACACCTAGGCTTAAGCTAAGCCACCCCTAGGCTTACGCTATGGTTAAGGCTCCCCTAGCCTAAGGCTAGGGCACCTCTAGGCTTAGGCTAGGGCACCCCTAGGCTTAGGCTAGGGCACCCCTAGGCTTAGTCTAGGGCACCCCTAGGCTTAGGCTAGGGCACCCATAGGCTTAGGCTAGGGCACCCATAGGCTTAGGTTAGGGCACCCCTAGGCTTAGGCTAAGGCTAGGGCTTCCCTAGCCTAAGGCTAGAGCACCCCTAGGCTTAAGCTAGGGCACCCCTAGGCTTAGGCTAGGGATCCCCTAGGCTTAGGCTAATGCTAAGGATCCCCTAGCCTAAGGCTAAGGCACCCCTAGACTTAGGCTAGGGCACCCCTAGGCTTAGGCTAGGGCACCCCTAGGTTTAGGCTTAGGCTAGGGCACCCCTAGGCTTAGATTAGGGCACCCTTAGCCTTAGGCTAGGGCACCCCTAGGCTTAGGCTAGGGCACCCCTAGGCTTAGTCTAGGGCACCCCTTGGCTTAGGCTAGAGCACCCATAGGCTTAGACTAGGGCACCCCTAGGCTTACGTTAGGGCACACCTAGGCTTAGTCTAAGGCTAGGGCTTCCCTAGACTAAGGCTAGGACACCCCTAGGCTTAAGCTAGGGCACCCCTAGGCTTAGGCTAGGGCACCCCTAGGCTTAGGTAGGGAACGCCTAGGCTTAGGTCAGAGCACCCCTATGCTTAGGCTAGGGCACCCCTAGGCTTAGGCTAGTGCACCCCTAGGCTTAGGCTAGGGCACCCCTAGGCTTAGGCTAAGGCTAGGGCTCCCCTAGTCTAAGGCTAGGGCACCCCTAGGCTTAGGATAAGGCTAAGGCTCCCCTAGCCTAAGGCTAGGGCACCTCTAGGCTTAGGTTAGGGCACCCCTTGGCTTAGGCTAGGGCACCCCTAGGCATAGGCTAAGGCAGCCCTAGGCTTAGGCTAGGGCACCCCTAGGCTTAGGCTAAGGCTAGGGCTCTCCTAGCCTAAGGCTAGGGCACCCCTAGGCTTAGGGTAGGGCAACCCTAGGCTTTGGCTAGGGCACCCCTAGACTTAGGCTAAAGTTGGGCTCCCCTAGCCTAAGGCTGGGGCACCCCTAGGCTTAGGCTAAGGCTAGGGCTCCCCTAGGCTTAGGCTAAGACTAAGGATCCCCTAGCCTAAGGCTAAGGCACCCCTAGGCTTAGGTTAGGGCACCCCTAGGCTTAGGCTAGGGCACCCTTTGGCTTAGGCTAGGGCACCCCTAGGCTTAGGCTAACGCACCCCTAGGCTTAGGCTAGGGCACCCCTAGGCTTAGGCTAGGGCACCCCTAGGCTTAGGCTAAGGCTATGGCACCCCTAGGTTTAGGCTAAGGCTCCACTATGCTTAGGCTAGGGCACCCCTAGGCTGAGGCTAGGGCACCCCGAGGCTGAGGCTACGGCACCCCTAGGCAGAGGCTAGGGCACCCCTAGGTTTAGGCTTAGGCTAGGGCACCCCTAGGCTTAGATTAGGGCACCCCTAAGCTTAGGCTAGGGCACCCCTAGGCTTAGGCTAGGGCACCCCTAGGCGTAGTCTAGGACACCTCTAGGCTTAGGCTAGGGCACCCATAGGCTTAGGCTAGGGCACCCCTAGGCTTACGTTAGGGCACACCAAGGCTTAGGCTAAGGCTAGGGCTTCCCTAGACTAAGGCTAGGGCACCCCTAGGCTTAAGCTAGGGCACCCCTAGGCTTAGGTAGGGAACACCTAGGCTTAGGTTGGAGCACCCCTATGCTTAGGCAAGTCACCCCTAGGCTTAGGCTAGTGCACCCCTAGGCGTAGGCTAGGGCACCCCTAGGCTTAGGCTAAGGCTAGGGCTCCCCTAGCCTAAGGCTAGGGCACCCCTAGGCTTAGGTTAGGGCACCCCTAGGCTTAGGCTAAGGCTAGGGCTCCCCTAGCCTAAACCTTGGGCCCACCTAGGCTTAGGCTAGGGCACCCCTAGGCTTAGGCTAGGGCACCCGTAGGCTTACGCTAGGGCATCCATAGGCTTCGGCTAAGGCGAGGACTCCTCTAGCCTAAGGATAGGGCTCCCCTATGCTTAGGCTAGGGCACCCCTAGGCTTAGACTAAGGCTATGGCTCCCCTAGCCTAAGGCTAGGGAACGCCTAAGGTTAGGCTAGGGCACCCGTAGATTTAGGTTAGGGCACCCCTAGGCTTAGGCTAAGGCTAGGGCTTCCCTAGCCTAAGGCTAGGGCACCCCTAGGCTTAGACTAGGGCACCCCTAGGCTTAGGCTAGGGCTCCCCTAGGCTTAGGCTAATGCTAAGGATCCCCTAGCCTACTGCTAAGGCACCCCTAGGCTTAGGCTAGGGCACCCCTAGGCTTAGGCTAGGGCACACCTAGGCTTAGGCTAGGGCACCCCTAGGTTTAGGCTTAGGCTAGGGCACCCCTAGGCTTAGATTAGGGCACCCCTAGGCTTAGGCTAGGGCACCCCTAGGCTTAGGCTAGGGCACCCCTAGGCTTAGAGTAGAGCACCCCTAGGCTTAGGCTAGGGCACCCATAGGCTTAGGCTAGGGCACCCCTAGGCTTACGTTAGGGCACACCAAGGCTTAGGCTAAGGCTAGGGCTTCCCTAGACTAAGGCTAGGGCACCCCTAGGCTTGAGCTAGGGCACCCCTAGGCTTAGGTAGGGAACGCCTAGGCTTAGGTTAGAGCACCCCTATGCTTAGGCTAGGGCACCCCTAGGCTTAGGCTAGTGCACCCCTAGGCTTAGGCTAGGGCACCCCTAGGCTTAGGCTAAGGCTAGGGCTCCCCTAGCCTAAGGCTAGGGCACCCCTAGTCTTAGGCTAGGGCACCCCTAGGCTTAGGCTAAGGCTAGGGCTCCCCTAGCCTAAACCTTGGGCACACCTAGGCTTAGGTTAGGGCACCCCTAGGCTTAGGCTAGGGCACCCGTAGGCTGACGCTAGGGCATCCCTAGGCTTCAGCTAAGGCGAGGACTCCTCTAGCCTAAGGATAGGGCTCCCCTATGCTTAGGCTAGGGCACCCCTAGGCTTAGACTAAGGCTAGGGCTCCCCTAGCCTAAGGCTAGGGAACGCCTAAACTTAGGCTAGGGCACCCGTAGATTTAGGCTAGGGTGCCCCTAGGCTTAGGCTAAGGCTAGGGCTCCCCTAGCCTAAGGCTAGGGCAGCCCTAGGCTTAGGCTAGGGCACCCCTAGGTTTAGGCTAGAGCACCCGTAGGCTTAGGATAGGGCACCCCTAGGCTTAGGCTAGGGCATCCCTAGGCTAAGGCTAAGGCTAGGGCTCCCCTAGCCTAACCCTTGGGCACCCCTAGGCTTAGGCTAGGGCACCCCTAGGCTTAGGCTAAGGCTAGGGCTCCCCTAGCCTAACCTTTGGGCACCCCTAGGCTTAGGCTAGGGCACCCCTAGGCTTAGGTTATGGCACCCCTAAGCTTAGGCTAGGGCACCCCTAGTCTTAGGCTAGGGCACCGCTAGGCTTAGGCTAAGGCTAGGGCACCCCTAGTCTTAGGCTAGGGCACCCCGAGGCTTAGGCTAAGACTAGGGCTCAGCTAGCCTAAGGCTAGGGCACCCCTAGGCTTAGGCTAGGGCACCCCTAGCCTTAGGGTAGGGCACCCCTAGGCTTATGCTAGGACACCCCTAGACTTAGGATAAGGCAACGGCTCCCCTAACCTCAGGCTAGGGCACCCCTAGACACAGGCTAGGGCACCCCTAAGCTTCGGCTAGGGCAATCGTAGGCTTAGGCTAAGGCTAGGGCTCCCCTAGCCTCAGACTACGACACCCCTAGGCTGAGGATAGGGCACCCCTAGGCTTAGACTTGGTCACCCCTAGGCTTAGGAAATGGCTAGGGCTCCCCTAGCCTAAGGCTAGGTCACCCCTAGGCTTAGGATAGGGCACCCCTAGGCTTAGGCTAGGGCACCCTTAAGCTTAGGCTAGGGCACGCGTAGGCTTAGGCTAAGGCACCCCTAGGCTTAGGCTAGGGCAGCCCTAGGCTTAGGGTAGGGCACCCCTAGGCTTAGGCTAAGGCTATGGCACCCCTAGTTTTAGGCTAAGGCGCCACTATGCTTAGGCTAGGGCAACCCTAAGCTGAGGCTAGGGCACCCCTAGGCTGAAGCTAGGGCACCCCTAGGCTGAGGCTAGGGCACCCCTAGGCTGAGGCTAGGGCACCCCTAGGCTGAGGCTAGGGCACCCCTAGTCTGAGGCTAGGGCACCCTTACACTTAGGCTAAGGCAAGGGTTACCCTAGCCTGAGGCTAGGGCACCCCTAGGCTTTGGCAAGGGCACCCCTAGGCTTAGGCTAAGGCTAAGGATCCCCTAGCCTAAGGCTAAGACACCCCTAGGCTTAGGCTAGGGCACCCCGAGGCTTAGGCTAGGGCACCCCTAGGCTTAGGCTAGGGCACCCCTATGTTTAGGCTTAGGCTAGGGCACCCCTAGCTTAGATTAGGGCACCGCTAAGCTTAGGCTAGGGCACCCCTAGGATTAGGCTAGGGCACCCCTAGGCTTAGTCTAGGGCACCCCTAGGCTTAGGCTAGGGCACCCATAGGCTTAGGCTAGGGCACCCCTAGGCTTAGGTTAGGGCACCCCTAGGCTTAGGCTAAGGCTAGGGCTTCCCTAGCCTAAGGCTAGGGCACCCCTAGGCTTAAGCTAGGGCACTCCTAGGCTTAGGCTAGGGATCCCCTAGGCTTAGGATAATGCTAAGGATCCCCTAGCCTAAGGCTAAGGCACCCCTAGGCTTAGGCTAGGGCACCCCTAGGCTTAGGCTAGGGCACCCCTAGGCTTAGGCTAGGGCACCCCTAGGTTTAGGCTTAGGCAAGGGCACCCCTAGGCTTAGATTAGGGCACCCCTAGGCTTAGGCTATGGCACCCCTAGGCTTAGGCTAGGGCACCCCTAGGCTTAGTCTAGGGCACCCCTAGGCTTAGGCTAGGGCACCCATAAGCTTAGGCTAGGGCACCCCTAGGCTTACGTTAGGGCACACCTAGGCTTAGGCTAAGGCTAGGGCTTCCATAGACTAAGGCTAGGGCACCCCTAGGCTTAACCTAGGGCACCCCTAGGCTTAGGCTAGGGCACCCCTAGGCTTAGGTAGGGAACGCCTAGGCTTAGGTCAGAGCACCCCTATGCTTAAGCTAGGGCACCCCTAGGCTTAGGCTAGTGCACCCCTAGGCTTAGGCTAGGGCACCCCTAGGCTTAGGCTAAGGCTAGGGCTCCCCTAGCCTAAGGCTAGGGCTCCCCTAGCCTAAACCTTGGGCACACCTAGGCTTAGGCTAGGGCACCCCTAGGCTTAGGCTAGGGCACCCGTAGGCTTACGCTAGGACATCCCTAGGCTTCGGCTAAGGCGAGGACTCCCCTAGCCTAAGGATAGGGCACCCCTATGCTTAGGCTAGGGCACCCCTAGGCTTAGACTAAGGCTAGGGCTCCCCTAGCCTAAGGCTAGGGCAGCCCTAGGCTTAGGCTAGGGCACCCCTAGGTTTAGGCTAGGGCACCCCTAGGCTTAGGATAGGGCACCCCTAGGCTTAGGCTATGGCACCCCTAGGCTTAGGCTAAGACTAAGGATCCCCTAGCCTAAGGCTAAGGCACCCCTAGGCTTAGGTTAGGGCACCCCTAGGCTTAGGCTAGGGCACACCTAGGCTTAAGCTAAGCCACCCCTAGGCTTACGCTATGGTTAAGGCTCCCCTAGCCTAAGGCTAGGGCACCTCTAGGCTTAGGCTAGGGCACCCCTAGGCTTAGGATAAGTCTAAGGCTCTCCTAGCCTAAAGCTAGGGCACCTCTAGGCTTAGGTTAGGGCACCCCTAGGCTTAGGCTAGGGCACCCTTAGGCATAGGCTAAGGCAGCCCTAGGCTTAGGCTAGGGCACCCCTAGGCTTAGGCTAAGGCTAGGGCTCTCTTAGCCTAAGGCTAGGGCACCCCTAGGCTTAGGGTAGGGCAACCCTAGGCTTTGGCTAGGGCACCCCTAGACTTAGGCTAAAGCTAGGCCTCCCCTAGCCTAAGGCTGGGGCACCCCTAGGCATAGGCTAAGGCTAGGGCTCCCCTAGGCTTAGGCTAAGACTAAGGATCCCCTAGCCTAAGGCTAAGGCACCCCTAGGCTTTGGTTAGGGCACCCCTAGGCTTAGGCTAGGGCACCCTTAGGCTTAGGCTATTGCACCCCTAGGCTTAGGCTAAGGCACCCCTAGGCTTAGGCTAGGGCACCCCTAGGCTTAGGCTAGGGCACCCCTAGGATTAGGCTAAGGCTATGGCACCCCTAGGTTTAGGCTAAGGCGCCAGTATGCTTAGGCTAGGGCACCCATAGGCTGAGGCTAGAGCACCCCTAGGTTGACGCTAGAGCACCCCTAGGCTGAGGCTAGGGCACCCCTACGCTGAGGCTAGGGCACCCCTAGGCTTAGGCTAAGGCTAAGGATCCCCTAGGCTAAGGCTAAGGCACCCCTAGGCTTAGGCTAGGGCACCCCTAGGCTTAGGCTAGGGCACCCCTAGGCTTAGCTAGGGCACCCCTAGGTTTAGGCTTAGGCTAGGGCACCCCTAGGCTTAGATTAGGGCACCCCTAGGCTTAGGCTAGGGCACCCCTAGGCTTAGGTTGGGCACCCCTAGGCTTCAGATAGGGCACCCCTATACTCAGGCTAGGGCACCCCTAAACTTAGGCTAGGGCAATCGTAGGCTTAGGCTAAGGCTAGGGCTCCCCTAGATTCAGACTAGGGCACCCCTAGGCTTAGGCTAGGGCACCCCTATGCTTAGGCTAAGGCTAGGGCTCCCCTAGCCTAAGGCTAGGGCACACCTAGGCTTAGGCTAGGGCACCCCTAAGCTTAGGCTAGGGCACCCCTAGGCTTAGGCTAAGGCTAGGGCTCCCCTATCCTAAGGCTTGGGCTCCCCTAGTCTTAGGCTAGGGCACCCCTAGGCTTAGGCTAAGGCTAGGGCTCCCCTAGCCTAACCCTTGGGCACCCCTAAGCTTAGGCTAGGGCACCCCTAGGCTTAGGTAATGGCACCCCTAAGCTTAGGCTAGGGCACCCCTAGTCTTAGGCTAGGGCACCGCTAGGCTTTGGCTAAGGCTAGGGCTCCCTTAGCCTAAGGCTAGGGCACCCCTAGGCTTAGGCTTGGGCACCCCTAGGCTTAGGCTAGGGCACCCCTAGGCTTAGGCTAGGGCACCCCGAGGCTTAGGCTAGGGCACCCCGAGGCTTAGGCTAGGGCACCCCGAGTCTTAGGCTAAGGCTAGGGCTCAGCTAGCCTAAGGCTAGGGCACCCCTAGGCTTAGGCTAGGGCACCTTAGCCTTAGGGTAGGGCACCCCTAGGCTTATGCTAGGACACCCCTAGACTTAGGATAAGGCAACGGCTCCCCCAGCCTCAGGCTAGGGCACCCCTAGACTCAGGCTAGGGCACCCCTAAGCTTAGGCTAGGGCAATCATAGGCTTAGGCTAAGGTTAGGGCTCCCCTAGCCTCAGACTAGGACACCCCTAGGCTCAGGATAGGGTACCCCTAGGCTTAGACTAGGGCACCCTTTGGCTTAGGAAAAGGCTAGGGCTCCCCTAGCCTAAGGCTAGGGCACCCCTAGGCTTAGGCTAGGGCACCCCTAGGCTTTAGATAGGGATCCCCTAGTCTTAGGCTAAGGCTACGACTCCCCTAGCCTCAGGCTAGGGCACCCCTAGACTCAGGCTAAGGCACCCCTAAACTTAGGCTAGGGCAATCATAGGCTTAGGCTAAGGCTAGGGCTCCCCTAGCCTCAGACTAGGGCACCCCTAGGCTCAGGATAGGGCACCCCTAGTCTTAGACTAGGGCACCCCTAGGCTTAGGCTAAGGGTAGGACTCCCTAAGCCTAAGGCTACGGCACCACTAGGCTCAGGCTAGGGCAGCCCTAGGCTTAGGCTAGGGCACCCCTAGGCTTAGGCTAAGTCTAGGGTTCTCCTAGCCTAAGACTAGGGCACCCCTAGGGTGAGGCTAGGGCACCCCTAGGTTGAGGCTAGGGCACCACTAGTCTGAGGCTAGGGCACCCCTAGGCTGAGGCTAGGGCACCCCTAGGCTGAGGCTAGGGCACCCCTAGGCTGAGGCTAGGGCACCCCTAGGCTGAGGCTAGGGCACCCCTAGGCTGAGGCTAGGGCACCCCTAGGCTGAGGCTAGGGCACCCCTACGCTTAGGCTAAGGCTAGGGTTACCCTAGCCTAATGCTAGGGCACCCCTAGGCTTTGGCAAGGGCACCCCTAGACTTAGGATAGGGAACTTCTAGGCTTCGGATAGGGCACCTCTAGGCTTAGGCTAGGGCACCCCTAGGCCTTGGCTAGGGCACCCCTAGGATTAGGCTAAGGCTAGGGCTCTCCTAGCCTAAGGCTAGGGCACCCTTAGACTTAAGCTAGGGCACCCCTAGGCTTAGGCTAGGGCACCCCTAGGCGTAGGCTAGGGCACCCCTAAGATTAGGCTAGGGCACCCCTTGGCTTAGGCTAGGGCACCCCTCGGCTTAGGCTAGGGCACCCCTAGGCTTAGGCTAGGGCACCCCTAGGTTTAGGCTTAGGCTAGGGAACCCCTAGGCTTAGATTAGGGCACCCCTAGCCTTAGGCTAGGGCACCCCTAGGCTTAGGCTATGGCACCCCTAGGCTTAGTCTAGGGCACCCCTAGGCTTAGGCTAGGGCACCCATAGGCTTAGGTTAGGGCATCCCTAAGCTTAGGCTAAGGCTAGGGCTTCCCTAGCCTAAGGCTAGGGCAACTCTAGGCTTAAGCTAGGGCACCCCTAAGCTTAGGCTAGGGCACCCCTAGGCTTAGGCTAGGGCACCCCTAGGCTTAGGCTAGGGCACCCCTAGGTTTAGGCTTTGGCAAGGGCACCCCTAGGCTTAGGCTAGGGCTCCCCTAGGCTTAGGCTAAGGCTAAGGATCCCCTAGCCTAAGGCTAAGGCACCACTAGGCTTAGACTAGGGCACCCCTAGGCTTAGGCTAGGGCACCCCTAGGCTTAGGCTAGGGCACCCCTAGGTTTAGGCTTTGGCAAGGGCACCCCTAGGCTTAGGATAGGGAACTTCTAGGCTTAGGATAGGGCACCTCTAGGCTCAGGCTAGGGCACCCCTAGGCCTTGGCTAGGGCACCCCTAGGCTTAGGCTAAGGCTAGGGCTCTCCTAGCCTAAGGATAGGGCACCCCTAGACTTAGGCTAGGGCACCCTTAGGCTTAGGCTAGGGCACCCCTAGGCGTAGGCTAGGGCACCCTTAGGAGTAGGCTAGGGCACCCCTTGGCTTAGGCTAGGGCAGCCCTAGGCTAAGGCTAGGGCACCCCTAGGCTTAGGCTAGGGCACCCCTAGGATTACGCTAAGGCTAGGGCTCCCCTAGCCTAAGGCTAGGGCACCCCTCGGCTTAGGCTAGGGAACCCCTAGGCTTAGGCTAGGGCTCCCCTAGTCTTAGGCTAAGGCTAAGGATCCCCTAGCCTAAGGCTACGGCACCCCTAGGCTCAGGCTAGGGCAGCCCTAGGCTTAGGCTAGGGCACCCCTAGGCTTAGGCTAAGTCTAGGGCTCTCCTAGCCTAAGACTAGGGCACCCCTAGGGTGAGGCTAGGGCACCCCTAGGCTGAGGCTAGGGCACCACTAGTCTGAGGCTAGGGCACCCCTAGGCTGAGGCTAGGGCACCCCTAGGCTGAGGCTAGGGCACCCATAGGCTGAGGCTAGGGCACCCCTACGCTTAGGCTTAGGCTAGGGTTACCCTAGCCTAAGGCTAGGGCACCCCTAGGCTTTGGCAAGGGCACCCCTAGACTTAGGATAGGGAACTTCTAGGCTTAGGATAGGGCACCCCTAGGCTTAGGCTACGGCACCCCTAGGCTTTAGATAGGGATCCCCTAGTCTTAGGCTAAGGCTACGACTCCCCTAGACTCAGGCTAGGGCACCCCTAGACTCAGGCTAGGGCACCCCTAAACTTAGGCTAGGGCAATCATAGGCTTAGGCTAAGGCTAGGGCTCCCCTAGCCTCAGACTAGGGCACCCCTAGGCTCAGGATAGGGCACCCCTAGGCTTAGACTAGGGCACCCCTAGGCTTAGGCTAAGGGTAGGACTCCCTAAGCCTAAGGCTACGGCACCCCTAGGCTTAGGCTAGGGCACCCCTAGGCTTAGGCTAAGTCTAGGGCTCTTCTAGCCTAAGACTAGGGCACCCCTAGGGTGAGGCTAGGGCACCCCTAGGCTGAGGCTAGGGCACCACTAGTCTGAGGCTAGGGCACCCCTAGGCTGAGGCTAGGGCACCCCTAGGCTGAGGCTAGGGCACCCCAGGGCTGAGGCTAGGGCACCCCTAGGCTGAGGCTAGGGCACCCCTACGCTTAGGCTAAGGCTAGGGTTACCCTAGCCTAAGGCTAGGGCACCCCTAGGCTTTGGCAAGGGCACCCCTAGACTTAGGATAGGGAACTTCTAGGCTTAGGATAGGGCACCTCTAAGATTAGGCTAGGGCACCCCTAGGCCTTGGCTAGGGCACCCCTAGGCTTAGGCTATGGCTAGGGCTCTCCTAGCCTTAGGCAAGGGCACCCTTAGACTTAAGCTAGGGCACCCCTAGGCTTAGGCTAGGGCACCCCTAGGCGTTGGCTAGGGCACCCCTAGGATTAGGCTAGGGCACCCCTCGGCTTAGGCTCGGGCACCCCTAGGCTTAGGCTAGGGCACCCCTAGGTTTAGGCTTAGGCTCGGGAACCCCTAGGCTTAGATTAGGGCACCCATAGGCTTAGGCTAGGGCACCCCTAGGCCACCCCTAAGCTTAGGCTAGGGCACCCCTAGGCTTAGGCTAGGGCACCCCTAGGTTTAGGCTTTGGCAAGGGCACCCCTAGGCTTAGGCTAGGGCTCCCCTAGGCTTAGGCTAAGGCTAAGGATCCCCTAGCCTAAGGCTAAGGCACCACTAGGCTTAGGCTAGGGCACCCCTAGGCTTAGGCTAGGGCACCCCTAGGCTTAGGCTAGGGCACCCCTAGGTTTAGGCTTTGGCAAGGGCACCCCTAGGCTTAGGATAGGGAACTTCTAGGCTTAGGATAGGGCACCTCTAGGCTTAGGCTAGGGCACCCCTAGGCCTTGGCTAGGGCACCCCTAGGCTTAGGCTAAGGCTAGGGCTCTCCTAGCCTAAGGCTAGGGCACCCCTAGACTTAGGCTAGGGCACCCCTAGGCTTAGGCTAGGGCACCCCTAGGCGTAGGCTAGGGCACCCCTAGGAGTAGGCTAGGGCACCCCTTGGCTTAGGCTAGGGCAGCCCTAGGCTTAGGCTAGGGCACCCCTAGGCTTAGGCTAGGGCACCCCTAGGATTACGCTAAGGCTAGGGCTCCCCTAGCCTAAGGCTAGGGCACCCCTCGGCTTAGGCTAGGGAACCCCTAGGCTTAGGCTAGGGCTCCCCTAGTCTTAGGCTAAGGCTAAGGATCCCCTAGCCTAAGGCTACGGCACCCCTAGGCTCAGGCTAGGGCAGCCCTAGGCTTAGGCTAGGGCACCCCTAGGCTTAGGCTAAGTCTAGGGCTCTCCTAGCCTAAGACTAGGGCACCCCTAGGCTGAGGCTAGGGCACCCCTAGGCTGAGGCTAGGGCACCACTAGGCTGAGGCTAGGGCACCCCTAGGCTGAGGCTAGGGCACCCCTAGGCTGAGGCTAGGGCACCCCTAGGCTGAGGCTAGGGCACCCCTACGCTTAGGCTAAGGCTAGGGTTACCCTAGCCTAAGGCTAGGGCACCCCTAGGCTTTGGCAAGGGCACCCCTAGACTTAGGATAGGGAACTTCTAGGCTTAGGATAGGGCACCTCTAAGCTTAGGCTAGGGCACCCCTAGGCCTTGGCTAGGGCACCCCTAGGCTTAGGCTAAGGCTAGGGCTCTCCTAGCCTAAGGCAAGGGCACCCTTAGACTTAAGCTAGGGCACCCCTAGGCTTAGGCTAGGGCACCCCTAGGCGTAGGCTAGGGCACCCCTAGGATTAGGCTAGGGCACCCCTTGGCTTAGGCTAGGGCACCCCTCGGCTTAGGCTAGGGCACCCCTAGGCTTAGGCTAGGGCACCCCTAGGTTTAGGCTTAGGCTCGGGAACCCCTAGGCTTAGATTAGGGCACCCCTAGCCTTAGGCTAGGGCACCCCTAGGCTTAGGCTAGGGCACCCCTAGGCTTAGTCTAGGGCACCCCTAGGCTTAGGCTAGGGCACCCATAGGCTTAGGCTAGGGCACCCCTAGGCCACCCCTAAGCTTAGGCTAGGGCACCCCTAGGCGTAGGCTAGGGCACCCCTAGGCTTAGGCTAGGGCACCCCTAGGTTTAGGCTTTGGCAAGGGCACCCCTAGGCTTAGGCTAGGGCTCCCCTAGGCTTAGGCTAAGGCTAAGGATCCCCTAACCTAAGGCTAAGGCACCACTAGGCTTAGGCTAGGGCACCCCTAGGCTTAGGCTAGGGCACCCCTAGGCTTAGGCTAGGGCACCCCTAGGTTTAGGCTTTGGCAAGGGCACCCCTAGGCTTAGGCTAGGGAACTTCTAGGCTTAGGATAGGGCACCTCTAGGCTTAGGCTAGGGCACCCCTAGGCCTTGGCTAGGGCACCCCTAGGCTTAGGCTAAGGCTAGGGCTCTCCTAGCCTAAGGCTAGGGCACCCCTAGACTTAGGCTAGGGCACCCCTAGGCTTAGGCTAGGGCACCCCTAGGCGTAGGCTAGGGCACCCCTAGGAGTAGGCTAGGGCACCCCTTGGCTTAGGCTAGGGCAGCCCTAGGCTTAGGCTAGGGCACCCCTAGGCTTAGGCTAGGGCACCCCTAGGATTACGCTAAGGCTAGGGCTCCCCTAGCCTAAGGCTAGGGCAACCCTCGGCTTAGGCTAGGGAACCCCTAGGCTTAGGCTAGGGCTCCCCTAATCTTAGGCTAAGGCTAAGGATCCCCTAGCCTAAGGCTACAGCACCCCTAGGCTCAGGCTAGGGCACCCCTAGGCTTAGGCTAGGGCACCCCTGGGCTTAGGCTAAGTCTAGGGCTCTCCTAGCCTAAGACTAGGGCACCCCTAGGCTGAGGCTAGGGCACCCCTAGGCTGAGGCTAGGGCACCACTAGGCTGAGGCTAGGGCACCCCTAGGCTGAGGCTAGGGCACCCCTAGGCTGAGGCTAGGGCACCCATAGTCTGAGGCTAGGGCACCCCTACGCTTAGGCTTAGGCTAGGGTTACCCTAGCCTAAGGCTAGGGCACCCATAGGCTTTGGCAAGGGCACCCCTAGACTTAGGATAGGGAACTTCTAGGCTTAGGATAGGGCACCTCTAGGCTTAGGCTAGGGCACACCTAGGCCTTGGCTAGGGCACCCCTAGGCTTAGGCTAGGGCACCCCTAGGCTTAGGCTAGGGCACCCCTAGGTTTAGGCTTAGGCTAGGGAACCCCTAGGCTTAGATTAGGGCACCCCTAGCCTTAGGCTAGGGCACCCCTAGGCTTAGGCTATGGCACCCCTAGGCTTAGTCTAGGGCACCCCTAGGCTTAGGCTAGGGCACCCATAGGCTTAGGTTAGGGCATCCCTAAGCTTAGGCTAAGGCTAGGGCTTCCCTAGCCTAAGGCTAGGGCAACTCTAGGCTTAAGCTAGGGCACCCCTAAGCTTAGGCTAGGGCACCCCTAGGCTTAGGCTAGGGCACCCCTAGGCTTAGGCTAGGGCACCCCTAGGTTTAGGCTTTGGCAAGGGCACCCCTAGGCTTAGGCTAGGGCTCCCCTAGGCTTAGGCTAAGGCTAAGGATCCCCTAGCCTAAGGCTAAGGCACCACTAGGCTTAGACTAGGGCACCCCTAGGCTTAGGCTAGGGCACCCCTAGGCTTAGGCTAGGGCACCCCTAGGTTTAGGCTTTGGCAAGGGCACCCCTAGGCTTAGGATAGGGAACTTCTAGGCTTAGGATAGGGCACCTCTAGGCTCAGGCTAGGGCACCCCTAGGCCTTGGCTAGGGCACCCCTAGGCTTAGGCTAAGGCTAGGGCTCTCCTAGCCTAAGGATAGGGCACCCCTAGACTTAGGCTAGGGCACCCTTAGGCTTAGGCTAGGGCACCCCTAGGCGTAGGCTAGGGCACCCTTAGGAGTAGGCTAGGGCACCCCTTGGCTTAGGCTAGGGCAGCCCTAGGCTAAGGCTAGGGCACCCCTAGGCTTAGGCTAGGGCACCCCTAGGATTACGCTAAGGCTAGGGCTCCCCTAGCCTAAGGCTAGGGCACCCCTCGGCTTAGGCTAGGGAACCCCTAGGCTTAGGCTAGGGCTCCCCTAGTCTTAGGCTAAGGCTAAGGATCCCCTAGCCTAAGGCTACGGCACCCCTAGGCTCAGGCTAGGGCAGCCCTAGGCTTAGGCTAGGGCACCCCTAGGCTTAGGCTAAGTCTAGGGCTCTCCTAGCCTAAGACTAGGGCACCCCTAGGGTGAGGCTAGGGCACCCCTAGGCTGAGGCTAGGGCACCACTAGTCTGAGGCTAGGGCACCCCTAGGCTGAGGCTAGGGCACCCCTAGGCTGAGGCTAGGGCACCCATAGGCTGAGGCTAGGGCACCCCTACGCTTAGGCTTAGGCTAGGGTTACCCTAGCCTAAGGCTAGGGCACCCCTAGGCTTTGGCAAGGGCACCCCTAGACTTAGGATAGGGAACTTCTAGGCTTAGGATAGGGCACCCCTAGGCTTAGGCTACGGCACCCCTAGGCTTTAGATAGGGATCCCCTAGTCTTAGGCTAAGGCTACGACTCCCCTAGACTCAGGCTAGGGCACCCCTAGACTCAGGCTAGGGCACCCCTAAACTTAGGCTAGGGCAATCATAGGCTTAGGCTAAGGCTAGGGCTCCCCTAGCCTCAGACTAGGGCACCCCTAGGCTCAGGATAGGGCACCCCTAGGCTTAGACTAGGGCACCCCTAGGCTTAGGCTAAGGGTAGGACTCCCTAAGCCTAAGGCTACGGCACCCCTAGGCTTAGGCTAGGGCACCCCTAGGCTTAGGCTAAGTCTAGGGCTCTTCTAGCCTAAGACTAGGGCACCCCTAGGGTGAGGCTAGGGCACCCCTAGGCTGAGGCTAGGGCACCACTAGTCTGAGGCTAGGGCACCCCTAGGCTGAGGCTAGGGCACCCCTAGGCTGAGGCTAGGGCACCCCAGGGCTGAGGCTAGGGCACCCCTAGGCTGAGGCTAGGGCACCCCTACGCTTAGGCTAAGGCTAGGGTTACCCTAGCCTAAGGCTAGGGCACCCCTAGGCTTTGGCAAGGGCACCCCTAGACTTAGGATAGGGAACTTCTAGGCTTAGGATAGGGCACCTCTAAGATTAGGCTAGGGCACCCCTAGGCCTTGGCTAGGGCACCCCTAGGCTTAGGCTATGGCTAGGGCTCTCCTAGCCTTAGGCAAGGGCACCCTTAGACTTAAGCTAGGGCACCCCTAGGCTTAGGCTAGGGCACCCCTAGGCGTTGGCTAGGGCACCCCTAGGATTAGGCTAGGGCACCCCTCGGCTTAGGCTCGGGCACCCCTAGGCTTAGGCTAGGGCACCCCTAGGTTTAGGCTTAGGCTCGGGAACCCCTAGGCTTAGATTAGGGCACCCATAGGCTTAGGCTAGGGCACCCCTAGGCCACCCCTAAGCTTAGGCTAGGGCACCCCTAGGCTTAGGCTAGGGCACCCCTAGGTTTAGGCTTTGGCAAGGGCACCCCTAGGCTTAGGCTAGGGCTCCCCTAGGCTTAGGCTAAGGCTAAGGATCCCCTAGCCTAAGGCTAAGGCACCACTAGGCTTAGGCTAGGGCACCCCTAGGCTTAGGCTAGGGCACCCCTAGGCTTAGGCTAGGGCACCCCTAGGTTTAGGCTTTGGCAAGGGCACCCCTAGGCTTAGGATAGGGAACTTCTAGGCTTAGGATAGGGCACCTCTAGGCTTAGGCTAGGGCACCCCTAGGCCTTGGCTAGGGCACCCCTAGGCTTAGGCTAAGGCTAGGGCTCTCCTAGCCTAAGGCTAGGGCACCCCTAGACTTAGGCTAGGGCACCCCTAGGCTTAGGCTAGGGCACCCCTAGGCGTAGGCTAGGGCACCCCTAGGAGTAGGCTAGGGCACCCCTTGGCTTAGGCTAGGGCAGCCCTAGGCTTAGGCTAGGGCACCCCTAGGCTTAGGCTAGGGCACCCCTAGGATTACGCTAAGGCTAGGGCTCCCCTAGCCTAAGGCTAGGGCACCCCTCGGCTTAGGCTAGGGAACCCCTAGGCTTAGGCTAGGGCTCCCCTAGTCTTAGGCTAAGGCTAAGGATCCCCTAGCCTAAGGCTACGGCACCCCTAGGCTCAGGCTAGGGCAGCCCTAGGCTTAGGCTAGGGCACCCCTAGGCTTAGGCTAAGTCTAGGGCTCTCCTAGCCTAAGACTAGGGCACCCCTAGGCTGAGGCTAGGGCACCCCTAGGCTGAGGCTAGGGCACCACTAGGCTGAGGCTAGGGCACCCCTAGGCTGAGGCTAGGGCACCCCTAGGCTGAGGCTAGGGCACCCCTAGGCTGAGGCTAGGGCACCCCTACGCTTAGGCTAAGGCTAGGGTTACCCTAGCCTAAGGCTAGGGCACCCCTAGGCTTTGGCAAGGGCACCCCTAGACTTAGGATAGGGAACTTCTAGGCTTAGGATAGGGCACCTCTAAGCTTAGGCTAGGGCACCCCTAGGCCTTGGCTAGGGCACCCCTAGGCTTAGGCTAAGGCTAGGGCTCTCCTAGCCTAAGGCAAGGGCACCCTTAGACTTAAGCTAGGGCACCCCTAGGCTTAGGCTAGGGCACCCCTAGGCGTAGGCTAGGGCACCCCTAGGATTAGGCTAGGGCACCCCTTGGCTTAGGCTAGGGCACCCCTCGGCTTAGGCTAGGGCACCCCTAGGCTTAGGCTAGGGCACCCCTAGGTTTAGGCTTAGGCTCGGGAACCCCTAGGCTTAGATTAGGGCACCCCTAGCCTTAGGCTAGGGCACCCCTAGGCTTAGGCTAGGGCACCCCTAGGCTTAGTCTAGGGCACCCCTAGGCTTAGGCTAGGGCACCCATAGGCTTAGGCTAGGGCACCCCTAGGCCACCCCTAAGCTTAGGCTAGGGCACCCCTAGGCGTAGGCTAGGGCACCCCTAGGCTTAGGCTAGGGCACCCCTAGGTTTAGGCTTTGGCAAGGGCACCCCTAGGCTTAGGCTAGGGCTCCCCTAGGCTTAGGCTAAGGCTAAGGATCCCCTAACCTAAGGCTAAGGCACCACTAGGCTTAGGCTAGGGCACCCCTAGGCTTAGGCTAGGGCACCCCTAGGCTTAGGCTAGGGCACCCCTAGGTTTAGGCTTTGGCAAGGGCACCCCTAGGCTTAGGCTAGGGAACTTCTAGGCTTAGGATAGGGCACCTCTAGGCTTAGGCTAGGGCACCCCTAGGCCTTGGCTAGGGCACCCCTAGGCTTAGGCTAAGGCTAGGGCTCTCCTAGCCTAAGGCTAGGGCACCCCTAGACTTAGGCTAGGGCACCCCTAGGCTTAGGCTAGGGCACCCCTAGGCGTAGGCTAGGGCACCCCTAGGAGTAGGCTAGGGCACCCCTTGGCTTAGGCTAGGGCAGCCCTAGGCTTAGGCTAGGGCACCCCTAGGCTTAGGCTAGGGCACCCCTAGGATTACGCTAAGGCTAGGGCTCCCCTAGCCTAAGGCTAGGGCAACCCTCGGCTTAGGCTAGGGAACCCCTAGGCTTAGGCTAGGGCTCCCCTAATCTTAGGCTAAGGCTAAGGATCCCCTAGCCTAAGGCTACAGCACCCCTAGGCTCAGGCTAGGGCACCCCTAGGCTTAGGCTAGGGCACCCCTGGGCTTAGGCTAAGTCTAGGGCTCTCCTAGCCTAAGACTAGGGCACCCCTAGGCTGAGGCTAGGGCACCCCTAGGCTGAGGCTAGGGCACCACTAGGCTGAGGCTAGGGCACCCCTAGGCTGAGGCTAGGGCACCCCTAGGCTGAGGCTAGGGCACCCATAGTCTGAGGCTAGGGCACCCCTACGCTTAGGCTTAGGCTAGGGTTACCCTAGCCTAAGGCTAGGGCACCCATAGGCTTTGGCAAGGGCACCCCTAGACTTAGGATAGGGAACTTCTAGGCTTAGGATAGGGCACCTCTAGGCTTAGGCTAGGGCACACCTAGGCCTTGGCTAGGGCACCCCTAGGCTTAGGCTAAGGCTAGGGCGCTCCTAGCCTAAGGCTAGGGCACCCTTAGACTTAGGCTAGGGCACCCCTAGGCTTAGGCTAGGGCACCCCTAGGCGTAGGCTAGGGCACCCCTAGGATTAGGCTAGGGCACCCCTTGGCTTAGGCTAGGGCAGCCCTAGGCATAGGCTAGGGCACCCCTAGGCTTAGGCTAGGGCACCCCGAGCATTACGCTAAGGCTAGGGCACCCCTCGGCTTAGGCTAGGGCACCCCTAGGCTTAGGCTAGGGCACCCCTAGGTTTAGGCTTAGGCTAGGGAACCCCTAGGCTTAGATTAGGGCACCCCTAGCTTTAGGCTAGGGCACCCCTAGACTTAGGCTAGGGCACCCCTAGGCTTAGTCTAGGGCACCCCTAGGCTTAGGCTAGGGCACCCATAGGCTTAGGCTAGGGCACCCCTAGGCTTAGGTTAGGGCATCCCTAGGCTTAGGCTAAGGCTAGGGCTTCCCTAGCCTAAGGCTAGGGCACCCCTAGGCTTAAGCTAGGGCACCCCTAAGCTTAGGCTAGGGCACCCCTAGCCTTAGGCTAGGGCACCCCTAGGCTTAGGCTAGGGCACCCCTAGGTTTAGGCTTTGGCAAGGGCACCCCTAGGCTTAGGCTAGGGCTCCCCTAGGCTTAGGCTAAGGCTAAGGATCCCCTAGCCTAAGGCTAAGGCACCACTAGGCTTAGGCTAGGGCACCCCTAGGCTTAGGCTAGGGCACCCCTAGGCTTAGGCTAGGGCACCCCTAGGTTTAGGCTTTGGCAAGGGCACGCCTAGGCTTAGGATAGGGAACTTCTAGGCTTAGGATAGGGCACCTCTAGGCTTAGGCTAGGGCACCCCTAGGCCTTGGCTAGGGCACCCCTAGGCTTAGGCTAAGGCTAGGGCTCTCCTAGCCTAAGGTTAGGGCACCCCTAGGCTTAAGCTAGGGCACCCCTAAGCTTAGGGTAGGGCACCCCTCGGCTTAGGCTAGGGAACCCCTAGGCTTAGGCTAGGGCTCCCCTAGTCTTAGGCTAAGGCTAAGGATCCCCTAGCCTAAGGCTATGGCACCCCTAGGCTCAGGCTAGGGCAGCCCTAGGCTTAGGCTAGGGCACCCCTAGCCTAAGGCTAAGGCACCACTAGGCTTAGGCTAGGGCACCCCTAGGCTTAGGCTAAGGCACCCCTAGGCTTAGGCTAGGGCACCCCTAGGTTTAGGCTTAGGCTAGGGCACCCCTAGGCTTAGATTAGGGCACCCCTAGCCTTCGGCTAGGGCACCCCTAGGCTTAGGTAGGGAACGCCTAGGCTTAGGTTAGAGCACCCCTAGTCTGAGGCTAGGGCACC
Source organism: Tenrec ecaudatus (assembly GCF_050624435.1). Lineage (NCBI taxonomy): Eukaryota > Metazoa > Chordata > Mammalia > Afrosoricida > Tenrecidae > Tenrec > Tenrec ecaudatus. Next base: position 1,117,932 of record NW_027459448.1, on the reverse strand, counting down.
CCTAGGCTTAGGCTAGGGCACCCCTAAGCTTAGGCTAGGGCATCCCTAGGATTAGGCTAAGGCTAGGGCTCGCCTAGCCTAAGGCTAGCGCACCCCTAGGCTTAGGCTAAGGCTAAGGATTCCCTCGCCTAAGGCTAAGGCACCCCTAGGCTTAGGCTAGGGCACCCCTAGGCTTTGGCTAGGGCACCCCTAGGCTTAGGCTAAAACTAGGGCTCCCCTAGCCTAAGGCTAGGGCACCCATAGGCTTAGGCTAGGGCACCTCTAGGCTTAGGCTAAAGCACCCCTAGGTTTAGGCTTAGGCTAGGGCACCCCTAGGCTTAGGCTAAGGCTAGGGCTGCCCTATCCTCACGGTAGTGCACCCCTAGACTCAGGCTATCAAACCCCTAGGCTTAGGCTAGGGCAATCCTAGGCTAGAATAACACTTGGGCTCCCCTAGCCTCAGGCTAGGGCACCCGTATGCTCAGGCTAGGGCACCCATAGGCTCAGGCTAGGGCACCCCTAGGCTTATGCTAGGGCATCCCTAGGCTTAGGCTAAGGCTAGGGCTCCCCTAGCCTCAGGCTAGGGCACCTCTAGGCTTAGGCTAGGGCACCCCTAGGCTTAGGCTAAGGCTAAGGCTCTCCTAGCCTAAGGCTAGGGCACCCCTAGGCTTAGGATAGGGCAAGCCTAGGCTTAGGTAGGGAACGCCTAGGCTTAGGTTAGAGCACCCTTTTGCTTAGGCTAGGGCACCCCTAGACCTAGGCTAGGGCACCCTTAGGCTTAGGCTGGGGCAACCCTAGGCTTAGGCTAAGGCTAGGGCTCCCCTAGCCTAAGGCTTGGGCTCCCCTAGTCTTAGGCTAGGGCACCCCTAGGCTTAGACTAAGGCTAGGGCACGCCTAGTCTTAGGCTAGAGCACCCCTAGGCTTAGGCTAAAGCTAGGGCCCCCCTAGCCTAACCCTTGGGCACGGCTAGGCTTAGGCTAGGGCACCCCTAGGCTTAGGCTACGGCACACCTAAGCTTAGGTTAGGGCACCCCTAGTCTTAGGCTAGGGCACCGCTTTGCTTAAGCTAAGGCTAGGGCTCCCCTAGCCTAAGGCTAGGGCACCCCTAGACTTAGGCTAGGGCACCCCTAGGCTTAGGCTAGGGCACCCCTCGGCTTAGGCTAAGGCTAGGGCTTAGCTGGCCTAAGGCTAGGGCACCCCTAGGCTTAGGCTAGGGCACCCCTAGCCTTAGGGTAGGGCACCCCTAGGCTTGGGCTAGGACACCCTTAGACTTAGGATAAGGCAACGGCTCACCTAGCCTCAGGCTAGGGCACCCCTAGACTCAGGCTAGGGCACCCCTAAGTTTAGGCTAGGGCAATCGTAGGCTTAGGCTAAGACTAGGGCTCCCCTAGCCTCAGAATAGGGCACCCCTAGGCTCAGGATAGGGCACCCCTAGGCTTAGACTAGGGCACCCCTAGGCTTAGGCTAACGCTAGGACTCCCCTAGCCTAAGGCTACGGCACCCCTAGGCTCAGGCTAGGGCACCCCTAGGCTTAGGCTAGGACACCACTAGGGTAGGAAAAGGCTAGGGCTCCCCTAGACTAAGGCTAAGGCACCCCTAGGCTTAGGCTAGGGCACCCCTAGGCTTAGGCTAGGGCACCCCTAGGCTTTAGATAGGGCTCCCCTAGGCTTAGGCTAAGGCTACGGCTTCCCTAGCCTAAGGCTAGGGCACCGCTAGACTTAGGCTAGGGCACCCCTAGGCTTAGGCTAGGGCACCCCTTTGCTTAGGCTAGGGCAATCGTAGGCTTAGGCTAAGGCTAGGGCTCCCCTAGCCTCAGACTAGGGCACCCCTAGGCTCAGGCGAGGACATCCCTAGGCTTAGACTAGGGCACCCCTAGGCTTAGGCTAAGGCTAGGGCTCGCCTAGCCTAAGGCTACGGCACCCCTAGGCTCAGGCTAGGGCACCCCTAGGCTTAGGCTAAGGCTAGGGCTCTCCTACCCTAAGGCTAGGGCACCCCTAGGCTTAGGCTAAGGCTAGGGCTCTCCTACCCTAAGGCTAGGGCACCCCTAGGCTTAGGCTAGGGCACCCTTAGGCTTTGGCTAGGGCACCCCTAGGATTAGGCTAAGGCTTGGGCTCCCTTAGCCTAAGGCTGGTGCACCCATAGGCTTAGGTTAGGGCTCCCCTAGGCTTAGGCTAAGGATAAGGATCCCCTAGCCTAAGGCTAAGGCACCCCTAGGTTTAGGATAGGGCACCCCTAGGCTTTGGCTACGGCGCCCCTAGGCTTAGGCTAAAGCTTAGCTCCCCTAGCCTAAGGATAGGGCACCCATAGGCTTAGGCTAGGGCACTCCTAGGCTTAGGCTCGGGCACCCCTAGGCTTAGGCTAGGGCACCCCTAGGCTTTGGATAGGGCACCCCTAGACTCAGGCTAGGGCACCCCTAATCTTAGGCTAGGGCAATCGTAGACTTAGGCTAAGGCGAGGGCTCCCCTAGCTTCAGACTAGGGCACCCCTAGGCTAAGGATAGGGCACCCCTAGTCTTAGACTAGGGCACCCCTAGGCTTAGGCTAAGGCTAGGGCTCCCTTAGCCTAAGGCTAGGGCACCCCTAGGCTTAGGCTAGGGCACCCCTAGATTTAGGCTAGGGCACACCTAGGCTTAGGATAGGGCACCCCTAGGCTTAGGCTAGGGCACCCCTAGCCTTAGGCTAAGGCTAGGGCTCCCCTAGCCTAAGGCTAGGGCACCCCTAGGCTTAGGCTAGGGCACCGCTAAGCTTAGGCTAGGGCACCCCTAGGCTTAGGCTAGGGCACCCCTAGGCTTAGGCTAAGGCTAGGGCTACCCTAGCCTAAGGCTTGGGCTCCCCTAGTCTTAGGCTAGGGCACCCCTAGGCTTAGGCTAAGGCTAGGGCTCCCCTAGCCTAACCCTTGGGCACCCCTAGGCTTAGGCTAGGGCACCCCGAGGCTTAGGCTAGGGCACCCCGAGGCTTAGGCTAGGGCACCCCGAGGCTGAGGCTAGGGCACCCCTACGCTTAGGCTAAGGCTAGGGTTACCCTAGCCTAAGGCTAGGGCACCCCTAGGCTTTGGCAAGGGCACCCCTTGGCTTAGGATAGGGCACCCCTAGGCTTTAGCTAGGGCACCCTAAGGCATAGACTAGGGCAGCCCAAGGCTTAGGCTAGGGCACCCCTAGGCTTAGGCTAAGGCTAGGGCTCTCCTAGCCTAGGGCTAGGGCACCTCTAGGCTTAGGCTAGGGCACCCCTAGGCTTAGTCTAGGGCACCCCAAGCCGTAGGCTAGGGCAGACCCAGGCTTAGGCTAGGGCACCCCTAGGCTTAGACTAGGGCAGCCCTAGGCTTAGGCTAGGGCACCCCTAGGCTTAGGCTAGGGCACCCCTAGGATTAGGCTAAGGCTAGGGCTCCCCTAGCCTAAGGCTAGGGCACCCCTAGGCTTCGGATGGGGCACACCTAGGCTTAGGCTTGGGCTCCCCTAGGCTTAGGCTAAGCTAAGGATCCCCTAGCCTAAGGCTAGGGCAGCCCTAGGCTTAGGCTAGGGCACCCCTAGGCTTAGGCTAGGGCACCCCTAGGCTTAGGCTAGGGCACCCGTAGGCTTAGGCTAAGGCTAGGGCTTCCCTAGCCTAAGGCTAGGGCACCCATAGGCTTAGGCTAGGGCACCCCTAGGCTTAGGCTAGGGCTCCCCTAGGCTTAGGCTAAGGCTAAGGATCCCCTAGCCTAAGGCTAAGGCACCCCTAGGCTTAGGCTAGGGCACCCCTAGGCTTTGGCTAGGGCACCCCTAGGCTTAGGCAAAAGCTAGGGCTCCCCTAGCCTAAGGCTAAGGCACCCCTAGGCTTAGGCTAGGGCACCCCTAGGCTTTGGCTACGGCACCCCTAGGCTTAGGCGAAAGCTAGGGCTCCCCTAGCCTAAGGCTAGGGCACCCATAGGCTTAGGCTAGGGCACCCCTAGGCTTAGGATAGGGTACCTCTAGGTTTAGGCTTAGGCTAGGGCACCCCTAGGCTTAGGCTAGGGCTCCCCTAGGCTTAGGCTAAGTCTAAGGATCACCTAGCCTAAGGCTAAGGCACCCCTAGGCTTAGGTTAGGGCACCCCTAGGCTATGGCTAGGGCACCCCTAGGCTTAGGCTAAAGCTAGGGCTCCCCTAGGCTAAGGCTAAGGCACCCCTAGGCTTAGGCTAGGGCACCCCTAGGCTTAGGCTAGGGCACTCCTAAGTTTAGGCTTAGGCTAGGGCACCCCTAGGCTTAGGCTAAGGCTAGGGCTCCCCTATCCTCAGGCTAGTGCACCCCTAGACTCAGGCTATCACACCCCTAGGCTTTGGCTAGGGCAATCCTAGACTAGACTAACGGTAGGGCTCCCCTAGCCTCAGGCTAGGGCACCCGTATGCTCAGGCTAGGGCACCCCTAGACTCGGGCTAGGGCACTCCTAGGCTTAGGCTAGGGCACCCCTAGGCTTAGGCTAAGGCAACCCTAGGCTTACGCTATGGTTAAGGCTCTCCTAGCCTAAGGCTAGGGCACCTTTAGGCTTATGCTAGGCACCCCTAGGCTTAGGCTAAGGCTAAGGATCTCCTAGCCTAAGGCTAGGGCACACCTAGGCTTAGGCTAGGGCACCTCTAGGCTTTAGCTAGGGCACCCCTAGGCATAGGCTAGGGCAGCCCTAGGCTTAGGCTAGGGCACCCCTAGGCTTAGGCTAAGGCTAGGGCTCCCCTAGCCTAACCCTTGGGCACCCCTAGGCTTAGGCTCGGGCACCCCGAGGCTTAGGCTAGGGCACCCCGAGGCTTAGGCTAGGGCACCCCGAGGTTTAGGCTAAGGCTAGGGCTCAGCTAGCCTAAGGCTAGGGCACCCCTAGTCTTAGGCTAGGGCACCCCTAGCCTTAGGGTAGGGCACCCCTAGGCTTATGCTAGGACACCCCTAGACTTAGGATAAGGAAACGGCTCCCCTAGCCTCAGGCTAGGGCACCCCTAGACTCAGGCTAGGGCACCCCTAAGCTTAGGCTAGGGCAATCATAGGCTTAGGCTAAGGCTAGGGCTCCCCAAGCCTCAGACTAGGACACCCCTAGGCTCAGGATAGGGTACCCCTAGGCTTAGACTAGGGCACCCTTTGGCTTAGGAAAAGGCTAGGGCTCCCCTAGCCTAAGGCTAGGGCACCCCTAGGCTTAGGCTAGGGCTCCCCTAGCCTAAGGCTAGGGCACCCCTAGGCTTAGGCTAGGGCACCCCTAGGCATTAGATAGGGATCCCCTAGTCTTAGGCTAAGGCTACGACTTCCCTAGCCTCAGGCTAGGGCACCCCTAGACTCAGGCTAGGACACCCCTAAACTTAGGCTAGGGCAATCGTAGGCTTAGGCAAAGGCTAGGGCTCCCCTAGCCTCAGACTAGGGCACCCCTTGGCTCAGGATAGGGCACCCCTAGTCTTAGACTAGGGCACCCCTAGGCTTAGGCTAAGGCTATGGCTCCCTTAGCCTAAGGATACGGCACCCCTAGGCTCAGGCTAGGGCAGCCCTAGGCTGAGGCTAGGGCACCACTAGGCTGAGGCTAGGGCACCCCTAGGCTGAGGCTAGGGCACCCGTAGGCTGAGGCTAGGGCACCCCTAGGCTGAGGCTAGGGCTCCCATACGCTTAGGCTAAGGCTACGGTTACCCTAGCCTAAGGCTAGGGCACCCCTAGGCTTTGGCAAGGGCACCCCTAGGCTTAGGATAGGGCACCCCTAGGCTTTAGCTAGGGCACCCTAAGGCATAGACTAGGGCAGCCCCAGGCTTAGGCTAGGGCACCCCTAGGCTTAGGCTAGGGCAGCCCTAGGCTTAGGCTAGGGCACCCCTAGGCTTAGGCTAAGGCTAGGGCTCCCCTAGCCTAAGGCTAGGGCACCCCTAGGCTTAGGATGGGGCACACCTAGGCTTAGGCTTGGGCTCCCCTAGGCTTAGGCTAAGCTAAGGATCCCCTAGCCTAAGGCTAGGGCAGCCCTAAGCTTAGGCTAGGGCATCCCTAGGCTTAGGCTAGGGCACCCCTAAGCTTAGGCTAGGGCACCCCTAGGCTTAGGATAGGGTACCTCTAGGTTTAGGCTTAGGCTAGGGCACCCCTAGGCTTAGGCTAGGGCTCCCCTAGGCTTAGGCTAAGTCTAAGGATCACCTAGCCTAAGGCTAAGGCACCCCTAAGCTTAGGTTAGGGCACCCCTAGGCTTTGGCTAGGGCACCCCTAGGCTTAGGCTAAAGCTAGGGCTCCACTAGCCTAAGGCTAAGGCACCCCTAGGCTTAGGCTAGGGCACCCCTAGGCTTTCTCTACGGCACCCCTAGGCTTAGGCTAAAGCTAGGGCTCCCCTAGCCTAAGGCTAGGGCACCCCTAGGCTTAGGCTAGGGCACTCCTAGGTTTAGGCTTCGGCTAGGGCACCCCTAGGCTTAGGCTAAGGTTAGGGCTCCCCTATCCTCAGGCTAGTGCACACCTAGACTCAGGCTATCACACCCCTAGGCTTTGGCTAGGGCAGTCCTAGACTAGACTAACGCTAGGGCTCCCCTAGCCTCAGGCTAGGGCACCCGTATGCTCACGCTAGGGCACCCCTAGGCTCGGGCTAGGGCACCCCTAGGCTTTGGCTAAGGCAACCCTAGGCTTACGCTATGGTTAAGGCTCTCCTAGCCTAAGGCTAGGGCACCTTTAGGCTTATGCTAGGCACCCCTAGGCTTAGGCTAAGGCTAAGGATCTCCTAGCCTAAGGCTAGGGCACACCTAGGCTTAGGCTAGGGCACCCCTAGGCTTTAGCTAGGGCACCCCTAGGCATAGGCTAGGGCAGCCCTAGGCTTATGCTAGGGCACCCCTAGGCTTAGGCTAAGGCTATGGCTCTCCTAGCCTAAGGCTAGGGCACCCCTACGCTTAGGCTAGGGCACCCCTAGGCTTAGTCTAAGGCACCCCTAGGCGTAGGCTAGGGCAGCCCTAGGCTTAGGCTAGGGCACCCCTAGGCTTAGGCTAGGGCACCCCTATGATTAGGCTAAGGCTAGGGCTCCCCTAGGCTAAGGCTAGGGCACCTCTAGGCTTAGGCTTGGGTACCCCTAGGCTTAGGCTAGGGCTCCCCTAGGCTTAGGCTAGGGCAACCCTAGGCTTTGGCTATGGCACCCCTAGGCTTAGGCTAAAGCTAGGGTTCCCCTAGCCTAAGGCTAGGGCACCCCTAGGCTTAGGCTAGGACACCCCTAGGCTTAGGCTAGGACACCCCTAGGCTTAGGGAGGGAACGCCTAGCCTTAGGTTAGAGCACCCCTATGCTTAGGCTAGGGCAACCCTAGACGTAGGCTAGGGCACACTTAGGCTTAGGCTGGGGCACCCCTAGTCTTAGGCTAAGGCTAAGGATCCCCTAGCCTAAGGCTAAGGCACCCCTAGGCTTAGGTTAGGGCACCCCTAGGCTTTGGCTAGGGCACCCCTAGTTTTAGGCTTAGGCGTGGGCACCCCTAGGCTTAGGCTAGGGCTCCCCTAGGCTTAGGCTAAGGCTTAGGATCCCCTAGCCTAAGGCTAAGGCACCCCTAGGCTTAGGTTAGGGCACCCCTAGGCTTTGGCTAGGGCACCCCTAGGCTTAGGCTAAAGCTAGGGCTCCCCTACCCTAAGGCTAAAGCACCCCTAGGCTTAGGCTAGGGCACCCCTAGGCTTTGGCTACGGCACCCCTAGGCTTAGGCTAAAGCTAGGGCTCCCCTAGCCTAAGGCTAGGGCACCCATAGGCTTAGGCTAGGGCACCCCTAGGCTTAGGCTAGGGCACCCCTAGGTTTAGGCTTAGGCTAGGGCACCCCTAGGCTTAGGGTAAGGTTAGGGCTCGCCTATCCTCAGGCTAGTGCACCCCTAGACTCAGGCTATCACACCCCTAGGGTTAGGCTAGGGCAGTCCTAGACTAGACTAACGCTAGGGCTCCCCTAGCCTCAGGCTAGGGCACCCCTAGGCTCAGGCTAGGGCACCCCTAGGCTTAGGCTAGGGCACGACTAGGCTTAGGCTAAGGCAACCCTAGGCTTACGCTATGGTTAAGGCTCTCCTAGCCTAAGGCTAGGGCACCTCTATTCTTATGCTAGGGCACCCCTAGGATTAGGCTAAGGCTAGGGCTCCCCTAGGCTAAGGCTAGGGCACCCCTAGGCTTAGGCTTGGGCACCCCTAGGCTTAGGCTAGGGCTCCCCTAGGCTTAGGCTAAGGCTAAGGATCCCCTAGCCTAAGGCTAAGGCACACCTAGCCTTAGGCTAGGGCACCCCTAGGCTTTGGCTAGGGCAACCCTAGTCTTAGGCTAAAGCTAGGGCTCCCCTAGCCTGAGGCTAGGGCACCCCTAGGCTTAGGCTAGGGCACCCCTAGGCTTAGGCTAGGACACCCCTAGGCTTAGGGAGGGAACGCCGAGGCTTAGGTTAGAGCACCCCTATGCTTAGGCTAGGGCACCCCTAGACGTAGGCTAGGGCACCCCTAGGCTTAAGCTGGGGCACCCCTAGGCTTAGCCTAAGGCTAGGGCTCCCCTAGCCTAACGCTAGGGCATCCCTATGTATGGGCTAGGGCACCCCTAGGCTTAGCTAGGGCACCCCTAGGCTTACGCTAGGGCACCCCTAGGCTTCGGCTACGGTGAGGACTCCCCTAGCCTAAGGATAGGGCACCCCTATGCTTAGGCTAGAGCACCCCTAGGTTTAGACTAAGGCTAGGGCTCCTCTAGCCTAAGGCTAGGGAACCCCTAAGCTTAGGCTAGGACACCCCTAGGCATAGGCTAGGGCACCCCTAGGCTTATGCTAGGACACCCCTAGGCTTAGGGAGGGAACGCCTAGGCTTAGGTTTAAGCACCCCTATGCTTAGGCTAGGGCACCCCTAGACGTAGGCTAGGGCACCCCTAGGCTTAGGCTGGGGCACCCCTAGGCTTACGCTAGGTCACCCCTAGGCTTCGGCTAAGGTGAGGACTCCCCTAGCCTAAGGATAGGGCACCCCTATGCTTAGGCTAGAGCACCCCTAGGTTTAGACTAAGGCTAGGGCTCCTCTAGCCTAAAGCTAGGGAACCCCTAAGCTTAGGCTAGGACACCCCTAGGCATAGGCTAGGGCACCCCTAGGCTTAGGCTAGGACACACCTAGGCGTAGCCTAGGGCACCCCTAGGCTTAGGCTAGGGCACCCCTAAGCTTAGGCTAGGGCACCCCTAGGCTTAGGATAGAGCACCCCTAGGCTTAGGCTAAGGCTAGGGCTCCACTAGACTAAGGCTAGGGCACCCCTAGCCTTAAGCTAAGGCACCCCAAGGCTTAGGCTAGGGCACCCCTAGGCTTAGGCTAGGGCACCCCTAGGCTTAGGCTAGGGCACCCCTAGGCTTAGGCTAAGGCTAGGGCTCCCCTAGCCTAAGGCTAGGGCACCCCTAGCCTAAGGCTAGGGCACACTTAGGCTTAGGCTAGGGCACCCCTAGGCTTAGGCTGGGCACCCCTTGGCTTAGGCTAAGGTTAAGGCTTGGGCTCAGCTAGCCTAAGGCTAGGGCACCCCTAGGCTTAGGCTAGGGCACCCCCAGGCCTAGGCTAGGGCACCCCTAGACTTAGGCTAAGGCAACGGCTCCCCTAGCCTCACGCTAGGGCACCACTAGACTCAGGCTATGACACCCCTAGGCTTAGGCTAGGGCAATCCTAGGCTAGACTAACGCTAGGGCTCCCCTTGTCTCAGACTAGGGCACCCGTAGGCTCAGGCTAGGGCACCCCTAGGCTTAGGCTAGGGCACCCCTAGGCTTAGGCTAAGGCTAGGGCTCCCCTAGCCTCAGGCTAGGGCACCCCTAGGGTTAGGCTAGGGCACCCCTAGGCTTAGGCTAAGGCTACTGCTCCCCTAGCCTAAGGCTAGAGCACCCCTAGGCTTAGGCTAGGGCACCCCACGCTTAGGCTAGGGCATCCCTAGGCTTAGGTTAAGGCTAGGGCTCTCCTAGCCTAAAGCTAGGGCACCCCTAGGCTTAGGCTAGGGCACTCTTAGGCTTAGGCTTAGGCTAGGGCTCGGGCACCCCTAGGCTTAGGCTAGGGCACCCCTAGGCTTAGGCTAAGGTTAGGGCTCCCCTAGCCTAAGGCTCGGGCACCCCTAGGCTCAGGCTAGGGCACCCCTATGCTCAGGCTAGGGCATTCCTAGGCTTAGGCTAAGGCTAGGGCTCCCCTAGCCTAAGGCTAGGGCACCCCTAGGCTTAGGCTAGGGCACCCCTAGGCTTAGGCTATGGCAAACCTAGGCTTAGGCTAGGGCACCCCTAGGCTTAGGCTAGGGTACCCCTAGGCTTAGGCTAAGGCTACGGCTCCCCTAGCCTCAGGCTAGGGCTCCCCTAGCCTCAGGCTATGGCACCCCTAGGCTTAGGCTAGGGCAATCCTAGGCTAGACTAAGGCTAGGCACCCCTAGGCTTAGGCTAGGGCACCCCTATGTTTAGGCTAGGGCACCCCTAGGCTTTAACTAGGGCTCCCCTAGGCTTAGCCTAAGGCTACGGCTCCCCTAGCCTCAGGCTAGTGCACCCCTAGACTCGGGTTATGACACGCCCAGTCAGCAACGGTGTCTGCCCACTCTTTCAACCGACACCTCAACAGCCATGAGCCAAGAGGTAAGGACAAGTGCAAGGCAGGCCACCTGCCCTGGCCAGAGCCCCTCAATGCCACTCCCTCTAACAGCAGCTGGCCAGAGGGCCCACAGCCCTGTGCAATTAGGGGGAAGGAGTCAGCAAGCCTTATAAGGCACCTGAGGTTTAGGCAAAGACACACTCAGAAAAGGCCGGTCAAGAGAAAGACAGCAGAGGCAGCGGACAGGGCCAGCACACTTACTGTGATGCTGTCTTTGTGCTGAGCAGAAGAGGAAAGCAGAGGAAGAGGCAGAGACAGAGAGCGTGAGCGAGCAGAGAGGTCCCCAAACAGCTTCCTCCGCCTGGGGCCTCCCCCAGCGTGCATGCAGACACTGCTGCTAGCCCCAGGACCCCCGGAGCCTGGAGGTGACAGACGGGAGGGTGCCGACAAAGCATTCACTTACCCTCAGCTCCAACCCCTTGTCCAACAGTCTCTGGTCACTGAACTCACACAGCTGCCCCGAGGATGTGATACAGAAGGTGCTGTCAGCCTTCTTCCTGCGGCCACAGGCTACATCAGTGAACAGGTTGTTCTGCAGGTCCCCCAGCAGCCTGGAGCGGCCCAGCAGGGGCACAGTGGCATTCACCTGTGGAGGCACACCACAGGTGCCACCCACCCACCCACCCTGCAGGCTACCCCCTGAAAAGCAGGCCCTGGGGAGAGAGGGAAAAGGCTTCCCTTGCAGATTGACATAGCACCTGGCCCAGCTGAGACTTCCAAGGGGCTTTTGAGCATGCAGAAGTGGGCGTAGGTGGAACAGATCTGGGCAGACCCCACCCTGGTGGCTACTTGCTGCCTCACCTTTGAGGTCTTGCTGTCATCAAGGTACCAGAATTTGATGTGCCATTTGCCTGCAATGACAAAGTAGCTGAGGTCGTCAGAGAAATATACTGCTGTCACCCGATTGGACACCTTGTTGGAAGCCACTACAATGTTTTTCTGGAGAGAAAGTCAAGGGAAATCAAGGCTCTGCTTCTAGGAGCTGAGGAAAAAGAAACTTACACACTGAAGGAGGTTAGACAAGCTGAGAACTTGACCTCTCCTTCTGCCCCTTCTTCAGCATCGTAGATACCCAGTTGCTCCTTTCTGCTCAGAGTTCTCTAGAAAGGGACTGAGGCCAGCAGGTGGAAGTGAAGGCCACCTGTCAGCAGTTTATTGGCTGCCCTCCCGGCCCTGCCTGTCCTGAGGCCAGCAGCCCACTCACCTTCCAGGCCCAGACATTGAAGATCATGTCATGCTGGTAGCCCACTGAGACAATGTAATTGGCGCTGGGTGAGAAGGCCACACACACCACGCCATACTTATGCTCCTGAAGCTCCACCACCTGGCTGCGCTCCGACACGTCCCATACCCACACAGCAGGCATGTGTCCACTCTGCGGGGACGAAGACCCCGAAGTAAAAGCCAGAGGCAACCAGCTTCCTCCCCATCCACGGAGGCCTGGCCTTCCCAGCCACTGGACAAGAGCCTGCACATAAATGAAGGACACCTAACCTAATGTGCCTGCACATGAATCAAGGACACCCCCGGAGGGAATGTGATCAGTGTTGGGGAACAGGGACTCTCAGGGATGGGCTCCTGGTGTGATTTGCATGGGCAAGAACCACCACTCCTGCGGTTTGCTCCCACAGCCTCACAGGGCAAGTCTATGGGAGGGCAGCCCTGTTCCACACTGTGACCAGCAGGGATAAGGAATGTTTTAAGGAGGTGTTTTCCAAAATGTGGTTCCCAAATTGGCAGCTTCAGCCTCATCGGGAACTACTTGTTAGCATTGCAAACTGAAGAGAGCCAACCCAGACCTGCTGAGCCCGAGAGCCAGCAGTCTGTACTACGGGGCCACCATAGCACTTCTGACGCAGGCTACAGCCTAAGAACACTGCTCTAGGGCAGACCAAACACCCAAAGTGGACACCAGTACAGAAAGTCAAACTTGGCATCAGTCCTATGCGGGCCGCAGGCTGTCACTCTCTGCTAAGGCCAGGCCACCCCCTCTGCAGTGCCTGAGCTTCCTTCCTCACTCACCTCACCGGTGACCAGGTACTTGCCATCAGGAGAGAAGGCAAAGGCAGTGATGGTTTTCCTGAAAGGAATGGGGGCAGGCTCAAGAGGGGCACTGGCAGCCTGGCCCAGGCCTGGCCTCTCACAGTCCCCTCTCTAAACAAGGGCAGCAAACCCGCCCTCCCTGTGCTGCTTCCCTTGCAGGCCTAGGGCCCAACAGGGCCCAATGCCACAGAGAAGCAGGTGGCACCCCTCTGGCCATCCCTGGGGAAAGGTGGCACTCCCCAAAGCCCCAGAGCCCATTTACCTGGAGCTGTTGAGGATGTGGTGCTGCTTGTGTTTCCGGGGATTGAAGAGCACAACCACACACCTGGGGAGAGGGAGAGGGGAGCACAGCCTTAGCACCCCACCTCAGTGGCCCAGCCCAGAGGACTCCACGTTGCCAGAGTGCAGCTGGCTCCTGGCAGCACTCTTCTGCCTTTCTCCCCTTCTGTAGCCCCACACGGTGCAAGGGCCTGTAGGGAGCCCTGCCTGCCCAGTGCTCTGTGCACCAGCACCAACGGGCCATGCCCCATAGTGATGGGGTGGCCGGTCTTCCCAGAGCCCTTGTCTCTACCCCAGGGCAGAGGGCAGAGAGAAGGATGCACATGATTTGGGTAAGAACAGGCCTCAGCTGTGCCCTTGTTTATAGACCTCCTGGTTTCCAGGAGAGAGTGGGATCTCTCATGTCTGCACCCATGTGTGTACTTGGCAAGAGCCAGCCCTCCACATGTTGGATGAGGAAGCAATTGGAAGGTCAGGGCCCAGGGCCAGGCCTGCAGGGAGACTAAGGGGGATGGAGAGGCAGAAAACTGCCTGAGGGAGGGAACTTCATGGAGCTGCTGGCCCACGTCAGACTCTTTAGCCCAAAGAGCCTGAGCAGTGCCATTCTAACAGCCTCCAGGCTCCCTCTCCAGTCAGGCAGCAAGGCTGGGTGAGATTGCATGGAGACTGAAATTCAAGAGTGAACTCGAGAGAGGGAGGCAGGTAAGAGTCGGGGACAGGGAGCTGGGAGCCAACAGCTCGCCAGTGTCTCAGGGGCCATGGCGCTCAGCAGGTTTAGGCCCTCTGCCCAGCTGTCTCCTCTCTTCATTCGCGCTATGCCTACTACTTGCTATTAGCTGGCCACAGCAAGCCTGGAGCCTGCTCCCCCAGGTAAGGGGGTCGACTGTGTAGATGGAGGAGAGACTCAGTAGAAGGCTACTTGTCCCAACACTGCCTTTTACAACAGGAAGCAGACACAGGACCCGCATCTGGACCCCACTGCTTGCAGATGGGAGCAGGAGCTGCAGCACAGGGCTTGGTCTCTTCTGCAGACAGAGGCCTCCGGCTCGGCTCAATGAGCCAGTTCGCTATGCAAATTCCACTGTCCACTAGGGATTCTGGGATCTTGGAGGTGCACCAGGTAAGCTCACAGCTGGCTACCAGGCTGATTGACAGCCTTAGAAGCCTGAGCAACGCCCTCTTCTCCTCAGACCCCGGCTCCAATCCTTTTTCACCCTCCTTTTCTTTGTTCTCTTTTTAATCTCCTTTCTCTCTTTTAACCGATTTGAAGAACCCTGCTCTCCACATCCCTTGAATGAGAAAAACAAGATGACGTTAGAAACACGCAGACACACACCTGCCCAGTTGCTCTGAAGGAGAGTCTAATACATGGGACTGACCTAACTCCTTTAAAACAGAGATGCCTGCACAGAGGATGAAAGGAACTGTGCTCAAACACTCAACCACATTCACTGTCGCTGAGTCGATTCTGACTCACAGTGGCCCTACAGAACACAACAAAACTGCCCCTGTGGGTTTCTGATACGAACTATCTAGGGGACCACAAAGTGTCATCTTTCTCCTTTGGAGTGCCTGGTGTGGCCTAACTTCTGTCCTTGCCGTTAGAACCCCAACACAGAACCATGACACCCTCAGGTATCTGGGCATCCAAAATTGAGAGATAAGGAACACTAAGGAATAGAGCCAGGATTCACAAACAGGGCTTCTGATTTCGGGTCCTTTTTACACACACACACACACACACACACACACACACACACACACAGCCAAATGCATACCCATACCCTTGCAGAATCTCTGGAAGGCATCTGACTTCATGTCCTTTTTACAAACACACACACACACACACACACACACACACACACCCCTTGCAGGATCACTAGAGGGCTTCCGATTTTGTTTCCTTTTACACACACACACACACACACACACACTCACACTAACACTCATACCCAGGCAGAATCACTAGAGGGCTTCTGACATCGTGTCCCTTTTACACACAAACACACATACACACCGTTGCAGAATCTCTAGAAGGCTTCTGATTTACTGTCCTTTACACATACACACACACACACACACTTGCAGAACCTCTGGAGGGCTTCTGACTTCGTGTCATTTTTACACACTCACACACACACATATACACACATGCACTCACCCTTGCAGAATATCTGGAGGGATTCTGATTTCCTGTCCTTTTTACACGCACACACCCACACAGACACACACACACCCTTGCAGAATCTATAGAGGGCTTCTGAATTCGTGTTTTTTTACACACACACACACTCACAATCATACCCTTCCAGAATCTCCTTAGGGCTTCGGACTTCATGTCCTTTTTCCAAACACACACATACATGCACCCTTGCAGAATCTTCAGAGGGCTTCTGACTTCGTGTTCTTTTTACACACCCACTCACACTCATACCCTTGAAGAATCTCTAGAGGGCTTTTGACATCTTGTCCTTTAGACACACACACACACACACACACACGCACACCCTTGATGAATCTCTGGAGGGTTTCTAAAGTCAAGTCCTTTTTACATACAAACACACACACCCTTGCAGAATCTGTAGAGGGCTTCTGACTTCGTGTCCATTTTACAGACACACACACACACACATGTTCACACTCATACCCTTCCATAATCTCTGGATGTCTTCTGACTTCGTGTTCTTTTTACACACACACACACACACACACACACACACAAACACACACACACACACACACCCTTGAAGAATCTCTGGAGAGGGTTTGAACGACCCTGTTGGTCATGGTATGTCGTGTGACTAGAATTGTATATGAGCAGAGAATCCCTCAGAGAACAATTACTGAAGTCTATAGAGCAGGGGTCAGGGATACACTGCGGGTCTCTCGGTCCATGCATGTGGCTCTGAAGTAAAATGGAAACCTTTTCAAGGACAGTGATTATTCAGATAATGGTGATTGAAGTTGCAAAAATATATTTTTTTATCTCAAAGAATGTTTCAATTTTTGTGAGAGAAAAAGTAGGCTCTTCTATCTCAAAAGTTTGCCTCCCCGATGTAGATCAAGATGGCGGCTATGTCTAGAAACAGTCACTTCACATTTTGATATTTTTGTTTAATAAAGTGTCTGTGGTTTTAGAGCAATGCTTTCTGACTTACCCTCACATACTTTTACAGAATAAGTGATGAAGCAGCTGCTTGGACTGGGTGGGCACAGGGAAGCTGGGAAGGGTGAGGACCAGGAACAATCACTAGATAATAAATTATTTAATACATCTGCATCGGGACTGTGGCTCCAGAGCTACAACTCCGGTGCTGTGCAGCACATTTCTTCCAGTTTGAAACAAAATTGGAGTCAATTATTATCTTCCTCATCAGTCATCATTTCCTATGGTTCTGGGGATTGGCAGTACTAAGCTAGCAGATTCTTCTGTGCGGTTGCCGTCTGGCAGTGGCTTATGATGGAGACATCTCACACAGCTTCCCCACTGGTGTACTTGACAATGGCCACTTGTGTTTGCTGGGACTTTAAGAGGGACTAGTGTCAGCATCTGCATGTGGCTTCTTCATCACACTTCCTCACAGCAAGGGGACTGGACTCCGAGGGTCTTCTACAGAGAAAGAGCCAGGTGGGAGCAGTATTACCTCAGAAGTCACACCGCACCTCACCTGCCAAACTTGACTCCTGGAGTGCCATAAAGCTGGCGTGGGTTCAAAGGAGGAAACATAGACTCCAACTTGGGATGTAGAATGACAAGATTCTGGAAGAGCTTGTAGGGAAGAAACAATCCCTTGAAGGCATTTTGTGAGCTACAGTCTTCCCCAGGACATAAACCTTAACTGGGCAACTCAGTGGTAGCCTTGCCAACTCTGGCTGGTGAGTTCCAGTGACTTTCTTTTGAAGGGAGGGAAGGCAAATTTGGAAGGGAACCCTCAGAAGCTCCCAAGTGGCCTGGAACCTCACCTTTGTAGACACCCACTGAGAGATCCTTCCTCCTTCAGGGAGTTAAGCTGGGCGAGAGGATGGTAGCTGGAAGGACAAAAGGAATTGACTAATACTCTGGAATTACATCACTCGCTCTCTTTGTAAGTTTTTCACTATTGTTCTAGTCCTGTGTTGAATCTATCTTTTCCTTACTCTCCCCTAGGACCTTCCCCTTAGATATGGGGCTGCGGGGATGGGTTGATTGATCTGTGCTGAAATCAGGGAGGTAGGTAGTAATAGAGGGAACCCGTTACTACTCCCATAGTTCCCATAGTAACCTGGACCAATTGGTGGGAGGAATGGGCAGATAAAGGCTGCATTGGGGTTTCGGTGCTTGGTGGAGGTGAAGGCTGACGTGTTTAGAGTGGAGAGAGGAAAACAGCCTGTTGGGGAAATGTTATTGGAGATGGCTTTGAGACTAGCCTCTACTGGTCTCTTGCTCCTCACTCTCCTCTTGGTAGCAGCACGTGTGTTCCCCTCCCCACCATCCCCTCATCCCAACTTGGAGCCCTTCTGGCTATTATTTCCTTATGGAAAAGCTGTCAGCTCATCATCCTGCTTTCTTCCATTCATGCTTCTTTAGCTCCATGTTGACTTCTAACAGGAGAGAATCAGAAAAATTAAGTCCCCACCCCACAGGGCCTTTGCTGAAGGAGACTGCAATCTGTGTACGGAATATCTCCTAGCTCACTCTCTCACTTCTCCCTAATAGATTTTTCCTGCCACTGCTCCTGGATGGAGGGGATGGAGAGTTCAAGTGATGTCACAGAAGTCACAGCAAAAGAACCAAGGCACTCGAAGGACCATTCATGAGCTGGAATATGATAGAAGCTCTTGAATGGGAAGCCACCGTTCTGGCAGTAAACATGCTCCTATGGACCCTCCCAGTTCTAAGGCTTTAGTGCAGTCCCACCTGAATGAGTTCTCCCTGGGTGAGTTCCTCCTGAAAGCGAAAGAGGGTTTATCCTTCTTTATCTTTGAAGCTACGCCTTCTATACCTACTGGATCCAGATACTGAGGATCTTCGCTTCCTGATTACTGAACTCAACTGTGCTGATTGATAGCTGCATGGCCAAGGACCCGGACACAGCTCTGGATTCTCTGTTCACTCTCTTTAGCCACCATTGGTTTCCTTTTGTCTAATTGTGCAACAGAAATCTCGGGGGATGCTTTATTCTTAAGTTCTTCCACTTCCCTAAAGGCGGGTATAGAGAAAAGCAAAGTTAACTGGAGTCTCTCCAGCACACACTAGAACCCCAAGAGGGCTGCATAGGTCTCATCCAAAAGTGGAGATCTGCTGCCTCACCCCTAGACTGGGAACCCATCATGGGTAGGGGTCAAGTGCTGTTTCTATCTGGACCTTCAGGGTCTTCCCAGTGCCTGGCTCATAGAGGAAATGAACAATGCTTGTTTCTTCTTAACAAGTCAGAGATTTACTATTGTTGTTAGGGTCGGTCCTGTTGGTTCCCACTCATAACAACCCTATGTCAAACAGAACACAACGCCACCCAGTACCATCATCACAATTGTTCTTATGTTTGAGCCCATTACTGCAGCCCCCATGTCCATCCATCCCATGAGAGCCTTCCTCTTTTCCATTGCCCTTCCACTTTACCAAGCATGATGTCCTATTCCTGGGCCTGGTCTCTCCTGACAACATGTTGAAAATACATATCCAAAGGGTGACAAAATCTGGCCATCCTTACTTCTAAGGAGCATTTGGCCTATGCTTCTTCCAAGACAAGTTTATTGGTGCTTCTGGTAGTCCATAGTACTTTCTATGGTTCTTTTTTCCTAGCACCATAATTCAAGTGCATCGATTCTTCTTTGGCCTGCCTTATTTAATCTCCAAATTTTACATGCATAGGAAGTGTTGAACATACTATGGCTTGTGTCAGATGCACCTTAGTTCTCAAAATAACATCCCTGCTTTTCAATACTCTAAAGAGGTCTTGTGAATATTTAGCCAATACAATGCAATGCATTTTTTAAGCTGTTGACTGCTGCTTGCATGAGCGTTGATCATGGATCCAAGGAAGAGGAAATCCATGACCACCTCACAATTCTACATCTAAGCATATACCTCAAAGAATAACAAACAGAGACTCAAAGAGATCGTGGTATACAAGTTCACTGCAGCACTACCCACAATAGCTGAAAGGTGACTATTACCAAAGTGCCCGGGGCCCGAAGAATGGATAAACCAAACAATATCTAAGTCATACAATGGAATATTATTCAGCCTTTAAAAAGGAATGATGTTTTGGAACATGCTGCACCATGCAGGGACCTTGAACACCTTCTGCTGAGTGAAACAAGTCAGACCATAATGAGATTGATATAAAATATGCAGAATCCATAGGGAAATCCATAGACAGCAAGCAGAGTCACGGTTGATAAGGATTGGGTGACAAAAGCAATGGGGAGTGACTGGTTAATGAGCATTGACTGTGTCTCCATTCAGAGTGATCCAAATGTTGGCCTGATCCTATATTTGATTTGCATGGAGCCCCTGCCCTCTCCTGAGGGGTAGCCTCAGCAAAAGCACTGACAGGCTCAGAATCTTGGTTTCCTGACCTGTGAGTGTGCTGGAAAGATTAGATGGAGTAATAAATAATGACACTGATCACAACCAATAATTATACAGCACTTACTATGGGCCAGACATTGTTCCCCAGCCGTGCTTCTAGCAGGCACACAAATACAATGCCCTTGGGGCCTAACAGAAACTCAGATTCCACTTCAGCAGATCTGGAGCAAGCTGCGAGAAATGGAGTTTCTCATGGGGACAACAGTGAGGACCAGGATTCTCAGAAGGATTGATGCATTTGAATGGCAGTGATGGCAAAGACCATGTGTGGAGTATACTGTGTGTGGCCAGGAGAACAAGCAAATCAGTCCTGGAGGAAATTGAGCCAGGACACTCTTCACAGAATGTTCTTAGAAGAGAGAATGGCAAAATGTTGTCATGTCGTTAGGAAAGACCAGTTGCGAGAAGAGGACATCATGTGGATCTGGGGAAACTCTTCATGACACGGACTGGCACCATAATCGCAACAATGACCTCAAACCTGCCGATGGGCAGGAAGATGGCATAGGATTGGGCAGTGATTTGTCCTATCAGACCTACGGTCAAAAGGAGTCAAATTTGACTTACTGGAGACTAACAACAACAACAAGGTCTTTCTATCTATTGATGCATTCAAACTCAACCTCGAACACACAACCTAAGCACTATTTTCACTTCCCTTCTACACACAGCAGCGCAAAGGGGGTTCAATGATTTGTCCCAGGTCATGGAGCTAGAAGGACATAGAGCCAGGACTGGACAATGGAGCGATCTGACAACAGAGACATTAAACATAAGCAGGGCTTTGTCTCCCACAAAGATCATAGGCATAACCATAGTGGACTTGGCACAAGTCCTGCCGCATGGCAACCTTTCAGCGGATAGGTGCTATCTTAGTGCCATCCAGTTGACAGCAAGTCAGCGACTGTATAGGACAGGGTAGAAGTGTCTGTGGGTTTTTGACACGAAATATTTACAGCAGTAGCAATCCTCATCTTTCTCCCACAAAAGTCCCTATGATTGTTAGTAATTGGTCAGAAGTCACTTTAATGGTGACCAAATCCTTCCTTTTTTGGGATTCAACATTATACCCCACTGCTTCTAATAGCTCCTCGCCCCAAACCAAAACAGGCATGAGAGACTTGATTCTGACTCATGGTGCCCCCATGTGTGCATTGCATAGGACTTTCAAGACTATAGGCTTTAAGCAGGTTGCCAGGCCTTTCCTCCATGGTGTCCCTGGGTGGGTTCCAACGGCAAATGATTTGTTAAATAGTTGTGTGTGGAACTGTTTGCCCCCCTTCAGGAACTCCAATATCCTTGCAGCTCTCTATTCACAAAGGACTGTCCTTCCAACCAAGAGCTCAGAGTGCTTGTTTTCTCTCTCTTATTTTCTTTACATCAAGTTGTTTGGGACTCCCCAGGAGCTGGGTCCCAGGGACATATTTATATGTAATTATGACCCTGTCATCTACAACATGATCATGATAAATGGAGAAAAGGCTGAAGTGATCAGAGCTATCTTCTTTCTGGAGTCCACAATAAATGATCATGCGAGCCCTGGTCAAGAACTCAAGGGATGTATTGTATTGGGTAAATCTGCTGTTTGAGGTCTCTTTCTTTTTTTCTTTTTTTGCAGCTGGGAAAGAGAAAGGGGAGATGGGCTGTTCTCCCAAGTTGGGGTCCCTGCCAGGGCACCCCCCCACTCAAACCTGGCCAACTCCACTCAGGAATAGAGTTCCCTGCCACTTCTGTAGAACTGCCCTGTGGAAGGACCAATGTCCTAAAGGTTCAGAATGGAGAAGACAAGTTTCAAGAGCTACAGCCTAGCCCCTTACAGCCAGAGTGATACGCAACAAGGGCGCCCACAGGCACTTTCTAGGGATCTTAAAGAGTTGGGGCTTAAGGAGAGTGGCATGGGGCTCTAGCAAGCTAGGAGCCCATCCCAGGCTGGGGTTACATATCCCAAGCCCTTGATGGGGAGACCTCAGGTAAGCAGTGGGCCCAATGGAGTTCTGGGTATGTGGGCCTGGAGGAGGGGAGCCACCTATGGGGCTGTACCAACCCAGGGCTTCCCAAGTGGGATTGGGTGCAGGGGCCTGGGCAGGGTCCCTCTTCCTCTCCATCCTCCATGGCCAGTCAGGCTAACACAAGATCTTGGGCAGGCAGGGGGCCTGGGGCAGTGCCCAGATGAGCCAGGGGCTAGCTGGGCAGGGGGTGTTTCCTGGGTAGGCAGAGGGCCTCGGGCAGGGTCTTTGTGGCAGGCCCAGACCCAGGTGGGCAGGGACTTGGAACAGGGATCGCAGGTGTGTGCCCGGCCTGGACTGGACCCAGGGTTGGCAAGGGCCCTTATGCAGGTTCCTGGGTGGGCAGCGGGTCCAGGGCAGAGTCTTGGTGGTGAGCAGGCCCAGGGTGGGGGCAGGGGGTCTGGAGTGTGGTCCTGGGTGGGTCAGCTGGGCAGGGCGAGGATCCTGGTTGCTGGCCAGGTTCCTGGTGGGCTGCAGACCCACATCAGGGGTCATGGTGGCAAGGTCCTCCCTGGTGGGCAGGAGTCTGGGAAGGGGCGGGATGGCTGTACAGGCCACACCTGGTCTTTGAAGTCCTAGGCCTTGCACATTAGGTCATTATGGCCCATGGAGGCAGTGCAGCTCTGAGGCTGGCTCACAGCCTTCAGACTGAGCCCTTGACCTCTATAGGAAGTGCTGGCTGGCCTCCTGTCATGTTCTCAATAGGCTCCAGCTGCTGCCAAGTAGGCCAAGCCTTAAAGGGGCCATGAGCTTCCACCTGTGCGCCCCTCCTCCTCACCCTTAAACGGGCCGCGTGCTGCCGCCAGAGACCTCTTTCAAAAGTGTTCTTCAAAGTGTTTAAGAGCAAGAATGTTACATTAAGGTGCACCTGACTAAAGCCATCTTAGTCATATTTTCGATGGCCTTCTATGCACGTGAAAGTTGGACATTGAAAAGGAAGATCAGAGAAGAATCAATGCATTTGAATTGGGAGGCTGGTGAAGAATATTGAAAGTACTATGAACTGCCAAAGAACAAACAAATGTGGGTTAGAAGTACAGCCAGAATACTCCTTAGAAGCCAGGATGGTGAGGCTTCCCCTCACGTACGTTGGACATACTGTTAGGGAGAGACCAGTCCCTGGAGGAGGAAGTACGTCCTGCTAGGTGAAGCAGAGAGGCAGTGAAAATGAGGAAGAACTTCGGCCAATGGATTGACACAGTGGCTGCAACAAGGGGCTCAAACATAACAACAATTGAGAGGATGGGGCAGAACTGGGTTGTGTTTCATTCTATTATCCATAGGGTGGCTAGGGGTTGGAACTGACTCAATAGCATCTAACAGCAGAAACTATGTCCACACACACTACTAACAGGACAGGAAGTTTCCCAACCCCTCTCATCTCTCAACCCCAGGAACAGAGATGCCACCTTCCTTCTAGCTGTATTCCCAGTATCTAGAACAGAGCTCAGCAATGAAGTACCTAACAAACCTGAAGTAGCTGTTACTTAGCTCCATGCCTCAGAGGTCTCAGTTCCCAAGTCCCAAAACAATGACATCAGTGTTGTTGTTTGTTGCCATCAAGTCGACTTCCAGTTACACCTGCGTCACACCTGCCTACCTAGAATCCCACCTTATGAAAATAAGCCAGAACAATGATTCTCGCCCACGGTGTCTGCAGACTATGACTCACCACTCTGAAGGGATGTCATGTAAATGTTGAACTGCTAGCTCAAAGGTTGACTGTTCAAACCACCAGCTACTTCAAGGAAAACGATGAGGCTGTCTGTTCCAGTAATGTTGGACAACGTTGGAAAACTTACATAGGGTCTCCATGAGTTGGAATTGACTGGACAGTAATGGGTTTGCTGTACCTGGAATGATGATGCGACCAGAGAAAGAATGAGAGGGAAGTCTGAAAAAGAAGCACTGACCTGCCCTCCATCGGGCTGTTTTGTGATTTTTTTTTGCAGCAGATGGTTCGAAGGGAACAGGGAATGAAGAGGCGGAGTGCATGGCACAGTTGAGGGCTATTTGCCATTCTGACCAAGTGCCTCTGTGAGAAAAGGGGGAGGGGAAGCTTGACCTGGATCTTGATCAAAGCCCAAGAAAATATATGAATTTCCAGAATGAGAGAGGTTTCCCAAGTCAGGGTAGTAACAGGAGCTGACAGCTCTCACCTCTGACCCTGTGGGCCCTGTTCAAAGAATCTCCTGGACTGGGTGGGAGGTGGGTGGTTAGGCAGAGAGACAAAGAGAGAGTCGAACTAGGAACTCTGGCTCTTACCCAGCCTGAGCCTGAGCCCCTGAGCCTCCTCAACTCCATTCTCCCCCTTCCCTGGCACCCCACAGGGACACCTTCCAGAAGTCTTCCTGTACCCATATGTAGGTTTTGGCTCTTCCTGCTTTTGGCTCTGCTCAGTGGCAGGGCATTTGAAGGGTGGTTGTGGGATTTGTACAGTTGACATTAGGGTAAATGAGTGATCATTTCTTAAATTTATCCTACTGCAGCTTTAGGCTGTGTTTCCAAACTCCCTGTCCTCACAGAGGCTCTGCAAAGGGGACAGTGGCTCTGATTCCACCTGGAAGTTCCTGGTTGAGCACATGGATTTCCCATCCCAGTCTAGCCATGGCACCAGGGGTCAGGGTGCTAGGAGAGGGGCAAATGGGTCCCCAAAGGAGATGTGTGGTGACCACAAAAGTGACACACTGGTGGTCACCTACTAATTGTACATGGTGGTGCTTGCCCCTCTCAAGGTGGAAACATACAATTTCGCCTATGCCTCTTCTCTAAAAGCAAGTGGACCTGCTTGTGACATGAGGTTTTGGAAAGTTCTTTCATGGGCCACAAAGAAGTGTGGCTGATCCAGTGTCTCAAGCTGATTTCGAGTAGTGTCCAGAGAGTTCGTGGTGAAAGGGGGTAGGGAACTGTGGTGGGCTGGCCAGGGAGTGAACACGAAGTAATTTGAGCCAGACAGAGTAATGAATGGGAGGCAGAATGGCTAGCACGATGCTTAACCCACAGCATCACCAAAACTCCTTAGCAAGAAGGGTATTACCACAACCACTGCCACCACCCCTTTTTCCTACTTTTCTGAGAGATAGAGAGGAAAGAGTGCTGTCCAGCGTTCGACTCCCTTTAAAGAAAATGGGAGGGCCAGGGTGATGACAGCAGGTGGCTGGAACATCCCAGCCTGGCATCCAGGGCCACCCGGAAAGATCCTCCCTTGTGGGCTCTGTGAAGCAGGCACACTCAAAGACCACAGGACCTCCATCTCAGCTGTCGGCCTCGGGCTTGGGTTTCTTAGTTCCTCCTGCTTGGGGAGGGGCTGCTCGATGGAGAGCCTTGTCACTTAGCATCATGGCTGCTCAGACATGATACCCCTGAATCGTGTAATTTACATTTCATGCACAATTGAAGCAGCTAATGGTGTCATTCTCCAAGGGGGGGAAAAGTTGTCATGATGTTAATTACATTGCAGGCGTGCTCCCTCTCCTTTGTCCCCAAATGCTCCATGGCAAGTTCCCAGGTAGCAGTCGAGTGGGTGTCCAAGAGAGTGGCTTTGTCTCTCTCCAAGGTGTCAGGGCTAAGGAGTGGTTACAAGGCCAAGAATCCTTTCTCTGACTTCGTTGTGGGTGTGTTGGCGCAGTGCGAGTAGGGGTGGCAGCTAAAACAGCCCAGTGATCTCCCCATCCTTTTCTCCCCTGCGCTTGTGCAATTGGGCAGGGTGGGAGGGTGCCTGTTCAATACTCAAGCTAATTTTGCTTGATAGGGGACAGTGGAGATGATGTGTAGGGCAAAGGAGGCAAAATCCAACCACTCTTAGTCCAGATATCAGCAGACGGTAGAGCTAAGCCTGTAGTCTCTGAGGCTGGTCTGCTGGGATTTAAATTCCAGCTCTCCCTTGGATAACCTGGTTACCCCTGGGCCAGATGGCTTCACCTCTCTGTGCATTCGTGTTCTCACCTATAGACAGAAGCTGATGCACTACCAATGGGTCAGTCGATTCCAACTCATAGTGAGCCTGGAGGACAGAGTGGAACCATTCTATAGGCTTTCCCATAGGCTGTGACTGATACTGGAGCAAATTGACGCATCATTCTCATGGGAAGCTGCTGAGGGTTTTGCAATGCTAGTGGTAAATAGTCAAGGGCTTCTCTATTGCCCTGACAGCGCTCCTCTCAAAGGGGTTGCAAAAGTCACCAAAACCCCACTTCTCTAGAGTTCATTTAGACTCATAGCAACTCAGCAGGATAAAGTAATAACTGTCCCTGCAGACGTCCGACCCTGAAAATCTTTATGAACTCAGACAGCCCCATCTTGATTCCGAAGAACAGCTGGTGGCTTTGAACCACCAACCTTCTGGTTAGCAGTTCTAATGCTTCACCCTCACCACCACCCGTGGGATGAAATGAGTGAATGTACATGCAATGCTTAGAACACTAGTACATAACATGCACTTAGTAATTTTGAGCTATTGTGGTAGGAGGGGAGTCCAAAAACCAAAGCAAACTCACTGCCATCGAATCCACTCTGACTCCCCATGACCTGAGTTCTACCCTATAGGACAGGGTCCAACTGCTCCTGTGGGTATTTGAGATTGTAACTTTATAGGATTGGAAAGTTTCATGTTTTTCCCTGAGAGTGGCTGGTGGTTTTGAACTGTTGGCTTTGGGCTGAGCAGCCCAATATGTAATCACCCACGCCATTATTAAATGAGAGCTACGAGTTTCTGACATTTTCTGTGAGGTGGTAGAAGTATATGTCATTCCTATATTTAAAGAAGGTAAATCTACTGAAAGAGAACAATTGCCATGGCTTTCCAAAGAGAGGAGAGATGTCAGTTTTAAGGATATATAGAGCTGTGAGTCATCCCTGGAGAGTACAAATGGTTAAAACACTTGGCCATTAACAGAAACTGAGGAGGTTCAAGCGCACCCAGAAATACCTTGGAAGAAAAGCCTGGCCATCTGTTTCTGAAAGGTTATGCCCATTGAAAGTCCTATGACTCACCATGAATTGCAATCAACTCAGTGCCAAATGGTCATTTTAAATTTCAGGATGGTTCCTGGGCACAAAGCAAACATTCTAAGTTGTCTATTGAAGAGGAGGTTTGTGAGAGCACCTGGCCCATTCAAACACAACTGATGAGGAACCTCGGTGGGGCCACTGTACACAGACCAGGCCTTGCTTTCTCCACATCTGGTTATGTTGGATGCTGTCAAGTTGGTTTCAACTCGTGGTGACTCTACATACAACCGAAAGAAACACTGCCTGCTCCTGTGCCAGCCTCACAATTGTTATGTTTTAGTGTGTTGTTGTAGAAACTTTGTCCATCCATCTTGGTGAGGGTCCTCCCCTTTTGGGCGCCCCTTTACCAAGCATGATGCCCTTTTCCATGATGTTGCTCCTCATAGCTCCTGATGCCCAAGGATGTGAGATGAAGTCTAGCCATCCTTGCCTCTAAGGAGCAATCTGGATACACTTCTTTCAAGACAGATCTTGCTCCTCAACTGAAATTCTTGCAGAGAGAGTGAAAACACACCTGATTTTCCTAGATTCTCGTTTCCCAAAGTGGACAACACCACCCACCTACTGGGCACAGAAAAATCCAGATATCTACAAAGCAGATATCTACATTTTATCCTGGATGGTGGGCTATAGTACAAAATTCTTTCATTGCTGGGGGGTCCTGAGTAATTTCTTTTTCTGAAAAGAGGGCAGTAGGCAGAATACGTTTGGGAACCTTTGGTCTGGAGCAGGAGCTGGAAACCTGTTTTTCTGCCAAGGACCATGTGGTGATTTATAACATCATTCATGGGGCCATAGAGGTCAAATATTTAATGAACTCACCCCTAAGGTGATGGCTACAAATGCTTCTCGTTGGTGAGATGTGTGATGCTGGCAGCAATTGATTATTTGGGGGGCCTATACAGCCCTCGGGCCATACGTTGGTCTAAGGTAGTGGATCTCAACCAGTGGGTCACAACACCTTTGGGGGTCCAATGACACTTTCACAGGGGTTGCCTGGTTCATCGCAGTAGCAAAATTACAGTGATGAATGAGCAATGAAATAATTTTTATGATCGGGGTAAACACAACCTGAGGAACTGTATGAAAGAATCATGGCATTCGGAAGTTTGAGAAACACTTGTCTAGGGAATGGTTGGGATCTCCATGTAGGCTACACATGAACTTCCTAGGCAGTCAGGCAGCGTATCACTTGGGTTTCATTGGAGAGGAAAGAACTATTGATCATGATTCAAGGACAAACAAATCTGGAAGGAAATGCTATTGTGGATGAAAACAAAATATAAAACAAACTCTTGAAAGATTTCTGTATGCTAGAGATGAATTGCAATCCAGAAAATTAAATATCTCTGAGGGTTCCAGCAGAAAACAAACCATGCAGAAGGTTTAATTAAAGAGAGTTTAATGAAGACTATTCACAGTGGTGGGGATGGGCTTAAGAAAGCCAACAAAAGATAAGGAGGCCTCGAGGGTCTAACAAGAGCATAAAGCTGTTGCCACGTGTCCTATGGAATTTTCTCTTCAGCTCTTTGACTTTGTCATTTCTTCTCATTGTCTTAGCTACTCTATGATATAGAGCAATTCTGACTCATAGGAATTTGATACTACTGTCCTCTCCCAATTTCCTTTATTTTCCAACTTCATGTGTGTTAAAATATGCAGTATTGCATCAGATTTCCTATGCTCTAAACCACTGGTTCTCAACCTTCCTAATGCCTTAGCACTATAATGAAGTTCCTGATGTTGTGGTGAACATCCATTCGTAAAAATATTTTCGTTGCTACTTCATAACTGTAATTTTGCTACTATGAAGAAGAGACCGACCCCTGTGAATGGGTATCTCAACCCCCAAAGAGGGCCCGATCCACAGGTTGAGAACCGCTGCTCTAAACTAAGAGGTGTTCTTTTAAGATGTAGTTCAGTATATTGTTAGACGCCCAAGTCCTGTTGTTGTTGTTGTTGTTAGGTGCCGTCGAGAGGATTTTGGCTCACAGCAACTCTATGTACAATGTACTGAAACGTTGCCCTGTCCTGTGCATTCCGCACAGTGGTCCTTTGCTTGCGCTCATTGTTGCAGCCACTGAGCTATTCTAAATTGTAGGGGCTGCCTCTCCTTTACTGCCCTTCTACTCTACCAATATCTGTGTCTTCCTCTAGGACAGTGCTTCTCAACCTTCCTAAATCCACGGCACTTTCATACAGTTTCCTTTGTAGTGGTAGACCCCCAATCATAAAATTATATTCTTTGCTACTTCGTAACTCTCGTTTTGTTACAAGTTATGAATAGTGCAACCCTGTAAAGGGTTCGTCTAAGCCCCAAAGGGGTCACGACACACATGGTGAGAACCGCTGCTCTAAATTGAGAGGAGTTTCTCTTCAGGTCTATTTCACCATACTGTTAGAAGCTCAAGTCCATTGGTTGTTGTTGTTAGGTGCCGTCGAGTGGGTATGTCTCATAGCAACTCTACGCACAATATAATGAAACGCCGCCCTGTCCTGTGACATCCTCACAGTGGTTCTCTGCTTGCGCTCATTGTTGCAGCCACTGTG
Source organism: Tenrec ecaudatus (assembly GCF_050624435.1). Classification (NCBI taxonomy): domain Eukaryota; kingdom Metazoa; phylum Chordata; class Mammalia; order Afrosoricida; family Tenrecidae; genus Tenrec; species Tenrec ecaudatus. The sequence continues at coordinate 1,088,987 of NW_027459448.1, read as the reverse complement.
CTAATGCATCTTGTTGGGGACCGCCTCTCTTTTCCTGCCCTTTCATACCAAGATTTGGGACTTCCTGTAGAGCAGTGGTTCTCAACTTTCCGAATGCCATGATATTTTCATACCGATTCTCATTTAGTGGTGACCCCCCCCAACCATAAAATGATTTCATTGCAGCTTCATAACTGTAATTTTGTTACTGTTATGAGTCACGACACCCCTGTGAAATTTTCATTCCATATCCACAAAGGGGTTGCGACACACAGGTGAAGATCCCCTGCTCTAAACTAAGAGGAGATTCTCTTAAGATAGAATTCAGCATACTGGTAGATGCACAAGTTCTGTTGTTATTGGTGTTAGGCACCATCGAGTGGGTTTTGGCTCATAGTAACTCTATGTACAATATAATGAAACGCTTTCCCATCCTATGCCATCCTCACAGTGGTTCTTTTGCTTGTGCGCATTGTTGCAGCCACTGTGCTAATCCAACTTTTGGGTAGCTGCCTCTTTTTTGTGGCCTTTCTACTGTACCAAGACTTGTGTCTTCCTCTAGGGCACTGGTTGTCAAATTTCCTAATGCCATGACCCTTTCATACAGTTCCTCATGTAGTGGTGACCCCCATCATAACATTATTGTTACTTCATAACTGTAATTTTCCTACACTTATGAATCATTTCACACCTGTGAAAGGGTCATTCGATCGCGAAAAGTGGTCGCGAACCACAGGTTAAAAACCGCTGGTCTAAAGTAAGAGGAGTTTCTCTTAATATCTACTTCATCCTATTGTCAGAAGCACAAATCCTATAGTTATTGTTAGATTCTGTTGTGTAGCTTTCGACGCCTAGCAACTCTAAGCACAATATGATGGAAAGGTGTCCTGTCCTGCGCCATCCTCCCAGTGGTTCTTTTGCTTGCGCGGATTGTTGCAGTCACTGTTGTATTCCATCGTGCTGTGGGCTGCCTCTTTTTGCTGCCCTTCTACTGTACCCAGATCTATGTCTCCCTCTAGGGCAGTGGTTCTCAACCTTCCTAATGTCATGACTCTTTCACACCATTCCTCATGTACTAGTGACCCCCCCAGTCATAAAATTATTTTCCTTGTTACTCCATACCTATAAATTTGCTATTGTTATGAATCAGGTCACCCATGGGAAATGCTCATTGTTCCCTCCTAAGACGTCGTGACCCACAGTTAGAGAACTGTTACTCTACACTAAGAGTTTCTTTTAAAGTCTCCTTCAGCATATTGTTAGAGGCACAAATCCTGTTGTTTGGTGCCTTCGAATGGGTTTAGGCTCATACCAACTCTATGCACCATGTAATGAAATGCTTTCCCATCCTGTGCCTTCCATACAGTGGTTCTTTTGCTCACACTCATTTTTGCAGCCACTGTGCTAATCCATCTTGTTGGGCACTGCCTCTCGTTTCCTGCCCTTCTGTACCAAGATATGTGTCTTCCTCTAGAGCAGTGGTTCTCAACTTTCCAAATGCCACAACCACTTCACACCATTCCTCGTGTAGTGGTGACATCCAACCATAAAATATTTGCATTGCTACATCATAATTGTAATTTTGCTTCTGTTATGGATCAGGCCACCCATGTGAAAGGTTCATTAGTCTTCTAAAGGCACTGTGACACAGTTTGAGAACCACTGGTCTAAACTAAGGGGAGTTTCTCTTAAGGTTTACTTCAGCATATTCATAGACACACAGTCCTGTTGTTATTGTTTGGTGCCTTTGAGTGTGTGCTGGCTCATAGCAACTCTATACACAATATAATGAAACGTGACCCCATCTCGTGCCACCTTCACAGTGGTTATTTTGCTTGTTGTCATTGTTGCAACCATGGGCTAATCCAACTTTTGGGGGGCTGCCTCTATTTTGCTGCCCCTCTACTGCCCTTTCATTCATTTCCTCATGTAGTGATGAACCCCCAATCATAAAATTATTTTCATTGCTACTTCGTAACTTTAATTTTGCTACAGTCATGAATCAGGCCTCCACTGTGAAAGGGTCATTTGACCCTCCCAAAGGGCTCGCGACCCACAGGTTGAGAACCACTGCTCTAAACTAAGAGGATTTTCTCTTAGGATCTACAGCACCGTATTGTGAAAAGCATGAGTCCTACAGTGATTGTTGTTAGGTGTTGTCCTGTGGGTTTCGATTCTCAGCAACTCCACACACAAGATAATGAAACGCTGCCCCGTCCTGTGCCATCCTCACAGCGGTTTCTTGTCTGCACTCATTGTTGCAGCCACTGCGCTAATCTATCATCTGGGGGTCTGCCTCTCATTTGCTGCCTTTCTGCTCTGCCAAGATTTCTGTCTTGCTCGAGGACAGTGGCTCTCAACCTTCCTCTAATGCCACAGGCCTTTTATACCACTCCTCATGTAGTGGGTACAATCCCAGTCATAAATTTATCGTCATTGCTACTTCATAACTGTAATGTAGCTACTGCTATGAATTGGGCCACCCCTGTGCAAGGGTAGTTCATCACCCTAATGGAGTCATGACCCACAGGTTGAGAATCTCTGCTCCAAACTATGAAGAATGTCTCTTAAGATATATTTCAGCACATTGTTAGAAGCAAAAGTCCTGTTGTTATTGTATTTAGGTGCCTTCAAGTGGGTTTTGGCTCATAGCAACTCCATGCAAAATATAACGAAACGCTCCCCCATCCTGTGCATTCCTCACAGTGGTTCTTTGCTTGCGCTGGTTGTTGCAGCCACTGAGCTATTCCAACTTGGAGGGGCTGCCTCTCCTTTGCTGCCCTTCTACTCTACCAACATTTGTGTCTTCCTCTCGGACAGTGGTTCTCAATCTTCCTAAATCCACGACCCTTTCATGCAGTTCCCAAAATAGTGGTGGACCCCCAGTCATACAAAATTTTCGCTGATATTTCATAACTGTAATTTTGCTAATCTTATGAATCAGGCAACCCTTGTGAAAGGGTCATTCAAACCACTCACTCCCCAAAAGGGTTCGTGATTCATAGGCTGAGAAGCCTACACTAAACTAAGAGGCGTTTCTCTTAAGATCTACGTCAGCATATTGTTAGAAGCTCAAGTTCTTTTTGTGTTGCTGTTAGTTGCCGTCGAGTGGGTTTTGACTCTCAGCAACTCTACGCACAATATAATGAAACGCTTCCCCGTCCTGTGCCGTCCTCACAGTGGTTCGTTGATGGCATTCATTGTTGCAGCCACTGAGCTATTCCATCTTGTAGGGTCTGCCTCTCACTTGCTGCCCTTCTGCAGTACCACGTTTTGTGTATTCCTCTCAGGCAGTGTTTCTGAACCTTCTTAATGGCATGGCTCCTTTATACAATTCTTAATGTTGTGGTGATCCTCCAACAGTAAATTTTTTTCATTGTTACTCCATTACTGTGATTTCACTACTGTTATGAATTGGGCAACACCTGTGAGAGGCTCGTCTGAAACCCCATAGGGGTCACGACCCACAAGTTAAGGACCATTGTTCTAAATTTAGAGGAGTTTCTCTTAAGATCTAGTTCAGCATATTGTTAGAAGTACACGTCCTGTAGTTATTGTCGTTAAGTTCCGTCGAGTGGGTTTTGACTCTTAGCAACTCTATGCACAATATAATGAAACGCTGCCCTGCCCTGTGCCACCCTCACCGTGCTTGTGTGCTTGGCCTCAGTGTTGCAGCCACTGTGCTAATCCAACTTGTTGGAGACTGCCGCTCTCTTCCTTCCCTTCTGTACCAAATTTGTGTCTTTCCCTAGAGAAGTGGTTCTTAACCTTCCTAATGCCACTACCCTTTCATATCGATTCTCATTTAGTGGGGACCAGCAACCATAAAATTATTTTCATTGGTACTTTGTCACCCTAATTGAACTACCGTTATGAATCCGACCACCCCCGTGAAAGGGTCATTCTACCCTCCCAAGGGGCGCGGCCCACAGGTTGAGAACTGCTGCTCTAAAGTTAAAGGACTTTCTCTGAAGTCCTACTTCACCATATTTTAGAAGCACAAGTCCTGTAGTTATTTTTGTTGAGTGCTGTCGAGTGGGTTTCTGGTCACAGCAACTCTATGCACAATATAATGAAATGCTGCCCAGTCCAATGCCATGCTCAGAGTTGTTCATTTGCCTGTGCTCATTGTTGCAGCCACTGGGCTAATCAATCTTGTAGGGGCTGCCTCTCCTTTGCTGCCCTTCTACTCTACCAAGAATTCTGTCTTCCTCTAGGGAAGTGGTTCTCAACCTTCCTAATGCCACGACTCTTTCATACCATTCCTCATGTAGTGGTGACTGCCAAATCATGAAATTATTTTCATTGCTACATCATAACTCTAATTTTTCCACTTTAATGAACGGTCCACTGCCGTGAAAGGGTCATTCATCCCCCCAAAGGGGGCACGACCCTCAGTTTGAGGCCCGCTGTGCTAAACTAATAAGAGATTCTCTTAAGGTCTACTTAGGTACATTGTTAGAAAAACAAGTCCTGTTTTTTTTTTTTCTTGTGAGTTTTGATTCATAGCAACTCTATGTCAATATAATGAAATACTGTCCCGTCTTGTGCCATCCTTGCAGTGTTTCCTTGGCTTGTGTTTATTGTTGCAGCCACTGTGCTATCCCATCTATATTGGGGCTGAGTCTATTTTGTTGCCCTTCAACTGTATCAAGAATTGAGTCTTCCTCTTGGACAGTGGTTTTCAACATTCTTACTCACGACCCTTTCATACAGTTCCTCATGTAGTCGTGACCAACCAACAATAAAATTATTTTTGTTGCTACATCATAGCTATAATTTTGCTACTGCTATAATTCAGGCCACCTCATGAAAGGGCTGTTTGACCCCCTAAATAGACACGACCCACAGGTCGAGAGCCGCTGCTCTAAACGAAGGGGAGATTCTCTTAAGGTCTTCTTCAGCATATTGTTAGAAGCACAAGTCCTGTTGTTATTGTTGTTGGGTGCAGTCGAGTGAGTTTGGCTCATAGCCACTCTCTTCACAATATAATGAAACTCTGGGGGTCTTAAAGGCTTGAAGGCAAACAGGCTGAAATCTAGCTCGGAAGCAACAAAGCCCACAGAGAAGAAGCACACAAGCCTAAGTGAACACGAGGTGTTGAAGGGATCAGGTAGCAGACACCAAAGAACAAAAACCATCATTGTGTGATCACCTTCCCCACATAAACGCTGAAGATGAATGTGTGCATAAGTAAGTGTGGTGAAGAAGGCTGATGGTGGCTGGCTATCAAGCGATATAGCATTCCGGGTCTTAGAGGCTTGAAAGTCAAAAAATCTGGCCCAGAAGCAACAAAGCCCACATGGAAGCATCACACCAACATGTGTGATCATGAAGGGCTGAGGGGACCAGTTTTCAAGCAACAAAGGCGGGAGGGGGATTATATCATCGTGAATGAGGGGAGTGCATGACGGGGGACCAATGTCCACCTGTAGACAACTGGACATCCCTTACGGAGGGGTAGTGGGAAGGAGATGAGTCACTCAGGGTTCAGTGTAGCAATAATGAAACTCACAACCTTCCTCTAGATATTAAACGCTTCCTCCCCCCACCTCTCATGATCCCAATTCTGCCTTGCAAACCTGATTAGACCAGAAGATACACAGCGGTACAGACGGGAACTGGAAACATAGGGAATCCAGGACAGATGAACCCCCCAGGACTAGCGGTGAGAGTGGCGATACTGGGAGGGAAGTGGGTGTAGAAATGGGAAACCGATCACAAGGATCTACATATAACTTCCCCCCTGGGAGATGGGCAACAGAAAATTGGGTGAAGGGAGACGCCGCACAGTGTAAGATAAGAGAAAATAATAATGTATAAATTATTAAGGGTTCATGAGGGAAGAGGAGCAGGGTGAGAGGGGGAGAGGGGAAAGGGGAAATGAGCTGATTCCAGGAACCCAAGCGGAAAGCAAATTTTGAGAATGATGAAGGCAACGAATGTATAAGTGTGCTTTACACAATTGGTGTATGTATGGATTGTGATGAGTTGTATGAGCCCCAATAAAATGATTTTTAAAAAGAAAAGGAAAGAAATGTGTATAAATGAATGAAGGCAACATATGTACAAAAAGCCTGATGCAATCAATATGGATTGCAACAAAAGTTGTAAGAGTCTCCAAGAAAAGATTTTTAATAAAAATGTATATATAATAAATATTTTCCTAACTTATATAAATGATTAATAAGAATAAAATTAAGCAGCCTGGGTTTTTATAGGAAAAATGATAAAAGAACAAATGAGAGATACAGCAGGAAGCAATGGATAGGAAAATATTATAAGGAAAGTTTTCTCTTAATGGAATGTACATTCTCTTACATGACAACAATCAGAATATGCCGTAAGAACCTCAGACCAAATACTACAATAAAATAGAGGAAACAATTCCCAACTCTTCAATAAAATGCTATATGCTTTCTATGATTTTCACAAAAGTTCAAATTCATTAATAAAATATTTTGTTCATTCAAATTTTTAATTATGCATAAATTTATGTCTACACTCATTACATCTCATAAAAAGGCATAAGAATTGTTTTTGCACTATCTAACACTAAATAGAAGATAGTAAAGGTGAAAAAATAGCTTTTGTGAATGTTGCTTTGAAATACAAAGGGCATTGTCCTAAGAAATTTAAATGATTTAATTTTTTTAAATAATTTTATTAGGGGCACATACAACTCTTATCACAATCCATACATACATCAGTTGTGTAAAGCACATCCGTACATTCATTGCCCTCATCATTCTCAAAACATTTGCTCTCCACTTAAGGCCCTGGCATCATGTCCTCATTTTTCTCATCGCCCTCCCTGTTTCCCCCTCACTCATGAACAATTGATAATTTGTCAGATCTTACATATTTTGTCTCCCTTCACCCACTTTTCTGTTGTCCATCCCCCAAGGAGGAAGTTATATGTAGATCCTTGTAACTGAGGTCTCAGAGCAGCTGGGTGTGATGCAGGGAGGCTCTGGAAGCAGCTGCAGACACTGCGGGAGTTGGCAGCCCAACAGTGAGGGTCACTGCATCTGTGGGTACCAGAAAACTGGCTGGGGTTGCTTATTCCCCTAGATGCTACCCCTGCCTTGAAGAGAACCGTGACGGAGGCCTGTAGACATGTGTCAGGAATAGATGAGTCCTTCACTGTTTCCTCTTCCCACAAACCTTTGAGGAGAGCCTGCAGGGCAGGGTCTCGGCTCCCTGGCTCCAGTCACCTGCCCTTCCCCACAGCCACACCCTCGCCAGCCCCAACTCCCCCTGGCCTGGGTTTGCTTCTTGAATCCAGAGGAGCAGCCTGGGCAAAGACCATGAAGAACCTTGTCCTTCAGGCAGCCCCTTTGATTGGGTCCCTTGTCCTGCAGAGTGTGGACACATGCACACTAACTGTTGGGGGACTCAGGCTGTCACCACAGGGGCCAGGATTTGAAGAGGATGCTGGCACTGCAGGGCTTCCTGAGGGAAGCTGAGGACTTGCAGAACTGGCTGAGCAGCCAGCAGCAGGTGGCCAGAGGAGAGAGGACTATGAGCACACCCTAGTGAGGAAGGGGCTAGGGGCAAGGAAGGTGCCCTGGAGCCGAATGAAGACGGGTGGTGGAGGGGGGGCTGCATGCACAATGGGCTGATGGGGAACATCAGTCTGGACTGAGGACACCTGTGACTTCCTATTCCCCTCTCTGCGTAGAGGGGCAAGTTCAGTGGCTATCCAGTCCTGCCCTGCCCAGTCACTCACTGAGGTGTCTCACAGCCCACCAGCCAGGGCCCCCTGTGACCCCTCTCCTCTCTTCTCAGCTCCTCTTAACCAAGTTTGCAATGTTTCTGCACCAAGTGAAGATGGGTGGCCACCAGGGGCAGCCTGCCCCACTAGCGGAGAGCCTGCTGGAGTTGTGGCCCAGCACTGCCCCCAGGACCCAGCAGTGGTGACAGGACCTACAGTGAGTACCAGCTGCCTGGAGCAGGGATGAGTTTGGGGGAGGTGCTGGGCATGGGCTGGAGGGGCTTCCAGGGAGACCCTTGCTGTGCTGCGGCTTTGCCAATCCCCTGAGGGGTGAACTGGCTTTCTGTGTGCCCACATTGGGGGCCCGGGCCACGTGTTCCAGGGAGCAACTTGTGCAGCCTGGAGCTTGGGACCCCTTACTTAAGCTGAGAGGCCATGTCGGACGACCTTCAGCAAAGCTCAGGCTTTGAGTTCTGGGCTTCTGGCTTCAGGTCACGGTGAGGGCAGCTGCTGGTTCTGGCCCAGCTGCAAGCAACCTGGCTGTACCTGGCCCTTCTGGGGACTCCAGATAGCACTGGGGAAACTGGGTTCACCGAGAGGCTGGGTTACTTGCTAGAGACCACAGCTAATTAGCAGTGGAGTTGAGACCCGATATGGCCCTCACCATAAAAAGGAAGTGTTTTCTGCCCTGGTGACCCTTGGCCTTCCCTGAGGTCAAGGGTGACCATAGCAGCCACATGAAGAGTGTCAGAAGCAGGGCACAGTGACTGCCTCAACCTCCCCACTCTCCCCCCGCCGGGGCTCTTCCAGTCTTGGCCTAGTGCCTCTATTGCTGGGGAGCAGGCTGGAGAATCCCCCACCCCTGCAGGGCCCACAACCTTCCTAGCAGTGCCAGCGGATCTGAGGAGGCACAGCCTGGCAGTGTGTGGCCAGGCTCCCTGGAAATGGTCCCATTGAAGATCTGGAGAGCAGACCGATTGTTTTCCTTTGATTGTGTTACAGACACCTTACAGGAGAGAAGGATGTTTATAGATCACTGTCTACAGTTTCTGACCTTCAAAGCACTCAAAACATTGCCATCGAGTCGATTTCTATCATCGAGGCCCTGTAGGACAGCACACGACGGCCCCTGCGGCTCTCTGAGGCTGTCACTACGGGAGCAGATAGCTGAGTCGCGTCTTTCTGATGGGTTTCAGATCACTGACCTTGCCACGAGCAGCAGCCCGGGGCATGCCTTTTTCTGACCTTGGGTTAGACTAATATATATATATACACATATAATGCACATATATATATGAATTTTAATATAGAGGGTTTTTGTTTTAAGTGGAAACATGCAGAGCAGTTTAACAATAATATAACACAGCACTCTTCTTGCCTCCTCCCTGACCCCTCCCTCCCTCCTGATTTTTGAGGGCAAATGCTCCCGTTTGCTCTGTGAAGCACTTGCCTCACAGGTGCCATGCGTTCACTTTATCAGCTCGACTGTTGCTTGGGCAGGGGTGATTCCCGGAGCTGGGCTCTGTTTTGGATTTGAAGGGCCCTGGTCTCGGGGTTCCAGCAGTCCCTGTCAAACTTGTAATGCCCTCTCTTCATGAAGTCAACTTCCATTGGCTTTCAAGCTGTGAACAAGTTGCCAGTTTGAGCTCAACCAGAGCATTTTGAGGAGGTGGCTGGGCACCATCTAACTCTCCTGGTCTCCAGGACAAGGATGGAGGGCTGTGGTGTTGGTGGTCCGTTAGTCCTGTGGACTGCTTTGCTTCAGTTTTTGATTTTCTTCACTCGTCAACTCCAGATGGGGAGAAAGGGGATCCTAGTTGCTAGAGGTGGCTTTGCAATGGAGACAAACATTTTATACTAAAGTGAGATTCTTACGTGACATTTGCGTGACTGCAGCAGCCCCTGCTCATCTTCCTCCGTGCTCACCCTAGCTGACCACCTTCCTACCTCAGAGGATGGGGCACTCCCTCTGCCCGTCCACCCTCAGGTCCTCACTTTCAGTCCTACAGGATCCTGTGGTATCAATCCCCCCCACCCCGCTATCAGCCCCACCCCCAGCCTACACAAGGATTACAAACCCTCGCTCCACTCAGATTCTCTGTAGCTAGTGTCACTTCCCCTGTGTTCCTCAGAGTGTGCTCTGCACCCATGAGATTATTGATTGGTTTCCACCCATAGTGACCCTCTGTGTCCCACAGGGCTTGCTCTGGGGGCAGCTGTCAGAGGGGGAAACCAGGAGGAGGAGGGGAGGGAGCATTTGGACAGAAGAAGCTGTGATGGACCCCACAGAGCCAGACTGCCCATGGAGGACAGGACCCTGCGGCTGTTTCCCCGAATGGGTGCCCCTCAGGGCAGATCAATGCTCTGGAGACCCCACCGCAGGTGGAGGCCCCTCGACCCCTCCTCAGTCCCACCCTCCACACCCTCACCTACATTTGGAGATGGGTGAGCTTCGCCTCCTGGGCTGCCAGCTGCCATTCCAAGTCCTGGTGCCAGGCATGTGGCCCTCTAAGGGGCGGATCCCTGCTCACCCCACAGTCAGGATCTAGCAGGAGGTCCTCTCAGGAGGCCAGCCAGACCTCGGCCTGACCCAGCACTCCCCGCAGCTCCTCCTGGTCCTGGCTCACCTGGCGGTGCTCCTGGTGAAGGGCCCAGGCCGTCCAGAGCTCCTGCAGCTGCCTGTCCAGCTCCCGGAGACACTGTGACCTGGGGGGCAGAGGGCTGTTGGGTGGGGCTCAGGGTGTCGCCTGGGTGGGGCGGGGTTGGGTTACCATGGAGCAGGGAGAAGCAGGAAAGGGAGCTCTGGCCACGCACCACACTGGCCCTAGCCCTCAGCGCGCACCTCTCTGGGGCCATGACGTGGCTGGTGTCCAGCAGCTGCTACCCCTCCGGCCACACTGCCTGGGCTCTCAGGCAGAGCTCCTGCCCCAGTGTCTCCTTGGCCCCAGCTGGCCTTTCTGAGGATATAGACTAGCGCCTGCTTCTCTTGAGCCCGAGTGCTGGGTGGGGGACAGGGCATGGGAACAGGTCTCTGGGCCAGAGGGCAGAACAGGGAGGAGGCAGGGAAGAGCTGGGTGCCCCCACCTGCATGGAACAGAGCGAGCCCCCATCCAGGTGGGGTGGCACATACAGCAGTTCCTGGCAGTGCCTCAGGAAGTCGTGGCCATGGGCTACCCACTCCAGCTGCTGGCCCTGCTCCCAGGCCTTCATGTCCAGGTGGCCCAGGCCTCCTGCACCTCAGCCAGCTGCCCGGCCAGGCTCTCCTGGACCGCAGGGTGTACCTGGATGGACTCCATCCCCATCTGAACCACCACCTTGTCCACAGCCACCAACTCCCTCTGCAGCTGGCAGAGAGCAGGCTGAATGCTCCTCCACCCAGGACTCTGCAGGCCATCCTGGCTGTACCCCAGCCTAGGTCAAGCCCAGGCCCGTCACCCCCCATCCCAGAGGGGGCAGGGGCAGGCTGCAGTCCTGCCTGGGGTCAGCTGGGGGTGAGGGCTCCTCATCCATCCATTGCCTACAAAGAGGGGTTCTTGCAGTGGGGAGGGACTGGGGCCCTCCCCTGCAGGAGGCGGTGCTGGCGCTGCAGGACCTCCACAGACGCCAGTTCGTGGCCAAGGACAGCACCCTCCACCAGGACCACCTTCTGCATGTGGCCCCACAGCTCTAGCGCCGCCTGGTGGAAATCGAGGGCACAGCGGGAAGGAAGGCCAGCAACTTTCTCCCTGAGAACAGGGCCACCTCCTTTTGAGCAAAGACTGTGGCTTGGGGATTTGTGGGGCGTTAACACGGAGGGAAATATGACGAAGACTCTATTCCCTAACTTATAACAGGGAGAATCTGGAAAGCTGGTATTCCACGGTAGGAAAGCCTCTACTTTGGTAAGTTAGAGGTAAAGTCCAAGTACATTATCCTGCTTTAAAAATCATTCCCACGGATTCTCCGTTAACAGCTAGGCTGCCTTAATGTGAGCACATGACTGATTGTATCTCTGTGTAGAAGCAGATATGGTCCTTTTGCCCTCTCTTCCCACCGTGACACCCAGTCCCCCTTGTAGCTTCCCCCAATGCAGGTATTAGCTTTCCTCACCTTGGTGAGCTCAAGTACAGGGGCCTTACGATAGATACCGCCCACCTTGTGACCCATGTCACTACTGAAGAGGTGTGTCTCCATGCTCCCTATACACGTCCCAAGATAGCAAAGGTTCCACTTCTCCCAGTTCCACGTGGTCCATCAAGAGGAGCTGAAGTGAGCATGCCTAATAAAACATGTCTGACTCTGTATTGTATTCTCTCGACCCTGTCTTTCCTGTCCTCTATGACTTTACCATGACCTTTACCTATTATCATCACTGTAAATTCGCGCCTTCTTGCCCTTCGGTGGTTAGAAGATGGATGGTGTCCTCTGATCACAGCAGGTTCCTGATGAGGCCCGGGTCCCACAGGCAGGGCCCGAGGGAGGAAAGGGTCTTGACATGCATGTTGGGAGGAAGGCAAAAAGATGGGGAGCCCTGAGCACATGAGGATTGAGGCTCAGGGAGTGAGTGGGCTGCCTGTCAGGGGGTCTGCCTGTAGCAACTCCAACAGTCAGTGAGGAGAGGGCTGGCCCCGGAGCCACCCAGCCCCAGGATTTCGGTTGCAGGACCTGTCAGGTGCTCAGTGCACTGAGACACCAGATCCTGAGAAAGGAGGGTGTGGGGAGGGGAGGCAGGGAGCTCTAAGAGTGGCGGTCAGCAAGAAGACCAGCAGGGCCTGTGCCCCAAACGAAACTGTGGACCGTGCTCAGGGAGCATTGGGAGAGCACACTTCGTGCTCCTGCCACAAGGAGTGACCTGCGCTGAAGGACTCCAAACTGGGGGCAGGAAGGAGCATGGTTGGACGGGGAAGGCTGATTGATGCTGGGAGCTGGAGTCAGCCATGCCCCATCATACACACATGCGCACACGAGAATACACACAGAAGTACGCATGCACACACCCACATGCCCACCCCTACACATGAGCACACACACACACGCACACACATCTGGGGTAGGACCCTGTGTCCCGAGCCCTTTGGCTGTCGCTGGCCTGTCCCTCTGGGCACCCACCTCTGTGCGGGCTTTCATTGCCTTGTCCAGCCTCTCCCATGCGGCCTCTACGCAGCTCCTGTGGACTTGACTATGGGCCATGGAGCTGGGGGAGGCGAGTTCCAGGGCACCTGCCAGCTCCCTCAGGGCCTGAACTCTGGCAGCCCCACACTCTGCCCTTTCTCCTGGAAGACCTTGAACTTCTCTGCCAGCATCTGCCAAAAGTGGGGCTGGAGAGGGTCAATGTGGATGGGGTTCAGGCAGCTCCTAAAACTCACGAAAGGGCCAGCTGGCCCCAACAGCTCCCACATCCCTCAGCCCTGTTTCTAGAACTCTGCAGGGCATCTCCTGCCCCCTCAGCCCACCCAGCATCTACCCTACCCTCCGTTCCTCCATCCACTTTCCTGGCACGACTCACTTCCACACCCTCCAGGTCCTGCCCACACTGTCTCTGGAGAGGGCCCGAGTTCAGGGAACCCAGGGCATCCCCTGCTGTCTGCGGCCTGTGGAGGAGGCAAAGCTGGGTCGGTGGATCAGGGAGCCTGGTCACAAAGCCCACTTAGCAGGGTCACTTTCCCAAGCCAGGGGCTCCCTGCACCTGCAGGGGCATTCTGGGAAGAGTTGAGCTGGGCTGAGGATGCCCTGCACAGCCCCAGACTGACCCAGGTCACAGTAGAAGCTACTACGTTTCCAGCCCAGATGGAGCTTAGGCGAGATAACGATTTGCCCATGATCCTAGCCCAGAGGCGGGCCCGGAGTCTCAGGGGCCCTGCATTTGCTGCATGCAAGAACCATGGAGGGGTGCAGCTTCTACCTTTGAAGGGTGTGCAGTCTCCTCCAAACACACAGCATGCCTGGGTGGCACACAACGTGGCTACCTGTGGAGTGCCGGGCTTTAGAATGACCCCACCTGCTGACTCATGGGGATCCTCCAGAGGGTGTGAAAGCCAGTAAATCTTTCCAGGAGCAGGGAACCTCTTCTATCTCCTGAGGAGCAGTTAGTGGGACTGAACCAGGCAACAGCCCAACACTTCCCAAGCAGGCCTCCTGGAGCATCGTTAGAGCAAGGGGTAAAATGCTAGTAATACTGGGCTCCTGGGAGGAGAGTTTGCAGAAAGGCCTGAAGCGCTGAGCAAGATCTCAGGACGGTGGCCCTCAGGGAGCTTAGGACAAGTTCTAAACCCAGCCAGGAAGCTGAAGGGCTGACCAGAGAGAAGCTGAGGGGGAGGAAAGAGCATGCTGGGATAACTGCTGACCCCCGCTTGGGGCAGGGCTTCCAGGTTGGAGCTGTGGGAGCTGACTCAGGCCAGACCCCACCTGCTCTGAGACGCTGAGGCCACCATCAAAGTTCACAGCCAACTGTCTCACGTGCTCGTCCATATCCAGGTGGGTTCCTGGGGGAGGGGGTGGCTTCTGCAAGTGCTGCCACCCCAGGCCCAGAGTCCCACCCTCAATGCCCGGTCCCTTGGCCACCATGCTGTCTCAGGAGAAAGCCACAAGTATCCCAGATGCTGTGTCCCACTGGGTGGAGACCCCCCTGAGGAGACATGGATCACACCAATGAATCACACAATCTGCCTCTGACCCCTTGAGGCCTCCTCACCCCCCAATATCATCACCTCAGTGCCGCTTCCCACTCTGGACTAGACTGCATAGGTATTAGCAAGAGATAAAACTCACAACACATGGAACCCAGGAACAGGAATGGGAATAGAGATACCAAAAGGGTAGGGGGAAGGAGGGTAGAGGATGGAAGGAAGGGGAACCGATAGCAATGAATGACATATAACCACACACCCCTCGCAGGGAGAGGAGCAACAGAAAGCTGAGGATAAAAGAGACAATGGTCAATGTGAGATATGAAAATAATAACAATCTATAATCTATCAAGGAACCACGAGTGGGGGAGGAGGAAAGAAAGGGGAGCTGATCCCAAGGGCTCAATAGAAAATAAATGTCTAGAAAAGAATGATGGCAATATATGTATGACTATGTCAGATACAATTGGTGTATGGATTGTAACAAGAGTTGTAAGAGCCCCCAATAAGGACACACTGAGGATGACGAAATACACCACTGAAAACCTTATGCTAATCATTGATACACTGTCATGTAGTGGAGGACTAGTAAAACTAGGCAGAACCTTCTCAGGAAGAGGACCAAAATATGAACACTTTTGGTCAGATTAAAGGGGAGGATCAGTGACAAAGAGCCAGGCCGTTTGAAGAATGCATGGCCAAGGGAGCTGCAACGATGGGTTCAAACATCAGAAAGAGATGAGGGTGGCCCAGGACTGGCAAGCCTTTCCTTGTCCTGTACATTGAGGTTGCTTTGAAGCAGACCAACTGGACAGCACCTACCAACAAGACCAACCGAGGAAGAGGAAGCCACTATGATCCCAGAAACAGACATCACTAGGAAGTGTCAGGAGACTTCTATAAAGGTAACCAATGGCCTGGCCCTTCATCCCAGAAAGCTGGGGAAGCACCATTGTCATGGTTTACCAGACGTTCCCCAGATAAATTACTGTCCAGCTGCCCATAGGAAGGAGAAATACCTATAGACATGAAGGAAGGGAGGTTCACTCCGCTATGAGAATATGCTAATCTTTGCACTTAAATGTTGAAATCCACAGACACACGTATATAAAAGAGAGTTGTAAATAAATATTAAATGCACATCAAGAAAACTTCGCTACAAGATTTTTTTTAACCTCATAAGCCCTCCATTATGCCATAGGCCCCCCAGAATCCACAACAATCTACAAAAGAGATGGAATGAGGCTGAATGCTAGTAAGAGCCAAGTCAGAGAAAGCAAAATAATCTCATGTTTGGTGGGCATCTGCATATAACTGGGGAGCACCCAAAGCTGTTTCACGTAGATAATGTGGCTTCTGCTCAGATATGTCTGAGTGTACGTGAGGTTTGGAAGGAGTAGCATTTAACTGGCTAAGGCATCATCTCCCTTTACTGAATTTCAAAATCAAGATGCTCATGAACTTGCAATGCTAAAGTGACCAATGCATGAATCATTCCGCTCTTCAATTAACACCACCTGTGCATCTTGGACATTTGGTGTGATAAGCTAACAATATGAGTGAGCATAACCTGTTGTGAAAAACAGGAAGATACAGAAAGCTCCATTGTTTAATGTAATTATTGTATACGGGAACCTGCAGGATGTAAAATTTCCCATCAACAACTGATGATGGAAAATGATAATGCTCCTTAACCAACCCCCCAAAAAAAAACTCATGTTGAGGCACTCTAGAAATGAAAAACGTAAATCTGGGTGAGGCAACACTGAAGACAGCCTATGAAATACGGCATGTTAAGATTTCCTTCACATTCAAATAGTTGAAAATCTAAGGCATGAGCTGAGAATAGTAAAACTCTTTGAGACTCCATAATCGTTGCAGGGGAAACACCAGAAAAATTGCCTCTTCCTTAATATACTTGAATCTGCTGGAGTTACATTTGGAGGTGAGATATGGGAAACTGTTTGAATTACAATAGTATGAAAGTAAAATAATTTTACACTGTGAGAAGCTCAAGTGTACTCATTGGAATGGGTTGTCTGAATGACCCCCACCTGGAGCTATTTTTTTTTTTTCAGTGGTAGCTTTTGATTCTGTGTCTTCTCTTCTGCAGGCTAGGTTTTCAAGGTATGACTGCTCTTTCCAGACTTTTGACAAACCTTTAGTCTGCAGGTTTATCATCTGGTGCTGGCTGCAGTTTTGTCTATGGGAAGGAGAAGGACACAGAATCAAAGTGTTTACACAGATGGTCTATGTGTCCTAACGTGGAAGTCAGACAGAATAGGCTCAGGCTAGGGCACTTCTAGGCTTAGGCTAGGGCACCCCTAGGCTTAGGCTAGGGTACCCCTAGGCTTAGGCTAAGGCTAGGGATCCCCTAGCGTAAGGCTAGGGCACCCCTAGGCTTAGGCTAGGGCACCCCTAGGCTTAGGCTAAGGCTAGGGCTCCCCTAGCCTAAGGCTAGGGAACCCCTAAGCTTAGGCTAGGGCACCGCTAGACTTAGGCTAAGGCACCCTTAGGCTGATGCTAGGGCACCCAAAGGCTTAGGCTAGGACACCACTAGGCTTAGGAAGGGCACCCCTAGGCTTAGGCTAAGGCTAGGGCTCCCCTAGCCTAAGGCTAGGGCACCCCTATGCTTAGGCTAGGGCACCCCTAGGCTTAGGCTAGGGCAAGCCTAGGCTTAGGCTAGGTCACCCCTAGGCTTAGACTAAGTCTAGGGCTCCCCTAGCCTAAGGCTAGGGCACCCAAAGGCTTAGGCTAGGGCACACCTAGGCTTAGGCTAGGGCACCCCTAGGATTAGGCTAAGGCTAGGTATCCCCTAGCCTAAGGCTAGGGCACCCCTAGGCTTAAGCTAGGGCACCCCTAGACTTAGACTAATGCTTGGGCTCCCCTAGCCTAAAACTAGGGCACCCCTAAGCTTAGACTAGGACACCCATAGTTTTAGGCTAGGGCGGCCTTAGGCTTAGGCTAAGGCAAGGGCTCCCCTAGCCTAAGGCTAGGGCACCCATAAGCTTAGACTAGGGCACCCCTAGGCTTAGGCTAGGGCACCCCTAGGTTTAGGCTAGGACACACCTAGGCTTAGGCTAGGGCACCCCTAGGCTTAGGCTAGGGCATCCCAAGGCTTAGGCTAGGGCACCCCTAGGCTTAGGCTAAGGCTAGGGCTCCCCTAGTCTAAGGCAAGGGCACCCTTAGGCTTAGGCTAGGGCACCCCTAGGCTTAGGCTAAGGCACCCGTAGGCTTAGGCTAGGGCACCCGTAGGCTTAGGTTAGGGCACCCCTAGGCTTAGGCTAGGGCACCCCTAGGCTTAGGCTAGGGCACCCCTAGGCTTAGGCTAGGGCACCCCTAGGCTTAGGCTAGGGCAGCCCTAGGCTTAGGCTAGTACACAACTAGGCTTAGGAAGGGCACCCCTAGGCTTAGGCTAAGGCTAGGGCTCCCCTAGCCTAAGGCTAGGACACCCCTATGCTTAGGCTAAGACACCCCTAGGCTTAGGCGAGGGCAAGCCTAGGCTTAAGCTAGGTCACCCCTAGGATTAGGCTAAGTCTAGGACTCCCCTAGCCTAAGGCTAGGGCACCCCTAGGCTTAGGTTAGGGCACCCCTAGGCTTAGGCTAGGTCAGCCCTAGGCTTAGGTTAGGGCACCGCTAGGCTTAGACTAAGGCACCCCTTGGCTTAGGCCAAGGCTAGGGCTTCCCTAGCCTAAGGCAAGGGCACCCTTAGGCTGAGGCTAGGGCACCCCTAGGCTTAGGCTAGGGAACCCCTAGGCTTAGTCTAGGGCACCCTAAGATTTCGGCTAAGGCGAGGAATCCCCTAGCATAAGGATAGGGCACCCCTAGGCTTAGACTAAGTCTAGGGCTCCCCTAGCCTAAAACTAGGGTACCCCTAAGTTAAGGCTAGGGCACCCCTAGTTTTAGGCTAGGGCGGCCCTAGGCTTAGGCTAAGGCTAGGGCTCCCCTAGCCTAAGGCTAGGGCAACCCTAGGCTTAAGCTAGGGCACCCCAAGGCATAGGTTAGGGCACCCCTAGGTTTAGGCTAGGACACCCTTAGGCTTAGGCTAGGGGACCCGAAGGCTTAGGCTAAGGCTAGGGCTCCCCTAGGCTTAGGCTAGGGCACCCCTAGGTTTAGGCTAGGGCACCCCTAGGCTTAAGCTAGGGCACACCTAGGCTTAGGCTAGGGAAGCCCTAGGCTTAGGCTAAGGCTAGGGCTCCCCTACCCTAAGGCTAGGGCACCCCTAGGCTTAGGCTAGGGCACCCCTAGGCTTAGGGTAGGGTAATCCTAGGCTTAGGCTAGGGCACCCCTAGGCTTAGGCGAGGGCTCCCGTAGGCTTAGGCTAAGGCTAGGGCACCCATTACTTAGACTAGGGCACCCCTAGGCTTAGGCTAGGGCACCCCAAGGTTTAGGCTAGGACACCCCTAGGCTTAGGCTAGGGCACCCCTAGGCTTAGGCTAGGGCATCCCAAGGCTTAGGCTAGGGCACCCCTAGGCTTAGGCTAAGGCTAGGGCTCCCCTAGTCTGAGGCTAGGGCACCCTTAGGCTTAGGCTAGGGCACCCCTAGGCTTAGGTTAGGGCACCCCTACACTTAGGCTAGAGCACCCCTAGGCTTAGGCTAGGGCACCCCTAGGATTAGGCTAAGGCTACAGCTCTCCTAGCTTAAGGCTAGGGCACCCCTAGGCATAGGCTAGGGCACCCCTAGGCTTAGGCTAGGGTACCCCTAGGCTTAGGCTAGGACACCCCTAGGTTTAGGCTATGGCACCCCTAGGCTTAATCTAGGGCACACCTAGGCTTAGGCTAGGGCAAGCCTAGCCTTAAGCTAGGTCACCCCTAGGCTTAGGCTAAGTCTAGGGCTCCCCTAGCCTAAGGCTAGGGCACCCCTAGTCTTAGGTTACGGCACTGCTTGGCTTAGGCTAGGGCACCCCTAGGCTTAGGTTAGGGCACCCCTACACTTAGGCTAGAGCACCCCTAGGCTTAGGCTAGGGCACCCCTAGGATTAGGCTAAGGCTACAGCTCTCCTAGCTTAAGGCTAGGGCACCCCTAGGCATAGGCTAGGGCACCCCTAGGCTTAGGCTAGGGTACCCCTAGGCTTAGGCTAGGACACCCCTAGGTTTAGGCTATGGCACCCCTAGGCTTAATCTAGGGCACACCTAGGCTTAGGCTTGGGCAGCCCTAAGCTTAGGCTAGGACACCCCTAGCCTAAGGCTAGGGCACCCCTATGCTTAGGCTAGGGCACCCCTAGGCTTAGGCTAGGGCAAGCCTAGCCTTAAGCTAGGTCACCCCTAGGCTTAGGCTAAGTCTAGGGCTCCCCTAGCCTAAGGCTAGGGCACCCCTAGTCTTAGGTTACGGCACTGCTTGGCTTAGGCTAGGGCACCCCTAGGGTAGGCTAAGGCTAGGGCTTCCCTAGAGTAAGGCTAGGGCACCCTTAGGCTTAGGCTAGGGCACCCCTAGGCTTAGGCTAGGGCACCCCTAGGCTTAGGTAGGGGACCCCTATGCTTAGTCTAGGGCACCCCTAGGTTTAGGTTAGGGCAAACCTAGGCTTGGGCAAGGCACCCCTAGGCTTAGGCTAGGGCACCCCTAGGCTTAGGCTAGGGCACCCTAAGGCTTCGGCTAAGGCGAGGACTCCCCTAGCATAAGGATAGGGCATCCATAGGCTTAGACTAAGACTAGTGCTCCCCTAGCCTAAAACTAGGGCACCCCTAAGCTTAGGCTAGGGCACCCCTAGTTTTAGGGTAGGGCGGCCCTAGGGTTAGACTAAGGCTAGGGCTCCCCTAGCCTAAGGCTAGGGCAACCCCAGGCTTAGGCTAGGGCACCCCTAGGCTTAGGCTAGTGTAAGCCTAGGCTTAGGCTAGGTCACCCCTAGGCTTAGACTAAGTCTAGGGCTCCCCTAGCCTAAGGCTAGGGCACCCCCAGGCTTAAGCTAGGGCACCCCTAGACTTAGTCTAATGCTTGGGCTCCCGTAGCCTAAAACTAGGGCACCCCTAAGCATAAGGCTAGGGCACCCATAAGCTTAGACTAGGGCACCCCTAGGCTTAGGCTAGGGTACCCCTAGGTTTAGGCTAGGACACCCCTAGGCTTAGGCTAGAGCACCCCTAGGCTTAGGCTAGGGCATCCCAAGGCTTAGGCTAGGGCACCCCTAGGCTTAGGCTAAGGCTAGGGCTCCCCTAGTCTAAGGCTAGGGCACCCTTAGGCTTAGGCTAGGGCACCCCTAGGCTTAGGCTAAGGCACCCGTAGGCTTAGGCTAGGGCACCCCTAGGCTTAGGTTAGGACACCCCTAGGCTTAGGCTAGGGCACCCCAAAGCTTAGGCTAGGGCACCCCTAGGATTAGGCTAAGGCTACGGCTCTCCTAGCCTAAGGCTAGTGCACCCCTAGGCATAGGCTAGGGCACCCCTAGGCTTAGGCTAGGGCACCCCTAGGCTTAGGCTAGGGCAGCCCTAGGCTTAGGCTAGTACACAACTAGGCTTAGGAAGGGCACCCTAGGCTTAGGCTAAGGCTTGGGCTCCCCTAGCCTGAGGCTAGGGCACCCCTATGCTTAGGCTAAGGCACCCCTAGGCTTAGGCTAGGGCAAGCCTAGGCTTAAGCTAGGTCACACCTAGGCTTAGGCTAAGTCTAGGACTCCCCTAGCCTAAGGCTAGGGCACCCCTAGGCTTAGGTTAGGGCACCCCTAGGCTTAGGCTAGGTCAGCGCTAGGCTTAGGTTAGGGCACCGCTAGGCTTAGACTAAGGCACCCCTTGGCTTAAGCCAAGGCTAGGGCTTCCCTAGCCTAAGGCAAGGGCACCCTTATGCTTAGGCTAGGGCACCCCTAGGCTTAGGCTAGGGCACCCCAAGGCTTAGGTAGGGAACCCCTCGGCTTAGGCTAGGGCACCCCTAGGCTTAGGCTAAGGCTAGGGCTCCTCTAGCCTAACACTAGGGCAAAGCTAGGCTTGGGCTAGGGCACCCCTAGGCTTAGGCTAGGGCACCCCTAGACTTAGTCTAGGGCACCCTAAGATTTCGGCTAAGGCGAGGAATCCCCTAGCATAAGGATAGGGCACCCCTAGGCTTAGACTAAGCCTAGGGCTCCCCTAGCCTAAAACTAGGGTACCCCTAAGCTTAGGCTAGGGCACCCCTAGTTTTAGGCTAGGGCGGCCCTAGGCGTAGGCTAAGGCTAGGGCTCCCCTAGCCTAAGGCTAGGGCAACCCTAGGCTTAGGCTAGGGCACCCCTAAGCATAGGCTAGGGCACCCCTAGGTTTAGGCTAGGACACCCTTAGGCTTAGGCTAGGGGACCCGTAGGCTTAGGCTAAGGCTAGGGCTCCCCTAGGCTTAGGCTAGGGCACCACTAGGTTTAGGCTAGGGCACCCCTAGGCTTAAGCTAGGGCACACCTAGGCTTAGGCTAGGGCACCCCTACGCTTAGGCTAGAGCACCCCTAGGCTTAGGCTAGAGCACCCCTAGGATTAGGCTAAGGCTACAGCTCTCCTAGCTTAAGGCTAGGGCACCCCTAGGCATAGGCTAGGGCACCCCTAGGTTTAGGCTAGGGTACCCCTAGGCTTAGGCTAGGACACCCCTAGGTTTAGGCTATGGCACCCCTAGGCTTAATCTAGGGCACACCTAGGCTTAGGCTTGGGCAGCCCTAAGCTTAGGCTAGGACACCCCTAGCCTAAGGCTAGGGCACCCCTATGCTTAGGCTAGGGCACCCCTAGGCTTAGGCTAGGGCAAGCCTAGCCTTAAGCTAGGTCACCCCTAGGCTTAGGCTAAGTCTAGGGCTCCCCTAGCCTAAGGCTAGTGCACCCCTAGTCTTAGGTTACGGCACCGCTTGGCTTAGGCTAGGGCACCCCTAGGCTTAGGCTAAGGCTAGGGCTTCCCTAGACTAAGGCTAGGGCACCCTTAGGCTTAGGCTAGGGCACCCCTAGGCTTAGGCTAGGGCACCCCTAGGCTTAGGTAGGGAACCCCTATGCTTAGGCTAGGGCACCCCTAGGCTTAGGTTAGGACAAACCTAGGCTTGGGCAAGGCACCCCTAGGCTTAGGCTAGGGCACCCCTAGGCTTAGGCTAGGGCACCCCTAGGTTTAGGCTAGGGCACCTCTAGGCTTAAGCTACGGCACACCTAGGCTTAGGCTAGGGCAACCCTAGGCTTAGACTAGGGCACCCCTAGGCTTAGGTTAGGGCACCCCTAGGCTTAGATTTGTGCACCCCTAGGCTTAGTTTAGTGCACCCCTAGGCTTAGGCTAAGGCTAGGGCTCCCCTAGCCTACCCCTAGGGCACCCCTAAACTTAAACTAGGGCACACCTAGGCTTAGGCTAGGGCACCCAAGGCTTAGGCTAGGGCACCCCAAGGATTAGGCTAAGGCTACGGCTCCCCTAACCTAAGGCTAGGGCACCCCTAGGCTTAGGCTAAGGCTAGGGCTCACCTAGCCTAAGGCTATGGCACCCCTAGGCATAGGCTAGGGCACCCCTAAGCTTAGGCTAAGGCACACCTAGGCTTAGGCTAAGGCTAGGGCACCCCTAGCCTAAGGCTACGGCACCCAAAGGCTTAGGCTATGGCACCCCTAGGGTTAGGCTAGGGCACCCCTAGGCTTAGGCTAGGGCACCCCTAGGCTTAGGCTAAGGCTAGGGCTCCCCTAGCCTAAGGTTAGGGAACCCCTAAGCTTAGGCTAGGGCACCGCTAGACTTAGGCTAAGGAACCCCTAGGCTGAGGATAGGGCACCCCTCGGCTTAGGCTAGGACACCACTAGGCTTAGGAAGGGCACAACAAGGCTTAGGCTAAGGCTAGGGCTCCCCTAGCCTAAGGCTAGGGCACCCCTAGGCTTAGGTTAGGGCACCCCTAGGCTTAGGCTAGGGCACACCTAGGCTTAGGCTAGGGCACCCAAAGGCTTAGGCTAGGGAACCCCAAGGCTTAGGCTAGGGCAACCCTATGTTTAGGCTAAAGCTAGGGTTCCCCTAGTCTAAGACTAGGGCACCCTTAGGCTTATTCTAGGGCACCCCTAGGCTTAGGCTAGGGCACCCCTAGGCTTAGGTTAGGGCACTCCTAGGCTTAGTCTAGGGCAACCCTAGGCTTAGGTTAGGGCACCACTAGGATTAGGCTAGGGCACCCCTAGGCTTATGCTAGGGCACCCCTAGGCTTAGGTAGGGAACCCCTATGCTTAGGCTAGTGTACCCCTAGACTTAGGTTAGGGCACCCCTAGGCTTAGGCTAGGGCATCCCTATGCTTAGGCTAGGGCACCCCTTAGCTTAGGCTAGGGCACCCCTAGGCTTAGGCTAAGGCTAGGGCTCCCCTAGCCTAAGGCTAGGGCACCCCTATGCTTAGGCTAGGGCACCCCTAGGCTTAGGCTAGGGCAAGTGTAGGCTTAGACTAGGTCACCCCTAGGCTTAGGCTAAGTCTAGGGCTCCCCTAGCCTTAGGCTAGGGCAACCATAGGCTTAGGCTAAAGCTAGGGCTCCCAGCCTAAGACTAGGGCTCCCAGCCTAAGGTTAGGGAACCCCTAGGCTTAGGCTAGGGCACCCCTAGGCTTAGGCTAGGGAACCTCTAGGCTTAGGCTAAGGCTAGGGCTCCCCTAGCCTAAGGCTAGGGCAACACAAGGCTTAGGCTAGGGCACTCCTAGGCTTAAGCTTGGGCACCCGTAGGCATAGGCTAAGGCTAGGGCTCCCCTTGCCTAAGGCTTGGGCACCCCTAGGCTTTGGCTAGGGCACCCCTAGGCTTAGGATAGGGAACCCCTAGGCTTAGGCTAGGGCACCCGTAAGCATAGGCTAAGGCTAGGGCTCCCCTACTCTAAGGTTAGGGCACCCCTAGGCTTAGGCTAGGGCACCCCTAGGCTTAGGCTAGGGCACCCCAAGGCTTAAGCTAGGGCACCCCTAGGCTTAGGCTTAGGCTAGGGATCCCCTAGCCTAAGGATATGGCACTCCTAGGCTTAGGCTAGGGCACCCGTAGGCTTAGGCTAGGACACCCCTAGACTTAGGCTAGGGCACCCCTAGGTTTAGGCTAGGGCACCCATAGGCTTAGGCTAGGGCACCCCTAGGCTTTGGCTAGGGCACCCCTAGGCTTAGGCTAAGGCTAGGGCTCACCTAGTCTAAGGCTAGGGCAGCCCTAGGCTTAGGCTAGGGCACCCCTAAACTTAAACTAGGGCAGCCCTAGGCTTAGGCTAGGGCACCCCAAGGCTTAGGCTAGGGCACCACTAGGCTTAGGCTAAGGTTAGGGCTCCCCCAGCCTAAGGCTAGGGCACCCCTATGCTTAGGCTAGGGCACCCCCAGTCTTAGGCTAGGGCAAGCCTAGGCGTAGGCTGGGTCACCCCTAGGCTTAGGCTAAGTCTAGGGCTCCCCTAGCCTAAGGCTAGGGCACCCAAAGGCTTAGGCTAGGGCACCCCTAGGGTTAGGCTAGGGCACCCCTAGGCTTAGGCTAGTGCACCCCTAGGCTTAGGCTAAGGCTAGGGCTCCCCTAGCCTAACCCTAGGGCACCCGTAAGCTTAGGTTAGGGCACCCCTAGGCTTAGGCTAGGGCACCCCTAGGCTTAGGCTAGGGCACCACTAGGCTTAGGCTAAGGCTAGGGCTCACCTAGCCTAAGGTTTTGGCACCCCTAGGCATAGGCTAGGGCACCCCTATGCTTAGGCTAGGGCACACCTAGGCGTAGGTTAAGGCTAGGGCACCCCTAGCCTAAGGCTAGGGCACCCCTAGGCTTAGGCTAGGGCACTCCAAGGATTAGGCAAGGGCACCCCTAGGCTTAGGCTAGGGCAACCCTAGGTTTAAGCTAGGGCACCCCTAGGCTTAGGCTAGGGCACCCCTAGGCTTAGGCTAGGGCACCCCTAGGCTTAGGCTAGGGCACCCCTAGGTTTAGGCTAGGGAACCCCTAGGCTTAAGCTAAGGCAAGGGCTCACCTAGCCTAAGGCTAGGGCAACGCAAGCCTTAGGCAAGGGCACCCCTAGGCTTAGGTTAGGGCACCCCTAGGCTTAGGCTAGGTCAGCGCTAGGCTTAGGATAGGGCACCGCTAGGCTTAGACTAAGGCACCCCTTGGCTTAAGCCAAGGCTAGGGCTTCCCTAGCCTAAGGCAAGGGCACCCTTATGCTTAGGCTAGGGCACCCCTAGGCTTAGGCTAGGGCACCCCTAGACTTAGTCTAGGGCACCCTAAGATTTCGGCTAAGGCGAGGAATCCCCTAGCATAAGGATAGGGCACCCCTAGGCTTAGACTAAGCCTAGGGCTCCCCTAGCCTAAAACTAGGGTACCCCTAAGCTTAGGCTAGGGCACCCCTAGTTTTAGGCTAGGGCGGCCCTAGGCTTAGGCTAAGGCTAGGGCTCCCCTAGCCTAAGGCTAGGGCAACCCTAGGCTTAGGCTAGGGCACCCCTAAGCATAGGCTAGGGCACCCCTAGGTTTAGGCTAGGACACCCTTAGGCTTAGGCTAGGGGACCCGTAGGCTTAGGCTAAGGCTAGGGCTCCCCTAGGCTTAGGCTAGGGCACCCCTAGGTTTAGGCTAGGGCACCCCTAGGCTTAAGCTAGGGCACACCTAGGCTTAGGCTAGGGCACCCCTACGCTTAGGCTAGAGCACCCCTAGGCTTAGGCTAGAGCACCCCTAGGATTAGGCTAAGGCTACAGCTCTCCTAGCTTAAGGCTAGGGCACCCCTAGGCATAGGCTAGGGCACCCCTAGGTTTAGGCTAGGGTACCCCTAGGCTTAGGCTAGGACACCCCTAGGTTTAGGCTATGGCACCCCTAGGCTTAATCTAGGGCACACCTAGGCTTAGGCTTGGGCAGCCCTAAGCTTAGGCTAGGACACCCCTAGCCTAAGGCTAGGGCACCCCTATGCTTAGGCTAGGGCACCCCTAGGCTTAGGCTAGGGCAAGCCTAGCCTTAAGCTAGGTCACCCCTAGGCTTAGGCTAAGTCTAGGGCTCCCCTAGCCTAAGGCTAGTGCACCCCTAGTCTTAGGTTACGGCACCGCTTGGCTTAGGCTAGGGCACCCCTAGGCTTAGGCTAAGGCTAGGGCTTCCCTAGACTAAGGCTAGGGCACCCTTAGGCTTAGGCTAGGGCACCCCTAGGCTTAGGCTAGGGCACCCCTAGGCTTAGGTAGGGAACCCCTATGCTTAGGCTAGGGCACCCCTAGGCTTAGGTTAGGACAAACCTAGGCTTGGGCAAGGCACCCCTAGGCTTAGGCTAGGGCACCCCTAGGCTTAGGCTAGGGCACCCCTAGGTTTAGGCTAGGGCACCTCTAGGCTTAAGCTACGGCACACCTAGGCTTAGGCTAGGGCAACCCTAGGCTTAGGCTAGGGCACCCCTAGGCTTAGGTTAGGGCACCCCTAGGCTTAGATTTGTGCACCCCTAGGCTTAGTTTAGTGCACCCCTAGGCTTAGGCTAAGGCTAGGGCTCCCCTAGCCTACCCCTAGGGCACCCCTAAACTTAAACTAGGGCACACCTAGGCTTAGGCTAGGGCACCCAAGGCTTAGGCTAGGGCACCCCAAGGATTAGGCTAAGGCTACGGCTCCCCTAACCTAAGGCTAGGGCACCCCTAGGCTTAGGCTAAGGCTAGGGCTCACCTAGCCTAAGGCTATGGCACCCCTAGGCATAGGCTAGGGCACCCCTAAGCTTAGGCTAAGGCACACCTAGGCTTAGGCTAAGGCTAGGGCACCCCTAGCCTAAGGCTACGGCACCCAAAGGCTTAGGCTACGGCACCCCTAGGTTTAGGCTAGGGCACCCCTAGGCTTAGGCTAGGGCACCCCTAGGCTTAGGCTAGGGCACCCCTAGGCTTAGGCTAAGGCTAGGGCTCCCCTAGCCTAAGGTTAGGGAACCCCTAAGCTTAGGCTAGGGCACCGCTAGACTTAGGCTAAGGAACCCCTAGGCTGAGGATAGGGCACCCCTCGGCTTAGGCTAGGACACCACTAGGCTTAGGAAGGGCACAACAAGGCTTAGGCTAAGGCTAGGGCTCCCCTAGCCTAAGGCTAGGGCACCCCTAGGCTTAGGTTAGGGCACCCCTAGGCTTAGGCTAGGGCACACCTAGGCTTAGGCTAGGGCACCCAAAGGCTTAGGCTAGGGAACCCCAAGGCTTAGGCTATGGCAACCCTATGTTTCGGCTAAAGCTAGGGTTCCCCTAGTCTAAGACTAGGGCACCCTTAGGCTTAGGCTAGGGCACCCCTAGGCTTAGGCTAGGGCACCCCTAGGCTTAGGTTAGGGCACTCCTAGGCTTAGTCTAGGTCAACCCTAGGCTTAGGTTAGGGCACCACTAGGATTAGGCTAGGGCACCCCTAGGCTTATGCTAGGGCACCCCTAGGCTTAGGTAGGGAACCCCTATGCTTAGGCTAGTGTACCCCTAGACTTAGGTTAGGGCACCCCTAGGCTTAGGCTAGGGCACCCCTATGCTTAGGCTAGGGCACCCCTTAGCTTAGGCTAGGGCACCCCTAGGCTTAGGCTAAGGCTAGGGCTCCCCTAGCCTAAGGCTAGGGCACCCCTATGCTTAGGCTAGGGCACCCCTAGGCTTAGGCTAGGGCAAGTGTAGGCTTAGACTAGGTCACCCCTAGGCTTAGGCTAAGTCTAGGGCTCCCCTAGCCTTAGGCTAGGGCAACCATAGGCTTAGGCTAAAGCTAGGGCTCCCAGCCTAAGACTAGGGCTCCCAGCCTAAGGTTAGGGAACCCCTAGGCTTAGGCTAGGGCACCCCTAGGCTTAGGCTAGGGCATCCCTAGGCTTAGGCTAGGGAACCTCTAGGCTTAGGCTAAGGCTAGGGCTCCCCTAGCCTAAGGCTAGGGCAACACAAGGCTTAGGCTAGGGCACTCCTAGGCTTAAGCTTGGGCACCCGTAGGCATAGGCTAAGGCTAGGGCTCCCCTTGCCTAAGGCTTGGGCACCCCTAGGCTTTGGCTAGGGCACCCCTAGGCTTAGGATAGGGAACCCCTAGGCTTAGGCTAGGGCACCCGTAAGCATAGGCTAAGGCTAGGGCTCCCCTACTCTAAGGTTAGGGCACCCCTAGGCTTAGGCTAGGGCACCCCTAGGCTTAGGCTAGGGCACCCCAAGGCTTAAGCTAGGGCACCCCTAGGCTTAGGCTTAGGCTAGGGATCCCCTAGCCTAAGGATAGGGCACTCCTAGGCTTAGGCTAGGGCACCCGTAGGCTTAGGCTAGGACACCCCTAGACTTAGGCTAGGGCACCCCTAGGTTTAGGCTAGGGCACCCATAGGCTTAGGCTAGGGCACCCCTAGGCTTTGGCTAGGGCACCCCTAGGCTTAGGCTAAGGCTAGGGCAGCCCTAGGTTTAGGCTAGGGCACCCCTAAACTTAAACTAGGGCAGCCCTAGGCTTAGGCTAGGGCACCCCTAGGCTTAGGCTAGGGCACCACTAGGCTTAGGCTAAGGTTAGGGCTCCCCCAGCCTAAGGCTAGGGCACCCCTATGCTTAGGCTAGGGCACCCCCAGTCTTAGGCTAGGGCAAGCCTAGGCTTAGGCTGGGTCACCCCTAGGCTTAGGCTAAGTCTAGGGCTCCCCTAGCCTAAGGCTAGGGCACCCAAAGGCTTAGGCTAGGGCACCCCTAGGGTTAGGCTAGGGCACCCCTAGGCTTAGGCTAGTGCACCCCTAGGCTTAGGCTAAGGCTAGGGCTCCCCTAGCCTAACCCTAGGGCACCCGTAAGCTTAGGTTAGGGCACCCCTAGGCTTAGGCTAGGGCACCCCTAGGCTTAGGCTAGGGCACCCCTAGGCTTAGGCTAAGGCTAGGGCTCACCTAGTCTAAGGCTAGGGCAGCCCTAGGCTTAGGCTAGGGCACCCCTAAACTTAAACTAGGGCAGCCCTAGGCTTAGGCTAGGGCACCCCAAGGCTTAGGCTAGGGCACCACTAGGCTTAGGCTAAGGTTAGGGCTCCCCCAGCCTAAGGCTAGGGCACCCCTATGCTTAGGCTAGGGCACCCCCAGTCTTAGGCTAGGGCAAGCCTAGGCGTAGGCTGGGTCACCCCTAGGCTTAGGCTAAGTCTAGGGCTCCCCTAGCCTAAGGCTAGGGCACCCAAAGGCTTAGGCTAGGGCACCCCTAGGGTTAGGCTAGGGCACCCCTAGGCTTAGGCTAGTGCACCCCTAGGCTTAGGCTAAGGCTAGGGCTCCCCTAGCCTAACCCTAGGGCACCCGTAAGCTTAGGTTAGGGCACCCCTAGGCTTAGGCTAGGGCACCCCTAGGCTTAGGCTAGGGCACCACTAGGCTTAGGCTAAGGCTAGGGCTCACCTAGCCTAAGGTTTTGGCACCCCTAGGCATAGGCTAGGGCACCCCTATGCTTAGGCTAGGGCACACCTAGGCGTAGGTTAAGGCTAGGGCACCCCTAGCCTAAGGCTAGGGCACCCCTAGGCTTAGGCTAGGGCACTCCAAGGATTAGGCAAGGGCACCCCTAGGCTTAGGCTAGGGCAACCCTAGGTTTAAGCTAGGGCACCCCTAGGCTTAGGCTAGGGCACCCCTAGGCTTAGGCTAGGGCACCCCTAGGCTTAGGCTAGGGCACCCCTAGGTTTAGGCTAGGGAACCCCTAGGCTTAAGCTAAGGCAAGGGCTCACCTAGCCTAAGGCTAGGGCAACGCAAGCCTTAGGCAAGGGCACCCCTAGGCTTAGGTTAGGGCACCCCTAGGCTTAGGCTAGGTCAGCGCTAGGCTTAGGTTAGGGCACCGCTAGGCTTAGACTAAGGCACCCCTTGGCTTAAGCCAAGGCTAGGGCTTCCCTAGCCTAAGGCAAGGGCACCCTTATGCTTAGGCTAGGGCACCCCTAGGCTTAGGCTAGGGCACCCCTAGACTTAGTCTAGGGCACCCTAAGATTTCGGCTAAGGCGAGGAATCCCCTAGCATAAGGATAGGGCACCCCTAGGCTTAGACTAAGCCTAGGGCTCCCCTAGCCTAAAACTAGGGTACCCCTAAGCTTAGGCTAGGGCACCCCTAGTTTTAGGCTAGGGCGGCCCTAGGCTTAGGCTAAGGCTAGGGCTCCCCTAGCCTAAGGCTAGGGCAACCCTAGGCTTAGGCTAGGGCACCCCTAAGCATAGGCTAGGGCACCCCTAGGTTTAGGCTAGGACACCCTTAGGCTTAGGCTAGGGGACCCGTAGGCTTAGGCTAAGGCTAGGGCTCCCCTAGGCTTAGGCTAGGGCACCCCTAGGTTTAGGCTAGGGCACCCCTAGGCTTAAGCTAGGGCACACCTAGGCTTAGGCTAGGGCACCCCTACGCTTAGGCTAGAGCACCCCTAGGCTTAGGCTAGAGCACCCCTAGGATTAGGCTAAGGCTACAGCTCTCCTAGCTTAAGGCTAGGGCACCCCTAGGCATAGGATAGGGCACCCCTAGGTTTAGGCTAGGGTACCCCTAGGCTTAGGCTAGGACACCCCTAGGTTTAGGCTATGGCACCCCTAGGCTTAATCTAGGGCACACCTAGGCTTAGGCTTGGGCAGCCCTAAGCTTAGGCTAGGACACCCCTAGCCTAAGGCTAGGGCACCCCTATGCTTAGGCTAGGGCACCCCTAGGCTTAGGCTAGGGCAAGCCTAGCCTTAAGCTAGGTCACCCCTAGGCTTAGGCTAAGTCTAGGGCTCCCCTAGCCTAAGGCTAGTGCACCCCTAGTCTTAGGTTACGGCACCGCTTGGCTTAGGCTAGGGCACCCCTAGGCTTAGGCTAAGGCTAGGGCTTCCCTAGACTAAGGCTAGGGCACCCTTAGGCTTAGGCTAGGGCACCCCTAGGCTTAGGCTAGGGCACCCCTAGGCTTAGGTAGGGAACCCCTATGCTTAGGCTAGGGCACCCCTAGGCTTAGGTTAGGACAAACCTAGGCTTGGGCAAGGCACCCCTAGGCTTAGGCTAGGGCACCCCTAGGCTTAGGCTAGGGCACCCCTAGGTTTAGGCTAGGGCACCTCTAGGCTTAAGCTACGGCACACCTAGGCTTAGGCTAGGGCAACCCTAGGCTTAGGCTAGGGCACCCCTAGGCTTAGGTTAGGGCACCCCTAGGCTTAGATTTGTGCACCCCTAGGCTTAGTTTAGTGCACCCCTAGGCTTAGGCTAAGGCTAGGGCTCCCCTAGCCTACCCCTAGGGCACCCCTAAACTTAAACTAGGGCACACCTAGGCTTAGGCTAGGGCACCCAAGGCTTAGGCTAGGGCACCCCAAGGATTAGGCTAAGGCTACGGCTCCCCTAACCTAAGGCTAGGGCACCCCTAGGCTTAGGCTAAGGCTAGGGCTCACCTAGCCTAAGGCTATGGCACCCCTAGGCATAGGCTAGGGCACCCCTAAGCTTAGGCTAAGGCACACCTAGGCTTAGGCTAAGGCTAGGGCACCCCTAGCCTAAGGCTACGGCACCCAAAGGCTTAGGCTACGGCACCCCTAGGTTTAGGCTAGGGCACCCCTAGGCTTAGGCTAGGGCACCCCTAGGCTTAGGCTAGGGCACCCCTAGGCTTAGGCTAAGGCTAGGGCTCCCCTAGCCTAAGGTTAGGGAACCCCTAAGCTTAGGCTAGGGCACCGCTAGACTTAGGCTAAGGAACCCCTAGGCTGAGGATAGGGCACCCCTCGGCTTAGGCTAGGACACCACTAGGCTTAGGAAGGGCACAACAAGGCTTAGGCTAAGGCTAGGGCTCCCCTAGCCTAAGGCTAGGGCACCCCTAGGCTTAGGTTAGGGCACCCCTAGGCTTAGGCTAGGGCACACCTAGGCTTAGGCTAGGGCACCCAAAGGCTTAGGCTAGGGAACCCCAAGGCTTAGGCTATGGCAACCCTATGTTTCGGCTAAAGCTAGGGTTCCCCTAGTCTAAGACTAGGGCACCCTTAGGCTTAGGCTAGGGCACCCCTAGGCTTAGGCTAGGGCACCCCTAGGCTTAGGTTAGGGCACTCCTAGGCTTAGTCTAGGTCAACCCTAGGCTTAGGTTAGGGCACCACTAGGATTAGGCTAGGGCACCCCTAGGCTTATGCTAGGGCACCCCTAGGCTTAGGTAGGGAACCCCTATGCTTAGGCTAGTGTACCCCTAGACTTAGGTTAGGGCACCCCTAGGCTTAGGCTAGGGCACCCCTATGCTTAGGCTAGGGCACCCCTTAGCTTAGGCTAGGGCACCCCTAGGCTTAGGCTAAGGCTAGGGCTCCCCTAGCCTAAGGCTAGGGCACCCCTATGCTTAGGCTAGGGCACCCCTAGGCTTAGGCTAGGGCAAGTGTAGGCTTAGACTAGGTCACCCCTAGGCTTAGGCTAAGTCTAGGGCTCCCCTAGCCTTAGGCTAGGGCAACCATAGGCTTAGGCTAAAGCTAGGGCTCCCAGCCTAAGACTAGGGCTCCCAGCCTAAGGTTAGGGAACCCCTAGGCTTAGGCTAGGGCACCCCTAGGCTTAGGCTAGGGCATCCCTAGGCTTAGGCTAGGGAACCTCTAGGCTTAGGCTAAGGCTAGGGCTCCCCTAGCCTAAGGCTAGGGCAACACAAGGCTTAGGCTAGGGCACTCCTAGGCTTAAGCTTGGGCACCCGTAGGCATAGGCTAAGGCTAGGGCTCCCCTTGCCTAAGGCTTGGGCACCCCTAGGCTTTGGCTAGGGCACCCCTAGGCTTAGGATAGGGAACCCCTAGGCTTAGGCTAGGGCACCCGTAAGCATAGGCTAAGGCTAGGGCTCCCCTACTCTAAGGTTAGGGCACCCCTAGGCTTAGGCTAGGGCACCCCTAGGCTTAGGCTAGGGCACCCCAAGGCTTAAGCTAGGGCACCCCTAGGCTTAGGCTTAGGCTAGGGATCCCCTAGCCTAAGGAT
The DNA here is from genome assembly GCF_050624435.1 of Tenrec ecaudatus. NCBI lineage: Eukaryota > Metazoa > Chordata > Mammalia > Afrosoricida > Tenrecidae > Tenrec > Tenrec ecaudatus. The sequence goes on along the minus strand of NW_027459448.1, from coordinate 1,056,084 downwards.
AGGGCACTCCTAGGCTTAGGCTAGGGCACCCGTAGGCTTAGGCTAGGACACCCCTAGACTTAGGCTAGGGCACCCCTAGGTTTAGGCTAGGGCACCCATAGGCTTAGGCTAGGGCACCCCTAGGCTTTGGCTAGGGCACCCCTAGGCTTAGGCTAAGGCTAGGGCAGCCCTAGGTTTAGGCTAGGGCACCCCTAAACTTAAACTAGGGCAGCCCTAGGCTTAGGCTAGGGCACCCCAAGGCTTAGGCTAGGGCACCACTAGGCTTAGGCTAAGGTTAGGGCTCCCCCAGCCTAAGGCTAGGGCACCCCTATGCTTAGGCTAGGGCACCCCCAGTCTTAGGCTAGGGCAAGCCTAGGCTTAGGCTGGGTCACCCCTAGGCTTAGGCTAAGTCTAGGGCTCCCCTAGCCTAAGGCTAGGGCACCCAAAGGCTTAGGCTAGGGCACCCCTAGGGTTAGGCTAGGGCACCCCTAGGCTTAGGCTAGTGCACCCCTAGGCTTAGGCTAAGGCTAGGGCTCCCCTAGCCTAACCCTAGGGCACCCGTAAGCTTAGGTTAGGGCACCCCTAGGCTTAGGCTAGGGCACCCCTAGGCTTAGGCTAGGGCACCACTAGGCTTAGGCTAAGGCTAGGGCTCACCTAGCCTAAGGTTTTGGCACCCCTAGGCATAGGCTAGGGCACCCTTATGCTTAGGCTAGGGCACACCTAGGCTTAGGTTAAGGCTAGGGCACCCCTAGCCTAAGGCTAGGGCACCCCTAGGCTTAGGCTAGGGCACTCCAAGGATTAGGCAAGGGCACCCCTAGGCTTAGGCTAGGGCAACCCTAGGTTTAAGCTAGGGCACCCCTAGGCTTAGGCTAGGGCACCCCTAGGCTTAGGCTAGGGCACCCCTAGGTTTAGGCTAGGGAACCCCTAGGCTTAAGCTAAGGCAAGGGCTCACCTAGCCTAAGGCTAGGGCAACACAAGCCTTAGGCAAGGGCACCCCTAGGCTTAAGCTAGGGCACCTGTAGGCTTAGGCTAAGGCTAGGGCTCCCATAGGATCAGGCTAGGGCACCCCTACACTTAGGCTAGGGCACCACTAGGCTTAGGCTAAGGCTAGGGCTCCCCTAGCCTAAGGCTAGGGAACCCCTAAGCTTAGGCTAGGGCACCGCTAGACTTAGGCTAAGGCACCCCTAGGCTGAGGCTAGGGCACCCCTCGGCTTAGGCTAGGACACCACTAGGCTAAGGAAGGGCACTCCTAGGCTTAGGCTAAGGCTAGGGATCCCCTAGCCTAAGGCTAGGGCACTCCTAGGCTTAGGTTAGGGCACCCCTAGGCTTCGGCCAAGGCACCCCTAGGCTTAGGCTAGGGCACCCAAAGGCTTAGGCTAGGGAAACCCTAGGCTTAGGCTAGGGCAACCCTATGTTTAGGCTAAGGCTAGGGCTCCCCTAGCCTAAGGCTAGGGCACCCCTAGGCTTAGGCTAGGGCATCCCAAGGCTTAGGTAGGGCTCCCCTAGTCTAAGACTAGGCCACCCTTAGGCTTAGGGTAGGGCATCCCTAAGCTTAGGCTAGGGCACCCCTAGGCTTAGGTTAGGGCACTCCTAGGCTTAGGCTAGGGCAACCCTAGGCTTAGGTTAGGGCACCGCTAGGATTAGGCTAGGGCACCCCTAGGCTTATGCTAGGGCACCCCTAGGCTTAGGTAGGGAACCCCTATGCTTAGGCTAGGGTACACCTAGACTTAGGATAGGGCACCCCTAGGCTTAGGCTAGGACACCCCTATACTTAGGCTAGGGCACCCCTAGGCTTAGGCTAGGGCACCCCTAGGCTTAGGCTAAGGCTAGGGCTCCCCTAGCCTAAGGCTAGGGCACCCCTATGCTTAGGCTAGGGCACCCCTAGGCTTAGGCTAGGGCAAGCCTAGGCTTAGACTAGGTCACCGCTAGGCTTAGGCTAAGTCTAGGGTTCCCCTAGCCTTAGGCTAGCGCATCCATAGGCTTAGGCTAAAGCTAGGGCTCCCAGCCTAAGGCTCCCAGCCTAAGGCTAGGGAACCCCTAGGCTTAGGCTAGGGCACCCCTAGACTTAGGCTAGGGCACCCCTAGGCTTAGGCTAGGGAACCTCTAGGCTTAGGCTAAGGCTAGGGCTCCCCTAGCCTAAGGCTAGGGCAACACAAGGCTAAGGCTAGGGCAACCCTAGGCTTAAGCTTGGGCACCCGTAGGCTTAGGCTAAGGCTAGGGCTCCCCTTGCCTATGGCTAGGGCACCCCTAGGCTTTGGCTAGGGCACCCCTAGGCTTAGGATAGGGAACCCCTAAGCTTAGGCTAGGGCACCCTGGGCTTAGGCTAGGGCACCCCTAGGCATAGGCTAAGGCTAGGGCTCCGCTACTCTAAGGTTAGTGCACCCCTAGGCTTAGGCTAGGGCACCCCTAGGCTTAGACTAGGGCACCCCTAGGCTTAAGCTAGGGCACCCCTAGGCTTAGGCTTAGGCTAGGGATCCCCTAGCCTAAGGATAGGGCAATCCTAGGCTTAGGCTAGGGCACCCGTAGGCTTAGGCTAGGACACCCCTAGACTTAGGCTAGGTCACCCCTAGGATTAGACTAAGGCTAGGGCTCCCCTAGCCTAAGGCTAGGGCACCCCTAGGTTTAGGCTAGGGCACCCCTCGGCTTAGGCTAGGACACCAGTAGGCTTAGGAAGGGCACCCATAGGCTTAGGCTAAGGCTAGGGCTCCCCTAGCCTAAGGCTAGGGCACTCCTAGGCTTAGGTTAGGGCACCCCTAGGCTTCGGCTAGGGCACCCCTAGGATTAGGCTAGGGCACCCAAAGGCTTAGGCTAGGGAACCCCTTGGCTTAGGCTAGGGCAACCCTATGTTTAGGCTAATGCTAGGGCTCCCCTAGCTTAAGGCTAGGGCACCCCTAGGCTTAGGCTAGGGCATCCCAAGGCTTAGGTAGGGCTCCCCGAGTCTAAGACTAGGGCACCCTTAGGCTTAGGCTAGGGCATCCCTAGGCTTAGGCTAGGGCACCCCTAGGCTTAGGTTAGGGCACTCCTAGGCTTAGGCTAGGGCAACCCTAGGCTTAGGTTAGGGCACTGCTAGGATTAGGCTAGGGCACCCCTAGGCTTATGCTAGGGCACCCCTAGGCTTAGGTAGGGAACCCCTATGCTTAGGCTAGGGTACCCCTAGACTTAGGATAGGGCACCCCTAGGCTTAGGCTAGGGCACCCCTGTACTTAGGCTAGGGCACCCCTAGGCTTAGGCTAGGGCACCCCTAGGCTTAGGCTAAGGCTAGGGCTCCCCTAGCCTAAGGCTAGGGCACCCTATGCTTAGGCTAGGGCACCCCTAGGCTTAGGCTAGGGCAAGCCTAGGCTTAGACTAGGTCACCCCTAGGCTTAGGCTAAGTCTAGGGCTCCCCTAGCCTTAGGCTAGGGCACCCATAGGCTTAGGCTAAAGCTAGGGCTCCCAGCCTAAGGCTCCCAGCCTAAGGCTAAGGAACCCCTAGGCTTAGGCTAGGGCACCCCTAGGCTTAGGCTAGGGCACCCCTAGGCTTAGGCTAGGGAACCTCTAGGCTTAGGCTAAAGCTAGGGCTCCCCTAGCCTAAGGCTAGGGCAACACAAGGCTAAGGCTAGGGCACCCCTAGGCTTAAGCTTGGGCACCCGTAGGCTTAGGCTAGGGCACCCCTAGGCTTAGGCTAGGGCAAGTGTAGGCTTAGACTAGGTCACCCCTAGGCTTAGGCTAAGTCTAGGGCTCCCCTAGCCTTAGGCTAGGGCAACCATAGGCTTAGGCTAAAGCTAGGGCTCCCAGCCTAAGACTAGGGCTCCCAGCCTAAGGTTAGGGAACCCCTAGGCTTAGGCTAGGGCACCCCTAGGCTTAGGCTAGGGCACCCCTAGGCTTAGGCTAGGGAACCTCTAGGCTTAGGCTAAGGCTAGGGCTCCCCTAGCCTAAGGCTAGGGCAACACAAGGCTTGGGCTAGGGCACTCCTAGGCTTAAGCTTGGGCACCCGTAGGCATAGGCTAAGTCTAGGGCTCCCCTTGCCTAAGGCTAGGGCACCACTAGGCTTTGGCTAGGGCACCCCTAGGCTTAGGATAGGGAACCCCTAGGCTTAGGCTAGGGCACCCGTAAGCATAGTCTAAGGCTAGGGCTCCCCTACTCTAAGGTTATGACACCCCTAGGCTTAGGCTAGGGAACCCCTAGGCTTAGGCTAGGGCACCCCAAGGCTTAAGCTAGGGCACCCCTAGGCTTAGGCTTAGGCTAGGGATCCCCTAGCCTAAGGATAGGGCACTCCTAGGCTTAGGTTAGGGCACCCCTAGGCTTCGGCCAAGGCACCCCTAGGCTTAGGCTAGGGCACCCAAAGGCTTAGGCTAGGGAACCCCTAGGCTTAGGCTAGGGCAACCCTATGTTTAGGCTAAGGCTAGGGCTCCCCTAGCCTAAGGCTAGGGCACCCCTAGGCTTAGGCTAGGGCATCCCAAGGCTTAGGTAGGGCTCCCCTAGTCTAAGACTAGGGCACCCTTAGGCTTAGGGTAGGGCATCCCTAGGCTTAGGCTAGGGCACCCCTAGGCTTAGGTTAGGGCACTCCTAGGCTTAGGCTAGGGCAACCCTAGGCTTAGGTTAGGGCACCTCTAGGATTAGGCTAGGGCACCCCTAGGCTTATGCTAGGGCACCCCTAGGCTTAGGTAGGGAACCCCTATGCTTAGGCTAGGGTACACCTAGACTTAGGATAGGGCACCCCTAGGCTTAGGCTAGGACACCCCTATACTTAGGCTAGGGCACCCCTAGGCTTAGGCTAGGGCACCCCTAGGCTTAGGCTAAGGCTAGGGCTCCCCTAGCCTAAGGCTAGGGCACCCCTATGCTTAGGCTAGGGCACCCCTAGGCTTAGGCTAGGGCAAGCCTAGGCTTAGACTAGGTCACCCCTAGGCTTAGGCTAAGTCTAGGGCTCCCCTAGCCTTAGGCTAGCGCATCCATAGGCTTAGGCTAAAGCTAGGGCTCCCAGCCTAAGGCTCCCAGCCTAAGGCTAGGGAACCCCTAGGCTTAGGCTAGGGCACCCCTAGACTTAGGCTAGGGCACCCCTAGGCTTAGGCTAGGGAACCTCTAGGCTTAGGCTAAGGCTAGGGCTCCCCTAGCCTAAGGCTAGGGCAACACAAGGCTAAGGCTAGGGCAACCCTAGGCTTAAGCTTGGGCACCCGTAGGCTTAGGCTAAGGCTAGGGCTCCCCTTGCCTATGGCTAGGGCACCCCTAGGCTTTGGCTAGGGCACCCCTAGGCTTAGGATAGGGAACCCCTAAGCTTAGGCTAGGGCACCCTGGGCTTAGGCTAGGGCACCCCTAGGCATAGGCTAAGGCTAGGGCTCCGCTACTCTAAGGTTAGTGCACCCCTAGGCTTAGGCTAGGGCACCCCTAGGCTTAGACTAGGGCACCCCTAGGCTTAAGCTAGGGCACCCCTAGGCTTAGGCTTAGGCTAGGGATCCCCTAGCCTAAGGATAGGGCAATCCTAGGCTTAGGCTAGGGCACCCGTAGGCTTAGGCTAGGACACCCCTAGACTTAGGCTAGGTCACCCCTAGGATTAGACTAAGGCTAGGGCTCCCCTAGCCTAAGGCTAGGGCACCCCTAGGTTTAGGCTAGGGCACCCCTCGGCTTAGGCTAGGACACCAGTAGGCTTAGGAAGGGCACCCATAGGCTTAGGCTAAGGCTAGGGCTCCCCTAGCCTAAGGCTAGGGCACTCCTAGGCTTAGGTTAGGGCACCCCTAGGCTTAGGCTAGGGCACCCCTAGGATTAGGCTAGGGCACCCAAAGGCTTAGGCTAGGGAACCCCTTGGCTTAGGCTAGGGCAACCCTATGTTTAGGCTAATGCTAGGGCTCCCCTAGCCTAAGGCTAGGGCACCCCTAGGCTTAGGCTAGGGCATCCCAAGGCTTAGGTAGGGCTCCCCGAGTCTAAGACTAGGGCACCCTTAGGCTTAGGCTAGGGCATCCCTAGGCTTAGGCTAGGGCACCCCTAGGCTTAGGTTAGGGCACTCCTAGGCTTAGGCTAGGGCAACCCTAGGCTTAGGTTAGGGCACTGCTAGGATTAGGCTAGGGCACCCCTAGGCTTATGCTAGGGCACCCCTAGGCTTAGGTAGGGAACCCCTATGCTTAGGCTAGGGTACCCCTAGACTTAGGATAGGGCACCCCTAGGCTTAGGCTAGGGCACCCCTGTACTTAGGCTAGGGCACCCCTAGGCTTAGGCTAGGGCACCCCTAGGCTTAGGCTAAGGCTAGGGCTCCCCTAGCCTAAGGCTAGGGCACCCTATGCTTAGGCTAGGGCACCCCTAGGTTTAGGCTAGGGCAAGCCTAGGCTTAGACTAGGTCACCCCTAGGCTTAGGCTAAGTCTAGGGCTCCCCTAGCCTTAGGCTAGGGCACCCATAGGCTTAGGCTAAAGCTAGGGCTCCCAGCCTAAGGCTCCCAGCCTAAGGCTAGGGAACCCCTAGGCTTAGGCTAGGGCACCCCTAGGCTTAGGCTAGGGCACCCCTAGGCTTAGGCTAGGGAACCTCTAGGCTTAGGCTAAAGCTAGGGCTCCCCTAGCCTAAGACTAGGGCAACACAAGGCTAAGGCTAGGGCACCCCTAGGCTTAAGCTTGGGCACCCGTAGGCTTAGGCTAAGGCTAGGGCTCCCCTAGCCTAAAGCTAGGGCACCCCTATGCTTAGGCTAGGGCACCCCTAGGCTTAGGCTAGGGCAAGTGTAGGCTTAGACTAGGTCACCCCTAGGCTTAGGCTAAGTCTAGGGCTCCCCTTGCCTAAGGCTAGGGCACCACTAGGCTTTGGCTAGGGCACCCCTAGGCTTAGGATAGGGAACCCCTAGGCTTAGGCTAGGGCACCCGTAAGCATAGTCTAAGGCTAGGGCTCCCCTACTCTAAGGTTATGGCACCCCTAGGCTTAGGCTAGGGAACCCCTAGGCTTAGGCTAGGGCACCCCAAGGCTTAAGCTAGGGCACCCCTAGGCTTAGGCTTAGGCTAGGGATCCCCTAGCCTAAGGATAGGGCACTCCTAGGCTTAGGCTAGGGCACCCGTAGGCTTAGGCTAGGACACCCCTAGACTTAGGCTAGGGCACCCCTAGTTTTAGGCTAGGGCACCCATAGGCTTAGGCTAGGGCACACCAAGGCTTAGGCTAAGGCACCACTAGGCTTACGCTATTGTTATAGCTCCCCAAGCCTAAGGCGAGGGCACCTCTAGGCTTAGGCTAGGGCACCCCTAGGCTTTGGCTAGGGCACCCCTAGGCTTAGGCTAAGGCTAGGGCTCACCTAGCCTAAGGCTAGGGCAGCCCTAGGCTTAGGCTAGGGCACCCCTAAACTTAAACTAGGGCAGCCCTAGGCTTAGGCTAGGGCACCCCAAGGCTTAGGCTAGGGCACCACTAGGCTTAGGCTAAGGCTAGGGCTCCCCCAGCCTAAGGCTAGGGCACCCCTATGCTTGGGCTAGGGCACCCCTAGTCTTAGGCTAGGGCAAGCCTAGGCGGAGGCTAGGTCACCCCTAGGCTTAGGCTAAGTCTAGGGTACCCCTAGCCTAAGGCTAGGGCACCCAAAGGCTTTTGCTAGGGCACCCCTAGGGTTAGGCTAGGGCACCCCTAGGCTTAGGCTAGTGCACCCCTAGGCTTAGGCTAAGGCTAGGGCTCCCCTAGCCTAACCCTAGGGCACCCCTAAGCTTAGGTTAGGGCACCCCTAGGCTTAGGCTAGGGCACCCTTAGGCTTAGGCTAGGGCACCCCTAGTCTTAGGCTAAGGCTAGGGCTCACCTAGCCTAAGGCTATGGCACCCCTAGGCATAGGCTAGGGCACCCCTATGCTTAGGCTAGGGCACACCTAGGCTTAGGCTAAGGCTAGGGCACCCCTAGTCTAAGGCTAGGGCACCCCTAGGCTTAGGCTAGGGCACTCCAAGGATTAGGCAAGGGCACCCCTAAGCTTAGGCTAGGGCAACCCTAGGTTTAAGCTAGGGCACCCCTAGGCTTAGGCTAGGGCTCCCATAGGATCAGGCTAGGGCACCCCTACACTTATGCTATGGCACCGCTAGACTTAGGCTAAGGCACCCCTAGGCTGAGGCTAGGGCACCCCTCGGCTTAGGCTAGGACACCACTAGGCTTAGGAAGGGCACCCCTAGGCTTAGGCTAAGGCTGGGGCTCCCCTAGCCTAAGACTAGGGCACTCCTAGGCTTAGGTTAGGGCACCCCTAGGCTTCGGCTAGGTCGCCCCTAGTCTTAGGCTAGGGCACCCAAAGGCTTAGGCTAGGGAACCCCTAGGCTTAGGCTAGGACAACCCTATGTTTAGGCTAAGGCTAGGGCTCCCCTAGCCTAAGGCTAGGGCACCCCTAGGCTTAGGCTAGGGCATCCCAAGGCTTAGGTAGGGCTCCCCTAGTCTAATACTAGGGCACCCTTAGGCTTAGGCTAGGGCACCCCTAGGCTTAGGCTAGGGCACCCCTAGGCTTAGGTTAGGGCACTCCTAGGCTTAGGCTAGGGCAACCCTAGGCTTAGGTTAGGGCATCGCTAGGATTAGGCTAGGGCAACCCTAGGCTTAGGTTAGGGCACCGCTAGGATTAGGCTAGGGCACCCCTAGGCTTATGCTAGGGCACCTCTAGGCTTAGGTAGGGAACCCCTATGCTTAGGCTAGGGTACCCCTAGACTTAGGATAGGGCACCCCTAGGCTTAGGCTAGGGCACCCCTATACTTAGGCTAGGGCATCCCTAGGCTTAGGCTAGGGCACCCCTAGGCTTAGGCTAAGGCTAGGGCTCCCCTAGCCTAAGGCTAGGGCACCCCTATGCTTAGGCTAGGGCACCCCTAGGCTTAGGCTAGGGCAAGCCTAGGCTTAGACTAGGTCACCCCTAGGCTTAGGCTAAGTCTAGGGCTCCCCTAGCCTTAGGCTAGGGCACCCATAGGCTTAGGCTAAAGCTAGGGCTCCCAGCCTAAGGCTCCCAGCCTAAGGCTAGGGAAACCCTAGGCTTAGGCTAGGGCACCACTAGGCTTAGGCTAGGGCACGCCTAGGCTTAGGCTAGGGAACCTCTAGGCTTAGGCTAAGGCTAGGGCTCCCCTAGCCTAAGGCTAGGGCAACACAAGGCTAAGGCTAGGGCACCCCTAGGCTTAAGCTTGGGCACCCGTAGGCTTAGGCTAAGGCTAGGGCTCCCCTTGCCTAAGGCTAGGGCACCCCTAGGCTTTGGCTAGGGCACCCCTAGGCTTAGGATAGGGAACACCTAAGCTTAGGCTAGGGCACCCTGGGCTTAGGCTAGGGCACCCCTAGGCATAGGCTAAGGCTAGGGCTCCCCTACTCTAAGGTTAGGGCACCCCTAGGCTTAGGCTAGGGCACCCCTAGCCTTAGGCCAGGGCACCCCTAGGCTTAAGCTAGGGCACCCCTAGGCTTAAGCTTAGGCTAGGGATCCCCTAGCCTAAGGATAGGGCAATCCTAGACTTAGGCTAGGGCACCCCTAGGCTTAGGCTAGGACACCCCTAGGATTAGACTAAGGCGAGGGCTCCCCTAGCCTAAGGCTAGGGCACCCCTAGGTTTAGGCTAGGGCACCCCTAAGCTTAGGCAAGGGCACACCAAGGCTTAGGCTAAGGCACCCCTAGGCTTACGCTATTGTTATAGCTCCCCAAGCCTAAGGCGAGGGCACCTCTAGGCTTAGGCTAGGGAACGCTTAGCTTTGGCTAGGGCACCCCTAGGCTTAGGCTAAGGCTAGGGCTCACCTAGCCTAAGGCTAGGTCACCCCTAGGCTTAGGCTAAGGCACCCCTATACTTAGATTAGGGAAGCCCTAGGCTTATGCTAGGGCACCACTAGGCTTAGGCTAAGGCTAGGGCTCCCCCAGCCTAAGGCTAGGGCACCCCTATGCTTAGGCTAGGGCACCCCTAGGCTTAGGCTAGGACAAGCCTAGGCTTAGGCTAGGTCACCCCTAGGCTTAGGCTAAGTCTAGTGCTCCCCTAGCCTAAGGCTAGGGCACCCAAAGGCTTAAGCTAGAGCACCCCTAGGCTTAGACTGAGGCTTGGGCTCCCCTAGCCCAAAACTAGGGCACCCCTAAGCTTAGGCTAGGGCACCCCTAGTTTTAGGCTAGGGCGGCCCTAGGCTTAGGCTAAGGCGAGGGCTCCCCTAGCCTAAGGCTAGGGCACCCATAAGCTTAGACTAGGGCACCCCTAGGCTTAGGCTACGGCACCCCTAGGTTTAGGCTAGGGCACCCCTAGGCTTAGGCTACGGCATCCCAAGGCTTAGGCTAGGGCACCCCTAAGCTTAGGCTAAGGCAAGGGCTCCCCTAGTCTAAGGCTAGGGCACACTTAGGCTTAGGCTAGGGCACCCCTAGGCTTAGGCTAAGGCACCCGTAGGCTTAGGCTAGGGCACCCCTAGGCTTAGGTTAGGGCACCCCTAGGCTTAGGCTAGGGCACCTCTAGGCTTAGGCTAGGGCACCCCTAGGATTAGGCTAAGGCTACGGCTCCCCTACCCTTAGGCTAGGGCACCCATAGGCTTAGGCTAAAGCTAGGGCTCCCAGCCTAAGGCTAGGGCACCCATAAGCTTAGACTAGGGCACCCCTAGGCTTAGGCTAGGGCAGCCCTAGGCTTAGGCTAGGACACCACTAGGCTAAGGAAGGGCACCCCTAGGCTTAGGCTAAGGCTAGGGCTCCCATAGGATCAGGCTAGGGCACCCCTACACTTATGCTAGGGCACCACTAGGCTTAGGCTAAGGCTAGGGATCCCCTAGCGTAAGGCTAGGGCACCCCTAGGCTTAGGCTAGGGCACCTCTAGGCTTAGGCTAAGGCTAGGGCTCCCCTAGCCTAAGGCTAGGGAACCCCTAAGCTTAGGCTAGGGCACCGCTAGACTTAGGCTAAGGCACCCCTAGGCTGAGGCTAGGGCACCCCTCGGCTTAGGCTAGGACACCACTAGGCTTAGGAAGGGCACCCCTAGACTTTGGCTAAGGCTAGGCATCCCCTAGACTATGGCTAGGGCACCCGTAGGCTTAGGTTAGGGCACCCCTAGGCTTAGGCTAGGGCACCCCTATGCTTAGGCTAGGGCACCCAAAGGCTTAGGCTAGGGAACCCCTAGGCTTAGGCTAGGGCAAGCCTATGTTTAGGCTAAGGCTAGGGCTCCCCTAGCCTAAGGTTAGGGCACCCCTAGGCTTAGGCTAGGGCATCCCGAGGCTTAGGCTAGGGCTCCCCTAGTTTTAGGCTAGGGCGGCCCTAGGCTTAGGCTAAGGCTAGGGCTCCCCTAGCCTAAGGCTAGGGCACCCCTAGGCTTAGGCTAGGGCACCGCTAGGCATAGGCTAGGGCACCCCTAGGTTTAGGCTAGGACACCCCTAGGCTTAGGCTAGGGCACCCGTAGGCTTAGGCTAAGGCTACGGCTCCCCTAGGCTTAGGCTAGGTCACCCCTAGGTTTAGGCTAGGGCACCCCAAGGCTTAAGCTAGGGCACACCTAGGCTTAGGCTAGGGAAGCCCTAGGCTTAGGCTAAGGCTAGGGCTCCCCTATCCTAAGGCTAGGGCACCCCTAGGCTTAGGCTAGGGCACCCCTAGGCTTAGGCTAAGGCACCCGTAGGCTTAGGCTAGGGCACCCCTAGGCTTAGGTTAGGGCACCCCTAGGTTTAGGATAGGGCACCCCTAGGCTTAGGCTAGGGCACCCCTAGGCTTAGGCTAAGGTTAGGGCTCCCCTAGCCTAAGGCTAGGGCACCCCTAAGCTTAGGCTAGGGCACCGCTAGACTTAGGATAAGGCACCCCTAGGCTGAGGCTAGGGCACCCCTCGGCTTAGGCTAGGACACCACTAGGCTTAGGAAGGGCACCCCTAGACTTTGGCTAAGGCTAGGGCTCCCCTAGCATAAGGGTAGGGCACCCCTAGGCTTAGGTTAGGGCACACCTAGGCTTAGGCTAGGGCACCCCTAGGCTTAGGCTAGGGCACCCAAAGGCTTAAGCTAGGGAACCCCTAGGATTAGGTTAAGGCTACAGCTCCCCTAACATAAGGCTAGGGCACCCCTAGACTTAGACTAGGGCACTCCTAGGCTTAGGCTAGGGCACCCCTAGGCTTAGGCTAGGGCAACCCTAGGTTTATGCTAGGGCACCCCTAGGCTTAGGCTAGGGCACTCCTAGGCTTAGGCTAGGGCACCCCTAGGATTAGGCTAAGGCTACGGCTCCCCTAACCTAAGTCTAGGGCTCCCCTAGGCTTAAGCTATGGCACCCCTAGGATTAGAGTAAGGCTTGGGCTCCCCTAGCCTAAAACTAGGGCACCCCTAAGCTTAGGCTAGGGGACCCCCAGTTTTAGGCTAGGGCGGCCCTAGGCTTAGGCTAAGGCTAGGGCTCCCCTAGCCTAATGCTAGGGCACCCATAAGCTTAGACTAGGGCACGCCTAGGCTTAGGCTAGGGCACCCCTAGGTTTAGGATAGGGCACCCCTAGGCTTAGGTTAGGGCATCCCAAGGCTTAGGCTAGGGCACCCCTAGGCTTAGGCTAAGGCTAGGGTTCCCCTAGTCTAAGGCTAGGGCACCCTTAGGCTTAGGCTAGGGCAGCCCTAGGCTTAAGCTAAGGCACCCGTAGGCTTAGGCTAGGGCACCCCTACGCTTAGGTTAGGACACCCCTAGGCTTAGACTAGGGCACCCCTAGGCATAGGCTAGGGCACCCCTAGGCTTAGGCTAGGGCATCCCTAGGCTTAGGCTAGGGCAGCCCTAGGCTTAGGCTAGGACACCACTAGGCTTAGGAAGCGCACCCCTAGGCTTGGGCTAATGCTAGGGCTCCCATAGGATCAGGCTAGGGCACCCTTACACTTAGGCTAGGGCACCACTAGGCTTAGGCTAAGGCTAGGGATCCCCTAGCGTAAGGCTAGGGCACCCCTAGGCTTAGTCTAGGGCACCCCTAGGCTTAGGCTAAGGCTAGGGCTCCCCTTGCCTAAGGCTAGGGCACCCATAGGCTTATGTTAGGGCACCCCTAGGCTGAGGCTAAGTCTAGGGCTCCCCTTGCCTAAGGCTAGGGCACCCATAGGCTTATGTTAGGGCACCCCTAGGCTTAGGCTAGGGCACCCCTAGGCTTAGGCTAGGGCACCCCTAGGCTTAGGCTAGGGCAGCCCTAGGCTTAGGCTAAGGCTAGGGCTCCCCTAGCCTAAACTAGGGCGCCCCTAGGCTTAGGCTAGGGCACCCCTAGGCTTAGGCTAAGGCTAGGGCTTCCCTAGCCTAAGGCTAATGCACCCCTAGGCTTACGCTAGGGCAGCCCTAGGCTTAGGCTAATGTTAGGGCTCGCCTAGCCTAAAGCTAGGGATCCCCTAGGCTTAGGTTAGGGCACCCCTAGGCTTAGGCTAAGGCTAGGGCTTCCTAGCCTAAGGCTAGGGCACCCTTAGGCTTTGGCTAGGGCACTCCTAGGCTTAGGCTAGGGCACTACTGGGCTTAGGTAGGGAACCCGAATGCTTAGGGTAGGGCACCCCTAGACTTAGGCTAGGGCACCCCTAGGCTTAGGCTAGGGCACCCCTAGGCTTAGGCTAGGGCACCCTCGGCTTAGGCTAGGGCACCCATAGACTTAGGCTAAGGCTAGGGCTCCTCTAACCTAACGCTAGGGCAAACATAGGCTTGGGCTAGGGCTCCCCTAGGCTTAGGCTAGGGCACCCCTAGGCTTAGGATAAGGCTAGGGCTCCCATAGCCTAAGACTAGGGCACCCCTAGGCTTAGGCTAGGGCACCCCTAAGCTTAGGCTAGGGCACCCCTAGTCTTATGGTAGGGCACCCCTAGGCTTAGGCTAGGGCACCACTAGGCTTAGGCTAAGGCTAGGGCTCCCCTAGCCTGAGGCTAGGGCACCCCTAGGCATAGTCTAGGGCACCCCAAAGCTTAGGCTAGGGCACACCTAGGCTTAGGCTAAGGCTAGGGCAACCCTAGCATAAGGCTAGGGCACACCTAGGCTTATGCTAGGACACTCCTAGGCTTAGGCTAGGGCACCCCTAGGCTTAGGCTAGGGCAACCCTAGGTTTAGGCTAGGGCACACCTAGGCTTAGGCTAGGGCACCCCTAGGCTTAGGCTACGGCACCCCTAAGATTAGGCTAAGGCTACGGGTCCCCTAACCTAAGGCTAGGGCACCCCTAGGCATAGGCTAGGGCACCCCTAGGCTTAGGCTAGGGCATCCCTAGGCTTAGGCTAGGGCAGCCCTAGGCTTAGGCTAGGACACCACTAGGCTTAGGAAGCGCACCCCTAGGCTTGGGCTAATGCTAGGGCTCCCATAGGATCAGGCTAGGGCACCCTTACACTTAGGCTAGGGCACCACTAGGCTTAGGCTAAGGCTAGGGATCCCCTAGCGTAAGGCTAGGGCACCCCTAGACTTAGGCTAGGGCACCCCTAGGTTAAGGCTAGGGCACCCCTAGGCTTAAGCTAGGGCACACCTAGACTTAGGCTAGGGAAGCCCTAAGCTTAGGCTAAGGCTAGGGCTCCCCTATCCTAAGGCTGGGGCACCCCTAGGCTTAGGGTAGGGCACCTCTAGGCTTAGGCTAGGGCACCCCTAGGCATAGGCTAGGGCACCCCTAGGTTTAGGCTAGGGCACCGCTAGGCTTAGGCTAGGGTAATCCTAGGCTTAGGCTGGGGCACCCCTAGGCTTAGGCGAGGGGACACCTAGGTTTAGGCTAGGGCACACCTAGGCTTAAGCTAGGGAACACCTAGGCTTAGGCTAGGGCAACCCTAGGCTTAGGTTAAGGCTAGGGCTCCCATAGCCTAAGACTAGGGCACCCCTAGGCTTAGGGTAGGGCACCCATAGGCTTAGGTTAGGGCACCCCTAGGCTTAGGCTAGGGCACCCCTAGGCTTAGGCTAAGGCTAGGGCTCCCCTAGGCTAACCCTAGGGCACCCCTAAGCTTAGGCTAGGGCACCCCTAAGCTTAGGCTAGGGTACCCCTAGGCTTAGGCTAGGGCAACCCTAGGCTTAGTCTAAGGCTAGGGCTCACCTAGCCTAAGGCTAGGGCACCCCTAGGCATAGGCTAGGGCACCCCTAAGCTTAGGCTAGGGCAGACCTAGGCTTAGGCTAAGGCTAGGGCACCCCTAGCCTAAGGCTAGGGCACCCCTAGGCTTAGGCTAGGGCTCTCCTAGGCTTAGGCTAGGGCACCCCAAGGCTTAGGCTAGGGCAACCCTAGGTTTAGGCTAGGGCACCCCTAGGTTTAGGCTAGGGCACCCCTAGGCTTAGGCTAGGGCACCCCTAGGCTTAGGCCAGGGCACCCCTAGGATTAGGCTAAGGCTACGGCTCCCCTAACCTAAGGCTAGGGCACCCCTAGGCTTAGGCTAGGGCACTCCTAGTTTAGGCTAGGGCACCCCTAGGCTTAGGCTAGGGCAACCCTAGGTTTAGGCTAGGGCACCCCTAGGCTTTGGCTAGGGCACCCTAGGCTTAGGCTAGGGCACCCCTAGGATTAGACTAAGGCTACGGCTCCCCTAACCTAAGGCTAGGGCACCCATAGGCATAGGCTAGGCACCCATAGTTTTAGGCTAGTGCACCCCTAGGCTTAGGCTAGGGCACCCCTAGGCTTAGGCTAGGGAACCCCTAGGCTTAGGCTAGGGAACCCCTAGGATTAAGATAAGGCAAGGGCTCCCCTAGCCTAAGGCTAGGGCAACACAAGCCTTAGGCCAGGGCACCCCTAGTCTTAAGCTAGGGCACTCGTAGGCTTAGGCTAAGGCTAGGGCTCCTCTAGCCTAAGGCTAGGGCACCCCTAGGCTTTGGCTAGGGCACGCCTAGGCTTAGGTTAGGGAACCCCTAGGCTTTGCTAGGGCAACCTATGCTTAGGCTAGGGCACCCCTAGGCATAGGCTAAAGCTAGGGCTTCCCTAGCCTAAGGCTAGGGCACCCCGAGGCTTAGGCTAACGCACCCCTAGGCTTAAGCTAGGGAACCCCTAGGCTTAGGCTTAGGCTAAGGATCCCCTAGCCTAAGGATAGGGCACACCTAGGCTTAGGCTAGGGCACCCATAGGTTTAGGCTATGGCTAGGGCTTCCCTATCCTAAGGCTAGGGCACCCTTAAGCTTAGGCTAGGGCACCCCTATGCTTGGCTAAGGCACTCCTAGGCTTACGATATTGTTAGGGCTCCTCTAGCGTAAGGCGAGAGCACCTCTAGGCTTAGGCTAGGCCACGCTAGGCTTAGGCTAGGGCACCCCTAGGTTTAGGCTAGGGCACCCCTAGGCTTAAGCTAGGGCACACCTAGGCTTAGGCTAGGGCAGCCCTAGGCTTAGGCTAAGGCTAGGGCTCCCCTAGCCTAAACTAGGGCGCCCCTAGGCTTAGGCTAGGGCACCACTAGGCTTAGGCTAAGGCTAGGGCTTCCCTAGCCTAAGGCTAATGCACCCCTAGGCTTACGCTAGGGCAGCCCTAGGCTTAGGCTAATGTTAGGGCTCGCCTAGCCTAAAGCTAGGGATCCCCTAGGCTTAGGTTAGGGCACCCCTAGGCTTAGGCTAAGGCTAGGGCTTCCTAGCCTAAGGCTAGGGCACCCTTAGGCTTTGGCTAGGGCACTCCTAGGCTTAGGCTAGGGCACTACTGGGCTTAGGTAGGGAACCCGAATGCTTAGGGTAGGGCACCCCTAGACTTAGGCTAGGGCACCCCTAGGCTTAGGCTAGGGCACCCCTAGGCTTAGGCTAGGGCACCCTCGGCTTAGGCTAGGGCACCCATAGAATTAGGCTAAGGCTAGGGCTCCTCTAACCTAACGCTAGGGCAAACATAGGCTTGGGCTAGGGCTCCCCTAGGCTTAGGCTAGGGCACCCCTAGGCTTAGGATAAGGCTAGGGCTCCCATAGCCTAAGACTAGGGCACCCCTAGGCTTAGGCTAGGGCACCCCTAAGCTTAGGCTAGGGCACCCCTAGTCTTAGGGTAGGGCACCCCTAGGCTTAGGCTAGGGCACCACTAGGCTTAGGCTAAGGCTAGGGCTCCCCTAGCCTGAGGCTAGGGCACCCCTAGGCATAGTCTAGGGCACCCCAAAGCTTAGGCTAGGGCACACCTAGGCTTAGGCTAAGGCTAGGGCACCCCTAGCATAAGGCTAGGGCACACCTAGGCTTATGCTAGGACACTCCTAGGCTTAGGCTAGGGCACCCCTAGGCTTAGGCTAGGGCAACCCTAGGTTTAGGCTAGGGCACACCTAGGCTTAGGCTAGGGCACCCCTAGGCTTAGGCTAGGGCACCCCTAGGATTAGGCTAAGGCTACGGGTCCCCTAACCTAAGGCTAGGGCACCCCTAGGCATAGGCTAAGGCACCCCTAGGCTTAGGCTAGGGCACGCCTAGGCTTAGGCTAGGGCACCCCTAGATTTAGACTAGGGCACCCATACGCTTAAGCTAGGGCACACCTATGCTTAGGCTAGGGCAGCCCTAGGCTTAGGCTAGGGTACCCCTAGGTTTAGGTTAGGGCACTCCTAGGCTTAGGCTATGGAACCCCTAGGCTTAAGCTAAGGCAAGGGCTCCCCTAGCCTAAGGCTAGGGCAACACAAGCCTTATGCTAGGGCACCACTAGGCTTAAGCAAGGGCACCCGTAAGGTTAGGCTAAGGCTAGGGCTCCCGTAGCCTAAGGCTAGGGCACCGCTAGGCTTTAGCTAGGCACGTCTAGGCTTAGGATAGGGAACCCCTAGGCTTAGGCTAGGGCACCCTATGCTTAGGCTAGGGCACCCCTAGGCATAGGCTAAGGCTAGGGTTCCCCTAGCCTAAGGCTAGGGCTTCCCTAGGCTTAGGCTCTGGCACCCCTAAGCTTAGGCTAGGGCACCCCTAGGATTAAGCTAGGGCACCCCTAGGCTTAGGCTTAGGCTAGGTATCCCCTAGCCTAAGGATAGGGCACTCCTAGGCTTAGGCTAGGGCACCCATAGGCTTAGGCTAAGGCTAGAGCTCCCCTAGCCTAAGGCTAGGGCACCCCTAGGCTTAGGCTAGGGCACCCCTAGGCTTGGCTAAGGCACCCCTAGGCTTACGATAATGGTAGGGCTCCCCTAGCCTAAGGCGACGGCACCTCTAGGCTTAGGCTAAGGCACCCCTAGGCTTAGACTTGGGCACCCCTAGGTTTAGGCTAGGGCACCCCTAGGATTAAGCAAGGGCACACCTAGGCTTTGGCTAGGGCAGCCCTAGGCTTAGGCTAAGGCTAGGGCTCCCCTACTCTAAGGTTAGGGCACCCCTAGACTTAGGCTAGGGCACCCCTAGGCTTAGGCTAGGGCACCCCAAGGCTTAAGCTAGGGCACACCTAGGCTTAGGCTAGGGAAGCCCTAGGCTTAGGCTAAGGCTAGGGCTCCCCTATCCTAAGGCTACGGCACCCCTAGGCTTAGGCTAGGGCACCCCTAGGCTTAGGCTAAGGCACCCGTAGGCTTAGGCTAGGGCACCCCTAGGCTTAGGTTAGGGCACCCCTAGGTTTAGGATAGGGCACCCCTAGGCTTAGGCTAGGGCACCCCTAGGATTAGGCTAAGGCTACGGCTCTCCTAACCTAAGGCTAGTGCACCCCTAGGCATAGGCAAGGGCACCCCTAGGCTTAGGCTAGGGCATCCCTAGGCTTAGGCTAGGGCAGCCCTAGACTCAGGCTAGGACACAACTAGGCTTAGGAAGGGCACCCCTAGGCTTAGGCTAAGGCTAGGGCTCCCATAGGATCAGGCTAGGGCACCCCTACACTTAGGCTAGGGCACGACTAGGCTTAGGCTAAGGCTAGGGATCCCCTAGCGTAAGGCTAGGGCACCCCTAGGCTTAGGCTAGGGCACCCCTAGGCTTAGGCTAAGGTTAGGGCTCCCCTAGCCTAAGGCTAGGGCACCCCTAAGCTTAGGCTAGGGCACCGCTAGACTTAGGATAAGGCACCCCTAGGCTGAGGCTAGGGCACCCCTCGGCTTAGGCTAGGACACCACTAGGCTTAGGAAGGGCACCCCTAGACTTTGGCTAAGGCTAGGGCTCCCCTAGCCTAAGGCTAGGGCACCCCTAGGCTTAGGTTAGGGCACACCTAGGCTTAGGCTAGGGCACCCCTAGGCTTAGGCTAGGGCACCCAAAGGCTTAAGCTAGGGAACCCCTAGGATTAGGTTAAGGCTACAGCTCCCCTAACATAAGGCTAGGGCACCCCTAGACCTAGACTAGGGCACTCCTAGGCTTAGGCTAGGGCAACCCTAGGTTTATGCTAGGGCACCCCTAGGCTTAGGCTAGGGCACTCCTAGGCTTAGGCTAGGGCACCCCTAGGATTAGGCTAAGGCTACGGCTCCCCTAACCTAAGTCTAGGGCTCCCCTAGGGTTAAGCTATGGCACCCCTAGGCTTAGAGTAAGGCTTGGGCTCCCCTAGCTTAAAACTAGGGCACCCCTAAGCTTAGGCTAGGGCACCCCCAGTTTTAGGCTAGGGCGGCCCTAGGCTTAGGCTAAGGCTAGGGCTCCCCTAGCCTAATGCTAGGGCACCCATAAGCTTAGACTAGGGCACGCCTAGGCTTAGGCTAGGGCACCCCTAGGTTTAGGATAGGGCACCCCTAGGCTTAGGTTAGGGCATCCCAAGGCTTAGGCTAGGGCACCCCTAGGCTTAGGCTAAGGCTAGGGTTCCCCTAGTCTAAGGCTAGGGCACCCTTAGGCTTAGGCTAGGGCAGCCCTAGGCTTAAGCTAAGGCACCCGTAGGCTTAGGCTAGGGCACCCCTACGCTTAGTTTAGGACACCCCTAGGCTTAGACTAGGGCACCCCTAGGCATAGGCTAGGGCACCCCTAGGCTTAGGCTAGGGCATCCCTAGGCTTAGGCTAGGGCAGCCCTAGGCTTAGGCTAGGACACCACTAGGCTTAGGAAGCGCACCCCTAGGCTTGGGCTAATGCTAGGGCTCCCATAGGATCAGGCTAGGGCACCCTTACACTTAGGCTAGGGCACCACTAGGCTTAGGCTAAGGCTAGGGATCCCCTAGCGTAAGGCTAGGGCACCCCTAGACTTAGGCTAGGGCACCCCTAGGTTAAGGCTAGGGCACCCCTAGGCTTAAGCTAGGGCACACTTAGGCTTAGGCTAGGGAAGCCCTAAGCTTAGGCTAAGGCTAGGGCTCCCCTATCCTAAGGCTGGGGCACCCCTAGGCTTAGGGTAGGGCACCTCTAGGCTTAGGCTAGGGCACCCCTAGGCATAGGCTAGGGCACCCCTAGGTTTAGGCTAGGGCACCGCTAGGCTTAGGCTAGGGTAATCCTAGGCTTAGGCTGGGGCACCCCTAGGCTTAGGCGAGGGGACACCTAGGTTTAGGCTAGGGCACACCTAGGCTTAAGCTAGGGAACACCTAGGCTTAGGCTAGGGCAACCCTAGGCTTAGGTTAAGGCTAGGGCTCCCATAGCCTAAGACTAGGGCACCCCTAGGCTTAGGGTAGGGCACCCATAGGCTTAGGTTAGGGCACCCCTAGGCTTAGGCTAGGGCACCCCTAGGCTTAGGCTAAGGCTAGGGCTCCCCTAGGCTAACCCTAGGGCACCCCTAAGCTTAGGCTAGGGCACCCCTAAGCTTAGGCTAGGGTACCCCTAGGCTTAGGCTAGGGCAACCCTAGGCTTAGTCTAAGGCTAGGGCTCACCTAGCCTAAGGCTAGGGCACCCCTAGGCATAGGCTAGGGCACCCCTAAGCTTAGGCTAGGGCAGACCTAGGCTTAGGCTAAGGCTAGGGCACCCCTAGCCTAAGGCTAGGGCACCCCTAGGCTTAGGCTAGGGCTCTCCTAGGCTTAGGCTAGGGCACCCCAAGGCTTAGGCTAGGGCAACCCTAGGTTTAGGCTAGGGCACCCCTAGGTTTAGGCTAGGGCACCCCTAGGCTTAGGCTAGGGCACCCCTAGGCTTAGGCCAGGGCACCCCTAGGATTAGGCTAAGGCTACGGCTCCCCTAACCTAAGGCTAGGGCACCCCTAGGCTTAGGCTAGGGAATTCCTAGTTTAGGCTAGGGCACCCCTAGGCTTAGGCTAGGGCAACCCTAGGTTTAGGCTAGGGCACCCCTAGGCTTTGGCTAGGGCACCCTAGGCTTAGGCTAGGGCACCCCTAGGATTAGACTAAGGCTACGGCTCCCCTAACCTAAGGCTAGGGCACCCATAGGCATAGGCTAGGCACCCATAGTTTTAGGCTAGTGCACCCCTAGGCTTAGGCTAGGGCACCCCTAGGCTTAGGCTAGGGAACCCCTAGGCTTAGGCTAGGGAACCCCTAGGATTAAGATAAGGCAAGGGCTCCCCTAGCCTAAGGCTAGGGCAACACAAGCCTTAGGCCAGGGCACCCCTAGTCTTAAGCTAGGGCACCCGTAGGCTTAGGCTAAGGCTAGGGCTCCTCTAGCCTAAGGCTAGGGCACCCCTAGGCTTTGGCTAGGGCACGCCTAGGCTTAGGTTAGGGAACCCCTAGGCTTTGCTAGGGCACCCTATGCTTAGGCTAGGGCACCCCTAGGCATAGGCTAAAGCTAGGGCTTCCCTAGCCTAAGGCTAGGGCACCCGGAGGCTTAGGCTAACGCACCCCTAGGCTTAAGCTAGGGAACCCCTAGGCTTAGGCTTAGGCTAAGGATCCCCTAGCCTAAGGATAGGGCACACCTAGGCTTAGGCTAGGGCACCCATAGGTTTAGGCTATGGCTAGGGCTTCCCTAGCCTAAGGCTAGGGCACCCTTAAGCTTAGGCTAGGGCAGCCCTATGCTTGGCTAAGGCACTCCTAGGCTTACGATATTGTTAGGGCTCCTCTAGCGTAAGGCGAGAGCACCTCTAGGCTTAGGCTAGGGCACGCTAGGCTTAGGCTAGGGCACCCCTAGGTTTAGGCTAGGGCACCCCTAGGCTTAAGCTAGGGCACACCTAGGCTTAGGCTAGGGCAGCCCTAGGCTTAGGCTAAGGCTAGGGCTCCCCTAGCCTAAACTAGGGCGCCCCTAGGCTTAGGCTAGGGCACCCCTAGGCTTAGGCTAAGGCTAGGGCTTCCCTAGCCTAAGGCTAATGCACCCCTAGGCTTACGCTAGGGCAGCCCTAGGCTTAGGCTAATGTTAGGGCTCGCCTAGCCTAAAGCTAGGGATCCCCTAGGCTTAGGTTAGGGCACCCCTAGGCTTAGGCTAAGGCTAGGGCTTCCTAGCCTAAGGCTAGGGCACCCTTAGGCTTTGGCTAGGGCACTCCTAGGCTTAGGCTAGGGCACTACTGGGCTTAGGTAGGGAACCCGAATGCTTAGGGTAGGGCACCCCTAGACTTAGGCTAGGGCACCCCTAGGCTTAGGCTAGGGCACCCCTAGGCTTAGGCTAGGGCACCCTCGGCTTAGGCTAGGGCACCCATAGACTTAGGCTAAGGCTAGGGCTCCTCTAACCTAACGCTAGGGCAAACATAGGCTTGGGCTAGGGCTCCCCTAGGCTTAGGCTAGGGCACCCCTAGGCTTAGGATAAGGCTAGGGCTCCCATAGCCTAAGACTAGGGCACCCCTAGGCTTAGGCTAGGGCACCCCTAAGCTTAGGCTAGGGCACCCCTAGTCTTATGGTAGGGCACCCCTAGGCTTAGGCTAGGGCACCACTAGGCTTAGGCTAAGGCTAGGGCTCCCCTAGCCTGAGGCTAGGGCACCCCTAGGCATAGTCTAGGGCACCCCAAAGCTTAGGTTAGGGCACACCTAGGCTTAGGCTAAGGCTAGGGCACCCCTAGCATAAGGCTAGGGCACACCTAGGCTTATGCTAGGACACTCCTAGGCTTAGGCTAGGGCACCCCTAGGCTTAGGCTAGGGCAACCCTAGGTTTAGGCTAGGGCACACCTAGGCTTAGGCTAGGGCACCCCTAGGATTAGGCTAAGGCTACGGGTCCCCTAACCTAAGGCTAGGGCACCCATAGGCATAGGCTAAGGCACCCCTAGGCTTAGGCTAGGGCACGCCTAGGCTTAGGCTAGGGCACCCCTAGATTTAGACTAGGGCACCCATACGCTTAAGCTAGGGCACACCTATGCTTAGGCTAGGGCAGCCCTAGGCTTAGGCTAGGGTACCCCTAGGTTTAGGTTAGGGCACTCCTAGGCTTAGGCTATGGAACCCCTAGGCTTAAGCTAAGGCAAGGGCTCCCCTAGCCTAAGGCTAGGGCAACACAAGCCTTATGCTAGGGCACCCCTAGGCTTAAGCAAGGGCACCCGTACGGTTAGGCTAAGGCTAGGGCTCCCGTAGCCTAAGGCTAGGGCACCGCTAGGCTTTAGCTAGGCACGTCTAGGCTTAGGATAGGGAACCCCTAGGCTTAGGCTAGGGCACCCTATGCTTAGGCTAGGGCACCCCTAGGCATAGGCTAAGGCTAGGGTTCCCCTAGCCTAAGGCTAGGGCTTCCCTAGTCTTAGGCTCTGGCACCCCTAAGCTTAGGCTAGGGCACCCCTAGGATTAAGCTAGGGCACCCCTAGGCTTAGGCTTAGGCTAGGTATCCCCTAGCCTAAGGATAGGGCACTCCTAGGCTTAGGCTAGGGCACCCATAGGCTTAGGCTAAGGCTAGAGCTCCCCTAGCCTAAGGCTAGGGCACCCCTAGGCTTAGGCTAGGGCACCCCTAGGCTTGGCTAAGGCACCCCTAGGCTTACGATAATGTTAGGGCTCCCCTAGCCTAAGGCGACGGCACCTCTAGGCTTAGGCTAAGGCACCCCTAGGCTTAGACTTGGGCAACCCTAGGTTTAGGCTAGGGCACCCCTAGGATTAAGCAAGGGCACACCTAGGCTTAGGCTAGGGCAGCCCTAGGCTTAGGCTAAGGCTAGGGCTCCCCTACTCTAAGGCTAGGGCACCCCTAGACTTAGGCTAGGGCACCCCTAGTCTTAGGCTAAGGCTAGGGCTTCCCTAGCCTAAGGCTAGGGCACCCTAGGCTTAGGCTAGGGCAGCCCTAGGCTTAGACTAAGGTTAGGGCTCACCTAGCCTAAGGCTAGGGATCCCCTAGGCTTAGGTTAGGGCACCCCTAGGCTTAGGCTAGGGCAACCCTAGGCTTAGGTTAGGGCACGCCTAGGCTTAGGATAGGGCACCCCTAGGTTTAGGCTAGGGCACCCATAGGCTTAAGCTAGGGCACACCTAGGCTTAGGCTACGGCAGCCCTAGGCTTTGGCTAGGGAACCCCTAGGATTAAGCTAAGGCAAGGGCTCCCCTAGCCTAAGGCTAGGGCAACACAAGCCTTAGGCTAGGGCACCCCTAGGCTTAAGCTAGGGCACCCGTAGGCTTAGGCTAAGGCTAGGGCTCCCCTAGCCTAAGGCTAGGGCACCCCTAAGACTTTGGCTAGGGCACCCCTAGGCTTAGGCTAGGGCACCCCTAGGCTTAGGCTAGGGCACCCCTAAGCTTAGGCTAGGGCACCCCTAGTCTTAGGGTAGGGCACCCCTAGGCTTAGGGTAGGGCACACCTAGGCATAGGCAAGGCACCCCTAAGCTTAGGCTAGGGCACACCTAGGCTTAGGCAAAGGCTAGGGCACCCCTAGCCTAAGGCTAGGGCACCCCTAGGCTTAGGCTAGGGCTAGGGCTCACCTAGCCCAAGGCTAGGGCACCCCTAGGCATAGGCTAGGGCACCCCTAAGCTTAGGCTATGGCACACCTAGGCTTAGGTTAAGGCTACGGCTCCCCTAACGTAAGGCTAGGGCACCCCTAGGCATAGGCTAGGTCACGCCTAGGCTTAGGCTAGGGCACCCCTAGGTTTAGGCTAGGGCACCCTTAGTCTTAAACTAGGGCACACCTAGGCTTAGGCTAGGGTACCCCTAGGCATAGATTAGGGCACCCCTAGGCTTAGGCTAGGGCACCCCTAGGTTTAGGCTAGGGCACCCATAGGCTTAAGCTAGGGCACACCTAGGCTTAGGCTAGGGCAGCCCTAGGCTTAAGATAGGGAACCCCTAGGCTTAGGCTAGGGCACCCTATGCTTAGGCTAGGGCTCCCCTAGGCATAGGCTAAGTCAAGGGTTCCCCGAGCCTAAGGATAGGGCTTCCCTAGCCTTAGGCTAGGGCACCCCTAGGCTTAGGCTAGGTCCCCCTTAGGCTTAAGCTAGGGCACCCCTAGGCTTAGGCTTAGGCTAGGTATCCCCTAGCCTAAGGATAGGGCACTCCTAGGTTTAGGCTAGGGCACCCATGGGCTTAGGCTAAGGCTAGGGCTCCCCTATCCTAAGGTTAGGGCACCCCTAGGCTGAGGCTAGGGCATCCCTAGGCTTGGCTAAAGCACCCCTAGGCTTACGATATTGTTAGGGCTCCCCTAGCCTAAGGCGAGGGCACCTCTAGGCTTAGGCTAGCTCACCCCTAGGCTTAGGCTACGGCACCCCTAGGTTTAGGCTAGGGCACCTCAAGGCTTAAGCTAGGGCACACCTAGGCTTAGGCTAGGGCAGCCCTAGGCTTAGGCTAAGGCTAGGGCTCCCCTAGCCTAAGGCTAGGGCACCCCAAGGGTTAGGCTAGGGCACCCCTAGGCTTAGGCTAAGGCTAGGGCTTCCCTAGCCTAAGGCTAGGACACCCCAAGGCTTAGGCTAGGGCAGCCCTAGGCTTAGGCTAAGGTAAGGGCTCGCCTAGCCTAAGGCTAGGGATCCCCTAGGCTTATGTTAGGGCACCCCTAGGCTTAGGCTAGGTCAACCCTAGGCTTAGGTTAGGGCACGGCTACGCTTAGGATAGGGAACCCCTACGCTTAGGCTAGGGTACCCTAGGCTTAGGCTAGTGCTCCCCTAGGCATAGGCTGAGGCTAGGGTTCCCCTAGCCTAAGGCTAGAGCACCCCTAGGCTTAGGCTAGGGCACCCCTAGGCTTAGGCTAGGGCACCCCTAGGCTTATGCTAGGGCACCCCTAGGCTTAGGCTTAGGCTAGGGATCCCCTAGACTAAGTATAGGGCAATCCTAGGCTTAGGCTAGGGCACCCACAGGCTTAGGCTAAGGCTAGGGCTCCCCTAGCCTAAGCCTAGGGCACCCCTAGGCTTAGGCTAGGGCAACCCTAGGCTTGGCTAAGGCACGCCTAGGCTTACGATATTTTTAGGGCTCTCCTAGCCTAAGGCGAGAGCACCTCTAGGCTTAGGCTAGGGCATCCCTAGGCTTAAGCTAGGGCACACCTAGGCTTAGGCTAGGGCAGCCCTAGGCTTAGGCTAGGGCTAGGGCACCCCTAGGCTTAGGCTAGGGCACCCCTAGGCTTAGGCTAGGGTTAGGGCTCGCCTAGCCTAAGGCTAGGGCACCCCTAGGCTTAGGCTAGGACACCCCTAGGCTTAGGCTAGGGCACCCCTAGGCTTAGGCTAGGGCACCCCTAGGCTTAGGCTAGGGCACCCCTAGGCTTAAGCTAGGGCACACCTAGGCTTAGGCTAGGGCAGCCCTAGGCTTAGGCTAGGGCAGCCCTAGGCTTAGGCTAGGGCTAGGGCACCCCTAGGCTTAGGCAAGGGCACCCCTAGGCTTAGGCTAGGGTTAGGGCTCGCCTAGCCTAAGGCTAGGGCACCCCTAGGCTTAGGCTAGGACACCCCTGGGCTTAGGCTAGGGCACCCCTAGGCTTAGGCTAGGGCACCCCTAGGCTTAAGCTAGGGCACACCTAGGCTTAGGCTAGGGCAGCCCTAGGCTTAGGCTAGGGCTAGGGCACCCCTAGGCTTAGGCTAGGGCACCCCTAGGCTTAGGCTAAGGTTAGAGCTCGCCTAGCCTAAGGCTAGGGCACCCCTAGGCTTAGGCTAGGACACCCCTAGGCTTAGGCTAGGGCACCCCTAGGCTTAGGCTAGGGCACCCCTAGTCTTAGGCTAAGGCTAGGCCTCCCCTAACCTAAGACTAGGGCTCCCCTAGGCTTAGGCTAGGGCACCCCTAGGCATAGGCTAGGGAACCCCTAGCCTAAGGCTAGGGCACCCCTAGGCTTAGGTTAGGGCACTCCTAGGCTTAGTCTAGGGCACCCCTAGGCTTAGGATAGGGCAACCCTAGGCTTAGGCTAGAGCACCCCTAGGCTTAGGCTAGGGCACCCCTAGGCTTAGGCTAAGGCTACGGCTCCCCTTGCCTAAGGCTAGGGCACCCCTAGGCATAGGCTAGGGCACCCCAAGCTTAGGCTATGGCACCCCTAGGCTTAGGCTAGGGCACCCCTAGGTTTAGGCTAGGGCACCCCTAGGCTTAAGCTAGGGCACACCTAGGCTTAGGCTAGGGCAGCCACAGGCTTAGGCTAGGGCACCCCTAGGCTTAGGCTAGGGCACCCATAGGCTTAGGCTAGGGAACCCCTAGGCTTAAGCTAAGGCTAGGGCTCCCCTAGCCTAAGCCTAGGGCAACACAAGTCTTAGGCTAGGGCACCCGTAGGCTAAGGTTAAGGCTAGGGAACCCCTAGCCTAAGGCTAGGGCACCCCTAGGCTTTGGCTAGGGCACCCCTAGGCTTAGGATAGGGAACCCCTAGGCTTAGGCTAGGGCACCCTAGGCTTAGACTAGGGAACCCCTAGGTATAGGCTAAGGCTAGGGCTCCCCTAGCCTAAGGCTAAGGCACACCTAGGCTTAGGCTAGGGTACCCCTAGGCTTAGGCTAGGGCACCCCTAGGCTTAAGCTAGGGCACCCCTAGGCTTAGGCTTAGGCTAGGGATCCCCTAGCCTAAGGGAGGGCACCTCTAGGCTTAGGCTAGGGCACCCTAAGGCTTCGGCTAAGGTGAGGACTCCCCTAGCATAAGGATAGGGCACCCCTAGGCTTAGACTAAGGCTAGGGCTCCCCTAGCCTAAAACTAGGGCACCCCTAAGCTTAGGCTAGGGCACCCCTAGTTTTAGGCTAGGGCGGCCCTAGGCTTAGTATAACGCTGGGGCTCCCCAGCCTAAGGCTAGGGCACCCCTAGGCTTAGGCTAGGGCACCCCTAGGCTTAGGCTAGAGCACCCCTAGGTTTAGGCTAGGACACCCCTAGGCTTAGGCTAGGGCACCCGTAGGCTTAGCCTAAGGCTAGGGAACCCCTAGGCTTAGGCTAGGGCACCCCTAGGTTTAGGCTCGGGCACCCCTAGGCTTAGGCTAAAGCTAGGGCTTCGGAAGCCTAAGGCTAGGGCACCCTTAGGCTTTGGCTAGGGCACCCCTAGGCTTAGGCAAGGGCACTACTAGGCTTACGTAGGGAACCACTATGCTTAGGGTAGGGCACCCCTAGACTTAGGCTAGGGCACCCCTAGCCTTAGGCTAGGGCACCCCTCGGCTTAGGCAAGGGCACCCCTAGGCTTAGGCTAAGGCTAGGGCTCCTCTAGCCTAACGCTAGGGCAAACCTAGGCTTGGGCTAGGGCACGCTTAGGCTTAGGCTAGGGCACCCCTAGGCTTAGGCTAGGGCACCCTAAGGCTTCGGCTAAGGCGAGGACTCCCCTAGCATAAGGATAGGGCACCCCTAGGCTTAGACTAAGGCGAGGGCTCCCCTAGCTTAAAACTAGGGCACCCCTAAGCTTAGGCTAGGGCACCCCTAGTTTTAGGCTAGGGCGGCCCTAGGCTAAGGCTAGGGCAACCCTAGGCTTAGGCTAAGGCTAGGGCTCCCATAGACTAAGACTAGGGCACCCCTAGGCTTAGGTCAGGGCACCCCTAGGCTTAGGCTAGGGCACCCCTAGTCTTAGGGTAAGGCACCCCTAGGCTTAGGCTAGGGCACCCCTAGGCTTAGGCTAAGGCTAGGGCTCACCTTGCTTAAGTCTAGGGCACCCCTAGGCATAGGCTAGGGCACCCCTAAGCTTAGGCTAGGGCACCCCTAGGATTAGGCTAAGGCTACGGCTCCCCTAACCTAAGGCTAGGGCACCCCTAGGCATAGGCTAAGGCACCCCTAGGCTTAGGCTAGGGCACCCCTAGGCTTAGGCTAGGGCACCCCTAGGTTTAGGCTAGGGCACCCAAAGGCTTAAGCTAGGGCACACCTAGGCTTAGGCTAGGGCAGCCCTAGGCTTAGGCTAGGGCACCCCTAGGCTTATGCTAGGGCACCCCTAGGCTTAGGCTAGGGAACCCCTAGGCTTAAGCTAAGGCAAGGGTCCCCTAGCCTAAGGCTAGGTCAACACAAGCCTTAGGCTAGGGCACCACAAGGCTTAAGCTAGGGCACCCGTAGACTTAGGCTAAGGCGAGGTCTCCCCTAGCCTAAGGCTAGGGCACCCCTAGGCTTAGGCTAGGGCACCCCTAGGTTTAGGCTAGGGCACCCCTAGGCTTAAGCTAGGGCACACCTAGGCATAGGCTAGGGAAGCCCTAGGCTTAGGCTAAGGTTAAGGCTCACCTAGCCTAAGGCTAGGGCACCCCTAGTCTTAGGCTAGGGTAATCCTAGGCTTAGGCTAGGGCACCCCTAGGCTTAGGCTAGGGCACCCCTAGACTTAAGCTAGGGCACCCCTAGGCTTAGGCTAGGGCAGCCCTAGGCTTAGGCTAGGGCTAGGGCACCCCTAGGCTTAGGCTAGGGCACCCCTAGGCTTAGGCTAGGGTTAGGGCTCGCCTAGCCTAAGGCTAGGGCACCCCTAGGCTTAGGCTAGGACACCCCTAGGCTTAGGCTAGGGCACCCCTAGGCTTAGGCTAGGGCACCCCTAGGCTTAAGCTAGGGCACACCTAGGCTTAAGCTAGGGCAGCCCTAGGCTTAGGCTAGGGCTAGGGCACCCCTATGCTTAGGCTAGGGCACCCCTAGGCTTAGGCTAAGGTTAGAGCTCACCTAGCCTAAGGCTCGGGCACCCCTAGGCTTAGGCTAGGACACCCCTAGGCTTAGGCTAGGGCACCCCTAGGCTTAGGCTAGGGCACCCCTAGGCTTAGGCTAAGGCTAGGGCTCCCCTAACCTAAGACTAGGGCTCCCCTAGGCTTAGGCTTGGGCACCCCTAGGCATAGGCTAGGGATCCCCTAGCCTAAGGCTAGGGCACCCCTAGGCTTAGGTTAGGGCACTCCTAGGCTTAGTCTAGGGCACCCCTAGGCTTAGGCTAGGGCAACCCTAGGCTTAGGCTAGAGCACCCCTAGGCTTAGGCTAGGGCACCCCTAGGCTTAGGCTAAGGCTACGGCTTCCCTAGCCTAAGGCTAGGGCACCCCTAGGCATAGGCTAGGGCACCCCAAGCTTAGGCTAGGGCACCCCTAGTCTTAGGCTAGGGCACCCGTAGGTTTAGGCTAGGGCACCCCTAGGCTTAAGCAAGGGCACACTTAGGCTTAGGCTAGGGCAGCCCTAGGCTTAGGCTAGGGCACCCCTAGGCTTAGGCTAGGGCACCCATAGGCTTAGGCTCGGAACCCCTAGGCTTAAGCTAAGGCTAGGGCTCCCCTAGCCTAAGGCTAGGGCAACACAAGCCTTAGTCTAGGGCACCCGTAGGCTAAGGTTAAGGCTAGGGAACCCCTAGCCTAAGGCTAGGGCACCCCTAGGCTTTTGCTAGGGCACCCCTAGGCTTAGGATATGGAACCCCTAGGCTTAGGCTAGGGCACCCTAGGCTTAGGCTAGGGAACCCCTAGGTATAGGCTAAGGCTAGGGCTCCCCTAGCCTAAGGCTAAGGCACACCTAGGCTTAGGCTAGGGTACCCCTAGGCTTAGGCTAGGGCACCCCTCGGCTTAAGCTAGGGCACCCCTAGGCTTAGGCTTAGGCTAGGGATCCCCTAGCCTAAGGGAGGGCACCTCTGGACTTAGGCTAGGGCACCCCTAGGCTTAGGCTAGGGCACCCTAAGGCTTCGGCTAAGGTGAGGATTCCCCTAGCATAAGGATAGGGCGCCCCTAGGCTTAGACTAAGGCTAGGGCTTCCCTAGCCTAAAACTAGGGCACCCCTAAGCTTAGGCTAGGGCACCCCTAGTTTTAGGCTAGGGCGGCCCTAGGCTTAGTATAAGCCTAGGGCTCCCCAGCCTAAGGCTAGGGCACCCCTAGGCTTAGGCTAGGGCACCCCTTGGCTTAGGCTAGAGCACCCCTAGGTTTAGGCTAGGACACCCCTAGGCTTAGGCTAGGGCACCCGTAGGCTTAGGCTAAGGCTAGGGAACCCCTAGGCTTAGGCTAGGGCACCCCTAGGTTTAGGCTCGGGCACCCCTAGGCTTAAGATAGGGCACACCTAGGCTTAGGCTAGGGAAGCCCTAGGCTTAGGCTAAGGCTAAGGCTCCCCTAGCCTAAGGCTAGGGCACCCCTAGGTTAGGCTAGGGCACCCCTAGGCTTAGGCTAAGATAATCCTAGGCTTAGGCTAGGGCACCCCTAGGCTTAAGCTAGGGCACACCTAGGCTTAGGCTAGGGAAGCCCTAGGCTTAGGCTAAGGCTAAGGCTCCCCTAGCCTAAGGCTAGGGCACCCCTAGGTTAGGCTAGGGCACCCCTAGGATTTGGCTAGGGCACCCCTAGTCTAAGGCTCGGGCACCCCTAGGCTTAGGCTATAGCACCCCTAGGCTTACGCTAGTGCACCCCTAGGCTTAGGCTAAGACTAGGGCTCCCCAACCTAAGGCTAGGGCACCCCTATCCTTAGACTTAGGCACCCCTTGGCATTGGCTAGGGAACCCCTAGCCTAAGGCTAGGGCACCCCTAGGCTTAGGCTAGGGCACCCCTAGGCTTAGGCTAGTGCACCCCTAGACTTAGGCTAAGGCTAGGGCACCCATAGGCTCAGGCTAGGGCACCCCTACACTAGACTAGGGCACCACTAGCCTTAGGCTAAGGCTAGGGATCCCCTAGCGTAAGGCTAGGGCACCCCTAGGCTTAGGCTAGGGCACCCCTAGGCTTAGGCTAAGGATAGGGCACCCATAGGCTCAGGCTAGGGCACCCCTACACTTAGACTAGGGCACCACTAGGCTTAGGCTAAGGCTAGGGATCCCCTAGCGTAAGGCTAGGGCACACCTAGGTTTAGGCTAGGGCACCCCTAGGCTTAGGCTAAGGCTAGGGCTCCCCTAGCCTAAGGCTAGGGAACCCCTAAGCTTAGGCTAGGGCACCGCTAGACTTAGGCTAGGGCACCCCTAGGCTTGGCTAGGGCACCACTAGGCTTAGGCTAATGCTAGGGCTCCCCTAGCCTAATGCCAGGGCACCCCTAGGCGTAGGGTAGGGCAACCCTAGGCTTAGGCTAGGGCACCCAAAGGCTTAGGCTACGGAACCCCTACGCTTAGGCTAGGGCAACCCTAGGCTTAGGCTAGGACACCACTAGGCTTAGGAAGGGCACCCCTAGGCTTAGGCTAAGGCTAGGGCTCCCCTAGCCTAAGGCCAGGGCACCCCTAGTCTTAGGTTACGGCACCCCTAGGCTTAGGCCTGGGCAACCCTAGGCTTAGGTTAGGGCACCGCTAGGCTTAGGCTAGGGCACCCCTAGGCTTAGGCTAAGGCTAGGGCTTCCCTACCCTAAGACTAGGGCACCCTTGGGCTTAGGCTAGGGCACCGCTAGGCTTAGGCTAGTGCACCCCTAGGCTTAGGCTAAGGCTAGGGCTTCCCTAGCCTAAGGCTAGGGCACCCTTAGGCTTAGCCTAGGACACCCCTAAGCTTAGGCTAGGGCACCCCTAAGTTTAGGCTAGGGCACCCATAGGCTTAAGCTAGGGCACACCTAGGCTTAGGCTTAGGCTTAGGCTAGGGATCCCCTAGGCTAAGGCTAGGGCACCCCTAGGGTTAGGCTAGGGCACCACTAGGCTTAGGCTAGGGCTAGGGCTCCTCTAGCCTAAGGCTAGGGCACCACTAGGCTTAGGCTAGGGCACCACTAGGCTTAGGCTAGGGCACCCCTAGGCTTAGGCTAGGGTACCCTTAGGCTTAGGCTAAGGCTAGGGAACCCCTAGGCTTAGGCTAGTGCACCCCTAGGTTTAGGCTAGGGCACCCCTAGGCTTAGACTAGGGCACCCCTAAGTTTAGGCTAGGGCACCCATAGGCTTAAGCTAGGGCACACCTAGGCTTAGGCTAGGGCAGCCCTAGGCTTAGGCTACGGCACCCCTAGGCTTAGGCTAGGGCACCCTTAGGCTTAGGCTAGGCAACCCCTAGGCTTAGGCTAGGGCACCCCTAGGCTTAGGCTTAGGCTTAGGCTAGGGATCCCCTAGGCTAAGGATAGGGCACTCCTAGGCTTAGGCTAGGGCACCCCTAGGCTTAGGCTAGGGCACCCCTAGGCTTAAGCTAGGGCACCCCTAGGCTTAGGCTAAGGCTAGGGCTCCCCTAGCCTAAGGCTAGGGCACTCCTAGGCTTAGGCTAGTGCACCCCTAAGCTGAAGCTAGGGCACCCCTAGGCTTAGGCTTAGGCTAGGGATCCCCTAAGCTAAGGATAGGGCACTCCTAGGCTTAGGCTATGGCACCCATAGGCTTAGGCTAAGGCTAGGGCTCCCATAGCCTAAGGCTAGGGCACCCCTAGGCTTAGGCTAGGGCACCACTAGGCTTGGCTAAGGCACCCCTAGGCTTACGATATTGTTAGGGCTCCCCTACACTAAGGCGAGGGCACCTCTAGGCTTAGGCTAGGGCACCCCTAGGCTTAGGCTAGGGCAGCCCTAGGTTTAGGCTACGGCACCCCTAGGCTTAAGCTAGGGCACACCTAGGCTTAGGCTAGGGCAGCCCTAGGCTTAGGCTAAGGCTGGGGCTCCCCTAGCCTAAGGCTAGGGCACCCCTAGGCTTAGGCTAGGGCACCCCTAGGCTTAGGCAAGGGCAACCCTAGGCTTAGGTTAGGGCACCGCTAGGCTTAGGCTAGGGCACCCTTAGGTTTTGGCTAGGGCACCTCTAGACTTAGGCTAGGGCACTACTAGGCTTAGGTAGGGAAACCCTATGCTTAGGGTAGAGCACCCCTAGACTTAGGCTAGGGCACCCCTAGGCTCAGGCTAGGGCACTCCTAGGCTTAGGCTAGGGCACCCCTCGGCTTAGGCTAGGGCACCCCTAGGCTTAGGCTAAGGCTAGGGCTTCCCTAGCCTAAGGCTAGGGCACCCTTAGGCTTAGGCTAGGGCACCCCTAGGATTAGGCTAGGGCACCCCTAGGCTTAGGAAGGGAACCCCTATGCTTAGGCTAGGGCACCCCTAGGCTTAGGCTACGACACCACTAGGCTTAGGAAGGGCACCCCTAGGCTTAGGCTAAGGCTACGGTTCCCCTAGCCTAGGGCTAGGGCACCCCTAGGCTTAGGCTAGGGCACCCCTAGGCTTAGGCTAGGGCACCCCTAGGCTTAGGCTAGGGCACCCATAGGCTTAGGCTAGGGAACCACTAGGCTTAAGCTAAGGCTAGGGCTCCCCTAGCCTAAGGCTAGGGCAACACAAGCCTAAGGCTAGGGCACCCCTAGGCTTAAGCTAGGGCACCCGTAGCCTTAGGTTAATGCTAGGGCTCCCCTAGCCAAAGGCTAGGGCACCCCTAGACTTTGACTAGGGCACCCCTAGGCTTAATATAGGGAACCCCAATGCTTAGGCTAGGGCACCCTAGGCTTAGGCTAGGGCACCCCTAGGCATAGGCTAAGGTTAGGGCTCCCTAGCATAAGGCTAGGGCACCCCTAGGCTTAGGCTAAGGCTAGGGTTCACCTAGCCTAAGGCTAGGGCACCCTAGGCTTAGGCTAGGGCAGCCCGAGGTTTAGGCTAGGACACCCCTAGGCTTCGGCTAGGGCACCCCTAGGCTTAGGCTAAGGCTAGGGCTCCCCTAGCCTAAGGCTAGGGCACCCCTATGCTTAGTCTAGGGCACCCCTAGGCTTAAGCTAGGGCACCCCTGGGCTTAGGCTAAGGCTAGGGCTCCCCTAGCCTAAGGCTAGGGCACCCCTAGGCTTTGGCTAGGGCACGCCTTGGCTTAGGATAGTGAACCCCTAGGCTTAGGCTAGGGCACCCTAGGCTTAGGCTAGGGCACCCCTAGGCATAGGCTAAGGCTAGGGTTCCCCTAACCTAAGGCTAGGGCACCCCTAGGCTTAGGCTAGTGCACCCCTAGGCTTAGGCTAGGGCACCGCTAGGCTTAAGCTAGGGCACCCCTAGGCTTAGGCTTAGGCTAGGGATCCCCTAAGCTAAGGATAGGCACTCCTAGGCTTAGACTAGGGCACACATAGGCTTAGGCTAAGGCTAGGGCTCCCCTAGCCTAAGGCTAGGGCACCCCTTGGCTTAGGCTAGGGCACCCCTAGACTTGGCTAAGGCACCCCTAGGCTTACGATATTGTTAGGGCTCCCCTACACTAAGGCGAGGGCACCTCTAGGCTTAGGCTAGGGCACCCCTAGGCTTAGGCTAGGGCAGCCCTAGGTTTAGGCTACGGCACCCCTAGGCTTAAGCTAGGGCACACCTAGGTTTAGGCTAGGGCAGCCCTAGGCTTAGGCTAAGGCTGGGGCTCCCCTAGCCTAAGGCTAGGGCACCCCTAGGCTTAGGCTAGGGCACCCCTAGGCTTAGGCTAGGGCAACCCTAGGCTTAGGTTAGGGCACCGCTAGGCTTAGGCTAGGGCACCCTAAGGCTTTGGCTAGGGCACCTCTAGGCTTAGGCTAGGGCACTACTAGGCTTATTTAGGGAAACCCTATGCTTAGGGTAGAGCACCCCTAGACTTAGGCTAGGGCACCCCTAGGCTCAGGCTAGGGCACCCCTAGGCTTAGGCTAGGGCACCCCTCGGCTTAGGCTAGGGCACCCCTAGGCTTAGGCTAAGGCTAGGGCTCCTCTAGCCTAACGCTAAGGCAAACCAAGCCTTGGGCTAGGGCACCCATAGGCTTTGGCTAGGGCACCCTTAGGCTAGGGCTCCCTAAGGCTTCGGCTAAGGTGAGGACTCCCCTAGCATAAGGATAGGGCACCCCTAGGCTTAGACTAAGGCTACGGCTCCCCGAGCCTAAAATTAGGGCACCCCTAAGCTTAGGCTAGGGTACCCCTAGTTTTAGGCTAGGGCGGCCCTAGGCTTAGGCTAAGGCTAGGGCTCCCCTAGCCTAAGGCTAGGGCACCCCTAGGCTTAGGATAGGGCACCCCTAGGCTTAGGCTAGGGCACCCCTAGGATTAGGCTGAGGCTACAGCCCCCTAACCTAAAGTTAGGGCACCCCTAGGCATAGGCTAGGACACCCGTAGGTTTAGGCTAGGGCACCCATAGGCTTTTCCTAGGGCACACCAAGGCTTAGGCTAGGGCAGCCCTAGGCTTAGGCTAGGGCACCCCTAGGCTTAGGCTAGGGAACCCCTAGGCTTAGGCTAGGGCACCCCTAGGCTTAGGCTTAGGCTAGGGATCCCCTAGGCTAAGGATAGGCACTCCTAGGCTTAGGCTATGGCACCCCTAGGCTTAGGCTAGGGTACCCCTAGGATTAAGCTAGGGCACCCCTAGGCTTAGTCTATGGCCAGGGCTCCCCTAGCCTAAGGCTAGGGCACCCCTAGGCTTTGGCTAGGGCACACCTTGGCTTAGAATAGGGAACCCCTAGGCTTAGGCTAGGGCACCCTAGCCTTACCCTAGGGCACCCCTCGGCATAGGCTAAGGATAGGCACTCCTAGGCTTAGGCTAGGGCACCCCTAGGCTTAGGCTAGGGCACCACTAGGCTTAAGCTAGGGTACCCCTAGGCTTTGGCTTAGGCTAGGGATTCCCTAGGCTAAGGATAGGGCACTCCTAGGCTTAGGCTAGGGCACCCATAGGCTTAGGCTAAGGCTAGGGCTCCCCTAGCCTAAGGCTAGGGCACCCCTAGGCTTAGGCTAGGGCACCCCTAGGCTTAGGCTAGGGCAGCCCTAGGTTTAGGCTAGGGCACCCCTAGCCTAAAGTTAGGGCACACCTAGACTTACGCTAGGGCAGCCCTAGGCTTAGGCTAAGGCTTGGGCTCCCCTAGCCTAAGGCTAGGGCACACCAAGGCTTAGGCTAGGGCAGCCCTAGGCTTAGGCTAGGGCACCCCTAGGCTTAGGCTAGGGCAACCCTAGGCTTAGGTTAGGGCACCACTAGGCTTAGGCTAGGGCACCCCTAGGCTTAGGCTAAGGCTAGGGCTTCCCTAGCCTAAGGCTAGGGCACCCTTAGGCTGTGGCTAGGGCACCTCTAGGCTTAGGCTAGGGCACTACTAGGCTTAGGTAGGGAAACCCTAGGCTTAGTCTAGGGCACCCCTAGTTTTAGGCTAGGGCGGCCCTAGGCTTAGGCTAAGGCTAGGGCTCCCCTAGCCTAAGGCTAGGGCACCCCTAGGCTTAGGATAGGGCACCCCTAGGCTTAGGCTAGGGCACCCCTAGGATTAGGCTGAGGCTACAGCCCCCTAACCTAAAGTTAGGGCACCCCTAGGCATAGGCTAGGACACCCGTAGGTTTAGGCTAGGGCACCCATAGGCTTTTCCTAGGGCACACCAAGGCTTAGGCTAGGGCAGCCCTAGGCTTAGGCTAGGGCACCCCTAGGCTTAGGCTAGGGAACCCCTAGGCTTAGGCTAGGGCACCCCTAGGCTTAGGCTTAGGCTAGGGATCCCCTAGGCTAAGGATAGGCACTCCTAGGCTTAGGCTATGGCACCCCTAGGCTTAGGCTAGGGTACCCCTAGGATTAAGCTAGGGCACCCCTAGGCTTAGTCTATGGCCAGGGCTCCCCTAGCCTAAGGCTAGGGCACCCCTAGGCTTTGGCTAGGGCACACCTTGGCTTAGAATAGGGAACCCCTAGGCTTAGGCTAGGGCACCCTAGCCTTACCCTAGGGCACCCCTCGGCATAGGCTAAGGATAGGCACTCCTAGGCTTAGGCTAGGGCACCCCTAGGCTTAGGCTAGGGCACCACTAGGCTTAAGCTAGGGTACCCCTAGGCTTTGGCTTAGGCTAGGGATTCCCTAGGCTAAGGATAGGGCACTCCTAGGCTTAGGCTAGGGCACCCATAGGCTTAGGCTAAGGCTAGGGCTCCCCTAGCCTAAGGCTAGGGCACCCCTAGGCTTAGGCTAGGGCACCCCTAGGCTTAGGCTAGGGCAGCCCTAGGTTTAGGCTAGGGCACCCCTAGCCTAAAGTTAGGGCACACCTAGACTTACGCTAGGGCAGCCCTAGGCTTAGGCTAAGGCTTGGGCTCCCCTAGCCTAAGGCTAGGGCACACCAAGGCTTAGGCTAGGGCAGCCCTAGGCTTAGGCTAGGGCACCCCTAGGCTTAGGCTAGGGCAACCCTAGGCTTAGGTTAGGGCACCACTAGGCTTAGGCTAGGGCACCCCTAGGCTTAGGCTAAGGCTAGGGCTTCCCTAGCCTAAGGCTAGGGCACCCTTAGGCTGTGGCTAGGGCACCTCTAGGCTTAGGCTAGGGCACCCCTAGGATTAGGCTGAGGCTACAGCCCCCTAACCTAAAGTTAGGGCACCCCTAGGCATAGGCTAGGACACCCGTAGGTTTAGGCTAGGGCACCCATAGGCTTTTCCTAGGGCACACCAAGGCTTAGGCTAGGGCAGCCCTAGGCTTAGGCTAGGGCACCCCTAGGCTTAGGCTAGGGAACCCCTAGGCTTAGGCTAGGGCACCCCTAGGCTTAGGCTTAGGCTAGGGATCCCCTAGGCTAAGGATAGGCACTCCTAGGCTTAGGCTATGGCACCCCTAGGCTTAGGCTAGGGTACCCCTAGGATTAAGCTAGGGCACCCCTAGGCTTAGTCTATGGCCAGGGCTCCCCTAGCCTAAGGCTAGGGCACCCCTAGGCTTTGGCTAGGGCACACCTTGGCTTAGAATAGGGAACCCCTAGGCTTAGGCTAGGGCACCCTAGCCTTACCCTAGGGCACCCCTCGGCATAGGCTAAGGATAGGCACTCCTAGGCTTAGGCTAGGGCACCCCTAGGCTTAGGCTAGGGCACCACTAGGCTTAAGCTAGGGTACCCCTAGGCTTTGGCTTAGGCTAGGGATTCCCTAGGCTAAGGATAGGGCACTCCTAGGCTTAGGCTAGGGCACCCATAGGCTTAGGCTAAGGCTAGGGCTCCCCTAGCCTAAGGCTAGGGCACCCCTAGGCTTAGGCTAGGGCACCCCTAGGCTTAGGCTAGGGCAGCCCTAGGTTTAGGCTAGGGCACCCCTAGCCTAAAGTTAGGGCACACCTAGACTTACGCTAGGGCAGCCCTAGGCTTAGGCTAAGGCTTGGGCTCCCCTAGCCTAAGGCTAGGGCACACCAAGGCTTAGGCTAGGGCAGCCCTAGGCTTAGGCTAGGGCACCCCTAGGCTTAGGCTAGGGCAACCCTAGGCTTAGGTTAGGGCACCACTAGGCTTAGGCTAGGGCACCCCTAGGCTTAGGCTAAGGCTAGGGCTTCCCTAGCCTAAGGCTAGGGCACCCTTAGGCTGTGGCTAGGGCACCTCTAGGCTTAGGCTAGGGCACTACTAGGCTTAGGTAGGGAAACCCTAGGCTTAGTCTAGGGCACCCCTCGTTTTAGGCTAGGGCACCCCTAGGCTTAGGCTAAGGCTAGGGCTCCTCTAGCCTAACGCTAAGGCAAACCTAGGCTTGGGCTAGGGCACCCCTAGGCTTAGGCTATGGCACACCTAGGCTTATTAGGGCAGCCCAAGGCTTAGGCTAAGTCTAGGGCTCCCCTAGCCTAAGGCTAGGGCACCCCTAGGCTTAGGCTCGGGCACTCCTAGGCTTAGGCTAAGGCTAGGGCACCTCTAGGCTTAGGCCAGTGAACCCCTAGGCTTAGGCTAAGGTTAGGGCTCGCCTAGCCTAAGGCTAGGGCACCCCTAGGCTTAGGCTAGGACACCCCTAGGCTTAGGCTAGGGCACCCCTAGGCTTAGGCTAGGGCACCCCTAGGCTTAGGCTAAGGCTAGGCCTCCCATAGCCTAAGGCTAGGGCACCCCTAGGCTTAGGTTAGGGCACCCCTAGGCTTATGCTAGGGCACCCCCAGGCTTAGGCTAGGGCACCCCTAAGCGTAGGCTAAGGCTAGGGCTCCCCTAGCCTAACCCTAGTGCACCCCTAGGCTTAGGCTAGGGCACCCCTAAGCTTAGGCTAGGGCACCCCAAAGCTTAGGCTAGGGCACACCGAGGCTTATGCTAAGGCTAGGGTTCCCCTAGCCTAAGGCTAGGGCACCCCTAGGCTTAGGCTAGGGCACCCCTAGGCTTAGGCGAGGGCAACCCTAGGTTTAGGCTAGGGCACCCCTAGGCTTAAGCTATGTCACCCCTAGGCTTAGGCTAGGGCACCCCTAGGATAAGGCTAAGGCTACGGCTTCCCTAACCTAAGGCTAGGGCACCACTAGGCATAGGCTAGGGCACCCCTAGGTTTAGGCTAGGGCACCCCTAGGCTTAGGCTAGGGCACGCCTAGGTTTAGGCTAAGGCACCCATAGGCTTAAACTAGGGCACACCTAGGCTTAGGCTAGGGCAGCCCTTGGCTTAGGCTAGGGCACCCCTAGGCTTAGGCTAGGGCACCCCTAGGCTTAGGCTAGGGCACCGCTAGGCTCAGGTTAGGGAACCCCTAGGCTTAAGCTAAGGCAAGGGCTCCCCTAGCCTAAGGTTTGGGCAACACAAGCCTTAGGCTAGGGCAGCCCTAGGCTTAAGCTAGGTCACCCGTAGGCATAGGCTAAGGCTAGGGCTCCCCTAGCCTAAGGCTAGGGCACCCCTAGGCTTTGGCTAGGGCACGCCTAGGCTTAGGATAGGGAACCCCTAGGCTTAGGCTCGGGCACCCTAGGCTTAGGCTAGGGCACCCCTAGGCATAGACTAAGGCTAGGGTTCCCCTAGCCTAAGGCTAGGGCACCCCTAGGCTTAGGCTATGGCACCCCTGGGCTAAGGCTAGAGCACCCCTAGGCTTAAGCTAGGGAACCCCTAGGCTTAGGCTTAGTCTAGGGATCCCCTAGCCTAAGGATAGGGCACTCCTAGGCTTAGGCTAGGGCACCCATAGGCTTAGGGTAAGGCTAGGGCTCCCCTAGCCTAAGGCTAGGGCACCCCTAGGTTTAGGCTAGTGCACCCCTAGGCTTGGCTAAGGCACCCCTAGGCTTCTGATATTGTTAGGGCTCCCCTAGCCTAAGGCGAGGGCACCTCTAGGCTTAGGCTAGGGCACCCCTAGGTTTAGGCTAGGGCACCCCTAGGCTTAAGATAGGGCACACCTAGGCTTAGGCTGGGGCACCCATAGGCTAAGGCTAAGGCTAGGGCTTCCCTAGCCTAAGGCTAGGGCACCCTTAGGCTTTGGCTTTCGCACCCCTAGGCTTAAGCTAGGGCACTACTAGGCTTAGGTAGGGAACCCCTATGCTTAGGGTAGGGCACCCCTAGACTTAGGCTAGGGCACCCCTAGGCTTAGGCTCGGGCACCCCTAAGCTTAGGCTAGGGCACCCCTCGGCTTAGGCTAGGGCACCCCTAGGCTTAGGCTAACTCTAGGGCTCCTCTAGCCTAACGCTAGGGCAAACCTAGGCTTGGGCTAGGGTACCCCTAGGCTTAGGCTAGGGCACCCCTAGGCTTAGGCTAGGGCACCCCTAGGCTTAGGCTAGGGCACCCTAAGGCTTCGGCTAAGGCGAGGACTCCCCTAGCATAAGGATAGGGCACCCCTAGGCTTAGACTAAGGCTAGGCTCCCCTAGCCTAAAACTAGGGCACCCCTAAGCTTAGGCTAGGGCACCCCTAGTTTTAGGCTAGGGCGGCGCTAGGCTTAGGCTTGGGCACCCCTAGGCTTAGGCTAGGGCACCCCTAGGTTTAGGCTAGGACACCCCTAGGCTTAGGCTAGGGCAACCGTAGGCTTAGGCTAAGGCTAGGGCACCCCTAGGCTTAGGCTAGGGCACCC
The DNA here is from genome assembly GCF_050624435.1 of Tenrec ecaudatus. Taxonomy (NCBI): domain Eukaryota; kingdom Metazoa; phylum Chordata; class Mammalia; order Afrosoricida; family Tenrecidae; genus Tenrec; species Tenrec ecaudatus. Next base: position 1,015,022 of record NW_027459448.1, on the reverse strand, counting down.
ATAGGTTTAGGCTAGGGCACCCCTAGGCTTAAGCTGGGGCACACCTAGGCTTAGGCTAGGGAAGCCCTAGTCTTAGGCTAAGACTAAGGCTCCCCTAACCTAAGGCTAGGGCACCCCTAGGCTTATGCTAGGGCACCCCTAGGCTTAGGCAAGGGTAATCCTAGGCTTAGGCTAGGGCAGCCCTAGGCTTAGGCTAGAGCACCCCTAGGCTTAGGCTAGGGCAGCCCTAGGCTTAGGCTAGGGCACCCCTAGGCTTAGGCTAGGGCACACCTAGGCTTAGGCTAGGGAACCCCTAGGCTTAGGCTAAGGCTAGGGCTCCCCTAGCCTAAGACTAGGGAACCCCTAGGTTTAGGCTAGGGTATCCCTAGGCTTAAGTTAGGGCACCCCTAAACTTAGGCTAGGGCACCCCTAGGCATAGGCTAGGGCACCCCTAAACTTAGGCTAGGGCACCCTTAGGCTTAGGCTAAGGCTAGGGCACCAATAGTCTAAGGCTAGGGCACCCCTAGGCTTAGGCTAGGGCACCCCTAGGTTTAAGCTAGGGCACCCCTAGGCTTAGACTTAGGCTAGGGATCCCCTAGCATAAGGCGAGGGCACCTCTAGGCTTAGGCTAGGGCATCCCTAGGCTTAGGCTAGGGCACCCCTAGGCTTAGGCTAGGGCAGCCCTAGGCTTAGGCTAGGGTAGCCATAGGCTTAGGCTAGGGTACCCCTAGGCTTAGGCTAAGGCTATGGCTCCCCTAGCCTAAGGCTAGGGCACCCATATGCTTAGGCTAGGGCACGCCTAGGCTTAGGCTAGGGCAAGCCTATGCTTAAGCTAGGTCACCCCTAGGCTTAGGTTAAGGCTAGGGCTCCCCTTGCCTAAGGCAAGGGCACCCATAGGCTTAGGCTAGGGCACCCCTAGGATTAGGCTAAGGCTAGGTATCCCCTAGCCTAAGGCTAGGGCACCCCTAGGTTTAGGCTAGGGCACCCCTAGACTTAGGCGAGGTCACCCCAAGGCTTAGGCTAAGCCTAGGGCTCCCCGAGCCTAAGGTTAGGGCACCCCTATGCTTAGGCAAGGGCACCCCAAGGATTTGGATAGGGCACGCCTAGGCTTAGGCTAGGCCACAACTAGGCTTACGCTAGTGCACCCCTAGGCTTAGGCTAAGGCTAGGGCTCCCAGCCTAAGGCTAGGGCACCCCTAGGCTTAGGCTATGGCACCCCTAGGCTTAGGCTAGGGCACCCCTAGGCTTAGGCTAAGGATAGGGCACCCATAGGCTCAGGCTAGGGCACCCCTACAATTAGGCTAGGGCACCCCTAGGCTTTGGCTAGGGCTCCCCTAGCCTAAGGCTAGGGCACCCCTAGGCTTAGGCTAGGGCACCCCTAGGCTTAAGCTAGTGCACCCCTAGGCTTAGGCTAAGGCTAGGGCTCCCAGCCTAAGGCTAGGGCACCCCTAGGCTTAGGCTATGGCACCCCTAGGCTTAGGCTAGGGCACCCCTAGGCTTAGGCTAAGGATAGGGCACCCATAGGCTCAGGCTAGGGCACCCCTACACTTAGACTAGGGCACCACTAGGCTTAGGCTAAGGCTAGGGATCCCCTAGCGTAAGGCTAGCGCACCCCTAGGCTTAGGCTAGGGAACCCAAAGGCTTAGGCTACGGAAGCCCTAGGCTTAGGCTAGGGCACCCCTACGCTTAGGCTAAGGCTAGGGCTACCGTAGCCTAAGGCTAGGGCACCCATAAGCTTAGGCTAGGGCATACCTAGGCTTAGGCTAGGGCGCCCCTAGGTTTCGGCTACGGCTAGGGCTCCCCTAGACTAAGGCTAGGGCACCCTTAGGCATAGGCTAGGGCACCCCTAGGTTCAGGCTAGGGCATCCCTAGGCTTAGGTTGGGCACCCAGAGGGTTAGGATAGGGCACCCCTAGGCTTAGGCTAGGGCACCCCTAGGCTTAGGGTAGGGCACCCCTAGGCTTAGGCTAGGGCAGCCCTGGGCTTAGACTAGGGCACCCCTAGGCTTAGGCTTAGGCTAGGGCTCAGCTAGCCTAAGGCTAGGGCAAGCCTAGGCTTAGGCTAGGGCACCCCTAGGTTTAGGGTAGGGCACCCCTAGGCTTAGGTTAGGGCACCCCCAGGCTTAGGCTAGGCCCCCCCTAGGCTTAGGCTAGGGCACCCCTAGGCTTAGGCTAAGGCTAGTGCTCCCATAGCCTAAGGCTAGGGCACCCCTAGGGTTAGGCTAGGGCACCCCTAGGCTTAGGCTAAGGCTAGGGCTCCTCTAGCCTAAGGCCTGGGCACCCCTAGGCTTAGGCTATGGCACCCCTGGGCTTAGGCTAGGCACCCCTAGGCTTAGGCTAGGGCACCCCAAGGCTTAGGCTAGGGCACCCCTAGGCTTAGGCTAAGGCTAGGGGACCCCTAGGCTTAGGCTAAGGCACCCCTAGGCTTAGGCAAGGGCACCCTTATGCTTAGGCTAGGGCACCCCTAAGATTAGGCTAAGGCTAGGTCACCGCTAGGCTTAGGCTAGGGCACTCCTAGGCTTAGGCTAGGGCACCCCTAGGCTGAGGCTAGGGCACCCCTAGGCGGAGGCTAGGGCACCCATAGCCTTAGGGTAAGGCTAGGGCTCTTCTAGCCTAAGGCTAGGGCGTCCCTAGACTTTGGCTAGGGCGCCTCTAGGCCTAAGCTAGGGAACCCGCAGGCTTAGGCTAGGGCACCCCTAACCTTAGGCTAGGGCACCCCTAGGCTTATGATTGGCCACCCTAGTCTTAGGCTAGGGCGGCCCTAGGCTTAGGCTAGGGCACCCCTAGGCTTAGGCTTAGGCTAGTGCTCCCCTAGCCTAAGTCTAGGGCACCCCTAGTGTTAGGCTAGGGCACCCCTAGGCTTAGGCTAGAGCACCCGTAGTCTTAGGCAAGGGCACTCTTAGCCTTAGGCTAGGGCACCCCTAGGCTTAGGCTAGGGCACCCCTAGGCTTAGGCAAAGGCTAGGTCTCCACTAGACTAAGGCTAGGGTAAGCCTAGGCTTAAGCTAGGGCACCCCTAGGCTTAGGGTAGGGCACCCGTAGGCTTAGGCTAGGGCACATCTAGGCTTCGGCTAGGGCACCCCTAGGCTTAGGCTAAGGCTAGGTCTCCACTAGACTAAGGCTAGGGCACCCCTAGGCTTAGGCTAGGGCACCCTTGGGCTTAGGCTAGGGCACCCCTAGGCTTGGGCTAGGGCACCCCTAGGCTTAGGCTAAGGTTAGGGCTCACCTAGTCTAAGGTTAGGGCACCCCTAGGCTTAGGCTAGGGTACCCCTAGGCTTAGGATAGGGCACCCCAAGGCTTAGGCTAGGGCACCCCTAAGCTTAGGCTAGGGCACCCCTAGTCTTAGGCTAGGGCACGCCAAGGCTTAGGCTAAGGCTAGGCCTCCTCTAGCCTAAGGCTATGGGACCCCTAGGCTTAGGCTAGGGCACCCCTAGCCTTAGGCTAGGGCATCCCTAAGCTTAGGCTAGGGCACCCCTAGGCTTAGCCTAAGGCTAGGGCTCCACTAGACTAAGTCTAGGGCACCCCTAGCCTTAGGCTAGGGCACCCCTAGGCTTAGGCTAGGGCACCCCTAGGCTTAGGCTAGGGCACCCCTAGGCTTAGGCAAGGGCACCCCTAGGCTTAGGCTAAGGTTAAGGCTCCCCTAGCCTAAGGCTAGGGCACCCCTAGGCTTAGGCTAGGGCACCACTAGGCTTAGGATAGGGCACCACAAGTATTAGGCTAGGGTACCCCTAGGCTTAGGCTAAGGCTAGGGCTCCCCTAGCCTAAGGCTAGGGCACACCAAGGCTTAGGCTAGGGCACCCCTAGGCTTAGCCTAGGGTACCCCTAGGCTTAGGCTAGGGCACCCGTAGGCTTAGGCTAGGGCACCCCTAGGGTTAGGCTAAGGCTAGGGCTCCCCTAGCCTAACCCTAGGGCAGCCCAAGTTTTGGACAGGGCACCCCAAGGCTTAGGCTAGGGCACCCCTAAGCTTAGGCTATGGCACCCCTAGGCTTAGTCTAGGGCACCCCTAGGCTTAGGCTAGGGCATCCCTGCTTTGGCTAGGGCACCCCTAGGCTTAGGCTTAGGCTAGGGCTCAGCTAGCCTAAGGCTAGGGCAAGGCTAGGCTTAGGCTAGGGCACCCCTAGGCTTAGGGTAGGGCACCCCTAGGGTTAGGGTAGGGCACCCCTCGGCTTAGGCTAGGACACCCCTAGGCTTAGGCTAAAGCTAGGGCTCCCCTAGCCTAAGGCTAGGGCACCCCTAGTCTTAGGATAGGGCACCACTAGGATTAGCTTAGGGCACCCCTAGGCTTAGGCTAAGGCCAGGGCTCCCCTAGCCTAAGGCTAGGGCACCCCTAGGCTTAGCCTAGGGCACCGCTAGTCTTAGCTTAGGGCACCCCTAGGCTTAGGCTAGGGCACCCTTAGTGTTACGCTAAGGCTAGGGCTCCCCTAGCCTAACCCTAGGGCACCCCTAGGCTTAGGATAGGGCACACCAAGGCTTAGGATAGGGCACCCCTAAGCTTAGGTTAGGGCACCCCTAGTCTTAGGCTAGGGCACCCCTAGGCTTAGGCTAAGGCTAAGCCTCCTCTAGCCTAAGGCTATGGCACCCCTAGGCTTAGGCTAGGGCATCCCTAACCTTAGGCTATGGCACCTCTAGTCTTAGGCTTAGGCTAGGGCTCAGCTAGCCTAAGGCTAGGGTAAGCCTAGGCTTAGGCTAGGGCACCCCTAGGCTTAGGGTAGGGCACCCCTAAGCTTAGGCTAGGGCACCCCTAGGCTTAGGCTAGGACACCCCTAGGCTTAGGCTAGGACACCAGTAGGCTTAGGCTAAGGCTAGGGCTCCCCTAGCCTAAGGCTAGGGCACTCGTAGGCTTAGGCTAGGGCACCCCTAGGCTTAGGCTAGGGCACCCCTAGGCTTACACTTAGGCTAGCGCTCAGCTAGCCTAAGGCTAGGGCAAGCCTAGGCTTAGGCTAGGGCACCCCTAGGCTTAGGCTAGGGCACCCCTAGGCTTAGGGTAGGTCACCCATAGGCTTAGGCTAGGGCACGCCTAGGCTTAGGCTAGGGCACCCCTAGGCTTAGGCTAAGGCTAGTGCTCCCCTAGCCTAAGGCCAGGGCACCCCTAGGGTTAGGCTAGGGCACCCCTAGGCTTAGGCTAGGGCACCCCTAGGCTTAGGCTAGGGCAGCCATAGGCTTCGGCTAAGGCTAGGGCTCTTCTATCCTAAGGCCTGGGCACACCTAGGCTTAGGCTGGGGCACCCCTAGGCTAAGGCTAGGTCAACCCTAGGCTTAGGTTAAGGCACCACTAGGCTTAGGCTAGGGCACCCCTAGGCTTAGGCTATGGCACTCCTAGGCTGAGGCTAGGGCACTCATAGGCTTAGGCTAAGGCTAGGGCTCCCCTAGCCTAAGGCTAGGGAACCCCTAGGCTTTGGCTAAGGCACTCCTAGGCTTAGGCTAGGGCACCCCTAGGATTAGGCTAAGGCTAGGGCTCCCCTAGCTTAACCCTAGGGCACCCCTAGTCTTAGGCTAGGGCACCCCTAGGCTTAGGCTAAGGCTAGGGTTCCCCAAGCCTAAGGCTAGGGCAGCACTAGGCTTAGGCTAGGGCACCCTTAGGCTTGGGCTAGGGCACCCCTAAGCTTAGGCTAGGGCACCCTTAGTCGTAAGATAGGGCACCCCTAAGCTTAGGCTGCGGCATCCTAGGTTTAGGCTAGGGCACCCCTAGGCTTAAGCTAGGGCACGCCTAGGCTAAGGCTAGGGCACCCCTAGGCTTAGGCTACGGCACGCCTAGGCTTAGGCTAGGGCACCCCTAGGCTTAGGCTAAGGCTAGTGCTCCCCTAGCCTAAGGCTACGGCACCCCTAGGGTTAGGCTAGGGCACCCCTAGGATTAGGCTAAGGCTAGGACTCCTCTAGCCTAAGGCTATGGCACCCCTAGGCTTAGTCTAGGGCACCCCTAGACTTAGGCTAGGGCATCCCTAGGGGAACACTAGCCTTAGCCTAAGCCTAGGGGTGCCCTAGCCTAAGCCTAGGCGTGCCCTAGACTAAGCCGAAGGGTGCCCTAGCTTAAGCCTAGGCTTACCCTAGCCTTAGGTTAGCTGAGCCCTAGCCTAAGCCTAAGCCTAGGGGTGCCCTAGCCTAAGCTTAGGGATGCCCTAGCCTAAGGCTAGGGGTGCCCTAGCCTAAGCCTAGCGGTGCCATAGCCTTAGGCTAGAGGAGGCCTAGCCTTAGCCTAAGCCTAGGGGTGCCCTAGCCTAAGCCTAGGTGTGCCCTCTCCAAAGCCTATGGCTGCCCTAGGGTTAGGCTAAGGCTAGGGCTCCTCTAGCCTAAGGCGATGGCACCACTAGGCTTATTCTAGGGCACCTCTAGGCTTAGGCTAGGGCATCCCTAGGCTTAGGCTAGGGCACCCCTAGGCTTAGGCTTAGGCTAGGGCTCTGCTAGCCTAAGGCTAGGGCAAGGCTAGGCTTAGGGTAGGGCACCCCTAGGCTTAGGGTAGGGCACCCCTAGGGTTAGGGTAGCGCACCCCTCGGCTTAGGCTAGGACACCCCTAGACTTAGGCTAAAGCTAGGGCTCCCTTAGCCTAAGGCTAGGGCCCCCCTAGGCTTAGGCTAGGGCACCCCTAGGCTTAGGATAGGGCACCACTAGGATTAGGCTAGGGCACCCTTAGGCTTAGGCTAAGGTCAGGTCTCCCCAAGCCTAAGGCTAGGGCACCCCTAGGCTTAGCCTAGGGAAACCCTAGGCTTAGGCTAGGGCACCCCTAGGCTTAGGCTAGGGCACCCCTAGGCTTAGGGTAGGGCACCCCTCGGCTTAGGCTAGGGCACGCCTAGGCTTAGGCTAGGGCAACCCTAAGCTTAGGCTAAGGCTAGTGCTCCCCTAGCCTAAGGCTAGGGCACCCGTAGGGTTAGGCTAGGGCACTCCTAGGATTAGGCTAGGGCAGCCAAGGGCTTAGGCTAAGGCTAGGGCTCCCCTAGTCTAAGGCTAGGGCACACCTAGGCTTAGGCTAGGGCACAGCTAGGCTTAGGCTAGGGCACCCTTAGGCTTAGGCTAGGACACCACTAGGCTTAGGCTAGGGCACCCCTAGGCTTAGGCTAAGGCTAGGGCCCCCTAGCCTAAGGCTAGGGCACCCCTAGGCTTAGGCTAGGGAACCCCTACCCTAGGCTTAGGCTAGGGCACCCGTAGGCTTAGGCTAGGGCACCCATAAGCATAGGCTAGGGCACCCCTAGGCTTAGGGTAGGGCACCCCTAAGCTTAGGCTAGGGCACCCCTAGGCTTAGGCTAGGGCACCCCTAGGCTTAGGCTAAGGCTAGGGCTCAGCTAGGCTAAGGCTAGGGCACCCCTAGGCTTAGGCTAGGGCCCCCCTAGCTTAGGCTAGGGCACTCCTAGGCTTAGGCTAAGGCAAGGGCTCAGTTAGCCTAGGCTAGAGCACCCCTAGGCTTAGGCTAGGGCACCCCTAGGCTTAGTGTAGGGCACCCCTAAGCTTAGGCTAGGGCACCCCTAGGCTTAGGATAAGGCTAGGGCTCCACTAGCCTAAGGCTAGGGCACCCCTAGGCTTAGGCTAGGGCACCCCTAGGCTTACGCTAGGGCACCCCTAAGCTTCGGCTAGGGCACCCCTAGTCTTAGGCTAGGGCACCCCAAGGCTTAGGCTAGGGCACCCCTAAGCTTAGGCTAGGGCACCCCTAGTCTTAGGCTATGGCACCCCTAGGCTTAAGCTAAGGCTAGGGCTCCCCTAGCCTAAGGCTAGGGCACCCCTATGCATAGGCTAGGGCACCCCTTGGCTTAGGCTAGGGCATCCCTAGGCTTAGGCTAGTGCACCGCTAGGCTTAGGCTAGGGCTCAGCTAGCCTAAGGCTAGGGCAAGCCTAGGCTTAGGCTTAGGCACCCCTAGGCTTAGGGTAGGGAACCCCTAGGCTTAGGGTAGGGCACGTCTAGGCTTAGGGTAGGGCACGTCTAGGCTTAGGCTAGGGCACCCCTAGGCTTAGGCGTAGGCTAGGGCTCAGCTAGCCTAAGGCTAGGGCAAGCCTAGGCTTAGGCTAGGGCACCCCAAGGCTTAGGGTTGGGCACCCCTTGGCTTAGGCTAGGGCACGCCTAGGCTTAGGCTACGGCACCCCTAAGCTTAGGCTAAGGCTAGTGCTCCCCTAGCCTAAGGCTAGGGTACCCCTAGGGTTAGGCTAGGGCACCCCTAAGCTTAGGCTAGGGCACCCCTAGGCTTAGGCTAGGGGACCCATAGGCTTAGGCTAAGGCTAGCGCTCCTCTATCCTAAGGCCTGGGCACCCCTAGTTTTAGGCTAGGGCACCCCTAGGTTTAGGCTAGGGCACCCCTAGGCTTAGGCTAGGGCACCCCTAGGCTTAGGCTAGGGCACCCCTAGGCTTAGGCTAAGGCTAGGGGACCCCTAGGCTTAGGATAAGGCACCCCTGGGCTTCGGCTAAGGCTTGGTTACCCCTAGGCTTAGGCTAAGGCAACACAAGGCTTAGGCTAGGGCATCCCTAGGCTTAGGCTAGGGCACCCCTAGGCTTAGGCTAAGGCTAGGTCAACCCTAGGCTTAGGTTAAGGCACCACTAGGCTTAGGCTAGGGCACCCCTAGGCTTAGGCTAGGGCACTCCTAGGCTTAGGCTAGGGCACCCCTAGGCTGAGGCTAGGGCACCCATAGGTTTAGGCAAAGGCTAGGGCTCCCCTAGCCTAAGGCTAGGGCACCCCTAGGCTTAGGTTAGGGCACACCTAGGCTTAAGCTAGGGCACCCGTAGGCTTAGGTTAAGGCTAGGGCTCCCCTATCCTAAGGCTAGGGCACCTCTAGACTTTGGCTAGGGCACTCCTAGGCTTAGGCTAGGGCACCCCTAGGATTTGCCTAAGGCTAGGGCTCCCCTAGCCTAACCCTAGAGCACCCCTAGGCTTAGGCTAGGGGACCCCTAGGCTTAGGCTAGGGCACCCCTAAGGTTAGGCTAGGGCACCCCTAGGCTTAGCCTAGGGCACCCCTAGGCTTAGGCTAGGGCACCCCTTGGCTTAGGCTAGGGCTCCCCTAGAGTTAGGCTAAGGCTAGGGCTCCCCTAGCCTAACCCTAGGGCAGCCATAGGCTTTGGAGAGGGCACACCTAGGCTTAGGCTAGGGCACCCCTAAGCTTAGGCTAGGGCACCAGTAGTCTTAGGCTAGGGCACCCCTAGGCTTAGGCTAAGGCAAGTCTCCTCTAGCCTAAGGCTATGGTACCCCTTGGCTTATTCTAGGGCACCTCTAGGCTTAGGCTAGGGCATCCCTAGGCTTAGGCTAGGGCACCCCTAGACTTAGGCTTAGGCTAGGGCTCTGCTAGCCTAAGGCTAGGGCAAGTCTAGGCTTAGGGTAGGGCACCCCTAGGCTTAGGGTAGGGCACCCCTAGGGTTAGGGTAGGGCACCCCTCGGCTTAGGCTAGGACACCCCTAGGCTTAGGCTAAAGCTAGGGCTCCCCTAGCATAAGGCTAGGGCACCCCTAGGCGTAGGCTAGGGCACCCCTAGGCTTAGGATAGGGCACCACTAGGATTAGGCTAGGGCACCCTTAGGCTTAGGCTAAGGTCAGGTCTCCCCTAGCCTAAGGCTAGGGCACCCCTAGGCTTAGCCTAGGGAACCCCTAGGCTTAGGCTAGGGCACCCCTAGGCTTAGGCTAGGGCACCTCTAGGCTTAGGGTAGGGCACCCCTCGGCTTAGGCTAGGGCACGCCTAGGCTTAGGCTAGGGCAACCCTAGGCTTAGGCTTAGGCTAGTGTTCCCCTAGCCTAAGGATAGGGCACCACTAGGGTTAGGCTAGGGCACCCTTTAGGCTTAGGCTACGACACCCCTAGGTTTAGGCTAAGGCTAGGGCTCGCCTAGCCTAAGGCTAGGGCACCCCTAGGCTGAGGCTAGGGCACCCATAGGCTTAGGCTAAGGCTAGGGCTCCCCTAGCCTAAGGCTAGGGAACCCCTAGGCTTAGGCTAGGGCACCCCTAGGCTTAAGCTAGGGCACCAGTAGGCTTAGGTTAAGGCTAGGGCTCCCCTATCCTAAGGCTAGGGCACCCCTAGGCTTTGGCTAAGGCACTCCTAGGCTTAGGATAGGGCACCCCTAGGCTTAGGCTAAGGCTAGGGCTCCCCTAGCCTAAGGCTAGGGCATCAGTAGGCTTAGGCTAGGGCACCCTTAGGCTTAGGCTAGGGCACCCCTAAGCTTAGGCTAGGGCACCCTTAGGCTTAGGATAGGGCACCCCTAAGCTTTGGCTACGGCACCCCTAGGTTTAGGCTAGGGCACCCCTAGGCTTAGGCTAGGGCACGCCTAGGCTAAGGCTAGGGCACCCCTAGGCTTAGGCTACGGCACGCCTAGGCTTAGGCTAGGGCACCCCTAAGCTTAGGCTAAGGCTAGTGTCCCCTAGCCTAAGGCCAGGGCACCCCTAGGGTTAGGCTAGGGCACCCCTAGGATTAGGCTAGGGCAGCCAAGGGCTTAGGCTAAGGCTAGGGCTCCCCTAGACTAAGGCTAGGGCACACCTAGGCTTAGGCTAGGGCACCCTTAGGCTTAGGCTAGGACACCACTAGGCTTAGGCTAGGGCACCCGTAGGCTTAGGCTAGGGCACCCATAAGCATAGGCTAGGGCACCCCTAGGCTTAGGGTAGGGCACCCCTAAGCTTAGGCTAGGGCACCCCTAGGCTTAGGCTAGGGCACCCCTATGCTTAGGCTAAGGCTAGGGCTCAGCTAGGCTAAGGCTAGGGAACCCCTAAGCTTAGGCTAGGGCACCCCTAAGCTTAGGCTAGGGCACCCCTAGGCTTAGGCTAGGGCCCCCCTAGCTTAGGCTAGGGCACTCCTAGGCTTAGGCTAAGGCAAGGGCTCAGTTAGCCTAGGCTAGAGCACCCCTAGGCTTAGGCTAGGGCACCCCTAGGCTTAGTGTAGGGCACCCCTAAGCGTAGGCTAGGGCACCCCTAGACTTAGGATAAGGCTAGGGCTCCCCTAGCCTAAGGCTAGGGCACCCCTAGGCTTAGGCTAGAGCACCCCTAGGCTTAGGCTAGGGCACCCCAAGGCTTACGCTAGGGCACCCCTAAACTTCGGCTAGGGCACCCCTAGTCTTAGGCTAGGGCACCCCAAGGCTTAGGCTAGGGCACCCCTAAACTTAGGCTAGGGCACCCCTTGTCTTAGGCTATGGCACCCCTAGGCTTAGGCTAAGGCTAGGGCTCCCCTAGCCTAAGGCTAGGGCACCCCTATGCATAGGCTAGGGCACCCCTTGGCTTAGGCTAGGGCATCCCTAGGCTTAGGCTAGTGCACCGCTAGGCTTTGGCTAGGGCTAAGCTAGCCTAAGGCTAGGGCAAGCCTAGGCTTAGGCTTAGGCACCCCTAGGCTTAGGGTAGGACACCCCTAGGCTTAGGGTAGGGCACGTCTAGGCTTAGGCTAGGGCACGTCTAGGCTTAGGCTAGGGCACCCCTAGGCTTAGGCGTAGGCTAGGGCTCAGCTAGCCTAAGGCTAGTGCAAGCCTAGGCTTAGGCTAGGGCACCCCAAGGCTTAGGGTTGGGCACCCCCTGGCTTAGGCTAGGGCACGCCTAGGCTTAGGCTAGGGCACCCCTAAGCTTAGGCTAAGGCTAGTGCTCCCCTAGCCTAAGGCTAGGGTACCCCTAGGGTTAGGCTAGGGCACCCCTAGGCTTAGGCTAGGGTACCCATAGGCTTAGGCTAAGGCTAGGGCTCCTCTATCCTAAGGCCTGGGCACCCCTAAGTTTAGGCTAGGGCACCCCTAGGTTTAGGCTAGGGCACCCCTAGGTTTAGGCTAGGGCACCCGTACGCTTAGGCTAGGGCACCCCTAGGCTTAGGCTAGGGAACCCCTAGGCTTAGGCTAGGGCACCCGTAGGCTTACGCTAAGGCTATGGCTCCCATAGCCTCACGCTAGGGCACCCCTAGACTCAGGCTATGGCACCCCTAAGCTTAGGCTAGGGCAATCCTATGCTAGACTAAGGCTAGGGTTCCCCTAGCCTCAGGCTAGGGACCCGTAGGCTCAGGCTAGGGCACCCCTAGGCTCAGGCTAGGGCACGCCTAGGCTTAGGCTAGGGCACCCCTAGGCTTAGGCTAGGGTACCCCTAAGCTTAGGCTAGGGCACCCCTAGGCGTAGGCTAGGGCAACCCTAAGCTTAGGATAGGGCACCCCTAGGCTTAGGCTCGGGCACCCCTAAGCTTAGACTAAGGCTAGGGCACCCCTAGGCTTAGGCTAGGGCATCCATAGGCTTAGGCTAAGGCACCCCTAGGCTTAGGCTAGGGCACCCCTAAGTTAAGGCTAGGGCACCCCTAGGCTTAGGATAAAGCTAGGGCTCCCCTAGTCTTAGGCTTGGCACCCCTAGGCTTAGGCTAAGGCTAGGGGACCCCTAGGTTTAGGCTTAGGCACCCCTAGGCTTCGGATAGGGCCCCCCTAGGCTTAGGCTAAGGCACACCGAGGCCTAGGCTGGGGCACCCCTAAGCTTAGGCTAGGGCACCCCTAGGCTTAGACAAAGGCTAGGGGACCCCTAGCCTTAGGCTAAGGCACCCCTAGGCTTAGGCTAGGGCACACCTAGGCTAAGGCTAGGGCACCCCTAGGCTCAGGCTAGGGCACCCCTACACTTAGGCTAGTGCACCCCTAGGCTTAGGGTAAGGCTTGGGATCGCCTAGCCGAAGGCAAAGGCACCCCTAGGCTTAGGCTAGGGCACCCTTAGGCTTAGGCTAGGGCACCCCTAGACTTAGGCTAGGGCACCCCTAGTTTAGGCTAAGGCTAGGGCTCCCCTAGCCTAAGGCTACGGCACCCCTAGGCTTAGGATAGGTCAACCCTAGGTTTAGGCTAAGGCTAGGGCTCCCCTAGACTAAGACTAGGGCACCCCTAGCCTTAGGCTAGGGCACCCGTAAGCTTAGGCTACGGCATCCAAGGCTTAGGCTAGGGCACCCCTAGGCTTAGGCTAGGGCAGCCCTAGGCTTAGGCTAGGGCACCCCTAGGCTTAGGCTAAGGCTAAGGCACCCCTAGGCTTAGGCAAGGGCACCCTAGGCTTAGGTTAGGGCACCGTTAGTCTTAGGCTAGGGCACCCCTAGGCTTAGGCTAAGGCTAGGTCACCCCTAGGCATAGTCTAAGGCACCAATAGGCTTGGGCTAGGGCACCCCTAAGCTTAGGCTAGGGCACTCCTAGTCTTAGGCTAGGGCACCCCTAGGCTTAGGCTAAGGCTAAGGCTCCCCTAGCCTAAGGCTGGGGCACCACTACGCTTAGGCTAGGGCACCCTTAGGCTTAGGCTACGGCACCCCTAAGCTTAGGCTAGGACACCCCTAGGCTTAGGTTAGGGCACCCCTAGGCTTAGGCTAGGGTACCCCTAGGCTTAGGCTAGGGCACCCCTAGGCTTAGGCTAAGGCTAGTGCTCCCCTAGCCTGAGGCTAGGGCACCCCTAGGCTCAGGCTAGGGCATCCCTAGGCTTAGGCTAGGGCACCCCTAGGCTTAGGCTAAGGCTAGGGCTCCCCTAGCCTAAGGCGTGGGCACCCGTACGCTTAGGCTAGGGCACCCCTAGGCTTAGGCTAGGGAACCCCTAGGCTTAGGCTAGGGCACCCGTAGGCTTAGGCTAAGGCTATGGCTCCCATAGCCTCACGCTAGGGCACCCCTAGACTCAGGCTATGGCACCCCTAAGCTTAGGCTAGGGCAATCCTATGCTAGACTAAGGCTAGGGTTCCCCTAGCCTCAGGCTAGGGACCCGTAGGCTCAGGCTAGGGCACCCCTAGGCTCAGGCTAGGGCACGCCTAGGCTTAGGCTAGGGCACCCCTAGGCTTAGGCTAGGGCACCCCTAAGCTTAGGCTAGGGCACCCCTAGGCGTAGGCTAGGGCAACCCTAAGCTTAGGTTAGGGCACCCCTAGGCTTAGGCTAGGGCAACCCTAGGCTTAGGCTCGGGCACCCCTAAGCTTAGACTAAGGCTAGGGCACCCCTAGGCTTAGGCTAGGGCATCCATAGGCTTAGGCTAAGGCACCCCTAGGCTTAGGCTAGGGCACCCCTAAGTTAAGGCTAGGGCACCCCTAGGCTTAGGATAAAGCTAGGGCTCCCCTAGTCTTAGGCTTGGCACCCCTAGGCTTAGGCTAAGGCTAGGGGACCCCTAGGTTTAGGCTTAGGCACCCCTAGGCTTCGGATAGGGCCCCCCTAGGCTTAGGCTAAGGCACACCGAGGCCTAGGCTGGGGCACCCCTAAGCTTAGGCTAGGGCACCCCTAGGCTTAGACTAAGGCTAGGGGACCCCTAGCCTTAGGCTAAGGCACCCCTAGGCTTAGGCTAGGGCACCCCTAGGCTCAGGCTAGGGCACCCCTACACTTAGGCTAGTGCACCCCTAGGCTTAGGGTAAGGCTTGGGATCCCCTAGCCGAAGGCAAAGGCACCCCTAGGCTTAGGCTAGGGCACCCTTAGGCTTAGGCTAGGGCACCCCTAGACTTAGGCTAGGGCACCCCTAGTTTAGGCTAAGGCTAGGGCTCCCCTAGCCTAAGGCTACGGCACCCCTAGGCTTAGGATAGGTCAACCCTAGGCTTAGGCTAAGGCTAGGGCTCCCCTAGACTAAGACTAGGGCACCCCTAGCCTTAGGCTAGGGCACCCGTAAGCTTAGGCTACGGCACCCAAGGCTTAGGCTAGGGCACCCCTAGGCTTAGGCTAGGGCAGCCCTAGGCTTAGGCTAGGGCACCCCTAGGCTTAGGCTAAGGCGAAGGCACCCCTAGGCTTAGGCAAGGGCACCCTAGGCTTAGGTTAGGGCACCGTTAGTCTTAGGCTAGGGCACCCCTAGGCTTAGGCTAAGGCTAGGTCACCCCTAGGCATAGTCTAAGGCACCAATAGGCTTGGGCTAGGGCACCCCTAAGCTTAGGCTAGGGCACTCCTAGTCTTAGGCTAGGGCACCCCTAGGCTTAGGCTAAGGCTAAGGCTCCCCTAGCCTAAGGCTGGGGCACCACTACGCTTAGGCTAGGGCACCCTTAGGCTTAGGTTAGGGCACCCCTAGGCTTAAGCTAGGGTACCCCTAGGCTTAGGCTAGGGCACCCCTAGGCTTAGGCTAAGGCTAGTGCTCCCCTAGCCTGAGGCTAGGGCACCCCTAGGCTCAGGCTAGGGCATCCCTAGGCTTAGGCTAGGGCACCCCTAGGCTTAGGCTAAGGCTAGGGCTCCCCTAGCCTAAGGCGTGGGCACCCGTACGCTTAGGCTAGGGCACCCCTAGGCTTAGGCTAGGGAACCCCTAGGCTTAGGCTAGGGCACCCGTAGGCTTAGGCTAAGGCTATGGCTCCCATAGCCTCACGCTAGGGCACCCCTAGACTCAGGCTATGGCACCCCTAAGCTTAGGCTAGGGCAATCCTATGCTAGACTAAGGCTAGGGTTCCCCTAGCCTCAGGCTAGGGACCCGTAGGCTCAGGCTAGGGCACCCCTAGGCTCAGGCTAGGGCACGCCTAGGCTTAGGCTAGGGCACCCCTAGGCTTAGGCTAGGGCACCCCTAAGCTTAGGCTAGGGCACCCCTAGGCGTAGGCTAGGGCAACCCTAAGCTTAGGCTAGGGCACCCCTAGGCTTAGGCTAGGGCAACCCTAGGCTTAGGCTCGGGCACCCCTAAGCTTAGACTAAGGCTAGGGCACCCCTAGGCTTAGGCTAGGGCATCCATAGGCTTAGGCTAAGGCACCCCTAGGCTTAGGCTAGGGCACCCCTAAGTTAAGGCTAGGGCACCCCTAGGCTTAGGATAAAGCTAGGGCTCCCCTAGTCTTAGGCTTGGCACCCCTAGGCTTAGGCTAAGGCTAGGGGACCCCTAGGTTTAGGCTTAGGCACCCCTAGGCTTCGGATAGGGCCCCCCTAGGCTTAGGCTAAGGCACACCGAGGCCTAGGCTGGGGCACCCCTAAGCTTAGGCTAGGGCACCCCTAGGCTTAGACTAAGGCTAGGGGACCCCTAGCCTTAGGCTAAGGCACCCCTAGGCTTAGGCTAGGGCACCCCTAGGCTCAGGCTAGGGCACCCCTACACTTAGGCTAGTGCACCCCTAGGCTTAGGGTAAGGCTTGGGATCCCCTAGCCGAAGGCAAAGGCACCCCTAGGCTTAGGCTAGGGCACCCTTAGGCTTAGGCTAGGGCACCCCTAGACTTAGGCTAGGGCACCCCTAGTTTAGGCTAAGGCTAGGGCTCCCCTAGCCTAAGGCTACGGCACCCCTAGGCTTAGGATAGGTCAACCCTAGGCTTAGGCTAAGGCTAGGGCTCCCCTAGACTAAGACTAGGGCACCCCTAGGCATAGTCTAAGGCACCAATAGGCTTGGGCTAGGGCACCCCTAAGCTTAGGCTAGGGCACTCCTAGTCTTAGGCTAGGGCACCCCTAGGCTTAGGCTAAGGCTAGGGCTCCCCTATCCTAAGGCTGGGGCACCACTACGCTTAGGCTAGGGCACCCTTAGGCTTAGGCTACGGCACCCCTAAGCTTAGGCTAGGTCACCCCTAGGCTTAGGCTAGGGCACCCCTAGGCTTAGGCTAGGGCACCCCAAGGCTTCGGCTAAGGCGAGGACTCACCTAGCCTAAGGCTAGGGTACCCCTAGGCTTAGGCTAAGGCACCCCTAGACGTAGGCTAGGGCACCCCTTGGCTTAGGCTAGGGCACCCCTAGGCTTAGGCTAAGGGTAGGGCTCCTCTAGCCTACCGCTAGGGCACCCCAAGGCTTCGGCTAAGGCGAGGACTCCTCTATCCTAAGGCTAGGGTACCACTAGGCTTAAGCTAGGGCACCCCTAGACTTAGGTTAGGGCACCCCTTGGCTTAGGCTAGGGCACCCCTAGGCTTAGGCTAAGGCTAGGGCTCCTCTTTCCTAACGCCAGGCTATCCCTAGGCTTGGGCTAGGGCACCCCTAGGCTTAGGCTAGGGCACCCCTAAGCTTAGACTAAGGCTACGGATCCCCTAGCCTAAGGTTAGGGCACCCCTAGCCTTAGGCTAGGGCACCCCTAGGATTAGGACAGGGCACCCCTAGGCTTAGGCTAGGGCACCCCTAGGCTTAGGCTAAGGCTAGGGCTCCCCTAGCCTAAGACTAGGGCACCCCTAGGCTTAGGGTAGGGCAACCATAGGCTTAGGCTAGGGCACCCCTAGGCGTAGGCTACTGCACCCCATGGCTTAGGATAGGGCACCCCTAGGCTTAGGCTAAGGCTAGGGCTCCACTAGACTAAAGCTAGGGCACCCCTAGCCTTAGGCTAGGGCACCCCTAGGCTTAGGCTAGGACAACCCTAGGCTTATGCTAGGGCACTTCAAGGCTTAGGCTAGGGCACCCCTAGGCTTAGGCTACGATACCACTAGGCTTAGGCTAGGGCACCCCTAGGCTTAGGCTAGGGCACCTTAGGCTTAAGCTTGGGCACCCCTAGGCTTAGGCTAGTGCACCCCTAAGCTTAGGCTAGGTCACCCCTAGGCTTAGGCTAGGGCACCCCTAGGCTTAGGCTAGGGCAACCCTAGGCTTAGGCTAGGGCACCTTAGGCTTAAGCTAGGGCACCCCTAGGCTTAGGCTAAGGCTAGGGCTCCCCTTGCCTAACCCTAGGGCACCCCTAGGCTTAGGCTAGGGAACCCCTAGGCTTAGACTAGGGTACCCCTAGGCTTAGGCTAAGACTAGAACTCCCCTAGCCTAAGGCTAGGGCACCCCTAGGCGTAGGCTAGGGCACCCCTAGTCTTAGGCTAGGGCACCCTTAGGCTTAGGCTAAGACTAGGACTCCCCTAGCCTAAGGTTAGGGCACCCCTAGGCTTAGGCTAGGGCACCCCTAGGCGTAGGCTAGGGCACCCCTAGGCTTAGAATAAGGCTAGGTGATCCCTAGCCTTAGGCTAAGGCACACCTAGGCTTAGGCTAGGGCACACCTAGGCTAAGGCTAGGGCACCCCTAGGCTCAGGATAGGGCACCCCTACACTTAGGCTAAGGCACCCCTAGGCTTAGGCTAAGGCTTGGGATCCCCTACCCTAAGGCAAAGGCACCCCTAGGCTTAGGCTAGGGCACCCCTAGGCTTAGGCTAGGGCACCCCTAGGTTTAGGCTAAGGCTAGGGCTCCCCTAGCCTAAGGCTAGGGCACCCCTATGCTTAGCCTAGGGCAACCCTAGGCTTAGGCTAAGGCTAGGGCTCCCCGAGACTAAGGCTAGGGCACCCCTAGCCTTAGGCTAGGGCACCCGTAAGCTTAGGCTACGGCACCCCTAGGCTTAGGCTAGGGCACCCCTAGGCTTAGGATAGGGTATCCCTAGGCTTAGGCTATGGCACCCCTAGGCTTAGGCTAGGGCACCCCTAGGCTTAGACTAGGGCACCCCTAGGCTTACGCTAAGGCATCCCTAGGCTTAGGCTAGGGCACTCCTAGCCTTAGGTTAGGGCACCCCTAGGCTTAGGCTAGGGCACGCCTAGGCTTAGGCTAAGGCTTGGGGACCCCTAGGCTTAGGCTAAGGCACCCCTAGGCTTAGGCAAGGGCACTCTAGGCTTAGGTTAGGGCACCCTTAGGCTTAGGCTAGGGCACCCCTAGGCTTAGCCTAAGGCACCAATAGGCTTAGGCTAGGGCACCCCTAGGCTTAGGCTAGGGCACTCCTAAGCTTAGGCTAGGGCACCGCTAGGCTGAGGCTAGGGCACCCCTAGACTGAGGCTAGGGCACCCATAGGCTTAGGCTAAGGCTAGGGCTCCCCTAGCCTAAGGCTGGGGCACCACTACGCTTAGGCTAGGGCACCCTTAGGCTTAGGCTACGGCACCCCTAAGCTTAGGCTAGGTCACCCCTAGGCTTACGCTAGGGCACCCCTAGGCTTAGGCTAGGGCACCCCAAGGCTTCGGCTAAGGCGAGGACTCACCTAGCCTAAGGCTAGGGTACCCCTAGGCTTAGGCTAAGGTACCCCTAGACTTAGGCTAGGGCACCCCTTGGCTTAGGCTAGGGCACCCCTAGGCTTAGGCTAAGGGTAGGGCTCCTCTAGCCTACCGCTAGGGCACCCCAAGGCTTCGGCTAAGGCGAGGACTCCTCTATCCTAAGGCTAGGGTACCACTAGGCTTAAGCTAGGGCACCACTAGACTTAGGTTAGGGCACCCCTTGGCTTAGGCTAGGGCACCCCTAGGCTTAGGCTAAGGCTAGGGCTCCTCTAGCCTAACGCCAGGCTATCCCTAAGCTTGGGCTAGGGCACCCCTAGGCTTAGGCTAGGGCACCCCTAAGCTTAGACTAAGGCTACGGATCCCCTAGCCTAAGGTTAGGGCACCCCTAGCCTTAGGCTAGGGCACCCCTAGGATTAGGACAGGGCACCCCTAGGCTTAGGCTAGGGCACCCTAGGCTTAGGCTAAGGCTAGGGCTCCCCTAGCCTAAGACTAGGGCATCCCTAGGCTTAGGGTAGGGCAACCATAGGCTTAGGCTAGGGCACCCCTAGGCGTAGGCTACTGCACCCCATGGCTTAGGATAGGGCACCCCTAGGCTTAGGCTAAGGCTAGGGCTCCACTAGACTAAAGCTAGGGCACCCCTAGCCTTAGGCTAGGGCACCCCTAGGCTTAGGCTAGGGCAACCCTAGGCTTATGCTAGGGCACTTCAAGGCTTAGGCTAGGGCACCCCTAGGCTTAGGCTAGGATACCACTAGGCTTAGGCTAGGGCACCCCTAGGCTTACGCTAGGGCACCTTAGGCTTAAGCTAGGGCACCCCTAGGCTTAGGCTAGTGCACCCCTAAGCTTAGGCTAGGTCACCCCTAGGCTTAGGCTAGGGCACCCCTAGGCTTAGGCTAGGGCACCCCTAGGCTTAGGCTAGGGCACCTTAGGCTTAAGCTAGGGCACCCCTAGGCTTAGGCTAAGGCTAGGGCTCCCCTTGCCTAACCCTAGGGCACCCCTAGGCTTAGGCTAGGGAACCCCTAGGCTTAGACTAGGGTACCCCTAGGCTTAGGCTAAGACTAGGACTCCCCTAGCCTAAGGCTAGGGCACCCCTAGGCGTAGGCTAGGGCACCCCTAGGCGTAGGCTAGGGCACCCCTAGTCTTAGGCTAGGGCACCCTTAGGCTTAGGCTAAGACTAGGACTCCCCTAGCCTAAGGCTAGGGCACCCCTAGGCTTAGGCTAGGGCACCCCTAGGCGTAGGCTAGGGCACCCCTAGGCTTAGAATAAGGCTAGGGTATCCCTAGCCTTAGGCTAAGGCACACCTAGTCTTAGGCTAGGGCACACCTAGGCTAAGGCTAGGGCACCCCTAGGCTCAGGATAGGGCACCCCTACACTTAGGCTAAGGCACCCCTAGTCTTAGGCTAAGGCTTGAGATCCCCTACCCTAAGGCAAAGGCACCCCTAGGCTTAGGCTAGGGCACCCCTAGGCTTAGGCTAGGGCACCCCTAGGTTTAGGCTAAGGCTAGGGCTCCCCTAGCCTAAGGCTAGGGCACCCCTATGCTTAGCCTAGGGCAACCCTAGGCTTAGGCTAAGGCTAGGGCTCCCCTAGACTAAGGCTAGGGCACCCATAGCCTTAGGCTAGGGCACCCGTAAGCTTAGGCTACGGCACCCCTAGGCTTAGGCTAGGGCACCCCTAGGCTTAGGATAGGGTATCCTTAGGCTTAGGCTATGGCACCCCTAGGCTTAGGCTAGGGCACCCCTAGGCTTAGACTAGGGCACCCCTAGGCTTACGCTAGGGCAGCCCTAGGCTTAGGCTAGGGCACTCCTAGGCTTATGTTAGGGCACCCCTAGGCTTAGGCTAGGGCACGCCTAGGCTTAGGCTAAGGCTAGGGGACCCCTAGGCTTAGGCTAAGGCACCCCTAGGCTTAGGCAAGGGCACCCTAGGCTTAGGTTAGGGCACCCTTAGGCTTAGGCTAGGGCACCCCTAGGCTTAGTCTAAGGCACCAATAGGCTTAGGCTAGGGCACCCCTAGGCTTAGGCTAGGGCACTCCTAAGCTTAGGCTAGGGCACCGCTAGGCTGAGGCTAGGGCACCCCTAGGCTGAGGCTAGGGCTCCCATAGGCTTAGGCTAAGGCTAGGGCTCCCCTAGCCTAAGGCTAGGGCACCCTTAAGCTTAGGCTAGGGCACTCCTAGTCTTAGGCTAGGGCACCCCTAGGCTTAGGCTAAGGCTAGGGCTCCCCTAGCCTAAGGCTGGGGCACCACAAGGCTTAGGCTAGGGCACCCTTAGGCTTAGGCTACGGCACCCCTAAGCTTAGGCTAGGTCACCCCTAGGCTTAGGCTAGGGCACCCCTAGGCTTAGGCTAGGGCACCCCTAGGCTTAGTCTAGGGGACCCCTAGGCTTAGGCTAAGGCTAGTGCTCCCCTAGCCTAAGGCCAAGGCACCCCTAGGGTTAGTCTAGGGCACCCCTAGGCTTAGGCTAGGGCAGCCCTAGGCTTATGCTAAGGCTATGGCTCGCCTAGCCTAAGGCTAGGGCACCCCTAGGCTTATGCTAGAGCACCCGTAGGCTTAGGCAAGGACACCCTTAGCCTTAGGCTAGCGCACCCCTAGGCGCAGGCTAGGGCACCCCTAGGCTTAGGCTAAAGCTAGGGCTCCCCTTGCCTAAGGCTAGGGCACCCCTAGGCTTAGGCTAGGGCATCCCTAGGCTTAGGCTAGGGCACCCCTAGGCTTAGGCTAAGGCTAGGGCTCCCCTAGTCTAAGGCTAGGGCACCATTAGGCTTAGACTAGGGCACCCCTAGGCTTAGGATAGGGCACCCCTAGGCTTAGCCTAGGGCACCCCTAGGCTTAGGCTAAGGCTAGGGCTCCCCTAGTATAAGGCTAGGGCACCCTTAGGCTTAGACTAGGGCACCCGTAGGCTTAGGCTAGGCACCCCTAGCTTAGGCTAGGGCACCCCTAAGTTTAGGCTAGGGCACCCCTAGGCTTAGGCTAGGGCACCCCTAGGCTTAGGATAGGGCACCCCTAGGCTTAGGCTAGGGCACCCCTAGGCTTAGGCTAGGGCACCCCTAGGCTTAGGCTAGGGCACCCCTAGGCTTAAACTAGGGCAGCCCTAGGCTTAAGCAAGGGCACCCCTAAGCTTAGGCTAGGGCACCCCTAGGCTTAGGCTAAGGCTAGGGCTTCCCTAGCCTAAGGCTAGGGCACCCCTAGGCTTAGGCTAGGGCACCCCTAGGCTTAGGCTAGGGCACCCCTAGGCTTAAACTAGGGCAGCCCTAGGCTTAGGCAAGGGCACCCCTAAGCTTAGGCTAGGGCACCCCTAGGCTTAGGCTAAGGCTAGGGCTTCCCTAGCCTAAGGCTAGGGCACCCCTAGGCTTAGGCTAGGGCACCCGTAGGCTTAGGCTAGGGCACCCCTAGGCTTAGGTAGGGAACCGCTAGGCTTAGGTTAGGGCACCTCTATGCTTAGGCTAGGCACCCCTAGACTTAGGCTATGGCACCCCTAGGATTAGGCTGGGGCACCCCTAGGCTTAGGCTAAGGCTAGGGCTCCCCTAGCCTAAGGCTAGGGTACCCCTAGGCTTAGGCTTGGGCACCCCAAGACTTAGGCTAGGGCACCTCTAGGCTTGTGCTAGGGCACCCCTAGGCTTAGGCTAGGGCACCCCTAGGCTTAGGCTAGGTCACCCCAAGGCTTCAGCTAAGGTGAGGACTCCCCTAGCCTCAGGCTATTGTACACCTAGGCTTAGGCTAGGGCACCCCTAGACTTAGGCTAGGGCACCCCAAGGCTTCGGCTAAGGCGAGGACTCCCCTAGCCTAAGGGTAGGGTACACCTAGGCTTAGGCTAGGGCACCCCTAGACTTAGGCTAGGGCACCCCTAGGCTTAGGCTAGGGTACCCCTAGGCTTAGGCTAGGGCACCCCAAGGCTTAGGCTAAGGCGAGGACTCACCTAGCCTAAGGCTAGGGTACCCCTAGGCTTAGGCTAAGGCACCCCTAGACTTAGGCTAGGGCACCCGTTGGCTTAGGCTAGGGCACCCCTAGGCTTAGGCTAGGGCACCCCTAAGCTTAGACTAAGGTTAGGGCTCCCCTAGCCTAAGGCTAGGGCACCCCTACCCATTGGCTAGGGCACCCCTAGGCTTAGGATAAGGCACCCCTATGCTTAGGCTAGGGCACCCCTAAGCTTAGGCTAGGGCACCCCTAGGCTTAGGCTAGGGCACCCCTAGGCTTAGGCTAAGTCTAGGGCTCCCCTAGCCTAAGACTAGGGCACCCCTAGGCTTAGGGTAGGGCAACCATAGGTTTAGGCTAGGGCACCCCTAGGCTTAGGATAGGGCACACCTAGGCTTAGGCTAATGCTAGGGATCCAATAGACTAAGGCTAGGGCACCCCTAGCCTTAGGCTAGGGCACCCCTAGGCTTAGGCTAGGGCAACCCTAGTCTTATGCTAGGGCACCCCTAGGCTTAGGCTATGGCACCCCTAGGCTTAGGCTAAGGCTAGGGCTCCCCTAGTCTAAGGCTAGGGCACCCCAAGGCTTAGGCTAGGGCACCCCTAGGCTTAGGCTAGGACACCACTAGGCTTAGGCTAGGGCAACCCTAGGTTTAGGCTAAGGCTAGGGCCCCCTAGCCTAAGGCTAGATCACCCCTAGGCTTAGGTTAGGGCACCCCTAGGCTTAGGCTAGGGCACCCCTAGGCTCAGGCTAGGGCACCCCTACACTTAGGCTAGTGCACCCCTAGGCTTAGGGTAAGGCTTGGGATCCCCTAGCCGAAGGCAAAGGCACCCCTAGGCTTAGGCTAGGGCACCCTTAGGCTTAGGCTAGGGCACCCCTAGACTTAGGCTAGGGCACCCCTAGTTTAGGCTAAGGCTAGGGCTCCCCTAGCCTAAGGCTACGGCACCCCTAGGCTTAGGATAGGTCAACCCTAGGCTTAGGCTAAGGCTAGGGCTCCCCTAGACTAAGACTAGGGCACCCCTAGCCTTAGGCTAGGGCACCCGTAAGCTTAGGCTACGGCACCCAAGGCTTAGGCTAGGGCACCCCTAGGCTTAGGCTAGGGCAGCCCTAGGCTTAGGCTAGGGCACCCCTAGGCTTAGGCTAAGGCGAAGGCACCCCTAGGCTTAGGCAAGGGCACCCTAGGCTTAGGTTAGGGCACCGTTAGTCTTAGGCTACGGCACCCCTAGGCTTAGGCTAAGGCTAGGTCACCCCTAGGCATAGTCTAAGGCACCAATAGGCTTGGGCTAGGGCACCCTTAAGCTTAGGCTAGGGCACTCCTAGTCTTAGGCTAGGGCACCCCTAGGCTTAGGCTAAGGCTAAGGCTCCCCTAGCCTAAGGCTGGGGCACCACTACGCTTAGGCTAGGGCACCCTTAGGCTTAGGCTACGGCACCCCTAAGCTTAGGCTAGGACACCCCTAGGCTTAGGTTAGGGCACCCCTAGGCTTAGGCTAGGGTACCCCTAGGCTTAGGCTAGGGCACCCCTAGGCTTAGGCTAAGGCTAGTGCTCCCCTAGCCTTAGGCTAGGGCACCCCTAGGCTCAGGCTAGGGCATCCCTAGGCTTAGGCTAGGGCACCCCTAGGCTTAGGCTAAGGCTAGGGCTCCCCTAGCCTAAGGCGTGGGCACCCGTACGCTTAGGCTAGGGCACCCCTAGGCTTAGGCTAGGGAACCCCTAGGCTTAGGCTAGGGCACCCGTAGGCTTAGGCTAAGGCTATGGCTCCCATAGCCTCACGCTAGGGCACCCCTAGACTCAGGCTATGGCACCCCTAAGCTTAGGCTAGGGCAATCCTATGCTAGACTAAGGCTAGGGTTCTCCTAGCCTCAGGCTAGGGACCCGTAGGCTCAGGCTAGGGCACCCCTAGGCTCAGGCTAGGGCACGCCTAGGCTTAGGCTAGGGCACCCCTAGGCTTAGGCTAGGGCACCCCTAAGCTTAGGCTAGGGCACCCCTAGGCGTAGGCTAGGGCAACCCTAAGCTTAGGCTAGGGCACCCCT
The DNA here is from genome assembly GCF_050624435.1 of Tenrec ecaudatus. NCBI lineage: Eukaryota > Metazoa > Chordata > Mammalia > Afrosoricida > Tenrecidae > Tenrec > Tenrec ecaudatus. The sequence continues at coordinate 990,432 of NW_027459448.1, read as the reverse complement.
AGGCTTAGGCTAGGGCAACCCTAGGCTTAGGCTCGGGCACCCCTAAGCTTAGACTAAGGCTAGGGCACCCCTAGGCTTAGGCTAGGGCATCCATAGGCTTAGGCTAAGGCACCCCTAGGCTTAGTCTAGGGCACCCCTAAGTTAAGGCTAGGGCACCCCTAGGCTTAGGATAAAGCTAGGGCTCCCCTAGTCTTAGGCTTGGCACCCCTAGGCTTAGGCTAAGGCTAGGGGACCCCTAGGTTTAGGCTTAGGCACCCCTAGGCTTCGGATAGGGCCCCCCTAGGCTTAGGCTAAGGCACACCGAGGCCTAGGCTGGGGCACCCCTAAGCTTAGGCTAGGGCACCCCTAGGCTTAGACTAAGGCTAGGGGACCCCTAGCCTTAGGCTAAGGCACCCCTAGGCTTAGGCTAGGGCACACCTAGGCTAAGGCTAGGGCACCCCTAGGCTCAGGATAGGGCACCCCTACACTTAGGCTAGTGCACCCCTAGGCTTAGGGTAAGGCTTCGGATCCCCTAGCCTAAGGCAAAGGCACCCCTAGGCTTAGGCTAGGGCACCCTTAGGCTTAGGCTAGGGCACCCCTAGACTTAGGCTAGGGCACCCCTAGTTTAGGCTAAGGCTAGGGCTCCCCTAGCCTAAGGCTACGGCACCCCTAGGCTTAGGATAGGTCAACCCTAGGCTTAGGCTAAGGCTAGGGCTCCCCTAGACTAAGACTAGGGCACCCCTAGCCTTAGGCTAGGGCACCCGTAAGCTTAGGCTACGGCACCCAAGGCTTAGGCTAGGGCACCCCTAGGCTTAGGCTAGGGCAGCCCTAGGCTTAGGCTAGGGCACCCCTAGGCTTAGGCTAAGGCTAAGGCACCACTAGGCTTAGGCAAGGGCACCCTAGGCTTAGGTTAGGGCACCGTTAGTCTTAGGCTAGAGCACACCTAGGCTTAGGCTAAGGCTAGGTCACCCCTAGGCATAGTCTAAGGCACCAATAGGCTTGGGCTAGGGCACCCCTAAGCTTAGGCTAGGGCACTCCTAGTCTTAGGCTGGGGCACCCCTAGGCTTAGGCTAAGGCTAGGGCTCCCCTAGCCTAAGGCTGGGGCACCACTACGCTTAGGCTAGGGCACCCTTAGGCTTAGGCTACGGCACCCCTAAGCTTAGGCTAGGTCACCCCTAGGCTTAGGATAGGGCACCCCTAGGCTTAGGCTAGGGCACCCCAAGGCTTCGGCTAAGGCGAGGACTCACCTAGCCTAAGGCTAGGGTACCCCTAGGCTTAGGCTAAGGCACCCCTAGACTTAGGCTAGGGCACCCCTTGGCTTAGGCTGGGCACCCCTAGGCTTAGGCTAAGGGTAGGGCTCCTCTAGCCTACCGCTAGGGCACCCCAAGGCTTCGGCTAAGGCGAGGACTCCTCTATCCTAAGGCTAGGGTACCACCAGGCTTAAGCTAGGGCACCCCTAGACTTAGGTTAGGGCACCCCTTGGCTTAGGCTAGGGCACCCCTAGGCTTAGGCTAAGGCTAGGGCTCCTCTAGCCTAACGCCAGGCTATCCCTAGGCTTGGGCTAGGGCACCCCTAGGCTTAGGCTAGGGCACCCCTAAGCTTAGACTAAGGCTACGCATCCCCTAGCCTAAGGTTAGGGCACCCCTAGCCTTAGGCTAGGGCACCCCTAGGATTAGGACAGGGCACCCCTAGGCTTAGGCTAGGGCACCCCTAGGCTTAGGCTAAGGCTAGGGCTCCCCTAGCCTAAGACTAGGGCACCCCTAGGCTTAGGGTAGGGCAACCATAGGCTTAGGCTAGGGCACCCCTAGGCGTAGGCTACTGCACCCCATGGCTTAGGATAGGGCACCCCTAGGCTTAGGCTAAGGCTAGGGCTCCACTAGACTAAAGCTAGGGCACCCCTAGCCTTAGGCTAGGGCACCCCTAGGCTTAGGTTAGGACAACCCTAGGCTTATGCTAGGGCACTTCAAGGCTTAGGCTAGGGCACCCCTAGGCTTAGGCTAGGATACCACTAGGCTTAGGCTAGGGCACCCCTAGGCTTAGGCTAGGGCACCTTAGGCTTAAGCTAGGGCACCCCTAGGCTTAGGCTAGTGCACCCCTAAGCTTAAGCTAGGTCACCCCTAGGCTTAGGCTAGGGCACCCCTAGGCTTAGGCTAGGGCACCCCTAGGCTTAGGCTAGGGCACCTTAGGCTTAACTAGGGCACCCCTAGGCTTAGGCTAAGGCTAGGGCTCCCCTTGCCTAACCTTAGGGCACCCCTAGGCTTAGGCTAGGGAACCCCTAGGCTTAGACTAGGGTACCCCTAGGCTTAGGCTAAGACTAGAACTCCCCTAGCCTAAGGCTAGGGCACCCCTAGGCGTAGGCTAGGGCACCCTTAGTCTTAGGCTAGGGCACCCTTAGGCTTAGGCTAAGACTAGGACTCCCCTAGCCTAAGGTTAGGGCACCCCTAGGCTTAGGCTAGGGCACCCCTAGGCGTAGGCTAGGGCACCCCTAGGCTTAGAATAAGGCTAGGTGATCCCTAGCCTTAGGCTAAGGCACACCTAGGCTTAGGCTAGGGCACACCTAGGCTAAGGCTAGGGCACCCCTAGGCTCAGGATAGGGCACCCCTACACTTAGGCTAAGGCACCCCTAGGCTTAGGCTAAGGCTTGGGATCCCCTACCCTAAGACAAAGGCACCCCTAGGCTTAGGCTAGGGCACCCCTAGACTTAGGCTAGGGCACCCCTAGGTTTAGGCTAAGGCTAGGGCTCCCCTAGCCTAAGGCTAGGGCACCCCTATGCTTAGCTTAGGGCAACCCTAGGCTTAGGCTAAGGCTAGGGCTCCCCGAGACTAAGGCTAGGGCACCCCTAGCCTTAGGCTAGGGCACCCGTAAGCTTAGGCTACGGCACCCCTAGGCTTAGGCTAGGGCACCCCTAGGCTTAGGATAGGGTATCCCTAGGCTTAGGCTATGGCACCCCTAGGCTTAGGCTAGGGCACCCCTAGGCTTAGACTAGGGCACCCCTAGGCTTACGCTAAGGCATCCCTAGGCTTAGGCTAGGGCACTCCTAGGCTTAGGTTAGGGCACCCCTAGGCTTAGGCTAGGGCACGCCTAGGCTTAGGCTAAGGCTTGGGGACCCCTAGGCTTAGGCTAAGGCACCCCTAGGCTTAGGCAAGGGCACTCTAGGCTTAGGTTAGGGCACCCTTAGGCTTAGGCTAGGGCACCCCTAGGCTTAGCCTAACGCACCAATAGGCTTAGGCTAGGGCACCCCTAGGCTTAGGCTAGGGCACTCCTAAGCTTAGGCTAGGGCACCGCTAGGCTGAGGCTAGGGCACCCCTAGACTGAGGCTAGGGCACCCATAGGCTTAGGCTAAGGCTAGGGCTCCCCTAGCCTAAGGCTGGGGCACCACTACGCTTAGGCTAGGGCACCCTTAGGCTTAGGCTACGGCACCCCTAAGCTTAGGCTAGGTCACCCCTAGGCTTACGCTAGGGCACCCCTAGGCTTAGGCTAGGGCACCCCAAGGCTTCGGCTAAGGCGAGGACTCACCTAGCCTAAGGCTAGGGTACCCCTAGGCTTAGGCTAAGGCACCCCTAGACTTAGGCTAGGGCACCCCTTGGCTTAGGCTAGGGCACCCCTAGGCTTAGGCTAAGGGTAGGGCTCCTCTAGCCTACCGCTAGGGCACCCCAAGGCTTCGGCTAAGGCCAGGACTCCTCTATCCTAAGGCTAGGGTACCACTAGGCTTAAGCTAGGGCACCACTAGACTTAGGTTAGGGCACCCCTTGGCTTAGGCTAGGGCACCCCTAGGCTTAGGCTAAGGCTAGGGCTCCTCTAGCCTAACGCCAGGCTATCCCTAGGCTTGGGCTAGGGCACCCCTAGGCTTAGGCTAGGGCACCCCTAAGCTTAGACTAAGGCTACGGATCCCCTAGCCTAAGGTTAGGGCACCCCTAGCCTTAGGCTAGGGCACCCCTAGGATTAGGACAGGGCACCCCTAGGCTTAGGCTAGGGCACCCTAGGCTTAGGCTAAGGCTAGGGCTCCCCTAGCCTAAGACTAGGGCATCCCTAGGCTTAGGGTAGGGCAACCATAGGCTTAGGCTAGGGCACCCCTAGGCGTAGGCTACTGCACCCCATGGCTTAGGATAGGGCACCCCTAGGCTTAGGCTAAGGCTAGGGCTCCACTAGACTAAAGCTAGGGCACCCCTAGCCTTAGGCTAGGGCACCCCTAGGCTTAGGCTAGGGCAACCCTAGGCTTATGCTAGGGCACTTCAAGGCTTAGGCTAGGGCACCCCTAGGCTTAGGCTAGGATACCACTAGGCTTAGGATAGGGCACCCCTAGGCTTACGCTAGGGCACCTTAGGCTTAAGCTAGGGCACCCCTAGGCTTAGGCTAGTGCACCCCTAAGCTTAGGCTAGGTCACCCCTAGGCTTAGGCTAGGGCACCCCTAGGCTTAGGCTAGGGCACCCCTAGGCTTAGGCTAGGGCACCTTAGGCTTAAGCTAGGGCACCCCTAGGCTTAGGCTAGGGAACCCCTAGGCTTAGACTAGGGTACCCCTAGGCTTAGGCTAAGACTAGGACTCCCATAGCCTAAGGCTAGGGCACCCCTAGGCGTAGGCTAGGGCACCCCTAGTCTTAGGCTAGGGCACCCTTAGGCTTAGGCTAAGACTAGGACTCCCCTAGCCTAAGGCTAGGGCACCCCTAGGCTTAGGCTAGGGCACCCCTAGGCGTAGGCTAGGGCACCCCTAGGCTTAGAATAAGGCTAGGTGATCCCTAGCGTTAGGCTAAGGCACACCTAGGCTTAGGCTAGGGCACACCTAGGCTAAGGCTAGGGCACCCCTAGGCTCAGGATAGGGCACCCCTACACTTAGGCTAAGGCACCCCAAGGCTTAGGCTAAGGCTTGGGATCCCCTACCCTAAGGCAAAGGCACCCCTAGGCTTAGGCTAGGGCACCCCTAGGCTTAGGCTAGGGCACCCCTAGGTTTAGGCTAAGGCTAGGGCTCCCCTAGCCTAAGGCTAGGGCACCCCTATGCTTAGCCTAGGGCAACCCTAGGCTTAGGCTAAGGCTAGGGCTCCCCTAGACTAAGGCTAGGGCACCCCTAGCCTTAGGCTAGGGCACCCGTAAGCTTAGGCTACGGCACCCCTAGCTTTAGGCTAGGGCACCCCTAGGCTTAGGATAGGGTATCCCTAGGCTTAGGCTATGGCACCCCTAGGCTTAGGCTAGGGCACCCCTAGGCTTAGACTAGGGCACCCCTAGGCTTACGCTAGGGCAGCCCTTGGCTTAGGCTAGGGCACTCCTAGGCTTAGGTTAGGGCACCCCTAGGCTTAGGCTAGGGCACGCCTAGGCTTAGGCTAAGGCTAGGGGACCCCTAGGCTTAGGCTAAGGTACCCCTAGGCTTAGGCAAGGGCACCCTAGGCTTAGGTTAGGGCACCCTTAGGCTTAGGCTAGGGCACCCCTAGGCTTAGTCTAAGGCACCAATAGGCTTAGGCTAGGGCACCCCTAGGCTTAGGCTAGGGCACTCCTAAGCTTAGGCTAGGGCACCGCTAGGCTGAGGCTAGGGCACCCCTAGGCTGAGGCTAGGGCTCCCATAGGCTTAGGCTAAGGCTAGGGCTCCCCTAGCCTAAGGCTAGGGCACCCTTAAGCTTAGGCTAGGGCACTCCTAGTCTTAGGCTAGGGCACCCCTAGGCTTAGGCTAAGGCTAGGGTTCCCCTAGCCTAAGGCTGGGGCACCACAAGGCTTAGGCTAGGGCACCCTTAGGCTTAGGCTACGGCACCCCTAAGCTTAGGCTAGGTCACCCCTAGGCTTAGGCTAGGGCACCCCTAGGCTTAGGCTAGGGCACCCCTAGGCTTAGTCTAGGGGACCCCTAGGCTTAGGCTAAGGCTAGTGCTCCCCTAGCCTAAGGCCAAGGCACCCCTAGGGTTAGTCTAGGGCACCCCTAGGCTTAGGCTAGGGCAGCCCTAGGCTTATGCTAAGGCTATGGCTCGCCTAGCCTAAGGCTAGGGCACCCCTAGGCTTATGCTAGAGCACCCGTAGGCTTAGGCAAGGACACCCTTAGCCTTAGGCTAGCGCACCCCTAGGCGTAGGCTAGGGCACCCCTAGGCTTAGGCTAAAGCTAGGGCTCCCCTTGCCTAAGGCTAGGGCACCCCTAGGCTTAGGCTAGGGCATCCCTAGGCTTAGGCTAGGGCACCCCTAGGCTTAGGCTAAGGCTAGGGCTCCCCTAGTCTAAGGCTAGGGCACCATTAGGCTTAGACTAGGGCACCCCTAGGCTTAGGATAGGGCACCCCTAGGCTTAGCCTAGGGCACCCCTAGGCTTAGGCTAAGGCTAGGGCTCCCCTAGTATAAGGCTAGGGCACCCTTAGGCTTAGACTAGGGCACCCGTAGGCTTAGGCTAGGGCACCCCTAGCTTAGGCTAGGGCACCCCTAAGTTTAGGCTAGGGCACCCCTAGGCTTAGGCTAGGGCACCCCTAGGCTTAGGATAGGGCACCCCTAGGCTTAGGCTAGGGCACCCCTAGGCTTAGGCTAGGGCACCCCTAGGCTTAGGCTAGGGCACCCCTAGGCTTAAACTAGGGCAGCCCTAGGCTTAGGCAAGGGCACCCCTAAGCTTAGGCTAGGGCACCCCTAGGCTTAGGCTAAGGCTAGGGCTTCCCTAGCCTAAGGCTAGGGCACCCCTAGGCTTAGGCTAGGGCACCCCTAGGCTTAGGCTAGGGCACCCCTAGGCTTAAACTAGGGCAGCCCTAGGCTTAGGCAAGGGCACCCCTAAGCTTAGGCTAGGGCACCCCTAGGCTTAGGCTAAGGCTAGGGCTTCCCTAGCCTAAGGCTAGGGCACCCCTAGGCTTAGGCTAGGGCACCCGTAGGCTTAGGCTAGGGCACCCCTAGGCTTAGGTAGGGAACCGCTAGGCTTAGGTTAGGGCACCTCTATGCTTAGGCTAGGCACCCCTAGACTTAGGCTATGGCACCCCTAGGATTAGGCTGGGGCACCCCTAGGCTTAGGCTAAGGCTAGGGCTCCCCTAGCCTAAGGCTAGGGTACCCCTAGGCTTAGGCTTGGGCACCCCAAGACTTAGGCTAGGGCACCTCTAGGCTTGTGCTAGGGCACCCCTAGGCTTAGGCTAGGGCACCCCTAGGCTTAGGCTAGGTCACCCCAAGGCTTCAGCTAAGGTGAGGACTCCCCTAGCCTCAGGCTATTGTACACCTAGGCTTAGGCTAGGGCACCCCTAGACTTAGGCTAGGGCACCCCAAGGCTTCGGCTAAGGCGAGGACTCCCCTAGCCTAAGGGTAGGGTACACCTAGGCTTAGGCTAGGGCACCCCTAGACTTAGGCTAGGGCACCCCTAGGCTTAGGCTAGGGTACCCCTAGGCTTAGGCTAGGGCACCCCAAGGCTTAGGCTAAGGCGAGGACTCACCTAGCCTAAGGCTAGGGTACCCCTAGGCTTAGGCTAAGGCACCCCTAGACTTAGGCTAGGGCACCCGTTGGCTTAGGCTAGTGCACCCCTAGGCTTAGGCTAGGGCACCCCTAAGCTTAGACTAAGGTTAGGGCTCCCCTAGCCTAAGGCTAGGGCACCCCTAGCCATTGGCTAGGGCACCCCTAGGCTTAGGATAAGGCACCCCTATGCTTAGGCTAGGGCACCCCTAAGCTTAGGCTAGGGCACCCCTAGGCTTAGGCTAGGGCACCCCTAGGCTTAGGCTAAGTCTAGGGCTCCCCTAGCCTAAGACTAGGTCACCCCTAGGCTTAGGGTAGGGCAACCATAGGTTTAGGCTAGGGCACCCCTAGGCTTAGGATAGGGCACACCTAGGCTTAGGCTAATGCTAGGGATCCAATAGACTAAGGCTAGGGCACCCCTAGCCTTAGGCTAGGGCACCCCTAGGCTTAGGCTAGGGCAACCCTAGTCTTATGCTAGGGCACCCCTAGGCTTAGGCTATGGCACCCCTAGGCTTAGGCTAAGGCTAGGGCTCCCCTAGTCTAAGGCTAGGGCACCCCAAGGCTTAGGCTAGGGCACCCCTAGGCTTAGGCTAGGACACCACTAGGCTTAGGCTAGGGCAACCCTAGGTTTAGGCTAAGGCTAGGGCCCCCTAGCCTAAGGCTAGATCACCCCTAGGCTTAGGTTAGGGCACCCCTAGGCTTAGGCTAGGGCACCTTAGGCTTAAGCTAGGGAACCCCTAGGCTAAGGCTAGGGCACCCCTAAGCTTAGGCTAGGGCACCCCTAGGCTTAGGCTAAGGCTAGGGCTCCCCTTGCCTAACCCTAGGGCACACCTTGGCTTAGACTAGGGCACCCCTAGGCTTAGGATAAGACTAGGACTTCCCTAGCCTAAGGCTAGGGCACCCCTAGGCTTAGGCTAGGGCAACCCTAGCCTAACGCTAGGGCATCCCTAGGCTTGGGCTAGGGCACCCCTAGGCTTAGGCTAGGGCACCCCTAGGCTTAGGCTAGGGCACCCCAAGGCTTCGGCTAAGGCGAGGACTCACCTAGCTAATGCTAGGGTACCCCTAGGCTTAGGCTAGGGCACCCCTAGGCTTAGGCTAGGGCACCCCTAGGCTTAGGCTATGGCTAGGGCTCCTCTAGCCTAACGCTAGGGCATCCCTAGGCTTGGGCTGGGGCACCCCTAGGCTTAGGGTAGGGCACCCCTAGGCTTAGACTAAGGCTACGGCTCCCCTAGCCTAAGGCTAGGGCACCCCTAGGCTTAGGCTAGGGAACCCCTAGGCTTAGGTAGGGAACCCCTAGGGTTAGGTTAGGGCACCACTATGCTTAGGCTAGGCTCCCCTAGACTTAGGCTAGGGCACCCCTAGTCTTACGCTGGGGCACCCCTAGGCTTAGGCTAAGGCTAGGGCTCCCCTAGCTTAAGGCTAGGGTACCCCTAGGCTTAGGTTAAGGCACCCCTAGACTTAGGCTAGGGCACCCCTAGGCTTAGGCTAGGGCACCCCTAGGCTTAGGCTAAGGCTAGGGTTCCTCTAGCCTAACGCTAGGGCATCCCTAGGCTTGGGCTAGGGCACCCCTAGGCTTAGGCTAGGGCACCCCTAGGCTTAGGCTAGGGCACCCAAAGGCTTCGGCTAAGGCGAGGACCCCCCCTAGCCTATGGCTAGGGTACACCTAGGCTTAGGCTAGGGCACCCCTAGACTTAGGCTAGGGCACCCCTAGGCTTAGGCTAGGGCACCCCTAGGCTTAGGGTAAGGCTAGGGCTCCTCTAGCATAACGCTAGGGCATCCCTAGGCTTGAGCTAGGGCACCCCTAGGCTTAGACTAAGGCTAGGGCACCCCTAGGCTTAGGATAGGGCACCCCTAAGCTTAGGGTGAGGCTAGGTCTCCACTAGACTAAGGCTAGGGCACCCCTAGCCTTAGCCTAGGGCTCCCCTAGGCTTAGGCTAGCTCACCCCTAGGCTTAGGCTAGCGAACCCCTAGGCTTAGGCTAGGGCACCCCTAGGCTTAGGCTAGGACACCCATAGGCTTAGGCTAGGGCACCACTAGGCTTAGGCTAGGGCACCACTAGGCTTAGGCTAGGGCACCCCTAGGCTTAGGCTAAGGCTAGGGCTCCCCTAGCCTAAGGCTAGGGCACCCCTAGGCTTAGGCTAGGGCAACCCTAAGCTTAGGCTAGGGCACCCCTAGGCGTAGGCTAGGGCACCCCATGGCTTAGGCTAAGGCTAGGGCTCCCCTTGCCTAAGGCTAGGGTACCCCTAGTCTTAGGCTAGGGTACCCCTAGACTTAGGCTAGGGAACCCCTAGGCTTAAGCTAAGGCTAGGGCTCCTCTAGCCTAACACTAGGGCACCCCTAGGCTTAGGCTAGGGCACCCGTAGGCTTAGGCTAGGGCACCCCTAGGCTTAGGCTATGGCACCTCAAGGCTTCGGCTAAGGCTAGGGCTCCCGTAGCCTAAGGCTAGGGTACCCCTAGGCTTAGGCTAGGGAACCCAAAGGCTTAGGCTAAGGCTAGGGCTCCCCTAGCCTAAGGGTAGGGCACCCCTAGGCTTATGCTAGGGCACCCCTAGGCTTAGGCTAGGGCAGCCCTAGGCTTACGCTTGGGCACCCCTAAGCTTAGGCTAGGGCACCCCTAGTCTTAGGCTAGGCCACCTCTAGGCTTAGGCTAAGGCTAGGGCACCCCTTGGCTTAGGCTAGGGCACTCCTAGGCTTAGTCTAGGGCACCCCTAGGCTTAGGCTAGGGCACCCTTAGGCTTAGGCTAGGGCACCCCTAGGCTTAGGCTAAGGCTAGGGCTCAGCTAGCCTAAGGCTAGGACACCCCTAGCCTTAAGCTAGGGCACCCCTAGGCTTAGGGTAGGGCACCCCTAGGCTTAGGCTATGGCACATCTATGCTTAGGCTATGGCACCCCTAGGCTTAGGCTAAGGCTAGGGCTCCACTATACTAAGGCTAGGGCACCCCTAGCCTTAGGCTATGGCATCCCTAGGCTTAGGCTAGGGCACCCCTAGGCTTAGGCTAGGGCACCCCTAGGCTTAGGATAGGGCACCTGTAGGCTTAGGATAGGGCACCCCTAAGCTTAGGCTAAGGCTAGGGCTCCTCTAGACTAATGCTAGGGCACCCCTAGCATTAGCCTAGGGCACCCCTAGGCTTAGGTTAGCTCACCCCTAGGCTTAGGCTAGGGAACCCCTTGGTTTAGGCTAGGGCTCCCCAAGGCTTAGGCTAAGGCTAGGGCTCCCCTAGCCTAAGTCTAGGGCACCCCTGGGCTTAGGCTAGGGCTCCCCTAGGCTTAGGCTAGGACACCCGTAGGCTTAGGCTAGGGCACCCCTAGGCTTAGGCAAGGGCACCCCTAGGCTTAGGCAAAGGCTAGGGCTCCCCTAGCCTAAGGCTAGGGCACCCCTAGGCTTAGGGTAGGGCAACCCTAGGCTTAGGCTAGGGCACCCCTAGGCTTAGGCTAAGGCTAGGGCTCCACTATACTAAGGCTAGGGCACCCCTAGCCTTAGGCTAGGGCACCCCTAGGCTTAGGCTAGGGCAACCCTAAGCTTATGCTAGGGCACCCCTAGGCTTAGGCTAGGGCACCCGTAGGCTTAGTCTAAGGCTACGGCTCCCCTAGCCTCACGCTAGGGCACCCCTAGACTCAGGCTATGGCACCCCTAAGCTTAGGCTAGGGCAATCCTAGGCTAGACTAAGGCTAGGGTTCCCCTAGCCTCAGGCTAGGGACCCGTAGGCTCAGGCTAGGGCACCCCTAGGCTCAGGCTAGGGCACGCCTAGGCTTAGGCTAGGGCACCCCTAGGCTTAGGCTAGGGCACCCCTAAGCTTAGGCTAGGGCACCCCTAGGCGTAGGCTAGGGCAACCCTAATCTTAGGCTAGGGCACCCCTAGACTTAGGCTAGGGCAACCCTAGGCTTAGGCTCAGGCACCCCTAAGCTTAGGCTAAGGCTAGGGCACCCCTAGGCTTAGGCTAGGGCATCCATAGGCTTAGGCTAAGGCACCCCTAGGCTTAGGCTAAGGCTAGGGGACCCCTAGGCTTAGGCTAAGGCACCCCTAGGCTTAGGCTAGGGCACCCCTAAGTTAAGGCTAGGGCACCCCTAGGCTTAGGATAAAGCTAGGGCTCCCTTAGTCTTAGGCTTGGGCACCCCTAGGCATAGGCTAAGGCTAGGGGACCCCTAGGTTTAGGCTTAGGCACCCCTAGGCTTCGGATAGGGCCCCCCTAGGCTTAGGCTAAGGCCCACCGAGGCCTAGGCTGGGGCACCCCTAAGCTTAGGCTAGGGCACCCCTAGGCTTAGGCTAGGGCACACCTAGGCTAAGGCTAGGGCACCCCTAGGCTCAGGCAAGGGCACCCCTACACTTAGGCTAGCGCACCCCTAGGCTTAGGGTAAGGCTTGGGATCCCCTAGCCTAAGGCAAAGGCACCCCTAGGCTTAGGCTAGGGCACCCTTAGGCTTAGGCTAGGGCACCCCTAGACTTAGGCTAGGGCACCCCTAGGTTTAGGCTAAGGCTACGGCTCCCCTAGCCTAAGGCTACGGCACCCCTAGGCTTAGGATAGGGCAACCCTAGGCTTAGGCTATGGCTAGGGCTCCCCTAGACTAAGGCTAGGGCACCCCTAGCCTTAGGCTAGGGCACCCGTAAGCTTAGGCTACGGCACCCAAGGCTTAGGCTAGGGCACCCCTAGGCTTAGGCTAGGGCAGCCCTAGGCTTAGGCTAGGGCACCCCTAGGCTTAGGCTAAGGCTAAGGCACCCCTAGGCTTAGGCAAGGGCACCCTAGGCTTAGGTTAGGGCACCGTTAGGCTTAGGCTAGGGCACCCCTAGGCTTAGGCTAAGGCTAGGTCACCCCTAGGCATAGTCTAAGGCACCAATAGGCTTGGGCTAGGGCACCCCTAAGCTTAGGCTAGGGCACTCCTAGTCTTAGGCTAGGGCACCCCTAGGCTTAGGCTAAGGCTAGGGCTCCCCTAGCCTAAGGCTGGGGCACCACTACGCTTAGGCTAGGGCACCCTTAGGCTTAGGCTACGGCACCCCTAAGCTTAGGCTAGGTCACCCCTAGGCTTAGGCTAGGGCACCCCTAGGCTTAGGCTAGGGCACCCCAAGGCTTCGGCTAAGGCGAGGACTCACCTAGCCTAAGGCTAGGGTACCCCTAGGCTTAGGCTAAGGCACCCCTAGACTTAGGCTAGGGCACCCCTAGGCTTAGGCTAGGGCACCCCTAAGCTTACATTAAGGCTACGGATCCCCTAGCCTAAGGTTAGGGCACCCCTATCCTTAGGCTAGGGCACCCCTAGGATAAGGATAGGGCACCCCTAGGCTTAGGCTAGGGCACCCCTAGGCTTAGGCTAAGGCTAGGGCTCCCCTAGCCTAAGACTAGGGCACCCCTAGGCTTAGGGTAGGGCAACCATAGGCTTAGGCTAGGGAACCCCTAGGCGTAGGCTACGGCACCCCATGGCTTAGGATAGGGCACCCCCAGGTTTAGGCTAAGGCTAGGGCTCCCCTAGCCTAAGGCTAGGGCACCCCTATGCTTAGCCTAGGGCAACCCTAGGCTTAGGGTAAGGCTTGGGATCCCCTAGCCTAAGGCAAAGGCACCCCTAGGCTTAGGCTAGGGCACCCTTAGGCTTAGGCTAGGGCACCCCTAGACTTAGGCTAGGGCACCCCTAGGCTTAGGCTAAGGCTAGGGCTCCACTAGACTAAAGCTAGGGCACCCCTAGCCTTAGGCTAGGGCACCCCTAGGCTTAGGCTAGGGCAACCCTAGGCTTATGCTAGGGCACCTCTAGGCTTAGGCTAGGGCACCCCTAGGCTTATGCTAAGGCTAGGGCTTCCCTAGTCTACGGCTAGGGCACTTCAAGGCTTAGGCTAGGGCACCCCTAGGCTTAGGCTAGGATACCACTAGGCTTAGGCTAGGGCACCCCTAGGCTTAGGCTAGGGCACCTTAGGCTTAAGCTAGGGCACCCCTAGGCTTAGGCTAGTGCACCCCTAAGCTTAGGCTAGGTCACCCCTAGGCTTAGGCTAGGGTACCCCTAGGCTTAGGCTAGGGCACCCCTAGGCTTAGGGTAGGGCACCTTAGGCTTAAGCTTGGGCACCCCTAGGCTTAGGCTAAGGCTAGGGCTCCCCTTGCCTAACCGTAGGGCATCCCTAGGCTTAGGCTAGGGAACCCCTAGGCTTAGACTAGGGCACCCCTAGGCTTAGGCTAAGACTAGGACTCCCCTAGCCTAAGGCTAGGGCACCCCTAGGCGTAGGCTAGGGCACCCCTAGTCTTAGGCTAGGGCACCCTTAGGCTTAGGCTAAGACTAGGACTCCCCTAGTCTAAGGCTAGGGCTCCCCTAGGCTTAGGCTAGGGCACCCCTAGGCGTAGGCTAGGGCATCCCTAGGCTTAGACTAAGGCTAGGTGATCCTTAGCCTTAGGCTAAGGCACCCCTAGGCTTAGGCTAGGGCACCCCTAGGCTTGGCTAGGGCACCCCTAGGTTTAGGCTAAGGCTAGGGCTCCCCTAGCCTAAGGCTAGGGCACCCCTATTCTTAGCCTAGGGCAACCCTAGGCTTAGGCTAAGGCTAGGGCTCCCCTAGACTAAGGCTAGGGCACCCATAGCCTTAGGCTAGGGCACCCGTAAGCTTAGGCTATGGCACCCCTAGACTTAGGCTAGGGCACCCCTAGGCTTAGACTAGGGCACCCCTAGGCTTACGCTAGGGCAGCCCTAGGCTTAGGCTAGGGCACTCCTAGGCTTAGGTTAGGGCACCCCTAGGCTTAGGCTAAGGCTAGGGGACCCCTAGGCTTAGGCTAAGGCACCCCTAGGCTTAGGCAAGGGCACCCTAGGCTTAGGTTAGGGCACCCTTAGGCTTAGGCTAGGGCACCCCTAGGCTTAGTCTAAGGCACCAATAGGCTTAGGCTAGGGCACCCCTAGGCTTAGGCTAGGGCACTCCTAAGCTTAGGCTAGGGCACCCCTAGGCTGAGGCTAGGGCACCCATAGGCTTAGGCTAAGGCTAGGGCTCCCCTACCCTAAGGCTATGGCACCCTTAAGCTTAGGCTAGGGCACTCCTAGTCTTAGGCTAGGGCACCCCTAGGCTTAGGCTAAGGCTAGGGCTCCCCTAGCCTAAGGCTGGGGCACCACTAGGCTTAGGCTAGGGCACCCTTAGGCTTAGGGTACGGCACCCCTAAGCTTAGGGGAGGTCACACCTAGGCTTAGGCTAGGGCACCCCTTGGCTTAGGCTAGGGCACCCCTAGGCTTAGTCTAGGGGACCCCTAGGCTTAGGCTAAGGCTAGTGCTCCCCTAGCCTAAGGCTAAGGCACCCCTAGGGTTAGTCTACGGCACCCCTAGGCTTAGGCTAGGGCAGTCCTAGGCTTATGCTAAGGCTATGGCTCGCCTAGCCTAAGGCTAGGGCACCCCTAGGCTTATGCTAGAGCACCCGTAGGCTTAGGCAAGGACACCCTTAGCCTTAGGCTAGGGCACCCCTAGGCGTAGGCTAGGGCACCCCTAGACTTAGGCTAAAGCTAGGGCTCCCCTTGCCTAAGGCTAGGGCACCCCTAGGCTTAGGCTAGGGCATCCCTAGGCTTAGGCTAGGGCACCCCAAGGCTTAGGCTAAGGCTAGGGCTCCCCTAGTCTAAGGCTAGGGCACCATTAGGCTTAGACTAGGGCACCCCTAGGCTTAGGATAGGGCACCCCTAGGCTTAGCCTAGGGCACCCCTAGGCTTAGGCTAAGGCTAGGGCTCCCCTAGTATAAGGCTAGGGCACCCTTTGGCTTAGACTAGAGCACCCCTAGGCTTAGGCTAGGGCACCCCTAGCCTTAGGCTAGGGCACCCCTAAGTTTAGGCTAGGGCACCCCTAGGCTTAGGCTAGGGCACCCCTAGGCTTAGGCTAGGGCACCCCTAGGCTTAGGCTAGGGCACCCCTAGGCTTAAACTAGGGCAGCCCTAGGCTTAGGCAAGGGCACCCCTAAGCTTAGGCTAGGGCACCCCTAGGCTTAGGCTAAGGCTAGGGCTTCCCTAGCCTAAGGCTAGGGCACCCCTAGGCTTAGGCTAGGGCACCCGTAGGCTTAGGCTAGGGCACCCCTAGGCTTAGGTAGGGAACCACTAGGCTTAGGTTAGAGCACCTCTATGCTTAGGCTAGGCACCCATAGACTTAGGCTAGGGCACCCCTAGGCTTAGGCTGGGGCACCCCTAGGCTTAGGCTAAGGCTAGGGCTCCCCTAGCCTAAGGCTAGGGTACCCCTAGGCTTAGGCTTGGGCACCCCAAGACTTAGGCTAGGGCACCTCTAGGCTTAGGCTAGGGCACCCCTAGGCTTAGGCTAAGGCTAGAGCTCCTCTAGACTAACGCTAGGGCATCCCTAGGCTTGTGCTAGGGCACCCCTAGGCTTAGGTTAGGACACCACTAGGCTTAGGCTAGGACACCCCAAGGCTTCAGCTAAGGTGAGGACTCCCCTAGCCTCAGGCTAGTGTACACCTAGGCTTAGGCTAGGGCACCCCTAGACTTAGGCTAGGGCACCCCAAGGCTTCGGCTAAGGCGAGGACTCCCCTAGCCTAAGGGTAGGGCACACCTAGGCTTAGGCTAGGGCACCCCTAGACTTAGGCTAGGGCACCCCTAGGCTTAGGCTAGGGTACCCCTAGACTTAGGCTAGGGCACCCGTTGGCTTAGGCTAGGGCACCCCTAGGCTTAGGCTAAGGCGAGGACTCCTCTAGCCTAAGGCTAGGGTACCCTAGACTTAGGTTAGGGCACCAATTGGCTTAGGCTAGGGCACCCCTAGGCGTAGGCTAGGGCACCCCTAAGCTTAAACTAAGGTTAGGGCTCCCCTAGCCTAAGGCTAGGGCACCCCTAGCCTTAGGCTAGGGCACCCCTAGGCTTAGGATAGGGCACCCCTAGGCTTAGGCTAGAGCACCCCTAGTCTTAGGCTAGGGCACCCCTAGGCTTACGCTAGGGCACCCCTAGGCTTAGGCTAAGTCTAGGGCTCCCCTAGCCTAAGACTAGGGCAACCCTAGGCTTAGGGTAGGGCAACCATAGGTTTAGGCTAGGGCACCCCTAGGCTTAGGCTACGGCACCCCATGGATTAGGATAGGGCACACCTAGTATTAGGCTAGGGCACCCCTAGGCTTAGGCTAGGGCACCCCTAGGCTTAGGCTAAGACTAGGACTCCCCTAGCCTAAGGCTAGGGCACCCCTAGGCGTAGGCTAGGGAACCCCTAGTCTTAGGCTAGGGCACCCTTAGGCTTAGGCTAAGACTAGGACTCCCCTAGCCTAAGGCTAGGGCACCCCTAGGCTTAGGCTAGGGCACCCCTAGGCGTAGGCTAGGGCATCCCTAGGCTTAGATTAAGGCTAGGTGATCCCTAGCCTTAGGCTAAGGCACACCTAGGCTTAGGCTAGGGCACCCCTAGGCTTAGGCTAGGGCAACCCTAGTCTTATCCTAGGGCACACCTAGGCTTAGGCTATGGCACCCCTAGGCTTAGGCTAAGGCTAGGGCTCCCCTAGTCTAAGGCTTGGGCACCCCAAGGCTTAGGCTAGGGCACCCCTAGGCTTAGGCTAGGACACCACTAGGCTTAGACTAGGGCAACCCTAGGCTTTGGCTAAGGCTAGGGCCCCCTAGCCTAAGGCTAGATCACCCCTAGGCTTAGGTTAGGGCACCCCTAGGCTTAGGCTAGGGCACCCCTAGGCTTAGGCTAGGGCACCTTAGGCTTAAGCTAGGGCACCCCTAGGCTTAGGCTAGGGCACCCCTAAGCTTAGACTAGGGCACCCCTAGGCTTAGGCTAAGGCTAGGGCTCCCCTTGCCTAAGCCTAGGGCACCCCTTGCCTTAGACTAGGGCACCCCTAGGCTTAGGATAAGACTAGGACTCCCCTAGCCTAAGGCTAGGGCACCCCTAGGCTTAGGCTAGGGCACCCCTAGCCTAACGCTAGGGCATCCCTAGGCTTGGGCTAGGGCACCCCTAGGCTTATGCTGGGGCACCCCTAGGCTTAGGCAAGGGCAGCCCTAGGCTTACGCTTGGGCACCCCTAAGCTTAGGCTAGGGCACTCCTAGTCTTAGGCTAGGGCACCTCTAGACTTAGGCTAAGGCTAGGGCAACCCTTGGCTTAGGTTAGGGCACTCCTAGGCTTAGTCTAGGGCAACCCTAGGCTTAGGCTAGGGCACCCGTAGGCTTAGGCTAGGGCACCCCTAGGCTTAGGCTAAGGCTAGGGCTCAGCTAGCCTAAGGCTAGGACACCCCTAGGCTTAAGCTAGGGCACCCCTGGGCTTAGGGTAGGGCACCCCTAGGCTTAGGCTAGGACACCCGTAGGCTTAGGCTAGGGTACCCCTAGGCTTAGGCAAGGGCCCGCCTAGGCATAGGCAAAGGCTAGGGCTCCCCTAGCCTAAGGCTAGGGCACCCCTAGGCTTGGGGTAGGGCAACCCTAGGCTTAGGCTAGGGCACCCCTAGGCTTAGGCTAAGGCTAGGGCTCCACTATACTAAGGCTAGGGCACCCCTAGCCTTAGGCTAGGGCACCCCTAGGCTTAGGCCAGGGCAACCCTAGGCTTATGCTAGGGCACCCCTAGGCTTAGGCTAGGGCACCCCTAGGCTTAGGCTAAGGCTAGGGCTCCCCTAGTCTAAGGCTAGGGCTCCCCTAGGCTTAGGTTAGGGCACCCCTAGGCTTAGGCAAGGACACCACTATGCTTAGGCTAGGGCACCCCTAGCTTAGGCTAAGGCTAGGGCCCCCTAGGCTAAGGCTAGGGCACCCCTAGGCTTAGGCTAGGGCACCCCTAGGCTTAGGCTAGGGCACCCCTAGGCTTAGGCTAGGGCACCCCTATGCTTATGCTAGGGCACCGTTCGGCTTAGGCTAAGGCTAGGGCTCCCCTTGCATAAACCTAAGGCACCCCTAGGCTTTGGCTTGGGCACCCATAGGCTTAGACTAGTGCACCCCTAGGCTTAGGCTAGGGCACCCTTAGGCGTAGGCTAGGGCACCCCTAGGCTTAGGCTACGGCTAGGGCTCAGCTACCCTAAGGCTAGGGCACCCCTAGGCTTAGGCTAGGGCAACCTTAGGCTTAGGGTAGGGCACCCTTGACTTAGGCTAGGGCCCCCCTATGCTTAGGCTAGGGTAACCCTAGGCTTAGGCTTCGGCTAGGGCTCCATTAGACTAAGGCTAGGGCACCCCTAGGCTTAGGCTAAGGCCAGGGCTCAGCTAGCCTAAGGCTAGGACACCCCTAGGCTTAAGCTAGGGCACCCCTGGGCTTAGGGTAGGGCACCCCTAGGCTTAGGCTAGGACACCCGTAGGCTTAGGCTAGGGTACCCCTAGGCTTAGGCAAGGGCACGCCTAGGCATAGGCAAAGGCTAGGGCTCCCCTAGCCTAAGGCTAGGGCACCCCTAGGCTTAGGGTAGGGCAACCCTAGGCTTAGGCTAGGGCACCCCTAGGCTTAGGCTAAGGCTAGGGCTCCACTATACTAAGGCTAGGGCACCCCTACCCTTAGGCTAGGGCACCCCTAGGCTTAGGCCAGGGCAACCCTAGGCTTATGCTAGGGCACCCCTAGGCTTAGGCTAGGGCACCCCTAGGCTTAGGCTAAGGCTAGGGCTCCCCTAGTCTAAGGCTAGGGCTCCCCTAGGCTTAGGTTAGGGCACCCCTAGGCTTAGGCTAGGACACCACTAGGCTTAGGCTAGGGCACCCCTAGCTTAGGATAAGGCTAGGGCCCCCTAGACTAAGGCTAGGGCACCCCTAGGCTTAGGCTAGGGCACCCCTAGGCTTAGGCTAGGGCACCCCTAGGCTTAGGCTAGGGCACCCCTAAGCTTATGCTAGGGCACCGTTCGGCTTAGGCTAAGGCTAGGGCTCCCCTTGCATAAACCTAAGGCACCCCTAGGCTTTGGCTTGGGCACCCATAGGCTTAGACTAGTGCACCCCTAGGCTTAGGCTAGGGCACCCTTAGGCGTAGGCTAGGGCACCCCTAGGCTTAGGCTACGTCTAGGGCTCAGCTACCCTAAGGCTAGGGCACCCCTAGGCTTAGGCTAGGGCAACCCTAGGCTTAGGGTAGGGCACCCTTGACTTAGGCTAGGGCACCCCTATGCTTAGGCTAGGGTACCCCTAGGCTTAGGCTTCGGCTAGGGCTCCACTAGACTAAGGCTAGGGCACCCCTAGCCTTAGGCTATGGCAGACCTAGGCTTAGGCTAGGGCACCCCTAGGCTTAGGCAAGGGAACCCCTAGGCTTAGGCTACGGCACCCCTAGGCTTAGGCTAAGGCTAGGGCTCCCCTAGCCTAAGGCTAAGGCACCCCTAGGCTTAGGCTAGGGCACCCATAAGCTTAGGCTAGGGCACCCCTAGGCTTAGGCTAGGGCATCCCTAGTTTTAGGCTAAGGCTAGGGATCCCCTAGCCTAACGGTAGGGCACCCCTAGGCTTAGGCTAGGGCACCCCTACGCTTAGGCTAGGGGACCCCTAGGCTTAGGCTAGGGCGCCCCTAAGCTTAGGCTAGGGTACCCCTTGTCTTTTGCTAGGGCACCCCTAGGCTTAGGCTAAGGGTAGGGCTCCGCTAGGCTTAGGCTAGGGCAACCCTAGGCTTAGGTTAGGGCACCCCTAGGCTTAGGATAAGGCTAGGGCTCCCCTAGCCTAAGGCTAGGACACCCCTAGGCTTAGGCTAAGTCACCCCTAGGCTTAGGCTAGGGCACAACTAGGCTTAGGCAAGGGCACCCCTAGGCTTAGGCTAGGGCACCCCTTGGCTTAGGCTAGGGCACCCCTAGGCTTAGGCTAGGGCACCCCTAAGCTTAGGGTAGGGCACCCCTAGGCTTAGGCTATGGCACATCTATGCTTAGGCTATGGCACCCCTAGGCTTAGGCTAAGGCTAGGGCTCCACTAGACTAAGGCTAGGGCACCCCTAGCCTTAGGCTATGGCACCCCTAGGCTTAGGCTAGGGCACCCCTAGGCTTAGGCTAGGGCACCACTAGGCTTAGGATAGGGCACCCCTAATCTTAGGCTAAGGCTAGGGCTCCTCTAGACTAATACTAGGGCACCCCTAGCATTAGCCTAGGGCACCCCTAGGCTTAGGTTAGCTCACCCCTAGGCTTAGGCTAGGGAACCCATAGGTTTAGGCTAGGGCGCCCAAAGGCTTAGGCTAAGGCTAGGGCTCCCCTAGCCTAAGTCTAGGGCACCCCTGGGCTTAGGGTAGGGCACCCCTAGGCTTAGGCTAGGACACCCGTAGGCTTAGGCTAGGGCACCCCTAGGCTTAGGCAAGGGCACCCCTAGGCTTAGGCAAAGGCTAGGGCTCCCCTAGCCTAAGGCTAGGGCACCCCTAGGCTTAGGGTAGGGCAACCCTAGGCTTAGGCTAGGGCACCCCTAGGCTTAGGCTAAGGCTAGGGCTCCACTATACTAAGGCTAGGGCACCCCTAGCCTTAGGCTAGGGCACCCCTAGGCTTAGGCTAGGGCAACCCTAGGCTTAGGCTAGGGCACCCCTAGGCTTAGGCTAGGGCACCCCTAGGCTTAGGCTAAGGCTAGGGCTCCCCTAGTCTAAGGCTAGGGCTCCCCTAGGCTTAGGCTAGGGCACCCCTAGGCTTAGGCAAGGACACCACTAGGCTTAGGTTAGGGCACCCCTAGGCTTAGGATAGGGCACCCCTAGGCTTCGGCTAAGGCTAGGGCACCCTAGCATAAGGCTAGGGCACCCCTAGGCTTAGGGTAGGGCACCCCTAGGCTTAGGCTAGGGCACCCCTAGGCTTAGGCTAGGGCACCCCTAAGCTTATGCTAGGGCACCGTTCGGCTTAGGCTAAGGCTAGGGCTCCCCTTGCATAAACCTAAGGCACCCCTAAGCTATGGCTAGGTCACCCATAGGCTTAGACTAGGGCACCCCTAAGCTTAGGCTAGGGCACCCCTAGTCTTAGGCCAGGGCACAACTAGGCTTAGGCTAAGACTAGGGCTCCCCTAGCCTAAGGCTAGTGCACCCCTAGGCTTAGCTAGGGCACCCTTAGGTGTAGGCTAGGGCACCCCTAGGCTTAGGCTACGCCTAGGGCTCAGCTACCCTAAGGCTAGGGCACCCCTAGGCTTAGGCTAGGGCAACCCTAGGCTTAGGGTAGGGCACCCTTGGCTTAGGCTAGGGCACCCCTAGGCTTAGGCTAGGGTACCCCTAGGCGTAGGCTTAGGCAAAGGCTCCACTAGACTAAGGCTAGGGCACCCCTATCCTTAGGCTAGGGCAGACCTAGTCTTAGGCTAGGGCACCCCTAGGCTTAGGCAAGGGAACCCATAGGCTTAGGCTATGGCACCCCTAGGCTTAGGCTAAGGCTAGGGCTCCCCTAGCCTAAGGCTAAGGCACCCCTAAGCTTAGGCTAGGGCACCCATGGGCTTAGGTTAGGGCACCCCTAGGCTTAGGCTAGGGCATCCCTAGTCTTAGGCTAAGGCTAGGGCTCCCCTAGCCTAACGCTAGGGCACCCCTAGGCTTAGGCTAGGGCACCCCTACGCTTAGGCTAGGGGACCCCTAGGCTTAGGCTAGGGTGCCCCTAAGCTTAGGCTAGGGCACCCCTTGTCTTTTGCTAGGGCACCCCTAGGGTTAGTCTAATGCTAGGGCTCCGCTAGCCTAAGGTTAGGGCACCCCTAGGCTTAGGGTAGGGCACCCCTAGGCTTAGGCTAGGGCAACCCTAGGCTTAGGTTAGGGCACCCCTAGGCTTAGGATAAGGCTAGGGCTCCCCTAGCCTAAGGTTAGGACACCCCTAGGCTTAGGCTAAGTCACCCCTAGGCTTAGGCTAGGGCACCCCTAGTCTTAGGCTAGGGAACCCCTAGGCTTAGGCTAGGGCACCCCTTGGCTTAGGCTACGGCACCCCTAGGCTTAGGCTACGGCACCCCTAGGCTTAGACTAGGGAACCCCTAGGCTTAGGCTAAGGCTAGGGCTCAGCTATCCTAAGGCTAGGGCACCCCTAGGCTTAGGTTAGGGCACCCATAGGCTTAGGCTAGGGCACACCTAGGCTAAGGCTAGGGCACCCCTAGGCTTAGGCCAAGGCTAGGGCTCCACTAGACTAAGGCTAGGGCACCCCGTGGTTTAGGCTAAGGTTAGGGCTCCCCTAGCCTAAGGATAGGGCTCCCCTAGCCTTAGGCTAGGGCACCCCTAGGCTTAGGCTAGGGCACCCCTGAGCTTAGGCTAGGGCACCCCTATGCTTAGGCTAAGGCTAGGGCACCCCTAGCCTAAGGCTACGAAACACCTAGGCTTAGGCTAAGTCACCCCTAGGCTTAGGCTAGGGCACCCCTAGGCTTAGGCTAGGGCACCCCTAGGCTTAGGCTAGGGCACCCCTAGGCTTTGGCTAGGGCACCCCTTCGCTTAGGCTAGGGTACCACAAGGCTTAGGCTACGGCACCCCTAGGCTTAGGCTAGGGCACCCCTAGGCTTAGGCTAAGGCTAGGGCTCAGCTAGCCTAAGGCTAGGGCACCCCTAAGCTTAGGCTAGGGCACCCCTAGGCTTAGGGTAGGGCACCCATAGGCTTAGGCTAGGGCACACCTAGGCTTAGGCTAGGGAACCCCTAGGCTTAGGCTAAGGCAAGGGCTCCACTAGACTAAGGTTACGGCACCCCTAGTTAGGTTAGGGCACCCCTAGGCTTAGGCTAGTGCACTCCTAGGCTTAGGCTAGGGCACCCCTAGGCTTAGGCTAGGGCACCCCTAGCCTTAGGCTAGGGCAGACCTAGGCTTAGGCTAGGGCACCCATATGCTTAGGCAAGGGAACCCCTAGGCTTAGGCTAGGGCATCCCTAGTCTTAGGCTAAGGCTAGGGCTCCCCTAGCCTAACGCTAGGGCACCCCTAGGCTTAGGCTAGGGCACCCCTACGCTTAGGCTAGGGGACCACTAGGCTTAGGCTATGGCGCCCCTAAGCTTAGGCTAGGGCACCGCTTGTCTTTTGCTAGGGCACCCGAAGGCTTAGGCTAAGGCTAGGGCTCCGCTAGCCTAAGGCAAGGGCACCCCTAGGCTTAGGGTAGGGCACCCCTAGGCTTAGTCTAGGGCAACCCTAGGCTTAGGTTAGGGCACCCCTAGGCTTAGGATAAGGCTAGGGCTCCCCTAGCCTAAGGCTAGGACACCCCTAGGCTTAGGCTAAGTCACCCCTAGGCTTAGGCTAGGGCACCCCATGGATTAGGCTAGGGCATCCCTAGGCTTAGGCTAGGGCACCCCTTGGCTTAGGCTACGGCACCCCTAGGCTTAGGCTACGGCACCCCTAGGCTTAGACTTGGGCACCCCTAGGCTTAGACTAAGGCTAGGGCTCAGCTATCCTAAGGCTAGGGCACCCCTAGGCTTAGGCTAGGGCACCCCTAGGCTTAGGCTAGGGCACACCTAGGCTTAGGCTAGGGCACCCCTAGGATTAGGCCAAGGCTAGGGCTCCACTAGACTAAGGCTAGGGCACCCCTAGCCTTAGGCTAGGGCACCCCTAGGCTTAGGCTAGGGCACTCCTAGGCTTAGGCTAGTGCACCCCTAGGCTTAGGCAAGGGCACCCCTAGGCTTGGGCTAGGGCACCCCGAGGCTTAGGCTAAGGTTAGGGCTCCCCTAGCCTAAGGTTAGGGCTCCCCTAGCCTTAGGCTAGCGCACCCCTAGGCTTAGGCAAGGGCACCCCTGAGCTTAGGCTAGGGCACCCCTATGCTTAGGCTAAGGCTAGGGCTCCCCTAGCCTAAGGCTAGGACACCCCTAGGCTTAGGCTAAGTCACCCCTAGGCTTAGGCTAGGGCACCCCTAGGCTTAGGCTAGGGCACCCCTAGGCTTAGGCTAAGGCTAGGGCTCCCTTAGAATAAGGCTAAGGCACCCCTAGGCTTAGGCTAGGGCACCCCTAGGCTTAGGTTACGGCACCCCTAGGCTTAGGCTAGGGCACCCCTAGGCTTAGGCTAAGGCTAGGGCTCAGCAAGCCTAAGGCTAGGGCACCCCTAGGCTTAGGCTAGGGCACCCGTAGGCTTAGGATATGGCTAGGGCTCCCCTAGCCTTAGGCTAGGGCACCCCTAGGCTTAGGCTAGGGCACCCCTAGGCTTAGGCTAGGGCAACCCTAGGCTTACGCTAGGGCACCCCTTGGCTTAGGCTAGGGCACTCGTAGGCTTAGGCTAGGGCACCCCTAGGCTTAGGATAGGGCACCCCTAGTCTTAGGCTAAGGCTAGGGCTCAGCTCGCCTAAGGCTAGGGCACCCCTTGGCTTAGGGTAGGGCACCCCTTGGCTTAGGGTAGGTCACACCTAGGCTTAGGCTAGGGCACATCTAAGCTTAGGCTAGGGCACCCCTAGGCTTAGGCTAAGGCTAGGGCTCCACTAGACTAAGGCTAGGGTACCGCTAGCCTTAGGCTAGGGCACCCCTAGGCTTAGGCTAGGGAACCCCTAGGCTTAGGCTAGGGCACCCCTAGGCTTGGGCTAGGGCACCCCTAGGCTTAGGCTAGGGTTCCCCTAGGCTTAGGCTAGGGCACCCATAAGCTTAGGCTAGGGCACCCCTAGGCTTAGGCTAGGGCACCCCTAGTCTTAGGCTAAGGCTAGGGCTCCACTAGTCTAACGCTAGGGCACCCCTAGGCTTAGGTTAGGGCACCCCTAGGCTTAGGCTAGGGGACCCCTAGGCTTAGGCTAGGGTGCCCCTAAGCTTAGCCTAGGGCACCCCTTGTCTTTTGCTAGGGCACCCCTAGGCTTAGGCTAAGGCTAGGGCTCTGCTAGCCTAAGGCTAGGGCTCCCCTAGCCTAAGGCTAGGGCACCCCTAGGCTTAGGCCAGGCCACCCCTAGGCTTAGGCTAGGGCACCCCTAGGCTTACGCTACGGCACCCCTAGGCTTAGGCTAGGGCACCCCTAGGCTTAGGCTAAGGCTAGGTCTCAGCTAGCCTAAGGCTAGGGAACCCCAAGGCTTAGGCTAGGGCACCCCTAGGCTTAGGGTAGGGCACCCCTAGGCTTAGGCTAGGGCACGCCTAGGCTTAGGCTAGGGCACCCCTAGGCTTAGGCTAAGGCTAGGGCTCCACTAGACTAAGGCTAGGGCACCCCTAGGCTTAGGCTTGGGCACCCCTAGGCTTAGGCTAGGGCACCCCTAGGCTTAGGCTAGGGCACCCCTAGGCTTAGGCTAGGCACCCCTAGGCTTGGGCTAGGGCACCCCTAGGCTTAGGCTAAGGTTAGGGCTCCCCTAGCCTAAGGTTAGGGCTCCCCTAGCCTTAGGCTAGGGCACCCCTAGGCTTAGGCTAGGGCACCCCTAAGCTTAGACTAGGGCACCCCTATGCTTAGGCTAAGGCTAGTGCTCCCCTTGCCTAACCCTAGGGCACCCCTAGGCTTAGGCTAGGGCACCCCTAGGCTTAGACTAGGGCACCCCTAAGCTTAGGCTAGGGCACCCATAGTCTTAGGCTTGGGCACCCCTAGGCTTAGGCTAAGACTAGGGCTCCCCTAGCCTAAGGCTAGGGCACCCCTAGGCTTAGGCTAGTGCACCCCTATACGTAGGCTAGTGCACCCCTAGGCTTAGGCTAGGGCACCCCTAGGCTTAGGCTAAGGCTAGGGCTCCCCTAGCCTAAGGCTAGGGCACCCCTAGGCTTAGGCTAGGGCACCCCTAGGCTTAGGCTAGGGTACCATTAGGCTTAGCTAAGGCTAAGGCTCCACTAGACTAAGGCTAGGGCACCCCTAGCCTTAGGCTTGCACACCCCTAGGCTTAGACTAGGGCACCCGTAGGCTTAGGCTAGGGAACCCCTAGGCTTAGGCTAGGGCACCCCTAGGCTTAGGCTAAGGCTAGGGCTCCCTTAGAATAAGGCTAAGGCACCCCTAGGCTTAGGCTAGGGCAACCCTAGGCTTAGGCTAGGGCACCCCTAGGCTTAGGCTAGGGGACCCCTAGGCTTAGGCTACCGCTAGGGCTCCCCTAGCCTAAGGCTAGGCCACCACTAGGCTTAGGCTAGGGCACCCCTAGGCTTAGGCTAGGGCACCCCTAGGCATAGGCTAGGGCACCCCTAGGCTTAGGCTAAGGCAAGGGCTCAGCTAGCCTAAGGCTAGGGCCCCCTAATCTTAGGCTAGGGCACCCCTTGGCTTAGGCTAGGGCATTCCTAGGCTTAGGCTAGGGGACCCCTAGGCTTAGGCTAGGGCACCCCTAGGCTTAGGCTAAGGCTAGGGCTCAGCTAGCCTAAGGCTAGGGCACCCCTAGGCTTAGGGTAGGTCACCCCTAGTTTTAGGCTAGGGCACATCTACGCTTAGGCTAGGGCACCCCTAGGCTTAGGCTAAGGCTAGGGCTCCACTAGACTTAGGCTAGTGCACCCCTAGCCTTAGGCTAGGGCACCCCTAGGCTTAGGCTAGGGAACCCCTAGGCTTAGGCTAGGGCACCCCTAGGCTTGGGTTAGGACACCCCTAGGCTTAGGCTAGTGATCCTCTAGGCTTAGGCTATGCTAGAGCTCCTCTAGCCTAACGCTAGGGCATCACTAGGCTTGGGCTAGTGCACCCCTTGGCTTAGGCTAGGGCACCCTTAGGCGTAGGCTAGGGCACCCCTAGGCTTAGGCTACGGCTAGGGCTCAGCTACCCTAAGGCTAGGGCACCCCTAGGCTTAGGCTAGGGCAACCCTAGGCTTAGGCTAGGGTACCCCTAGACTTAAGCTAAGGCTAGGGTTCCTTAGGCTAGGGCACCCCTAGGCTTAGGCTAGGGCACCCCTAAGCTTAGGCTAGGGCACCCCTTGTCTTATGCTACGGCACCCCTAGGCTTAGGCTAAGGCTAGGGCTCCGCTAGCCTAAGGCTAGGGCACCACTAGGCTTAGGCTAGGGAACCCCAAGGCTTAGGCTAGGGCACCCCTAAGCTTAGGCTTGTGCACTCCTAGTCTTAGGCTCAGGCAAGGGCTCAGCTAGCCTAAGGCTAGGGCACCCCTAGGCTTAGGCTAGGGCACCGCTAGGCTTAGGCTAGGGCACACCTATGCTTAGGCTAGGGAACCCCGAGGCTTAGGTTAGGGAACCACTATGCTTAGGCTAGGCTCCCCTAGACTTAGGCTAGGGCACCCCTAGGCTTACGCTGGGGCACCCCTAGCCTAAGGCAAGGGCACCACTAAACTTAGGGTAGGGCACCCCTAGGCTTAGGCTAGGGCACCCGTTGGCTTAGGCTAGGGCACCCCTAGGCTTAGGTAGGGAACCCCTAGGCTTAGGTTAGGGAACCACTATGCTTAGGCTAGGCTCCCCTAGACTTAGGCTAGGGCACCCCTAGGCTTACGCTGGGGCACCCCTAGGCTTAGGCTAAGGCTAGGGCTCCCCTAGGCTTAGGATAGGGCACCCCTAGGCTTAGGCTAGGGCACCCCTAGGCTTAGGATAGGGCACCCCTAGGCTTAGGCTAGGGCACCCCTAGACTTAGGCTAGGGTAACTTAGGCTTAGGCTAGGGAACCCCTAGGTTTAGGCTAGGGAACACCTAGGCTAAGGCTAGGGCACCCCTAGGCTTAGGCTAGGGCACCCCTAGGCTTAGGCTAGGGCACCCATAGGCTTAGGCTAGGGCACCCCTAGGCTTAGGCTAGGGCACCCCTAGGCTTAGGCTAAGGCTAGGGCTCCCCAGCCTAAGGCTAGGACACCCCTAGGCTTAGGCTAGGGCACCCCTAAGCTTAGGCTAGGGCACCCCTTGTCTTATGCTACGGCACCCCTAGGCTTAGGCTAAGGCTAGGGCTCCCCTAGGCTTAGGATAGGGCACCCCTAGGCTTAGACTAGGGCACCCCAAGACTTAGGCTAGGGTACACCTAGGCTTAGGCTAGGGAACCCCTAGGTTTAGGCTAGGGAACCCCTAGGCTAAGGCTAGGGCACCCCTAGGCTTAGGCTAGGGCACCCCTAGGCTTAGGCAAGGGCACCCCTAGGCTTAGGTTTGGGCACCCGTAGGCTTAGGATAAGGCTAGGACTCCCCTAGCCTAAGGCTAGGACACTCCTAGGCTTAGGCCCAGGCACCCCTAGGCTTAGGCTAGGGCACCCCTAGGCTTAGGCTAGGGCACCCCTATGCTTAGGCTACGGCACCCCTCGACTTAGGCGAGGGCACCCCTAGGCTTAGGCTACAGCACCCCTAGGCTTGGGCTAGGTCACCCCTAGGTTTAGGCTAAGGCTAGGGCTCCACTAGACTAAGGGTAGGGCACCCCTAGCCTTAGGCTAGGGCACCACTAGGCTTAGGCTAGGGCACCCCTAGGCTTGGGCTAGGGCACCCCTAAGCTTAGGCTAAGGTTAGGGCTCCCCTAGCCTAAGGTTAGGGCTCCCCTAGCCTTAGGCTAGGGCACCCCTAGGCTTAGGGTAGGCCACCCCTAGGCTTAGGCAAAGGCTAGGGCTCCCCTTGCCTAACCCAAGGGCACCCCTAAGCTTAGGCTATGGCAACCCTAGGCTTAGGCTAAGGCTAGGGCTCCCCTTACATAACCCTAGGGCACCCCTAGGCTTAGGCTAGGGAACCCCTAGGCTTAGACTATGGCACCCCTAAGCTTAGGCTAGGGCACCCATACTCTTAGGCTAGGGCACCCCTAGGCTTAGGCTGAGACTAGGGCTCCCCTAGCCTAAGGCTAGGGCACCCCTAGGCTTCGGCTAAGGCACTCCAAGGCGTAGGCTAGGGGACCCCTACGCTTAGGCTAGGGCACCCCTAGGCTTAGGCTAAGGCTAAGGCTCCCCTAGCCTAAGGCTAGGGCACCCCTAGGCCTAGGCTAGGGAAACCCTAGGCTTAGGGTAGGGCACCCCTAGGCTTAGGCTAGGGCACCCCTAGGCTTAGGCTAGGGCACCCCTAGGCTTAGGCTAAGGCTAGGGCTCCAGTAGACTAAGGCTAGGGCACCCCTAGCCTTAGCCTAAGGCACCGCTAGGCTTAGCCTAGGGCACACGTAGGCTTAGGCTAGGGAACCCCGAGGCTAAGGCTAGGGCTACCCTAGCCTAAGGTTAGGGCACCCCTAGGCTTAGGCTAGGGCACCCCTAGGCTTAGGCTAGGGCACCCCTAGCCTTAGGCTAGGGTACCCCTAGGCTTAGGCTAACGCTAGGGCTCCCCTAGCCTAAGGCTAGGGCACCACTAAGCTTAGGCTAGGGCACCCCTAGGCTTGGGCTAGGGCACCCCTAGGCTTAGGCTAAGGCAAGGGATAAGCTAGCGTAAGGTTAGGGCACCCCTAGGCTTAGGCTAGGGTACCCCTAGGGTTAGGGTAGGGCACCCCTAGGCTTAGGCTAGGGCACCCCTAGGCTTAGGCTAGGGCACACCTAGGCTTAGGCTAGGGCACCCATAGGCTTACGCTAGGGCACCCCTAAGCTTAGGCTACGGCACCCCTAGGTTTAGGCTAGGGCACCCCTAGGCTTAGGCTTGGGGATCCCTAGGCTTAGGCTCACGCTAGGTCTCCCCTAGCTAAGGCTAGGGCACCCCTTGGCTTAGGCTAGGGCACCCCTAGGCTTAGACTTGGGCACCCCTAGGCTTAGGCTAGGGCACCCCTAGGCTTAGGCTAAGGCAAGGGCTAAACTAGCCTAAGGCTAGGGCACCCCTAGGCTTAGGCTAGGGCACCCCTAGGCTTAGGGGATGGCACCCCTAGGCTTAGGCTAGTGCACCCCTAGGCTTAGGCTAGGGCACCCCTAGGATTAGGCTAGGGCACACCAAGGCTTAGGCTAGGGCACCCCTAGGCTTAGGCTAGGGCACCCCTAGGCTTACGCTAGGGCACCCCTAAGCTTAGGCTAGGGCACCCCTAGTCTTAGGCTAGGGCACCCCTAGGCTTAGGCTAAGGATTGGGCTCAGCTAGCCTAAGGCTAGGGTACCCCTAGGCTTAGGGTAGGTCAACCCTAGGCTTAGGCTAGGGCACATCTACGCTTAGGCTAGGGCACCCTTAGGCTTAGGCTAAGGCTAGGGCTCCACTAGACTAAGGCTAGGGCACCCCTAGGCTTAGGCTAGGGAACCCATAAGCTTAGGCTAGGGCACCCCTAGACTTGGGCTAGGGCACCCCTAGGCTTAGGCTAGGGCACCCCTAGGCTTAGGCTAGGACACCCATAGGCTTAGGCTAGGGCACCCCCAGGCTTACGCTAGGGCACCCCTAGGCTTAGTCTAAGGCACCCCTAGGCTTAGGCTAGGGCAACCCTAGGCTAATGCTAGGGCACCCCTAGGCTTAGGCTAGGGCACCCCTAGGCTTAGGCTAAGGCTAGGGCTCCCCTAGCCTAAGGCTTGGGTATCCCAAGGCTTAGGCTAGGACACCCCTAGACTTAGGCTAGGGAACCCCTAGGCTTAGGCTAAGGCTAGGGCTCCTCTAGCCTAACGCTAGGGCATCCCTAGGCTTGGGCTAGGGCACGCCTAGTCTTAGGCTAGGGCACCCCTAGGCTTAGGCTAGGGCACCACAAGTCTTCGGCTAAGGCGAGGACTCCCCTAACCTAAGGCTATGGTACCCCAAGGCTTAGGCTAGGGCACCCCTATACTTAGGCTAGGGCACCCCTAGGCTTAGGCTAGGGCACCCCTAGGCTTAGGCTAAGGCTAGGGCTCCTCCAGCCTAACGCTAGTGCATCCCTAGGCTTGGGCCAGGGCACCCGTAGGCTTAGGCTAGGGCACCCCTAGGCTTAGACTAAGGCTGGGGCTCCACTAGCCTAAGGCTAGGGCACCCCTAGGCTTACGCTAGGGCACCCCTAAGCTTAGGCTAGGGCACCCCTAGGTTTAGGCTAGGGCACCCCTAGGCTTAGGCTTGGGGACCCCTAGGCTTAGGCTCACGCTAGGGCTCCCCTAGCCTAAGGCTAGGGCACCACTAGGCTTAGGCTAGGGCACCCCTAGGCTTAGGCTAGGGCACCCCTAGGCTTAGGCTAAGGCAAGGGCTCAGCTAGCCTAAGGCTAGGGCACCCCTAGGCTTAGGCTAGGGCACTCCTAGGCTTAGGGGAGGGCACCCCTAGGCTTAGGCTAGTGCACCCCTAGGCTTAGGTTAGGGCACCCCTAGGCTTACGCTAGGGCACCCCTAAGCTTAGGATAGGGCACCCCTAGGCTTAGCCTAAGGATTGGGCTCAGCTAGCCTAAGGCTAGGGTACCCCGAGGCTTAGGGTAGGTCAACCCTAGGCTTAGGCTAGGGCACATCTACGCTTAGGCTAGGACAACCCTAAGCTTAGGCTAAGGCTAGGCCTCCACTAGACTAAGGCTAGGGCACCCCTAGCCTTAGGCTGGGGCACGCCTAGGCTTAGGCTAGGGAACCCCTAGGCTTAGGCTAGGGCACCGCTAGACTTGGGATAGGGCACCCCAAGGCTTAGGCTAGGGCACCCCTAGGCTTAGGCTAAGCTAGGGCTCCTCAAGCCTAACGCTAGGGCTTCCCTAGGCTTGGGGTACGGCACCCCTAGGCTTAGGCTAAGGCACCCCTAGGCTTAGAATAGGGCACGCCTAAGCGTAGGCTAAGGATAGGGCT
Organism: Tenrec ecaudatus; assembly: GCF_050624435.1. Taxonomy (NCBI): domain Eukaryota; kingdom Metazoa; phylum Chordata; class Mammalia; order Afrosoricida; family Tenrecidae; genus Tenrec; species Tenrec ecaudatus. The sequence continues at coordinate 958,935 of NW_027459448.1, read as the reverse complement.
CCCCTAAACTAAGGTTAGGGCACCCCTAGCCTTAGCCTAGGGCATCCTTAGGCTTAGGCTAGGTCACCCCTAGGCGTAGGTTAGGGAACCCCTAGGTTTAGGCTAGGGTGCCCCAAGGCTTAGGCTAAGGCTTGGGGCTCCCCTAGCCTAAGGCTAGGGCACTCCTAGGCTTAGGCTAGGGCACCCCTTGGCTTAGGCTAGGACACCCATAGGCTTAGGCTAGGGCACCCCTAGGCTTACGCTAGGGCACCCCTAGGCTTAGGCTAAGGCACCCCTAGGCTTAGGCTAGGGCAACTCTAGGCTAAAGCTAGGGCACCACTAGGCTTAGGCTAGGGCACCCCTAGGCTTAGGCTAAGGCTAGGGCTCCCCTAGCCTAAGGCTTGGGTATCCCATGGCTTAGGCTAGGACACCCCTAGACTTAGGCTAGGGAACCCCTAGGCTTAGGCTAAGGCTAGGGCTCCTCTAGCCTAATGCTAGGGCATCCCTAGGCTTAGGCTAGGGCACCCCTAGACTTAGGCTATGGTACCCCTAGGCTTAGGCTAGGGCACCCCTAGACTTAGGCTAGGGCAACCCTAGTTCTTAGGCTAGGGCACCCCTAGGCTTAGGCTAAGGCTAGGGCTCCTCCAGCCTAACGCTAGGGCATCCCTAGGCTTGGGCTAGGGCACCCGTAGGCTTAGGCTAGGGCACCCCTAGGCTTAGTCTAAGGCTGGGACTCCCCTAGCCTAAGGCTAGGGCACCCCTAGGCTTACGCAAGGGCACCCCCAGGCTTTGGCTAGGGCACCCCCAGGCTTAGGCTAGGGCACCCCTAGGCTTAGGCTAGGACACCCCTAGGCTTATGCTAGGGCACCCCTAGGCTTAGGCTGGGGCACCCGTAGGCTTAGGAAAGGGCACCCCTAGACTTAGGCTAGGGCACCCTACGGCTTAGGCTAGGGCATCCCTAGGTTTAGGCAAAGGCTAGGGCTCCCCTCGCCTAAGGCTAGGGCACCCCTAGGCTTAGGGTAGGGCAACCCTAGGCTTAGGCTAGGGCACCCCTAGGCTTAGGCTAAGGCTAGGGCTCCACTATACTAAGGCTAGGGCACCCCTAGCCTTAGGCTAGGGCACCCCTAGGCTTAGGCCAGGGCAACCCTAGGCTTATGCTAGCGCACCCCTAGGCTTAGGCTAGGGCACCCGTAGGCTTAGGCTAAGGCTAGGGCTCCTCCAGCCTAACGCTAGGGCATCCCTAGGCTTGGGCTAGGGCACCCGTAGGCTTAGGCTAGGGCACCCTTAGGCTTAGTCTAAGGCTGGGGCTCCCCTAGCCTAATGATAGGGCACTCCTAGGCTTAGGCTAGGGCACCCCGAGGCTTAGGCTAGGGCACCCCTAGGCTTAGGCTAGGGCACCCCTCGGCTTAGGCTAGGGCACTCCTAGGCTTAGGCTAGGGCACCCCTAGGCTTAGGCTGGGGCACCCCTAGGCTTAGGCTAAGGCTAGGGCTCGCCTAGCCTAAGGCTAGTGTACCCCTAGGCTTAGGCTAGGGCACCCCTAGACTTAGGCTAGGGCACCCTACGGCTTAGGCTAGGGCATCCCTAGGTTTAGGCGAAGGCTAGGGCTCCTCTAGCCTAACGCTAGGGCATCCCTACTTGGTCTAGGGCACCCCTAGGCTTAGGCTAGGGCACCCCAAGGCTGCGGCTAAGGCGAGGACTCCCCTAGCCTAAGGCTAGGGTACCACTAGGCTTAGGGTAGGTCAACCCTAGGCTTAGGCTAGGGCACATCTACGCTTCGGCTAGGGCACTCCTAGGCTTAGGCTAAGGCTAGGGCTCCACTAGACTAAGGCTAGGGCACCCCTAGGCTTAGGCTAGGGAACCCATAGGCTTAGGCTAGGGCACCGCTAGACTTGGGCTAGGGCACCCCTAGGCTTAGGCTAGGGAACCCCTAGGCTTAGGCTAGGGCACCCCTAGGCTTAGGCTAGGAAACCCATAGGCTTAGGCTAGGGCACCACTAGGCTTACGCTAGGGCACCCCTAGGCTTAGGCTTAGGCACCCCTAGGTTTTGGCTTGGGCAACCCTAGGCTTATGCTAGGGCAGCCCTAGGCTTAGGCTAGGGCACCCCTAGGCTTAGGCTAAGGTAGGGCTCCCCTAGCCTAAGGCTTGGGTATCCCAAGGCTTAGGCTAGGACACCCCTAGACTTAGGCTAGGGAACCCCTAGGCTTAGACTAAGGCTGGGGCTCCCCTAGCCTAAGGCTAGGGCACCCCTAGGCTTACGCAAGGGCACCCCCAGGGTTTGGCTACGGCACCCCCAGGCTTAGGCTAGGGCACCCCTAGGCTTAGGCTAGGGCACCCCTAGGCTTAGGCTAGGGCACCCCTAGCCTAAGGCTAGTGTACCCCTAGGCTTAGGATAGGGCACCCCTAGATTTAGGCTAGGGCACCCCAAGGCTTAGGCTAGGGCACCCCTAGGCTTAGGCTAGGGCACTCCTAGGCGTAGGCTAGGGGACCCCTAGGCTTAGGCTAGGGCACCCCTAGGCTTAGGCTAAGGCTAAGGCTCCCCTAGCCTAAGGCTAGGGCACCCCTAGGCCTAGGCTTGGGCAACCCTAGGCTTAGGGTATGGCACCCCTAGGCTTAGGCTAGGGCACCCCTAGGCTTAGGCTAGGGCACCCCTAGGCTTAGGCTAAGGCTAGGGCACCCCTAGGCTTAGGCTAAGGCTAGGTCACCCCTAGGCTTAGGCTAAGGCTAGGGCTCCACTAGACTAAGGCTAGGGCACCCCTAGCCTTAGCCTAGGGCACCCTTAGGCTTAGCCTAGGGCACTCCTAGGCTTAGGCTAGGGAACCCCGAGGCTTAGGCTAGGGCTACCCTAGCCTAAGGCTAGGGCACCCCTAGGCTTAGGCTTGGGCACCCCTAAGCTTAGGCTAGGGCACCCATAGCCTTAGGCTAGGGGACCCCTAGGCTTAGGCTAACGCTAGGGCTCCCCTAGCCTAAGGCTAGGGCACCACTAAGCTTAGGCTAGGGCACCCCTAGGCTTAGGCTAGGGCACCCCTATGCTTAGGCTAAGGCAAGGGCTCAGCTAGCCTAAGGCTATGGCACCCCTAGGCTTAGGCTAGGGCACCCCTAGGCTTAGGGTAGGGCACCCCTAGGCTTAGGCTAGGGCACCCCTAGGCTTGGGCTAGGGCACCCCTAAGCTTGGGCTAGGGCACCCCTAGGCTTAAGCTAAGGCACCCCTAGTCTTACGCTAGGGCACCCCTAAGCTTAGGCTAGTGCACCCCTAGGTTTAGGCTAGGGCACCCCTAGGCTTAGGCTTGGGGACCCCTAGGCTTAGGCTCACGCTAGGGCTCCCCTAGCCTAAGGCTAGGGCACCACTAGGCTTAGGCTAAGGCACCGCTAGGCTTAGGCTAGGGCACCGCTAGGCTTAGGCTAAGGCAAGGCCTCAGCTAGCCTAAGGCTAGGGCACCCCTAGGCTTAGGCTAGGGCACCCCTAGGCTTAGGGGAGGGCACCCCTAGGCTTAGTCTAGTGCACCCCTAGGCTTAGGCTAGGGCACCCCTAGGCTTAGGCTAGGGCACACCAAGGCTTAGGCTAGGGCACCCCTAGGCTTAGGCTAGGGCACCCCTATGCTTACGCTAGGGCACCACTAAGCTTAGGCTAGGGCACCCCTTCTCTTAGGCTAGGGCACCCCTAGGCTAAGGCTAAGGCTAGGGCTACACTAGACTAAGGCTAGGGCACCCCTAGCCTTAGGCTGTGGCACCCCTAGGCTTAGGCAAGTGAACCCTTAGGCTTAGGCTAGGGCACCGCTAGACTTGGGCTAGGGCACCCCTAGGCTTAATCTAGGGCACCCCTAGGCTTAGGCTAAGCTAGGGCTCCTGTAGCCTAACGCTAGGGCTTCCCTAGGCTTGGGCTACGGCACCCCTAGGCTTAGGCTAGGGCACCCCTAGGCTTAGAATAGGGCACGCCTAAGCGTAGGCTAAGGATAGGGCTCCACTAAACTAAGGCTAGGGCACCCCTAGCCTTAGCCTAGGGCATCCCTAGGCTTAGGCTATGTCAACCCTAGGCTTAGGTTAGGGAACCCCTAGCTTTAGGCTAGGGCGCCCCAAGGCTTAGGCTAAGGCTTGGGGCTCCCCTAGCCTAAGGCTAGGGCACTCCTAGGCTTAGGCTAGGGCACCCCTAGGCTTAGGCTAGGACACCCATAGGCTTAGGCTATGGCACACCTAGGCTTACGCTAGGGCACCCCTAGGCTTAGGCTAAGGCACCCCTAGGCTTAGGCTAGGGCAACTCTAGGCTAATGCTAGGGCACCCCTAGGCTTAGGCTAGGGCACCCCTAGGCTTAGGCTAAGGCTAGGGCTCCCCTAGCCTAAGGCTTGGGTATCCCAAGGCTTAGGCTAGGACACCCCTAGACTTAGGCTAGGGAACCCCTAGGCTTAGGCTAAGGCTAGGGCTCCTCTAGCCTAATGCTAGGGCATCCCTAGGCTTGGGCTAGGGCACCCCTAGGCTTAGGCTAGGGCACCCCTAGGCTTAGGCTAGGGCACCCCAAAGCTTCGGCTAAGGCGAGGACTCCCCTAACCTAAGGCTATGGTACCCTTAGGCTTAGGCTAGGGCACCCCTAGACTTAGGCTAGGGCACCCCTAGGCTAAGGCTAGGGAACCCCTAGGCTTAGGCTAAGGCTAGGGCTCCTCCAGCCTAACGCTAGGGCATCCCTAGGCTTGGGCTAGGGCACCCGTAGGCTTAGGCTAGGGCACCCCTAGGCTTAGACTAAGGCTGGGGCTCCCCTAGCCTAAGGCTAGGGCACCCCTAGGCTTACGCAAGGGCACCCCCAGGCTTTGGCTAGGGCACCCCCAGGCTTAGGCTAGGGCACCCCTAGCCTTAGGCTAGGACACCCCTAGGCTTAGGCTAGGGCACCCCTAGGCTTAGGCTGGGGCACCCGTAGGCTTTGGCTAAGGCTAGGGCTCCCCTAGCCTAAGGCTAGTGCACCCCTAGGCTTAGGATAGGGCACCCCTAGACTTAGGCTAGGGCACCCCACGGCTTAGGCTAGGGCACCCCTAAGTTTAGGCGAAGGCTAGGGCTCCTCTAGCCTAACGCTAGGGCATCCCTACTTGGTCTAGGGCACCCCAAGGCTTAGGCTAGGGCACCCCTAGGCTTAGGCTAGGGCACCCTAAGGCTTCGGCTAAGGCGAGGACTCCCATAGCTTAAGGCTAGGGCACCCCTAGGCTTAGGCTCAGGCACCCCTAGGCTTAGGCTAGGGCACCCCTTGGCTTAGGCTAGGGCACCCCTAGGCTTAGGCTAGGGCACCCCTAGGCTTAGGCTAGGGCACCCCTAGGCTTAGGATAAGGCTAGGGCTCCCCTAGCCTAAGGCTAGGAAACCCCTAGGCGTAGGCTCAGGCACCCCTAGGCTTGGGCTAGGGCACCCCTAGGCTTAGTCTAGGGCACCCCTAGGTTTAGGCAAGGGCACTACTAGGCTTAGCCTAGGGCACCCCCTGGCTTAGGCTAGGGCACCCCTAGGCTTAGGCTAGGGCACCCCTAGGCTTAGGCTAGGGCACCCCTAGGCTTAAGCTAGGGCACCGCTAGGCTTGGGCTAGGGCACCCCTAGGCTTAGGCTAAGGTTAGGGCTCCCCTAGCCTAAGGTTAGGGCTCCCCTAGCCTTAGGCTAGGGCACGCCTAGGCTTAGGCTAGGCAACCCCTAAGCTTAGGCTAAGACTAGGGCTCCCCTTGCCTAACCCAAGGGCACCCCTAAGCTTAGGCTAGGGCACCCCTAAGCTTAGGCTAAGGCTAGGGCTCCCCTTGCCTAACCCTAGGGCACCCCTAGGCAAAGGCTAGGGCACCCCTAGGCTTCGACTATGGCACCCCTAAGCTTGGCTAGGGCACCCATAGTCTTAGGCTAGGGCACCCCTAGGCTTATGCTAAGACTAGGTCTCCCCTATACTAAGGCTAGGGCACCCCTAGGCTTAGGCTAGGGCACTCCTAGGCGTAGGCTAGGGGACCCCTAGGCTTAGGCTAGGGCACCCCTAGGCTTAGGCTAAGCTAAGGCTCCCCTAGCCTAAGGCTAGGGCACCCCTAGGCCTAGGCTAGGGCAAACCTAGGCTTAGGGTAGGGCACCCCTAGGCTTAGGCTAGGGCACCCCTAGGCTTAGGCTAGGGCACCCCTAGGCTTAGGCTAAGGCAAGGGCTCAGTTAGCCTAAGGCTAGGGCACCCCTAGGCTTAGGTTGGGCACCCCTAGGCTTAGGGTAGGGCACCCCTAGGTTTAGGCTAGGGCACCCCTAGGCTTAGGCTAGGGCAACCCTAGGCTTACGCTAGGGCACCCCTAAGCTTAGGCTAGGTCACCCCTAGGTTTAGGCTAGGGCACCCCTAGGTTTAGGCTAGGGCACCCCTAGGCTTAGGCTAAGGCAAGGGCTCAGCTAGCCTAAGGCTAGGGCACCCCTAAGCTTAGGCTAGGGCACCCCTAGGCTTAGGGGAGGGCACCCCTAGGCTTAGGCTAGTGCACCCCTAAGCTTAGGCTAGGGCACCCCTAGGCTTAGGCTAGGGCACCCCTAGGCTTATGCTAGGGCACCCCTAAGCATAGGCTAGGGCACCCCTAGTCTTAGGCTAGGGCACCCCTAGGCTTAGGCTAGGGCACCCTAGGCTTAGGCTAGGGCACCCCTAGGCTTACGCTAGGGCACCCCTAAGCTTAGGCTAGGGCACCCCTAGTCTTAGGCTACGGCACCCCTAGGCTTAAGCTAAGGATAGGGCTCAGCTAGCCTAAGGCTAGGGTACCCCTAGGCTTAGGGTAGGTCAACCCTAGGCTTAGGCTAGGGCACCTCTAGGCTTAGGCTAGGGCACCCCTAGGCTTAGGCTAAGGCTAGGGCTCCACTAGACTAAGGCTAGGGCTTCCCTAGGCTTGGGCTACGGCACCCCTAGGCTTAGGCTAGGGCACCCATAGGCTTAGAATAGGGCACGCCTAAGCATAGGCTAAGGATAGGGGTCCACTAAACTAAGGCTAGGGCACCCCTAGCCTTAGCCTAGGGCATCCCTAGGCTTAGGCTAGGTCACCCCTAGGCTTAGGCTAGGGCAACTCTAGGCTAATGCTAGGGCACCCCTAGGCTTAGGCTAGGGCACCCCTAGACTTAGGCTAAGGCTAAGGCTCCCCTAGCCTAAGGCTTGGGTGTCCCAAGGCTTAGGCTAGGACACCCCTAGACTTAGGCTAGGGAACCCCTAGGCTTAGGCTAAGGCTAGGGCTCCTCTAGCCGAACGCTAGGGCATCCCTAGTCTTGGGCTAGGGCACCCCTAGGCTTAGGCTAGGGCACCCCTAGGCTTAGGCTAGGGCACCCCAAGGCTTCGGCTAAGGCGAGGACTCCCCTAACCTAAGGCTATGGTACCCTTAGGCTTAGGCTAGGGCACCCCTAGACTTAGGCTAGGGCACCCCTAGGCTTAGGCTAGGGCACCCCTAGGCTTAGGCTAAGGCAAGGGCTCCTCCAGCCTAACGCTAGGGCATCCCTAGGCTTGGGCCCGGGCACCCGTAGGCTTAGGCTAGGGCACCTCTAGGCTTAGACTAAGGCTGGGGCTCCCCTAGCCTAAGGTTAGGGCACCCCTAGGCTTACGCAAGGGCACACCCAGGCTTTGGCTAGGGCACCCCCAGGCTTAGGCTAGGGCACCCCTAGGCTTAGGCTAGGACACCCCTAGGCTTAGGCTAGGGCACCCCTAGGCTTAGGCTGGGGCACCCGTAGGCTTTGGCTAAGGCTAGGGCTCCCCTAGCCTAAGGCTAGTGTACCCCTAGGCTTAGGATAGGGCACCCCTAGACTTAGGCTAGAGCACCCCACGGCTTAGGCTAGGGCACCCCTAGGTTTAGGCGAAGGCTAGGGCTCCTCTAGCGTAACACTAGGGCATCCCTACTTGGTCTAGGGCACCCCTAGGCTTAGGATAGGGCACCCCTGGGCTTAGGCTAGGGCACCCCAAGGCTTCGGCTAAGGCGAGGACTCCCCTAGTCTAAGGCTAGGGTACCCCTAGGCTTAGGCTAGGGCACCCCTAGGCTTAGGCTAGGGCACCCCTAGGCTTAGGCTAGGGCACCCCTAGGCTTGGGCTAGGGCACCCCTAGGCTTAGGCTAGGGCACCCCTAGGCTTGGGCTAGGGCACCCCTAGGCTTAGGCTAAGGTTAGGGCTCCCCTAGCCTAAGGTTAGGGCTCCCCTAGCCTTAGGATAGGGCATGCCTAGGCTTAGGCTAGGCCACCCCTAAGCTTAGGCTAAGGCTAGGGCTCCCCTTGCCTAACCCAAGGGCACCCCTAAGCTTAGGCTAGGACACCCCTAGACTTAGGCTAAGGCTAGGGCTCCCCTTGCCTAACCCTAGGGCACCCCTAGTCTTAGGCTAGGGCACCCCTAGGCTTCGACTATGGCACCCCTAAGCTTGGCTAGGGCACCCATAGTCTTAGGCTAGGGCACCCCTAGGCTTAGGCTAAGGCAAGGGCTCAGCTAGCCTAAGGCTAGGGCACCCCTAGGCTTAGGGTAAGGCACCCCTAGGCTTAGGCTAGGGCACCCCTAGGCTTAGGCTAGGGCACCCCTAGGCTTAGGCTAGGGCACCCCTAGGCTTATGCTAGAGCACCTCTAAGCTTAGGCTAGGGAACCCCTAGGTTTAGGCTAGGGCACCCCTAGGCTTAGGCTTGGAGACCCCTAGGCTTAGGCTCACGCTAGGGCTCCCCTAGCCTAAGGCTAGGGCACCACTAGGCTTAGGCTAGGGCACCCCTAAGCTTAGGCTAGGGCACCCCTAGCCTTAGGCTAAGGCAAGGTCTCAGCTAGCCTAAGGCTAGGGCACCCCTAAGCTTAGGCTAGGGCACCCCTAGGCTTAGGGGAGGGCACCCCTAGGCTTAGGCTAGGGCACCCCTAGGCTTAGGCTAGGCACCCCAAGGCTTAGGCTAGGGCACCCCTAGGCTTTGGCTAGGGCACCCCTAGGCTTACGCTAGGGCACCCCTAAGCTTAGGCTAGAGCACCCCTAGTCTTAGGCTAGGGCACCCCTAGGCTTAGGCTAAGGATAGGGCTCAGCTAGCCTAAGGCTAGGGTACCCCTAGGCTTAGGGTAGGTCAACCCTAGGCTTAGGCTAGGGCACATCTACGCTTAGGCTAGGGCACCCCTAGGCTTAGGCTAAGGCTAGGGCTCCACTAGACTAAGGCTAGGGCACCCCTAGCCTTAGCCTAGGGCACCCCTAGGCTTAGGCTAGGTCACCCCTAGGCTTAGTTTAGGGAACCCCTAGGTTTAGGCCAGGGCGCCCCAAGGCTTAGGCTAAGGCATGGGCTCCCCTAGCCTAAGGCTAGGGCACTCCTAGGCTTAGGCTAGGGCACCCCTAGGCTTAGGCTAGGACACCCATAGGCTTAGGCTAGGGCACCCCTAGGCTTACGCTAGGGCACCCCTAGGCTTATTCTAAGGCTGGGGCTCCCCTAGCCTAAGGCTAGGGCACCCCTAGGCTTAGGCTAGGGCACCCCCAGGCTTAGGCTAGGGCACCCCTAGGCTTAGGCTAGGGCACCCCTCGGCTTAGGCTAGGCCACCCCTAGGCTTAGGCTAGGGCACCCCTAGGCTTAGGCTGGGGCACCCCTAGGCTTAGGCTAAGGCTAGGGCTCCCCTAGCCTAAGGCTAGTGTACCCCTAGGCTTAGGGTAATGTACCCCTAGTCTTAGGCTAGGACACCCGTAGGCTTAGGCTACAGCACCCCTAGGCTTGGTTAGGGCACCCCTAGGCTTAGGCTAAGGCTAGGGCTCCTCTAAGCCTAACGCTAGGGCATCCCTCCTTGGGCTAGGGCACACCTAATAGGCTAGGGCACCCCTAGGCTTAGGCTAGGGCACCGCAAGGCTTCGGCTATGGCGAGGACTCCCCTAGCCTAAGGCTAGGGTACACCTAGGCTTAGGCTAGGGCACCCCTAGACTTAGGTTAGGGCACCCCTAGGCTTAGGCTAGGGCACCACTAGGCTTAGGATGAGGCTAGGGCTCCTCTAGCCTAACATTAGGGCATCCCTAGGCTTGGGCTAGGGCACCCCTAGGCTTAAACTAAGGCTAGGGTTCCCCTAGCCTAAGGCTAGGGCACAACTAGCCTTAGGCTAGGGCACCTTTAGACTTAGGCTAGGACACCCCTAGGCTTAAGATATGGCACACCTAAGCTTAGGCTAATGCTAGGGTCCACTAGACTAAGGCTAGGGCACCCCGTGCCTTAGCCTAGGGCACCCATAGGCTTAGGCTAGGGAACCCCTAGGCTTAGGCTAGGGAGCTCCAAGGCTTAGGCTAAGGGTAGGGCTCCCCTAGACTAAGGCTAGGGCACCCCTAGGCTTAGGGTAATGCACCCATAGTCTTAGGCTAGGACACCCGTAGACTTAAGCTAGGGCACCCCTAGGCTTAGGCTAAGCCTAGGGCTCCTCTATCCTAACGCTAGGGCATCCCTAGGCTTGGGTTAGGGCACCCCTAGGCTTAGGCTAGGGCACCCCCAGGCTTAGGCTAGGGCACCCCCAGGCTTAGGCTAGGGCACCCCTAGGCTTAGGCTAGGGTACCCCTAGGCTTAGGCTAGGGCACCCCTATGCTTAGGCTGGGGCACCCCTAGGCTTAGGCTAAGGCTGGGGCTCCCCTAGCCTAAGGATAGGGCACCCCTAGGCTTAGGGTAGGGCACCCCGAGGCTTAGGCTTGGGCACCCCTAGGCTTAGGCTAGGGCACCCCTCGGCTTAGGCTAGGGCACCCCTAGGCTTAGGCTAGGGCACCCATAGGCTTAGGCTGGGGCACCCCTAGGCTTAGGCTAAGGCTAGGGCTCCCATAGCCTAAGGCTAGTGTACCCCTAGGCTTAGGCTAGGGCACCCCTAGACTTAGGCTAGGGCACCCCTAGGCTTAGGTTAGGGCTCCCCTTGGCTTAGGCTAAGGCTAGGGCTCCTCTAGCCTAACGCTAGGGCATCCCTACTTGGGCTAGGGCACCCCTAAGCTTAGGCTAGGGCACCCCTTGGCTTAGGCTAGGGCACCCCAAAGCTTAGGCTAAGGCTACGGCTCCCCTAGCCTAAGGCTAGGGCACCCCTAGGCTTAGGCTAGGGCACCCCTAGGCTTAGGCTAGGGCACCCCTAGGCTTAGGCTAAGGCAAGGGCTCAGCTAGCCTAAGGCTAGGGCACCCCTAGGCTTAGGCTAGGGCACCCCTAGGCTTAGGGGAGGGCACCCCTAGGCTTAGGCTAGGGCACCCCTAGGCTTAGGCTAGGGCACCCCAAGGCTTAGGCTAGGGCACCCCTAGGCTTTGGCTAGGGCACCCCTAGGCTTACGCTAGGGCACCCCTAAGCTTAGGCTAGAGCACCCCTAGTCTTAGGCTAGGGCACCCCTAGGCTTAGGCTAAGGATAGGGCTCAGCTAGCCTAAGGCTAGGGTACCCCTAGGCTTAGGGTAGGTCAACCCTAGGCTTAGGCTAGGGCACATCTACGCTTAGGCTAGGGCACCCCTAGGCTTAGGCTAAGGCTAGGGCTCCACTAGACTAAGGCTAGGGCACCCCTAGCCTTAGCCTAGGGCACCCCTAGGCTTAGGCTAGGGAACCCCTAGGCTTAGGCTAGGGCACCGCTAGACTTGGGCTAGGGCTTCCCTAGGCTTGGGCTACGGCACCCCTAGGCTTAGGCTAGGGCACCCATAGGCTTAGAATAGGGCACGCCTAAGCGTAGGCTAAGGATAGGGCTCCACTAAACTAAGGCTAGGGAACCCCTAGCCTTAGCCTAGGGCACCCCTAGGCTTAGGCTAGGTCACCCCTAGGCTTAGGTTAGGGAACCCCTAGGTTTAGGCCAGGGCGCCCCAAGGCTTAGGCTAAGGCATGGGCTCCCCTAGCCTAAGGCTAGGGCACTCCTAGGCTTAGGCTAGGGCACCCCTAGGCTTAGGCTAGGACACCCATAGGCTTAGGCTAGGGCACCCCTAGGCTTACGCTAGGGCACCCCTAGGCTTAGTCTAAGGCTGGGGCTCCCCTAGCCTAAGGCTAGGGCACCCCTAGGCTTAGGCTAGGGCACCCCCAGGCTTAGGCTAGGGCACCCCTAGGCTTAGGCTAGGGCACCCCTCGGCTTAGGCTAGGCCACCCCTAGGCTTAGGCTAGGGCACCCCTAGGCTTAGGCTGGGGCACCCCTAGGCTTAGGCTAAGGCTAGGGCTCCCCTAGCCTAAGGCTAGTGTACCCCTAGGCTTAGGGTAATGTACCCCTAGTCTTAGGTTAGGACACCCGTAGGCTTAGGCTACAGCACCCCTAGGCTTGGTTAGGGCACCCCTAGGCTTAGGCTAAGGCTAGGGCTCCTCTAAGCCTAACGCTAGGGCATCCCTCCTTGGGCTAGGGCACACCTAATAGGCTAGGGCACCCCTAGGCTTAGGCTAGGGCACCGCAAGGCTTCGGCTATGGCGAGGACTCCCCTAGCCTAAGGCTAGGGTACACCTAGGCTTAGGCTAGGGCACCCCTAGACTTAGGTTAGGGCACCCCTAGGCTTAGGCTAGGGCACCACTAGGCTTAGGATGAGGCTAGGGCTCCTCTAGCCTAACATTAGGGCATCCCTAGGCTTGGGCTAGGGCACCCCAAGGCTTAAACTAAGGCTAGGGTTCCCCTAGCCTAAGGCTAGGGCACAACTAGCCTTAGGCTAGGGCACCTTTAGACTTAGGCTAGGACACCCCTAGGCTTAAGATATGGCACACCTAAGCTTAGGCTAATGCTAGGGTCCACTAGACTAAGGCTAGGGCACCCCTAGCCTTAGCCTAGGGCACCCATAGGCTTAGGCTAGGGAACCCCTAGGCTTAGGCTAGGGAGCTCCAAGGCTTAGGCTAAGGCTAGGGCTCCCCTAGCCTAAGGCTAGGGCACCCCTAGGCTTAGGGTAATGCACCCATAGTCTTAGGCTAGGACACCCGTAGACTTAAGCTAGGGCACCCCTAGGCATAGGCTAAGGCTAGGGCTCCTCTATCCTAACGCTAGGGCATCCCTAGGCTTGGGTTAGGGCACCCCTAGGCTTAGGCTAGGGCACCCCCAGGCTTAGGCTAGGGCACCCCCAGGCTTAGGCTAGGGCACCCCTAAGCTTAGGCTAGGGCACCCCTAGGCTTAGGCTAGGGCACCCCTATGCTTAGGCTGGGGCACCCCTAGGCTTAGGCTAAGGCTGGGGCTCCCCTAGCCTAAGGATAGGGCACCCCTAGGCTTAGGCTAGGGCACCCCGAGGCTTAGGCTAGGGCACCCCTAGGCTTAGGCTAGGGCACCCCTCGGCTTAGGCTAGGGCACCCCTAGGCTTAGGCTAGGGCACCCATAGGCTTAGGCTGGGGCACCCCTAGGCTTAGGCTAAGGCTAGGGCTCCCATAGCCTAAGGCTAGTGTACCCCTAGGCTTAGGCTAGGGCACCCCTAGACTTAGGCTAGGGCACCCCTAGGCTTAGGTTAGGGCTCCCCTTGGCTTAGGCTAAGGCTAGGGCTCCTCTAGCCTAACGCTAGGGCATCCCTACTTGGGCTAGGGCACCCCTAAGCTTAGGCTAGGGCACCCCTTGGCTTAGCCTAGGGCACCCCAAAGCTTAGGCTAAGGCTACGGCTCCCCAAGCCTAAGGCTAGGGCACCCCTAGGCTTAGGGTAATGCACCCCTAGTCTTAGGCTAGGACACCCGTAGGCTTAGGCTAGGGCACCCCTAGGCTTGGCAAGGGCACCCCTAGGCTTAGGCTAAGGCTAGGGCTCCCCTAGCCTAAGGCTAGGGCACCCCTAGGCTTAGGGTAATGCACCCATAGTCTTAGGCTAGGACACCCGTAGACTTAGGCTAGGGCACCCCTAGGCTTAGGCTAAGGCTAGGGCTCCTCTAGCCTAACGCTAGGGCATCCCTAGGCTTGGGTTAGGGCACCCCTAGGCTTAGGCTAGGGCACCCCCAGGCTTAGGCTAGGGCACCCCCAGGCTTAGGCTAGGGCACCCCTAGGCTTAGGCTAGGGCAACCCTAGGCTTAGGCTGGGGCACCCCTAGGCTTAGGCTAAGGCTGGGGCTCCCCTAGCCTAAGGATAGGGCACCCCTAGGCTTAGGCTAGGGCACCCCGAGGCTTAGGCTAGGGCACCCCTAGGCTTAGGCTAGGGCACCCCTCGGCTTAGGCTAGGGCACCCCTAGGCTTAGGCTAGGGCACCCCTAGGCTTAGGCTGGGGCACCCCTAGGCTTAGGCTAAGGCTAGGGCTCGCCTAGCCTAAGGCTAGTGTACCCCTAGGCTTAGCCTAGGGCACCCCTAGACTTAGGCTAGGGAACCCCTAGGCTTAGGCTAGGGCTCCCCTAGGCTTAGGCTAAGGCTAGGGCTCCTCTAGCCTAACGCTAGGGCATCCCTACTTGGGCTAGGGCACCCCTAAGCTTAGGCTAGGGCACCCCTTGGCTTAGGCTAGGGCACCCCAAGGCTTAGGCTAAGGCTACGGCTCCCCTAGCCTAAGGGAGGGCACCCCTAGGCTTAGGGTAATGCACCCCTAGTCTTAGGCTAGGACACCCGTAGGCTTAGGCTAGGGCACCCCTAGGCTTGGCTAGGGCACCCCTAGGCTTAGGCTAAGGCTAGGGCTCCCCTAGCCTAAGGCTAGGGAACCCCTAGGCTTAGGGTAGGGCAACCCTAGGCTTAGGCTAGGGCACCCCTAGGCTTAGGCTAAGGCACCCCATGGCTTAGGATAGGGCACCCCTAGGCTTAGGCTAATGCTAGGGATCCACTAGACTAAAGCTAGGGCACACCTAGCCTTAGGCTAGGGCACCCCTAGGCTTAGGCTAGGGAAACCCTAGGCTTATGCTAGGGCACCCCTAGTCTTAGGCTAGGGCACCCCTAGGTGTAGGCTAGGGTACCCCTAGGCTTAGGCTAGGCAGCCCTAGGCTTAGGCTAGTGCACCCCTAGGCTTAGGCTAAGGCTAGGGCTTCCCTAGCCTAAGGCGAGGGCACCCCTAGGCTTAGGCTAGGGCACCCCTAGGCTTAGGTAGGGAACCCCTGGCTTAGGTTAGAGCACCCCTATGCTTAGGCTAGGGCACCCCTAGACGTAGGCTAGGGCACCCCTAGGCTTAGGCTGGGGCAGCCTTAGGCTTAGGCTAAGGGTAGGGCTTCCCTAGGCTTAGGCTAGGACACCCCTAGACTTAGGCTAGGGAACCCCTAGGCTTAGGCTAAGGCTAGGGCTCCTCTAGCCTAACGCTAGGGCATCCCTAGGCTTGGGCTAGGGCAAACCTAGGCTTAGGCTAGGGCACCCCTAGGCTTAGGCTAATTCTAGGGCTCCACTAGACTAAGGCTAGGGCACCCCTAGCCTTAGCCTAGGGCACCCCTAGGCTTAGGCTAGGGAACCCTTAGGCTTAGGCTAGGGCACCGCTAGACTTTGGCTAGGGCTTCCCTAGGCTTGGGCTACGGCACCCCTAGGCTTAGGCTAGGGCACCCCTAGGCTTAGAATAGGGCACGCCTAAGCGTAGGCTAAGGATAGGGCTCCACTAAACTAAGGCTAGGGAACCCCTAGCCTTAGCCTAGGGCACCCCTAGGCTTAGGCTAGGTCACCCCTAAGCTTAGGTTAGGGAACCCCTAGGTTTAGGCTAGGGCGCCCCAAGGCTTAGGCTAAGGCTAGGGCTCCCCTAGCCTAAGGCTAGGGCACTCCTAGGCTTAGGATAGGGCACCCCTAGGCTTAGGCTAGGACACCCATAGGCTTAGGATGGGGCACCCCTAGGCTTACGCTAGGGCACCCCTAGGCTTAGGCTAAGGCACCCCTAGGCTTAGGCTAGGGCAACCCTAGTCTAATGCTAGGGCACCCCTAGGCTTAGGCTAGGGCACCCCTAGGCTTAGGCTAAGGCTAGGGCTCCTCTAGCCTAACGCTAGGGCATCCCTAGGCTTGGGCTAGGGCAAACCTAGGCTTAGGCTAGGGCACCCCTAGGCTTAGGCTAGGGCACCCCAAGGCTTCGGCTAAGGCGAGGACTCCCCTAACCTAAGGCTATGGTACCCCTAGGCTTAGGCTAGGGCACCCCTAGACGTAGGCTAGGGCACTCCTAGGCTTAGCCTAGGGCACCCCTAGGCTTAGGCTAAGGCTAGGGCTCCTCCAGCCTAACGCTAGGGCATCCCTAGGCTTGGGCTAGGGCACCCGTAGGCTTAGGCTAGGGCACCCCTAGGCTTAGACTAAGGCTGGGGCTCCCCTAGCCTAAGGCTAGGGCACCCCTAAGCTTATGCAAGGGCACCCCCAGGCTTTGGCTAGGGCACACCCAGGCTTAGGTTAGGGCACCCCTAGGCTTAGGCTAGGGCACCCCTAGGCTTAGGCTAAGGCTAGGGCTCCCCTAGTCTAAGGTTAGTGTACCCCGAGGCTTAGGATAGGGCACCCCTTGGTTTACGCTAAGGCTAGGGCTCCTCTAGTCTAACGCTAGGGCATCCCTACTTGGTCTAGGGCACCCCTAGGCTTAGGCTAGGGCACCCCTAGGCTTAGGCTAGGGCACCCCTAGGCTTAGGCTAGGACACCCCTAGGCTTCGGCTAAGGCAAGGACTCAACTAGCCTAAGGCTAGGGTACCCCTAGGCTTAGGCTAGGGCACCCCTAGACTTAGGTTAGGCCACCTCTAGGCTTAGGCTAGGGCACCCCTAGGCTTAGGCTAGGGCACCCCTAGGCTTAGGCTAGGGCAGCCCAAGGCTTAGGCTAAGGCTAGGGCTCCTCTAGCCTAACGCTAGGGCATCCCTAGGCTTGGGCTAGGGCACCCCTACGCTTAGACTAAGGCTTCGGTTCCCCTAGCCTAAGGCTAGGGCACCCCTAGCCTTAGGCTAGGGCACCTTTAGGCTTGGGCTAGGGCACCCGTAGGCTTAAGATAGGGCACACCTAAGCTTAGGCTAATGCTAGGGCTCCACTAGACTAAGGCTAGGGCACCCCTAGCCTTAGCTTAGGGCACCCCTTGGCTTAGGCTAGGGAACCCCTAGGCTTAGGCTAGGGCACCCCTAGGCTTAGGCTGGGGCACCACTAGGCTTAGGCTAAGGCTAGGGCTCTCCTAGCCTAAGGCTAGTGTACCCCTAGGCTTAGGATAGGGCACCCCTAGACTTAGGCTAGGGCACCCCTAGGCTTAGGCTAGGGCACCCCTAGGCTTAGGCTAGGGCACCCCTAGGCTTAGGCAAGGGCACCACTAGGCTTAGCCTAGGGCACCCCTTGGCTTATTCTAGGGCACCCCTAGGCTTAGGCTACGGCACCCCTAGACTTAGGCTAGGGCACCCCTAGGCTTAGGCTTCAGCACCCCTAGGCTTAGGCTAGGTCACCCCTAGGTTTAGGCTAGGGAATCCCTAGGTTTAGGCTAGGGCACCCCTAAGCTTAGGCTAAGGCTAGGGCTCCCCTAGCCTAAGGCTAGGGCACCCCTAGGCTTTGGCTAGGGCACCCCTAGGCTTAGGCTAGGACACCCATAGGCTTAGGCTAAGGCACCCCTAGACTTAGGCTAGGCCACCCCTAAGCTTAGGCTAAGGCTACGGCTCCCCTAGCCTAAGGCTTGGGCACCCCTAATCTTAGGCTACGGCAACCCTAGGCTTAGGCTAGGGCACGCCATGGCTTAGGATAGTGCACCCCTAGGCTTAGGCTAAGGCTAGGGCTCCACTAGACTAAGGCTAGGGCAACCCTAGCCTTAGTCTAGGGTTCCCCTAGGCTTAGGCTAGGGCAACCCTAGGCTAATGCTAGGGCACCCGTAGGCTTAGGCTAGGGCACCCCTAGGCTTAGGCTAAGGCTAGGGCTCCCCTAGCCTAAGGCTTGGGTACCCCTAGGCTTAGGCTAGGACACCCCTAGACTTAGGCTAGGAAACCCCTAGGCTTAGGTTAAGGCTAGGGCTCCTCTAGCCTAACGCTAGGGCATCCCTAGGCTTGGGGTAGGGCACCCCTAGGCTTAGGCTAGGGCACCCCTAGGTTTAGGCTAGGGCACCCCTAGGCTTAGGCTAAGGCTAGGGCTCCTCTAGCCTAACGCTAGGGCATCCCTACTTGGGCTAGGGCACCCCTAAGCTTAGGCTAGGGCACCCCTAGACTAAGGCTAGGGCACCCCTAGGCTTAGGCTAGGGCACCCCTAGGCTTAGGCTAGGGCACCTCTAGGCTTAGGATAAGGCTAGGGCTCTTCTAGCCTAACGTTAGGGCATCCCTATGCTTGGGCTAGGGCACCCCTAGGCTTAAACTAAGGCTAGGGTTCCCCTAGCCTAAGGCTAGGGCACAACTAGCCTTAGGCTAGGGCACGTTTAGACTTAGGCTAGGACACCCCTAGGCTTAAGATAGGGCACACCTAAGCTTAGGCTAATGCTAGGGCTCCACTAGACTAAGGCTAGGGCACCCCTTGCCTTAGCCTAGGGCACCCCTAGGCTTAGGCTAGGGAACCCTTAGGCTTAGGCTAGGGCGCCCCAAGGCTTAGGCTAAGGCTAGGGCTCCCCTAGCCTTAGGCTAGGGCACCCTTAGGCTTAGGGTAATGCACCCCTAGTCTTAGGCTAGGACACCCGTAGGCTTAGGCTTGGGCACCCCTAGGCTTAGGCTAGGGCACCCCTAGGCTTAGGCTAAGGCTAGGGCTCCTCTAGCCTAACGCTAGGGCATCCCTCGGCTTGGGTTAGGGCACAACTAGGCTTAGGCTAGGGCACCGCCAGGCTTAGGCTAGGGCACCCCCAGGCTTAGGCTAGGGCACCCCTAGGCTTAGGCTGGGGCACCCCTAGGCTTAGACTAGGGCACCCCTAGGCTTAGGCTGGGGCACCCCTAGGCTTATGCTAAGGCTGGGGCTCCCCTAGCCTAAAGCTAGGGCACCCCTAGGCTTAGGCTAGGGCACCCCCAGGCTTAGGCTAGGGCACCCCTAGGCTTAGGCTAGGGCACCCCTCGGCTTAGGCTAGGCCACCCCTAGGCTTAGGCTAGGGCACCCCTAGGCTTAGGCTGGAGCACCCCTAGGCTTAGGCTAAGGCTAGGGCTCCCCTTGCCTAACGCTAGTGTACCCCTAGGCTTAGGGTAATGCACCCCTAGTCTTAGGCTAGGACACCCGTAGGCTTAGGCTGGGCACCCCTAGGCTTGGTTAGGGCACCCCTAGGCTTAGGCTAAGGCTAGGGCTCCTCTAGCCTAACGCTGGGGCATCCTTACTTGGGCTAGGGCACCACTAAGCTTAGGCTAGGGCACCCCTAGGCTTAGGCTAGGGCACCCCAAGGCTTCGGCTATGGCGAGGACACCCCTAGCCTAAGGCTAGGGTACACCTAGGCTTAGGCTAGGGCACCCCTAGGCTTAGGCTAGGGCACCCCTAGGCTTAGGATAAGGCTAGGGCTCCTCTAGCCTAACGCTAGGGCATCCCTAGGCTTGGGCTAGGGCACCCCTAGGCTTAAACTAAGGCTAGGGTTCCCCTAGCCTAAGGCTAGGGCACAACTAGCCTTAGGCTAGGGCACCTTTAGAGTTAGGCTAGGACACCCCTAGGCTTAAGATAGGGAACACCTAAGCTTAGGCTAATGCTAGGGCTCCACTAGACTAAGGCTAGGGCACCCCAAGCCTTAGCCTAGGGCACCCCTAGGCTTAGGCTAGGGAACCCCTAGGCTTAGGGTAGGGCGCCCCAAGGCTTAGGCTAAGGCTAGGGCTCCCCTAGCCTAAGGCTAGGGCACCCCTAGGCTTAGGGTAATGCACCCCTAGTCTTAGGCTAGGACACCCGTAGGCTTAGGCTAGGGCACCCCTAGGCTTGGCTAGGGCACCCCTAGGCTTAGGCTAAGGCTAGGACTCCCCTAGCCCAAGGCTAGGGCACCCCTAGGCTTAGCGTAGGGCAACCCTAGGCTTAGGCTAGGGCACCCCTAGGCTTAGGGTAAGGCAACCCATGGCTTAGGATAGGGCACCCCTAGGCTTAGGCTAAGGCTAGGGATCCACTAGTCTAAGGCTAGGGCACACCTAGCCTTAGGCCAAGGCACCCCTAGGCTTAGGCTAGGGAAACACTAGGCTTATGCTAGGGCACCCCTAGTCTTAGGCTAGGGAACCCCTAGGCTTAGGCTAAGGCTAGGGCTTCCAATGGCTTAGGCTAGGACACCACTAGGCTTAGGCTAGGGCACCCCTAGGCTTAGGCTAGGGCACCCCTAAGCTTAGGCTAGGGCACCCCTAGGCGTAGGCTAGGGTACCCCTAAGCTTAGGCTAGGCAGCCCTAGGCTTAGGCTAGTGCACCCCTAGGCTTAGGCTAAGGCTAGGGCTTCCCTAGCCTAAGGCGAGGGCACCCCTAGGCTTAGGCTAGGGCACCCCTAGGCTTAGGTAGGGAACCCCTGGCTTAGGTTAGAGCACCCCTATGCTTAGGCTAGGGCACCCCTAGATGTAGGTTAGGGCACCCCTAGGCTTAGGCTGGGGCAGCCCTAGGCTTAGGCTAAGGCTAGGGCTCCCCTAGCCTAAGCCTAGGGCACCCCTAGGCTTAGGCTAGGGCAGCCCTAGACTTAGGCTAGGGCACCCCTAGGCTTAGGCTAAGGCTAGGCCTCCTCTAGCCTAACGCTAGGGCATCCTTAGGCATGGCCTAGGGCATCACTAGGCTTAGGCTAGGGCACCCCTAGGCTTACCCTAGGGCATCCCTAGGCTTCGGGTAAGGGGAAGGACTCCCCTAGCCTAAGGATAGGGCACCCCTAAGCTTAGGCTAGGGCACCCCTAGTTTTAGGCTAGGGTGCCCCTAGACTTAGGTTAAGGCACCCCTAGGCTTAGGCTAGGGCACCCCTAGGCTTAGGATAGGGCACCCCTAAACTTAGGCTAGGGCACCCCTAGGCTTAGGCTAAGGCTACGTCCCCCCTAGCCTAAGGCTAGGGCACCCCTAGGCTTTGGCTAGGGCACCCCTAAGCTTATGCTAGGGCACCACTAGTCTTAGACTAAGGCTAGGGCTCCCCTAGCCTAAGGCTAGGGAACCCCTAAGCTTAGGCTAGGGCACCCCTAGGCTTAGGCTAGGGCACCCCTAGGCTTAGGCTAGGGCACCCCTAGGCTTAGGCTAAGGCTAGGGCTCCGCTAGCCTAAGGCTAGGGCACCCCTAGGCTTAGGTTAGGGCACCCCTAGTCTTAGGATAGGGCACCCCTAGGCTTAGGATAGGGCACCCCTAAGCTTAGGCTAGGGCACCCCTAGGCTTAGGCTAAGGCTAGGTCTCCCCTAGCCAAAAGCTAGGGCACCCCTAGGCTTAGGCTAGGGCACCCCTAAGCTTAGGCTAGGGCACCCCTAGGCTTGGGCTAGGGCACCCCTAGGCTTAGGCTATGGCACCCCTAGGCTTAGGCTAAGGCTAGGGCTCCCCTAGCCTAAGGCTAGGGCACCCCTAGTCTTAGGCTAGGGCACCCCTAGGCTTAGGCTAAGGCTTGGGCTCCCCTAGCCTAACCCTTGGGCACCCCAAGGCTTAGGCTAGTGCACCCCTAGGCTTAGGCTACGGCACCCCTAGTCTTAGGCTAGGGCACCTCTAGGCTTTGGCTAAGGCTAGGGATCCCCTAGCCTAAGGCTAGGGTACCCCTAGGCTTAGGCTAGGGCACCCCAAGCTTAGGCTAGGGCACCCCGAGGCTTAAGATAGGGCACCCCTAGGCTTATGCAAGGGCACCCCTCGGCTTAGGCTAGTGCACCCCTAGGCTTAGGCTGGGGCACCCCTAGGCTTAGGCTGGGGCACCCCTAGGCTTAGGCTAAGGCTAGGGCTCCCCTAGCCTAAGGCTAGTGTACCCCTAGGCTTAGGCTAGGGCACCCCTAGGCTTAGGCTAAGGCTAGGGCTCCTCTAGCCTAACGCTAGGGCATCCCTACTTGGGCTAGGGCACCCCTAAGCTTAGGCTAGGGCACCCCTTGGCTTAGGCTATGGCACCCCAAGGCTTAGGCTAAGGCTAGGGCTCCCCTAGCCTAAGGCTAGGGCACCCCTAGGCTTAGGGTAATGCACCCCTAGCCTTAGGCTAGGACACCCGTAGGCTTAGGCTAGGGCACCCCTAGGCTTGGCTAAGGCACCCCTAGGCTTAGGCTAAGGCTAGGGCTCCCCTAGCCTAAGGCTAGGGCACCCGTAGGCTTAGGTTAGGGCAACCCTAGGCTTAGGCTAGGGCACCCCTAGGCTTAGGCTAAAGCAACCCATGGCTTAGGATAGGGCACCCCTAGGCTTAGGCTAAGGCTAGGGATCCACTAGACTAAGGCTAGGGCACACCTAGCCTTAGGCTAGGGCACCCCTAGGCTTAGGCTAGGGAAACACTAGGCTTATGCTAGGTCACCCCTAGTCTTAGGCTAGGGCACCCCTAGGCTTGGGCTAAGGCTAGGGCTTCCCTAGGCTTAGGCTAGGACACCACTAGGCTTAGGTTAGGGCACCCCTAGGCTTAGGCTAGGGCACCCCTAACTTAGGCTAGGGCACCCCTAGGCGTAGGCTAGGGTACCCCTAGGCTTAGGCTAGGCAGCCCTAGGCTTAGGCTAGTGCACCCCTAGGCTTAGGCTAAGGCTAGGGCTTCCAATGGCTTAGGCTAGGACACCACTAGGCTTAGGCTAGGGCACCCCTAGGCTTAGGCTAGGGCACCACTAAGCTTAGGCTAGGGCACCCCTAGGCGTAGGCTAGGGTACCCCTAGGCTTAGGCTAGGCAGCCCTAGGCTTAGGCTAGTGCACCCCTAGGCTTAGGCTAAGGCTAGGGCTTCCCTAGCCTAAGGCGAGGGCAGCCCTAGGCTTAGGCTAGGGCACCCCTAGGCTTAGGTAGGGAACCCCTGGCTTAGGTTAGAGCACCCCTATGCTTAGGCTAGGGCACCCCTAGACGTAGGCTAGGGCACCCCTAGGCTTAGGCTAGGGCAGCCCTAGACTTAGGCTAGGGCACCCCTAGGCTTAGGCTAAGGTTAGGCCTCCTCTAGCCTAAAGCTAGGGCATCCTTAGGCATGGCCTAGGGCATCACTAGGCTTAGGCTAGGGCACCCCTAGGCTTACCCTAGGGCATCCCTAGGCTTCGGGTAAGGGGAAGGACTCCCCTAGCCTAAGGATAGGGCACCCCTAAGCTTAGGCTAGGGCACCCCTAGTTTTAGGCTAGGGTGCCCCTAGGCTTAGGCTAAGGCACCCCTAGGCTTAGGCTAGGGCACCCCTAGGCTTAGGATAGGGCACCCTTAAGCTTAGGCTAGGGCACCCCTAGGCTTAGGCTAAGGCTAGGTCCCCCCTAGCCTAAGGCTAGGGCACCCCTAGGCTTTGGCTAGGGCACCCCTCAGCTTAGGCTAGGGCACCACTAGTCTTAGACTAAGGCTAGGTCTCCCCTAGCCTAAGGCTAGGGAACCCCTAAGCTTAGGCTAGGGCACCCCTAGGCTTAGGCTAGGGCACCCCTAGGCTTAGGCTAGGGCACCCCTAGGCTTAGGCTAGGGCACCCCTAGGCTAAGGCTAGGGCTCCGCTAGCCTAAGGCTAGGGCACCCCTAGGCTTAGGTTAGGGCACCCCTAGGCTTAGGCTAGGGCACCCCTAGGCTTAGGATAGGGCACCCCTAGGCTTAGGCTAGGGCACCCCTAGGCTTAGGCTAGGGCACCCCTAGGCTAAGGCTAGGGCTCCGCTAGCCTAAGGCTAGGGCACCCCTAGGCTTAGGTTAGGGCACCCCTAGGCTTAGGCTAGGGCACCCCTAGGCTTAGGATAGGGCACCCCTAAGCTTAGGCTAGGGCACCCCTAGGCTTAGGCTAAGGCTAGGTCTCCCCTAGCCAAAAGCTAGGGCACCCCTAGGCTTAGGCTAGGGCACCCCTAAGCTTAGGCTAGGGCACCCCTAGGCTTAGGCTAGGGCACCCCTAGGCTTAGGCTATGGCACCCCTAGGCTTAGGCTAAGGCTAGGGTTCCCCTAGCCTAAGGCTAGGGCACCCCTAGTCTTATGCTAGGGCACCCCTAGGCTTAGGCTAAGGCTTGGGCTCCCCTAGCCTAACCCTTGGGCACCCCAAGGCTTAGGCTAGTGCACCCCTAGGCTTAGGCTACGTCACCCCAAGTCTTAGGCTAGGGCACCTCTAGGCTTTGGCTAAGGCTAGGGCTCCCCTAGCCTAAGGCTAGGGCTCCCCTAGCCTAAGGCTAGGGCACCCCTAGGCTTAGGCTAGGGCACCCCTAGGCTTAGGCTAGGGCACCCCGAGGCTTAAGATAGGGCACCCCTAGGCTTAGGCTAGGGCACCCCTCGGCTTAGGCTAGGGCACCCCTAGGCTTAGGCTGGGGCACCCCTAGGCTTAGGCTGGGGCACCCCTAGGCTTAGGCTAAGGCTAGGGCTCCCCTAGCCTAAGGCTAATGTACCCCTAGGCTTAGGCTAGGGCACCCCTAGGCTTAGGCTAGGGCACTCCTAGGCTTAGGCTAAGGCTAGGACTCCTCTAGCCTAACGCTAGGGCATCCCTACTTGAGCTAGGGCACCCCTAAGCTTAGGCTAGGGCACCCCTTGGCTTAGGCTAGGGCACCCCAAGGCTTAGGCTAAGGCTAGGGCTCCCCTAGCCTAAGGCTAGGGCACCCCTAGGCTTAGGGTAATGCACCCCTAGTCTTAGGCTAGGACACCCGTAGGCTTAGGCTAGGGCACCCCTATGCTTGGCTAAGGCACCCCTAGGCTTAGGCTAAGGCTAGGGCTCCCCTAGCCTAAGGCTAGGGCACCCCTAGGCTTAGGTTAGGGCAACCCTAGGCTTAGGCTAGGGCACCCCTAGGCTTAGGCTAAGGCAACCCATGGCTTAGGATAGGGCACCCCTAGGCTTAGGCTAAGGCTAGGGATCCACTAGACTAAGGCTAGGGCACACCTAGCCTTAGGCTAGGGCACCCCTAGGCTTAGGCTAGGGAAACACTAGGCTTATGCTAGGGCACCCCTAGTCTTAGGCTAGGGCACCCCTAGGCTTAGGCTAAGGCTAGGGCTTCCCTAGGCTTAGGCTAGGACACCACTAGGCTTAGGCTAGGGCACCCCTAGGCTTAGGCTAGGGCACCCCTAAGCTTAGGCTAGGGCACCCCTAGGCGTAGGCTAGGGTACCCCTAGGCTTAGGCTAGGCAGCCCTAGGCTTAGGCTAGTGCACCCCTAGGCTTAGGCTAAGGCTAGGTCTTCCCTAGCCTAAGGCGAGGGCACCCTTAGGCTTAGGCTAGGGCACCCCTAGGCTTAGGTAGGGAACCCCTGGCTTAGGTTAGAGCACCCCTATGCTTAGGCTAGGGCACCCCTAGACGTAGGCTAGGGCACCCCTAGGCTTAGGCTAGGGCAGCCCTAGACTTAGGCTAGGGCACCCCTAGGCTTAGGCTAAGGCTAGGCCTCCTCTAGCCTAACGCTAGGGCATCCTTAGGCTTGGCCTAGGGCATCACTAGGCTTAGGCTAGGGCACCCCTAGGCTTACCCTAGGGCATCCCTAGGCTTCGGGTAAGGGGAAGGACTCCCCTAGCGTAAGGATAGGGCACCCCTAAGCTTAGGCTAGGGCACCCCTAGTTTTAGGCTAGGGTGCCCCTAGGCTTAGGCTAAGGCACCCCTAGGCTTAGGCTAGGGCACCCCTAGGCTTAGGCTAAGGCTAGGTCCCCCCTAGCCTAAGGCTAGGGCACCCCTAGGCTTTGGCTAGGGCACCCCTAAGCTTAGGCTAGGGCACCACTAGTCTTAGACTAAGGCTAGGTCTCCCCTAGCCTAAGGCTAGGGAACCCCTAAGCTTAGGCTAGGGCACCCCTAGGCTTAGGCTAGGGCACCCCTAGGCTTAGGCTAGGGCACCCCTAGGCTTAGGCTAAGGCTAGGGCTCCGCTAGCCTAAGGCTAGGGCACCCCTAGGCTTAGGTTAGGGCACCCCTAGGCTTAGGCTAGGGCACCCCTAGGCTTAGGATAGGGCACCCCTAAGCTTAGGCTAGGGCACCCCTAGGCTAAGGCTAAGGCTAGGTCTCCCCTAGCCAAAAGCTAGGGCACCCCTAGGCTTAGGCTAGGGCACCCCTAAGCTTAGGCTAGGGCACCCCTAGGCTTAGGCTAGGGCACCCCTAGGCTTAGGCTATGGCACCCCTAGGCTTAGGCTAAGGCTAGGGCTCCCCTAGCCTAAGGCTAGGGCACCCCTAGTCTTAGGCTAGGGCACCCCTAGGCTTAGGCTAAGGCTTGGGCTCCCCTAGCCTAACCCTTAGGCACCCCAAGGCTTAGGCTAGTGCACCCCTAGGCTTAGGCTACGGCACCCCAAGTCTTAGGCTAGGGCACCTCTAGGCTTTGGCTAAGGCTAGGGCTCCCCTAGCCTAAGGCTAGGGCACTACTAGGCTTAGTCTAGGGCACCCCTAGGCTTAGGCTAGGGCACCCCGAGGCTTAAGATAGGGCACCCCTAGGCTTAGGCTAGGGCACCCCTCGGCTTAGGCTAGGGCACCCCTAGGCTTAGGCTGGGGCACCCCTAGGCTTAGGCTGGGGTACCCCTAGGCTTAGGCTAAGGCTAGGGCTCCCCTAGCCTAAGGCTAGTGTACCCCTAGGCTTAGGCTAGGGCACCCCTAGACTTAGGCTAGGGCACCCCTAGGCTTAGGCTAGGGCACCCCTAGGCTTAGGCTAATGCTAGGGCTCCTCTAGCCTAACGCTAGGGCATCCCTACTTGGGCTAGGGCAACCCTAAGCTTAGGCTAGGGCACCCCTTGGCTTAGGCTAGGGCACCCCAAGGCTTAGGCTAAGGCTAGGGCTCCCCTAGCCTAAGGCTAGGGCACCCCTAGGCTTAGGGTAATGCACCCCTAGT
This sequence comes from Tenrec ecaudatus, assembly GCF_050624435.1. Classification (NCBI taxonomy): domain Eukaryota; kingdom Metazoa; phylum Chordata; class Mammalia; order Afrosoricida; family Tenrecidae; genus Tenrec; species Tenrec ecaudatus. The sequence continues at coordinate 932,522 of NW_027459448.1, read as the reverse complement.
CTTAGGCTAGGACACCCGTAGGCTTAGGCTAAGGCAACCCATGGCTTAGGATAGGGCACCCCTAGGCTTAGGCTAAGGCTAGGGATCCACTAGACTAAGGCTAGGGCACACCTAGCCTTAGGCTAGGGCACCCCTAGGCTTAGGCTAGGGAAACACTAGGCTTATGCTAGGGCACCCCTAGTCTTAGGCTAGGGCACCCCTAGGCTTAGGCTAAGGCTAGGGCTTCCCTAGGCTTAGGCTAGGACACCACTAGGCTTAGGCTAGGGCACCCCTAGGCTTAGGCTAGGGCACCCCTAAGCTTAGGCTAGGGCACCCCTAGGCGTAGGCTAGGGTACCCCTAGGCTTAGGCTAGGCAGCCCTAGGCTTAGGCTAGTGCACCCCTAGGCTTAGGCTAAGGCTAGGGCTTCCCTAGCCTAAGGCGAGGACACCCTTAGGCTTAGGCTAGGGCACCCCTAGGCTTAGGTAGGGAACCCCTGGCTTAGGTTAGAGCACCCCTATGCTTAGGCTAGGGCACCCCTAGACGTAGGCTAGGGCACCCCTAGGCTTAGGCTAGGGCAGCCCTAGACTTAGGCTAGGGCACCCCTAGGCTTAGGCTAAGGCTAGGCCTCCTCTAGCCTAACGCTAGGGCATCCTTAGGCTTGGCCTAGGGCATCACTAGGCTTAGGCTAGGGCACCCCTAGGCTTACCCTAGGGCATCCCTATGCTTCGGGTAAGGGGAGGACTCCCCTAGCGTAAGGATAGGGCACCCCTAGGCTTAGGCTAGGGCACCCCTAGGTTTAGGCTAGGGTGCCCCTAGTCTTAGGCTTAGGCACCCCTAGGCTTAGGCTAGGGCACCCCTAGTCTTAGGATAGGGCACCCCTAAGCTTAGGCTATGGCACCCCTAGGCTTAGGCTAAGGCTAGGGTTCCCCTTGCCTAAGGCTAGGGCACCCCTAGGCTCAGGCTAGCGCAGCCCTAGGCTTAGGCTAGGGCACCCCTAGGCTTAGGCTAGAGCACCCCTAGGCTTAGGCTAGGGCACCCATAGGCGTAGGTTAGGGCACCCCTAGGCTTAGGCTAGGGCTCCCCTAGGCTTAGGGTAACGCTAAGGATCCCCTAGCCTAAGGCTAAGGCACCCCTAGGCTTAGGCTAGGGCACCCCTAGGCTTTGGCTAGTGCACCCCTAGGCTTAGGCTAAAGCTTGGGCTCCCCTAGCCTAAGGCTAGGGCACACATAGGCTTAGGCTAGAGCCCCATAGGCTTAGGCTAAGGCTTGGGCTCCCCTATCCTCAGGCTATGACACCCCTAGGCTAGGCTAGGGCAATCCTAGGCTAGAATAACGCTAGGGCTCCCCTAGCCTCAGGCTAGGGCACCCGTATGCTCAGGCTAGGGCACCCCTAGGCTCAGGTTAGGGCACCGCTAGGCTTAGGCTAGGGCACCCCTAGGTTTAGGCTAAGGCTAGGGGTCCCCTAGCCTCAGGCTAGGGCACCCCTAGGCTTAGGCTAGGGCACCGCTAGGCTTAGGCTAGGGCACCCCTAGGCTTAGGCTAGGGTACCCCTAGGCTTAGGCTAGGGCACCCCTAGGCTTAGGCTAAGGCTAGGGCTCTCCTAGCCTAAGGCTAGGGCACCCCTATGCTTAGGCTAGGGCACCGCTAGGCTTAGGCTAGGGCAGCCCTAGGCTTAGGCTAGGGCACCCCTAAGCTTAGGGTAGGGCACCCCTAGGATTAGCCTTGGGCACCCCTAGGCTTAGGCTAGGGCTCCCCTAGGCTTAGGCTTGGGCACCCCTAGGCTTAGGCTAGGGCTCCCCTAGGCTTAGGCAAGTCACCCCTAGGCTTTGGGTAGGGCCCCACTAGGCTTAGGCTAAAGCTAAGGCTCCCCTATCCTAAGGCTAGGGCACCCCTAGGCTTAGGCTAGGGCACCCGTAGGCTTAGGCTAAGGCTAGGGCTTCCCTAGCCTAAGGCTAGGGCACCCCTAGGCTTACGCTATGGCACCCTTAGGCTTAGGCTAGGGCACCCCTAGGCTTAGGTTAGGGCACCCCTAGGCTTAGGCTAGGGCACCCCTAGGCTTAGGCTAGGGCACCACTAGGATTAGGCTAAGGCTAGGGCTCCCCAAGCCTAAGGATAGGGCACCCCTAGGCTTTGGCTTGGGCACCCCTAGGCTTAGGCTAGGGCACGTCTAGGCTTAGGCTAGGGCACCCCTAGGCTTAGTCTAGGGCACCCCCACGCTTAGGCTAGGGAACCCCTAGTCTTAGGCTAGGGCACCCCTAGGCTTAAGCTAAGGCTAGGGCTCCCCTAGCCTAAGGCTATGGCACCCCTAGTCTTAGGCTAGGGCACCCCTATGCTTAGGCTAAGGCTAGGGCTCCCCTAGCCTAACCCTTGGGCACCCCAAGGCTTAGGCTAGGGCACCCCTAGGCTTAGGCTACGGCACCCCTAAGCTTAGGCTAGGGCACCCCTACTCTTAAACTAGGGCACCGCTAGGCTTAGGCTAAGGCTTGGGCTCCCCTAACCTAAGGCTAAGGCACCCCTTGTCTTAGGCAAGGGCACCCCTAGGCTTAGGCTAAGGCTAGGGCTCCCCTGGCCTAACCCTTGGGCACCCCAAGGCTTAGGCTAGGGCATCCCTAGGCTTAGGCTAGGGCACCTCTAGGCTTAAGCTAAGGCTAGGGCTCAGCTAGCCTAAGGCTAGGGCACCCCTAGGCTTAGGCTAGGGCACCCCTAGCCTTAGGGTAAGGCACCCATAGGCTTAGGCTAGGGCACCCCTAGTCTTACGCTAAGGCAATGGCTCCCCTAACCTCAGACTAGGGCACCCCTAGGCTCAGGATAGGGCATCCAGAGGCTTAGGCTGGGGAACCCCTAGGCTTTAGATAGGGATCCCCTAGGCTTAGGCTAAGGCTACGGCTCCCCTAGCCTCAGGCTAAGGCACCCCTAGACTCAGGCTAGGGCACCCCTAAGCTTAGGATAGGGCAATTATATGCTTAGGCTAAGGCTAGGGCTCCCCTAGCCTCAGACTAGGGTACCTCTAGGCTCAGGATAGGGCACCCCTAGGCTTAGACTAGGGCACACCTAGGATTAGGCTAAGGCTAGGGCTCCCCTAGCCTAAGGCTACGGCACCCCTAGGCTCAGGCTAGGGCAGCCCTAGGCTTAGGCTAGGGAACCCCTAGGCTTAGGCTAAGGGTAGGGCTCCCCTAGCCTAAGGCTAGCGCACCCCTAGGCTTAGGCTTGGGCACCCCTAGGCTTAGGCTAGGGCTTTCCTAGGCTTAGGGTAAGGCTAAGGATCCCCTAGTCTAAGGCTAAGGAACCGTTAGGCTTAGGCTAGGGCACCCCTAGGCTTTGGCTACGGCACCGCTAGGCTTAGGCTAAAGCTAGGGTCCCCTAGCCTAAGGCTAGGGCACCCATAGGCTTAGGCTAGTGCACCCCTAGGCTTAGGCTAGGGCACCCCTAGGCTTAGGCTAGGGCACCCCTAGCCTTAGGGTAAGGCACCCATAGGCTTAGGCTAGGGCACCCCTAGTCTTACGCTAAGGCAATGGCTCCCCTAACCTCAGACTAGGGCACCCCTAGGCTCAGGATAGGGCATCCAGAGGCTTAGGCTGGGGAACCCCTAGGCTTTAGATAGGGATCCCCTAGGCTTAGGCTAAGGCTACGGCTCCCCTAGCCTCAGGCTAAGGCACCCCTAGACTCAGGCTAGGGCACCCCTAAGCTTAGGATAGGGCAATTATATGCTTAGGCTAAGGCTAGGGCTCCCCTAGCCTCAGGCTAGGGGACCCCTAGACTCAGGCTAGGGCACCCCTAAGCTTAGGATAGGGCAATTATATGCTTAGGCTAAGGCTAGGGCTCCCCTAGCCTCAGACTAGGGTACCTCTAGGCTCAGGATAGGGCACCCCTAGGCTTAGACTAGGGCACACCTAGGATTAGGCTAAGGCTAGGGCTCCCCTAGCCTAAGGCTACGGCACCCCTAGGCTCAGGCTAGGGCAGCCCTAGGCTTAGGCTAGGGAACCCCTAGGCTTAGGCTAAGGGTAGGGCTCCCCTAGCCTAAGGCTAGCGCACCCCTAGGCTTAGGCTTGGGCACCCCTAGGCTTAGGCTAGGGCTTTCCTAGGCTTAGGGTAAGGCTAAGGATCCCCTAGTCTAAGGCTAAGGAACCGTTAGGCTTAGGCTAGGGCACCCCTAGGCTTTGGCTACGGCACCGCTAGGCTTAGGCTAAAGCTAGGGTCCCCTAGCCTAAGGCTAGGGCACCCATAGGCTTAGGCTAGTGCACCCCTAGGCTTAGGCTAGGGCACCCCTAGGCTTTGGCTACGGCACCCCTAGGCTTAGGCTAAAGCTTGGGCTCCCCTAGCCTAAGGCTAGGGCACCCATAGGCTTAGGCTAGGGCCCCCTAGGCTTAGGCTAAGGCTTGGGCTCCCCTATCCTCTGGATAGTGCACCCCTAGACTCAGGCTATGACACCCCTAGGCTTAGGTTAGGGCAATCCTAGGCTAGACTAACTCTAGGGCTCCTCTAGCCTCAGGCTAGGGCACACGTATGCTCAGGCTAGGACACCCCTAGGCTCAGGCTAGGGCACCCCTAGGCTTAGGCTAGGGCACCCCTAGGTTTAGGCTAAGGCTAGGGCTCCCCTAGCCTCAGGCTAGGGCACCCCTAGGCTTAAGCTAGGGCACCCCTAGGCTTAGGCTAAGGCACCCCTAGGCTTACGCTATGGTTAAGGCTCCCCTAGCTTAAGGCTAGGGCACCCCTAGGCTTAGGCTAGGGCACCCCTAGGATTAGGATAAGGCTAGGGCTCTCCTAGCCTAAGGATAGGGCACCCCTATGCTTAGGCTAGGGCACCCCTAGGCTTAGGTTAGGGCACCCCTAGGCGTAGGCTAGGGCAGCCCTAGGCGTAGGCTAGGGCACCCCTAGGCTTAGGCTAGGGCACCCCTAGGCTCAGGCTAGGGCACCGCTAGGCTTAGGCTAGGGCTCCCCTAGGTTTAGGCTAAGGCTAGGGGTCCCCTAGCCTCAGGCTAGGGCACCCCTAGGCTTAGGCTAGGGCACCGGTAGGCTTAGGCTAGGGCACCCCTAGGCTTAGGCTAGGGCACCCCTAGGCTTAGGCTAAGGCTAGGGCTCTCCTAGCCTAAGGCTAGGGCACCCCTATGCTTAGGCTAGGGCACCGCTAGGCTTAGGCTAGGGCAGCCCTAGACTTAGGCTAGGGCACCCCTAAGCTTAGGGTAGGGCACCCCTAGGATTAGCCTTGGGCACCCCTAGGCTTAGGCTAGGGCTCCCCTAGGCTTAGGCTTGGGCACCCCTAGGCTTAAGCTAGGGCTCCCCTAGGCTTAGGCAAGTCACCCCTAGGCTTTGGGTAGGGCCCCACTAGGCTTAGGCTAAAGCTAAGGCTCCCCTATCCTAAGGCTAGGGCACCCCTAGGCTTAGGCTAGGGCACCCGTAGGCTTAGGCTAAGGCTAGGGCTTCCCTAGCCTAAGGCTAGGGCACCCCTAGGCTTACGCTATGGCACCCCTAGGCTTAGGCTAGGGCACCCCTAGGCTTAGGTTAGGGCACCCCTAGGCTTAGGTTAGGGCACCCCTAGGCTTAGGCTAGGGCACCCCTAGGCTTAGGCTAGGGCACCACTAGGCTTAGGCTAAGGCTAGGGCTCCCCAAGCCTAAGGATAGGGCACCCCTAGGCTTTGGCTTGGGCACCCCTAGGCTTAGGCTAGGGCACGTCTAGGCTTAGGCTAGGGCACGCCTAGGCTTAGGCTAGGGCACCCCTAGGCTTAGTCTAGGGCACCCCCATGCTTAGGCTAGGGAACCCCTAGTCTTAGGCTAGGGCAACCCTAGGCTTAAGCTAAGGCTAGGGCTCCCCTAGCCTAAGGCTATGGCACCCCTAGTCTTAGGCTAGGGCACCCCTATGCTTAGGCTAAGGCTAGGGCTCCCCTAGCCTAACCCTTGGGCACCCCAAGGCTTAGGCTAGGGCACCCCTAGGCTTAGGCTACGGCACCCCTAAGCTTAGGCTAGGGCACCCCTACTCTTAAACTAGGGCACCGCTAGGCTTAGGCTAAGGCTTGGGCTCCCCTAGCCTAAGGCTAGGGCACCCATAGTCTTAGGCAAGGGCACCCCTAGGCTTAGGCTAAGGCTAGGGCTCCCCTAGCCTAACCCTTGGGCACCCCAAGGCTTAGGCTAGGGCATCCCTAGGCTTAGGCTAGGGCACCTCTAGGCTTAAGCTAAGGCTAGGGCTCAGCTAGCCTAAGGCTAGGGCACCCCTAGGCTTAGGCTAGGGCACCCCTAGCCTTAGGGTAGGGCACCCATAGGCTTAGGCTAGGGCACCCCTAGTCTTACGCTAAGGCAATGGCTCCCCTAACCTCAGACTAGGGCACCCCTAGGCTCAGGATAGGGCACCCAGAGGCTTAGGCTAGGGCACCCCTAGGCTTTAGATAGGGATCCCCTATGCTTAGGCTAAGGCTACGGCTCCCCTAGCCTCAGGCTAGGGGACCCCTAGACTCAGGCTAGGGCACCCCTAAGCTTAGGATAGGGCAATTATATGCTTAGGCTAAGGCTAGGGCTCCCCTAGCCTCAGACTAGGGTACCTCTAGGCTCAGGATAGGGCACCCCTAGGCTTAGACTAGGGCACACCTAGGATTAGGCTAAGGCTAGGGCTCCCCTAGCCTAAGGCTACGGCACCCCTAGGCTCAGGCTAGGGCAGCCCTAGGCTTAGGCTAGGGAACCCCTAGGCTTAGGCTAAGGGTAGGGCTCCCCTAGCCTAAGGCTAGCACACCCCTAGGCTTAGGCTTGGGCACCCCTAGGCTTAGGCTAGGGCTTTCCTAGGCTTAGGGTAAGGCTAAGGATCCCCTAGTCTAAGGCTAAGGAACCGTTAGGCTTAGGCTAGGGCACCCCTAGGCTTTGGCTACGGCACCGCTAGGCTTAGGCTAAAGCTAGGGTCCCCTAGCCTAAGGCTAGGGCACCCATAGGCTTAGGCTAGTGCACCCCTAGGCTTAGGCTAGGGCACCCCTAGGCTTTGGCTACGGCACCCCTAGGCTTAGGCTAAAGCTTGGGCTCCCCTAGCCTAAGGCTAGGGCACCCATAGGCTTAGGCTAGGGCCCCCTAGGCTTAGGCTAAGGCTTGGGCTCCCCTATCCTCTGGATAGTGCACCCCTAGACTCAGGCTATGACACCCCTAGGCTTAGGTTAGGGCAATCCTAGGCTACACTAACTCTAGGGCTCCCCTTAGCCTCAGGCTAGGGCACACGTATGCTCAGGCTAGGACACCCCTAGGCTCAGGCTAGGGCACCCCTAGGCTTAGGCTAGGGCACCCCTAGGTTTAGGCTAAGGCTAGGGCTCCCCTAGCCTCAGGCTAGGGCACCCCTAGGCTTAAGCTAGGGCACCCCTAGGCTTAGGCTAAGGCACCCCTAGGCTTACGCTATGGTTAAGGCTCCCCTAGCTTAAGGCTAGGGCACCCCTAGGCTTAGGCTAGGGCACCCCTATGATTAGGATAAGGCTAGGGCTCTCCTAGCCTAAGGATAGGGGTACCCCTATGCTTAGGCTAGGGCACCCCTAGGCTTAGGTTAGGGCACTCCTAGGCGTACGCTAGGGCAGCCCTAGGCGTAGGCTAGGGCACCCCTAGGCTTAGGCTAGGGCAGGCCTAGGCTTAGGCTAGGGTACCCCTAGGCTTAGGGTAGGGTACCCCTAGGATTAGGCTTGGGCACCCCTAGGCTTAGGCTAGGCCTCCCCTAGACTTAGGCTTGGGAACCCCTAGGCTTAGGCTAGGGCTCCCCTAGGCTTAGGCTAAGGCTAAGGATCCCCTAGCTTAAGGCTTAGGCACCCCTAGGCTTAGGCTAGGGCACCCCTAGGCTTTGGGTAGGGCACCCCTACGCTTAGGCTAGGGCACCCCTAGGCTTAGGCTAGGGCACCGCTAGGCTTAGGCTAGGGCACCCCTAGGCTTAAGCTTGGGCACCCCTAGGCTTAGGCTAGGGCACCCCTAGGCTTAGGTTAGGGCACCCCTAGGCTTAGGCTAGGGCACCCCTAGGCTTAGGCTAAGGCTAGGGCTCTACTAGACTAAGGCTAGGGCTCCCCTAGCCTAAGGCTTGGGCACCCCTAGGCTTAGGCTAGGGCACCCCTAGGCTTAGGCTAAGGCTAGGGCACCCCTAGGCTTAGGCTTGGGCACCCCTAGGCTTAGGCTAGGGCAGCCCTAGGCTTAGGCTAAGGCTAGGGCTCCCCTAGCCTAAGGCTAGGGCACCCCTAGGCTTAGGCTAGGACACCCTTAGGCTTACGCTAAGGCTAGGGCTCCTCTAGCCTAAGACTAGGGGACCCCTAGGCTTAGGCTAGGGCACCCGTAGGCTTAGGCTAGGGCACCCATAGGCTTAGGCTAGGGCACCCTATTCTTAGGCTAGGGCACCCCTAGGTGTAGGCTAGGGCAACCTTAGGCTTAGGCTAAGGCTAGGGCTCACCTAGCCTAAGGCTAGGGCACACCTAGGCATAGGCTAGGGAAACCCTAGGCTTAGGCTAAGGCTAGGGCTCACCGAGCCTAAGGCTAGGGCACCCCTAGGCATAGGCTAGGGAAACCCTAGGCTTTGGCTAGGGAACCCCTAGGCTTAGGATAGGGCACCCCAAGGCTTAGGCTAAGGTTAGTGCTCCACTAGCCTAAGGCTAGGGCACCCCTAGGCTTAGGTTAGGGCACCCCTTGGCTTAGCCTAGGTAGCCTAGGCTTAGGCTACGGCAGCCATAGGCTTAGGTTAAGGCTAGGGCTCCCCTAGAATAAGGCCTGGGCACCCCTAGGCTTAGGCTAGGGCACCCCTAGGCTTAGGCTATGGCACCCCTAGGCGTAGGCTAGGGCACCCCTAGGCGTAGGCTAGGGCACCCCTAGGCTTAGGCTAGAGCACCCTTAGGCTTAGGCAAGGGCACCCTTTGCCATAGGCTCGGGCACCCCTAGGCGTAGGCTAGGGCACCCGTAGGCTTAGGCTAGGGCACCCTTAGGCTTAGGCTAGGGCACCCCTAGGCTTAGGCTAGGGCACCCCTAGGCTTAGATTAATTCTACAGCTCCCCTAGCCTCAGCCTAGGGCACCCCTAGACTCAGGCTATGGCACCCCTAGGCTTAAGCTATGGTAATGCTAGGCTAAACTAAGGCTAGGGCTCCCCTAGTCTCAGGCTAGGGCACCCGCAGGCTCAGGCTAGGGCACCCCTAGGCTCAGGCTAGGGCACCCCTAGGTTTAGGCTATGGCACCCCTAGGCTTAGGCTAGGGTACCCCTAGGCTTTTGCAAAGGCTAGGGCTCCCCAAGCCTATGGCTAGGGCACCCCTAGGCTTAGGTTAGGGCACCCATAGGCTTAGGCTAGGGCACCCCTAGGCTTAGGCTAAGGCTAGGGGACCCCTAGGCTTAGGCTAGGGCACCACTAGGTTTAGGCTAGGGCACCCATAGGCTTAGCTTAAAGTTAGGGCTCCCCTAGGCTTAGGCTAGGGCACCCCTAGGCTAAGGCTATGGCACCCCTAGGCTCAGGCTAGGGCACCCCTAGGCTTAGGCTAAGGCTAGGGGACCCCTAGGATTAGGCTAAGGCACCCCTAGGCTTAGGTTCGGGCACACCTAGGCTTAGGCTTGGGCACCCCTAGGCATAGGCTAAGGCTAGGGGACCCCGAGGCTTAGGTTAAGGCACCTCGAGGCTTAGGCTAGGGCACATCTAGGCTTAGGCTAGGGCACCCCTAGGCTTAGACTAAGGTTAGGGGACCCCTAGGCTTAGGCTAAGGCACCCCTAGACTTAGGCTAGAGCACCCCTATGCTAAGGCTAGGGCACCCCTAGGCTCAGGCTAGGGCACCCCTACACTTAGGCTAGGGAACCCTAGGCTTAGGCTAAGGCTAGGGATCCCCTAGCCTAAGGCTAAGGCACCCCTAGGCGTAGGCTAGGTGACCCCTAGGCTTAAGTTAGGGCACCCCTAGGCTTAGGCTAGGGCACCCCTAGGCTTAGGCTAGGGCACCCCTAGGCTTAGGCTAGGGCTTCCCTAACCTAAGGCTATGGCACCCCTAGGCTTAGGCTAGGGCACACGTAGGCTTAGGCTAGGGCACCCCTAGGCTTAGGTAGGGAACCCCTAGGCTTAGGTTGGGGTACCCCTATGCTTAGGCTAGGCACCCCTAGACTTAGGCTAGGGCACCCCTAGGCTTAGGCTAGGGCACCCCTATACTTAGGCTAGCGCACCCCTTGGCCTAAGCTAGGGCACACCTAGGCTTAGGCTAAGGCTAGGGTTCCTCTAGCCTAACGCTCGGGCATCCCTAGCCTGGGCTAGGGCACGCCTAGGCTTAGGATAGGGCACCCCTAGGCTTAGGCTAGGGCACCCGTGGGCTTAGGCTAGGGCACCCCTAGAATTAGGTAGGGATCCCCCTTGGCTTAGGTTAGGGCACTTCTATGCTTAGGCTAGGCACCCCTAGACTTAGGCTAGGGCAACCCTAGCCTTAGGCTGGGGCACCCCTAGGCTTAGGCTAAGGCTAGGGCTCCCCTAGCCTAAGGCTAGGGTACCCCTAGGCTTAGGCTAGGGCACCCATAGACTTAGGCTAGGGCACCCCTTGGCTTAGGCTAGGGCACCCCTAGGCTTAGACTTGGGCACCCCTAGGCTTAGGCTAAGGATAGGGCTCCTCTAGCCTAAATCTAGGGCATCCCTAGGCTTGGGCTACGGCACCCCTAGGCTTAGGCTAGGGCACCCCTAGGCTTAGACTAAGGCTAGGACTCCCCTAGCCTAAGGCTAGGTCACCCCTAGCCTTAGGCTAGGGAACCCCTAAGCTTAGGCTAGGGCACCCCTATGCTTAGGCTATGGCACCCCTAGGCTTAGGGTAGGGCCCCCCTAGGCTTAGGCTAGGGCACATCTAGGCTTAGGCTAGGGCACCCCTAGTCTTAGGCTAAGGCTAGGGCACCCCTAGGCTTAGGCTAGTGCACCCCTAGGCTTAGGCTAGGGCACCACTAGGCTTAGGCTAGGGCACCCCTATGCTTAGGTCAGGGCACCACTAGGATTAGGCTAGGGCACCCCTAGGCTTATGCGAGGGCACTCCTAGGCTTAGATTAGGGCACCCAAGCTTAGGCTAGGGCACCCCTAGGCTTAGGCTAAGGCAGGCCTAGGCTTAGGGAAGGCTAGGGATCCTCTAGCCTAAGGCTAGGGCACCCCTAGGCTTAGGCTAGGGCACCCCTAGGCTTAGGCTAGGGCACCCCTAGGCTTAGGCTAGGGCATCCCTAGGCTTAGGGTAGGGCACCCCTAGGCTTAGGCTAGGGCACCCCTAGGCTTAGGCTAAGGCTAGGGCTCCCCTAGAGTAACCCTAGGGCACCCCGAGGCTTAGTTTAGGGCACCCCAAGGCTTAGGCTAGGGCACCCCTAAGCTTAGGCTATGGCACACCTAGTCTGAGGCTAGGGCACTCCTAGGCATAGGCTAAGGCTAGGGCTCCTCTAGCCTAAGGCTATGGCACCCCTAGGCTTAGGCTAGGGCACCCCTAGGCTTAGGCTAGGGCACCCTTAGGCTTAGGCTAGGGCACCCCTAGGCTTGGGCTAGGGCAACCCTAGACTTAGGCTAAGGTTAGGGCTCCCCTAGCCTAAGGCTAGGGCACCCCTAGGCTTAGGCTAGGGCACCCCTAGGCTTAGGATAGGGCACCCCTAGGCTTAGGCTAGGGCACTCCTAGGCTTAGGCTAAAGCTAGGGCTCCCCTAGCCTAACCCTAGGGCACCCCTAGGCTTAGGCTTGGTCACCGCAAGGCTTAGGCTAGGGCACCCCTAAGCTTAGGCTAGGGCACCCCTAGTCTTAGGCTAGGACACCCCTAGGCTTAGGCTAAGGTTAGGGCTCCTCTAGCCTAAGGCTAGGGCAATCCTAGGCTTAGGCTAGGGCACCCTTAGGCTTAGGCTAGGGCACCCCTAGGCTTAGGCTAGGGCACCCCTAGGCTTAGGCTAAGGCTAGGGCTCCTCCAGCCTAAGGCTATGGCACCCGTAGGCTTAGGATAGGGCACCACTAGGCTTAGGCTAGGGCACCCCTAGGCTTAGACTTAGGCTAGGATCAGCTAGCCTAAGGCTAGGGCAAGCCTAGGCTTCGGCTAGGGCACCCCTAGGCCTAGGGTAGGGCACCCCTAGGCTTAGGGTAGGGCACCCCCCGGCTTAGGCTAGGGCACAACTAGGCTTGGGCTAGGGCACCCCTAGGCTTAGGCTAGGGCACCCCTAGGCTTAGGCTAGGGCACCCCTAGGCTTAGGCTAGGGCACCACTAGGCTTAGGCTAGGGCACCCCTAGGCTTAGGCTAAGGCTAGGGCTCCCCTAGCCTAACCATAGGGCACCCCTAAGCTTAGGCTTGGGCACCCCTAGGCTTAGGCTAAGGCTAGGGCTCCCCTAGCCTAACTCTAAGGCACCCCTAGGCTTAAGCTAGGGCACCCCTACGCGAAGGGTAGGGCACCATCGGCTTAGGCTAGGGCACATCTAGGCTTAAGCTAGGGCACCCCTAGGCTTAGGCGAAGGCTAGGGCTCCACTAGACTAAGGCTAGGGCACCCCTAGCCTTAGGCTAGGGCACCCCTAGGCTTAGGCTAAGGCACCCCTAGGCTTAGGCTAGGGCACCCCTAGGCTTAGGCTAGGGCACCCCTAGGCTTGGGCTAGGGCACCCCTAGGCTTAGGCTAAGCCTAGGGCTCCCCTAGCCTAACTCTAAGGCACCCCTAGGCTTAGGCTAGGTCACCGCAAGGCTTAGGCTAGGGCACCCCTAAGCTTAGGCTAGGGCACCCCTAGTCTTAGGCTAGGACACCCCTAGGCTTAGGCTAAGGCTAGGGCTCAGCTAGCATAAGGCTATGGCACCCGTGGGCTTAGGCTAGGGCACCCCTAGGCTTAGGCTAGGGCACCCCTAGGCTTTGACTTAGGCTAGGGCTCAGCTAGCCTAAGGCTAGGGCAAGCCTAGGCGTAGGATAGGGCACCCCTAGGCCTAGTGTAAGGCACCCCTAGGCTTAGGGTAGGGCACCCCTCGGCTTAGGCTAGGGCACAACTAGGCTTGGGCTAGGGCACCCCTAGGCTTAGGCTAGGGCACCCCTAGGCTTAGGCTAGGGCACCCCAAGGCTTAGGCTAGGGCACCCCTAAGCTTAGGCTAGGGCACCCCTATTTTTAGGCTAGGGCACCCCTAGGCTTAGGCTAAGGCTAGGGCTCCTCTAGCCTAAGGCTATGGCACCCCTAGGCTTAGGCTAGGGCACCCCAAGGATTAGGCTAGGGCACCCCAAGTCTTAGGCTTAGGCTAGGGCTCAGCTAGCCTAAGGCTAGGGCTCCACTAGACTAAGGCTAGGGCACCCCTAGCCTTAGGCTAGGGCACCTCTAGGCTTAGGCTAAGGCACCCGTTGGCTTAGGCTAGGGCACCCCTAGGCTTGGGCTAGGGCACCCCTAGGCTTAGGCTAAGGTTAGGGCTCCCCTAGCCTAAGGCTAGGGCACCCCTAGGCTTAGGCTAGGGCACCCCTAGGCTTAGGATAGGGCACCACTTGGCTTAGGCTAGGGCACCCCTAGGCTTAGGCTAAGGTTAGGGCTCCCCTAGCCTAAGGCTAGGGCTTCCCTAGGCTTAGGCTAGGGCACTCCTAGGCTTAGGCTAGGGCACCCCTAGGCTTAGGCTAAGGCTAGGGCTCCCCTAGGCTAACCCTAGGGCACCCCTAGTCTTAGGCTAGGTCACCGCAAGGCTTAGGCTAGGGCACCCCTAAGCTTAGGCTAAGTCACCCCTAGACTTAGGCTAGGACACTCCTAGGCTTAGGCTAAGGCTAGGTGTCCTCTAGCCTAAGGCTATGGCACCCCTAGGCTTAGGCTAGGGCACCCATAGGCTTAGGCTAGGGCACCTCTAGGCTTAGGCTTAGGCTAGGGCTCAGCTAGCCTAAGGCTAGGGCAATCCTAGGCTTAGGCTAGGGCACCCCTAGGCTTAGGCTAGTGGACCCCTAGGCTTAGGCTAAGGCTAGGGCTCCCTAGACTAACCCTAGGGCAACCGTAAGCTTAGGCTAGGGCACCACAAGGCTTAGGCTAGGGCACCCCTAAGCTTAGGCTAGGGCACCCCTAGTCTTAGGATAAGGCTAGGGCTCCTCTAGCCTAACGCTAGGGCATCCCTAGGCTTGGGCTAGGGCACCCCTAGTCTTAAACTAAGGCTAGGGTTCCCCTAGCCTAAGGCTAGGGCACAACTAGCCTTAGGCTAGGGCACCTTTAGACTTAGGCTAGGACACCCCTAGGCTTAAGATAGGGCACACCTAAGCTTAGGCTAATGCTAGGGTTCCACTAGACTAAGGCTAGGGCACCCCAAGCCTTAGCCTAGGGCACCCCTAGGCTTAGGCTAGGGAACCCCTAGGCTTAGGGTAGGGCCCCCCAAGGCTTAGGCTAAGGCTAGGGCTCCCCTAGCCTAAGGCTAGGGCACACCTAGGCTTAGGGTAATGCACCCATAGTCTTAGGCTAGGACACCCGTAGACTTAGGCTAGGGCACCCCTAGGCTTAGGCTAAGGCTAGGGTTCCTCTAGCCTAACGCTAGGGCATCCCTAGGCTTGGGTTAGGGCACCCCTAGGCTTAGGCTAGGGCACCCCTAGGCTTAGGCTAGGGCACCCCTAGTCTTGGGCTGGGGCATCCCTAGGCTTAGGCTAAGGCTGGGGCTCCCCTAGCCTAAGGCTAGGGCACCCCTAGGCTTAGGCTAGGGCACCCCTCGGCTTAGGCTAGGGTACCCCTCGGCTTCGGCTAGGGCACCCCTAGGCTTAGGCTAGGGCACCCCTAGGCTTAGGCTGGGGCACCCCTAGGCTTAGGCTAAGGCTAGGGCTCCCCTAGCCTAAGGCTAGTGTACCCCTAGGCTTAGGCTAGGGCACCCCTAGACTTAGGCTAGGGCACCCCTAGGCTTAGGCTTGGGCAACCCTAGGCTTAGGCTAAGGCTAGGGCTCCTCTAGCCTAACGCTAGGGCATCCCTACTTGGGCTAGGGCAACCCTAAGCTTAGGCTAGGGCACCCCTTGGCTTAGGCTAGGGCACCCCAAGGCTTAGGCTAAGGCTAGGGCTCCCCTAGCCTAAGGCTAGGGCACCCCTAGGCTTAGGGTACTGCACCCCTAGTCTTAGGCTAGGACACCCGTAGGCTTAGGCTAGGGCACCCCTTGGCTTGGCTACGGCACCCCTAGGCTTAGGCTAAGGCTAGGGCTCCCCTAGCCCAAGGCTAGGGCACCCCTAGGCTTAGGGTAGGGCAACCCTAGGCTTAGGCTAGGGCACCCCTAGGCTTAGGCTAAGGCACCCCATGGCTTAGGATAGGGCACCCCTAGGCT
Source organism: Tenrec ecaudatus (assembly GCF_050624435.1). Classification (NCBI taxonomy): domain Eukaryota; kingdom Metazoa; phylum Chordata; class Mammalia; order Afrosoricida; family Tenrecidae; genus Tenrec; species Tenrec ecaudatus. Next base: position 917,361 of record NW_027459448.1, on the reverse strand, counting down.
TAGGCTAAGGCTAGGGATCCACTAGTCTAAGGCTAGGGCACACCCAGCCTTAGGCCAAGGCACCCCTAGGCTTAGGCTAAGGCTAGGGCTTCCAATGGCTTAGGCTAGGACACCACTAGGCTTAGGCTAGGGCACACCTAGGCTTAGGCTAGGGCACCCCTAAGCTTAGGCTAGGGCACCCCTAGGCGTAGGCTAGGGTACCCCTAGGCTTAGGCTAGGCAGCCCTAGGCTTAGGCTAGTGCACCCCTAGGCTTAGGCTAAGGCTAGGGCTTCCCTAGCCTAAGGCGAGGGCACCCCTAGGCTTAGGCTAGGGCACCCCTAGGCTTAGGTAGGGAACCCCTGGCTTAGGTTAGAGCACCCCTATGCTTAGGCTAGGGCACCCCTAGACGTAGGTTAGGGCACCCCTAGGCTTAGGCTGGGGCAGCCCTAGGTTTAGGCTAAGGCTAGGGCTCCCCTAGCCTAAGCCTAGGGAACCCCTAGGCTTAGGCTAGGGCAGCCCTAGACTTCGGCTAGGGCACCCCTAGGCTTAGGCTAAGGCTAGGCCTCCACTAGCCTAACGCTAGGGCATCCTTAGGCATGGCCTAGGGCATCACTAGGCTTAGGCTAGGGCACCCCTAGGCTTACCCTAGGGCATCCCTAGGCTTCGGGTAAGGGGAAGGACTCCCCTAGCCTAAGGATAGGGCACCCCTAAGCTTAGGCTAGGGCACCCCTAGTTTTAGGCTAGGGTGCCCCTAGGCTTAGGCTAAGGCACCCCTAGGCATAGGCTAGGGCACCCCTAGGCTTAGGATAGGGCACCCCTAAGCTTAGGCTAGGGCACCCCTAGGCTTAGGCTAAGGCTAGGTCCCCCCTAGCCTAAGGCTAGGGCACCCCTAGGCTTTGGCTAGGGCACCCCTAAGCTTAGGCTAGGGCACCACTAGTCTTAGACTAAGGCTAGGGCTCCCCTAGCCTAAGGCTAGGGAACCCCTAAGCTTAGGCTAGGGCACCCCTAGGCTTAGGCTAGAGCACCCCTACGTTTAGGCTAGGGCACCCCTAGGCTTAGGCTAAGGCTAGGGCTCCGCTAGCCTAAGGCTAGGGCACCCCTAGGCTTAGGTTAGGGCACCCCTAGGCTTAGGATAGGGCACCCCTAGGCTTAGGATAGGGCACCCCTAAGCTTAGGCTAGGGCACCCCTAGGCTTAGGCTAAGGCTAGGTCTCCCCTAGCCAAAAGCTAGGGCACCCCTAGGCTTAGGCTAGGGCACCCCTAAGCTTAGGCTAGGGCACCCATAGGCTTAGGCTAGGGCACCCCTAGGCTTAGGCTATGGCACCCCTAGACTTAGGCTAAGGCTAGGGCTCCCCTAGCCTAAGGCTAGGGCACACCTAGTCTTAGGCTAGGGCACCCCTAGGCTTAGGCTAAGGCTTGGGCTCCCCTAGCCTAACCCTTGGGCACCCCAAGGCTTAGGCTAGTGCACCCCTAGGCTTAGGCTACGGCACCCCTAGTCTTAGGCTAGGGCACCTCTAGGCTTTGGCTAAGGCTAGGGCTCCCCTAGCCTAAGGCTAGGGCACCCCTAGGCTTAGGCTAGGGCACCCCTAGGCTTAGGCTATGGCACCCCGAGGCTTAAGATAGGGCACCCCTAGGCTTAGGCAAGGACACCCCTCGGCTTAGGCTAGGGCACCCCTAGGCTTAGGCTGGGGCACCCCTAGGCTTAGGCTGGGGCACCCCTAGGCTTAGGCTAAGGCTAGGGCTCCCCTAGCCTAAGGCTAGTGTACCCCTAGGCTTAGGCTAAGGCTAGGGCTCCCCTAGCCTAAGGCTAGGGCACCCCTAGTCTTAGGCTAGGGCACCCCTAGGCTTAGGCTAAGGCTTGGGCTCCCCTAGCCTAACCCTTGGGCACCCCAAGGCTTAGGCTAGTGCACCCCTAGACTTAGGCTACGGCACCCCTAGTCTTAGGCTAGGGCACCTCTAGGCTTTGGCTAAGGCTAGGGTTCCCCTAGCCTAAGACTAGGGCTCCCCTAGCCTAAGGCTAGGGCACCCCTAGGCTTAGGCTAGGGCACCCCTAGGCTTAGGCTAGGGCACCCCGAGGCTTAAGATAGGGCACCCCTAGGCTTAGGCTAGGGCACCCCTCGGCTTAGGCTAGGGCACCCCTAGGCTTAGGCTGGGGCACCCCTAGGCTTAGGCTGGGGCAACCCTAGGCTTAGGCTAAGGCTAGGGCTCCCCTAGCCTAAGGCTAGTGTACCCCTAGGCTTAGGCTAGGGCACCCCTAGACTTAGGCTAGGGCACCCCTAGGCTTAGGCTAGGGCACCCCTAGGCTTAGGCTAAGGCTAGGGCTCCTCTAGCCTAACGCTAGGGCATCCCTACTTGGGCTAGGGCACCCCTAAGCTTAGGCTAGGGCACCCCTTGGCTTAGGCTAGGGCACCCCAAGGCTTAGGCTAAGGCTAGGGCTCCCCTAGCCTAAGGCTAGGGCACCCCTAGGCTTAGGGTAATGCACCCCTAGTCTTAGGCTTAGGACACCCGTAGGCTTAGGCTAGGGCACCTCTAGGCTTGGCTAAGGCACCCCTAGGCTTAGGCTAAGGCTAGGGCTCCCCTAGCCTAAGGCTAGGGCACCCCTAGGCTTAGGTTAGGGCAACCCTAGGCTTAGGCTAGGGCACCCCTAGGCTTAGGCTAAGGCAACCCATGGCTTAGGATAGGGCACCCCTAGGCTTAGGCTAAGGCTAGGGATCCACTAGACTAAGGCTAGGGCACACCTAGCCTTAGGCTAGGGCACCCCTAGGCTTAGGCTAGGGAAACACTAGGCTTATGCTAGGGCACCCCTAGTCTTAGGCTAGGGCACCCCTAGGCTTAGGCTAAGGCTAGGGCTTCCCGAGGCTTAGGCTAGGACACCACTAGGCTTAGGCTAGGGCACCCCTAGGCTTAGGCTAGGGCACCCCTAAGCTTAGGCTAGGGCACCCCTAGGCGTAGCCTAGGGTACCCCTAGGCTTAGGCTAGGCAGCCCTAGGCTTAGGCTAGTGCACCCCTAGGCTTAGGCTAAGGCTAGGGCTTCCCTAGCCTAAGGCGAGGGCACCCTTAGGCTTAGGCTAGGGCACCCCTAGGCTTAGGTAGGGAACCCCTGGCTTAGGTTAGAGCACCCCTATGCTTAGGCTAGGGCACCCCTAGACGTAGGCTAGGGCACCCCTAGGCTTAGGCTAGGGCAGCCCTAGACTTAGGCTAGGGCACCCCTAGGCTTAGGCTAAGGCTAGGCCTCCTCTAGCCTAACGCTAGGGCATCCTTAGGCTTGGCCTAGGGCATCACTAGGCTTAGGCTAGGGCACCCCTAGGCTTACCCTAGGGCATCCCTAGGCTTCGGGTAAGGGGAGGACTCCCCTAGCCTAAGGATAGGGCACCCCTAAGCTTAGGCTAGGGCACCCCTAGGTTTAGGCTAGGGTGCCCCTAGGCTTAGGCTTCGGCACCCCTAGGCTTAGGCTAGGGCACCCCTAGGCTTAGGATAGGGCACCCCTAAGCTTAGGCTAGGGCACCCCTAGGCTTAGGATAAGGCTAGGTGTCCCCTAGCCTAAGGCTAGGGCACCCCTAGGCTTTGGCTAGGGCACCCCTAAGCTTAGGCTAGGGCACCACTAGTCTTAGACTAAGGCTAGGGCTCCCCTAGCCTAAGGCTAGGGAACCCCTAAGCTTAGGCTAGGGCACCCCTAGGTTTAGGCTAAGGTGCCTCTAGGCTTAGACTAAGGCCAGGGCTCCCCTAGCCTAAGCCTAGGGTACCGCTAGGCTTAGGCTAGGGCACCCCTAGGCTTAGGCTAGGGCACCCCTAGGCTTAGGATAGGGCACCCCTAAGCTTAGGCTAGGGCACCCCTAGGCTTAGGCTAAGGCTAGGTCTCCCCTAGCCTAAGGCTAGGGCACCCCTAGGCTTAGGTTAGGGCACCCCTAAGCTTAGGCTAGGGCACCCCTAGGCTTAGGCTAGGGCACCCCTAGGCTTAGGCTATGGCACCCCTAGGCTTAGGCTAAGGCTAGGGCTCCCCTTGCCTAAGGCTAGGGCACCCCTAGGCTCAGGCTAGCGCAGCCCTAGGCGTAGGCTAGGGCACCCCTAGGCTTAGGCTAGAGCACCCCTAGGCTTAGGCTAGGGCACCCATAGGCGTAGGCTAGGGCACCCCAAGGCTTAGGCTAGGGCTCCCCTAGGCTTAGGGTAACGCTAAGGATCCTCTAGCCTAAGGCTAAGGCACCCCTAGGCTTAGGCTAGGGCACCACTAGGCTTTGGCTAGTGCACCCCTAGGCTTAGGCTAAAGCTTGGGCTCCCCTAGCCTAAGGCTAGGGCACACATAGGCTTAGGCTAGAGCCCCATAGGCTTAGGCTAAGGCTTGGGCTCCCCTATCCTCAGGCTATGACACCCCTAGGCTAGGCTAGGGCAATCCTAGGCTAGAATAACGCTAGGGCTCCCCTAGCCTCAGGCTAGGGCACCCGTATGCTCAGGCTAGGGCACCCCTAGGCTCAGGCTAGGGCACCCCTAGGCTTAGGCTAGGGCACCCCTAGGTTTAGGCTAAGGATAGGGGTCCCCTAGCCTCAGGCTAGGGCACCCCTAAGCTTAGGCTAGGGCACCGCTAGGCTTAGGCTAGGGCACCCCTAGGCTTAGGCTAGGGTACCCCTAGGCTTAGGCTAGGGCACCCCTAGGCTTAGGCTAAGGCTAGGGCTCTCCTAGCCTAAGGCTAGGGCACCCCTATGCTTAGGCTAGGGCACCGCTAGGCTTAGGCTAGGGCAGCCCTAGGCTTAGGCTAGGGCACCCCTAAGCTTAGGGTAGGGCACCCCTAGGATTAGGCTTGGGCACCCCTAGGCTTAGGCTAGGGCTCCCCTAGGCTTAGGCTTGGGCACCCCTAGGCTTAGGCTAGGGCTCCCCTAGGCTTATGCAAGTCACCCCTAGGCTTTGGGTAGGGCCCCACTAGGCTTAGGCTAAAGCTAAGGCTCCCCTATCCTAAGGCTAGGGCACCCCTAGGCTTAGGCTAGGGCACCCCTAGGAATAGGCTAGGGCACCCCTAGGCTTAGGCTAGGGCACCCGTAGGCTTAGGCTAAGGCTAGGGCTTCCCTAGCCTAAGGCTAGGGCACCCCTAGGCTTACGCTATGGCACCCCTAGGCATAGGCTAGGGCACCCCTAGGCTTAGGTTAGGGCACCCCTAGGCTTAGGCTAGGGCACCCCTAGGCTTAGGCTAGGGCACCCCTAGGCTTAGGCTAAGGCTAGGGCTCCCCAAGCCTAAGGATAGGGCACCCCTAGGCTTTGGCTTGGGCACCCCTAGGCTTAGGCTAGGGCACGTCTAGGCTTAGGCTAGGGCACGCCTAGGCTTAGGCTAGGGCACCCCTAGGCTTAGTCTAGGGCACCCCCACGCTTAGGCTAGGGAACCCCTAGTCTTAGGCTAGGGCACAACTAGGCTAAGGCTAAGGCTAGGGCTCCCCTAGCCTAAGGCTATGGCACCCCTAGTCTTAGGCTAGGGCACCCCTATGCTTAGGCTAAGGCTAGGGCTCCCCTAGCCTAACCCTTGGGCACCCCAAGGCTTAGGCTAGGGCACCCCTAGGCTTAGGCTACGGCACCCCTAAGCTTAGGCTAGGGCACCCCTACTCTTAAACTAGGGCACCGCTAGGCTTAGGCTAAGGCTTGGGCTCCCCTAGCCTAAGGCTAGGGCACCCCTAGTCTTAGGCAAGGGCACCCCTAGGCTTAGGCTAAGGCTAGGTCTCCCCTAGCCTAACCCTTGGGCACCCCAAGGCTTAGGCTAGGGCATCCCTAGGCTTAGGCTAGGGCACTACTAGGCTTAAGCTAAGGCTAGGGCTCAGCTAGCCTAAGGTTAGGGCACCCCTAGGCTTAGGCTAGGGCACCCCTAGCCTTAGGGTAGGGCACCCATAGGCTTAGGCTAGGGCACCCCTAGTCTTATGCTAAGGCAATGGCTCCCCTAACCTCAGAATAGGGCACCCCTAGGCTCAGGATAGGGCACCCAGAGGCTTAGGCTAGGGCACCCCTAGGCTTTAGATAGGGATCCCCTAGGCTTAGGCTAAGGCTACGGCTCCCCTAGCCTCAGGCTAGGGCACCCCTAGACTCAGGCTAGGGCACCCCTAAGCTTAGGATAGGGCAATTATAGGCTTAGGCTAAGGCTAGGGCTCCCCTAGCCTCAGACTAGGGTACCTCTAGGCTCAGGATAGGGCACCCCTAGGCTTAGACTAGGGCACACCTAGGCTTAGGCTAAGGCTAGGGCTCCCCTTGCCTAAGGCTACGGCAACCCTAGGCTCAGGCTAGGGCAGCCCTAGGCTTAGGCTAGGGAACCCCTAGGCTTAGGCAAAGGGTAGGGCTCCCCTAGCCTAAGGCTAGCGCACCCCTAGGCTTAGGCTTGGGCACCCCTAGGCTTAGGCTAGGGCTTTCCTAGGCTTAGGGTAAGGCTAAGGATCCCCTAGCCTAAGGCTAAGGAACCGTTAGGCTTAGGCTAGGGCACCCCTAGGCTTTGGCTACGGCACCGCTAGGCTTAGGCTAAAGCTAGGGTCCCCTAGCCTAAGGCTAGGGCACCCATAGGCTTAGGCTAGTGCACCCCTAGTCTTAGGCTAGGGCACCCCTAGGCTTTGGCTACGGCACCCCTAGGCTTAGGCTAAAGCATGGGCTCCCCTAGCCTAAGGCTAGGGCACCCATAGGCTTAGGCTAGGGCCCCCTAGTCTTAGGCTAAGGCTTGGGCTCCCCTATCCTCTGGATAGTGCACCCCTAGACTCAGGCTATGACACCCCTAGGCTTAGGTTAGGGCAATCCTAGGCTAGACTAACTCTAGGGCTCCCCTAGCCTCAGGCTAGGGCACACGTATGCTCAGGCTAGGACACCCCTAGGCTCAGGCTAGGGCACCCCTAGGCTTAGGCTAGGGCACCCCAGGTTTAGGCTAAGGCTAGGGCTCCCCTAGCCTCAGGCTAGGGCACCCCTAGGCTTAAGCTAGGGCACCCCTAGGCTTAGGCTAAGGCACCCCTAGGCTTACGCTATGGTTAAGGCTCCCCTAGCTTAAGGCTAGGGCACCCCTAGGCTTAGGCTAGGGCACCCCTAGGATTAGGATAAGGCTAGGGCTCTCCTAGCCTAAGGATAGGGCACCCCTATGCTTAGGCTAGGGCACCCCTAGGCTTAGGTTAGGGCACCCCTAGGCGTAGGCTAGGGCAACCCTAGGCGTAGGCTAGGGCACCCCTAGGCTTAGGCTAGGGCAGGCCTAGGCTTAGGCTAGGGTACCCCTAGGCTTAGGGTAGGGCACCCCTAGGATTAGGCTTGGGCACCCCTAGGCTTAGGCTAGGCCTCCCCTAGACTTAGGCTTGGGAACCCCTAGGCTTAGGCTAGGGCTCCCCTAGGCTTAGGCTAAGGCTAAGGATCCCCTAGCTTAAGGCTAAGGCACCCCTAGTCTTAGGCTAGGGCACCCCTAGGCTTTGGGTAGGGCACCCCTACGCTTAGGCTAGGGCACCCCTAGGCTTAGGCTAGGGCACCGCTAGGCTTAGGCTAGGGCACCCCTAGGCTTAAGCTTGGGCACCCCTAGGCTTAGGCTAGGGCACCCCTAGGCTTAGGTTAGGGCACCCCTAGGCTTAGGCTAGGGCACCCCTAGGCTTAGGCTAAGGCTAGGGCTCTACTAGACTAAGGCTAGGGCTCCCCTAGCCTAAGGCTTGGGCACCCCTAGGCTTAGGCTAGGGCACCCCTAGGCTTAGGCTAAGGCTAGGGCACCCCTAGGCTTAGGCTTGGGCACCCCTAGGCTTAGGCTAGGGCAGCCCTAGGCTTAGGCTAAGGCTAGGGCTCCCCTAGCCTAAGGCTAGGGCACCCCTAGGCTTAGGCTAGGACACCCCTAGGCTTAGGCTAAGGCTAGGGCTCCTCTAGCCTAAGACTAGGGGACCCCTAGGCTTAGGCTAGGGCACCCCTTGGCTTAGGCTATAGCACCGCTAGGCTTAGGCTAGGGCACCCCTAGGCTTAGGCTAGGGCACCCATAGGCTTAGGCTAGGGCACCCTATTCTTAGGCTAGGGCACCCCTAGGCGTAGGCTAGGGCAACCTTAGGCTTAGGCTAAGGCTAGGGCTCACCTAGCCTAAGGCTAGGGCACACCTAGGCATAGGCTAGGGCACCCCTAATCTTAGGCTAGGGCAACCCTAGGCTTAGGCTAAGGCTAGGGCTCACCGAGCCTAAGGCTAGGGCACCCCTAGGCATAGGCTAGGGAAACCCTAGGCTTTGGCTAGGGAACCCCTAGGCTTAGGTTAGGGCACCCCTTGGCTTAGCCTAGGTAGCCTAGGCTTAGGCTACGGCAGCCATAGGCTTAGGTTAAGGCTAGGGCTCCCCTAGAATAAGGCCTGGGCACCCCTAGGCTTAGGCTAGGGGCCCCCTAGGCTTAGGCTATGGCACCCCTAGGCGTAGGCTAGGGTACCCCTAGGCTTAGGCTAGAGCACCCTTAGGCTTAGGCAAGGGCACCCTTTGCCATAGGCTCGGCCACCCCTAGGCTTAGGCTAGGGCACCCGTAGGCTTAGGCTAGGGCACCCTTAGGCTTAGGCTAGGGCACCCCTAGGCTTAGGCTAGGGCACCCCTAGGCTTAGACTAATTCTACGGCTCCCCTAGCCTCAGCTTGGGCACCCCTAGACTCAGGTTATGGCACCCCTAGGCTTAAGCTATGGTAATGCTAGGCTAAACTAAGGCTAGGGCTCCCCTAGTCTCAGGCTAGGGCACCCGCAGGCTCAGGCTAGGGCACCCCTAAGCTCAGGCTAGGGCACCCCTAGGTTTAGGCTATGGCACCCCTAGGCTTAGGCTAGGGTACCCCTAGGCTTTTGCAAAGGCTAGGGCTCCCCTAGCCTATGGCTAGGGCACCCCTAGGCTTAGGTTAGGGCACCCATAGGCTTAGGCTAGGGCACCCCTAGGCTTAGGCTAAGGCTAGGGGACCCCTAGGCTTAGGCTAGGGTACCACTAGGTTTAGGCTAGGGCACCCATAGGCTTACGTTAAAGCTAGGGCTCCCCTAGGCTTAGGCTAGGGCACCCCTAGGCTTAAGCTAAGGCTAGGGGACCCCTAGGATTAGGCTAAGGCACCCCTAGGCTTAGGCTCGGGCACACCTAGGCTTAGGCTTGCGCACCCCTAGGCATAGGCTAAGGCTAGGGGACCCCGAGGCTTAGGTTAAGGCACCTCGAGGCTTAGGCTAGGGCACATCTAGGCTTAGGCTAGGGCACCCCTAGGCTTAGACTAAGGTTAGGGGACCCCTAGGCTTAGGCTAAGGCACCCCTAGACTTAGGCTAGGGCACCCCTATGCTAAGGCTAGGGCACCCCTAGGCTCAGGCTAGGGCACCCCTACACTTAGGCTAGGGAACCCTAGGCTTAGGCTAAGGCTAGGGATCCCCTAGCCTAAGGCTAAGGCACCCCTAGGCGTAGGCTAGGTGACCCCTAGGCTTAAGTTAGGGCACCCCTAGGCTTAGGCTAGGGCACCCATAGGCTTAGGCTAGAGCACACCTATGCTTAGGCTAGGGCACCCTTAGGTTTAGGCTAAGGTTGGGCTACCCTAGCCTAAGGCTAGGGCACCCTTAAGCTTAAGCTAGGGCACCCTAGGCCTAGGCTAGGGCACCCCTAGGCTTAGGCTAAGGGTAGGGCTCCCCTAGTCTAAGGTTAGAGCACCCTTAGGCTTAGATTAGGGCACCCCTAGGCTTAGCCTAGGGCACCCGTAGGCTTAGGTTAAGGCTAGGGCTCCCCTAGCTTAAGGCTAGGTCACACCTAGGCTTAGGCTAGGGCACCCCTAGGCTTAGGCTAGGGCACCCCTAGGCTTAGGCTAGGGCTTCCCTAACCTAAGGCTATGGCACCCCTAGGCTTAGGCTAGGGCACACGTAGGCTTAGGCTAGGGCACCCCTAGGCTTAGGTAGGGAACCCCTAGGCTTAGGTTAGGGTACCCCTATGCTTAGGCTAGGCACCCCTAGACTTAGGCTAGGGCACCCCTAGGCTTAGGCTAGGGCACCCCTATACTTAGGCTAGCGCACCCCTTGGCCTAAGCTAGGGCACACCTAGGCTTAGGCTAAGGCTAGGGTTCCTCTAGCCTAACGCTCGGGCATCCCTAGCCTGGGCTAGGGCACGCCTAGGCTTAGGCTAGGGCACCCCTAGGCTTAGGCTAGGGCACCCGTGGGCTTAGGCTAGGGCACCCCTAGAATTAGGTAGGGATCCCCCTAGGCTTAGGTTAGGGCACTTCTATGCTTAGGCTAGGCACCCCTAGACTTAGGCTAGGGCAACCCTAGCCTTAGGCTGGGGCACCCCTAGGCTTAGGCTAAGGCTAGGGCTCCCCTAGCCTAAGGCTAGGGTACCCCTAGGCTTAGGCTAGGGCACCCATAGACTTAGGCTAGGGCACCCCTTGGCTTAGGCTAGGGCACCCCTAGGCTTAGACTTGGGCACCCCTAGGCTTAGGCTAAGGATAGGGCTCCTCTAGCCTAAAGCTAGGGCATCCCTAGGCTTGGGCTACGGCACCCCTAGGCTTAGGCTAGGGCACCCCTAGGCTTAGACTAAGGCTAGGACTCCCCTAGCCTAAGGCTAGGTCACCCCTAGCCTTAGGCTAGGGAACCCCTAAGCTTAGTCTATGGCACCCCTAGGCTTAGGGTAGGGCACCCCTAGGCTTAGGCTAGGGCACATCTAGGCTTAGGCTAGGGCACCCCTAGTCTTAGGCTAAGGCTAGGGCACCCCTAGGCTTAGGCTAGTGCACCCCTAGGCTTAGGCTAGGGCACCCCTAGGCTTAGGCTAGGGCACCCCTAGGCTTAGGCTAGGGCACCCCAAGTCTTAGGCTTAGGCTAGGGCTAAGCTAGCCTAAGGCTAGGGCTCCACTAGCCTTAGGCAAGGGCACCCCTAGGCTTAGGCTAAGGCACCCCTTGGCTTAGGCTAGGGCACCCCTAGGCTTGGGCTAGGGCACCCCTAGGCTTAGGCTAAGGTTAGGGCTCCCCTAGCCTAAGGCTAGGACACCCCTAGGCTTAGGCTAGGGCACCCCTAGGCTTAGGATAGGGCACCACAAGGCTTAGGCTAGGGCACGCCTAGGCTTAGACTAGGGCACCCCAAGGCTTAGGCTAAGGCTAGTGCTCCTCTAGCCTAAGGCTATGGCACCCCTAGGGTAAGGCTAGGGCACCCCGAGGCTTAGGCTAAGGCACCCCTAGGCTTAGGCTAGGGCACCCCTAGGCTTGGGCTAGGGCACCCCTAGGCTTAGGCTAAGGTTAGGGCTCCCCTAGCCTAATGCTAGGACACCCCTAGGCTTAGGCTAGGGCACCCCTAGGCTTAGGATAGGGCACCACTAGGCTTAGGCTAGGGCACGCCTAGGCTTAGACTAGGGCACCCCAAGGCTTAGGCTAAGGCTAGTGCTCCTCTAGCCTAAGGCTATGGCACCCCTAGGGTTAGGCTAGGGCACCCCTAGGCTTAGGCTAGGGCAACCCTAGGTTTAGGCTAGGGCAGCCATAGGCTTAGGCTAGGGCACCCCAAGGCTTAGGCTAGGGCACACCTAGGCTTAGGCTAGGGCACCCCTAGGCTTAGGCTAGGGCACACCTAGGCTTAGGCTAGGGCACCCCTATGCTTAGGCTAAGGCTAGGGGACCCCTAGGCTTAGGCTAAGGCACCCCTAGGCTTAGGCTAAGGCTATTTCACCCCTAGGCTTAGGCTAAGGCACCACTAGGCTTAGGCTAGGGCACCCCAAGGCTTAGGCTAGGGCACCCCTAGGCTTAGGCTAAGGCTAGGTCACCCCTAGGCTTAGGCTAAGGCACCACTAGGCTTAGGCTAGGGCACCCCAAGGCTTAGGCTAGGGCACCCCTAGGCTTAGGCTAAGGCTAGGGCTCCCCTAGCCTAAGGCTAGGGCACCACTAGGCTTAGACTAGGGCACCCCTAGGCTTAGGCTAGGGCACCCTAGGCTTAGGCTAAGGCTAGGGGACCCCTAGGCTTAGGCTAAGGCATCCCTAGGCTTAGGCAAGGGCACCCTAGGCTTTGATTAGGGCACTCCTAGGCTTAGGCTAGGGCACCCCTAGGCTTAGGCTAGGGCACCCCAAGGCTTAGGCTAGGGCACCCCTAAGCTTAGGCTAGGGCACCCCTAGTCTTAGGCTAGGGCACCCCTAGGCTTAGGCTAAGGCTAGGGCTCCTCTAGCCTAAGGCATTGGCACCCGTGGGCTTAGGCTAGGGCACCCCTAGGCTTAGGCTAGGGCACCCCTAGGCTTTGACTTAGGCTAGGGCTCAGCTAGCCTAAGGCTAGGGCAAGCCTAGGCGTAGGCTAGGGCACCCCTAGGCCTAGTGTAGGGCACCCCTAGGCTTAGGGTAGGGCACCCCTCGGCTTAGGCTAGGGCACAACTAGGCTTGGGCTAGGGCACCCCTAGGCTTAGGCTAGGGCACCCCTAGGCTTAGGCTAGGACACCCCAAGGCTTAGGCTAGGGCACCCCTAAGCTTAGGCTAGGGCACCCCTATTCTTAGGCTAGGGCACCCCAAGTCTTAGGCTTAGGCTAGGGCTCAGCTAGCCTAAGGCTAGGGCTCCACTAGACCAAGGCGAGGGCACCCCTAGCCTTAGGCTAGGGCACCTCTAGGCTTAGGCTAAGGCACCCCTCGGCTTAGGCTAGGTCACCCCTAGGCTTGGGCTAGGGCACCCCTAGGCTTAGGCTAAGGTTAGGGCTCCCCTAGCCTAAGGCTAGGGCACCCCTAGGCTTAGGCTAGGGCACCCCTAGGCTTAGGATAGGGCACCACTTGGGTTAGGCTAGGGCACCCCTAGACTTAGGCTAAGGTTAGGGCTACCTAGCCTAAGGCTAGGGCTTCCCTAGGCTTAGGCTAGGGCACTCCTAGGCTTAGGCTAGGGCACCCCTAGGCTTAGGCTAAGGCTAGGGCTCCCCTAGGCTAACCCTAGGGCACCCCTAGGCTTAGGCTAGGTCACCGCAAGGCTTAGGCTAGGGCACCCCTAAGCTTAGGCTAAGTCACCCCTAGTCTTAGGCTAGCACACCCCTAGGCTTAGGCTAAGGCTAGGTGTCCTCTAGCCTAAGGCTATGGCACCCCTAGGCTTAGGCTAGGGCAACCATAGGCTTAGGCTATGGCACCTCTAGGCTTAGGCTTAGGCTAGGTCTCAGCTAGCCTAAGGCTAGGGCAATCCTAGGCTTAGGCTAGGACACCCCTAGGCTTAGGCTAGTGGACCCCTAGGCTTAGGCTAAGGCTAGGGCTCCCCTAGACTAACCCTAGGGCAACCCTAAGCTTAGGCTACGGCACCCCTATTCTTAGGCTAGGGCACCCCTAGGCTTAGTCTAAGGCAAGGGCTCCTCTAGCCTAAGGCTATGGCACCCGTAGGCTTAGGCTAGGGCACCCCTAGGCTTAGGCTAAGGCACCCCTAGGCCTAGGGTAAGGCACCCCTAGGCTTAGGGTAGGGCACCCCTCGGCTTAGGCTAGGGCACAACTAGGCTTGGGCTAGGGCACCCCTAGGCTTAGGCTAGGGCACCCCTAGGCTTAGGCTAGGGCACCCCTAGGCTTAGGCTAGGGCACCCCTAGGCTTAGACTAGGGAACCCCTAGGCTTAGGCTAAGGCTCGGGCTCCCCTAGCCTAACCATAGGGCAGCCCTAGGCTTAGGCTAGGGCACCCCAAGGCTTAGGCTAGGGCACCCCTAAGCTTAGGCTAGGGCACCCGTGGGCTTAGGCTAGGGCACCCCTAGAATTAGGTAGGGATCCCCCTAGGCTTAGGTTAGTGCACTTCTATGCTTAGGCTAGGCACCCCTAGACTTAGGCTAGGGCAACCCTAGGCTTAGTCTAAGGCAAGGGTTCCTCTAGCCTAAGGCTATGGCACCCGTAGGCTTAGGCTATGGCACCCCTAGGCTTAGGCTAAGGCACCCCTAGGCTTAGACTTAGGCTAGGGCTCAGCTAGCCTAAGGCTAGGGCAAACCTAGGCTTAGGCTAGGGCAACCCTAGGCCTAGGGTAAGGCACCCCTAAGCTTAGGGTAGGGCACCCCTCGGCTTAGGCTAGGGCACAACTAGGCTTGGGCTAGGGCACCCCTAGGCTTAGTTTAGGGCACCCCTAGGCTTAGGCTAGGGCACCCCTAGGCTTAGACTAGGGAACCCCTAGGCTTAGGCTAAGGCTAGGGCTCCCCTTGCCTAACCATAGGGCACCCCTAGGCTTAGGCTAGGGCACCCCAAGGCTTAGGCTAGGGCACCCCTAAGCTTAGGCTAGGGCACCCGTGGGCTTAGGCTAGGGCACCCCTAGAATTAGGTTGGGATCCCCCTAGGCTTAGCTTAGCGCACTTCTATGCTTAGGCTAGGCACCCCTAGACTTAGGCTAGGGCAACCCTAGCCTTAGGCTAGGGCACCCATAGACTTAGGCTAGGGCACCCCTTGGCTTAGGCTAGGGCACCCCTAGGCTTAGACTAGGGCACCCCTAGGCTTAGTCTAAGGATAGGGCTCCTCTAGCCTAAAGTTAGGGCATCCCTAGGCTTGGGCTACGGCACCCCTAGGCTTAGGCTAGGGCACCCCTAGGCTTAGACTAAGGCTAGGACTCCCCTAGCCTAAGGCTAGGTCACCCCTAGCCTTAGGCTAGAGAACCCCTAATCTTAGGCTAGGGCACCCCTATGCTTAGGCTATGGCACCCCTAGGCTTAGGGTAGGGCACCCCTAGGCTTAGGCTAGGGCACATCTAGGCTTAGGCTAGGGCACCCCAATCTTAGGCTAAGGCTAGGGCACCCCTAGGCTTAGGCTAGTGCACCCCTAGGCTTAGGCTAGGGCACCACTAGGCTTAGGCTAGAGCACCCCTATGCTTAGGTCAGGGCACCACTAGGATTAGGCTAGGGCACCCCTAGGCTTATGCGAGGGCACCCCTAGGCTTGGATTAGGGCACCAAAGCTTAGGCTAGGGCACCCCTAGGCTTAGGCTAAGGCCGGCCTAGGCTTAGGGAAGGCTAGGGATCCTCTAGCCTAAGACTAGGGCACCCCTAGGCTTAGGCTAGGGCACCCCTAGGCTTAGGCTAGGGCACCCCTAGGCTTAGGCTAGGGCATCCCTAGGCTTAGGGTAGGGCACCCCTAGGCTTAGGCTAGGGCACCCCTAGGCTTAGGCTAAGGCTAGGGCTCCCCTAGAGTAACCCTAGGGCACCCCTAGGCTTAGTTTAGGGCACCCCAAGGCTTAGGCTAAGGCACCCCTAAGCTTAGGCTATGGCACCCCTAGTCTTAGGCTAGGGCACTCCTAGGCTTAGGCTAAGGCTAGGGCTCCTCTAGCCTAAGGCTATGGCACCCCTAGGCTTAGGCTAGGGCACACCTAGGCTTAGGCTAGGGCACCCTTAGGCTTAGGCTAGGGCACCCCTAGGCTTGGGCTAGGGCAACCCTAGACATAGGCTAGGGTTAGGGCTCCCCTAGCCTAAGGCTAGGGCACCCCTAGGCTTAGGCTAGGGCACCCCTAGGCTTAGGATAGGGCACCCCTAAGCTTAGGCTAGGGCACCCCTAGGCTTAGGCTAAGGCTAGGGCTCCCCTAGCCTAACCCTAGGGCACCCCTAGGCTTAGGCTTGGTCACCGCAAGGCTTAGGCTAGGGCACCCCTAAGCTTAGGCTAGGGCACCCCTAGTCTTAGGCTAGGACACCCCTAGGCTTAGGCTAAGGTTCGGGCTCCTCTAGCCTAAGGCTATGGCACTCCTAGGGTTAGGCTAGGGCACCCATAGGCTTAGGCTAGGGCACCTCTAGGCTTAGGCTTAGGCTAGGGCTCAGCTAGCCTAAGGCTAGGGCAATCCTAGGCTTAGGCTAGGGCACCCGTAGGCTTAGGCTAGGGCACCCCTAGGCTTAGGCTAAGGCTAGGGCTCCCCTAGAGTAATCCTAGGGCACTCCTAAGCTAAGGCCAGGGAACCCCAAGGCTTAGGTTAGGGCAACCCTAATCTTAGGCTAGGGCACCCCTAGGCTTAGGATAAGGCTAGGGCTCCTCTAGCCTAAGGCTATGGCACCCGTAGGCTTGGGCTAGGGCACCCCTAGGCTAAGGCTAGGGCACCCCTAGGCTTAGACTTAGGCTAGGGTCAGCTAGCCTAAGGCTAGGGCAAACCTAGGCTTAGGCTAGGGCACCCCTAGACTTAGGCTAGGGCACCCCTAGGCTTAGGCTAAGGCTAGGGCTCAGCTAGCCTAAGGCTAGGGCAATCTTAGGCTTAGGCTAGGGCACCCCTAGGCTTAGGCTAGGGCACCCCTAGGCTTAGGCTAATGCTAGGGCTCCCCTAGACTAACCCTAGGGCACCCATAAGCTTAGGCTAGGGCACCCCTATTCTTAGGCTAGGGTAGCCCTAGCCTTAGTCTAAGCCTAGGGGTGCCCTAGCCCAAGCCTAGGGATGCCCTAGCGTTAGGCTAGGGGTGCCCTAGCGTAAGTCTTGGGGTGCCCTAGCCTAAGCCTAGGTGTACCCTAGCCTTAGTTTAGGGGAGTCCTCACCTTAGCCGAAGCCTTTGGGTGCCCTAGACTAAGCCTTGTGGTGCCCTAGCCTAAGCCTTGGGGTGCCCTAGCCCAAGCCTATGGATGCCCTAGCGTTAGGCTAGAGTAGCCCTAGCCTTACCCTAAGCCTAGGGGTGCCCTAGCCTAAGCCTAGGGGTGCCCTCCTAAGCCTAGGGGTGCCCTAGCCTTAGTCTAAGCCTAGGGGTGCCCTAGCCTTAGGCTAGGGGAGCCCTAGCCTTAGTCTAAGCCTAGGGGTGCCCTAGCCTAAGCCTAGGGGTGCCTTAGCCCAAGTCTACGAATGCCCTAGCGTTAGGCTAGAGGAGCCCTAGCTTAGCCTAAGCCTAGGGGTTCCCTAGCCTAAGCCTAGGGGTGCCCTAGCCTAAGTCTAGGGGTGCCCTAGCCTAAGCCTAGGTGTACCCTAGCCTTAGGCTAGGGGAGACCTCGCCTCAGCCGAAGGCTTGGGGTGCCCTAACCTAAGCCTAGGGGTGCCCTAGCCTAAGCCTAGGCGTGCCCTAGTCCAAGCCTAGGGATGCCCTAGCGTTAGTTTAGAGGAGCCCTAGACTTAGCCTAAGCCTAGGGGTGCCCCAGCCAAAGCCTAGGGGTGCCCTAGCCTAAGTCTAGGAGTGCCTAGCCTAAGCATAAGGGTGCCCTAACCTAAGCCTAGGGGTTCCCTACCTAAGCCTAGGGGTGCCCTCCTAAGCCTAGGGGTGCCCTAGCCTTAGACTAAGCCTAGGGGTGCCCTAGCCTTAGGCTAGGGGAGCCCTAGCCTTAGTCTAAGCCTAGGGGTGCCCTAGCCTAAGCCTAGGTGTGCCTTAGCCCAAGTCTAGGGATGCCCTAGCGTTAGGCTAGAGGAGCCCTAGCTTAGCCTAAGCCTAGGGGTGCCCTAGCCTTAGCCTAGGGGTGCCCTAGCCTTAGGCTAGGGGAGACCTCGCCTCAGCCGAAGGCTTGGGGTGCCCTAACCTAAGCCTAGGGGTGCCCTAGTCTAAGCCTAAGGGTGCCCTAGCCTTAGACTAGGGGAGTCCTAGCCTTAGCCTAAGACTAGGGGTGCCCTAGCCTAAGCCTAGGGGTGCCCTATCCCAAGCTTAGGGATGCCGTAGCGTTAGGTTGGAGGAACCCTAGCCTTACCCTAAGCCTAGGGGTGCCCTAGTCTAAGTCTAGGGGTGCCCTAGCCTAAGTCTAGGGGTGCCCTAGCCTAAGTCAAGGGGTGCCCTAGCCTAAGCCTAGGGGTGGCCTAGCCTAAGCCTAGGGGTACCCTAGCCCAAGCCTAGGGATGCCGTAGCGTTAGGCTAGAGGAACCCTAGCCTTACCCTAAGCCTAGGGGTGCCCTAGCCTAAGTCTAGGGGTGCCCTAGTATAAGCCTAGGGGTACCCTAGCCTTAGGATAGGGGAGCCCTAGCCTTAACCTAAGCCTAGGGGTGCCCCATACTAAACCTAGGGGTGCCCTAGCCTAAGTCTAGTGGTGCCTAGCCTAAGCATAGGGGTGCCCTATCCTAAGCCTAGGGGTTCCCTACCTAAGCTTAGGGGTGCCCTAGCCTAAGCCTATGGGTGCCCTAGCCTAAGCCTAGGGGTGCCCTAGCCTTAGGCTAGGGAAGCCCTAACCTTAGCCTAAGCCTAGGGGTGCCCTAGCCTAAGCCTAGGGCTGCCCTAGCCTAAGCCTAGGGCTGCCCTAGCCTAAGCCTAGGGGTGCCCTAGCCTAAGCCTAGGGGTGCCCTAGCCTAAGCCTAGGGGTGCCCTAGCCTAAGCCTAGGGGTGCCCTATCCTAAGCCTAGGGGTGCCCTATCCTAAGCCTAGGGGTACCCTATCCCAAACCTAGGGGTGCCCTAGCCCAAGCCTAGGGGTGCCCTTGCCGAAGCCTAGGGGTTCCCTAGCCTTAGGCTAGGGGAGCCCTAGCTTTAGCCTAAGCCTAGGGGTGCCCTAGCCTAAGCCTAGGGGTGCCCTAGCCTAAGCCTACGGTTGTCCTAGCCTAAGCCTAGGGGTGCCCTAGCCTAAGCCTAGGGGTGCCCTAGCCTTAGGCTAGGGGAGCCCTAGCCTTTGCCTAAGCCTTGGGGCGCCCTAGCCTAAAACTAGGGGTTCCCTAGGCTTAGGCTTGAGGAGCCCTAGCCTTAGCCTAAGCCTAGGGGTGTCCTAGCCTAAGCCTAGAGGTGCCCTAACCTAAGTCTAGGGGTGTCCTAGCCTAAGCCTAGGGGTACCCTAGCCTTAGGCTAGAGGAGCCATAGCCTTAGCCTAAGCCTAGGGGTGCCCTAGCCTAAGCCTAAGAGTGACCTAGCCTAAGCCTAGCATTCCCCTAGCCTAAGCCTAGGCATGCCCTAGCCTTAGCCTAAACCTAGGGGGCCCTAGCCTAAGCCTAGGGGTGCCCTAGCCTAAGATTAGGGGTGCCCTAGCCTAAGCCTACGGTTGACCTAGCCTAAGCCTAGGGGTTCCCTAGCGTAAGGCTAGGGGTGCCCTAGCCTTAGTACAGTGGAGCCCTAGCCTTAGCCTAATTCTAGGGGTGCCCTATTCTAAGACATGGGGTGCCCTATCCTAAGCCTAGGGTTGCCCTACCCTAAGCCTAGGGGTGCCCTAGCCTTAGGCTAGGTGATCCCTAGCCTTAGCCTAAGCCTAGGGGTGCCCTAGCCTAAGTGTAGGGGTGCCCTAGCCTGAGCCTAGGGGTGCCCTAGCCTAAGCCTCGGGGTGCCTTAGCCTAAGCCTAGGGGTCGCCTAGCGTTAGCCTACGCCTTGGGGTGCCCTAGCCTAAACCTACGGGACTCCTAGCCATAGCCTAAGCCTAGGGGTGCCCTAGCCTGAGCCTAGGGGTGCCGTAGCCTTAGCCTAGGGGTGCCCTAGCCTAAGCCTAGGGGAGCCCTAGCTTTAGCCTAAGCCTAGTTGTGCCCTAGCCTAAATTTAGGGGTGCCCTAGCTTAAGCCTAGGCGTGCCCAAGCCTGAGCCTAGGGGTGCCCTAGCCTGAGCCAAGGGGTGCCCTAGCCTGAGCCTATGGGTGCCCTAGCCTGAGGCTTTGGGAGCCCTAGCTTTAGTCTAGCCTAGGCTTGCCCTAGCCTAAGCCTAGGGGTGCCATAGCCTGAGTCTAGGGGTGCCCTAGCCTGAGGTTAGGGGAGCCGTAGCCTTAGTCCAAGCCTAAGGGTGCCCTAGCCTAAGCCTAGGGGTTCCCTAAGCCGAAGCCTAGGGGTGCCCAACCTCAGCCTACGGGTGCCCTCGCCTTAGGCTTGGGGAGCCCTAGCCTTAGCGTAAGCCTAGGGGTGCCGTAGCCTAAGCCTAGGGATGCCCTAGCCTGAGCCTAGGGGTGCCCTAGCCTTAGGCTAGGGGAGCCCTAGCCTTAGCCTAAGCCTAGGGGTGCCCTTGCCTAAGCCTACAGGTGCCCTAGCCTAAGCCTAGGGGTGCCCTAGCCTAACACTAGGGGTGCCCTAGCCTTAGGCTAGGGGAGCACTAGCCTTAGCCTAAGCTTATGGGTGCTCTAGCCTAAGCCTATGGGTGCTCTAGCCTAAGCCTAGGGGTGCCCTAGCCTAAGCTTAGGGGTGGCCTAGCCTAAGCCTAAGGGTGCCCTAGCCTAAGCCTAGTGGTGCCCTAGCCTTAGGCTACGGGAGCCATAGCCTTAGCCTAAGCCTAGGGGTGCCCTAGCCTAAGCCTAAGAGTGCCCTAGCCATAGCCTAGCGGTCCCCTAGCCTAAGCCTAGGCATGCCCTAGCCTTAGCCTAAACTTAGGGGGCCCTAGCCTAAGCCTAGGGGTGCCCTAGCCTAAGATTAGGGGTACCCTAGCCTAAGCCTACGGTTGACCTAGCCTAAGCCTAGGGGTTCCCTAGCGTAAGGCTAGGGGTGCCCTAGCCTTAGTACAATGGAGCCCTAGCCTTAGCCTAAGTCTAGGGGTGCCCTAGACTAAGACATGGGGTGCCCTATCCTAAGCCTAGGGTTGCCCTACCCTAAGCCTAGGGGTGCCCTAGTCTTAGGCTTGGGGAGCCCTAGCCTTAGCCTAAGCCTAGGGGTGCCCTAGCCTAAGCCTAGGGGTGCCCTATCCTAAGCCTACGGGTTTCCTAGCCTAAGCCTAGGGGTGCCCTACCCTAAGCCTAGGGTTACCCTAGCCTTAGGCTAGGGGAGCCCTAGCCTTAACCAAAGCCTTTGGACGCCCTAGCCTAAACCTAGGGGTTCCCTAGCCTAAGCCTAGGGGTGAGCTAGCCTAAGCCTAGGGGTGCCCTATCCTAAGGCTAGGGGTGCCCTACCCTTAGGCTAGGGTAGCCCTAGCCTTAGTCTAAGCCTAGGGGTGCCCTAGCCCAAGCCTAGGGATGCCCTAGCGTTAGGCTAGGGGTGCCCTAGCCTAAGTCTTGGGGTGCCCTAACCTAAGCCTAGGTGTACCCTAGCCTTAGTTTAGGAGAGTCCTCGCCTTAGCCGAAGCCTTTGGGTGCCCTAGACTAAGCCTTGGGGTGCCCTAGCCTAAGCCTAGGGGTGCCCTAGCCCAAGCCTATGGATGCCCTAGCGTTAGGCTAGAGGAGCCCTAGCCTTACCCTAAGCCTAGGGGTGCCCTAGCCTAAGCCTAGGGGTGCCCTAGCCTAAGCCTAGGGGTGCCCTAGCCTTAGTCTAAGCCTAGGGGTGCCCTAGCCTTAGGCTAGGGGAGCCCTAGCCTTAGTCTAAGCCTAGGGGTGCCCTAGCCTAAGCCTAGGTGTGCCTTAGCCCAAGTCTAGGGATGCCCTAGCGTTAGGCTAGAGGAGCCCTAGCTTAGCCTAAGCCTAGGGGTGCCCTAGCCTTAGCCTAGGGGTGCCCTAGCCTTAGGCTAGGGGAGACCTCGCCTCAGCCGAAGGCTTGGGGTGCCCTAACCTAAGCCTAGGGGTGCCCTAGTCTAAGCCTAAGGGTGCCCTAGCCTTAGACTAGGGGAGTCCTAGCCTTAGCCTAAGACTAGGGGTGCCCTAGCCTAAGCCTAGGGGTGCCCTATCCCAAGCTTAGGGATGCCGTAGCGTTAGGTTGGAGGAACCCTAGCCTTACCCTAAGCCTAGGGGTGCCCTAGTCTAAGTCTAGGGGTGCCCTAGCCTAAGTCTAGGGGTGCCCTAGCCTAAGTCAAGGGGTGCCCTAGCCTAAGCCTAGGGGTGGCCTAGCCTAAGCCTAGGGGTACCCTAGCCCAAGCCTAGGGATGCCGTAGCGTTAGGCTAGAGGAACCCTAGCCTTACCCTAAGCCTAGGGGTGCCCTAGCCTAAGTCTAGGGGTGCCCTAGTATAAGCCTAGGGGTACCCTAGCCTTAGGATAGGGGAGCCCTAGCCTTAACCTAAGCCTAGGGGTGCCCCATACTAAACCTAGGGGTGCCCTAGCCTAAGTCTAGTGGTGCCTAGCCTAAGCATAGGGGTGCCCTATCCTAAGCCTAGGGGTTCCCTACCTAAGCTTAGGGGTGCCCTAGCCTAAGCCTATGGGTGCCCTAGCCTAAGCCTAGGGGTGCCCTAGCCTTAGGCTAGGGAAGCCCTAACCTTAGCCTAAGCCTAGGGGTGCCCTAGCCTAAGCCTAGGGCTGCCCTAGCCTAAGCCTAGGGCTGCCCTAGCCTAAGCCTAGGGGTGCCCTAGCCTAAGCCTAGGGGTGCCCTAGCCTAAGCCTAGGGGTGCCCTAGCCTAAGCCTAGGGGTGCCCTATCCTAAGCCTAGGGGTGCCCTAGCCTAAGCCTAGGGGTACCCTATCCCAAACCTAGGGGTGCCCTAGCCCAAGCCTAGGGGTGCCCTTGCCGAAGCCTAGGGGTTCCCTAGCCTTAGGCTAGGGGAGCCCTAGCTTTAGCCTAAGCCTAGGGGTGCCCTAGCCTAAGCCTAGGGGTGCCCTAGCCTAAGCCTACGGTTGTCCTAGCCTAAGCCTAGGGGTGCCCTAGCCTAAGCCTAGGGGTGCCCTAGCCTTAGGCTAGGGGAGCCCTAGCCTTTGCCTAAGCCTTGGGGCGCCCTAGCCTAAAACTAGGGGTTCCCTAGGCTTAGGCTTGAGGAGCCCTAGCCTTAGCCTAAGCCTAGGGGTGTCCTAGCCTAAGCCTAGAGGTGCCCTAACCTAAGTCTAGGGGTGTCCTAGCCTAAGCCTAGGGGTACCCTAGCCTTAGGCTAGAGGAGCCATAGCCTTAGCCTAAGCCTAGGGGTGCCCTAGCCTAAGCCTAAGAGTGACCTAGCCTAAGCCTAGCATTCCCCTAGCCTAAGCCTAGGCATGCCCTAGCCTTAGCCTAAACCTAGGGGGCCCTAGCCTAAGCCTAGGGGTGCCCTAGCCTAAGATTAGGGGTGCCCTAGCCTAAGCCTACGGTTGACCTAGCCTAAGCCTAGGGGTTCCCTAGCGTAAGGCTAGGGGTGCCCTAGCCTTAGTACAGTGGAGCCCTAGCCTTAGCCTAATTCTAGGGGTGCCCTATTCTAAGACATGGGGTGCCCTATCCTAAGCCTAGGGTTGCCCTACCCTAAGCCTAGGGGTGCCCTAGCCTTAGGCTAGGGGATCCCTAGCCTTAGCCTAAGCCTAGGGGTGCCCTAGCCTAAGTGTAGGGGTGCCCTAGCCTGAGCCTAGGGGTGCCCTAGCCTAAGCCTCGGGGTGCCTTAGCCTAAGCCTAGGGGTCGCCTAGCGTTAGCCTACGCCTTGGGGTGCCCTAGCCTAAACCTACGGGACTCCTAGCCATAGCCTAAGCCTAGGGGTGCCCTAGCCTGAGCCTAGGGGTGCCGTAGCCTTAGCCTAGGGGTGCCCTAGCCTAAGCCTAGGGGAGCCCTAGCTTTAGCCTAAGCCTAGTTGTGCCCTAGCCTAAATTTAGGGGTGCCCTAGCTTAAGCCTAGGCGTGCCCTAGCCTGAGCCTAGGGGTGCCCTAGCCTGAGCCAAGGGGTGCCCTAGCCTGAGCCTATGGGTGCCCTAGCCTGAGGCTTTGGGAGCCCTAGCTTTAGTCTAGCCTAGGCTTGCCCTAGCCTAAGCCTAGGGGTGCCATAGCCTGAGTCTAGGGGTGCCCTAGCCTGAGGTTAGGGGAGCCGTAGCCTTAGTCCAAGCCTAAGGGTGCCCTAGCCTAAGCCTAGGGGTTCCCTAAGCCGAAGCCTAGGGGTGCCCAACCTCAGCCTACGGGTGCCCTCGCCTTAGGCTTGGGGAGCCCTAGCCTTAGCGTAAGCCTAGGGGTGCCGTAGCCTAAGCCTAGGGATGCCCTAGCCTGAGCCTAGGGGTGCCCTAGCCTTAGGCTAGGGGAGCCCTAGCCTTAGCCTAAGCCTAGGGGTGCCCTTGCCTAAGCCTACAGGTGCCCTAGCCTAAGCCTAGGGGTGCCCTAGCCTAACACTAGGGGTGCCCTAGCCTTAGGCTAGGGGAGCACTAGCCTTAGCCTAAGCTTATGGGTGCTCTAGCCTAAGCCTATGGGTGCTCTAGCCTAAGCCTAGGGGTGCCCTAGCCTAAGCTTAGGGGTGGCCTAGCCTAAGCCTAAGGGTGCCCTAGCCTAAGCCTAGTGGTGCCCTAGCCTTAGGCTACGGGAGCCATAGCCTTAGCCTAAGCCTAGGGGTGCCCTAGCCTAAGCCTAAGAGTGCCCTAGCCATAGCCTAGCGGTCCCCTAGCCTAAGCCTAGGCATGCCCTAGCCTTAGCCTAAACTTAGGGGGCCCTAGCCTAAGCCTAGGGGTGCCCTAGCCTAAGATTAGGGGTACCCTAGCCTAAGCCTACGGTTGACCTAGCCTAAGCCTAGGGGTTCCCTAGCGTAAGGCTAGGGGTGCCCTAGCCTTAGTACAATGGAGCCCTAGCCTTAGCCTAAGTCTAGGGGTGCCCTAGACTAAGACATGGGGTGCCCTATCCTAAGCCTAGGGTTGCCCTACCCTAAGCCTAGGGGTGCCCTAGTCTTAGGCTTGGGGAGCCCTAGCCTTAGCCTAAGCCTAGGGGTGCCCTAGCCTAAGCCTAGGGGTGCCCTATCCTAAGCCTACGGGTTTCCTAGCCTAAGCCTAGGGGTGCCCTACCCTAAGCCTAGGGTTACCCTAGCCTTAGGCTAGGGGAGCCCTAGCCTTAACCAAAGCCTTTGGACGCCCTAGCCTAAACCTAGGGGTTCCCTAGCCTAAGCCTAGGGGTGAGCTAGCCTAAGCCTAGGGGTGCCCTATCCTAAGGCTAGGGGTGCCCTACCCTTAGGCTAGGGTAGCCCTAGCCTTAGTCTAAGCCTAGGGGTGCCCTAGCCCAAGCCTAGGGATGCCCTAGCGTTAGGCTAGGGGTGCCCTAGCCTAAGTCTTGGGGTGCCCTAACCTAAGCCTAGGTGTACCCTAGCCTTAGTTTAGGAGAGTCCTCGCCTTAGCCGAAGCCTTTGGGTGCCCTAGACTAAGCCTTGGGGTGCCCTAGCCTAAGCCTAGGGGTGCCCTAGCCCAAGCCTATGGATGCCCTAGCGTTAGGCTAGAGGAGCCCTAGCCTTACCCTAAGCCTAGGGGTGCCCTAGCCTAAGCCTAGGGGTGCCCTAGCCTAAGCCTAGGGGTGCCCTAGCCTTAGTCTAAGCCTAGGGGTGCCCTAGCCTTAGGCTAGGGGAGCCCTAGCCTTAGTCTAAGCCTAGGGGTGCCCTAGCCTAAGCCTAGGTGTGCCTTAGCCCAAGTCTAGGGATGCCCTAGCGTTAGGCTAGAGGAGCCCTAGCTTAGCCTAAGCCTAGGGGTGCCCTAGCCTTAGCCTAGGGGTGCCCTAGCCTTAGGCTAGGGGAGACCTCGCCTCAGCCGAAGGCTTGGGGTGCCCTAACCTAAGCCTAGGGGTGCCCTAGTCTAAGCCTAAGGGTGCCCTAGCCTTAGACTAGGGGAGTCCTAGCCTTAGCCTAAGACTAGGGGTGCCCTAGCCTAAGCCTAGGGGTGCCCTATCCCAAGCTTAGGGATGCCGTAGCGTTAGGTTGGAGGAACCCTAGCCTTACCCTAAGCCTAGGGGTGCCCTAGTCTAAGTCTAGGGGTGCCCTAGCCTAAGTCTAGGGGTGCCCTAGCCTAAGTCAAGGGGTGCCCTAGCCTAAGCCTAGGGGTGGCCTAGCCTAAGCCTAGGGGTACCCTAGCCCAAGCCTAGGGATGCCGTAGCGTTAGGCTAGAGGAACCCTAGCCTTACCCTAAGCCTAGGGGTGCCCTAGCCTAAGTCTAGGGGTGCCCTAGTATAAGCCTAGGGGTACCCTAGCCTTAGGATAGGGGAGCCCTAGCCTTAACCTAAGCCTAGGGGTGCCCCATACTAAACCTAGGGGTGCCCTAGCCTAAGTCTAGTGGTGCCTAGCCTAAGCATAGGGGTGCCCTATCCTAAGCCTAGGGGTTCCCTACCTAAGCTTAGGGGTGCCCTAGCCTAAGCCTATGGGTGCCCTAGCCTAAGCCTAGGGGTGCCCTAGCCTTAGGCTAGGGAAGCCCTAACCTTAGCCTAAGCCTAGGGGTGCCCTAGCCTAAGCCTAGGGCTGCCCTAGCCTAAGCCTAGGGCTGCCCTAGCCTAAGCCTAGGGGTGCCCTAGCCTAAGCCTAGGGGTGCCCTAGCCTAAGCCTAGGGGTGCCCTAGCCTAAGCCTAGGGGTGCCCTAGCCTAAGCCTAGGGGTGCCCTATCCTAAGCCTAGGGGTGCCCTATCCTAAGCCTAGGGGTACCCTATCCCAAACCTAGGGGTGCCCTAGCCCAAGCCTAGGGGTGCCCTTGCCGAAGCCTAGGGGTTCCCTAGCTTAAGGCTAGGGGAGCCCTAGCTTTAGCCTAAGCCTAGGGGTGCCCTAGCCTAAGCCTAGGGGTGCCCTAGCCTAAGCCTACGGTTGTCCTAGCCTAAGCCTAGGGGTGCCCTAGCCTAAGCCTAGGGGTGCCCTAGCCTTAGGCTAGGGGAGCCCTAGCCTTTGCCTAAGCCTTGGGGCGCCCTAGCCTAAAACTAGGGGTTCCCTAGGCTTAGGCTTGAGGAGCCCTAGCCTTAGCCTAAGCCTAGGGGTGTCCTAGCCTAAGCCTAGAGGTGCCCTAACCTAAGTCTAGGGGTGTCCTAGCCTAAGCCTAGGGGTACCCTAGCCTTAGGCTAGAGGAGCCATAGCCTTAGCCTAAGCCTAGGGGTGCCCTAGCCTAAGCCTAAGAGTGACCTAGCCTAAGCCTAGCATTCCCCTAGCCTAAGCCTAGGCATGCCCTAGCCTTAGCCTAAACCTAGGGGGCCCTAGCCTAAGCCTAGGGGTGCCCTAGCCTAAGATTAGGGGTGCCCTAGCCTAAGCCTACGGTTGACCTAGCCTAAGTCTAGGGGTTCCCTAGCGTAAGGCTAGGGGTGCCCTAGCCTTAGTACAGTGGAGCCCTAGCCTTAGCCTAATTCTAGGGGTGCCCTATTCTAAGACATGGGGTGCCCTATCCTAAGCCTAGGGTTGCCCTACCCTAAGCCTAGGGGTGCCCTAGCCTAAGCCTAGGGGTGCCCTATCCTAAGCCTACGGGTTTCCTAGCCTAAGCCTAGGGGTGCCCTACCCTAAGCCTAGGGTTCCCCTAGCCTTAGGCTAGGGGAGCCCTAGCCTTAACCAAAGCCTTGGGGCGCCCTAGCCTAAACCTAGGGGTTCCCTAGGCTAAGCCTAGGGGTGAGCTAGCCTAAGCCCAGGGGTGCCCTATCCTAAGGCTAGGGGTGCTCTAGCCTAAGCTTAGCGGTGCCCTAGCCTAAGTCAAGGGGTGCCCTAGCCTAAGCTTAGGGGTGCCCTAGCCTAAGCCCAGGGGTCCCTAGCCTAAGCCTAGGGGTGTCCTAGTGTTAGTCGAGGGGAGCCCTAGCCTTAGCCTAATCCTAGGGGTGCCCTAGCCTAAGCCTAGGAGTGCCCTAGCCAAAGCCTAGGGGTGCCCTAGCCTTAGGATAGGGGAGACCTAGCCTTAGCCTAATCCGAAGGGTGCCCTAGCCTAAGCCTAGGAGTGCCCTAGCCAAAAACTAGGGGTGCCCTAGCCTTAGGATAGGGGAGACCTAGCCTTAGCCGAAGCCTACGGCTGCCCTAGCTTAAGCACAGGGGTGCCCTATCCTAAGCCTCGGGGTGCCCTAGCCTTAGGCTAGGGGAGCCCTAGCCTTAGCCTAAGCCTATGGGTGCCCTAGCCTCAGCCTAGGGGTTCCCTACCCTCAGCCTAGGGGTGCCCTAGCCTAAGTTTAGGAGTGCCCTAGCCTAAGCCTAGGGGTGCCTTATACTAAGCCTAGGGGTGACCTAGCCTTAACCTAAGCCTAGGGGTGCCCTAGCCTAAGCCTAAGGGTGTCCTAACCTAAGACTAGGGTGCCCTTGCCTAAACCTAGGGATGCCGTAGCCTAAGCCTAGGGGTCCCCTAGCCTTAGCCTAAGCCTAGGGGTGCCCTAGCCTAAACTTAGGGGTGCCGTAGTTTAAGCCTAGGGGTGCCTTACCCTAAGACTAGGGGTCGCCTAGCCTTAGCCTAAGCCTATTGGTGCCCTAGCCTACGCCTATTGGTGCCCTAGCCTAAGCCTAGGGGTGCCCTAGCCATAGCCTAGGGGAGCCCTAGCCTTAGCCTAAGCTTAGGGGTGCCCGAGCCTAAGCCTAGGGTTGCCCAAGCCTAAGCCCAGGGGTGTCCTACGGTTGCCCTAGCCTGAGGCTAGGGGAGCCCTAGCCTGAGCCTACGGGTGCCCTAGGGTGAGGCTAGGGGAGCCCTAGCCTTTGTCTAGCCTATGATTGCCATAGCCTAACCCGGGGGTGCCCTATCCTAAGCCTACGGGTGCCCTCTCCTTAGGCTATGGGAGCCCTAGCCTTAGCCTAAGCCTAGGGGTGCCGTAGCCATAGCCTAGGGGAGCCCTAGCATTAACCTAAGCTTAGGGGTGGCCGAGCCTAAGCCTAGGGTTGCCCTAGCCTAAGCCTAGGGGTGCCGTAGCCTAAGCCTAGGGGTGCCCTAGCCATAGCCTAAGGGAGCCCTAGCCTAAGCTTAGGGGTGCCCGAGCCTAAGCCTAGAGTTGCCCTAGCCTAAGCCTAGGGGTGCCCTAGCCTAACCATAGTGGTACCCTAGCCTTAGGCTAGGGGAGCACTAGCCTTAGCCTAAGCCTAGGGGTGCCCTAGCCTAAGCCTAGGCGTGCCCTAGCCTAAGCCTAGTGGTGCCCTACCCTAAGCCTAGGGGTGCCCTAGTATAAGCCTAGGCTTGCCCTAGCCTTAGGCTAGCTGAGCCCTAGCCTAAGCCTAAGCCTAGGAGTGCCCTAGCCTAAGCCTAGGGGTGCCCTAGCCTAAGCCTAGGGGTGCGCTAGCCTAAGCCTAGGGGTGCCCTAGCCTTAGGCTAGGGGTGCCCAGTCTTTAGGATAGAGGAGCCCTAGCCTTAGACTAAGCCTATGGCTGCCCTAGCCTAAGCCTATGTCTGCCCTAGCCTAAGCCTAGGGTTGCCCTAGCCTAAGCCTAGGGGTGCCCTAGCCTAAGCCTAGGGGTGCCCTAGCCTAAGCCTAGGGGTGCCCTAGCCTAATCCTAGGGGTGCCCTAGCCTCAGCCTAGGGGTGCCCTAGCCTCAGCCTAGGGGTGCCCTAGCCTAAGGCTAGGGGTGCCCAGACCTTAGGATAGAGGAGCCCTAGCCGTAGCCTAACCCTAGTGGTGCCCTAGCCTTAGGCTAGGGGAGCACTCGCCTTAGCCTAAGCCTAATTGTGCCCTAGCCTAAGCCTAGGGGTGACCTAGCCTAAGCCAAGGGGTGCCCTAGCCTTAGAGTAAGAATAGGGGTACCCTAGCCTAAGCCTAGGGGTGCCCTAGCCTAACTCTAGGGGTGCCCAGGCCTTAGGCTAGAGGAGCCCTAGCCTTAGACTAAGCCTATGGCTGCCCTAGCCTAAGCCTAGGGATGCCCTAGCCTAAACCTAGTGGTGCCCTAGCCTTAGGCTAGGGGAACACTAGCCTTAGCCTAAGCCGAGGGGTGCCCTAGCCTAAGCCTAGGCATGCCCTAGCCTAAGCCGAGGGGTGCCCTTCCCAAAGCCTTGGGGTTCCCCACCCTAAGCCCAGGGGTGCCCAAGCCTAAGCCTAGGCTTACCCTAGCCTTAAGCTAGCTGAGCCCTAGCATAAGCCAAAGCCTAGGGGTGCCCTTGCCTAAGCCTAGGGGTGCCCTAGCCTAAGCCTAGGGGTGCCATAGCCTTAGGCTAGAGGAGACCTAGCCTTAGCCTAAGCCTAGGGGAGCCCTAGTCTAAGCCTAGTGGTGCCCTATCCTAAGCCTAGGGGTGCCCTAGCCTAAGCCTAGGGGTGCCCAGGCCTAAGGCTAGAGGAGCCCTAGCCTTAGCCTAAGCCTAGGGGTGCCCTAGCCCAAGCCTAGGGGTGCCGTAGCCTAAGCCTATGGGTGCCCTAGCCTAAGCCTAGGGGTGCCCTAGCCTAAGCTTACGGGTGCCCTAGCCTAAGGCTAGGGGTGCCCTAGCCTTAGTCTAATGGAGCCCTTGCCTTAGTCTAAGCATAGGGGTGGACTACCCTAAGCCTAGATATGACCTAGCCTAAGCCTAGTGGTGCCCTACCCTAAGCCTAGGGGTGCCCTAGCCTAAGCCTAGGGGTGCCCTAGCCTTAGGCTAGCTGAGCCCTAGCGTTAGCCTAAGCCTGGGGGTGCCCTAGCCTAAGACTAAGGGTGCCTTAGCCTAAGCCTTGGGGTGCCCTAGCCTAAGCCTAGGGGTGCCCTAGGGTTAGGCTAGGGGAGCCCTAGCCTTAGCCTAAGCCTACGGGTGCCCTAGCCTAAGCCTAGGGGTGCCCTAACCTAAGCCTAGGGGTGCCCTAGCGTAAGGCTAGTGGTGCCTTAGCCTAAGCCTAGGGGTGCCCTAGTCTTAGGCTAGGGGAGCCCTAGCCTTAGCCTTGTGGTGCCCTATCCTAAGCCTAGGGGTGCCCTAGCCTAAGCCTAGGGGTGCCCTAGCCTTAGGTTAGGGGAGCCCTAACCTTAGCCTAAGCCTTGGGGTGCGCTAGCCCAAGCCTAGGGGTGTCGTAGCCTAAGCCTTGTGGTGCCCTAGCCTAAGCGTATGGGTGCCCTAGCCTAAGCCTAGGGGTGCCCAATCCTTAGCCTAAGCCTTGGGGTTCCCTAGCCTAAGCTTATTGGTGCCCTAGCGTAAGCCTAGGGGTGCCCTAGCCTAAGCCTAGGGGTGCCCAGGCCTTAGGCTAGAGGAGCCCTAGGCTTAGCCTAAGCCTATGGCTGCCGTAGCCTAAGCCTAGTGGTGCCCTAGCCTAAGCCTAGGGGTGCCCTAGCCTAACACTATGGGTGCCCTAGCCTTAGGCTAGGGGAGCACTAGCCTTAGCCTAAGCCTAAGGGTGCGCTAGCCTAAACTTAGGGGTGCCCTAGCCTAAGCCTAGGGGTGCCTTAGCCTAAGCCTAGGGGTCCCCTAGCCTTAGCCTAAGCCTAGGGGTGCCCTAGCCTAAGCCTATTGGTGCCCTAGCCTAAGCCAGGGGTGCCCTAGCCATAGCCTAGGGGAGCCCTAGCCTTAGCCAAAGCTGAGGGGTGCCCGAGCCTAAGCCTAGGGTTGCACTAGCCTAAGCCTAGGGGTGCCCTAGCCTTAGGCTAGGGGAGCCCTAGCCTTAGCCTACGCCTAGGGGTGCCCTAGCCTAAGCTTAGGGGTGCCCTAGCCTAAGCCTAGGGGTGCGCTAGCCTAAGCCTAGGGGTGCCCTAGACTTAGGCTAGCTGAGCCGTAGTCTTAGCCTAAGCTTAGGGGTGCCCTAGCCTAAGACTAGGGGTGCCCTAGCCTAAGCCTTGGGGTGCCCTAGCCTAAGCCTAGCGGTGCCCCAGGGTTAGGCTAGGGGAGCCCTAGTCTTAGCCTAAGCCTAGGGGTGCCCTAGCCTAAGCCTAGGGGTGCCCTAGCCTAAGCCTAGGGGTGCCCTAGCCTAAGCCTAGGCATGCCCTAGCCTAAGCCGAGGGGTGCCCTACCCTAAGCCTAGGGATTCCCCTCCCTAAGCCCAGGGGTGCCCTAGCCTAAGCCTAGGCTTGCCCTAGCCTTAGGCTAGCTGAGCCCTAGCCTAAGCCTAAGCCTAGGGGTGCCCTAGCCTAAGCTTAGGGGTGCCCTAGCCTAAGCCTAGGGGTGCGCTAGCCTAAGCCTAGGGGTGCCATAGCCTTAGGCTAGAGGAGCCCTAGCCTTAGCCTAAGCCTAGGGGAGCCCTAGCCTAAGACTAGGGGTGCCCTAGCCTAAGCCTTGGGGTGCCATAGCCTAAGCCTAGGGGTGACCTAGGGTTATGCTAGGGGAGCCCTAGCCTTAGCCTAAGCCTAGGGGTGCCCTAGCCTAAGCCTAGGGGTGCCCTAACCTAAGCCTAGGGGTGCCCTAGCCTAAGCCTAGGGGTGCCCAAGTCTTAGGCGAGGGGTGCCCTAGACTTAGCCTAAGCCTAGGAGTGCCCTAGTCTAAGCCTAGTGGTGCCCTATCCTAAGCCTAGGGGTGCCCTAGCCTAAGTCTAGGGGTGCCCTAGCCTTAGGTTAGGGGAGCCCTAACCTTAGCCTAAGCCTTGGGGTGCCCTAGCCCAAGCCTAGGGGTGTCGTAGCCTAAGCCTAGGGGTGCCCTAGCCTAAGCGTAGGGGTGCCCTAGCCTAAGCCAAGGGGTGCCCAATCCTTAGCCTAAGCTTTGGGGTGGCCTAGCCTAAGACTAGGGGTGCCCTAGCCTAAGCTTATTGGTGCCCTAGCGTAAGCCTAGGGGTGCCCTAGCCTAAGCCTAGGGATGCCCTAGCCTAACACTATGGGTGCCCTAGCCTTAGGCTAGGGGAGCACTAGCCTTAGCCTAAGCCTAAGGGTGCGCTAGCCTAAACTTAGGGGTGCCCTAGCCTAAGCCTAGGGGTGCCTTAGCCTAAGCCTAGGGGTCCCCTAGCCTTAGCCTAAGCCTAGGGGTGCCCTAGCCTAAGCCTATTGGTGCCCTAGCCTAAGCCAGGGGTGCCCTAGCCATAGCCTAGGGGAGCCCTAGCCTTAGCCTAAGCTTAGGGGTGCCCGAGCCTAAGCCTAGGGTTGCACTAGCCTAAGCCTAAGGGTGCCCTAGCCTTAGGCTAGGGGAGCCCTAGCCTTAGCCTACGCCTAGGGGTGCCCTAGCCTAAGCTTAGGGGTGCCCTAGCCTAAGCCTAGGGGTGCCCTAGCCTAAGCCTAGGGGTACCCTAGCCTTAGGCTAGCTGAGCCGTTGTCTTAGCCTAAGCTTAGGGTTGCCCTAGCCTAAGACTAGGGGTGCCCTAGCCTAAGCCTTGGGGTGCCCTAGCCTAAGCCTAGGGGTGCCCCAGGGTTAGGCTAGGGGAGCCCTAGTCTTAGCCTAAGCCTAGGGGTGCCCTAGCCTAAGACTAGGGGTGCAATAGCCTAAGCCTAGGGGTGCCCTAGACTAAGCCTAGGGGTGCCCTAGCCTAAGCCTAGTGGTGCCCTAGCCTAAGCCTAGTGGTGCCCTAGCCTTAGGCTAGGGGAGCCCTAGCCTTAGCCTAGTGGTGCCCTATCCTAAGCCTAGGGGTGCCCTAGCCTAAGCCTAGGGGTGCCCTAGCCTTAGGCTAGGGGAGCCCTAACCTTAGCCTAAGCCTTGGGGTGCCCTAGCCCAAGCCTAGGGGTGTCGTAGCCTAACCATAGGGGTGCCTTAGCCTAAGGTTAGGGGTGCCCTAGCCTAAGCCTAGGGGTACCCTAGCCTAAGACAATGGGTGACCTAGCCTTAGCCTAAGCCTAGGGGTGCCCTAGCCTAAGACAAGGGGTGCCCTAGACTAAGCTTATTGGTGCCCTAGCGTAAGCCTAGGGGTGCCCTAGCCTAAGCCTAGTGGTGCCCTAACCTAAGCCCAGGAGTGCCCTAGCCTAAGGCTAGGGGTGCCCAAGGCTTAGGCTAGAGGTGCCCTATCCTTAGCCTAAACCTAGGGCTGCCCTAGCCTAAGCCTAGGGGTGCCCTAGCCTAAACCTAGGGGTGCCCTAGCCTAACACTATGGGTGCCCTTGCCTTAGGCTAGGGGAGCATTAGCCTTAGCCTAGGCCTAAGGGTGCCCTAACCTAAACTTAGGGGTGCCCTAGCCTAAGCCTAGGGGTGCCTTAGCCTAAGCCTAGGGGTCCCCTAGCCTTAGCCTAAGCCTAGGGGTGCCCTAGCCTAAGCCTATTGGTGCCCTAGCCTAAGCCAGGGGTGCCCTAGCCATAGCCTAGGGGAGCCCTAGCCTTAGCCAAAGCTGAGGGGTGCCCGAGCCTAAGCCTAGGGTTGCACTAGCCTAAGCCTAGGGGTGCCCTAGCCTTAGGCTAGGGGAGCCCTAGCCTTAGCCTACGCCTAGGGGTGCCCTAGCCTAAGCTTAGGGGTGCCCTAGCCTAAGCCTAGGGGTGCGCTAGCCTAAGCCTAGGGGTGCCCTAGACTTAGGCTAGCTGAGCCGTAGTCTTAGCCTAAGCTTAGGGGTGCCCTAGCCTAAGACTAGGGGTGCCCTAGCCTAAGCCTTGGGGTGCCCTAGCCTAAGCCTAGCGGTGCCCCAGGGTTAGGCTAGGGGAGCCCTAGTCTTAGCCTAAGCCTAGGGGTGCCCTAGCCTAAGCCTAGGGGTGCCCTAGCCTAAGCCTAGGGGTGCCCTAGCCTAAGCCTAGGCATGCCCTAGCCTAAGCCGAGGGGTGCCCTACCCTAAGCCTAGGGATTCCCCTCCCTAAGCCCAGGGGTGCCCTAGCCTAAGCCTAGGCTTGCCCTAGCCTTAGGCTAGCTGAGCCCTAGCCTAAGCCTAAGCCTAGGGGTGCCCTAGCCTAAGCTTAGGGGTGCCCTAGCCTAAGCCTAGGGGTGCGCTAGCCTAAGCCTAGGGGTGCCATAGCCTTAGGCTAGAGGAGCCCTAGCCTTAGCCTAAGCCTAGGGGAGCCCTAGCCTAAGACTAGGGGTGCCCTAGCCTAAGCCTTGGGGTGCCATAGCCTAAGCCTAGGGGTGACCTAGGGTTATGCTAGGGGAGCCCTAGCCTTAGCCTAAGCCTAGGGGTGCCCTAGCCTAAGCCTAGGGGTGCCCTAACCTAAGCCTAGGGGTGCCCTAGCCTAAGCCTAGGGGTGCCCAAGTCTTAGGCGAGGGGTGCCCTAGACTTAGCCTAAGCCTAGGAGTGCCCTAGTCTAAGCCTAGTGGTGCCCTATCCTAAGCCTAGGGGTGCCCTAGCCTAAGTCTAGGGGTGCCCTAGCCTTAGGTTAGGGGAGCCCTAACCTTAGCCTAAGCCTTGGGGTGCCCTAGCCCAAGCCTAGGGGTGTCGTAGCCTAAGCCTAGGGGTGCCCTAGCCTAAGCGTAGGGGTGCCCTAGCCTAAGCCAAGGGGTGCCCAATCCTTAGCCTAAGCTTTGGGGTGGCCTAGCCTAAGACTAGGGGTGCCCTAGCCTAAGCTTATTGGTGCCCTAGCGTAAGCCTAGGGGTGCCCTAGCCTAAGCCTAGGGATGCCCTAGCCTAACACTATGGGTGCCCTAGCCTTAGGCTAGGGGAGCACTAGCCTTAGCCTAAGCCTAAGGGTGCGCTAGCCTAAACTTAGGGGTGCCCTAGCCTAAGCCTAGGGGTGCCTTAGCCTAAGCCTAGGGGTCCCCTAGCCTTAGCCTAAGCCTAGGGGTGCCCTAGCCTAAGCCTATTGGTGCCCTAGCCTAAGCCAGGGGTGCCCTAGCCATAGCCTAGGGGAGCCCTAGCCTTAGCCTAAGCTTAGGGGTGACCGAGCCTAAGCCTAGGGTTGCACTAGCCTAAGCCTAAGGGTGCCCTAGCCTTAGGCTAGGGGAGCCCTAGCCTTAGCCTACGCCTAGGGGTGCCCTAGCCTAAGCTTAGGGGTGCCCTAGCCTAAGCCTAGGGGTGCCCTAGCCTAAGCCTAGGGGTACCCTAGCCTTAGGCTAGCTGAGCCGTTGTCTTAGCCTAAGCTTAGGGTTGCCCTAGCCTAAGACTAGGGGTGCCCTAGCCTAAGCCTTGGGGTGCCCTAGCCTAAGCCTAGGGGTGCCCCAGGGTTAGGCTAGGGGAGCCCTAGTCTTAGCCTAAGCCTAGGGGTGCCCTAGCCTAAGACTAGGGGTGCAATAGCCTAAGCCTAGGGGTGCCCTAGACTAAGCCTAGGGGTGCCCTAGCCTAAGCCTAGTGGTGCCCTAGCCTAAGCCTAGTGGTGCCCTAGCCTTAGGCTAGGGGAGCCCTAGCCTTAGCCTAGTGGTGCCCTATCCTAAGCCTAGGGGTGCCCTAGCCTAAGCCTAGGGGTGCCCTAGCCTTAGGCTAGGGGAGCCCTAACCTTAGCCTAAGCCTTGGGGTGCCCTAGCCCAAGCCTAGGGGTGTCGTAGCCTAACCATAGGGGTGCCTTAGCCTAAGGTTAGGGGTGCCCTAGCCTAAGCCTAGGGGTACCCTAGCCTAAGACAATGGGTGACCTAGCCTTAGCCTAAGCCTAGGGGTGCCCTAGCCTAAGACAAGGGGTGCCCTAGACTAAGCTTATTGGTGCCCTAGCGTAAGCCTAGGGGTGCCCTAGCCTAAGCCTAGTGGTGCCCTAACCTAAGCCCAGGAGTGCCCTAGCCTAAGGCTAGGGGTGCCCAAGGCTTAGGCTAGAGGTGCCCTATCCTTAGCCTAAACCTAGGGCTGCCCTAGCCTAAGCCTAGGGGTGCCCTAGCCTAAACCTAGGGGTGCCCTAGCCTAACACTATGGGTGCCCTTGCCTTAGGCTAGGGGAGCATTAGCCTTAGCCTAGGCCTAAGGGTGCCCTAACCTAAACTTAGGGGTGCCCTAGCCTAAGCCTACGGGTGCCTTAGCCTAAGCCTAGGGGTCCCCTAGCCTTAGCCTAAGCCTAGGGGTGCCCTAGCCTAAGCCTAATGGTGCCCTAGCCTAAGCGTAGGGGTGCCCTAGCCATAGCCTAGGGGAGCCCTTGCCTTAGCTTAAGCTTAGAGGTGCCCGAGCCTAAGACTATGGGTTGCCCTAGCCTAAGCCTAGGGGTGCCCTAGCCTTAGGCTAGGTGAGCCCTAGCCCTAGCCTACGCCTAGGGGTGCCCTAGCCTAAGCCTAGGGGTGTCCTAGCCTAAGCCTAGGATTGCCCTAGCCTAAGCCTAGGGGTGCCCTAGCCTAAGCCTAGGGGTGCCCGAGCCTAAGCCTAGGGGTGCCCTAGCCTGAGGCTAGGAGAGCCGTAGCCTAAGGGTACGGGTGCCCTTGCCTAAGCCTAGGGATGCCTTAGCCTAAGCCTTAGGGTCCCCTAGCCTTAGCCTAAACCTAGGGGTGCCCTATCCTAAGCCTACGGGTGCCCTCACCTTAGGCTATGGGAGCCCTAGCCTTAGCCTAAGCCTAGGGGTGCCGTAGCCTAAGCCTAGGGTTGCCCTAGCCTGAGCCTAGGGGAGCACTAGCCTTAGACTACGGGATCCCTAGCCTTAGCCTAAGCCTAGGGGTGCCCTAGTCTAAGCCTAGGGGTGCCCTAGCTTAAGGCTAAGGGTGCCTTTGCCTAAGCCTACGGGTGCTCTAGCCTAAGCCTAGGGGTGCCCTACCCTAAGCCTAGATGTGACCTAGCCTAAGCCTAGGGGTGCCCTACCCTAAGCCTAGGGGTGCCCTAACCTAAGCCTAGGGGTGCCCTAGCCTTAGGCTAGCTGAGCCCTAGCCTTAGCCTAAGCTTAGGGGTGCCCTAGCCTAAGCCTAGGGGTGCCCTATCCTAAGCCTAGGGGTGCCCTAGCCTAAGCTTAGGGGGCCCTAGCCTAAGCCTAAGGGTGCCCTAGCCTACGCCTAGCGATGCCCTAGCCTTATGCTAGGGGAGCCATAGCCTTAGCCTAAGCCTAGGGGTGCCCTAGCCTAAGCCTTGGGGTGCCCTAGCCTAAGCTTAGGGGTGCCCTAGCCTAAGCCTAGGGGTCCCAGCCTAAGCCTAGGGGTGCCCTAGGTTTAGGCTAGGGGAGCCCTAGCCTTAGCCTAATCCTAGGGTTGCCCTAGCCTAAGCCTAGGGGTGCCCTAGCCTAACCCTAGGGGTACCCTAGCCTTAGTCTAGGGGAGCACTAGCCTTAGCCTAAGCCTAGGGGTGCCCTAGCCTAAGCCTAGGCGTGCCCTAGCCTAAGCCTAGGGGTGCCCTACCCTAAGCCTAGGGGTGCCCTAGCATAAGCCTAGGCTTGCCCTAGCCTTAGGCTACCTGAGCCCTAGCCTAAGCCTAAGCCTAGGGGTGCCCTAGCCTAAGTCTAGGGGTGCCCTAGACTAAGCCTAGGGGTGCCCTAGCCTAAGCCTTGGGGTGCCCTAGCCTTAGGCTAGGGGTGCCCAGGCCTTAGGATAGAGGAGCCCTAGCCTTAGCCTAAGCCTATGGCTGCCCGAGCCTAAGCCTATGGCTGCCCTAGCCTAAGCCTAGGGTTCCCCTAGCCTAAGCCTAGGGGTGCCCTAGCCTAAGCCTAGGGGTGCCCTAGCCTAAGCCTAGGGGTGCCCTAGCGTAAGCCTAGGCTTGCCCTAGCCTTAGGCTAGCTGAGCCCTAGCCTAAGCCTAAGCCTAGGGGTGCCCTAGCCTAAGCCTAGGGGTGCCCTAGCCTAAGCCTAGGGGTGCCCTAGCCTAAGCCTAGGGGTGCCCTAGCCTTAGTCTAGGGGTGCCCAGGCCTTAGGATAGAGGAGCCCTAGCCTTAGCCTAAGCCAATGGCTGCCCTAGCCTAAGCCTATGGCTGCCCTAGCCTAAGGCTAGGGTTGCCCTAGCCTAAGCCTAGGGGTGCCCTAGCCTAAGCCTAGGGGTGCCCTAGCCTAAGCCTAGGGGTGCCGTAGCCTAAGCCTAGGGGTGCCCTAGCCTAAGCCTAGGGGTGCCCAGGCCTTAGGATACAGGAGTCCTAGCCTTAGCATAAGCCTATGGCTGCCCTAGCCTAAGTTTAGGCGTGCCCCAGCCTAAGCTGAGGGGTGCCCTACCCTAAGCCTAGGGGTGCCCTAGCCTAAGCCTTGGGGTGCCCTAGTCTAAGCCTAGGGGTGCCCTAACCTAAGCTTAGTGGTGCCCTAGCCTAAACCTAATGGTGCCCTTGCCTAAGCCTAGTGGTGCCCTAGCCTTAGGCTAGGGGAGCCCTAGCCTTACCCTAAGCCTAGGGGTGCCCTAGCCTAAGACTAGGGGTGCCCTTGCCTAAGTTTAGGGGTTCCTTAGCCTAAGCCTAGGGGTCACTAGCCCAAGCCAAGGAGTGCCCTAGCCAAAGCTTAGGGGTGCCCTGGCCTTATGATAGGGGAGACCTAGCCTTAGCCTAAGCCTACGGGTGCCCTAGCTTAAGCCTAGGGGTGCCCTAGCCTAAGCCTAGGGGTGCCCTAGCCTTAGGCTAGGGGAGCCCTAGCCTTACCCTAAGCCTATGGGTGCCCTAGCCTCAGCCTAGGGGTGCCATTGCCTCAGTCTAGGGGTGCCCTAGCCTAAGCATAGGAGTGCCCTAGCCTAAGCCTAGGGGTGCCGTAGCCTAAGCCTAGTGGTGCCTTAGACTAAGCCTAGGGGTGACCTAGCCTTAGCCTAAGCCTAGGGGTGCCCTATCCTAAGCCTAAGGGTGCCCTATCCTAAGCCTAGGGTGCCCTTGCCTAAGCCTGGGGATGCCTTAGCCTAAACCTAGGTGTCCCCTAGCCTTAGCCTAAGCCTAGGGGTGTCCTAGCCAAAGCCTAGGGGTGCCATAGGCTAAGCCTAGGGGTGCCCTAGCCTAAGCCTAGGGGTACCCAGGCCTTAGGCTAGAGGAGCCCTAGCCTTAGCCTAAGCCTATGGCTGCCGTAGCCAAAGACTAGGGGTGCCCTAGCCTAAGCCTAGGGATGCCCTCGCCTAACCCTATGGGTACCCTAGCCTTAGGCTAGGGGAGCACTAGCCTTAGCCTAAGCCTAGGGGTGCTCTAGCGTAAATTTAGGGGTGCCCTAGCCTAAGCCTAGGGGTGCCTTAGCCTAAGCCTAGGGGTCCCCTAGCCTTAGCCTTAGCCTAAAGGCGCCCTAGCCTAAGCCTATGGGTGCCCTAGCCTAAGCCTAGGGGTGCCCTAGCCATAGCCTAGGGGAGCCCTAGCCTAACCCTAGGGGTGCCCTAGCCTTAGGCTAGGGGAGCACTAACCTTAGCCTAAGCCTAGGGGTGCCCTAGCCTAAGCCTAGGCGTGCCCTAGCCTAAGACTAGTGGTGCCCTACCCTAAGGCTAGGGGTGCCCTACCCTAAGCCTAGGGGTGCCCTAGCCTAACCCTATGGGTGCCCTAGCCTTAGGCTAGGGGAGCACTAGCCTTAGCCTAAGCCTAGGGGTACCCTCGCTTAAGCCTATGGGTGCCCTAGCCTAAGCCTAGGGGTGTCATAGCCATAGCCTAGGGGAGCCCTAGCCTTAGCCTAAGCTTAGGGGTGCCCGAGCCTAAGCCTAGGGTTACCCTAGCCTAAGCCTAGGGGTGCCCTAGCCTTAGGCTAGGGGAGCCCTAGCCTTAGCCTACGCCTAGGTGTGCCCTAGCCTAAGCTTAGGGGTGCCCTAGCCTAAGCCTAGGCGTGCCCTAGCCTAAGCCTAGGGGTGCCCTAGTCTGAGCCTAGGGGTGCCTTAGCCTGAGCCAACGGGTGCCCTATACTGAGGCTAGGGGAGCCCTAGCCGTAGTCTAGCCTACGATTGCCCTAGTCTAAGCCTAGGGGTGCCCTAGCCTAAGCCTACGGGTGCCCTAACCTGTGGCTAGGGGAGCCATAGCCTAAGCCTACGGATGCCCTTGCCTAAGCCTAGGGATGCCTTAGCCTAAGCCTAGGGGTCCCCTAGCCTTAGCCTAAGCCTAGGGGTGCCCTATCCTAAGCCTGCGGGTTCCCTCACCTTAGGCTAGGGGAGCCCTAGCCTTAGCCTAATCCTAGGGATGCCGTAGCCTAAGCCTATGGATGCCCTAGCCTGAGCCTAGGGGAGCCCTAGCCTTAGGCTAGGGGAGCCCTAACCTTGGCCTAAGCCTAGGGGTGCCCTAGCCTAAGGCTAAGGGTGCCCTTGCCTAAGCCTACGGGTGCTCTAGACTAAGCCTAGGGGTGCCCTAGCCTTAGGCTAGGCGAGACCTAGCCTTAACCTAAGCATAGGGCTTCCCTAGCCTAAGCCTAGGGTGCCATAGCCTAACCCTAGGGGTGCCCTAGCCTTAGGCTAGGGGAGCACTAGCCTTAGCCTAAGCCTAGGGGTGTCCTAGCCTAAGCCTAGGGGTGCCCTATCCTAAGCCTGGGGGTGCCCTAGCCTAAGCCTAAGGGTGCCCTAGCCTAGGCCTAGTGGTGCCCTAGCCTTAGGCTAGGGGAGCCCTAGCTTTAGCCTAAGCCTAGGGGTGACCTAGCCTAAGCCTTGGGGTGCCATAATCTAAGCTTAGGGGTGCCCTAGCCTAAGCCTAGGGGTCCCTAGCCTAAGCCTAGGTGTGCCCTAAGGTTAGGCTAGTGGAGCCCTAGCTAGCCTAATCCTAGGGTTGCCCTAGCCTAAGCATAGGAGTGCCCTAGCCAAAGCCTAGGGGTGCCCTAGCCTTAGGATAGGGGAGACCTAGCCTTAGCCTAAGCCTACTGGTGCCCTAGCTTAAGCCTAGGGGTGCCCTAGCCTTAGGCTAGGGGAGTCCTAGCCTTAGCCTAAGCCTATGGGTGCCCTAGCCTCAGCCTCGGGGTGCCCTAGCCTCAGCCTAGGGGTGCCCTAGCCTAAGCCTAGGAGTGCCCTAGCGTAAGCCTAGGGGTGCCCTAGCCTAAGACTAGTGGTGCCTTAGACTAAGCCTAGGGGTGACCTAGTCTTAGCCTAAGCCTTGGGGTGCCCTAGCCTAAGCCTAAGGGTGCCCTAACATAAGCCTAGGGTGCCCTTGCCTAAGACTAGGGACGCCTTAGCCTAAGCCTAGGGGTCCCCAAGCCTTAGCCTAAGCCTAGGGTGCCCTAGCCTAAGCCTAGGGGTGCCCTAGCCTAAGCCTAGGGGTGCCCTAGCTTAAGCCTAGTGGTGCCCTAGCCTTAGGCTAGGGGAGCCCTAGCCTTAGCCTAAGCCTAGGGGTGCCCTAGCCTAATTTAGGGGTGCCCTAGTCTAAGCTTAGGGGTCCCCTAGCGTAAGCCTAGGTGTGCCCTAGGGTTAGGCTAGGGGAGCCCTAGCCTTAGCCTAAGTCTACGGGTGCCCTAGTTTAAGCCTAGGGGTGCCCTAGCCTAAGCCTAGGGGTGCCCCAGCCTTAGGCTATTGGAGCCCTAGCCTTAGCCAAAGCCTATGGGTGCCCTAGCTTCAGCCTAGGGGTGCCCTAGCCTAAGCCTAGGAGTGCACTAGCCTAAGCCTAGGGGTGCCCTAGCCTAAGCCTAGTGGTGCCTTAGCCTAAGCCTAGGGGTGACCTAGCATTAGCCTAAGCCTAGGGGTGCCCTAGCCTAAGCCTAGGGGTGCCCTAGGCTAAGCCTAGTGGTGCCTTAGCCTAAGCCTAGGGGTGACCTAGCCTTAGCCTTAGCCTAGGGGTGCCTTAGCCTAAGCCTAGGGGTCTCCTAGCCTTAGCCTAAGCATAGGGGTGCCCTAGCCTAAGCCTAGGAGTGCCCTAGCCTAAGCCTAGGGGTGCCCTAGCCTAAGTCAAGGGGTGCCCTAGCCTAAGCCTAGGGGTGCCCAGGCCTTAGGATAGAGGAGCCCTAGCCTTAGCCTAAGCCTATGGCTGCCCTAGCCTAAGCCTATGGCTGCCCTAGCCTAAGCCTAGGGGTGCCCTAGCCTAACCCTAGGGGTACCCTAGCCTTAGCCTAGGGGAGCACTAGCCCTAGCCTAAGCCTAGTGGTGCCCTAGCCTAAGCCTAGGTGTGCCCAAGCCTAAGCCTAGGGGGGCCCTACACTAAGCCTAGGGGTGCCCTAGCCTAAGCCTAGGCTTGCCCTAGCCTTAGGCTAGCTGAGCCCTAACCTAAGCCTAAGCCTATGGCTGCCCTAGCCTAACCCTAGGGTTACCCTAGCCTAAGCCTAGGGATGCCCTAGCCTAAGCCTAGGGGTGCCCTAGCCTAAGCCTAGGGGTGCCCTAGCCTAAGCCTAGGGGTACCCTAGCGTAAGCCTAGGGGTGCCCTAGCCTAAGCCTAGGGGTGCCCAGGCCTTAGGATAGAGGAGCCCTAGCCTTAGCCTAAGCCTATGGCTTCCCTAGCCTAAGCCTAGGGTTGCCCTAGCCTAAGCTTAGGGGTGCCCTAGCCTAACCCTAGCGGTGCCCTAGCCTTAGGCTAGGGGAGCACTAGCCTTAGCCTAAGCCTAGGGGTGCCCTAGCCTAAGCCTAGGGGTGCCCTAGCCTAAGCCAAGGGGTGCCCTAGCCTTAGACTAAGCCTAGGAGTGCCATAGCCTAAGCCAAGGGGTGCCCAGGCCTTAGGCTAGAGGAGCCCTAGCCTTAGCCTAAGCCTAGGGGTGCCCTAGCCTAAGCCTATGGCTGCCCTAGCCTAAGCCGAGGGGTGCCCTACCCTAAGCCTAGGGGTGCCCTACACTAAGCCCAGGGGTGCCCTAGCATAAGCCTAGGCTTGCCCTAGCCTTAGGCTAGCTG
The DNA here is from genome assembly GCF_050624435.1 of Tenrec ecaudatus. NCBI lineage: Eukaryota > Metazoa > Chordata > Mammalia > Afrosoricida > Tenrecidae > Tenrec > Tenrec ecaudatus. The sequence goes on along the minus strand of NW_027459448.1, from coordinate 875,007 downwards.
AGCCCTAGCCTAAGCCTAAGCCTAGGGGTGCCCTTGCCTAAGCCTAGGGGTGCCCTAGCCTAAGCCTAGGGGTGCCATAGCCTTAGGCTAGAGGAGCCCTAGCCTTAGCCTAAGCCTTGGGGTGCCCTAGCCTAAGCCAAGGGGTGCGCTAGCCTTAGACTAAGCCTAGGGGTGCCCTAGCCTAAGCCTAGGGGTGCCCAGGCCTTAGGCTAGAGGAGCCCTAGCCTTAGCCTAAGCCTATGGCTGCCCTAGCCTAAGCCTAGGGGTGCCCTAGCCTAAGCCTAGGGATGCCCTAGCCTAACCCTTGTGGTGCCCTAGCCTTAGACTAGGGGAACACTAGCCTTAGCAGAAGCCTAGGGGTGCCCTAGATTAAGCCTTGGCGTGCCCTATCCTAAGCCGAGGGGTGCCCTACCCTAAGCCTATGGGTGCCCTACCCTAAGCCCAGGGATGCCCTAGCATAAGCCTAGGCTTGCCCTAGCCTTAGGTTAGCTGAGCCCTAGCCTAAGCCTAAGCCTAGGGGTGCCCTTGCCTAAGCCTAGGGGTGACCTAGCCTAAGCCTAGGGGTGCCATAGCCTTAGGCTAGAGTAGCCCTAGCCTTAGCCTAAGCCTTGGGGTGCCCTAGCCTAAGCCTAGGGGTGCCCTAGCGTTAGGCTAGGCGATCCCTAGCCTTAGCTTAAGCCTAGGGGTGCCCTAGCCTAAGCCTAGGGTTGCCCTACCCTAAGCCTAGGGGTGCCCTAAGCTAAGCCTAGGGGTGCCCTAGCCTTAGGCTAGTTGAGCCCTAACCTTAGCCTAAGCCTAGGGGTGCCCTAGCCTAAGCCTAGGGGTGCCCTATACTAAGCCTATGGGTGCCCTAGCCTAAGCTTAGGGGGCCCTAGCCTAAGCCTAAGGGTGCCCTAGCCTACACCTAGTGGTGCCCTAGCCTTAGGCTAGGGGAGCCCTAGCCTTAGCCTAAGCCTAGGGGTGCCCTAGACTAAGCCTTGGGGTGCCCTAGCCTAAGCTTAGGGGTGCCCTAGCCTAAGCCTAGGGGTCCCTAGCCTAAGCCTAGGGGTGCCCAAGGGTTAGGCTAGGGGAGCCCTAGCTTTAGCCTAATCCTAGGGGTGCCCTAGCCTAAGCCTAGGAGTGCCCTAGCCAAAGCCTAGGGGTGCCCTAGCCTTTGGATAGGGGAGACCTAGCCTTAGCCAAAGCCTACTGGTGCCCTAGGTTAAGCCTAGGGGTGCCCTAGCCTTAGCCTAAGCCGAGGGGTGCCCTAGCCTCAGCCTAGGGGTGCCCTAGCCTCAGCCTAGGGGTGCCCTAGCCTAAGCCTAGGAGTGCCCTAGCCTACGCCTAGGGTGCCCTTGCCTAAGCGTATGGATGCCTTAGCCTAAGCCTAGGGGTCCCCTAGCCTTAGCCTAAGCCTAGGGTGCCCTAGCCTAAGCCTAGGTGTGCCCTAGCCTAAGCCTAGGTGTGCCCTAGCCTAAGCCTAGTGGTGCCCTAGCCTTTGGCTAGGGGAGCCCTAGCCTTAGCCTAAGCCTAGGGGTGCCCTAGCCTAAGACTATGGGTGCCCTAGCCTAATTTAGGGGTGCCCTAGCCTAAGCCTAGGGGTCCCTAGCGTAAGCCTAGGGGTGCCCTAGGGTTAGGCTAGGGGGAGCCCTAGCCTTAGCCTAAGTCTACGGGTGCCCTAGTTTAAGCCTAGGGGTGCCCTAGCCTTAGGCTATTGGAGCCCTAGCCTTAGCCTAAGCCTATGGGTGCCCTAGCTTCAGCCTAGGGGTGCCCTAGCCTAAGCCTAGGAATGCCCTAGCCTAAGCCTAGGGGTACCCTAGCCTAAGCCTAGTGGTTCCTTAGCCTAAGCCTAGGGGTTACCTAGCCTTAGCCTAAGCCTAGGGGTGCCCTTGCCTAAGCCTAGGGGTGCCCTAGCCTAAGCCTAGGTGTGCCCTAGCCTAAGCCTAGGGGTGCCCTAGCCTAAGCCTAGGGGTGCCCTAGCCTAAGCCTAGGGGTGCTCAGGCCTTAGGATAGAGGAGCCCTAATTTTAGCCTAAGCGTATGGCTGCATTAGCCTAAGCCTAGGTGTGCCCTAGCCTAAGACCATGGGTGCCCTAGCCTAATTTAGGGGTGCCCTAATCTAAGCCTAAGGGTCCCTAGCGTAAGCCTAGGGGTGCCCAAGGGTTAGGTTAGGGGGAGCCCTAGCCTTAGCCTAAGTCTACGGGTGCCCTAGTTTAAGCCTAGGGGTGCCCTAGCCTTAGGCTATTGGAGCCCTAGCCTTAGCCTAAGCCTATGGGTGCCCTAGCTTCAGCCTAGGGGTGCCCTAGCCTAAGCCTAGGAATGCCCTAGCCTAAGCCTAGGGGTACCCTAGCCTAAGCCTAGTGGTTCCTTAGCCTAAGCCTAGGGGTTACCTAGCCTTAGCCTAAGCCTAGGGGTGCCCTTGCCTAAGCCTAGGGGTGCCCAACCTAAGCCTAGTGGTGCCTTAGCCTAAGCCTAGGGGTGACCTAGCCTTAGCCTAAGCCTAGGGGTGCCCTAGCCTAAGCCTAGGGGTGCCCTAGCCTAAGCCTAGTGGTGCCTTAGCCTAAGCCTAGGGGTGACCTAGCCCTAGCCTAAGCCTAGTGGTGCCCTAGCCTTTGGCTAGGGGAGCCCTAGCCTTAGCCTAAGCCTAGGGGTGCCCTAGCCTAAGACTATGGGTGCCCTAGCCTAATTTAGGGGTGCCCTAGCCTAAGCCTAGGGGTCCCTAGCGTAAGCCTAGGGGTGCCCTAGGGTTAGGCTAGGGGGAGCCCTAGCCTTAGCCTAAGTCTACGGGTGCCCTAGTTTAAGCCTAGGGGTGCCCTAGCCTTAGGCTATTGGAGCCCTAGCCTTAGCCTAAGCCTATGGGTGCCCTAGCTTCAGCCTAGGGGTGCCCTAGCCTAAGCCTAGGAATGCCCTAGCCTAAGCCTAGGGGTACCCTAGCCTAAGCCTAGTGGTTCCTTAGCCTAAGCCTAGGGGTTACCTAGCCTTAGCCTAAGCCTAGGGGTGCCCTTGCCTAAGCCTAGGGGTGCCCTAGCCTAAGCCTAGGTGTGCCCTAGCCTAAGCCTAGGGGTGCCCTAGCCTAAGCCTAGGGGTGCCCTAGCCTAAGCCTAGGGGTGCTCAGGCCTTAGGATAGAGGAGCCCTAATCTTAGCCTAAGCCTATGGCTGCATTAGCCTAAGCCTAGGGGTGCCCTAGCCTAAGACCATGGGTGCCCTAGCCTAATTTAGGGGTGCCCTAATCTAAGCCTAAGGGTCCCTAGCGTAAGCCTAGGGGTGCCCTAGGGTTAGGTTAGGGGGAGCCCTTGCCTTAGCCTAAGTCTACGGGTGCCCTAGTTTAAGCCTAGGGGTGCCCTAGCCTTAGGCTATTGGAGCCCTAGCCTTAGCCTAAGCCTATGGGTGCCCTAGCTTCAGCGTAGGGTTGCCCTAGCCTAAGCCTTGGAGTGCCCTAGCCTAAGCCTAGGGGTGCCCAACCTAAGCCTAGTGGTGCCTTAGCCTAAGCCTAGGGGTGACCTAGCCTTAGCCTAAGCCTAGGGGTGCCCTAGCCTAAGCCTAGGGGTGCCCTAGCCTAAGCCTAGTGGTGCCTTAGCCTAAGCCTAGGGGTGACCTAGCCTTAGCCTAAGCCTAGGGGTGCCTTAGCCTAAGCCTACGGGTGCCCTAACCTGTGGCTAGGGGAGCCGTAGCCTAAGCCTACGGATGCCCTTGCCTAAGCCTAGGGATGCCTTAGCCTAAGCCTAGGGGTCCCCTAGCCTTAGCCTAAGCCTAGGGGTGCCCTATCCTGAGCCTGAGGGTTCCCTCACCTTAGGCTAGGGGAGCCCTAGCCTTAGCCTAATCCTAGGGATGCCGTAGCCTAAGCCTATGGATGCCCTAGCCTGAGCCTAGGGGAGCCCTAGCCTTAGGCTAGGGGAGCCCTAGCCTTGGCCTAAGCCTAGGGGTGCCCTAGCCTAAGGCTAAGGGTGCCCTTGCCTAAGCCTAAGGGTGCTCTAGACTAAGCCTAGGGGTGCCCTAGCCTTAGGCTAGGCGAGACCTAGCCTTAACCTAAGCATAGGGCTTCCCTAGCCTAAGCCTAGGGTGCCATAGCCTAACCCTAGGGGTGCCCTAGCCTTAGGCTAGGGGAGCACTAGCCTTAGCCTAAGCCTAGGGGTGTCCTAGCCTAAGCCTAGGGGTGCCCTATCCTAAGCCTGGGGGTGCCCTAGCCTAAGCCTAAGGGTGCCCTAGCCTAGGCCTAGTGGTGCCCTAGCCTTAGGCTAGGGGAGCCCTAGCTTTAGCCTAAGCCTAGGGGTGACCTAGCCTAAGCCTTGGGGTGCCCTAATCTAAGCTTAGGGGTGCCCTAGCCTAAGCCTAGGGGTCCCTAGCCTAAGCCTAGGTGTGCCCTAAGGTTAGGCTAGTGGAGCCCTAGCCTTAGCCTAATCCTAGGGTTGCCCTAGCCTAAGCCTAGGAGTGCCCTAGCCAAAGCCTAGGGGTGCCCTAGCCTTAGGATAGGGGAGACCTAGCCTTAGCCTAAGCCTACTGGTGCCCTAGCTTAAGCCTAGGGGTGCCCTAGCCTTAGGCTAGGGGAGTCCTAGCCTTAGCCTAAGCCTATGGGTGCCCTAGCCTCAGCCTCGGGGTGCCCTAGCCTCAGCCTAGGGGTGCCCTAGCCTAAGCCTAGGAGTGCCCTAGCGTAAGCCTAGGGGTGCCCTAGCCTAAGACTAGTGGTGCCTTAGACTAAGCCTAGGGGTGACCTAGTCTTAGCCTAACCCTTGGGGTGCCCTAGCCTAAGCCTAAGGGTGCCCTAACATAAGCCTAGGGTGCCCTTGCCTAAGACTAGGGACGCCTTAGCCTAAGCCTAGGGGTCCCCAAGCCTTAGCCTAAGCCTAGGGTGCCCTAGCCTAAGCCTAGGGGTGCCCTAGCCTAAGCCTAGGAGTGCCCTATCTTAAGCCTAGTGGTGCCCTAGCCTTAGGCTAGGGGAGCCCTAGCCTTAGCCTAAGCCTAGGGGTGCCCTAGCCTAATTTAGGGGTGCCCTAGTCTAAGCCTAGGGGTCCCCTAGCGTAAGCCTAGGTGTGCCCTAGGGTTAGGCTAGGGGAGCCCTAGCCTTAGCCTAAGTCTACGGGTGCCCTAGTTTAAGCCTAGGGGTGCCCTAGCCTAAGCCTAGGGGTGCCCTAGCCTTAGGCTATTGGAGCCCTAGCCTTAGCCAAAGCCTATGGGTGCCCTAGCTTCAGCCTAGGGGTGCCCTAGCCTAAGCCTAGGAGTGGACTAGCCTAAGCCTAGGGGTGCCCTAGCCTAAGCCTAGTGGTGCCTTAGCCTAAGCCTAGGGGTGACCTAGCCTTAGCCTAAGCCTAGGGGTGCCCTAGCCTAAGCCTAGGGGTGCCCTAGGCTAAGCCTAGTGGTGCCTTAGCCTAAGCCTAGGGGTGACCTAGCCTTAGCCTTAGCCTAGGGGTGCCTTAGCCTAAGCCTAGGGGTCTCCTAGCCTTAGCCTAAGCATAGGGGTGCCCTAGCCTAAGCCTAGGAGTGCCCTAGCCTAAGCCTAGGGGTGCCCTAGCCTAAGTCAAGGGGTGCCCTAGCCTAAGCCTAGGGGTGCCCAGGCCTTAGGATAGAGGAGCCCTAGCCTTAGCCTAAGCCTATGGCTGCCCTAGCCTAAGCCTATGGCTGCCCTAGCCTAAGCCTAGGGTGCCCTAGCCTAACCCTAGGGGTACCCTAGCCTTAGCCTAGGGGAGCACTAGCCCTAGCCTAAGCCTAGTGGTGCCCTAGCCTAAGCCTAGGTGTGCCCTAGCCTAAGCTTAGGGGGGCCCTACCCTAAGCCTAGGGGTGCCCTAGCCTAAGCCTAGGCTTGCCCTAGCCTTAGGCTAGCTGAGCCCTAACCTAAGCCTAAGCCTATGGCTGCCCTAGCCTAACCCTAGGGTTACCCTAGCCTAAGCCTAGGGATGCCCTAGCCTAAGCCTAGGGGTGCCCTAGCCTAAGCCTAGGGGTGCCCTAGCCTAAGCCTAGGGGTGCCCTAGCGTAAGCCTAGGGGTGCCCTAGCCTAAGCCTTGGGGTGCCCAGGCCTTAGGATAGAGGAGCCCTAGCCTTAGCCTAAGCCTATGGCTTCCCTAGCCTAAGCCTAGGGTTGCCCTAGCCTAAGCTTAGGGGTGCCCTAGCCTAACCCTAGGGGTGCCCAAGCCTTAGGCTAGGGGAGCACTAGCCTTAGCCTAAGCCTAGGGGTGCCCTAGCCTAAGCCTAGGGGTGCCCTAGCCTAAGCCTAGGGGTGCCCTAGCCTAAGCCTAGTGGTGCCTTAGCCTAAGCCTAGGGGTGACCTAGCCCTAGCCTAAGCCTAGTGGTGCCCTAGCCTTTGGCTAGGGGAGCCCTAGCCTTAGCCTAAGCCTAGGGGTGCCCTAGCCTAAGACTATGGGTGCCCTAGCCTAATTTAGGGGTGCCCTAGCCTAAGCCTAGGGGTCCCTAGCGTAAGCCTAGGGGTGCCCTAGGGTTAGGCTAGGGGGAGCCCTAGCCTTAGCCTAAGTCTACGGGTGCCCTAGTTTAAGCCTAGGGGTGCCCTAGCCTTAGGCTATTGGAGCCCTAGCCTTAGCCTAAGCCTATGGGTGCCCTAGCTTCAGCCTAGGGGTGCCCTAGCCTAAGCCTAGGAATGCCCTAGCCTAAGCCTAGGGGTACCCTAGCCTAAGCCTAGTGGTTCCTTAGCCTAAGCCTAGGGGTTACCTAGCCTTAGCCTAAGCCTAGGGGTGCCCTTGCCTAAGCCTAGGGGTGCCCTAGCCTAAGCCTAGGTGTGCCCTAGCCTAAGCCTAGGGGTGCCCTAGCCTAAGCCTAGGGGTGCCCTAGCCTAAGCCTAGGGGTGCTCAGGCCTTAGGATAGAGGAGCCCTAATCTTAGCCTAAGCCTATGGCTGCATTAGCCTAAGCCTAGGGGTGCCCTAGCCTAAGACCATGGGTGCCCTAGCCTAATTTAGGGGTGCCCTAATCTAAGCCTAAGGGTCCCTAGCGTAAGCCTAGGGGTGCCCTAGGGTTAGGTTAGGGGGAGCCCTAGCCTTAGCCTAAGTCTACGGGTGCCCTAGTTTAAGCCTAGGGGTGCCCTAGCCTTAGGCTATTGGAGCCCTAGCCTTAGCCTAAGCCTATGGGTGCCCTAGCTTCAGCGTAGGGTTGCCCTAGCCTAAGCCTAGGAGTGCCCTAGCCTAAGCCTAGGGGTGCCCAACCTAAGCCTAGTGGTGCCTTAGCCTAAGCCTAGGGGTGACCTAGCCTTAGCCTAAGCCTAGGGGTGCCCTAGCCTAAGCCTAGGGGTGCCCTAGCCTAAGCCTAGTGGTGCCTTAGCCTAAGCCTAGGGGTGACCTAGCCTTAGCCTAAGCCTAGGGGTGCCTTAGCCTAAGCCTACGGGTGCCCTAACCTGTGGCTAGGGGAGCCGTAGCCTAAGCCTACGGATGCCCTTGCCTAAGCCTAGGGATGCCTTAGCCTAAGCCTAGGGGTCCCCTAGCCTTAGCCTAAGCCTAGGGGTGCCCTATCCTGAGCCTGAGGGTTCCCTCACCTTAGGCTAGGGGAGCCCTAGCCTTAGCCTAATCCTAGGGATGCCGTAGCCTAAGCCTATGGATGCCCTAGCCTGAGCCTAGGGGAGCCCTAGCCTTAGGCTAGGGGAGCCCTAGCCTTGGCCTAAGCCTAGGGGTGCCCTAGCCTAAGGCTAAGGGTGCCCTTGCCTAAGCCTAAGGGTGCTCTAGACTAAGCCTAGGGGTGCCCTAGCCTTAGGCTAGGCGAGACCTAGCCTTAACCTAAGCATAGGGCTTCCCTAGCCTAAGCCTAGGGTGCCATAGCCTAACCCTAGGGGTGCCCTAGCCTTAGGCTAGGGGAGCACTAGCCTTAGCCTAAGCCTAGGGGTGTCCTAGCCTAAGCCTAGGGGTGCCCTATCCTAAGCCTGGGGGTGCCCTAGCCTAAGCCTAAGGGTGCCCTAGCCTAGGCCTAGTGGTGCCCTAGCCTTAGGCTAGGGGAGCCCTAGCTTTAGCCTAAGCCTAGGGGTGACCTAGCCTAAGCCTTGGGGTGCCCTAATCTAAGCTTAGGGGTGCCCTAGCCTAAGCCTAGGGGTCCCTAGCCTAAGCCTAGGTGTGCCCTAAGGTTAGGCTAGTGGAGCCCTAGCCTTAGCCTAATCCTAGGGTTGCCCTAGCCTAAGCCTAGGAGTGCCCTAGCCAAAGCCTAGGGGTGCCCTAGCCTTAGGATAGGGGAGACCTAGCCTTAGCCTAAGCCTACTGGTGCCCTAGCTTAAGCCTAGGGGTGCCCTAGCCTTAGGCTAGGGGAGTCCTAGCCTTAGCCTAAGCCTATGGGTGCCCTAGCCTCAGCCTCGGGGTGCCCTAGCCTCAGCCTAGGGGTGCCCTAGCCTAAGCCTAGGAGTGCCCTAGCGTAAGCCTAGGGGTGCCCTAGCCTAAGACTAGTGGTGCCTTAGACTAAGCCTAGGGGTGACCTAGTCTTAGCCTAAGCCTTGGGGTGCCCTAGCCTAAGCCTAAGGGTGCCCTAACATAAGCCTAGGGTGCCCTTGCCTAAGACTAGGGACGCCTTAGCCTAAGCCTAGGGGTCCCCAAGCCTTAGCCTAAGCCTAGGGTGCCCTAGCCTAAGCCTAGGGGTGCCCTAGCCTAAGCCTAGGAGTGCCCTATCTTAAGCCTAGTGGTGCCCTAGCCTTAGGCTAGGGGAGCCCTAGCCTTAGCCTAAGCCTAGGGGTGCCCTAGCCTAATTTAGGGGTGCCCTAGTCTAAGCCTAGGGGTCCCCTAGCGTAAGCCTAGGTGTGCCCTAGGGTTAGGCTAGGGGAGCCCTAGCCTTAGCCTAAGTCTACGGGTGCCCTAGTTTAAGCCTAGGGGTGCCCTAGCCTAAGCCTAGGGGTGCCCTAGCCTTAGGCTATTGGAGCCCTAGCCTTAGCCAAAGCCTATGGGTGCCCTAGCTTCAGCCTAGGGGTGCCCTAGCCTAAGCCTAGGAGTGGACTAGCCTAAGCCTAGGGGTGCCCTAGCCTAAGCCTAGTGGTGCCTTAGCCTAAGCCTAGGGGTGACCTAGCCTTAGCCTAAGCCTAGGGGTGCCCTAGCCTAAGCCTAGGGGTGCCCTAGGCTAAGCCTAGTGGTGCCTTAGCCTAAGCCTAGGGGTGACCTAGCCTTAGCCTTAGCCTAGGGGTGCCTTAGCCTAAGCCTAGGGGTCTCCTAGCCTTAGCCTAAGCATAGGGGTGCCCTAGCCTAAGCCTAGGAGTGCCCTAGCCTAAGCCTAGGGGTGCCCTAGCCTAAGTCAAGGGGTGCCCTAGCCTAAGCCTAGGGGTGCCCAGGCCTTAGGATAGAGGAGCCCTAGCCTTAGCCTAAGCCTATGGCTGCCCTAGCCTAAGCCTATGGCTGCCCTAGCCTAAGCCTAGGGTGCCCTAGCCTAACCCTAGGGGTACCCTAGCCTTAGCCTAGGGGAGCACTAGCCCTAGCCTAAGCCTAGTGGTGCCCTAGCCTAAGCCTAGGTGTGCCCTAGCCTAAGCCTAGGGGGGCCCTACCCTAAGCCTAGGGGTGCCCTAGCCTAAGCCTAGGCTTGCCCTAGCCTTAGGCTAGCTGAGCCCTAACCTAAGCCTAAGCCTATGGCTGCCCTAGCCTAACCCTAGGGTTACCCTAGCCTAAGCCTAGGGATGCCCTAGCCTAAGCCTAGGGGTGCCCTAGCCTAAGCCTAGGGGTGCCCTAGCCTAAGCCTAGGGGTGCCCTAGCGTAAGCCTAGGGGTGCCCTAGCCTAAGCCTAGGGGTGCCCAGGCCTTAGGATAGAGGAGCCCTAGCCTTAGCCTAAGCCTATGGCTTCCCTAGCCTAAGCCTAGGGTTGCCCTAGCCTAAGCTTAGGGGTGCCCTAGCCTAACCCTAGGGGTGCCCTAGCCTTAGGCTAGGGGAGCACTAGCCTTAGCCTAAGCCTAGGGGTGCCCTAGCCTAAGCCTAGGGGTGCCCTAGTCTAAGCCAAGGGGTGCCCTAGCCTTAGACTAAGCCTAGGAGTGCCATAGCCTAAGCCAAGGGGTGCCCAGGCCTTAGGCTAGAGGAGCCCTAGCCTTAGCCTAAGCCTAGGGGTGCCCTAGCCTAAGCCTATGGCTGCCCTAGCCTAAGCCGAGGGGTGCCCTACCCTAAGCCTAGGGGTGCCCTACCCTAAGCCCAGGGGTGCCCTAGCATAAGCCTATTCTTGCCCTAGCCTTAGGCTAGCTGAGCCCTAGCTTAAGCCTAAGCCTAGGGGTGCCCTTGCCTAAGCCTAGGGGTGCCCTAGCCTAAGCCTAGGGGTGCCATAGCCTTAGGCTAGAGGAGCACTAGCCTTAGCCTAAGCCTTGGGGTGCCCTAGCCTAAGCCAAGGGGTCGATAGCCTTAGACTAAGCCTAGGGGTGCCCTAGCCTAAGCCTAGGGGTGCCCAGGCCTTAGGCTAGAGGAGCTCTAGCCTTAGCCTAAGCCTATGGCTGCCCTAGCCTAAGCCTAGGGGTGCCCTAGCCTAAGCCTAGGGATGCCCTAGCCTAACCCTTGTGGTGCCCTAGCCTTAGACTAGGGGAACACTAGCCTTAGCAGAAGCCTAGGGGTGCCCTAGATTAAGCCTTGGCGTGCCCTATCCTAAGCCGAGGGGTGCCCTACCCTAAGCCTATGGGTGCCCTACCCTAAGCCCAGGGATGCCCTAGCATAAGCCTAGGCTTGCCCTAGCCTTAGGCTAGCTGAGCCCTAGCCTTAGCCTAAGCCTAGGGGTGCCCTTGCCTAAGCCTAGGGGTGACCTAGCCTAAGCCTAGGGGTGCCCTAGCCTTAGGCTAGAGTAGCTCTAGCCTTAGCCTAAGCCTTGGGGTGCCCTAGCCTAAGCCTAGGGGTGCCCTAGCGTTAGGCTAGGCGATCCCTAGCCTTAGCTTAAGCCTAGGGGTGCCCTAGCCTAAGCCTAGGGGTTCCCTACCCTAAGCCTAGGGGTGCCCTAAGCTAAGCCTAGGGGTACCCTAGCCTTAGGCTAGCTGAGCCCTAACCTTAGCCTAAGCCTAGGGGTGCCCTAGCCTAAGCCTAGGGGTGCCCTATACTAAGCCTAGGGGTGCCCTAGCGTAAGCTTAGGGGGCCCTAGCCTAAGCCTAAGGGTGCCCTAGCCTAAACCTAGTGGTGCCCTAGCCATAGGCTAGGGGAGCCCTAGCCTAAGCCTAAGCCTAGGGGTGCCCTAGACTAAGCCTTGGGGTGCCCTAGCCTAAGCTTAGGGGTGCCCTAGCCTAAGCCTAGGGGTCCCTAGCCTAAGCCTAGGGGTGCCCAAGGGTTAGGCTAGGGGAGCCCTAGCCTTAGCCTAATCCTAGGGTTGCCCTAGCCTAAGCCTAGGAGTGCCCTAGCCAAAGCCTAGGGGTGCCCTAGCCTTTGGATAGGGGAGACCTAGCCTTAGCCAAAGCCTACTGGTGCCCTAGGTTAAGCCTAGGGGTGCCCTAGCCTTAGCCTAAGCCGAGGGGTGCCCTAGCCTCAGCCTAGGGGTGCCCTAGCCTCAGCCTAGGGGTGCCCTAGCCTCAGCCTAGGGGTGCCCTAGCCTAAGCCTAGGAGTGCCCTAGCCTACGCCTAGGGTGCCCTTGCCTAAGCGTATGGATGCCTTAGCCTAAGCCTAGGGGTCCCCTAGCCTTAGCCTAAGCCTAGGGTGCCCTAGCCTAAGCCTAGGTGTGCCCTAGCCTAAGCCTAGGTGTGCCCTAGCCTAAGCCTAGTGGTGCCCTAGCCTTTGGCTAGGGGAGCCCTAGCCTTAGCCTAAGCCTAGGGGTGCCCTAGCCTAAGACTATGGGTGCCCTAGCCTAATTTAGGGGTGCCCTAGCCTAAGCCTAGGGGTCCCTAGCGTAAGCCTAGGGGTGCCCTAGGGTTAGGCTAGGGGGAGCCCTAGCCTTAGCCTAAGTCTACGGGTGCCCTAGTTTAAGCCTAGGGGTGCCCTAGCCTTAGGCTATTGGAGCCCTAGCCTTAGCCTAAGCCTATGGGTGCCCTAGCTTCAGCCTAGGGGTGCCCTAGCCTAAGCCTAGGAATGCCCTAGCCTAAGCCTAGGGGTACCCTAGCCTAAGCCTAGTGGTTCCTTAGCCTAAGCCTAGGGGTTACCTAGCCTTAGCCTAAGCCTAGGGGTGCCCTTGCCTAAGCCTAGGGGTGCCCTAGCCTAAGCCTAGGTGTGCCCTAGCCTAAGCCTAGGGGTGCCCTAGCCTAAGCCTAGGGGTGCCCTAGCCTAAGCCTAGGGGTGCTCAGGCCTTAGGATAGAGGAGCCCTAATCTTAGCCTAAGCCTATGGCTGCATTAGCCTAAGCCTAGGGGTGCCCTAGCCTAAGACCATGGGTGCCCTAGCCTAATTTAGGGGTGCCCTAATCTAAGCCTAAGGGTCCCTAGCGTAAGCCTAGGGGTGCCCTAGGGTTAGGTTAGGGGGAGCCCTAGCCTTAGCCTAAGTCTACGGGTGCCCTAGTTTAAGCCTAGGGGTGCCCTAGCCTTAGGCTATTGGAGCCCTAGTCTTAGCCTAAGCCTATGGGTGCCCTAGCTTCAGCGTAGGGTTGCCCTAGCCTAAGCCTAGGAGTGCCCTAGCCTAAGCCTAGGGGTGCCCAACCTAAGCCTAGTGGTGTCTTAGCCTAAGACTAGGTGTGACCTAGCCTTAGCCTAAGCCTAGGGGTGCCCTAGCTTAAGCCTAGGGGTGCCCTAGCCTAAGCCTAGTGGTGCCTTAGCCTAAGCCTAGGGGTGACCTAGCCTTAGCCTAAGCCTAGGGGTGCCTTAGCCTAAGCCTAGGTGTCCCCTAGCCTTAGCCTAAGCCTAGGGGTGCCCTAGCCTAAGCCTAGGTGTGCCCTAGCCTAAGCCTAGGGGTGCCCTAGCCTAAGCCTAGTGGTGCCCTAGCCTAAGCCTAGGGGTGCTCAGGCCTTAGGATAGAGGAGCCCTAGCCTTGGCCTAAGCCTATGGCTGCCCTAGCCTAAGCCTAGGGTTGCCCTAGCCTAAGCCTAGGGGTGCCCTAGCCTAACCCTAGGGGTAACCTAGCCTTAGGCTAGGGGAGCACTAGCCTTAGCCGAAGCCTAGTGGTGCCCTAGCCTAAGCCTAGGTGTGCACTAGCCTAAGCCTAGGGGTGCCCTACCCTAAACCGAGGGGTGCCAAAGCCTAAGCCTAGGCTTGCCCTAGCCTTAGGCTAGCTGAGCCCTAACCTAAGCCTAAGCCTATGGCTGCCCTAGCCTAACCCTAGGGTTACCCTAGCCTAAGCCTAGGGATGCCCTAGCCTAAGCCTAGGGGTGGCCTAGCCTAAGCCTAGGGGTGCCCTAGCCTAAGCCTATGGCTTCCCTTGCCTAAGCCTAGGGTTGCCCTAGCCTAAGCTTAGGGGTGCCCTAGCCTAACCCTAGGGGTGCCCTAGCCTTAGGCTAGGGGAGCACTAGCCTTAGCCTAAGCCTAGGGGTGCCCTAGCCTAAGCCTCGAGGTGTCCTAGCCTAAGCAAAGGGGTGCCCTAGCCTTAGACTAAGCCTAGGAGTGCCATAGCCTAAGTCTAGGGGTGCCCAGGCCTTAGGCTAGAGAAGCCCTAGCCTTAGCCTAAGCCTATGGCTGCCCTAGCCTAAGCCTAGGGGTGCCCTAGCCTAAGCCTAGGGATGCCCTAGCCTAACCCTTGTGGTGCCCTAGCCTTAGGCTAGGGGAACACTAGCCTTAGCCTAAGCCTAGGGGTGCCCTAGATTAAGCCTAGGCGTGCCCTAGCCTAAGCCGAGGGGTGCCCTACCCTAAGCCTAGGGGTGCCCTACCCTAAGCCCAGGGGTGCCCTAGCATAAGCCTAGGCTTGCCCTAGCCTTAGGCTAGCTGAGCCCTAGCCTAAGCCTAAGCCTAGGGGTGCCCTTGCCTAAGCCTAGGGGTGCCCTAGCCTAAGCCTAGGGGTGCCATAGCCTTAGTCTAGAGGAGCCCTAGCCTTAGCCTAAGCCTTGGGGTGCCCTAGCCTAAGCCAAGGGGTGCGCTAGCCTTAGACTAAGCCTAGGGGTGCCCTAGCCTAAGCCTAGGGGTGCCAAGGCCTTAGGCTAGAGGAGCCCTAGCCTTAGCCTAAGCCTATGGCTTCCCTAGCCTAAGCCTAGGGGTGCGCTAGCCTAAGCCTAGGGATGCCCTAGCCTAACCCTTGTGGTGCCCTAGCCTTAGACTAGGGGAACACTAGCCTTAGCCGAAGCCTAGGGGTGCCTAGATTAAGCCTAGGCATACCCTATCCTAAGCCGAGGGATGCCCTACCCTAAGCCTATGGGTGCCCTACCCTAAGCCCAGGGGTGCCCTAGCATAAGCCTAGGCTTACCCTAGCCTTAGGCTAGCTGAGCCCTAGCCTAAGCCTAAGCCTAGGGGTGCCCTTGCCTAAGCCTAGGGGTGCCCTAGCCTAAGCCTAGGGGTGCCATAGCCTTAGGCTAGAGTAGCCGTAGCCTTAGCCTAAGCCTTGGGGTGCCCTAGCCTAAGCCTAGGGGTGCCCTAGCATTAGGCTAGGCGATCCCTAGCCTTAGCCTAAGCCTAGGGGTGCCCTAGCCTAAGCCTAGGGGTGCCCTACCCTAAGCCTAGGGGTGCCCTAAGCTAAGCCTAGGGGTGCCCTAGCCTTACGCTAGCTGAGCCCTAGCCTTAGCCTAAGCCTAGGGGTGCCCTAGCCTAAGCCTAGGGGTGCCCTATACTAAGCCTAGGGGTGCCCTAGCCTAAGCTTAGGGGGCCCTAGCCTAAGCCTAAGGGTGCCCTAGCCTACGCCTAGTGGTGTCCTAGCCTTAGGCTAGGGGAGCCCTAGCCTTAGCCTAAGCCTAGGGGTGCCCTAGCCTAAGCCTTGGGGTGCCCTAGCCTAAGCTTAGGGGTGCCCTAGCCTAAGCCTAGGGGTCCCTAGCCTAAGCCTAGGGGTGCCCTAGGGTTAGGCTAGGGGAGCCCTAGCCTTAGCCTTATCCTTGGGGTGCCCTAGCCTAAGCCTAGGAGTGCCCTAGCCAAAGCCTAGGGATGCCCTGGCCTTTGGATAGGGGAGACCTAGCCTTAGCCAAAGCCTACTGGTGCCCTAGCTTAAGCCTAGGGGTGCCCTAGCCTAAGCCTAGGGGTGCCCTAGCCTTAGGATAGGGGAGCCCTAGCCTTAGCCTAAGCCGAGAGGTGCCCTAGCCTCAGCCTAGGGGTGCCCTAGCCTCAGCCTAGGGGTGCCCTAGCCTAAGCCTAGGAGTGCCCTAGCCTACGCCTAAGGTGCCCTTGCCTAAGCTTAGGGATGCCTTAGCCTAAGCCTAGGGGTCCCCTAGCCTTAGCCTAAGCCTAGGGTGCCCTAGCCTAAGCCTAGGTGTGCCCTAGCCTAAGCCTAGGGGTGCCCTAGCCTAAGCCTTGTGGTGCCCTAGCCTTTGGCTAGGGGAGCCCTAGCCTTAGCCTAAGCCTAGGGGTGCCCTAGCCTAATTTAGGGGTGCCCTAGCCTAAGCCTAGGGGTCCCTAGCGTAAGCCTTGGGGTGCCCTAGGGTTAGGCTAGGGGGAGCCCTAGCCTTAGCCTAAGTCTACGGGTGCCCTAGTTTAAGCCTAGGGGTGCCCTAGCCTAAGCCTAGGAGTGCCCTAGCCTAAGCCTAGGGGTGCCCTAGCCTAAACCTAGTGGTGCCTTAGCCTAAGCCTAGGGGTTACCTAGCCTTAGCCTAAGCCTAGGGGTGCCCTTGCCTAAGCCTAGGGGTGCCCTAGCCTTAGCCTAGGGGTGCCGTATCCTAAGCCTAGGGGTCCCCTAGCCTTAGCCTAAGCCTAGGGTTGCCCTAGCCTAAGCCTAGGTGTGCCCTAGCCTAAGCCTAGGTGTGCCCTAGCCTAAGCCTAGGGGTGCCCTAGCCTAAGCCTAGGAGTGCCCTAGCCTAAGCCTAGGGGTGCTCAGGCCTTAGGATAGAGGAGCCCTAATCTTAGCCTAAGCCTATGGCTGCCCTAGCCTAAGCCTAGGGTTGCCCTAGCCTAAGCCTAGGGGTGCCCTAGCCTAACCCTAGGGGTACCCTAGCCTTAGGCTAGGGGAGCACTAGCCTTAGCCTAAGCTTAGGGGTGCCCTAGCCTATGCCTAGGCGTGCCCTAGCCTAAGCCTAGGGGTGCCCTTCCCTAAGCCTACGGGTGCCCTAGCCTAAGCCTAGGCTTGCCCTAGCCTTAGGCTAGCTGAGCCCTAGCCTAAGCCTAAGCCTAGGGGTGCACTAGCCTAAGCCTAGGGGTGCCCTAGCCTAAGCCTAGGGGTGCCCTAGCCTAAGCCTAGGGGTGCCCTAGCCTTAGGCTAGGAGTGCCCAGGCCTTAGGATAGAGGAGACCTAGCCTTAGCCTAAGCCTATGGCTGCCCTAGCCTAAGCCTATGGCTGCCCTAGCCTAAGCCTAGGGTTGCCCTAGCCTAAGCCTAGGGTTGCCCTAGCCTAAGCCTAGGGGTTCCCTAGCGTAAGCCTAGGGGTGCCGTAGCCTAAGCCTAGGGGTGCCCTAGCCTAACCCTAGGGGTGCCCAAGCCTTAGGATAGAGTAGCCCTAGCCTTAGCCTAAGCCTATGGCTGCCCTAGCCTAAGCCTAGGCGTGCCCTAGCCTAAGCCGAGGGGTGCCCTACCCTAAGCCTAGGGGTGCCCTACCCTAAGCCCATGGGTGCCCTAGCCTAACCTAGGCTTGCCCTAACCTTAGGCTAGAGGAGACCTAGCCTTAGCCTAAGCCTAGTGGTGCCCTAGCCTAAGACTAGGGGTGCCCTAGCCTAAGCCTAGGGTGCCCTAGCCTAAGCCTAGGGATGCCCTAGGGTTAGGCTAGGGGAGCCCTAGCCTTAGCCTAAGCCTAGGGGTGGCCTAGCCTAAGCCTAGGGGTGCCCTAGCCTAAGCCTAGGGGTGCCCAAGCCTTAGGCTAGGGGAGCCTTAGACTTACCATAAGCCTAGGGGTGCCTTAGTCTAAGCCTAGTGGTGCCCTATCCTAAGCCTAGTGGTGCCCTAGCCTAAGCCTAGGGGTGCCGTAGCCTTAGGCTATAGGAGCCCTAACCTTAGCCTAAGCCTAGGGGTGCCCTAGCCCAAGCCTAGGGGTGCCATAGCCTAAGCCTAGGGGTGCCCTTGCCTAAGCCTAGGGGAGCCATAGCCTTAGGCTAGAGGAGCCCTAGCCTTAGCCTAAGCCTAGGGGTGCCCTAGCCTAAGACTAGGGGTGCCCTAGCCTAAGCCTTGGGGTGCCCTAGCCTAAGCCTAGGGGTGCCCTAGCGTTAGGCTAGTTGATCCCTAGCCTTAGCCTAAGACTAGGGGTGCCCTAGCGTAAGCCTAGGGGTGCCCTACCCTAAGCCTAGGGGTGCCTTAACCTAAGCCTAGGGGTGCCCTAGCCTTAGGCTAGCTGAGCCCTAGCCTTAGCCTAAGCCTAGGGGTGCACTAGCCTAAGCCAAGGGGTGCCCTATCCTAAGCCTAGGGGTGCCCTAGCTTAAGCTTAGGGGGCCCTAGCCTAAGCCTAGGGGTGCCCTAGCCTAAGCCTTGGGGTGCCCTAGCCTAAGCCTAGGGGTGCCCTAGCGTTAGGCTAGGCGATCCCTAGCCTTAGCCTAAGCCTAGGGGTGCCCTAGCCTAAGCCTAGGGGTGCCCTACCCTAGCCTAGGGGTGCCTTAACCGAAGCCTAGGGGTGCCCTAGCCTTAGGCTAGCTGAGCCCTAGCCTTAGCCTAAGCCTAGGGGTGCCCTAGCCTAAGCCTAGGGGTGCCCTAGCCTAAGCTTAGGGGGCCCTATCCTAAGCCTAAGGGTGCCCTAGCCTACGCCTAGTGGTGCCCTAGGGTTAGGCTAGGGGAGCCCTAGCCTTAGCCTAATCCTAGGGGTGCCCTAGCCTAAGCCTAGGAGAGCCCTAGCCAAAGCCTAGGGGTGCCCTAGCCTTTGGATAGGGGAGACCTAGCCTTAGCCAAAGCCTACTGGTGCCCTAGCTTAAGCCTAGGGGTGCCCTAGCCTAAACCTAGGGGTGCCCTAGCCTTAGGCTAGGGGAGCCCTAGCCTTAGCCTAAGCCTAGGGGTGCTCTAGCCTCATCCTAGGGGTGCCTTAGCCTCAGACTAGGGGTGCCCTAGCCTAAGCCTAGGAGTGCCCTAACCAAAGCCTAGGGTGCCCTTGCCTAAGCCTAGGGATGCCTTAGCCTAAGCCTAGGGGTCCCCTAGCCTTAGCCTAAGCCTAGGGTGCCCTAGCCTAAGCCTAGGTGTGCCCTAGCCTAAGCCTAGGGGTGCCCTAGTCTAAGCCTAGTGGTGCCCTAGCCTTAGGCTAGGGGAGCCCTAGCCTTAGCCTAAGCCTAGGGGTGCCCTAACCTAAGACTATGGGTGCCCTAGCCTAAGCCTAGGGGTCCCCTAGCGTAAGCCTAGGGGTGCCCTAGGGTTAGGCTAGGGGGAGCCCTAGCCTTAGCCTAAGTCTCCGGGTGCCCTAGTTTAAGCCTAGGGGTGCCCTAGCCTAAGCCTAGGGGTGCCCTAGCCTTAGGCTATTGGAGCCCTAGCCTTAGCCTAAGCCTATGGTTGCCCTAGCTTCAGCCTTGGGGTGCCCTAGCCTAAGCCTAGGAGTGCCCTAGCCTAAACCTAGGGGTGCCCTAGCCTAAGCCTAGTGGTGCCTTAGCCTAAGCCTAGGGGTGACCTAGCCTTAGCCTAAGCCTAGGGGTGCCCTAGCCTAAGCCTAGGTGTGCCCTAGCCTAAGCCTAGTGGTGCCTTAGCCTAAGCCTAGGGGTGAAATAGCCTTAGCCTAAGCCTAGGGGTGCCTTAGCCTAAGCTTAAGGGTCCCCTAGCCTTAGTCTAAGCATAGGGGTGCCCTACCCAAGCCTAGGTGTGCCCGAGCCTAAGCCTAGGGGTGCCCTAGCCTAAGCCTAGGTGTGCCCTAGCCTAAGCCTTGGGGTGCCCTAGCCTAAGCCTATGGCTGCCCTAGCCTAAACCTAGGGTTGCCCTAGCCTAAGCCTAGGGGTGCCCTAGCCTAACACTAGGAGTGCCATAGCCTTAGGCTAGAGGAGCACTAGCCTTAGCCTAAGCCTTGGGGTGCCCTAGTCTAAGCCTAGGCGTGCCCTAGCCTAAGCCAAGGGGTGCCTTAGCCTAAGCCTAGGGGTGCCATAGCCTTAGGCTAGAGGAGCCCTAGCCTTAGCCTAAGCCTAGGGGTGCCCTAGCCTAAGCTTAGGGGTGCCCTAGCCTAAGCCTTGGGGTGCCCTAGCCTAAGCTTAGGGGAGCCCTAGGTTTAGTCTAGGGGAGCCCTAGCCTTAGCCTAAGCCTAGGGGTGCCCTAGCCTAAGCCTAGGGGTGCCCTAGCCTAAGCCTAGGATTGCCCTAGCATTAGGCTAGCTGAGCCCTAGCCTAAGCCTAAGCCTCGAGGTGCCCTAGCCGAAGCCTATTGGTGCCCTAGCCTAAGCCTAGGGGTGCCATAGCGTTAGGCTAGAGGAGCCCTAGCCTTAGCCTAAGCCTAGGGGTGTCCTAGCCTAAGACAAGGGGTGCCCTAGCCTAAGCTTAGGGGTGCCCTAACCTAAGCCTTGCGGTGACCTAGCCTAAGCCTAGGGGTGCCCTAGGGTTAGGCTAGGGGAGCCCTAGCCTTAGCCTAAGCCTAGGGGTGCCCTAGCCCAAGCCTTGGGGTGCCCTAGCCTAAGCCTTGGGGTGCCCTAGCCTAAGCCTAGGGGTGCCTTAGCCTAAGCTTAGGGGTGCCCTAGCCTAAGGCTAGGGGTGCCCTAGCCTTAGTCAAGTGGAGTCCTAGCCTTCGCCTAAGCCTAAGGGTGCCCTTTCCTAAGCCTATGTGCCCTAGCCTAAGCCGAAGGTGCCCTACCCTTCGCCTAGAGGTGCCCTAGCCTAAGCCTAGGGGTGCCCTAGCCTAAGCCTAGGCTTGCCCTAGCCTTAGGCTAGCTGAGCCCTAGCCTAAGCCTAAGACTTGGGGTGCCCTAGCCTAAGCCTAGGGGTGCTATAGCCTTAGGCTAGAGGAGCCCTAGCCTTAGCCTAAGCTTAGGGGTGCCGTAGCCTAAGAATACGAGTGCCCTAGCCTAAGCTTAGGGGTGCCCTAGCCTAAGCCTTGGGGTGCCCTAGCCTAAGCCTAGGGGTGCCCTATGGTTAGGCTAGGGGAGCCCCAGCCTTAGCCTAAGCCTAGGGGTTCCCTAGTCTAAGCCTAGGGGTGCCCTAGCCTAAGCCTAGGGGTGCCCTAGCCTAAGCCTAGGGGTGCCCTAGCCCAAGCCTAGTTGTGCCCTAGCCTAAGCCGAGGGGTGCCCTACCCTAAGCCTGGGGGTGCCTTACCCTAGGCCTAGGGGTGCCCTAGCCTAAGCCTAGGTTTGCCCCAGCCTTAGGCTAGCTGAGCCCTAGCCTAAGTCTAAGCCTAGGGGTGCCCTAGCCTAAGCCTAGGGGTGCCCTAGCCTAAGCCTACGGGTGCCATAGCCTTAGGCTAGAGGAGCCCTTGCCTTAGACTAAGCCTAGGGGTGCCCTAGCCTAAGACTATGGGTGCCCTAGCCTAAGCTTAGGGGTGCCCTAGCCTAAGCCTTGGGGTGCCCGAGCCTAAGCTTAGGGTTGCCCTAGGGTTAGTCTAGGGGAGCCCTAGCCTTAGCCTAAGCCTAGGGGTCCACTAGCCTAAGCCTAGGGGTGCCCTAGCCTAAGCCTAGGATTGCCCTAGCCTTAGGCTAGCTGAGCCCTAGCCTAAGCCTAAGCCTAGAGGTGCCCTAGCCTAAGCCTATGGGTGCCGTAGCCTAAGCCTAGGGGTGCCATAGCCTTAGGCTAGAGGACACCTAGCCTTAGCCTAAGCCTAGGGGTGTGCGAGCCTAAGACTAGGGGTGACTTAGCCTAAGCTTAGGGGTGCCCTAGCCTAAGCCTTGCGGTGACCTAGCCTAAGCCTAGGGGTGCCCTAGGGTTAGCCTAGGGGAGCCCTAGCCTTAGCCTAAGCCTAGGGGTGCCCTAGCCTAAGCCTAGGAGTGCCCTAGCCTAAGCCTAGGGCAGCCCTAGCCTTAGGCTAGGGGAGCCCTAACCTTAGCCTAAGCCTAGGGGTGCCCTAGCCTAAGCCAAGTGGTGCCCTATCCTAAGCCTAGGGGTGCCCTAGCCTAAGCCTAGGGGTGCCCTAGCCTTAGGCTAGGGGAGCCCTAACCTCAGCCTAAGCCTAGGGGTGCCCTAGCCCAAGCCTAGGGGTGCCCTAGCCTAAGCCAAGGGGTGCCTTAGCCTAAGCCTAGAGGTGCCCTAGCCTAAGGCTAGGGGTGCCCTCGCCTTCGTCTAGTGGAGCCCTAGCCTTAGGCTAGCTGAGCCCTAGCCTAAGCCTAAGACTTGGGGTGCCCTAGCCTACGAATAGGGGTGCCCTAGCCTAAGCTTAGGGGTGCCCTAGCTTAAGCCTTGGGGTGCCCTAGCCTAAGCCTAGGGGATTCCCTAGCCTAAGACTAGGGGTGCCCTAGCCCAAGCCTAGTTGTGCCCTAGCCTAAGTCGAGGGGTGCCCTACCCTAAGCCTAGGGGTGCCCTACACTAGGCCTAGGGGTGCCCTAGCCTACGCCTAGGCTTGCCCTAGCCTTAGGCTAGCTGAGCCCTAGCCTAAGTCAAAGCCTAGGGGTGCCCTAGCCTAAGCCTAGGGGTGCCCTAGCCTAAGCCCACGGGTGTCATAGCCTTAGGCTAGAGGAGCCCTAGCCTTAGCCTAAGCCTAGGGGTGCCCTAGCCTAAGACTAGTGGTGCCCTAGCCTAAGCCTAGGGGTGCCCTAGCCTAAGCCCACAGGTGCCAATGCCTTAGGCTAGAGGAGCCCTAGCCTTAGCCTAAGCCTAGGGGTGCCCTAGCCTAAGACTAGGGGTGCCCTAGCCTAAGCTTAGGGGTGCCCTAGCCTAAGCCTTGGGGTGCCCTAGCCTAAGCCTAGGGGTGCCTTAGCCTAAGCCTAGGGGTGCCCTAGCCTAAGCCTAGGAGTGCCCTAAGCAAAGCCTAGGGTGCCCTTGCCTAAGCCTAGGGATGCCTTAGCCTAAGCCTAGGGGTCCCCTAGCCTTAGCCTAAGCCTAGGGTGCCCTAGCCTCAGCCTAGGGGTGCCCTAGTCTAAGCTTAGTGGTGCCCTAGCCTTAGGTTAGGGGAGCCCTAGCTTTAGCCTAAGCCTAGGGGTGCCCTAACCTAAGACTATGGGTGCCCTAGCCTATTTTAGGGGTGCCCTAGCCTAAGCCTAGGGGTTCCCTAGCGTAAGCCTAGGGGTGCCCTAGGGTTAGGCTAGGGGGAGCCCTAGCCTTAGCCTAAGTCTAAGGGTGCCCTATTTTAAGCCTAGAGGTGCCCTAACCTAAGCCTAGGGGTGCCCTAGCCTTAGGCTATTGGAGCCCTAGCCTTAGCCTAAGCCTATGGGTGCCCTAGCTTCAGCCTAGGGGTGCCCTAGCCTAAGCCTAGGAGTGCCCTAGCCTAAACCTAGGGGTGCCCTAGCCTAAGCCTAGTGGTGCCTTAGCCTTAGCCTAGGGGTGACCTAGCCTTAGCCTAAGCCTAGGGGTGCCCTAGCCTAAGCCTAGGGGTGCCCTAGCCTAAGCCTAGTGGTGCCTTAGCCTAAGCCTAGGGGTGAAATAGCCTTAGCCTAAGCTTAGGGGTGCCTTAGCCTAAGCCTAGAGGTCCCCTAGCCTTAGCCTAAGCATAGGGGTGCCCTAGCCTAAGCCTAGGTGTGCCCTAGCCTAAGCCTAGGGGTGCCCTAGCCTAAGCCCAGGTGTGCCCTAGCCTAAGCCTTGGGGTGCCCTAGCCTAAGCCTATGGCTGCCCAAGCCTAAAGCTAGGGTTGCCCTAGCCTAAGCCTAGGGGTGTCCTAGCCTTAGGCTAGGGGAGCCCTAACCTTAGCCTAAGCCTAGGGGTGCCCTTGCCCAAGCCTAGGGGTGCCCTAGCCTAAGCCTAGGGGTGCCTTAGCCTAAGCCTAGGGGTGCCCTAGCCTAACCCTAGGGGTGCCATAGCCTTAGGGTAGAGGAGCACTAGCCTTAGCCTAAGCCTTGGGGTGCCCTAGTCTAAGCCTAGGCGTGCCCTAGCCTAAGCCTAGTGGTGCCCTATCCTAAGCCTAGGGGTGCCCTAGCCTAAGCCTAGGGGTGTCCTAGCCTTAGGCCAGGGGAGTCCTAACCTTAGCCTAAGCCTAGGGGTGCCCTAGCCCAAGCCTAGGGGTGCCCTAGCCTAAGCCAAGGGGTGCCTTAGCCTAAGCCTAGGGGTGCCCTTGCCTAAGGCTTGTGGAGCCCTAGCCTTAGGCTAGCTTAGCCCTAGCCTAAGCCTAAGACTTGGGGTGCCCTAGCCTAAGCCTAGGGGTGCCCTAGCCTAAGCCTAGGGGTGCCATAGCCTTAGGCTAGAGGAGCCCTAGCCTTAGCCTAAGCCTAGGGGTGCCCTAGCCTAAGAATAGGGGTGCCCTAGCCTAAGCTTAGGGGTGCCCTAGCCTAAGCCTTGGGGTGCCCTACCCTAAGCTTAGGGGAGCCCTAGGGTTAGTCTAGGGGAGCCCTAGCCTTAGCCTAAGCCTAGGGGTGCCCTATCCTAAGCCTAGGATTGCCCTAGCCTTAGGCTAGCTGAGCCCTAGCCTAAGCCTAAGCCTCGAGGTGCCCTAGCCTAAGCCTATGGGTGCCCTAGCCTAAGCCTAGGGGTGCCATAGCCTAAGCCTAGGCTTGCCCTAGCCTTAGGCTAGCTGAGCCCTAGCCTAAGCCTAAGACTTGGGGTGCCTTAGCCTAAGCTTAGGGGTGCCCTAGCCTAAGCCTTGCGGTGACCTAGCCTAAGCCTAGGGGTGCCCTAGGGTTAGGCTAGGGGAGCCCTAGCCTTAGCCTAAGCCTAGGGGTGCCCTAGCCCAAGCCTAGGTGCCCTAGCCTAAGTCTTGGGGTGCCCTAGCCTAAGCCTAGGGGTGCCTTAGCCTAAGCCTAGGGGTTCCCTAGCCTAAGGCTAGGGGTGCCCTAGCCTTAGTCAAGTGGAGCCCTAGCCTTCGCCTAAGCCTAGGGGTGCCCTAGCCTAAGCCTAGATGTGCCCTAGCCTAAGCCGAAGGTGCCCTAGCCTAAGCCTAGATGTGCCCTAGCCTAAGCCGAAGGTGCCCTACCCTTCGGCTAGGGGTGCCCTAGCCTAAGCCTAGGGGTGCCCTAGCCTAAGCCTAGGCTTGCCCTAGCCTTAGGCTAGCTGAACCCTAGCCTAAGCCTAAGACTTGGGGTGCCCTAGCCTAAGCCTAGGGGTGCCATAGCCTTAGGCTAGAGGAGCCCTACCCTTAGCCTAAGCTTAGGGGTGCCCTAGCCTAAGAATACGGGTGCCCTAGCCTAAGCTTAGGGGTGCCCTAGCCTAAGCCTTGTGGTGCCCTAGCCTAAGCCTAGGGGTGCCCTATGGTTAGGCTAGGAGAGCCCTAGCCTTAGCCTAAGCCTAGGGGTTCCCTAGTCTAAGCCTAGGTGTGCCCTAGCCTAAGCCTAGGGGTGCCCTAGCCTAAGCCTAGGGGTGCCCTAGCCCAAGCCTAGTTGTGCCCTAGCCTAAGCCGAGGGGTGCCCTACCCTAAGCCTAGGGGTGCCCTACCCTAGGCCTAGGGGTGCCCTAGCCTAAGCCTAGGTTAGCCCTAGCCTTAGGCTAGCTGAGCCCTAGCCTAAGTCTAAGCCTAGGGGTGCTCTAGCCTAAGCCTAGGGGTGTCCTAGCCCAAGCCTAGTTGTGCCCTAGCCTAAGCCGAGGGGTGCCCTAGCCTAAGCCTAGGGGTGCCCTACCCTAGGCCTAGGGGTGCCCTAGCCTAAGCCTAGGTTTGCCCTAGCCTTAGGCTAGCTGAGCCCTAGCCTAAGTCTAAGCCTAGGGGTGCCCTAGCCTAAGTCAAGGGGTGCCCTAGCCTAAGCTTAGGGGTACCCTAGCCTAAGCCTTGGGGTGCCCTAGCCTAAGCTTACGGTTGCCCTAGGGTTAGTCTAGGGAGCCCTACCCTTAGCCTAAGCCTAGGGGTCCACTAGCCTAAGCCTAGGGGTGCCCTAGCCTAAGCCTAGGATTGCCCTAGCCTTAGGCTAGCTGAGCCCTAGCCTAAGCCTAAGCCTAGAGGTGCCCTAGCCTAAGCCTATGGGTGCCCTAGCCTAAGCCTAGGGGTGCCATAGCCTTAGGCTAGAGGACACCTAGCCTTAGCCTAAGCCTAGGGGTGTGCTAGCCTAAGACTAGGGGTGACTTAGCCTAGCTTAGGGGTGCCCTAGCCTAAGCCTTGCGGTGACCTAGCCTAAGCCTAGGGGTGCCCTAGGGTTAGCCTAGGGGAGCCCTAGCCTTAGCCTAAGCCTAGGGGTGCCCTAGCCTAAGCCTAGGAGTGCCCTAGCCTAAGCCTAGGGAAGCCCTAGCCTTAGGCTAGGGGAGCCCTAACCTTAGCCTAAGCCTAGGGGTGCCCTAGCCTAAGCCAAGTGGTGCCCTAGCCTAAGCCTAGGGGTGCCCTAGCCTAAGCCTAGGGGTGCCCTAGCCTTAGGCTAGGGGAGCCCTAACCTTAGCCTAAGCCTAGGGGTGCCCTTGCCCAAGCCTAGGGGTGCCCTAGCCTAAGCCTAGGGGTGCCTTAGCCTAAGCCTAGGGGTGCCCTAGCCTAACACTAGGGGTGCCATAGCCTTAGGCTAGAGGAGCACTAGCCTTAGCCTAAGCCTTGGTGTGCCCTAGTCTAAGCCTAGGCGTGCCCTAGCCTAAGCCTAGTGGTGCCCTATCCTAAGCCTAGGGGCGCCCTAGCCTAAGCCTAGGGGTGTCCTAGCCTTAGGCTAGGGGAGCCCTAACCTTAGCCTAAGCCTAGGGGTGCCCTAGCCCAAGCCTAGGGGTGCCCTAGCCTAAGCCAAGGGGTGCCTTAACCTAAGCCTAGGGGTGCCCGTGCCTAAGGCTAGTGGAGCCCTAGCCATAGGCTAGCTTAGCCCTAGCCTAAGCCTAAGACTTGGGGTGCCCTAGCCTAAGCCTAGGGGTGCCCTAGCCTAAGCCTAGGGGTGCCATAGCCTTAGGCTAGAGGAGCCCTAGCCTTAGCCTAAGCCTAGGGGTGCCCTAGCCTAAGAATAGGGGTGCCCTAGGCTAAGCTTAGGGGTGCCCTAGCCTAAGCCTTGGGGTGCCCTAGCCTAAGCTTAGGGGAGCCCTAGGGTTAGTCTAGGGGAGCCCTAGCCTTAGCCTAAGCCTAGGGGTGCCCTACCCTAAGCCTAGGGGTGCCCTATCCTAAGCCTAGGATTACCCTAGCCTTAGGCTAGCTGAGCCCTAGCCTAAGCCTAAGCCTCGAGGTGCCCTAGCCTAAGCCTATGGGTGCCCTAGCCTAAGCCTAGGGGTGCCATAGCCTTAGGCTAGAGGAGCCCTAGCCTTAGCCTAAGCCTAGGGGTGTCCTAGCCTAAGACTAGGGGTGCCCTAGCCTAAGCTTAGGGGTGCCCTAGCCTAAGCCTTGCGGTGACCTAGCCTAAGCCTAGGGGTGCCCTAGGGTTAGGCTAGGGGAGCCCTAGCCTTAGCCTAAGCCTAGGGGTGCCCTAGCCCAAGCCTAGGGGTGCCCTAGCCTAAGACTTTGGGTGCCCTAGCCTAAGCCTAGGGGTGCCTTAGCCTAAGCCTAGGGGTGCCCTAGCCTAAGCCTAGATGTGCCCTAGCCTAAGCCGAGGGGTGCCCTACCCTTCGCCTAGGGGTGCCCTAGCCTAAGCCTAGGGGTGCCCTAGCCTAAGCCTAGGGGTGCCATAGCCTTAGGCTAGAGGAGCCCTAGCCTTAGCCTAAGCTAAGGGGTGCCCTAGCCTAAGAATACGGGTGCCCTAGCCTAAGCTTAGGGGTGCCCTAGCCTAAGCCTTGGGGTGCCCTAGCCTAAGCCTAGGGGTGCCCTATGGTTAGGCTAGGAGAGCCCTAGCCTTAGTCTAAGCCTAGTGGTTCCCTAGTCTAAGCCTAGGTGTGCCCTAGCCTAAGCCTAGGGGTGCCCTAGCCTAAGCCTAGGGGTGCCCTAGCCCAAGCCTAGTTGTGCCCTCGCCTAAGCCGAGGGGTGCCCTACCCTAATCCTAGGGGTGCCCTACCCTAGGCCTAGGGGTGCCCTAGCCTAAGCCTAGTTTTGCCCTAGCCTTAAGCTAGCTGAGCCCTAGCCTAAGTCTAAGCCTAGGGGTGCCCTAGCCTAAGCCTAGGGGTGCCCTAGCCTAAGCCTATGGGTGCCATAGCCTTAGGCTACAGGAGCCCTTGCCTTAGACTAAGCCTAAGGGTGCCCTAGCCTAAGACAAGGGGTGCCCTAGCCTAAGCTTAGGGGTGCCCTAGCCTAAGCCTTGGGGTGCCCTAGCCTAAGCTTACGGTTGCCCTAGGGTTAGTCTAGGGAGCCCTAGCCTTAGCCTAAGCCTAGGGGTCCACTAGCCTAAGCCTAGGGGTGCCCTAGCCTAAGCCTAGGATTGCCCTAGCCTTAGGCTAGCTGAGCCCTAGCCTAAGCCTAAGCCTAGAGGTGCCCTAGCCTAAGCCTATGGGTGCCCTAGCCTAAGCCTAGGGGTGCCATAGCCTTAGGCTAGTGGACACCTAGCCTTAGCCTAAGCCTAGGGGTGTGCTAGCCTAAGACTAGGGGTGACTTAGCCTAAGCTTAGGGGTGCCCTAGCCTAAGCCTTGCGGTGACCTAGCCTAAGCCTAGGGGTGCCCTAAGGTTAGCCTAGGGGAGCCCTAGCCTTAGCCTAAGCCTAGGGGTGCCCTAGCCTAAGCCTAGGAGTGCCCTAGCCTAAGCCTAGGGAAGCCCTAGCCTTAGGCTAGGGGAGCCCTAACCTTAGCCTAAGCCTAGGGGTGCCCTAGCCTAAGCCAAGTGGTGCCCTATCCTAAGCCTAGGGGTGCCCTAGCGTAAGCCTAGGGGTGCCCTAGCCTTAGGCTAGGGGAGCCCTAACCTTAGCCTAAGCCTAGGGGTGCCCTAGCCCAAGCCTAGGGGTGCCCTAGCCTAAGCCAAGGGGTGCCTTAGCCTAAGCCTAGAGGTGCCCTAGCCTAAGGCTAGGGGTGCCCTAGCCTTAGTCTAGTGGAGCCCTAGCCTTAGGCTAGCTGAGCCCTAGCCTAAGCCTAAGACTTGGGGTGCCCTAGCCTAAGCCTAGGGGTGCCCTAGCCTAAGCCTAGGGGTGCCATAGCCTTAGGCTAGAGGAGCCCTAGCCTTAGCCTAAGCCTAGGGGTGCCCTAGCCTAAGAATAGGGGTGCCCTAGCCTAAGCTTAGGGGTGCCCTAGCCTAAGCCTTGGGGTGCCCTAGCCTAAGCCTAGGGGTGCCCTAGCCTAAGCCTAGGGGTGCCCTAGCCCAAGCCTAGTTGTGCCCTAGCCTAAGCCGAGGGGTGCCCTACCCTAAGCCTAGGGGTGCCCTACACTAGGCCTAGGGGTGCCCTAGCCTACGCCTAGGCTTGCCCTAGCCTTAGGCTAGCTGAGCCCTAGCCTAAGTCAAAGCCTAGGGGTGCCCTAGCCTAAGCCTAGGGGTGCCCTAGCCTAAGCCCACGGGTGCCATAGCCTTAGGCTAGAGGAGCCCTAGCCTTAGCCTAAGCCTAGGGGTGCCCTAGCCTAAGACTAGGGGTGCCCTAGCCTAAGTTTAGGGGTGCACTAGCCTAAGCCTTGGGGTGCCCTAGCCTAAGCTTAGGGGTGCCCTAGGGTTAGCCTAGGGGAGCCCTAGCATTAGCCTAAGCCTAGGGGTGCCCTAGCCTAAGCTTAGGGGTGCCCTAGCCTAAGCCTTGCGGTGACCTAGCCTAAGCCTAGGGGTGCCTTAGGGTTAGGCTAGGGGAGCCCTAGGCTTAGCCTAAGCCTAGGGGTGCCCTAGCCCAAGCCTAGGGGTGCCCTAGCCTAAGCCTAGGGGTGCCCTAGCCTAAGCCTAGGGGTGCCTTAGCCTAAGCCTAGGGGTGCCCTATCCTAAGGCTAGGGGTGCCCTAGCCTTAGTCTAGTGGAGCCCTAGCCTTCGCCTAAGCCTAGGGGTGCCCTAGCCTAAGCCTAGGCTTGCCCTAGCCTTAGGCTAGCTGAGCCCTAGCCTAAGCCTAAGATTTGGGATGCCCTAGCCTAAGCCTAGGGGTGCCCTAGCCTAAGCCTATGGGTGCCATAGCCTTAGGCTAGAGGAGCCCTAGCCTTAGCCTAAGCCTAGGGGTGCCCTAGCCTAAGACTAGGGGTGCCCTAGCCTAAGTTTAGGGGTGCACTAGCCTAAGCCTTGGGGTGCCCTAGCCTAAGCTTAGGGGTGCCCTAGGGTTAGCCTAGGGGAGCCCTAGCATTAGCCTAAGCCTAGGGGTGCCCTAGCCTAAGCTTAGGGGTGCCCTAGCCTAAGCCTTGCGGTGACCTAGCCTAAGCCTAGGGGTGCCTTAGGGTTAGGCTAGGGGAGCCCTAGGCTTAGCCCAAGCCTAGGGGTGCCCTAGCCCAAGCCTAGGGGTGCCCTAGCCTAAGCCTAGGGGTGCCCTAGCCTAAGCCTAGGGGTGCCTTAGCCTAAGCCTAGGGGTGCCCTATCCTAAGGCTAGGGGTGCCCTAGCCTTAGTCTAGTGGAGCCCTAGCCTTCGCCTAAGCCTAGGGGTGCCCTAGCCTAAGCCTAGGCTTGCCCTAGCCTTAGGCTAGCTGAGCCCTAGCCTAAGCCTAAGATTTGGGATGCCCTAGCCTAAGCCTAGGGGTGCCCTAGCCTAAGCCTATGGGTGCCATAGCCTTAGGCTAGAGGAGCCCTAGCCTTAGCCTAAGCCTAGGGGTGCCCTAGCCTAAGCCTAGGGGTGCTCTAGCCTAAGCCTAGGGGTGCCCTAGCCCAAGCCTAGTTGTTCCCTAGTCTAAGCCGAGGGGTGCCCTACCCTAAGCCTAGGGGTGCCCTACACTAGGCCTAGGGGTGCCCTAGCCTACGCCTAGGCTTGCCCTAGCCTTAGGCTAGCTGAGCCCTAGCCTAAGTCAAAGCCTAGGGGTGCCCTAGCCTAAGCCTAGGGGTGCCCTATCCTAAGCCCACGGGTGCCAATGCCTTAGGCTAGAGGAGCCCTAGCCTTAGCCTAAGCCTAGGGGTGCCCTAGCCTAAGACTAGGGGTGCCCTAGCATAAGCTTAGGGGTGCACTAGCCTAAGCCTTGGGGTGCCCTAGCCTAAGCCTAGGGGTGCCTTAGCCTAAGTTTAGGGGTGCCCTAGCCTAAGCCTAGGAGTGCCCTAACCGAAGCCTAGGGTGCCCTTGCCTAAGCCTAGGGATGCCTTAGCCTAAACCTAGGGGTCCCCTAGCCTTAGCCTAAGCCTAGGGTGCCCTAGCCTAAGCCTAGGGGTGCCCTAGTCTAAGCCTAGTGGTGCCCTAGCCTAAGCCTAGGGGTGCCCTAGCCTTAGGCTATTGGAGCCCTAGCCTTAGCCTAAGCCTATGGGTGCCCTAGCTTCAGCCTAGGGGTGCCCTAGCCTAAGCCTAGGAGTGCCCTAGCCTAAACCTAGGGGTGCCCTAGCCTAAGCCTAGTGTTGCCTTAGCCTAAGCCTAGGGGTGAAATAGCCTTTGCCTAAGCCTAGGGGTGCCTTAGCCTAAGCCTGGGGTCCCCTAGCCTTAGCCTAAGCATAGGGGTGCCCTAGCCTAAGCCTAGGTGTGCCCTAGCCTAAGCCTAGGGGTACCCTAGCCTAGGCCTACGTGTGCCCTAGCCTAAGCCTTGGGGTGCCCTAGCCTAAGCCTATGGCTGCCCTAGTCTAAACCTAGGGTTGCCCTAGCCTAAGCCTAGGGGTGCCATAGCCTTAGGCTAGAGGAGCACTAGCCTTAGCCTAAGCCTTGGGGTGCCCTAGTCTAAGCCTAGGCGTGCCCTAGCCTAAGCCTAGTGGTGCCCTATCCTAAGCCTAGGGGTGCCCTAGCCTAAGCCTAGGGGTGTCCTAGCCTTAGGCTATGGGAGCCCTTGCCTTAGACTAAGCCTAGGGGTGCCCTAGTCTAAGACTAGGGGTGCCCTAGCCTAAGCTTAGGGGTGCCCTAGCCTAAGCCTTGGGGTGCCCTAGCCTAAGCTTAGGGTTGCCCTAGGGTTAGTGTAGGGGAGCCCTAGCCTTAGCCTAAGCCTAGGGGTCCACTAGCCTAAGCCTAGGGGTGCCCTAGCCTAAGCCTAGGATTGCCCTAGCCTTAGGCTAGCTGAGCCCTAGCCTAAGCCTAAGCCTAGAGGTGCCCTAGCCTAAGCCTATGGGTGCCCTAGCCTAAGCCTAGGGGTGCCATAGCCTTAGGCTAGAGGACACCTAGCCTTAGCCTAAGCCTAGGGGTGTGCTAGCCTAAGACTAGGGGTGACTTAGCCTAAGCTTAGGGGTGCCCTAGCCTAAGCCTTGCGGTGACCTAGCCTAAGCCTAGGGGTGCCCTAGGGTTAGCCTAGGGGAGCCCTAGCCTTAGCCTAAGCCTAGGGGTGCCCTAGCCTAAGGCTAGGAGTGCCCTAGCCTAAGCCTAGGGCAGCCCTAGCCTTAGCCTAGGGGTGCCCTAACCTTAGCCTAAGCCTAGGGGTGCCCTAGCCTAAGCCAAGTGGTTCCCTATCCTAAGCCTAGGGGTGCCTTAGCCTAAGCCTAGAGGTGCCCTAGCCCAAGCCTAGGGGTGCCCTAGCCTAAGCCAAGGGGTGCCTTAGCCTAAGCCTAGAGGTGCCCTAGCCTAAGGCTAGGGGTGCCCTCGCCTTCGTCTTGTGGAGCCCTAGCCTTAGGCTAGCTGAGCCCTAGCCTAAGCCTAAGACTTGGGGTGCCCTAGCCTAAGAATAGGGGTGCCCTAGCCTAAGCTTAGGGGTGCCCTAGCCTAATTCTTGGGGTGCCCTAGCCTAAGCTTAGGGGATTCCCTAATTAAGACTAGGGGTGCCCTAGCCCAAGCCTAGTTGTGCCCTAGCCTAAGCCGAGGGGTGCCCTACCCTAAGCCTAGGGGTGCCCTACACTAGGCATAGGGGTGCCCTAGCCTACGCCTAGGCTTGCCCTAGCCTTAGGCTAGCTGAGCCCTAGCCTAAGTCAAAGCCTAGGGGTGCCCTAGCCTAAGCCTAGGGGTGCCCTAGCCTAAGCCCACGGGTGCCAATGCCTTAGGCTAGAGGAGCCCTAGCCTTAGCCTAAGCCTAGGGGTGCCCTACCCTAAGACTAGGGGTGCCCTAGCCTAAGCTTAGCGGTGCCCTAGCCTAAGCCTTGGGGTGCCCTATCCTAAGCCTAGGGGTGCCTTAGCCTAAGCCTAGGGGTGCCCTAGCCTACGTCTAGGAGTGCCCTAACCAAAGCCTAGGGTGCCCTTGCCTAAGCCTAGGGATGCCTTAGCCTAAGCCTAGGGGTCCCCTAGCCTTAGCCTAAGCCTAGGGTGCCCTAGCCTAAGCCTAGAGGTGCCCTAGTCTAAGGCTAGTGGTGCCCTAGCCTTAGGTTAGGGGAGCCCTAGCCTTAGCCTAAGCCTAGGGGTGCCCTAACATAAGACTATGGGTGCCCTAGCCTAATTTAGGGGTGCCCTAGCCTAAGCCAAGGGGTCCCCTAGCGTAAGCCTAGGGGTGCCCTAGGGTTAGGCTAGGGGGAGCCCTAGCCTTAGCCTAAGTCTACGGGTGCCCTAGTTTAAGCCTAGGGGTGCCCTAGCCTAAGCCTAGGGGTGCCCTAGCCTTAGGCTATTGGAGCCCTAGCGTTTGCCTAAGCCTATGGGTGCCCTAGCTTCAGCCTAGGGGTGCCTTAGCCTAAGCCTAGGAGTGCCCTAGCCTAAAGCTAGGGGTGCCCTAGCCTAAGCCTAGTGGTGCCTTTGCCTAAGCCTAGGGGTGACCTAGCCTTAGCCTAAGCCTAGGGGTGCCCTAGCCTAAGCCTAGGGGTGCCCTAACCTAAGCCTAGTGGTGCCTTAGCCTAAGCCTAGGGGTGAAATAGCCTTAGCCTAAGCCTACGGGTCCCCTAGCCTTAGCCTAAGCATAGGGGTGCCCCAGCCTAAGCCTAGGGTCGCCCTAGCCTAAGCCTAGGTGTGCCCTAGCCTAAGCCTTGGGGTGCCCTAGCCTAAGCCTATGGCTGCCCTAGCCTAAACCTAGGGTTGCCCTAGCCTAAGCCGAGGGGTGCCCTAGCCTAACCCTAGGGGTGCCATAGCCTTAGGCTAGAGGAGCACTAGCCTTAGCCTAAGCCTTGGGGTGCCCTAGTCTAAGCCTAGGCGTGCCCTAGCCTAAGCCTAGTGGTGCCCTATCCTAAGCCTAGGGGTGCCCTAGCCTAAGCCTAGGGGTGTCCTAGCCTTAGGCTAGGGGAGCCCTAACCTTAGCCTAAGCCTAGGGGTGCCCTTGCCCAAGCCTAGGCGTGCCCTAGCCTAAGCCTAGGGGTGCCTTAGCCTAAACCTAGGGGTGCCCTAGCCTAACACTAGGGGTGCCATAGCCTTAGGCTAGAGGAGCACTAGCCTTAGCCTAAGCCTTGGGGTGCCCTAGTCTAAGCCTAGGCGTGCCCTAGCCTAAGCCTAGTGGTGCCCTATCCTAAGCCTAGGGGTGCCCTAGCCTAAGCTTAGGGGTGTCCTAGCCTTAGGCTAGGGGAGCCCTAACCTTAGCCTAAGCCTAGGGGTGCCCTAGCCCAAGCCTAGGGGTGCCCTAGCCTAAGCCAAGGGGTGCCATAGCCTAAGCCTAGGGGTGCCCTTGCCTAAGGCTAGTGGAGCCCTAGCCTTAGGCTAGCTTAGCCCTAGCCTAAGCCTAAGACTTGGGGTGCCCTAGCCTAAGCCTAGGGGTGCCCTAGCCTAAGCCTAGGGGTGCCATAGCCTTAGGCTAGAGGAGCCCTAGCCTTAGCCTAAGCCTAGGGGTGCCCTAGCCTAAGAATAGGGGTGCCCTAGCCTAAGCTTAGGGGTGCCCTAGCCTAAGCCTTGGGGTGCCCTAGCCTAAGCTTAGTGGAGCCCTAGGGTTAGTCTAGGGGAGTCCTAGCCTTAGCCTAAGCCTAGGGGTGCCCTATCCTAAGCCTAGGATTGCCCTAGCCTTAGGCTAGCTGAGCCCTAGCCTAAGCCTAAGCCTCGAGGTGCCCTAGACTAAGCCTATGGGTGCCCTAGCGTAAGCCTAGGGGTGCCATAGCCTAAGCCTTGGCTTGCCCTAGCCTTAGGCTAGCTGAGCCCTAGCCTAAGCCTAAGACTTGGGGTGCCCTAGCCTAAGCTTAGGGGTGACCTAGCCTAAGCCTAGGGGTGCCCTAGGGTTAGGCTAGGGGAGCCCTAGCCTTAGCCTAAGCCTAGGGGTGCCCTAGCCCAAGCCTAGGGGTGCCCTAGCCTAAGTCTTGGGGTGCCCTATCCTAAGCCTAGGGGTGCCTTAGCCTAAGCCTAGGGGTGCCCTAGCCTAAGGCTAGGGGTGCCCTAGCCTAAGGCTAGGGGTGCCCTAGCCTTAGTCAAGTGGAGCCCTAGCCTTCGCCTAAGCCTAGGGGTGCCCTAGCCTAAGCTTAGATGTGCCCTAGCATAATTCGAAGGTGCCCTACCCTTCGCCTAGGGGTGCCCTAGCCTAAGCCTACGGGTGCCCTAGCCTAAGCCTAGGCTTGCCCTAGCCTTAGGCTAGCTGAGCCCTAGCCTAAGCCTAAGACTTGGGGTGCCCTAGCCTAAGCCTAGGGGTGCCATAGCCTTAGGCTAGAGGAGCCCTAGCCTTAGCCTAAGCTTAGGGGTGCCCTAGCCTAAGAATACGGGTGCCCTAGCCTAAGCTTAGGGGTGCCCTAGCCTAAGCCTTGTGGTGCCCTAGCCTAAGCCTAGGGGTGCCCTATGGTTAGGCTAGGAGAGCCCTAGCCTTAGCCTAAGCCTAGGGGTTCCCTAGTCTAAGCCTAGGTGTGCCCTAGCCTAAGCCTAGGGGTGCGCTAGCCCAAGCCTAGTTGTGCCCTAGCCTAAGCCGAGGGGTGCCCTACCCTAAGCCTAGGGGTCCACTAGCCTAAGCCTAGGGGTGCCCTAGCCTAAGCCTAGGATTGCCCTAGCCTTAGGCTAGCTGAGCCCTAGCCTAAGCCTAAGCCTAGAGGTGCCCTAGCCTAAGCCTATGGGTGCCCTAGCCTAAGCCTAGGGGTGCCATAGCCTTAGGCTAGAGGACACCTAGCCTTAGCCTAAGCCTAGGGGTGTGCTAGCCTAAGACTAGGGGTGACTTAGCCTAAGCTTAGGGGTGCCCTAGCCTAAGCCTTGCGGTGACCTAGCCTAAGCCTAGGGGTGCCCTAGGGTTAGCCTAGGGGAGCCCTAGCCTTAACCTAAGCCTAGGGGTGCCCTAGCCTAAGCCTAGGAGTGCCCTAGCCTAAGCCTAGGGAAGCCCTAGCCTTAGGCTAGGGGAGCCCTAACCTTAGCCTAAGCCTAGGGGTGCCCTAGCCTAAGCCAAGTGGTGCCCTATCCTAAGCCTAGGGGTGCCCTAGCGTAAGCCTAGGGGTGCCCTAGCCTTAGGCTAGGGGAGCCCTAACCTTAGCCTAAGCCTAGGGGTGCCCTTGCCCAAGCCTAGGGGTGCCCTAGCCTAAGCCTAGGGGTGCCTTAGCCTAAGCCTAGGGGTGCCCTAGCCTAACACTAGGGGTGCCATAGCCTTAGGCTAGAGGAGCACTAGCCTTAGCCTAAGCCTTGGGGTGCCCTAGTCTAAGCCTAGGCGTGTCCTAGCCTAAGCCTAGTGGTGCCCTATCCTAAGCCTAGGGGCGCCCTAGCCTAAGCCTAGGGGTGTCCTAGCCTTAGGCTAGGGGAGCCCTAACCTTAGCCTAAGCCTAGGGGTGCCCTAGCCCAAGCCTAGGGGTGCCCTAGCCTAAGCCAAGGGGTGCCTTAGCCTAAGCCTAGGGGTGCCCTTGCCTAAGGCTAGTGGAGCCCTAGCCTTAGGCTATCTTAGCCCTAGCCTAAGCCTAAGACTTGGGGTGCCCTAGCCTAAGCCTAGGGGTGCCCTAGCCTAAGCCTAGGGGTGCCATAGCCTTAGGCTAGAGGAGCCCTAGCCTTAGCCTAAGCCTAGGGGTGCCCTAGCCTAAGAATAGGGGTGCCCTAGCCTAAGCTTAGGGGTGCCCTAGCCTAAGCCTTGGGGTGCCCTAGCCTAAGCTTAGGGGAGCCCTAGGGTTAGTCTAGGGGAGCCCTAGCCTTAGCCTAAGCCTAGGGGTGCCCTAACCTAAGCCTAGGGGTGCCCTATCCTAAGCCTAGGATTGCCCTAGCCTTAGGCTAGCTGAGCCCTAGCCTAAGCCTAAGCCTCGAGGTGCCCTAGCCTAAGCCTATGGGTGCCCTAGCCTAAGCCTAGGGGTGCCATAGCCTTAGGCTAGAGGAGCCCTAGCCTTAGCCTAAGCCTAGGGGTGTCCTAGCCTAAGACTAGGGGTGCCCTAGCCTAAGCTTAGGGGTGCCCTAGCCTAAGCCTAGGCTTGCCCTAGCCTTAGGCTAGCTGAGCCCTAGCCTAAGCCTAAGACTTGGGGTGCCCTAGCCTAAGCCTAGGGGTGCCATAGCCTTAGGCTAGAGGAGCCCTAGCCTTAGCCTAAGCTTAGGGGTGCCCTAGCCTAAGAATACGGGTGCCCTAGCCTAAGGTAGGGGTGCCCTAGCCTAAGCCTTGGGGTGCCCTAGCCTAAGACTAGGGGTGCCCTATGGTTAGGCTAGGAGAGCCCTAGCCTTAGCCTAAGCCTAGGGGTTCCCTAGTCTAAGCCTAGGTGTGCCCTAGCCTAAGCCTAGGGGTGCCCTAGATTAAGCCTAGGGGTGCCCTAGCCCAAGCCTAGTTGTGCCCTAGCCTAAGCCGAGGGGTGCCCTACCCTAAGCCTAGGGGTGCCCTACCCTAGGCCTAGGGGTGCCCTAGCCTAAGCCTAGGTTTGCCCTAGCCTTAGGCTAGCTGAGCCCTAGCCTAAGTCTAAGCCTAGGGGTGCCCTAGCCTAAGCCTAGGGATGCCCTAGCCTAAGCCTACGGGTGCCATAGCCTTAGGCTAGAGGAGCCCTTGCCTTAGACTAAGCCTAGGGGTGCCCTAGCCTAAGAAAAGGGGTGCCCTAGCCTAAGCTTAGGGGTGCTCTAGCCTAAGTCTTCGGGTGCCCTAGCCTAAGCTTACGGTTGCCCTAGGGTTAGTCTAGGGAGCCCTAGCTTTAGCCTAAGCCTAGGGGTCCACTAGCCTAAGCCTAGGGGTGCCCTAGCCTTAGGCTAGCTCAGCCCTAGCCTAAGCCTAACCCTAGAGGTGCCCTTGCCTAAGCCTATGGGTGCCCTAGCCTAAGCCTAGGGGTGCCATAGCCTTAGGCTTGAGGACACCTACCCTTAGCGTAAGCCTAGGGGTGTGCTAGCCTAAGACTAGGGGTGACTTAGCCTAAGCTTAGGGGTGCCCTAGCCTAAGCCTTGCGGTGACCTAGCCTAAGCCTAGGGGTGCCCTAGGGTTAGCCTAGGGGAGCCCTAGCCTTAGCCTAAGCCTAGGGGTGCCCTAGCCTAAGCCTAGGAGTGCCCTAGCCTAAGCCTAGGGGTGCCCTAGCCTTAGGCTAGGGGAGCCCTAACCTTAGCCTAAGCCTAGGGGTGCCCTAGCCTAAGCCAAGTGGTGCCCTATCCTAAGCCTAGGGGTGCCCTAGCCTAAGCCTAGGGGTGCCCTAGCCTTAGGCTAGGGGAGCCCTAACCTTAGCCTAAGCCTAGGGGTGCCCTAGCCCAAGCCTAGGGGTGCACTAGCCTAAGCCAAGGGGTGCCTTAGCCTAAGCCTAGAGGTGCCCTAGCCTAAGGCTAGGGGTGCCCTACCCTTAGTCTAGTGGAGCCCTAGCCTTAGGCTAGCTGAGCCCTACCCTAAGCCTAAGACTTGGGGTGCCCTAGCCTAAGCCTAGGGGTGCCCTAGCCTAAGCCTAGGGGTGCCATAGCCTTAGGCTAGAGGAGCCCTAGCCTTAGCCTAAGCCTAGGGGTGCCCAAGCCTAAGAATAGGGGTGCCCTAGCCTAAGCTTAGGGGTGCCCTAGCCTAAGCCTTGGGGTGCCCTAGCCTAAGCCTAGGGGTGCCCTAGCCTAAGCCTAGGGGTGCCCTAGCCCAAGCCTAGTTGTGCCCTAGCCTAAGCCGAGGGGTGCCCTACCCTAAGCCTATGGGTGCCCTACACTAGGCCTAGGGGTGCCCTAGCCTACTCCTAGGCTTTCCCTAGCCTTAGGCTAGCTGAGCCCTAGCCTAAGTCAAAGCCTAGGGGTGCCCTAGCCTAAGCCTAGGGGTGCCATAGCCTTAGGCTAGAGGAGCCCTAGCCTTAGCCTAAGCCTAGGGGTGCCCTAGCCTAAGTCTAGGGGTGCCCTAGCCTAAGTTTAGGGGTGCCCTAGCCTAAGCCTTGGGGTGCCCTAGCCTAAGCTTAGGGGTGCCCTAGGGTTAGCCTAGGGGAGCCCTAGCCTTAGCCTAAGCCTAGGGGTGTCCTAGCCTAGGACTAGGGGTGCCCTAGCCTAAGCTTAGGGGTGCCCTAGCCTAAGCCTTGCGGTGACCTAGCCTAAGCCTAGGGGTGCCTTAGGGTTAGGCTAGGGGAGCCCTAGGCTTAGCCTAAGCCTAGGGGTGCCCTAGCCCATGCCTAGGGGTGCCCTAGCCTAAGCCTAGGGGTGCCCTAGCCTAAGCCTAGGGGTGCCTTAGCCTAAGCCTAGGGGTGCCCTAGCCTAAGGCTAGGGGTGCCCTAGCCTTAGTCTAGTGGAGCCCTAGCCCTCGCCTAAGCCTAGGGGTGCCCTAGCCTAAGCCTAGATGTGCCCTAGCCTAAGCCGAAGGTGCCCTACCCTTCGCCTAGGGGTGCCCTAGCTTAAGCCTAGTGGTGCCCTAGCCTAAGCCTAGGCTTGCCCTAGCCTTAGGCTAGCTGAGCCCTAGCCTAAGCCTAAGATTTGGGATGTCCTAGCCTAAGCCTAGGGGTGCCGTAGCCTAAGCCTAGGGGTGCCATAGCCTTAGGCTAGAGGAGCCCTAGCCTTAGCCTAAGCCTAGGGGTGCCCTAGCCTAAGCCTAGGGGTGCCCTAGCCTAAGCCTAGGGGTGCCCTAGCCCAAGCCTAGATGTGCCCTAGCCTAAGCCGAGGGGTGCCCTACCCTAAGCCTAGGGGTGCCCTACACTAGGCCTAGGGGTGCCCTAGCCTACGCCTAGGCTTGCCATAGCCTTAGGCTAGCTGAGCCCTAGCCTAAGTCAAAGCCTAGGGGTGCCCTAGCCTAAGCCTAGGGGTGCCCTATCCTAAGCCCACGGGTGCCAATACCTTAGGCTAGAGGAGCCCTAGCCTTAGCCTAAGCCTAGGGGTGCCCTAGCCTAAGACTAGGGGTGCCCTAGCCTAAGCTTAGGGGTGCCCTAGCCTAAGCCTTGGGGTGCCCTAGCCTAAGCCTAGGGGTGCCTTAGCCTAAGCCTAGGGGTGCCCTAGCCTAAGCCTAGGAGTGCCCTAACCAAAGCCTACGGTGCCCTTGCCTAAGCCTAGGGATGCCTTAGCCTAAGCCTAGGGGTCCCCTAGCCTTAGCCTAAGCCTAGGGTGCCCTAGCCTAAGCCTAGCGGTGCCCTAGTCTAAGCCTAGTGGTGCCCTAGCCTAAGCCTAGGGGTGCCCTAGCCTTAGCCTATTGGAGCCCTAGCCTTAGCCTAAGCCTATGGGTGCCCTAGCTTCAGCCTAGGGGTGCCCTAGCCTAAGCCTAGGAGTGCCCTAGCCTAAACCTAGGGGTGCCCTAGCCTAAGCCTAGTGGTGCCTTAGCCTAAGCCTAGGGGTGAAATAGTCTTAGCCTAAGCCTAGGGGTGCCTTAGCCTAAGCCTAGGGGTCCCCTAGCCTTAGCCTAAGCATAGGGGTGCCCTAGCCTAAGCCTAGGTGTGCCCTAGCCTAAGCCTAGGGGTACCCTAGCCTAGGCCTAGGGGTGCCCTAGCCCAAGCCTAAGGGTGCCCTAGCCTAAGCCTAGGGGTGCCCTAGCCTAAGCCTAGGGGTGCCCTAGCCTAAGCTTGGGGTGCCATAGCCTTAGGCTAGAGGAGCCCTAGCCTTAGCCTAAGCCTAGGGGTGCCCTAGCCTAAGAATAGGGGTGCCCTAGCCTAAGCTTAGGGGTGCCCTAGCCTAAGCCTTGGGGTGCCCTAGCCTAAGCTTAGTGGAGCCCTAGGGTTAGTCTAGGGGAGCCCTAGCCTTAGCCTAAGCCTAGGGGTGCCCTAGCCTAAGACTAAGGGTGCCCTATCCTAAGCCAAGGCTTGCCCTAGCCTTAGGCTAGCTGAGCCCTAGCCTAAGCCTAAGACTTGGGGTGCCCTAGCCTAAGCCTAGGGGTGCCATAGCCTTAGGCTAGAGGAGCCCTAGCCTTAGCCTAAGCTTAGGGGTGCCCTAGCCTAAGAATACGGGTGCCCTATCCTAAGCTTAGGGGTGCCTTAGCCTAAGCCTTGGGGTGCCCTAGCCTAAGCCTAGGGGTGCCCTATGGTTAGGCTAGGGGAGCCCTAGCCTTAGCCTAAGCCTAGGGGTTCCCTAGTCTAAGCCTAGGGGTGCCCTAGCCTAAGCCTAGGGGTGCCCTAGCCTAAGCCTAGGGGTGCCCTAGCCCAAGCCTAGTTGTGCCCTAGCCTAAGCCGAGGAGTGCCCTACCCTAAGCCTAGGGGTGCCTTACCCTAGGCCTAGGGGTGCCCTAGCCTAAGCCTAGGTTTGCCCTAGCCTAAGTCTAAGCCTAGGGGTGCCCTAGCCTAAGCCTAGGGGTGCCCTAGCCTAAGCCTACGGGTGCCATAGCCTTAGGCTAGAGGAGCCCTTGCCTTAGACTAAGCCTAGGGGTGCCCTAGCCTAAGACTAGGGGTGCCCTAGCCTAAACTTAGGGGTGCCCTAGCCTAAGCCTTGGGGTGCCCTAGCCTAAGCTTACGGTTGCCCTAGGGTTAGTCTAGGGAGCCCTAGCCTTAGCCTAAGCCTAGGGGTCCACTAGTCTAAGCCTAGGGGTGCCCTAGCCTAAGCCTAGGATTGCCCTAGCCTTAGGCTAGCTGAGCCCTAGCCTAAGCTTAAGCCTAGAGGTGCCCTAGCCTAAGCCTATGGGTGCCCTAGCCTAAGCCTAGGGGTGCCATAGCCTTAGGCTAGAGGACACCTAGCCTTAGCCTAAGCCT
The DNA here is from genome assembly GCF_050624435.1 of Tenrec ecaudatus. Lineage (NCBI taxonomy): Eukaryota > Metazoa > Chordata > Mammalia > Afrosoricida > Tenrecidae > Tenrec > Tenrec ecaudatus. The sequence goes on along the minus strand of NW_027459448.1, from coordinate 834,652 downwards.
AGGGGTGTGCTAGCCTAAGACTAGGGGTGACTTAGCCTAAGCTTAGGGGTGCCCTAGCCTAAGCCTTGCGGTGACCTAGCCTAAGCCTAGGGGTGCCCTAGGGTTAGCCTAGGGGAGCCCTAGCCTTAGCCTAAGCCTAGGGGTGCCCTAGCCTAAGCCTAGGAGTGCCCTAGCCTAAGCCTAGGGAAGCCCTAGCCTTAGGCTAGGGGAGCCCTAACCTTAGCCTAAGCCTAGGGGTGCCCTAGCCTAAGCCAAGTGGTGCCCTATCCTAAGCCTAGGGGTGCCCTAGCCTAAGCCTAGGGGTGCCCTAGCCTTAGGCTAGGGGAGCCTTAACCTTAGCCTAAGCCTAGGGGTGCCCTAGCCCAAGCCTAGGGGTGCCCTAGCCTAAGCCAAGGGGTGCCTTAGCCTTAGCCTAGAGGTGCCCTAGCCTAAGGCTAGGGGTGCCCTAGCCTTAGTCTAGTGGAGCCCTAGCCTTAGGCTAGCTGAGCCCTAGCCTAAGCCTAAGACTTGGGGTGCCCTAGCCTAAGCCTAGGGGTGCCCTAGCCTAAGCCTAGGGGTGCCATAGCCTTAGGCTAGAGGAGCCCTAGCCTTAGCCTAAGCCTAGGGGTGCCCTAGCCTAAGCTTATGGGTGCCCTAGGGTTAGTCTAGGGGAGCCCTAGCATTAGCCTAAGCCTAGGGGTGCCCTAGCCTAAGCCTAGGGGTGCCCTAGCCTAAGCCTAAGATTGCCCTAGCCTTAGGCTAGCTGAGCCCTAGCCTTAGCCTAAGCCTAGGGGTGCCCTAGCCTAAGCCTAGGGGTGCCTTAGCCTAAGCCTAGGGGTGCCCTAGCCTAAGGCTAGGGGTGCCCTAGCCTTAGTCTAGTGGAGCCCTAGCCTTCGCCTAAGCCTAGGGGTGCCCTAGCCTAAGCCTAGATGTGCCCTAGCCTAAGCCGAAGGTGCCCTACCCTTCACCTATGGGTGCCCTAGCTTAAGCCTAGGGGTGCCCTAGCCTAAGCCTAGGCTTGCCCTAGCCTTAGGGTAGCTGAGCCCTAGCCTAAGCATAAGACTTGGGGTGACCTAGCCTAAGCCTAGGGGTGCCCTAGCCTAAGCCTAGGGGTGCCATAGCCTTAGGCTAGAGGAGCCCTAGCCTTAGGCTAAGCCTAGGGGTGCCCTAGCCTAAGAATAGGGGTGCCCTAGCCTAAGCCTAGGGGTGCCCTAGCCTAAGCCTAGGGGTGCCCTAGCCTAAGCCTAGGGGTGCCCTAGCCCAAGCCTAGTTGTGCCCTAGCCTAAGCCGAGGGGTGCCCTACCCTAAGCCTAGGGGTGCCCTACCCTAGGCCTAGGGGTGCCCTAGCCTAAGCCTAGGTTTGCCCTAGCCTTAGGCTAGCTGACCCTAGCCTAAGTCTAAGCCTAGGGGTGCCCTAGCCTTAGCCTAGGGGTGCCCTAGCCCAAGCCTACGGGTGCCATAGCCTTAGGCTAGAGGAGCCATAGCCTTAGCCTAAGCCTAGGGGTGCCCTAGCCTAAGACTAGGGTTGCCCTAACCTAAGCCTTGGGGTTCCCTGGCCTAAGCTTAGGGGTGCCCTAGGATTACTCTAGGGGAGCCCTAGCCTTAGCCTAAGCCTAGGGGTGCCCTAGCCTAAGCCTAAAGGTGCCCTAGCCTAAGCCTAGGATTGCCCTAGCCTTAGGCTAGCTGAGCCCTAGCCTAAGCCTAAGCCTAGAGGTGCCCTAGCCTAAGCCTATGGGTGCCCTACCCTAACCCTAGGAGTGCCATAGCCTTAGGCTAGAGGAGCCCGAACCTTAGCCTAAGCCTAGGGGTGTCCTAGCCTAAGACTAGGGGTGCCCTAGCCTAAGCTTAGGGGTGCCCTAGCCTAAGCCTTGCGGTGACCAAGCCTAAGCCTAGGGGTGCCCTAGGGTTAGGCTAGGGGAGCCCTAGCCTTAGCCTAAGCCTAGGGGTGCCCTAGCCTAAGCTTAGGGGTGCCCTATCCTAAGCCTAGGGGTGCCCTAGCCTAAGCCTAGGGGTGCCCTAGCCTTAGGCTAGGGGAGCCCTAACCTTAGCCTAAGTCTAGGGTTGCCCTAGCCCAAGCCTAGGGGTGCCCTAGCCTAAGCCTAAGGGTGCCCTAGCCTAAGCCTAGGGGTGCCCTAGCCTAAGCCTAGGGGTGCCATAGCCTTAGGCTAGAGGAGCCCTAGCCTTAGCCTAAGCCTAGGAGTGCCCTAGCCTAAGACTAGGGGTGCCATAGCCTAAGCTTAGAGGTGCCCTAGCCTAAGCCTTGGGGTGCCCTAAACTAAGCCTAGGGGTGCCCTAGGGTTACTCTAGGGGAGCCCTAGCCTTAGCCTAAGCCTAGGGGTGCCCTACCCTAAGCCTAGGGATGCCCTAGCCTAAGCCTAGGGGTGCCCTAGCCTAAGCATAGGGGTGCCCTAGCCTAAGCCTAGGGGTGCCCTAGTCTTAGGCTAGAGGATCCCTAGCCTTCCCTAAGCCTAGGCCGGCCTTAGCCTAAGCCTAGGGGTGCCCTAGCCTAAGCTTTGGTGCCCTAATCTAAGCCTAGGGGTGCCCTCGCATAAGCCTAGGGGTGCCCTAGCCTAATCCTAGTGGTGCCCTGACCTAAGCATAGGGGTGCTCTAGCCTAAGCCTAGTGGTGCCCTAGCCTAAGCCTAGGGGTGCACTAGCCTAAGCCTAGGGGTGCCCTAGCCTTAGCCTAAGACTAGGGGTGCCCTAGCCTAAGCCTAGATGTGCCCTAGCCTAAGCCTAGGGGTGCCCTACCCTAAGCCTAGGGGTGCCATAGCCTAAGCATAGGGGTGCCCTAGCCTAAGATTAGGGGTTCCCTAGCCTAAGGCTAGGGGTGACCTAGCCTTAGGCTAGGGGAGTCCTAGCCTTAGTCTAAGCCTAGGGGTGCCCTAGCCTAAGCCTAGGGGTGCCGTAGCCCAAGCCTAGGGATGCCCTAACTTTAGGCTAGAGGAGCCCTATCCTTAGCCTAAGCCTAGGGGTGCCCTAGTCTAAGCCTAGGGGTGCCCTAGCCTAAGCCAAGGGGTGCCCTAGCCTAAGTCTATGGGTGCCCTAGCCTAAGGCTAGGGTTGCCCTAGCCTAAGTCTAGGGGTGCCTAGCCTAAGCATAGAAGTGCGCTAACCTAAGCCTAGGGGGATCCCTACCTAATTCTAGGGGTGCCCTAGCCTAAGCCCACGGGTGCCCTAGCCTAAGCTTAGGGGTGCCCTAGCCTAAGCCTTGGGGTGCCCTAGCCTAAGCCTAGGGGTGCCCTATGGTTAGGCTAGGGGAGCCCTAGCCTTAGCCTAAGCCTAGGGGTTCCCTAGTCTAAGCCTAGGGGTGCCCTAGCCTAAGCCTAGGGGTGCCCTAGCCTAAGCCTAGGGGTGCCCTAGCCCAAGCCTAGTTGTGCCCTAGCCTAAGCCGAGGGGTGCCCTACCCTAAGCCTAGGGGTGCCTTACCCTAGGCCTAAGGTTGCCCTAGCCTAAGCCTAGGTTTGCCCTAGCCTTAGGCTAGCTGAGCCCTAGCCTAAGTCTAAGCCTAGGGGTGCCTTAGCCTAAGCCTAGGGGTGCCCTAGCCTAAGCCTACGGGTGCCATAGCCTTAGGCTAGAGGAGCCCTTGCCTTAGACTAAACCTAGGGTTGCCCTAGCCTAAGTCTAGGGGTGCCTAGCCTAAGCATAGAAGTGCGCTAACCTAAGCCTAGGGGGATCCCTACCTAATTCTAGGGGTGCCCTAGCCTAAGCCCACGGGTGCCCTAGCCTAAGCTTAGGGGTGCCCTAGTCTAAGCCTAGGGGTGCCCTAGCCTAAGCCTAGGGGTGCCCTAGCCTAAGCCTAGGGGTGCCCTAGCCCAAGCCTAGTTGTGCCCTAGCCTAAGCCGAGGGGTGCCCTACCCTAAGCCTAGGGGTGCCTTACCTTAGGCCTAGGGGTGCCTTAGCCTAAGCCTAGGGGTGCCCTAGCCTAAGCCTACGGGTGCCATAGCCTTAGGCTAGAGGAGCCCTTGCCTTAGACTAAGCCTAGGGGTGCCCTAGCCTAAAAATAGGGGTGCCCTAGTCTAAGCTTAGGGGTGCCCTAGCCTAAGCCTTGGGGTGCCCTAGCCTAAGCTTAGGGTTGCCCTAGGGTTAGTCTAGGGGAGCCCTAGCCTTAGCCTAAGCCTAGGGGTCCACTAGCCTAAGCCTAGGGGTGTCCTAGCCTAAGCCTAGGATTGCCCTAGCCTTAGGCTAGCTGAGCCCTAGCCTAAGCCTAAGCCTAGAGGTGCCATAGCCTAAGCCTATGGTTGCCCTAGCCTAAGCCTAGGGGTGCCATAGCCTTAGGCTAGAGGACACCTAGCCTTAGCCTAAGCCTAGGGGTGTGCTAGCCTAAGACTAGGGGTGACTTAGCCTAAGCTTAGGGGTGCCCTAGCCTAAGCCTTGCGGTGACCTAGCCTAAGCCTAGGGGTGCCCTAGGGTTAGCCTAGGGGAGCCCTAGCCTTAGCCTAAGCCTAGGGGTGCCCTAGCCTAAGCCTAGGAGTGCCCTAGCCTAAGCCTAGGGAAGCCCTAGCCTTAGGCTAGGGGAGCCCTAACCTTAGCCTAAGTCTAGGGGTGCCCTAGCCTAACCCAAGTGGTGCCCTATCCTAAGCCTAGGGGTGCCCTAGCCTAAGCCTAGGGGTGCCCTAGCCTTAGGCTAGGGGAGCCCTAACCTTAGCCTAAGCCTAGGGGTGCCCTAGCCCAAGCCTAGGGGTGACCTAGCCTAAGCCGAGGGGTGCCTTAGCCTAAGCCTAGAGGTGCCCTAGCCTAAGGCTAGGGGTGCCCTCGCCTTGGTCTAGTGGAGCCCTAGCCTAAGGCTAGCTGAGCCCTAGCCTAAGCCTAAGACTTGGGGTGCCCTAGCCTAAGAATAGGGGTGCCCTAGCCTAAGCTTAGGGGTGCCCTAGCCTAAGCCTTGGGGTGCCCTAGCCTAAGCCTAGGGGTGCCCTAGCCTAAGCCTAGGGGTGCCCGAGCCCAAGCCTAGTTGTGCCCTAGCCTAAGCCGAGGGGTGCCCTACCCTAAGCCTAGGGGTGCCCTACACTAGGCCTAGGGGTGCCCGAGCCTACGCCTAGGCTTGCCCTAGCCTTAGGCTAGCTGAGCCCTAGCCTAAGTCAAAGCCTAGGGGTGCCCTAGCCTAAGCCTAGGGGTGCCCTAGCCTAAGCCAACGGGTGCCAATGCCTTAGGCTAGAGGAGCCCTAGCCTTAGCCTAAGCCTAGGGGTGCCCTAGCCTAAGACTAGGGGTGCCCTAGCCTAAGCTTAGGGGTGCTCTAGCCTAAGCCTTGGGGTGCCCTAGCCTAAGCCTAGGGGTGCCCTAGCCTAAGCCTAGGAGTGCCCTAATCAAAGCCTAGGGTGCCCTTGCCTAAGCCTAGGGATGCCTTAGCCTAAGCCTAGGGGTCCCCTAGCCTTAGCCTAAGCCTAGGGTGCCCTAGCCTAAGCCTAGGGGTGCCCTAGTCTAAGCCTAGTGGTGCCCTAGCCTTAGGCTAGGGGAGCCCTAGCCTTAGCCTAAGTCTAGGGGTGCCCTAACCTAAGACTATGGGTGCCCTAGCCTAATTTAGGAGTGCCCTAGCCTAAACCTAGGGTTGACCTAGCCTAAGCCTAGTGGTGCCTTAGCCTAAGCCTAGGGGTGACCTAGCTTTAGCCTAAGCCTAGGGGTGCCCTAGCCTAAGCCTTGGGGTGCCCTAGCCTAAGCCTAGTGGTGCCTTAGCCTAAGCCTAGGGGTGAAATAGCCTTAGCCTAAGCCTAGGGGTGCCTTAGCCTAAGCCTAGGGGTCCCCTAGCCTTAGCCTAAGCATAGGGGTGCCCTAGCCTAAGCCTAGGTGTGCCCTAGCCTAAGCCTAGGGGTGCCCTAGCCTAAGCCTAGGTGTGCCCTAGCCTAAGCCTTGGGGTGCCCTAGCCTAAGCCTATGGCTGCCCTAGCCTAAACCTAGGGTTGCCCTAGCCTAAGCCTAGGGGTGCCCTAGCCTAACCCTAGGGGTGCCATAGCCTTAGGCTAGAGGAGCACTAGCCTTAGCCTAAGCCTTGGGGTGCCCTAGTCTAAGCCTAGGCGTGCCCTAGCCTAAGCCTAGTGGTGCCCTATCCTAAGCCTAGGGGTGCCCTAGCCTAAGCCTAGGGGTGTCCTAGCCTTAGGCTAGGGGAGCCCTAACCTTAGCCTAAGCCTAGGGGTGCCGTAGCCCAAGCCTAGGGGTGCCCTAGCCTAAGCCTAGGGGTGCCTTAGCCTAAGCCTAGGGGTGCCCTAGCCTTACCCTAGGGGTGCCATAGCCTTAGGCTAGAGGAGCACTAGCCTTAGCCTAAGCCTTGGGGTGCCCTAGTCTAAGCCTAGGCGTGCCCTAGCCTAAGCCTAGTGGTGCCCTATCCTAAGCCTAGGGGTGCCCTAGCCTAAGCCTAGGGGTGTCCTAGCCTTAGGCTAGGGGAGCCCTATCCTTAGCCTAAGCCTAGGGGTGCCCTAGCCCAAGCCTAGGGGTGCCCTAGCCTAAGCCAAGGGGTGCCTTAGCCTAAGCCTAGGGGTGCCCTTGCCTAAGGCTAGTGGAGCCCTAGCCTTAGGCTAGCTTAGCCCTAGCCTAAGCCTAAGACTTGGGGTGCCCTAGCCTAAGCCTAGGGGTGCCCTAGCCTAAGCCTAGGGGTGCCCTAGCCTAAGCGTAGGGGTGCACTAGCCTAAGCCTAGGGGTGCCCTAGCCTTAGCCTAAGCCTAGGGGTGCCCTAGCCTAAGCCTAGATGTGCCCTAGCCTAAGCCTAGTGGTGCCCTACCCTAAGCCTAGGGGTGCCATAGACTAAGCATAGGGGTGCCCTAGCCTAAGCTTAGGGGTTCCCTAGTCTAAGGCTAGGGGTGACCTAGTCTTAGGCTAGGGGAGTCCTAGCCTTAGTCTAAGCCTAGGGGTGCCCTAGCCTAAGCCTAGGGGTGCCGTAGCCCAAGCCTAGGGATGCCCTAGCTTTAGGCTAGAGGAGCCCTATCCTTAGCCTAAGCCTAGGGGTGCCTAAGTCTAAGCCTAGGGGTGCCCTAGCCTAAGCCAAGGGGTGCCCTAGCCTAAGTCTATGGGTGCCCTAGCCTAAGCCTAGGGGTACCCTAGCCTTAGGCTAGGGGAGCCCTAGCCTTAGCCTAAGCCTAGGGGTGCCCCAGCCTAAGGCTAGGGTTGCCCTAGCCTAAGTCTAGGGGTGCCTAGCCTAAGCATAGAAGTGCCCTAACCTAAGCCTAGGGGGATCCCTACCTAATTCTAGGGGTGCCCTAGCCTAAGCCCACGGGTGCCCTAGCCTAAGCCTAGGGGTGCCCTAGCCTAAGCCTAGGCGTGCCCTAGCCCAGGCTAGGGATGCCCGAGCGTTAGGCTAGAGGAACCCTAGCCTTAGCCTAAGCCTAGGTGTGCCCTAGCTTAGGCCACGGGGTGCGCTAGCCTAAGTATAGGGGTGCCCTAGCCTAAGCCTAGGGGTGCCCTAGCCTAAGTCTAGGGGTGCCTAGCCTAAGCATAGGGGTACCCTAACCTAAGCCTAGGGGTTCCCTACCTAAGCCTAGGGGTGCCCTAGCCTAAGCCTACGTGTGCCCTAGCCTAAGCCTAGGGGTGCCATAGCCTTAGGTTAGGGAAGCCCTAGCCTAAGCCTAGGGGTGCCCTAGCCTAAGCCTAGGGGTGCCCTAGCCTAAGCCTAGGGGTGCCCTAGCCTAAGCCTAGGGGTGCCCTAACCTAAGCCTAGGTGTGACCTAGCCTTAAGCTAGGGGAGCCCTAGCCTTAACCTAAGCCTACGGGTGACCTAGCCTAAGCCTAGGGGTGCCCTAATCTAAGCCTAAGGGTGCTCTAACCTTAGACTAGGGGAGCCCTACCCTTAGCCTAAGCCTAGGGGTGCCCTAGCCTAAGCCTAGGGTGCCCTAGCTTAAGCTTAAGGGTGCCCTAGCCTTAGGCTAGGGTAGCCCAACCTTAGCCTAAACCTAAGGGTGCCCTAGCCTAAGCATAGGTGTGCTCTAGCCTAAGCCTATGGGTGCCCTAGCCTAAGCCTAGGGGTGCCCTAACTTAAGCCTAGGGGTCACCTAGCCTACGCCTAGGGGTGCCTTAGCATTAGGCTAGGGGATCCCTAGCCTTAGCCTAAGCCTAGGGTTCCCTAGCCTAAGTGTAGGGGTGCCCTAGCCTGAGCCTAGGGGTGCCCTAGCCGTAGCATAGGGGTGCCCTAGCCTAAGTCTAAGGGTGCCTTAGCCTAAGCCTAGGGGTCCCCTAACCTTAGTCTAAGCCTAGGGGTGCCCTAGCCTAAGCCTAGATGTGCCCTAGCCTAAGCCTCGAGGTGCCTTAACCTAAGCCTCGGGGTCCCCTAGCCTTAGCCTATGCCTAGGGGTGCGCAAGCCTAAGCCTAGGTGTGCCCGAGCCTAAGCCTAGGGGTGCCTTAGCCTAATCCTAGGGGTCCCCTAGCCTTAGCTTAAGCCTAGGGGTGCCCTAGCCTGAGCCTAGGGGTGCCATAGCCTTAGCCTAGGGGTGCCCTAGCCTAAGCCTAGGGGAGCCCTAGCTTTAACCTAAGCCTATGGGTGCCCTAGCCTAAACCTAGTGGTGCCCTAGCCTAAGCCTAGGGGTCCCCTAGCCTTAGCCTAAGCCTAGGGGTGCCCTAGCCTAAGCCTATGGGTGCCCTAACCTAAGCCTAGGGGTGCCCTAGCCTAAGCCTAGGGGTGCCCGAGCCTATGGCAAAGGGTGCCCTTGCCTAAGCCTAAGGGTGCTCTAGCCTAAGCCTAGGGGTGCCCTAGACTACGCCTAGGGGTGCCATAGACTAAGCCTAGGGGTCCCCTAGCCTAAGCCTAGGGGTGCCCAGGCCTTATTCTAGGGGAGCCCTAGCCTTAACCTAAGCCTATGGCTGCCGTAGCCTAAGCCTAGGCTACCTAGGCTAAGCCAAGGGGTGCCCTAACCTAAGCCTAGGGGTTCCCTAGCCAAAGCCTAGGGTTTCCCTAGCCTATGCCTAGGGGTGCCCTAGCCTTAGGCTCGGTGAGCCCTAGCCTTAGCCTAAGCCTAGGGTTGCCCTAGCCTAAGCTTAGGGGTGCCCTAGCCTATGCCTAGGTGTGCCCTAGCCTTAGGCTAGGTGAGCCCTAGCCTTAGCCTAAGCCTAAGGTTGCCCTAGCCTACGCCTAGGGGTGCCCTAGCCTAAGAATAGGGTGCCCTAGCCTAAGCCTATGGGTGCCCTAGCCTAAGCCTAGGGGTGCCCTAGCCTAAGCCTAGGGGTGCCCTAGGGTTAGGCTAGGGGAGCCCTAGCCTTAGCCTAAGCCTAGGGGTGCCCTAGCCTAAGCCTAGCTGTGCTATAGCCTAAGCCAAGGGGTGCCCTAGCCTAAGCCTAGGGGTCCCCTAGTCTTAGGCTAGAGGAGCCCTAGCCTTAGCCTAAGCCTAGGGGTGTCCTAGCCTAAGCCTAGGGGTGCCCTAGCCTTAGGCTAGGGGAGCCCTAGCCTTAGCCTAAGCCTAGGGCTGCCCTAGCCTAAGCCTAGGGGTGCCCAAGCCTAAGCCTAGGGGTGCCCTAGCCTTAGCCTAAGCCTAGGGGTGCCCTAGCCTAAGCCTAGGGGTGCCCAAGCCTTAGGCTAGGGGAGCCCTAGTCTTAGTCTAGTAGAGCCCTAGCCTTAGCCTAAGCCTAGGGGTGCCCTAGCCTAAGCCTAGGGGTGCCCTAACCTAAGCCTAGGGGTGCCCTAGCCTAAGCCTAGGGGTGCCCAAGCTTAAGCCTAGGGGTGCCCTAGCCTAAGCCTAGCGGTGCCCTAGCCTAAGCCTACGGGTGCCCTAGCGTAAGCGTAGGGGCGCCCTACCCAAAGCCTAGGGGTGCCCTATCCTAAGCCTAGGGGTGCCTTAGCCTTAAGCTAGGGGATCCTTAGCCTTAGCCTAAGCCTAGGGGAGCCCTAGCCTAAGCCTAGGGGTTCCCAAGCCTAAGTCTAGGGGAGGCCTAGCCTAAGCCTAGGGGTGCCCAAGCCTAATCCTAGGGGTACCCTACCCTAAGCCTAGGGGTACCCTAGCCTAAGCCTAGGCCTGCCCTAGCCTAAGCCTAGGGGTGCCCTAGCCTACGCCTAGGGTTGCCCTAGCCTACGCCTAGGGGTGCCCTAACCTAAGCCTAGGGGTGCCCTAGCCTAAGCATAGGGGTGCCCTATCCTTAGGCTAGGAGAGCCCTAGCCTTATCCTAATCCTAGGGGTGCCCTAGCCTAAGCCTAGGGGTGCCCTAGCCTTAAGCTAGGGGAGCCTTAACCATAGCGTAAGCCTAGGGGTGCCTTAGCCTAAGCCTAGGGGTGCCCTAGCTTAAGCCTAGGGGTTCCCTAGCCTGAGGCTAGGGGAGCCCTAGCCTTAGCCTAAACCTGGGGTGCCCTAGCCTAAGCCTAGGGGTGCCCTAGCCTGAGCCTAGGGGTGTCCTAGCCTGAGCATACGTGTGCCCTAGCCTGAGGCTAGGGGAGCCCTAGAGTTAGTCTAGCCTAGGATTGCCCTAACCTAAGCCTAGGGGTGTCATAGCCTGAGTCTAGGGGTGCACTATCCAGAGGATAGGGGAGCCCAAGCCTTAGCCTAAGCCTAGGGGGCCCTAGCCTAAGCCTATGGGTGCCCTAGCCTTAGGCTAGGGGAGCCCATGCTTTAGCCTAAGCCTAGGGGTGCCGTAGCCAAAGCCTAGGGGTGCCCTAGCCTAAGCCTAGGGGTGCACTAGCCTAAGCCTAAGGGGGCCCTAGCCTTAGGCTAGGGGACCCTAGCTTTAGCCTAAGCCTAGCGGTGCCGTAGCCAAAGCCTAGGGGTGCCCTTGCCTAAGACTAGGGGTGCCCTAGCCTTAGGCTAGGGGAGCCAAAGCCTTAGCCTAAGCCTAGCGGTGCCGTAGCCTAAGCCTAGGGGTGCCCTAGCCTAAGCCTTGGGGTGCCCAAGGGTTAGGCTAGGGGAGACCTAGCCTTAGCCTAAGCATAGGGGTGCCCTAGCCTAAGACTAGGGGTGGCATAGCCTTAGGCTAGGGGAGCCCTAGCCTTAGCCTAAGCCTAGGGGTGCCCTAGCCTAAGACTAGGGGTTCCCTAGCCTAAGCGTGGGGGTGCCCTAGACTAAGCCTAGGGGTGCCCTAGCCTAAGCCTAGGCGTGCCCTAGCCTAAGCCTAGACGTGCCCTAGCCTAAGCCTAGGGGTGCCCAAGCCAAAGCCTAGGGGTGCCCTATCCTTAGGCTTGGGGAGCCCTAGCCTTAGCCTAAGCCTAGGGGTGCCCTAGCCTAAGCCTAGGGGTGCCCTAGCCTAAGCCTAGGGGTGCCCTAACCTAAGCCTAGGGGTGCCCTAGCCTAAGCCTAGGGGTGCCATAGCGTAAGCCTAGGGGTGCCCTAGCCTTAGGCTAGGGAAGCCCTAGCCTTAGCCTAAGCCTACGGGTGCCCTAGCCTAAGCCTAGGGGTGCCCTAGCCTATTCCTAGGGGTGCCCTAGCCTAAGCCTAGGGGTGCCCTAGCCTTAGGATAGGGGAGCCTTAGCTTTAGCCTAAGCCTAGTGGGGCCCTACCCAAAGCATAGGGGTGACTTGCCTAAGCCTAGGGGAGCCCTAGCCTAAGCCTAGGGGTGCCCAAGCCTAAGCCTAGGGGAGCCCTAGCCTAAGCCTAGGGGTGCCTAAGCCTAATCCTAGGGGTGCCCTACCCTAAGCTTAGGGGTGCCCTAGCCTAAGCCTAGGGCTGCCCTAGCCTAAGCCTAGCGGTGCCCTAGCCTAAGCATAGGGGTGCCCTAGCCTTAGGCTAGGAGAGCCCTAGCCTAAGCCTAAGCCTAGGGGTGCCCTAGCCTAAGCCTAGGGGTACCCTAGCCTAAGCCTAGGGGTGCCCTAGCCTAAGCCTAGCGGTGCCCTAGCCTAAGCCTAGGGGTGCCCTAGCCTGAGGCTAGGGGACCCCTATCCTTAGCCTAAACCTAGGGGTGCCCTAGCCTAAGCCTAGGGGTGCCCTAGCCTGAGCCTAGGGGTGCCCTAGCCTGAGCATACGGGTGCCCTAGCCTGAGGCTAGGGGAGCCCTAGCGTTATTCTAGCCTAGGATTGCCCTAGCCTAGCCTAGGGGTGTCATAGCCTGAGGATAGGGGAGCCCAAGCCTTAGCCTAAGCCTATGGGGCTCTAGCCTAAGCCTATGTGTGCCCTAGCCTTAGGCTAGGGGAGCCCAAGCTTTAGCCTAAGCCTAGGGGTGCACTAGCCAAAGCCTAGTGGTGCCCTAGCCTAAGCCTAGGGGTGCCTTAGCCTTAGGCTAGAGGATCCTTAGCGTTACCCTAAGCCTAGGGGAGCCCTAGCCTAAGCCTAGGGGTGCCCTAGCCTACGCCTATGGGTGCCCTAGCCTAAGCCTAGGGGTGCTCTAGCCTAAGCCTAGGGGTGCCCTAGCCTAAGCCTAGGGGTGCCGAAGCCTAAGCCTAGGGGCACCCTAGCCTAAACCTAGGGGTGCCCTAGCCTAAGCTTAGGGGTGCCCTATCCTTAGGCTAGGGGAGTCCTCCCCTTACCCGAAGCCTAGGGATGCCCTAGGGTAAGCCTAGGGGTGCCCTAGCCTAAGCCTAGTGATGCCCTAGGCCAAGCCTAAGGATGCCCTAGCGTTAGGCTAGAGGAGGCCTAGCCTTAGCCTAAGCCTAGGGGTGCCCTAGCCTAAGTCTAGGGCTGCCCTAGCCTAAGCCTAGGGGTGCCCTAGCCTACGTCTAGGGGTGCCCTAGCCTAAGCATAGGGGTGCTCTAACCTAAGCCAGGGGTTCCCTACCTAAGCCTAGGGGTGCCCTAGCCTAAGCCTAAGGGTGCCCTCGCCTTAGGCTAGGGAAGCCCTAGCCTTAGCCTAAGCCTAGGGGTGCACTAGCCTAAGCCTAGGGCTGCCTAGCCTAAGCCTAGGGGTACCCTAGCCTACGCCTAGGGGTGCCCTAGCCTAAGCTTAGGGGTGCCCTAGCCTAAGCCTAGGGGTGCCCTAGCCTAAGCCTAGTGGTGTCCTAGCCTAAGCCTCGGGAAGCCCTAGCCTTAGCCTAAGCCTAGGGGTGCCCTAGCCTAAGACTAGGGGTGCCCTAGCATAAGCCTAGTGTTTCCCTAGCCTAAGCCTAGGGGTGCCCTAGCCTAAGGCTAGGTGTGCCCTAGCCTTAGTCTAGTGGATCCCTAGCCTTAGCCTAAGCCTAGGGGTGCCCTATCCTAAGCCATGGGTTGCCTTAGCCTAAGCCTAGGGGTGCCCTAACCTAAGCCTAGGGGTGCCCTAGCCTTAGGCTAGGGGAGCCCTAGCCTTAGCCTAAGCCTAGGGGTGCCTTAGCCAAGCCTAGAGGTGCCCTAGCCTAAGCCTACGGGTGTCCTAAGCCTAAGACTAGGGGTGCATTACCCTAAGCCTAGGGGTGCCCTAGCCTTAGGCTAGGGGAGCCCTAGCCTTAGCCTAAGCCTTGGGGTGCCCTAGCCTAAGCCAAGGGGTGCCCTAGCCTAAGCTTAGGGGTGCCCTAGCCCAAGTAGGGATGCCCTAGCGTTAGGCTAGAGGAGCCCTAGCCTTAGCCTAAGCCTAGGGGTGCCCTAGCCTGAGCCTAGGGGTGCCCTAGCCTAAGTCTAGGGGTGCCCTAGCCTAAGCCTAGGGGTACATTAGCCTTAGGCTAGGGGAGCCCTAGCCTTAGCCTAAGCCTTGGGGTGCCCCAGCCTAAGCCTAGGGGTGCCCCCGCCTAAGCCTAGGGGTGCCCTAGCCTAAGCTTAGGGGTGCCCTAGCCTAAGCCTAGGGGTGCCCTAGCCTAAGCCTAGTGGTGTCCTAGCCTAAGCCTCGGGAAGCCCTAGCCTTAGCCTAAGCCTAGGGGTGCCCTAGCCTAAGACTAGGGGTGCCCTAGCATAAGCCTAGTGTTTCCCTAGCCTAAGCCTAGGGGTGCCCTAGCCTAAGGCTAGGTGTGCCCTAGCCTTAGTCTAGTGGATCCCTAGCCTTAGCCTAAGCCTAGGGGTGCCCTATCCTAAGCCATGGGTTGCCTTAGCCTAAGCCTAGGGGTGCCCTAACCTAAGCCTAGGGGTGCCCTAGCCTTAGGCTAGGGGAGCCCTAGCCTTAGCCTAAGCCTAGGGGTGCCTTAGCCAAGCCTAGAGGTGCCCTAGCCTAAGCCTACGGGTGTCCTAAGCCTAAGACTAGGGGTGCATTACCCTAAGCCTAGGGGTGCCCTAGCCTTAGGCTAGGGGAGCCCTAGCCTTAGCCTAAGCCTTGGGGTGCCCTAGCCTAAGCCAAGGGGTGCCCTAGCCTAAGCTTAGGGGTGCCCTAGCCCAAGTAGGGATGCCCTAGCGTTAGGCTAGAGGAGCCCTAGCCTTAGCCTAAGCCTAGGGGTGCCCTAGCCTGAGCCTAGGGGTGCCCTAGCCTAAGTCTAGGGGTGCCCTAGCCTAAGCCTAGGGGTACACTAGCCTTAGGCTAGGGGAGCCCTAGCCTTAGCCTAAGCCTTGGGGTGCCCCAGCCTAAGCCTAGGGGTGCCCCCGCCTAAGCCTAGGGGTGCCCTAGCCTAAGCCGAGGGGTGCCCTAGCCTAAGCCTAGGGGTGCCCTATCTTAAGCCTCGGGGTGCCCTAGCCTAAGCCAAGGGGTGCCCTAGCCTAAGCCTAGGGGTGCCCTAGCCTTAGGCTAGGGGAGCCCTAGTCTTAGGCTAGGGGAACCCTAGCCTTAGCCAAAGCCTAGAGGTGCCCTAGCCTAAGACTAGGGGTGCCGTAGCCTAAGCCTAGGGGTGCACTAGCCTAAGCCTAGTGTTTCCCTAGCCTAAGCCTAGGGGTGCCCTAGCCTAAGGCTAGGTGTGCCCTAGCCTTAGTCTAGTGGATCCCTAGCCTTAGCCTAAGCCTAGGGGTGCCCTATCCTAAGCCATGGGTTGCCTTAGCCTAAGCCTAGGGGTGCCCTAACCTAAGCCTAGGGGTGCCCTAGCCTTAGGCTAGGGGAGCCCTAGCCTTAGCCTAAGCCTAGGGGTGCCTTAGCCAAGCCTAGAGGTGCCCTAGCCTAAGCCTACGGGTGTCCTAAGCCTAAGACTAGGGGTGCATTACCCTAAGCCTAGGGGTGCCCTAGCCTTAGGCTAGGGGAGCCCTAGCCTTAGCCTAAGCCTTGGGGTGCCCTAGCCTAAGCCAAGGGGTGCCCTAGCCTAAGCTTAGGGGTGCCCTAGCCCAAGTAGGGATGCCCTAGCGTTAGGCTAGAGGAGCCCTAGCCTTAGCCTAAGCCTAGGGGTGCCCTAGCCTGAGCCTAGGGGTGCCCTAGCCTAAGTCTAGGGGTGCCCTAGCCTAAGCCTAGGGGTACATTAGCCTTAGGCTAGGGGAGCCCTAGCCTTAGCCTAAGCCTTGGGGTGCCCCAGCCTAAGCCTAGGGGTGCCCCCGCCTAAGCCTAGGGGTGCCCTAGCCTAAGCTTAGGGGTGCCCTAGCCTAAGCCTAGGGGTGCCCTAGCCTAAGCCTAGTGGTGTCCTAGCCTAAGCCTCGGGAAGCCCTAGCCTTAGCCTAAGCCTAGGGGTGCCCTAGCCTAAGACTAGGGGTGCCCTAGCATAAGCCTAGTGTTTCCCTAGCCTAAGCCTAGGGGTGCCCTAGCCTAAGGCTAGGTGTGCCCTAGCCTTAGTCTAGTGGATCCCTAGCCTTAGCCTAAGCCTAGGGGTGCCCTATCCTAAGCCATGGGTTGCCTTAGCCTAAGCCTAGGGGTGCCCTAACCTAAGCCTAGGGGTGCCCTAGCCTTAGGCTAGGGGAGCCCTAGCCTTAGCCTAAGCCTAGGGGTGCCTTAGCCAAGCCTAGAGGTGCCCTAGCCTAAGCCTACGGGTGTCCTAAGCCTAAGACTAGGGGTGCATTACCCTAAGCCTAGGGGTGCCCTAGCCTTAGGCTAGGGGAGCCCTAGCCTTAGCCTAAGCCTTGGGGTGCCCTAGCCTAAGCCAAGGGGTGCCCTAGCCTAAGCTTAGGGGTGCCCTAGCCCAAGTAGGGATGCCCTAGCGTTAGGCTAGAGGAGCCCTAGCCTTAGCCTAAGCCTAGGGGTGCCCTAGCCTGAGCCTAGGGGTGCCCTAGCCTAAGTCTAGGGGTGCCCTAGCCTAAGCCTAGGGGTACACTAGCCTTAGGCTAGGGGAGCCCTAGCCTTAGCCTAAGCCTTGGGGTGCCCCAGCCTAAGCCTAGGGGTGCCCCCGCCTAAGCCTAGGGGTGCCCTAGCCTAAGCCGAGGGGTGCCCTAGCCTAAGCCTAGGGGTGCCCTATCTTAAGCCTCGGGGTGCCCTAGCCTAAGCCAAGGGGTGCCCTAGCCTAAGCCTAGGGGTGCCCTAGCCTTAGGCTAGGGGAGCCCTAGTCTTAGGCTAGGGGAACCCTAGCCTTAGCCAAAGCCTAGAGGTGCCCTAGCCTAAGACTAGGGGTGCCGTAGCCTAAGCCTAGGGGTGCACTAGCCTAAGCCTTGGGGTGCCCAAGGGTTAGGCTAGGGGAGCCCAAGCCTTAGCCTAAGCCTAGGGGTGCCCTAGCCTAAGACTAGGGGTGCCCTAGCCTTAGGCTAGGGGAGCCCTAGCCTTAGCCTAAGCCTAGGGGTGCCATAGCCTAAGCCTAGGGGTGCCCTAGCCTAAGCCTAGGGGTGCCCTAGCCTAATCTTAGGGGTGCCCTAGCCTAAGCCTAGGGGTGCCCTAGCTTTTGGCTAGGGGAGACCTAGCCTTAGCCTAAGCCTAGGGGTGCCTTAGCCTAAGCTTAGGGGTGCCCTATCCTAAGCCTAGGGGTGCCCTAGCCTAAGCCTAGGGGTGCCCTAGCCTAAGCTTAGGGGTTCCCTAGCCTTAGGCTAGGGGAGCCCTATCCTTAGTCTAAGACTAGTGGTGCCCTAGCCTAAGCTTAGGGGTGCCCTAGCCAAAGACTAGGGGTGCCCTAGCCTTAGGCTAGGGGGGACCTAGCCTTAGCCTAAGCCTAGGGGTGCCCTAGCCTAAGCTAGGGGTGCCCTATCCTAAGCCTAGGGGTGCCCTAGCCTAAGCCTAGGGGTGCCTTAGCCTAAGCCTAGGGGCACCCTAGCCAAAAACTAGGGGTGCCCTAGCCTAAGCTTAGGGGTGCCCTATCCTTAGGCTAGGGGAGTCCTTCCCCTTACCCGAAGCCTAGGGATGCCCTAGGGTAAGCCTAGGGGTGCCCTAGCCTAAGCCTAGTGATGCCCTAGGCCATGCCTAAGGATGCCCTAGCGTTAGGCTAGAGGAGGCCTAGCCTTAGCCTAAGCCTAGGGGTGCCCTAGCCTAAGTCTAGGGCTGCCCTAGCCTAAGCCTAGGGGTGCCCTAGGCTTAGGCTAGGGGAGCCCTAGCCTTAGTCTAAGCCTAGGGCTGCCCCAGCCTAAGCCTAGGGGTGCCCTAGCCTACGTCTAGGGGTGCCCTAGCCTAAGCATAGGGGTGCTCTAACCTAAGCCAGGGGTTCCCTACCTAAGCCTAGGGGTGCCCTAGCCTAAGCCTAGGGGTGCCCTCGCCTTAGGCTAGGGAAACCCTAGCCTTAGCCTAAGCCTAGGGGTGCACTAGCCTAAGCCTAGGGCTGCCTAGCCTAAGTCTAGGGGTACCCTAGACTACGCCTAGGGGTGCCCTAGCCTAAGCTTAGGGGTGCCCTAGCCTAAGCCTAGGGGTGCCCTAGCCTAAGCCTAGTGGTGTCCTAGCCTAAGCCATTGGAAGCCCTAGCCTTAGCCTAAGCCTAGGGGTACCCTAGCCTACGCCTAGGGGTGCCCTAGCCTAAGTTAGGGGTGCCCTAGCCTAAGCCTAGGGGTGCCCTAGCCTAAGCCTAGTGGTGTCCTAGCCTAAGCCTAGGGAAGCCCTAGCCTTAGCCTAAGCCTAGGGGTGCCCTAGCCTAAGACTAGGGGTGACCTAGCATAAGCCTAGTGTTTCCCTAGCCTAAGCCTAGGGGTGCCCTAGCCTAAGGCTAGGTGTGCCCTAGCCTTAGTCTAGTGGATCCCTAGCCTTAGCCTAAGCCTAGGGGTGCCCTATCCTAAGCCATGGGTTGCCTTAGCCTAAGCCTAGGGGTGCCCTAGCCTAAGCCTAGGGTTGCCCTAACCTAAGTCTAGGGGTGCCCTAGCCTTAGGCTAGGGGAGCCCTAGCCTTAGCCTAAGCCTAGGGGTGCCTTAGCCAAGCCTAGGGGTGCCCTAGCCGAAGCCGAGGGGTACCCTAGCCTAAGCCGAGGGGTGCCCTAGCCTAAGCCTAGGGGTGCCCTAGCCTTAGGCTAGGGGAGCCCCAGCCTTAGCTTAAGCCTAGGGATGCCCCAGCCCAAGACTAGGGGTGCCCTAGCCTAAGCCTAGGGGTGCCCTAGCCTAAGCCTAGGGGTGCCCTAACCCAAACCTAGGGATGCCCTAGCATTAGGCTAGAGGAGCCCTAGCCTTAGCCTAAGCCTAGGGATGCCCTAGCCTAAGTCTACGGGTGTCCTAGCCTAAGACTATGGGTGCATTACCCTAAGCCTAGGTGTGCCCTAGCCTTAGGCTAGGGGAGCCCTAGCCTTAGCCTAAGCCTTGGGGCGCCCTACCCTAAGCCTAGGGGTTCCCTAGCCTAAGCCTAGGGGTGCCCTAGGCTAAGGCTTGGGGTGCCCTAGCCTTAGTCTAGTGGAACCCTAGCATTAGCCTAAGCTTAGGTGTGCCATATCTTAAGCCTAGGGGTGTCCTAGCCTAAGTCTAAAGGTGCCCTAGCCTAAGGCTAGTTGTGCCCTAGCCTTAGGCTATGGGAACCCTAGCCTTAGTTTAAGACTAGGGGTGCCCTAGCCCAAGCCTAGGGATGCCCTAGCGTTAGGCTAAAGGAGCCCTAGCCTTATCCTAAGCCTAGGGGTGCCCTAGCCTAAGCCTAGGGGTGCCCTAGCCTAAGCCTAGGGGTGCCCTAGCCTAAGCCTAGGTGTACCCTAGCCTTAGGCTAGGGGTGTCCTCGCCATAGCCGAAGCCTTGGGGTGCCCTAGCCTAAGCCTAGGGGTGCCCTAGCCTAAGCCTAGTGGTGCCCTATCCTAAGCCTAGGGGTGCCCTAGCCTAAGCCTAGGGGTGTCCTAGCCTTAGGCTAGGGGAGCCCTAACCTTAGCCTAAGCCTAGGGGTGCCTTAGCCTAAGCCTAGGGGTGCCCTTGCCTAAGGCTAGTGGAGCCCTAGCCTTAGGCTAGCTGAGCCCTAGCCTAAGCCTAAGACTTGGGGTGCCCTAGCCTAAGCCTTGGGGTGCCCTAGCCTAAGCCTAGGGGTGCCATAGCCTTAGGCTAGAGGAGCCCTAGCCTTAGCCTAAGCCTAGGGGTGTCCTAGCCTAAGACTAGGGGTTCCCTAGCCTAAGCTTAGGAGTGCCCTAGCCTAAGCCTTGCGGTGACCTAGCCTAAGCATTGGGGTGCCCTAGGGTTAGGCTAGGGGAGCCCTAGCCTTAGCCTAAGCCTAGGGGTGCCCAAGCCCAAGCCTAGGGGTGCCCTAGACTAAGCCTTGGGGTGCCCTAGCCTAAGCCTAGGGGTGCATTAGCCTAAGCCTAGGGGTGCCCTAGCCTAAGGCTAGGGGTGCCCTAGCCTTAGTCAAGTGGAGCCCTAGCCTTCGCCTATGCCTAGGGGTGCCCTAGCCTAAGCCTAGATGTGCCCTAGCCTAAGCCGAAGGTGCCCTACCCTTCGCCTAGGGGTGCCCTAGCCTAAGCCTAGGGGTGCCCTAGCCTAAGCCCAGGCTTGCCCTAGCCTTAGGCTAGCTGAGCCCTAGCCTAAGCCTAAGACTTGGGGTGCCCTAGCCTAAGCCTAGGGGTGCCATAGCCTTAGGCTAGAGGAGCCCTAGCTTTAGCCTAAGCTTAGGGGTGCCCTAGCCTAAGAATACGGGTGCCCTAGCCTAAGCTTAGGGGTGCCCTAGCCTAAGCCTTGTGGTGCCCTAGCCTAAGCCTAGGGGTGCCCTATGGTTAGGCTAGGGGAGCCCTAGTCTTAGCCTAAGCCTAGGGGTTCCCTAGTCTAAGCCTAGGGGTGGCCTAGCCTAAGCCTAGGGGTGCCCTAGCCTAAGACTAGGGGTGCCCTAGCCCAAGCCTAGTTGTGCCCTAGCCTAAGCCGAGGGGTGCCCTACCCTAAGCCTAGGGATGCCCTACCCTAGGCCTAGGGGTGCCCTAGCCTAATCCTAGGTTTGCCCTAGCCTTAGGCTAGCTGAGCCCTAGCCTAAGTCTAAGCCTAGGGGTGCCCTAGCCTAAGCCTAGGGGTGCCCTAGCCTAAGCCTACGGGTGCCATAGCCTTAGGCTAGAGGAGCCCTTGCCTTAGACTAAGCCAAGGGGTGCCTTAGCCTAAGACTAGGGGTGCCCTAGCCTAAGCTTAGGGGTGCCCTAGCCTAAGCCTTGGGGTGCCCTAGCCTAAGCTTACGGTTGCCCTAGGGTTAGTCTAGGGAGCCCTAGCCGTAGCCTAAGCCTAGGGGTCCACTAGCCTAAGCCTAGGGGTGCCCTAGCCTAAGCCTAGGATTGCCCTAGCCTTAGGCTAGCTGAGCCCTAGCCTAAGCCTAAGCCTAGAGGTGCCCTAGCCTAAGCCTATGGGTGCCCTAGCCTAAGCCTAGGGGTGCCATAGCCTTAGGCTAGAGGACACCTAGCCTTAGCCTAAGCCTAGGGGTGTCCTAGCCTAAGACTAGGGGTGACTTAGCCTAAGCTTAGGGGTGCTCTAACCTAAGCCAGGGGTTCCCTACCTAAGCCTAGGGGTGCCCTAGCCTAAGCCTAAGGGTGCCCTCGCCTTAGGCTAGGGAAGCCCTAGCCTTAGCCTAAGCCTAGGGGTGCACTAGCCTAAGCCTAGGGCTGCCTAGCCTAAGCCTAGGGGTACCCTAGCCTACGCCTAGGGGTGCCCTAGCCTAAGCTTAGGGGTGCCCTAGCCTAAGCCTAGGGGTGCCCTAGCCTAAGCCTAGTGGTGTCCTAGCCTAAGCCTCGGGAAGCCCTAGCCTTAGCCTAAGCCTAGGGGTGCCCTAGCCTAAGACTAGGGGTGCCCTAGCATAAGCCTAGTGTTTCCCTAGCCTAAGCCTAGGGGTGCCCTAGCCTAAGGCTAGGTGTGCCCTAGCCTTAGTCTAGTGGATCCCTAGCCTTAGCCTAAGCCTAGGGGTGCCCTATCCTAAGCCATGGGTTGCCTTAGCCTAAGCCTAGGGGTGCCCTAACCTAAGCCTAGGGGTGCCCTAGCCTTAGGCTAGGGGAGCCCTAGCCTTAGCCTAAGCCTAGGGGTGCCTTAGCCAAGCCTAGAGGTGCCCTAGCCTAAGCCTACGGGTGTCCTAAGCCTAAGACTAGGGGTGCATTACCCTAAGCCTAGGGGTGCCCTAGCCTTAGGCTAGGGGAGCCCTAGCCTTAGCCTAAGCCTTGGGGTGCCCTAGCCTAAGCCAAGGGGTGCCCTAGCCTAAGCTTAGGGGTGCCCTAGCCCAAGTAGGGATGCCCTAGCGTTAGGCTAGAGGAGCCCTAGCCTTAGCCTAAGCCTAGGGGTGCCCTAGCCTGAGCCTAGGGGTGCCCTAGCCTAAGTCTAGGGGTGCCCTAGCCTAAGCCTAGGGGTACACTAGCCTTAGGCTAGGGGAGCCCTAGCCTTAGCCTAAGCCTTGGGGTGCCCCAGCCTAAGCCTAGGGGTGCCCCCGCCTAAGCCTAGGGGTGCCCTAGCCTAAGCTTAGGGGTGCCCTAGCCTAAGCCTAGGGGTGCCCTAGCCTAAGCCTAGTGGTGTCCTAGCCTAAGCCTCGGGAAGCCCTAGCCTTAGCCTAAGCCTAGGGGTGCCCTAGCCTAAGACTAGGGGTGCCCTAGCATAAGCCTAGTGTTTCCCTAGCCTAAGCCTAGGGGTGCCCTAGCCTAAGGCTAGGTGTGCCCTAGCCTTAGTCTAGTGGATCCCTAGCCTTAGCCTAAGCCTAGGGGTGCCCTATCCTAAGCCATGGGTTGCCTTAGCCTAAGCCTAGGGGTGCCCTAACCTAAGCCTAGGGGTGCCCTAGCCTTAGGCTAGGGGAGCCCTAGCCTTAGCCTAAGCCTAGGGGTGCCTTAGCCAAGCCTAGAGGTGCCCTAGCCTAAGCCTACGGGTGTCCTAAGCCTAAGACTAGGGGTGCATTACCCTAAGCCTAGGGGTGCCCTAGCCTTAGGCTAGGGGAGCCCTAGCCTTAGCCTAAGCCTTGGGGTGCCCTAGCCTAAGCCAAGGGGTGCCCTAGCCTAAGCTTAGGGGTGCCCTAGCCCAAGTAGGGATGCCCTAGCGTTAGGCTAGAGGAGCCCTAGCCTTAGCCTAAGCCTAGGGGTGCCCTAGCCTGAGCCTAGGGGTGCCCTAGCCTAAGTCTAGGGGTGCCCTAGCCTAAGCCTAGGGGTACACTAGCCTTAGGCTAGGGGAGCCCTAGCCTTAGCCTAAGCCTTGGGGTGCCCCAGCCTAAGCCTAGGGGTGCCCCCGCCTAAGCCTAGGGGTGCCCTAGCCTAAGCCGAGGGGTGCCCTAGCCTAAGCCTAGGGGTGCCCTATCTTAAGCCTCGGGGTGCCCTAGCCTAAGCCAAGGGGTGCCCTAGCCTAAGCCTAGGGGTGCCCTAGCCTTAGGCTAGGGGAGCCCTAGTCTTAGGCTAGGGGAACCCTAGCCTTAGCCAAAGCCTAGAGGTGCCCTAGCCTAAGACTAGGGGTGCCGTAGCCTAAGCCTAGGGGTGCACTAGCCTAAGCCTTGGGGTGCCCAAGGGTTAGGCTAGGGGAGCCCAAGCCTTAGCCTAAGCCTAGGGGTGCCCTAGCCTAAGACTAGGGGTGCCCTAGCCTTAGGCTAGGGGAGCCCTAGCCTTAGCCTAAGCCTAGGGGTGCCATAGCCTAAGCCTAGGGGTGCCCTAGCCTAAGCCTAGGGGTGCCCTAGCCTAAGCTTAGGGGTGCCCTAGCCTAAGCCTAGGGGTGCCCTAGCTTTTGGCTAGGGGAGACCTAGCCTTAGCCTAAGCCTAGGGGTGCCTTAGCCTAAGTTTAGGGGTGCCCTATCCTAAGCCTAGGGGTGCCCTAGCCTAAGCCTAGGGGTGCCCTAGCCTAAGCTTAGGGGTTCCCTAGCCTTAGGCTAGGGGAGCCCTATCCTTAGTCTAAGACTAGTGGTGCCCTAGCCTAAGCTTAGGGGTGCCCTAGCCAAAGACTAGGGGTGCCCTAGCCTTAGGCTAGGGGGGACCTAGCCTTAGCCTAAGCCTAGGGGTGCCCTAGCCTAAGCTAGGGGTGCCCTATCCTAAGCCTAGGGGTGCCCTAGCCTAAGCCTAGGGGTGCCTTAGCCTAAGCCTAGGGGCACCCTAGCCAAAAACTAGGGGTGCCCTAGCCTAAGCTTAGGGGTGCCCTATCCTTAGGCTAGGGGAGTCCTTCCCCTTACCCGAAGCCTAGGGATGCCCTAGGGTAAGCCTAGGGGTGCCCTAGCCTAAGCCTAGTGATGCCCTAGGCCATGCCTAAGGATGCCCTAGCGTTAGGCTAGAGGAGGCCTAGCCTTAGCCTAAGCCTAGGGGTGCCCTAGCCTAAGTCTAGGGCTGCCCTAGCCTAAGCCTAGGGGTGCCCTAGGCTTAGGCTAGGGGAGCCCTAGCCTTAGTCTAAGCCTAGGGCTGCCCCAGCCTAAGCCTAGGGGTGCCCTAGCCTACGTCTAGGGGTGCCCTAGCCTAAGCATAGGGGTGCTCTAACCTAAGCCAGGGGTTCCCTACCTAAGCCTAGGGGTGCCCTAGCCTAAGCCTAGGGGTGCCCTCGCCTTAGGCTAGGGAAACCCTAGCCTTAGCCTAAGCCTAGAGGTGCACTAGCCTAAGCCTAGGGCTGCCTAGCCTAAGTCTAGGGGTACCCTAGACTACGCCTAGGGGTGCCCTAGCCTAAGCTTAGGGGTGCCCTAGCCTAAGCCTAGGGGTGCCCTAGCCTAAGCCTAGTGGTGTCCTAGCCTAAGCCATTGGAAGCCCTAGCCTTAGCCTAAGCCTAGGGGTACCCTAGCCTACGCCTAGGGGTGCCCTAGCCTAAGTTAGGGGTGCCCTAGCCTAAGCCTAGGGGTGCCCTAGCCTAAGCCTAGTGGTGTCCTAGCCTAAGCCTAGGGAAGCCCTAGCCTTAGCCTAAGCCTAGGGGTGCCCTAGCCTAAGACTAGGGGTGACCTAGCATAAGCCTAGCGTTTCCCTAGCCTAAGCCTAGGGGTGCCCTAGCCTAAGGCTAGGTGTGCCCTAGCCTTAGTCTAGTGGATCCCTAGCCTTAGCCTAAGCCTAGGGGTGCCCTATCCTAAGCCATGGGTTGCCTTAGCCTAAGCCTAGGGGTGCCCTAGCCTAAGCCTAGGGTTGCCCTAACCTAAGCCTAGGGGTGCCCTAGCCTTAGGCTAGGGGAGCCCTAGCCTTAGCCTAAGCCTAGGGGTGCCTTAGCCAAGCCTAGGGGTGCCCTAGCCTAAGCCTACGGGTGTCCTAGCCTAAGACTAGGGGTGCATTACCCTAAGCCTAGGGGTGCCCTAGCCTTAGGCTAGGGGAGCCCTAGCCTTAGCCTAAGCCTTGGGGTGCCCTAGCCTAAGCCAAGGGGTGCCCTAGCCTAAGCTTAGGGGTGCCCTAGCCCAAGTAGGGATGCCCTAGCGTTAGGCTAGAGGAGCCCTAGCCTTAGCCTAAGCCTAGGGGTGCCCTAGCCTAAGCCTAGGGGTGCCCTAGCCTAAGTCTAGGGGTGCCCTAGCCTAAGCCTAGGGGTACACTAGCCTTAGGCTAGGGGAGCCCTAGCCTTAGCCTAAGCCTAGGGGTGCCCCAGCCTAAGCCTAGGGGTGCCCCAGCCTAAGCCTAGGGGTGCCCTAGCCTAAGCCGAGGGGTGTCCTTGCCTAAGCCTAGGGGTGCCCTATCTTAAGCCTCGGGGTGCCCTAGCCTAAGCCTAGGGGTGCCCTAGCCTAAGCCTAGGGGTGCCCTAGCCTTAGGCTAGAGGAGCCCTAGCCTTAGCCAAAGCCTAGAGGTGCCCTAGCCTAAGACTAGGGGTGCCGTAGCCTAAGCCTAGGGGTGCACTAGCCTAAGCCTTGGGGTGCCCAAGGGTTAGGCTAGGGGAGCCCAAGCCTTAGCCTAAGCCTAGGGGTGCCCTACCCTAAGACTAGGTTGCCCTAGCCTTAGGCTAGGGGAGCCCTAGCCTTAGCCTAAGCCTAGGGGTGCCATAGCCTAAGCCTAGGGGTGCCCTAGCCTAAGCCTAGGGGTGCCCTAGCCTAAGCTTAGGGGTGCCCTAGCCTAAGCCTAGGGGTGCCCTAGCTTTTGGCTAGGGGAGACCTAGCCTTAGCCTAAGCCTAGGGGTGCCCTAGCCTAAGCTTAGGGGTGCCCTATCCTAAGCCTAGGGGTGCCCTATCCTAAGCCTAGGGGTGCCCTATCCTAAGCCTAGGGGTGCCCTAGCCTTAGGCTAGCGGAGCCCTAGCCTTAGCCTAAGCCTAGGGGTGCCCTAGCCTAAACCTAGGGGTGCTCTAGCCTAAGCCTAGGGGTGCCCTAGCCTAAGCTTAGGGGTTCCCTAGCCTTAGGCTAGGGGAGCCCTAGCCTTAGTCTAAGACTAGTGGTGCCCTAGCCTAAGCTTAGGGGTGCCCTAGCCAAAGCCTAGGGGTGCCCTAGCCTTAGGCTAGGGGGGACCTAGCCTTAGCCTAAGCCTAGGGGTGCCGTAGCCTAAGCTTAGGGGTGCCCTATCCTAAGCCTAGGGGTGCCCTAGCCTAAGCCTAGGGGTGCCTTAGCCTAAGCCTAGGGGCACCCTAGCCTAAAACTAGGGGTGCCCTAGCCTAAGCTTAGGGGTGCCCTATCCTTAGGCTAGGGGAGTCCTTCCCCTTACCCGAAGCCTAGGGATGCCCTAGGGTAAGCCTAGGGGTGCCCTAGCCTAAGCCTAGTGATGCCCTAGGCCATGCCTAAGGATGCCCTAGCGTTAGGCTAGAGGAGGCCTAGCCTTAGCCTAAGCCTAGGGGTGCCCTAGCCGAAGTCTAGGGCTGCCCTAGCCTAAGCCTAGGGGTTCCCTAGGCTTAGGCTAGGGGAGCCCTAGCCTTAGCCTAAACCTAGGGCTGCCCCAGCCTAAGCCTAGGGGTGCCCTAACCTACGTCTAGGGGTGCCCTAGCCTAAGCATAGGGGTGCTCTAACCTAAGCCAGGGGTTCCCTACCTAAGCCTAGGGGTGCCCTAGCCTAAGCCTAGGGGTGCCCTCGCCTTAGGCTAGGGTAGCCCTAGCCTTAGCCTAAGCCTAGGGGTGCACTAGCCTAAGCCTAGGGCTGCCTAGCCTAAGCCTAGGGGTACCCTAGCCTACGCCTAGGGGTGCCCTAGCCTAAGCTTAGGGGTGCCCTAGCCTAAGCCTAGGGGTGCCCTAGCCTAAGCCTAGTGGTGTCCTAGCCTAAGCCATTGGAAGCCCTAGCCTTAGCCTAAGCCTAGGGGTGCCCTAGCCTAAGACTAGGGGTGCCCTAGCATAAGCCTAGTGTTTCCCTAGCCTAAGCCTAGGGGTGCCTTGGCCTAAACTAGGTGTGCCCTAGCCTTAGACTAGTGGATCCCTAGCCTTAGCCTAAGCCTAGGGGTGCCCTATCCTAAGCAATGGGGTGCCTTAGCCTAAGCCTAGGGGTGCCCTAGCCTAAGCCTAGGGTTGCCCTACCCTAAGCCTAGGGGTGCCGTAGCCTTGGGCTAGGGGAACCCTAGCCTTAGCCTAAGCCTAGGGGTGCCGTAGCCAAGCCTAGGGGTGCCCTAGCCTAAGCCTACGGGTGTCCTAGCCTAAGACTAGGGGTGCATTACCCTAAGCCTAGGGGTGCCCTAGCCTTAGGCTAGGGGATCCCTAGCCTTAGCCTAAGCCTTGGGGTGCCCTAGCCTAAGCCAAGGGGTGCCCTAGCCTAAGCTTAGGGTTGCCCTAGCCCAAGTAGGGATGCCCTAGCGTTAGGCTAGAGGAGCCCTAGCCTTAGCCTAAGCCTAGGGGTGCCCAAGCCTAAGCCTAGGGGTGCCCTAGCCTAAGTGTAGGGGTGCCCTAGCCTAAGCCTAGGGGTACACTAGCCTTAGGCTAGGGGAGCCCTAGCCTTAGCCTAAGCCTAGGGGTGCCCCAGCCTAAGCCTAGGGGTGCCCTAGCCTAAGCCTAGGGGTGCCCTAGCCGAAGCCGAGGGGTACCCTAGCCTAAGCCGAGGGGTGCCCTAGCCTAAGCCTAGGGGTGCCCTAGCCTTAGGCTAGGGGAGCCCCAGCCTTAGCTTAAGCCTAGGGATGCCCCAGCCCAAGACTAGGGGTGCCCTAGCCTAAGCCTAGGGGTGCCCTAGCCTAAGCCTAGGGGTGCCCTAACCCAAGCCTAGGGATGCCCTAGCATTAGGCTAGAGGAGCCCTAGCCTTAGCCTAAGCCTAGGGATGCCCTAGCCTAAGTCTACGGGTGTCCTAGCCTAAGACTATGGGTGCATTACCCTAAGCCTAGGTGTGCCCTAGCCTTAGGCTAGGGGAGCCCTAGCCTTAGCCTAAGCCTTGGGGCGCCCTACCCTAAGCCTAGGGGTTCCCTAGCCTAAGCCTAGGGGTGCCCTAGGCTAAGGCTTGGGGTGCCCTAGCCTTAGTCTAGTGGAACCCTAGCATTAGCCTAAGCTTAGGTGTGCCATATCTTAAGCCTAGGGGTGTCCTAGCCTAAGTCTAAAGGTGCCCTAGCCTAAGGCTAGTTGTGCCCTAGCCTTAGGCTATGGGAACCCTAGCCTTAGTTTAAGACTAGGGGTGCCCTAGCCCAAGCCTAGGGATGCCCTAGCGTTAGGCTAGAGGAGCCCTAGCCTTATCCTAAGCCTAGGGGTGCCCTAGCCTAAGCCTAGGGGTGCCCTAGCCTAAGCCTAGGGGTGCCCTAGCCTAAGCCTAGGTGTACCCTAGCCTTAGGCTAGGGGTGTCCTCGCCATAGCCGAAGCCTTGGGGTGCCCTAGCCTAAGCCTAGGGGTGCCCTAGCCTAAGCCTAGTGGTGCCCTATCCTAAGCCTAGGGGTGCCCTAGCCTAAGCCTAGGGGTGTCCTAGCCTTAGGCTAGGGGAGCCCTAACCTTAGCCTAAGCCTAGGGGTGCCTTAGCCTAAGCCTAGGGGTGCCCTTGCCTAAGGCTAGTGGAGCCCTAGCCTTAGGCTAGCTGAGCCCTAGCCTAAGCCTAAGACTTGGGGTGCCCTAGCCTAAGCCTTGGGGTGCCCTAGCCTAAGCCTAGGGGTGCCATAGCCTTAGGCTAGAGGAGCCCTAGCCTTAGCCTAAGCCTAGGGGTGTCCTAGCCTAAGACTAGGGGTGCCCTAGCCTAAGCTTAGGAGTGCCCTAGCCTAAGCCTTGCGGTGACCTAGCCTAAGCATTGGGGTGCCCTAGGGTTAGGCTAGGGGAGCCCTAGCCTTAGCCTAAGCCTAGGGGTGCCCAAGCCCAAGCCTAGGGGTGCCCTAGACTAAGCCTTGGGGTGCCCTAGCCTAAGCCTAGGGGTGCATTAGCCTAAGCCTAGGGGTGCCCTAGCCTAAGGCTAGGGGTGCCCTAGCCTTAGTCAAGTGGAGCCCTAGCCTTCGCCTAAGCCTAGGGGTGCCCTAGCCTAAGCCTAGATGTGCCCTAGCCTAAGCCGAAGGTGCCCTACCCTTCGCCTAGGGGTGCCCTAGCCTAAGCCTAGGGGTGCCCTAGCCTAAGCCCAGGCTTGCCCTAGCCTTAGGCTAGCTGAGCCCTAGCCTAAGCCTAAGACTTGGGGTGCCCTAGCCTAAGCCTAGGGGTGCCATAGCCTTAGGCTAGAGGAGCCCTAGCTTTAGCCTAAGCTTAGGGGTGCCCTAGCCTAAGAATACGGGTGCCCTAGCCTAAGCTTAGGGGTGCCCTAGCCTAAGCCTTGTGGTGCCCTAGCCTAAGCCTAGGGGTGCCCTATGGTTAGGCTAGGGGAGCCCTAGTCTTAGCCTAAGCCTAGGGGTTCCCTAGTCTAAGCCTAGGGGTGGCCTAGCCTAAGCCTAGGGGTGCCCTAGCCTAAGACTAGGGGTGCCCTAGCCCAAGCCTAGTTGTGCCCTAGCCTAAGCCGAGGGGTGCCCTACCCTAAGCCTAGGGATGCCCTACCCTAGGCCTAGGGGTGCCCTAGCCTAATCCTAGGTTTGCCCTAGCCTTAGGCTAGCTGAGCCCTAGCCTAAGGCTAAGCCTAGGGGTGCCCTAGCCTAAGCCTAGGGGTGCCCTAGCCTAAGCCTAGGGGTGCCATAGCCTTAGGCTAGAGGAGCCCTTGCCTTAGACTAAGCCAAGGGGTGCCTTAGCCTAAGACTAGGGGTGCCCTAGCCTAAGCTTAGGGGTGCCCTAGCCTAAGCCTTGGGGTGCCCTAGCCTAAGCTTACGGTTGCCCTAGGGTTAGTCTAGGGAGCCCTAGCCGTAGCCTAAGCCTAGGGGTCCACTAGCCTAAGCCTAGGGGTGCCCTAGCCTAAGCCTAGGATTGCCCTAGCCTTAGGCTAGCTGAGCCCTAGCCTAAGCCTAAGCCTAGAGGTGCCCTAGCCTAAGCCTATGGGTGCCCTAGCCTAAGCCTAGGGGTGCCATAGCCTTAGGCTAGAGGACACCTAGCCTTAGCCTAAGCCTAGGGGTGTCCTAGCCTAAGACTAGGGGTGACTTAGCCTAAGCTTAGGGGTGCCCTAGCCTAAGCCTTGCGGTGACCTAGCCTAAGCCTAGGGGTGCCCTAGGGTTAGCCTAGGGGAGCCCTAGCCTTAGCCTAAGCCTAGGGGTGCCCTAGCCTAAGCCTAGGAGTGCCCTAGCCTAAGCCTAGGGAAGCCCTAGCCTTAGGCTAGGGGAGCCCTAACCTTAGCCTAAGCCTAGGGGTGCCCTAGCCTAAGCCAAGTGGTGCCCTATCCTAAGCCTAGGGGTGCCCTAGCCTAAGCCAAGGGTTGCCCTAGCCTTAGGCTAGGGGAGCCCTAACCTTAGCCTAAGCCTAGGGGTGCCCTAGCCCAAGCCTAGGGGTGCCCTAGCCTAAGCCAAGGGGTGCCTTAGCCTAAGCCTAGAGGTGCCCTAGCCTAAGGCTAGGGGTGCCCTAGCCTTAGTCTAGTGGAGCCCTAGCCTTAGGCTAGCTGAGCCCTAGCCTAAGCCTAAGACTTGGGGTGCCCTAGCCTAAGCCTAGGGGTGCCCTAGCCTAAGCCTAGGGGTGCCATAGCCTTAGGCTAGAGGAGCCCTAGCCTTAGCCTAAGCCTAGGGGTGCCCTAGCCTAAGAATAGGGGTGCCCTAGCCTAAGCTTAGGGGTGCCCTAGCCTAAGCCTTGGGGTGCCCTAGCCTAAGCCTAGGGGTGCCCTAGCCTAAGCCTAGGGGTGCCCTAGCCCAAGCCTAGTTGTGCCCTAGCCTAAGCCGAGGGGTGCCCTACCCTAAGCCTAGGGGTGCCTTACACTAGGCCTAGGGGTGCCCTATCCTATGCCTAGGCTTGCCCTAGCCTTAGGCGAGCTGAGCCCTAGCCTAAGTCAAAGCCTAGGGGTGCCCTAGCCTAAGCCTAGGGGTGCCCTAGCCTAAGCCCACGGGTGCCATAGCCTTAGGCTAGCTGAGCCCTAGCCTTAGCCTAAGCCTAGGGGTGCCCTAGCCTAAGCCTAGGGGTGCCCTAGCCTAAGCCTAGGGGTGCCTTAGCCTAAGCCTAGGGGTGCCCTAGCCTAAGGCTAGGGGTGCCCTAGCCTTAGTCTAGTGGAGCCCTAGCCTTCGCCTAAGCCTAGGGGTCCACTAGCCTAAGCCTAGGGGTGCCCTAGCCTAAGCCTAGGATTGCCCTAGCCTTAGGCTAGCTGAGCCCTAGCCTAAGCCTAAGCCTAGAGGTGCCCTAGCCTAAGCCTATGGGTGCCCTAGCCTAAGCCTAGGGGTGCCATAGCCTTAGGCTAGAGGACACCTAGCCTTAGCCTAAGCCTAGGGGTGCCCTAGCCTAAGCCTAGGGGTGCCCTAGCCTAAGCCTAGGGGTGCCTTAGCCTAAGCCTAGGGGTGCCCTAGCCTAAGGCTAGGGGTGCCCTAGCCTTAGTCTAGTGGAGCCCTAGCCTTCGCCTAAGCCTTGGGGTGCCCTAGCCTAAGCCTAGATGTGCCCTAGCCTAAGCCGATGGTGCCCTATCCTTCGCGTAGGGGTGCCCTAGCTTAAGCCTAGGGGTGCCCTAGCCTAAGCCTAGGCTTGCCCTAGCCTTAGGCTAGCTGAGCCCTAGCCTAAGCATAAGACTTGGGGTGCCCTAGCCTAAGCCTAGGGGTGCCTTAGAGTTAGGCTAGGGGAGCCCTAGCCTTAGCCTAAGCCTAGGGGTGCCCAAGCCTAAGCTTAGGGGTGCCCTATGGTTAGGCTAGGGGAGCCCTAGCCTTAGCCTAAGCCTAGGGGTGCCCTAGCCTAAGCCTAGTGGTGCCCTAGCCTAAGCCTAGGGGTGCCCTAGCCTAAGCCTAGGGGTGCCCTAGCCTAAGCCTAGGGGTGCCCTAGCCCAAGCCTAGTTGTGCCCTAGCCTAAGCCGGGGGGTGCCCAACCCTAAGCCTAGGGGTGCCCTACCCTAGGCCTAGGGGTGCCCTAGCCGAAGCCTAGGCTTGCCCTAGCCTTAGGCTAGCTGATCCTAGCCTAAGTCTAAGCCTAGGGGTGCCCTAGCCTAAGCCTAGGGGTGCCCTAGCCTAAGCCTACGGGTGCCATAGCCTTAGGCTGGAGGAGCCCTAGCCTTAGCCTAAGCCTAGGGGTGCCCTAGCCTAAGACTAGGGGTGCCCTAGCCTAAGCTTAGGGGTGCCCTAACCTAAGCCTTGGGGTTCCCTAGCCTAAGCTTAGGGGTGCCCTAGGATTACTCTAGGGGAGCCCTAGCCTTAGCCTAAGCCTAGGGGTGCCCTAGCCTAAGCCTAAGGGTGCCCTAGCCTAAGCCTAGGATTGCCCTAGCCTTAGGCTAGAGGAGCCCTAACCTTAGCCTAAGCCTAGGGGTGTCCTAGCCTAAGACTAGGGGTGCCCTAGCCTAAGCTTAGGGGTGCCCTAGCCTAAGCCTTGCGGTGACCAAGCCTAAGCCTAGGGGTGCCCTAGGGTTAGGCTAGGGGAGCCCTAGCCTTAGCCTAAGCCTAGGAGTGCCCTAGCCTAAGCCTAGGGGTGCCCTATCCTAAGCCTAGGGGTGCCCTAGCCTAAGCCTAGGGGTGCCCTAGCCTTAGGCTAGGGGAGCCCTAACCTTAGCCTAAGTCTAGGGTTGCCCTAGCCCAAGCCTAGGGGTGCCCTAGCCTAAGCCTAAGGGTGCCCTAGCCTAAGCCTAGGGGTGCCCTAGCCTAAGCCGAGGGGTGCCATAGCCTTAGGCTAGAGGAGCCCTAGCCTTAGCCTAAGCCTAGGAGTGCCCTAGCCTCAGACTAGGGGTGCCATAGCCTAAGCTTAGGGGTGCCCTAGCCTAAGCCTTGGGGTGCCCTAAACTAAGCCTCGGGGTGCCCTAGGGTTACTCTAGGGGAGCCCTAGCCTTAGCCTAAGCCTAGGGGTGCCCTAGCCTAAGCCTAGGGGTGCCCTACCCTAAGCCTAGGGATGCCCTAGCCTAAGCCTAGGGGTGCCTTAGCCTAAGCCTAGGGGTGCCCTAGCCTAAGCCTAGGGGTGCCCTAGCCTTAGGCTAGAGGATCCCTAGCCTTCCCTAAGCCTAGGCCTGCCTTAGCCTAAGCCTAGGGGTGCCCTAGCCTAAGCTTGGGTGCCCTAATCTAAGCCTAGGAGTGCCCTCGCATAAGCCTAGGGGTGCCCTAGCCTAATCCTAGTGGTGCCCTGACCTAAGCATAGGGGTGCCCTAGCCTAAGCCTAGTGGTGCCCTAGCCTAAGCCTAGGGGTGCACTAGCCTAAGCCTAGGGGTGCCCTAGCCTTAGCCTAAGACTAGGGGTGCCCTAGCCTAAGCCTAGATGTGCCCTAGCCTAAGCCTAGGGGTGCCCTACCCTAAGCCTAGGGGTGCCATAGCCTAAGCATAGGGGTGCCCTAGCCTAAGCTTAGGGGTTCCCTAGCCTAAGGCTAGGGGTGACCTAGCCTTAGGCTAGGGGAGTCCTAGCCTTAGTCTAAGCCTAAGGGTGCCCTAGCCTAAGCCTAGGGGTGCCGTAGCCCAAGCCTAGGGATGCCCTAGCTTTAGGCTAGAGGAGCCCTATCCTTAGCCTAAGCCTAGGGGTGCCCAAGTCTAAGCCTAGGTGTGCCCTAGCCTAAGCCAAGGGGTGCCCTAGCCTAAGCTTAGGGGTTCCCTAGCCTAAGGCTAGGGGTGACCTAGCCTTAGGCTAGGGGAGTCCTAGCCTTAGCCTAAGCCTAGGGGTGCCCCAGCCTAAGGCTAGGGTTGCCCTAGCCTAAGTCTAGGGGTGCCTAGCCTAATCATAGAAGTGCCCTAACCTAAGCCTAGGGGGATCCCTACCTAATTCTAGGGGTGCCCTAGCCTAAGCCCACGGGTGCCCTAGCCTAAGCCTAGGGGTGCCCTATCCTAAGCCTAGGCGTGCCCTAGCCCAGGCTAGGGATGCCCGAGCGTTAGGCTAGAGGAACCCTAGCCTTAGCCTAAGCCTAGGTGGGCCCTAGCTTAGGCCAAGGGGTGCGCTAGCCTAAGTATAGGGGTGCCCTAGCCTAAGCCTAGGGGTGCCCTAGCCTAAGTCTAGGGGTGCCTAGCCTAAGCATAGGGGTACCCTAACCTAAGCCTAGGGGTTCCCTACCTAAGCCTAGGGGTGCCCTAGCCTAAGCCTACGTGTGCCCTAGCCTAAGCCTAGGGGTGCCATAGCCTTAGGTTAGGGAAGCCCTAGCCTAAGCCTAGGGGTGCCCTAGCCTAAGCCTAGGGGTGCCCTAGCCTAAGCCTTGGGGTGCCCTAAACTAAGCCTCGGGGTGCCCTAGGGTTACTCTAGGGGAGCCCTAGCCTAAGCCTAAGCCTAGGGGTGCCCTATCCTAAGCCTAGGGGTGCCCTACCCTAAGCCTAGGGATGCCCTAGCCTAAGCCTAGGGGTGCCCTAGCCTAAGCCTAGGGGTGCCCTAATCTAAGCCTAAGGGTGCTCTAACCTTAGACTAGGGGAGCCCTAGCCTTAGCCTAAGCCTAGGGGTGCCCTAGCCTAAACCTAGGGTGCCCTAGCCTAAGCTTAAGGGTGCCCTAGCCTTAGGCTAGGGGAGCCCAACCTTAGCCTAAACCTAAGGGTGCCCTAGCCTAAGCCTAGGTGTGCTCTAGCCTAAGCCTATGGGTGCCCTAGCCTAAGCCTAGGGGTGCCCTAACTGAAGCCTAGGGGTCACCTAGCCTACGCCTAGGGGTGCCTTAGCCTTAGGCTAGGGGATCCCTAGCCTTAGACTAAGCCTAGGGTTCCCTAGCCTAAGTGTAGGGGTGCCCTAGCCTGAGCCTAGGGGTGCCCTAGCCTTAGCATAGGGGTGCCCTAGCCTAAGTCTAGGGGTGCCTTAGCCTAAGCCTAGGGGTCCCCTAACCTTAGTCTAAGCCTAGGGGTGCCCTAGCCTAAGCCTAGATGTGCCCTAGCCTAAGCCTCGAGGTGCCTTAACCTAAGCCTCGGGGTCCCCTAGCCTTAGCCTATGCCTAGGGGTGCCCAAGCCTAAGCCTAGGTGTGCCCGAGCCTAAGCCTAGGGGTGCCTTAGCCTAATCCTAGGGGTCCCCTAGCCTTAGCCTAAGCCTAGGGGTGCCCTAGCCTGAGCCTAGGGGTGCCATAGCCTTAGCCTAGGGGTGCCCTAGCCTAAGCCTAGGGGAGCCCTAACTTTAAGCTAAGCCTATGGGTGCCCTAGCCTAAACCTAGTGGTGCCCTAGCCTAAGCCTAGGGGTCCCCTAGCCTTAGCCTAAGCCTAGGGGTGCCCTAGCCTAAGCCTATGGGTGCCCGAACCTAAGCCTAGGGGTGCCCTAGCCATAGGCTAGGGGAGCCCTAGCCTTTGCAAAAGCCTAGGGGTACCCTAGCCTACGCCTAGGGGTGCCATAGCCTAAACCTAGGGGTGCCCTAGCCTGAGCCTAGGGGTGCCCTAGCCTGAGCCTGCGGGTGCCCTAGCCTGAGACTAGGGGAGCCCTAGCCTTAGTTTAGCCTAGCATTACCATAGCTTAAGCCTAGGGGTGCCATAGCCTGAGTCTAGGGGTGCCCTAGGCTGAGGCTAGGGGAGCTGTAGAATTAGTCTAAGCCTAGGGGTGCCCTAGCCTAAGCCTAGGGGTGCCCTAGCCTAAGCCTAAGGGTGCCCTAGCCTAAGCCTACGGGTGCCCTAGCCTACGCCTAGGGGTGCCCGAGCCTATGGCAAAGGGTGCCCTTGCCTAAGCCTAAGGGTGCTCTAGCCTAAGCCTAGGGGTGCCCTAGCCTACGCCTAGGGGTGCCCTAGCCTACGCCTAGGGGTGCCATAGCCTAAGCCTAGGGGTGCCCTAGCCTAAGCCTAGGGGTGCCCAGGCCTTATTCTAGGGGAACCCTAGTCTTAACCTAAGCCTATGGCTGCCGTAGCCTAAGCCTAGGCTACTTAGGCTAAGCCAAGGGGTGCCCTAACCTAAGCCTAGGGGTGCCCTAGCCTTAGGCTAGTGGAGCACTAGCCTTAGCCTAAGCCTTGGGGTGCCCTATCCTAAGCCTAGGGGTTCCCTAGCCAAAGCCTAGGGTTTCCCTAGCCTATGCCTAGGGGTGCCCTAGCCTTAGGATCGGTGAGCCCTAGCCTTTGCCTAAGCCTAGGGTTTCACTAGCCTATGCCTAGGTGTGCCCTAGCCTTAGGCTAGGTGAGCCCTAGCCTTAGCCTAAGCCTAAGGTTGCCCTAGCCTACACCTAGGGGTGCCCTAGCCTAAGAATAGGGTGTCCTAGCCTAAGCCTATGGGTGCCCTAGCCTAAGCCTACGGGTGCCCTAGCCTAAGCCTAGGGGTCCCCTAGTCTTAGGCTAGAGGAGCCCTAGCCTTAGCGTAAGCCTAAGGGTGTCCTAGCCTAAGCCTAGGGGTGCCCTAGCCTTAGGCTAGGGGAGCCCTAGCCTTAGCCTAAGCCTAGGGCTGCCCTAGCCTAAGCCTAGGGGTGCCCAAGCCTAAGCCTAGGGGTGCCCTAGCCTTAGCCTAAGCCTAGGGGTGCCCTAGCCTAAGCCTAGGGGTGCCCAAGCCTTAGGCTAGGGGAGCCCAAGCTTAAGCCTAGGGGTGCCCTAGCCTAAGCCTAGGGGTGCCCAAGCTTAAGCCTAGGGGTGCCCTAGCCTAAGCCTAGCGGTGCCCTAGCCTAAGCCTAGGGGTGCCGTAGCCTAAGCGTAGGGGTGCCCTACCCAAAGCCTAGGGGTGCCCTAGCCTAAGCCTAGGGGTGCCTTAGCCTTAAGCTAGGGGATCCTTAGCCTTAGCCTAAGCCTAGGGGAGCCCTAGCCTAAGCCTAGGGGTTCCCAAGCCTAAGTCTAGGGGAGGCCTAGCCTAAGCCTAGGGGTGCCCAAGCCTAATCCTAGGGGTACCCTACCCTAAGCCTAGGGGTACCCTAGCCTAAGCCTAGGCCTGCCCTAGCCTAAGCCTAGGGGTGCCCTAGCCTACGCCTAGGGCTGCCCTAGCCTACGCCTAGGGGTGCCCTAACCTAAGCCTAGGGGTGCCCTAGCCTAAGCATAGGGGTGCCCTATCCTTAGGCTAGGAGAGCCCTAGCCTTATCTTAATCCTAGGGGTGCCCTAGCCTAAGCCTAGGGGTGCCCTAGCCTTAAGCTAGGGGAGCCTTAACCATAGCATCAGCCTAGGGGTGCCTTAGCCTAAGCCTAGGGGTGCCCTAGCTTAAGCCTAGGGGTGCCCTAGCCTGAGGCTAGGGGAGCCCTAGCCTTAGCCTAAACCTAGGGGTGCCCTAGCCTAAGCCTAGGGGTGCCCTAGCCTGAGCCTAGGGGTGTCCTAGCCTGAGCATACGTGTGCCCTAGCCTGAGGCTAGGGGAGCCCTAGAGTTAGTCTAGCCTAGGATTGCCCTAACCTAAGCCTAGGGGTGTCATAGCCTGAGTCTAGGGGTGCACTATCCAGAGGATAGGGGAGCCCAAGCCTTAGCCTAAGCCTAGGGGGCCCTAGCCTAAGCCTATGGGTGCCCTAGCCTTAGGCTAGGGGAGCCCAAGCTTTAGCCTAAGCCTAGGGGTGCCGTAGCCAAAGCCTAGGGGTGCCCTAGCCTAAGCCTAGGGGTGCACTAGCCTAAGCCTATGGGTGCCCTAGCCTTAGGCTAGGGGACCCTAGCTTTAGCCTAAGCCTAGCGGTGCCGTAGCCAAAGCCTAGGGGTGCCCTAGCCTAAGCCTAACGGTTCCTTAGCCTTAGACTAGGGGATCCTTAGCCTTACCCTAAGCCTAGGAAAGCCCTAGCCTAAGCCTTGGGGTGCCCAAGCCTAAGCCTAGGGGTGCGCTAGCCTTAGGCTAGGGGAGCCCTACCCTTAGCCTAAGCCTAGGGGTTCCCTAGCCTAAGCCTAGGGCTGCCCTAGCCTGAGCCTAGGGGTGCCGTAGCCTTAGGCTAGGGGAGCCCTAGCCTTAGCCTAATCCTAGGTGTGCCCTAGTCTAAGCCTAGGGGTGCCCTATCCTGAGCCTAGAGGTACCCTAGTCTGAGGCTAGGGGAGCCCTAGCCTTAGCCTAAGCATATAATTGCCCTATCCTAAGCTTAGGGGTGCCCTAGCCTGAGTCTAGGGGTGCCCTAGCCTGAGGCTAGGGGAGCCGTAGCCTTAGCCTAAGCCTAGGGGATCCCTATCTAAAGCCTAGGGGTGCCCTAGCCTAAGCCTCTGGGTGCCCTATCCTGAGCCTAGGGGTGCCCTAGTCTGAGGTTAGGGGAGCCATTGCCTTAGCGTAAGACTAGGGGTGCCCTAGCCTAAGCCTATGGGTGCCCTACCCTAAGGCTAGGGGTGCCCTAGCCTAAGCCTAGGGGTGCCCTAGCCTTAGGCTAGCTGAGCCCTAGCCTTAGCTTAAGCCTAGAGGTGCCCTAGCCTAAGCCTAGGGATGCCCTAGCCTAAGCCTTGGGGTGCCCAAGGGTTAGGCAAGGGGAGCCCTAGCCTTAGCCTAAGCCTAGGGGTGCCCTTGCCTAAGACTAGGGGTGCCCTAGCCTTAGGCTAGGGGAGCCCAAGCTTTAGCCTAAGCCTAGCGGTGCCCTAGTTTAAGAG
Organism: Tenrec ecaudatus; assembly: GCF_050624435.1. Lineage (NCBI taxonomy): Eukaryota > Metazoa > Chordata > Mammalia > Afrosoricida > Tenrecidae > Tenrec > Tenrec ecaudatus. The sequence goes on along the minus strand of NW_027459448.1, from coordinate 797,179 downwards.
TAGGGGTGCCCTAGCCTAAGCTTAGGGGTGCCGTAGCCTAAGCCTAGGGGTGCCCTAGCCTAAGCCTTGGGGTGCCCAAGGGTTAGGCTAGGGGAGCCCTAGCCTTAGCCTAAGCATAGGGGTGCCCTAGCCTAAGACTAGGGGTGCCATAGCCTTAGGCTAGGGGAGCCCTAGCCTTAGCTTAAGCCTAGGGGTGCCCTAGCCTAAGACTAGGGGTTCCCTAGCCTAAGCATGGGGGTGCCCTAGACTAAGCCTAGGGGTGCCCTAGCCTAAGCCTAGGCGTGCCCTAGCCTAAGCCTAGACGTGCCCTAGCCTAAGCCTAGGGGTGCCCAAGCCAAAGCCTAGGGGTGCCCTATCCTTAGGCTTGGGGAGCCCTAGCCTTAGCCTAAGCCTAGTGGTGCCCTAGCCTAAGCCTAGGGGTGCCCTAGCCTAAGCCTAGGGGTGCCCTAACCTAAGCCTAGGGGTGCCCTAGCCTAAGCCTAGGGGTGCCATAGCGTAAGCCTAGGGGTGCCCTAGCTTTAGGCTAGGGAAGCCCTAGCCTTAGCCTAAGCCTACGGGTGCCCTAGCCTAAGCCTAGGGGTGCCCTAGCCTTAGGATAGGGGAGCCTTAGCTTTAGCCTAAGCCTAGTGGGGCCCTACCCAAAGCCTAGGGGTGACTTGCCTAAGCCTAGGGGAGCCCTAGCCTAAGCCTAGGGGTGCCCAAGCCTAAGCCTAGGGGAGCCCTAGCCTAAGCCTAGGGGTGCCCAAGGCTAATCCTAGGGGTGCCCTACCCTAAGCTTAGGGGTGCCCTAGCCTAAGCCTAGGGCTGCCCTAGCCTAAGCCTAGCGGTGCCCTAGCCTAAGCATAGGGGTGCCCTAGCCTTAGGCTAGGAGAGCCCTAGCCTTAGCCTAAGCCTAGGGGTGCCCTAGCCTAAGCCTAGGGGTACCCTAGCCTAAGCCTAGGGGTGCCCTAGCCTAAGCCTAGCGGTGCCCTAGCCTAAGCCTAGGGGTGCCCTAGCCTGAGGCTAGGGGACCCCTAGCCTTAGCCTAAACCTAGGGGTGCCCTAGCCTAAGCCTAGCGGTGCCCTAGCCTGAGCCTAGGGGTGCCCTAGCCTACGCCTAGGGCTGCCCTAGCCTACGCCTAGGGGTGCCCTAACCTAAGCCTAGGGGTGCCCTAGCCTAAGCATAGGGGTGCCCTATCTTTAGGCTAGGAGAGCCCTAGCCTTATCCTAATCCTAGGGGTGCCCTAGCCTAAGCCTAGGGGTGCCCTAGCCTTAAGCTAGGGGAGCCTTAACCATAGCGTAAGCCTAGGGGTGCCTTAGCCTAAGCCTAGGGGTGCCCTAGCTTAAGCCTAGGGGTGCCCTAGCCTGAGGCTAGGGGAGCCCTAGCCTTAGCCTAAACCTAGGGGTGCCCTAGCCTAAGCCTAGGGGTGCCCTAGCCTGAGCCTAGGGGTGTCCTAGCCTGAGCATACGTGTGCCCTAGCCTGAGGCTAGGGGAGCCCTAGAGTTAGTCTAGCCTAGGATTGCCCTAACCTAAGCCTAGGGGTGTCATAGCCTGAGTCTAGGGGTGCACTATCCAGAGGATAGGGGAGCCCAAGCCTTAGCCTAAGCCTAGGGGGCCCTAACCTAAGCCTATGGGTGCCCTATCCTTAGGCTAGGAGAGCCCTAGCCTTATCCTAATCCTAGGGGTGCCCTAGCCTAAGCCTAGGGGTGCCCTAGCCTTAAGAAAGGGGAGCCTTAACCATAGCGTAAGCCTAGGGGTGCCTTAGCCTAAGCCTAGGGGTGCCCTAGCTTAAGCCTAGGGGTGCCCTAGCCTGAGGCTAGGGGAGCCCTAGCCTTAGCCTAAACCTAGGGGTGCCCTAGCCTAAGCCTAGGGGTGCCCTAGCCTGAGCCTAGGGGTGTCCTAGCCTGAGCATACGTGTGCCCTAGCCTGAGGCTAGGGGAGCCCTAGAGTTAGTCTAGCCTAGGATTGCCCTAACCTAAGCCTAGGGGTGTCATAGCCTGAGTCTAGGGGTGCACTATCCAGAGGATAGGGGAGCCCAAGCCTTAGCCTAAGCCTAGGGGGCCCTAGCCTAAGCCTATGGGTGCCCTAGCCTTAGGCTAGGGGAGCCCAAGCTTTAGCCTAAGCCTAGGGGTGCCGTAGCCAAAGCCTAGGGGTGCCCTAGCCTAAGCCTAGGGGTGCACTAGCCTAAGCCTATGGGTGCCCTAGCCTTAGGCTAGGGGACCCTAGCTTTAGCCTAAGCCTAGCGGTGCCGTAGCCAAAGCCTAGGGGTGCCCTAGCCTAAGCCTAACGGTTCCTTAGCCTTAGACTAGGGGATCCTTAGCCTTACCCTAAGCCTAGGAAAGCCCTAGCCTAAGCCTAGGGGTGCCCAAGCCTAAGCCTAGGGGTGCGCTAGCCTTAGGCTAGGGGAGCCCTACCCTTAGCCTAAGCCTAGGGGTTCCCTAGCCTAAGCCTAGGGCTGCCCTAGCCTGAGCCTAGGGGTGCCGTAGCCTTAGGCTAGGGGAGCCCTAGCCTTAGCCTAATCCTAGGTGTGCCCTAGTCTAAGCCTAGGGGTGCCCTATCCTGAGCCTAGAGGTACCCTAGTCTGAGGCTAGGGGAGCCCTAGCCTTAGCCTAAGCATATAATTGCCCTATCCTAAGCTTAGGGGTGCCCTAGCCTGAGTCTAGGGGTGCCTTAGCCTGAGGCTAGGGGAGCCAAGCCCTAGCCTAAGCCTAGGGGATCCCTATCTAAAGCCTAGGGGTGCCCTAGCCTAAGCCTCTGTGTTCCCTATCGTGAGCCTAGGGGTGCCCTAGTCTGAGGTTAGGGGAGCCATTGCCTTAGCGTAAGACTAGGGGTGCCCTAGCCTAAGCCTATGGGTGCCCTACCCTAAGGCTAGGGGTGCCCTAGCCTAAGCCTAGGGGTGCCCTAGCCTTAGGCTAGCTGAGCCCTAGCCTTAGCTTAAGCCTACAGGTGCCCTAGCCTAAGCCTAGGGATGCCCTAGCCTAAGCTTTGGGGTGCCCAAGGGTTAGGCTAGGGGAGCCCTAGCCTTAGCCTAAGCCTAGGGGTGCCCTTGCCTAAGACTAGGGGTGCCCTAGCCTTAGGTTAGGGGAGCCCAAGCCTTAGCCTAAGCCTAGCGGTGCCCTAGTTTAAGAGTAGGGGTGCCCTAGCCTAAGCTTAGGGGTGCCGTAGCCTAAGCCTAGGGGTGCCCTAGCCTAAGCCTTGGGGTGCTCAAGGGTTAGGCTAGGGGAGCCCTAGCCTTAGCCTAAGCATAGGGGTGCCCTAGCCTAAGACTAGGGGTGCCATAGCCTTAGGCTAGGGGAGCCCTAGCCTTAGCTTAAGCCTAGGGGTGCCCTAGCCTATAACTAGGGGTTCCCTAGCCTAAGCATGGGGGTGCCCTAGACTAAGCCTAGGGGTGCCCTAGCCTAAGCCTAGGCGTGCCCTAGCCTAAGCCTAGACGTGCCCTAGCCTAAGCCTAGGGGTGCCCAAGCCAAAGCCTAGGGGTGCCCTATCCTTAGGCTTGGGGAGCCCTAGCCTTAGCCTAAGCCTAGTGGTGCCCTAGCCTAAGCCTAGGGGTGCCCTAGCCTAAGCCTAGGGGTGCCCTAACCTAAGCCTAGGGGTGCCCTAGCCTAAGCCTAGGGGTGCCATAGCGTAAGCCTAGGGGTGCCCTAGCCTTAGGCTAGGGAAGCCCTAGCCTTAGCCTAAGCCTACGGGTGCCCTAGCCTAAGCCTAGGGGTGCCCTAGCCTTAGGATAGGGGAGCCTTAGCTTTAGCCTAAGCCTAGTGGGGCCCTACCCAAAGCCTAGGGGTGACTTGCCTAAGCCTAGGGGAGCCCTAGCCTAAGCCTAGGGGTGCCCAAGCCTAAGCCTAGGGGAGCCCTAGCCTAAGCCTAGGGGTGCCCAAGGCTAATCCTAGGGGTGCCCTACCCTAAGCTTAGGGGTGCACTAGCCTAAGCCTAGGGCTGCCCTAGCCTAAGCCTAGCGGTGCCCTAGCCTAAGCATAGGGGTGCCCTAGCCTTAGGCTAGGAGAGCCCTAGCCTTAGCCTAAGCCTAGGGGTGCCCTAGCCTAAGCCTAGGGGTACCCTAGCCTAAGCCTAGGGGTGCCCTAGCCTAAGCCTAGCGGTGCCCTAGCCTAAGCCTAGGGGTGCCCTAGCCTGAGGCTAGGGGACCCCTAGCCTTAGCCTAAACCTAGGGGTGCCCTAGCCTAAGCCTAGCGGTGCCCTAGCCTGAGCCTAGGGGTGCCCTAGCCTGAGCATACGGGTGCCCTAGCCTGAGGCTAGGGGAGCCCTAGCGTTATTCTAGCCTAGGATTGCCCTAGCCTAGCCTAGGGGTGTCATAGCCTGAGGATAGGGGAGCCCAAGCCTTAGCCTAAGCCTATGGGGCTCTAGCCTAAGCCTATGTGTGCCCTAGCCTTAGGCTAGTGGAGCCCAAGCTTTAGCCTAAGCCTAGGGGTGCACTAGCCAAAGCCTAGGGGTGCCCTAGCCTAAGCCTAGGGGTGCCTTAGCCTTAGGATAGGGGATCCTTAGCGTTACCCTAAGCCTAGGGGAGCCCTAGCCTAAGCCTAGGGGTGCCCTAGCCTACGCCTATGGGTGCCCTAGCCTAAGCCTAGGGGTGCTCTAGCCTAAGCCTAGGGGTGCCCTAGCCTAAGCCTAGGGCTGCGCTAGCCTGAGGCTAGGGGTGCCCTAGCCTTAGGCAAGGGGAGCCCTAGCCTTAGCCTAAGCCTATGTGTGCCCTAGCCTTAGGCTAGGGGAGCCCAAGCTTTAGCCTAAGCCTAGGGGTGCACTAGCCAAAGCCTAGGGGTGCCCTAGCCTAAGCCTAGGGGTGCCTTAGCCTTAGGATAGGGGATCCTTAGCGTTACCCTAAGCCTAGGGGAGCCCTAGCCTAAGCCTAGGGGTGCCCTAGCCTACGCCTATGGGTGCCCTAGCCTAAGCCTAGGGGTGCTCTAGCCTAAGCCTAGGGGTGCCCTAGCCTAAGCCTAGGGCTGCGCTAGCCTGAGGCTAGGGGTGCCCTAGCCTTAGGCAAGGGGAGCCCTAGCCTTAGCCTAAGCCTAGGGGTGCCATAGCCTAAGCTTAGGGGTGCCCTATCCTAAGCCTAGGGGTGCCCTAGCCTAAGCCTAGGGGTGCCTAAGCCTAAGACTAGGGGCACCCTAGCCTAAACCTAGGGGTGCCCTAGCCTAAGCTTATGGGTGCCCTATCCTTACGCTAGGGGAGTCCTCCCCTTACCCGAAGCCTAGGGATGCCCTAGGGTAAGCCTAGGGGTGCCCTAGCCTAAGCCTAGTGATGCCCTAGGCCAAGCCTAAGGATGCCCTAGCGTTAGGCTAGAGGAGGCCTAGCCTTAGCCTAAGCCTTGGGGTGCCCTAGCCTAAGTCTAGGGCTGCCCTAGCCTAAGCCTAGGGGTGCCCTAGCCTACGTCTAGGGGTGCCCTAGCCTAAGCATAGGGGTGCTCTAACCTAAGCCAGGGGTTCCCTACCTAAGCCTAGGGGTGCCCTAGCCTAAGCCTAAGGGTGCCCTCGCCTTAGGCTAGGGAAGCCCTAGCCTTAGCCTAAGCCTAGGGGTGCACTAGCCTAAGCCTAGGGCTGCCTAGCCTAAGCCTAGGGGTACCCTAGCCTACGCCTAGGGGTGCCCTAGCCTAAGCTTAGGGGTGCCCTAGCCTAAGCCTAGGGGTGCCCTAGCCTAAGCCTAGTGGTGTCCTAGCCTAAGCCTCGGGAAGCCCTAGCCTTAGCCTAAGCCTAGGGGTGCCCTAGCCTAAGACTAGGGGTGCCCTAGCATAAGCCTAGTGTTTCCCTAGCCTAAGCCTAGGGGTGCACTAGCCTAAGCCTAGGGCTGCCTAGCCTAAGCCTAGGGGGACCCTAGCCTACGCCTAGGGGTGCCCTAGCCTAAGCTTAGGGGTGCCCTAGCCTAAGCCTAGGGGTGCCCTAGCCTAAGCCTAGTGGTGTCCTAGCCTAAGCCTAGGGAAGCCCTAGCCTTAGCCTAAGCCTAGGGGTGCCCTAGCCTAAGACTAGGGGTGCCCTAGCATAAGCCTAGTGTTTCCCTAGCCTAAGCCTAGGGGTGCCCTAGCCTAAGGCTAGGTGTGCCCTAGCCTTAGTCTAGTGGATCCCTAGCCTTAGCCTAAGCCTTGGGGTGCCCTATCCTAAGCCATGGGTTGCCTTAGCCTAAGCCTAGGGGTGCCCTAGCCTAAGCCTAGGGTTGCCCTAACCTAAGCCTAGGGGTGCCCTAGCCTTAGGCTAGGGGAGCCCTAGCCTTAGCCTAAGCCTAGGGGTGCCTTAGCTAAGCCTAGGGGTGCCCTAGCCTAAGCCTACGGGTGTCCTAGCCTAAGACTAGGGGTGCATTACCCTAAGCCTAGGGGTGCCCTAGCCTTAGGCTAGGGGAGCCCTAGCCTTAGCCTAAGCCTTGGGGTGCCCTAGCCTAAGCCAAGGGGTGCCCTAGCCTAAGCTTAGGGGTGCCCTAGCCCAAGTAGGGATGCCCTAGCGTTAGGCTAGAGGAGCCCTAGCCTTAGCCTAAGCCTAGGGGTGCCCTAGCCTAAGCCTAGGGGTGCCCTAGCCTAAGTCTAGGGGTGCCCTAGCCTAAGCCTAGGGGTACACTAGCCTTAGGCTAGGGGAGCCCTAGCCTTAGCCTAAGCCTAGGGGTGCCCCAGCCTAAGCCTAGGGGTGCCCCAGCCTAAGCCTAGGGGTGCCCTAGCCTAAGCCGAGGGGTGCCCTAGCCTAAGCGTAGGGGTGCCCTATCTTAAGCCTCGGGGTGCCCTAGCCTAAGCCTAGGGGTGGCCTAGCCTAAGCCTAGGGGTGCCCTAGCCTTAGGCTAGGGGAGCCCTAGCCTTAGCCAAAGCCTAGAGGTGCCCTAGCCTAAGACTTGGGGTGCCGTAGCCTAAGCCTAGGGGTGCACTAGCGTAAGCCTTGGGGTGCCTAAGGGTTAGGCTAGGGGAGCCCAAGCCTTAGCCTAAGCCTAGGGGTGCCCTAGCCTAAGACTAGGGGTGCCCTAGCCTTAGGCTAGGGGAGCCCTAGCCTTAGCCTAAGCCTAGGGGTGCCATAGCCTAAGCCTAGGGGTGCCCTAGCCTAAGCCTAGGGGTGCCCTAGCCTAAGCTTAGGGGTGCCCTAGCCTAAGCCTATGGGTGCCCTAGCTTTTGGCTAGGGGAGACCTAGCCTTAGCCTAAGCCTAGGGGTGCCCTAGCCTAAGCTTAGGGGTGCCCTATCCTAAGCCTAGGGGTGCCCTAGCCTAAGCCTAGGGGTGCCCTAACCTAAGCCTAGGGGTGCCCTAGCCTTAGGCTAGCGGAGCCCTAGCCTTAGCCTAAGCCTAGGGGTGCCCTAGCCTAAGCCTAGGGGTGCCCTAGCCTAAGCCTAGGGGTGCCCTAGCCTAAGCTTAGGGGTTCCCTAGCCTTTGGCTAGGGGAGACCTAGCCTTAGTCTAAGACTAGTGGTGCCCTAGCCTAAGCTTAGGGGTGCCCTAGCCAAAGCCTATGGGTGCCCTAGCCTTAGGCTAGGGGGGACCTAGCCTTAGCCTAAGCCTAGGGGTGCCCTAGCCTAAGCTTAGGGGTGCCCTATCCTAAGCCTAGGGGTGCCCTAGCCTAAGCCTAGGGGTGCCTTAGCCTAAGCCTAGGGGCACCCTAGCCTAAAACTAGGGGTGCCCTAGCCTAAGCTTAGGGGTGCCCTATCCTTACGCCAGGGGAGTCCTTCCCCTTACCCGAAGCCTAGGGATGCCCTAGGGTAAGCCTAGGGGTGCCCTAGCCTAAGCCTAGTGATGCCCTAGGCCAAGCCTAAGGATGCCCTAGCGTTAGGCTAGAGGAGGCCTCGCCTTAGCCTAAGCCTAGGGGTGCCCTAGCCTAAGTCTAGGGCTGCCCTAGCCTAAGCCTAGGGGTGCCCTAGCCTACGTCTAGGGGTGCCCTAGCCTAAGCATAGGGGTGCTCTAACCTAAGCCAGGGGTTCCCTACCTAAGCCTAGGGGTGCCCTAGCCTAAGCCTAAGGGTGCCCTCGCCTTAGGCTAGGGAAGACCTAGCCTTAGCCTAAGCCTAGGTGTGCACTAGCCTAAGCCTAGGGCTGCCTAGCCTAAGCCTAGGGGTACCCTAGCCTATGCCTAGGGGTGCCCTAGCCTAAGCTTAGGGGTGCCCTAGCCTAAGCCTAGGGGTGCCCTAGCCTAAGCCTAGTGGTGTCCTAGCCTAAGCCTAGGGAAGCCCTAGCCTTAGCCTAAGCCTAGGGGTGCCCTAGCCTAAGACTAGGGGTGCCCTAGCATAAGCCTAGTGTTTCCCTAGCCTAAGCCTAGGGGTGCCCTAGCCTAAGGCTAGGTGTGCCCTAGCCTTAGTCTAGTGGATCCCTAGCCTTAGCCTAAGCCTAGGGGTGCCCTATCCTAAGCCATGGGTTGCCTTAGCCTAAGCCTAGGGGTGCCCTAGCCTAAGCCTAGGGTTGCCCTAACCTAAGCCTAGGGGTGCCCTAGCCTTAGGCTAGGGGAGCCCTAGCCTTAGCCTAAGCCTAGGGGTGCCTTAGCCAAGCCTTGGGGTGCCCTAGCCTAAGCCTACGGGTGTCCTAGCCTAAGACTAGGGGTGCATTACCCTAAGCCTAGGGGTGCCCTAGCCTTAGGCTAGGGGAGCCCTAGCCTTAGCCTAAGCCTTGGGGTGCCCTAGCCTAAGCCAAGGGGTGCCCTAGCCTAAGCTTAGGGGTGCCCTAGCTCAAGTAGGGATGCCCTAGCGTTAGGCTAGAGGAGCCCTAGCCTTAGCCTAAGCCTAGGGGTGCCCTAGCCTAAGCCTAGGGGTGCCCTAGCCTAAGCCTAGGGGTACATTAGCCTTAGGCTAGGGGAGCCCTAGCCTTAGCCTAAGCCTAGGGGTGCCCCAGCCTAAGCCTAGGGGTGCCCCAGCCTAAGCCTAGGGGTGCCCTAGCCTAAGCCGGGGGTGCCCTAGCCTAAGCCTAGGGGTGCCCTATCTTAAGCCTCGGGGTGCCCTAGCCTAAGCCTAGGGGTGCCCTAGCCTAAGCCTAGGGGTGCCCTAGCCTTAGGCTAGGGGAGCCCTAGCCTTAGCCAAAGCCTAGAGGTGCCCTAGCCTAAGACTTGGGGTGCCGTAGCCTAAGCCTAGGGGTGCACTAGCCTAAGCCTTGGGGTGCCCAAGGGTTAGGCTAGGGGAGCCCAAGCCTTAGCCTAAGCCTAGGGGTGCCTTAGCCTAAGCCTAGGGGTGCCCTAGCCTAAGACTAGGGGTGCCCTAGCCTTAGGCTAGGGGAGCCCTAGCCTTAGCCTAAGCCTAGGGGTGCCATAGCCTAAGCCTAGGGGTGCCCTAGCCTAAGCCTAGGGGTGCCCTAGCCTAAGCTTAGGGGTGCCCTAGCCTAAGCCTAGGGGTGCCCTAGCCTAAGCCTAGGGGTGCCCTAACCTAAGCCTAGGGGTGCCCTAGCCTTAGGCTAGCGGAGCCCTAGCCTTAGCCTAAGCCTAGGGGTGCCCTAGCCTAAGCCTAGGGGTGCCCTAGCCTAAGCCTAGGGGTGCCCTAGCCTAAGCTTAGGGGTTCCCTAGCCTTAGGCTAGGGGAGACCTAGCCTTAGTCTAAGACTAGTGGTGCCCTAACCTAAGCTTAGGGGTGCCCTAGCCAAAGCTTAGGGGTGCCCTATCCTAAGCCTAGGGGTGCCCTAGCCTAAGCCTAGGGGTGCCTTAGCCTAAGCCTAGGGGCACCCTAGCCTAAAACTAGGGGTGCCCTTGCCTAAGCTTAGGGGTGCCCTATCCTTAGGCTAGGGGAGTCCTTCCCCTTACCCGAAGCCTAGGGATGCCCTAGGGTAAGCCTAGGGGTGCCCTAGCCTAAGCCTAGTGATGCCCTAGGCCATGCCTAAGGATGCCCTAGCGTTAGGCTAGAGGAGGCCTAGCCTTAGCCTAAGCCTAGGGGTGCCCTAGCCTAAGTTAGGGCTGCCCTAGCCTAAGCCTAGGGGTGCCCTAGGCTTAGGCTAGGGGAGCCCTAGCCTTAGCCTAAGCCTAGGGCTGCCCCAGCCTAAGCCTAGGGGTGCCCTAGCCTACGTCTAGGGGTGCCCTAGCCTTAGCATAGGGGTGCTCTAACCTAAGCCAGGGGTTCCCTACCTAAGCCTAGGGGTGCCCTAGCCTAAGCCTAGGGGTGCCCTCGCCTTAGGCTAGGGAAGCCCTAGCCTTAGCCTAAGCCTAGGGGTGAACTAGCCTAAGCCTAGGGCTGCATAGCCTAAGCCTAGGGGTACCCTAGCCTACGCCTAGGGGTGCCCTAGCCTAAGCTTAGTGGTGCCCTAGCCTAAGCCTAGGGGTGCCCTAGCCTAAGCCTAGTGGTGTCCTAGCCTAAGCCATTGGAAGCCCTAGCCTTAGCCTAAGCCTAGGGGTGCACTAGCCTAAGCCTAGGGCTGCCTAGCCTAAGCCTAGGGGTGCCCTAGCCTACGCCTAGGGGTGTCCTAGCCTAAGCCTAGGGAAGCCCTAGCCTTAGCCTAAGCCTAGGGGTGCCCTAGCCTAAGACTATGGGTGACCTAGCATAAGCCTAGTGTTTCCCTAGCCTAAGCCTAGGGGTGCCCTAGCCTAAGGCTAGGTGTGCCCTAGCCTTAGTCTAGTGGATCCCTAGCCTTAGCCTAAGCCTAGGGGTGCCCTATCCTAAGCCATGGGTTGCCTTAGCCTAAGCCTAGGGGTGCCTTAGCCAAGCCTAGGGGTGCCCTAGCCTAAGCCTACGGGTGTCCTAGCCTAAGGCTAGGGGTGCATTACCCTAAGCCTAGGGGTGCCCTAGCCTTAGGCTAGGGGAGCCCTAGCCTTAGCCTAAGCCTTGGGGTGCCATAGCCTAAGCCAAGGGGTGCCCTAGCCTAAGCTTAGGGGTGCCCTAGCCCAAGTAGGGATGCCCTAGCGTTAGGCTAGAGGAGCCCTAGCCTTAGCCTAAGCCTAGGGGTGCCCTAGCCTAAGCCTAGGGGTACACTAGCCTTAGGCTAGGGGAGCCCTAGCCTTAGCCTAAGCCTAGGGGTGCCCCAGCCTAAGCCTAGGGGTGCCCCAGCCTAAGCCTAGGGGTGCACTAGCCTAAGCCGAGGGGTGCCCTTGCCTAAGCCTAGGGGTGCCCTATCTTAAGCCTCGGGGTGCCCTAGCCTAAGCCTAGGGGTGCCCTAGCCTAAGCCTAGGGGTGCCCTAGCCTTAGGCTAGGGGAGCCCTAGCCTTAGCCAAAGCCTAGAGGTGCCCTAGCCTAAGACTAGGGGTGCCGTAGCCTAAGCCTAGGGGTGCACTAGCCTAAGCCTTGGGGTGCCCAAGGGTTAGGCTAGGGGAGCCCAAGCCTTAGCCTAAGCCTAGGGGTGCCCTAGCCTAAGACTAGGGGTGCCCTAGCCTTAGGCTAGGGGAGCCCTAGCCTTAGCCTAAGCCTAGGGGTGCCATAGCCTAAGCCTAGGGGTGCCCTAGCCTAAGCCTAGGGGTGCCCTAGCCTAAGCTTAGGGGTGCCCTAGCCTAAGCCTAGGGGTGCCCTAGCCTTAGGCTAGGGAGGACGTAGCCTTAGCCTAAGCCTAGGGGTGCCCTAGCCTAAGCTTAGGGGTGCCCTATCCTAAGCCTAGGGGTGCCCTAGCCTAAGCCTAGGGGTGCCTTAACCTAAGCCTAGGGGCACCCTAGCCTAAAACTAGGGGTGCCCTAGCCTAAGCTTAGGGGTGCCCTATCCTTAGGCTAGGGGAGTCCTTCCCCTTACCCGAAGCCTAGGGATGCCCTAGGGTAAGCCTAGGGGTGCCCTAGCCTAAGCCTAGTGATGCCCTAGGCCATGCCTAAGGATGCCCTAGCGTTAGGCTAGAGGAGGCCTAGCCTTAGCCTAAGACTAGGGGTGCCCTAGCCTAAGTCTAGGGCTGCCCTAGCCTAAGCCTAGGGGTGCCCTAGGCTTAGGCTAGGGGAGCCCTAGCCTTAGCCTAAGCCTAGGGCTGCCCCAGCCTAAGCCTAGGGGTGCCCTAACCTACATCTAGGGGTGCCCTAGCCTAAGCATAGGGGTGCTCTAACCTAAGCCAGGGGTTCCCTACCTAAGCCTAGGGGTGCCCTAGCCTAAGCCTAGGGGTGCCCTCGCCTTAGGCTAGGGAAGCCCTAGCCTTAGCCTAAGCCTAGGGGTGCACTAGCCTAAGCCTAGGGCTGCCTAGCCTAAGCCTAGGGGTACCCTAGCCTACGCCTAGGGGTGCCCTAGCCTAAGCTTAGGGGTGCCCTAGCCTAAGCCTAGGGGTGCCCTAGCCTAAGCCTAGTGGTGTCCTAGCCTAAGCCATTGGAAGCCCTAGCCTTAGCCTAAGCCTAGGGGTGCCCTAGCCTAAGACTAGGGGTGCCCTAGCATAAGCCTAGTGTTTCCCTAGCCTAAGCCTAGGGGTGCCTTGGCCTAAGGCTAGGTGTGCCCTAGCCTTAGACTAGTGGATCCCTAGCCTTAGCCTAAGCCTAGGGGTGCCCTATCCTAAGCCATGGGGTGCCTTAGCCTAAGCCTAGGGGTGCCCTAGCCTAAGCCTAGGGTTGCCCTACCCTAAGCCTAGGGGTGCCCTAGCCTTGGGCTAGGGGAGCCCTAGCCTTAGCCTAAGCCTAGGGGTGCCCTAGCCAAGCCTAGGGGTGCCCTAGCCTAAGCCTACGGGTGTCCTAGCCTAAGACTAGGGGTGCATTACCCTAAGCCTAGGGGTGCCCTAGCCTTAGGCTAGGGGAGCCCTAGCCTTAGCCTAAGCCTTGGGGTGCCCTAGCCTAAGCCAAGGGGTGCCCTAGCCTAAGCTTAGGGTTGCCCTAGCCCAAGTAGGGATGCCCTAGCGTTAGGCTAGAGGAGCCCTAGCCTTAGCCTAAGCCTAGGGGTGCCCAAGCCTAAGCCTAGGGGTGCCCTAGCCTAAGTCTAGGGGTGCCCTAGCCTAAGCCTAGGGGTACACTAGCCTTAGGCTAGGGGAGCCCTAGCCTTAGCCTAAGCCTAGGGGTGCCCCAGCCTAAGCCTAGGGGTGCCCTAGCCTAAGCCTAGGGGTGCCCTAGCCTAAGCCGAGGGGTGCCCTAGCCTAAGCCGAGGGGTGCCCTAGCCTAAGCCTAGGGGTGCCCTAGCCTTAGGCTAGGGGTGCCCCAGCCTTAGCCTAAGCCTAGGGATGCCCCAGCCCAAGCCTAGGGGTGCCCTAGCCTAAGCCTAGGGGTGCCCTAACCCAAGCCTAGGGATGCCCTAGCGTTAGGCTAGAGGAGCCCTAGCCTTAGCCTAAGCCTAGGGGTGCCCTAGCCTAAGTCTACGGGTGTCCTAGCCTAAGACTATGGGTGCATTACCCTAAGCCTAGGGGTGCCCTAGCCTTAGGCTAGGGGAGCCCTAGCCTTAGCCTAAGCCTTGGGGCGCCCTACCCTAAGCCTAGGGGTTCCCTAGCCTAAGCCTAGGGGTGCCCTAGGCTAAGGCTTGGGGTGCCCTAGCCTTAGTCTAGTGGAGCCCTAGCATTAGCCTAAGCTTAGGTGTGCCCTATCTTAAGCCTAGGGGTGTCCTAGCCTAACTCTAAAGGTGCCCTAGCCTAAGGCTAGTTGTGCCCTAGCCTTAGGCTAGGGGAACCCTAGCCTTAGTTTAAGCCTAGGGGTGCCCTAGCCCAAGCCTAGGGATGCCCTAGCGTTAGGCTAGAGGAGCCCTAGCCTTATCCTAAGCCTAGGGGTGCCCTAGCCTAAGCCTAGGGGTGCCCTAGCCTAAGCCTAGGGGTGCCCTAGCCTAAGCCTAGGTGTACCCTAGCCTTAGGCTAGGGGTGTCCTCGCCATAGCCGAAGCCTTGGGGTGCCCTAGCCTAAGCCTAGGGGTGCCCTAGCCTAAGCTTAGTGGTGCCCTAGCCCAAGTAGGGGTGCCCCAGCGTTAGGCTAGAGGAGCCCTAGCCTTAGCCTAAGCCTAGGGGTGCCCTAACCAAGCCTAGGGGTGCCCAGCCTAAGCCTACGGGTGTCCTAGCCTAAGACTAGGGGTGCATTACCCTAAGCCTAGGGGTACACTAGCCTTAGGCAAGGGGAGCCCTAGCCTTAGCCTAAGCCTAGGGGTGCTCCAGCCTAAGCCTAGGGGTGCCCTAGCCTAAGCCTAGGGGTGGCCTAGCCTAAGCCGAGGGGTGCCCTAGCCTAAGCCTAGGGGTGCCCTAGCCTAAGCCTGGGGGTGCCCTAGCCTAAGCCTAGGGGTGCCCTAGCTTTAGGCTAGGGGAGCCCCAGCCTTAGCATAAGCCTAGGGGTGCCCCAGCCTAAGCCTAGGGGTGCCCTAGTCTAAGCCTAGGGGTGCCCCAGCCTAAGCCTAGGGGTGCCCTAGCCTAAGCCTGGGGGTGCCCTAGCCTAAGCCTGGGGGTGCCCTAGCCTAAGCCTAGTTGTGCCCTAACCCAAGCCGAGGGATGCCCTAGCGTTAGGCTAGAGGAGCCCTAGCCTTAGCCTAAGCCTAGGGGTGCCCTAGCCTAAGCCTAGGGGTGCCCAAGCCTAAGCCTACGGGTGTCCTAGCCTAAGACTAGGGGTGCATTACCCTAAGCCTAAGGGTGCCCTAGCCTAAGGCTAGGGGAGCCCTAGCCTTAGCCTAAGCCTTGGGGCGCCCTAGCCTAAGCCTAAGGGTTCCCTAGCCTAAGCCTAGGGGTGCCCTAGGCTAAGGCTAGGGGTGCCCTAGCCTTAGTCTAGTGGAGCCCTAGCATTAGCCTAAGCTTAGGTGTGCCCTATCTTAAGCCTAGGGGTGTCCTAGCCTAAGTCTAAACGTGCCCTAGCCTAAGGCTAGTTGTGCCCTAGCCTTAGGCTAGGGGAACCCTAGCCTTAGTTTAAGCCTAGGGGTGCCCTAGCCCAAGCATAGGGATGCCCTAACGTTAGGCTAGAAGAGCCCTAGCCTTATCCTAAGCCTAGAGGTGCCCTAGCCTAAGCCTAGGGGTGCCCTAGCCTAAGCCTAGGGGTGCCCTAGCCTAAGTCTAGGGGTGCCCTAGCCTAAGCTTAGGGGTGCCCTAGCCCAAGTAGGGATGCCCTAGCGTTAGGCTAGAGGAGCCCTAGCCTTAGCCTAAGCCTAGGGGTGCCCTAGCCTAAACCTAGGGGTGCCCTAGCCTAAGCCTAGGGGTGCCCTAGCCCAAGCCTAGGGATGCCCTAGCGTTAGGCTAGAGGAGCCCTAGCCTTAACCTAAGCCTAGGGGTTTCCTAGCCTAAGTCTAGGGGTGTCCTAGCCTAAGCCTAGGGGTACCCAAGCCTTAGGCTAGGGGAGCCCTAGCCTTAGCCTAAGCCTAGGGGTGCCCTAGCCTAAGCCTACGGGTGCCCTAGCATTAGCCTAGGGTTGCCCTAGCCTAAGCCTAGGGGAGCCCTAGACTAAGGCTAGGGTTGCCCTAGCCTTAGTCTAGTGGAGCCCTAGCCTTAGCCTAAGCCTAGGTGTGCACTATCCTAAGCCATGGCGTGCCCTAGCCTAAGCCTAGGGTTGCCGTAGCCTAAGATTAGGGGTGCCCAAGCCTTAGGCTAGGGGAGCCGTAGCCTTAGCCTAAGCTTAGGGGTGGCCTAGCCTAAGTCTAGGGGTGCCTTAGCCTAAGCCTATGGGTGTCCTAGCCTAAGCCTAGGGGTGCCCTAGCCAAAGCCTAGGGGTGCCCTAGCCTTAGGCTAGGGGAGCCCTAGCCTTAGCCTAAGCTTAGGGGTGCCCTAGCCTAAACCTAGGGATTCCCTAGCCTAAACCTAGGGGTGACCTAGCCTAAGCCTAGGGGTGCTGAAGCCTAAGCCTAGGGGTGCCCTAGCCTAAGTCTAGGGGTGCCGTAGCCTAAGCCTAGGGGTGCCCTAGCCTAAGCCAAGGGGTGCCCTAGGCTAAGCCTAGTGGTGCTGTTGCCTAAGCCTAGGGGTGCCCTAGCCTAAGCCTAGGGGTGCCCTAGCCTAAGCCTAGGGGTGCACTAGCCTGAGTCTAGGGGTGCCCTATCCTAAGCCTAGGGGTACACTAGCCTTAGGCTAGGAGAGCCCTAGCCTTAGCCTAAGCCTAGTGGTGCCCCAGCCTAAGCCTAGGGGTGCCCTAGCCTAAGCCTAGGGGTTCCCTAGCCTAAGCCTAGGGGTGCCCTAAGCTAAGGCTAGGGGTGCCCTAGCCTTAGTCTAGTGGAGCCCTAGCATTAGCCTAAGCTTAGGTGTTCCCTATCTTAAGCCTACGGGTGCCCTAGCCCAAGCCTAAAGGTGCCCTAGCCTAAGGCTAGGGGTGCCCTAGCCTTAGGCTAGGGGAACCGTAGCCTTAGTCTAAGCGTAGGGGTGCCCTAGCCCAAGCCCAGGGATGCCCTAGCGTTAGGCTAGAGGAGCCCTAGCCTTAGCCTAAGCCTTGGGGTGCCCTAGCCTAAGCCTAGGGGTGCCCTAGCCTAAGCCTAGGGGTGCCCTAGCCTAAGCCTAGAGGTGGCCTAACCTAAGTCTAGGGGTGCCCTAGCCTAAGCCTAGGGGTACCCTAGCCTTAGGCTAGTTGAGTCCTTGCCTTAGCCGAAGCCGAGGGGTGTCCTAGCCTAAGCCTAGGGGTGCCCTAGCCTAAGCCTAGGGGTGCCCTAGCCTAAGCCTAGGGGTGCCCTAGACCAAGTAGGGATGCCCTAGCGTTAGACTAGAGGAGCCCTAGCCTTAGCGTAAACCTAGGGGTGCCCTATCCTAAGCCTCGGGGAACACTAGCCTTAGACTAGGGGAGCCCTAGCCTTAGCCTAAGCCTAGGGGTGCCCTAGCCTAAGCCTGGGGGTGCCCTAGCCAAAGCCTGGGGGTGCCCTTGCATAAGCCTAGGGGTGCCCTAGCCTTAGGCTAGGGGAGCCCCAGCCTTAGTCTAAGCCTAGGGGTGCCCTAGCCTAAGCCTACGGGTGCCCTAGCCCAAGCCTAGGGATGCCCTAGCGTTAGGCTGGAGGAGCCCTAGCCTTAGCCTAAGCCTAGGGGTGCCCTAGGCTAAGCCTAGGGGTGCCCTAGCCTACGTCTAGGGGTGCCCTAGCCTAAGCCTAGGGGTACCATAGCCTTAGGTTAGGGGAGTCCTCGCCTTAGCCGAAGCCTTGGGGTGCCCTAGCCTAAGCCTAGGGGTGCCCTAGCCTAAGCCTAGGTTTGCCCTAGCCCAAGCCTAGGGATGCCCTAGCGTTAGGCTAGAGGAGCCCTAGCCTTAGCCTAAGCCTAGGGGTTCCCTAGCCTAAGTCTCGGGGTGTCCTTGCCTAAGCCTTGGGATACCCAAGCCTTAGACTAGGGGAGCCCTAGCCTTAGCCTAAGCCTAGGGGTGCCCCAGCCTAAGCCTAGGGGTGCCCTAGCATTAGCCTAGGGTTGCCCTAGCCTAAGCCTAGGGGTGCCTTAGCCTAAGCCTAGGGGTGCCCTAGTGTAAGCCTAGGGGTGCCCCATCCTAAGCCTATGGGTGTCCTAGCCTAAGCCTAGGGGTGCCCTATCCTAAGCCTAGGAGTGCCCTAGCCTTAGGCTAGGGGAGCCCTAGCCTTAGCCTAAGCCTTGGGGCGCCCTAGCCTAAACCTAGGGGTTCCCTAACCTAAGCTTAGGGGTGACCTAGCCTAAGCCTAGGGGTGCCCTAGGCTAAGGCTAGGGGTTCCCTAGCCTTAGTTTAGTGGAGCCCTATCCTTAGCCTACGCTTAGGCGTGCCCTATTCTAAGCCTAGGGGTGCCCTAGCCTAAGCCTAGGGGTGCCATAGCCCAAGCCTAGGGAAGCCCTAGCCAAAGTCTAGCGGTGCCCTAGCCTAAGCCTAGGGGTTCCCTAGCCTAAGCTTAGGGGTGCCCTAGGCTAAGGCTAGGGGTGCCCTAGCCTTAGTCCAGTGGAGCCCTAGAATTAGCCTAAGCCTAGGGGTGCCCTAGCCTAAGCCTAGGTTTGCCCTAGCCCAAGCCTAGGGATGACCTAGCGTTAGGCTAGAGGAGCCCTAGCCTTAGCCTAAGCCTAGGGGTTCCCCAGCCTAAGCCTAGGGGTGCCCTAGCCTACGTCTAGGGGTGCCCTAGCCTAAGCATAGGGTGCTCTAACCTAAGCCAGGGTTTCCCTACCTAAGCCTAGGGGTGCCCTAGCCTAAGCCTAGGTGTGCCCTCGCCTAAGGCTAGGGAAGCCCTAGCCTTAGCCTAAGCCTAGGGGTGCACTAGCCTAAGCCTAGGGCTGCCTAGCCTAAGCCTAGGGGTACCCTAGCCTACGCCTAGGGGTGCCCTAGCCTAAGACTAGGGGTGCCCTAGCATAAGCCTAGGGTTTCCCTAGCCTAAGCCTAGGGGTGCCCTAGCCTAAGGCTTGGTGTGCCCTAGCTTTAGTCTAGTGGATCCCTAGCATTAGCCTAAGCCTAGGGGTGCCCTATCCTAAGCCATGGGGTGCCTTAGCCTAAGCCTAGGGGTGCCCTAGCCTAAGCCTAGGGTTGCCCTACCCTAAGCCTAGGGGTTCCCTAGCCTTAGGCTAGGGGAGCCCTAGCCTTAGCCTAAGCCTAGGGGTGCCCTAGCCAAGCCTAGGGGTGCCATAGCCTAAGCCTACGGGTGTCCTAGCCTAAGAGTAGGGGTGCATTACCCTAAGCCTAGGGGTGCCCTCCCTTAGGCTAGGGGAGCCGTAGCCTTAGCCTAAGCCTTGGGGTGCCCTAGCCTAAGCCAAGGGGTGCCCTAGCCTAAGCTTAGGGGTGCCCTAGCCCAAGTAGGGATGCCCTAGCGTTAGGCTAGAGGAGCCCTAGCCTTAGCCTAAGCCTAGGGGAGCCCTAGCCTAAGCCTAGGGGAGCCCTAGCCTAAGCCTAGGGGTTCCCTAGCCTAAGTCTAGGGGTGCCCTAGCCTAAGCCTAGGGGTACACTAGCCTTAGGCTAGGCGAGCCCTAGCCTTAGCCTAAGCCTAGGGGTGCCCCAGCCTAAGCCTACGGGTGCCCTAGCCTAAGCCTAGGGGTGCCCTAGCCTAAGCCGAGGGGTGCCCTAGCCCAAGCCTAGGGGTGCCCTAGCCTAAGCCTCGGGGTGCCCTAGCCTAAGCCTAGGGGTGCCCTATCCTTAGGCTAGGGGAGCCCCAGCCTTAGCCTAAGCCTAGGGGTGCCCCAGCCTAAGCCTAGGGTTGCCCTAGCCTAAGCCTAGGGGTGCCCTAGCCTAAGCCTGGGGGTGCCCTAGCCTAAGCCTGGGGGTGCCCTAGCCTAAGCCTAGGGGTGCCCTAACCCAAGCCTAGGGATGCCCTAGCGTTAGGCTAGAGGAGCCCTAGCCTTAGCCTAAGCCTAGGGGTGCCCTAGCCTAAGTCTACGGGTGTCCTAGCCTAAGACTATGGGTGCATTACCCTAAGCCTAGGGGTGCCCTAGCCTTAGGCTAGGGGAGCCCTAGCCTTAGCCTAAGCCTAGGGGTGCCCTAGCCAAGCCTAGGGGTGCCCTAGCCTAAGCCTACGGGTGTCCTAGCCTAAGACTAGGGGTGCATTACCCTAAGCCTAGGGGTGCCCTAGCCTTAGGCTAGGGGAGCCGTAGCCTTAGCCTAAGCTTTGGGGTGTCCTAGCCTAAGCCAAGGGGTGCCCTAGCCTAAGCTTAGGGGTGCCCTAGCCCAAGTAGGGATGCCCTAGCGTTAGGCTAGAGGAGCCCTAGCCTTAGCCTAAGCCAAGGGGAGCCCTAACCTAAGCCTAGGGGTGCCCTAGCCTAAGTCTAGGGGTGCCCTAGCCTAAGCCTAGGGGTACACTAGCCTTAGGCTATGGGAGCCCTAGCCTTAGCCTAAGCCTAGGGGTGCCCCAGCCTAAGCCTATGGGTGCCCTAGCCTAAGCCTAGGGGTGCCCTAGCCTAAGCCGAGGGGTGCCCTAGCCTAAGCCTAGGGGTGCCCTAGCCTAAGCCTCGGGGTGCCCTAGCCTAAGCCTAGGGGTGCCCTATCCTTAGGCTAGGGGAGCCCCAGCCTTAGCCTAAGCCTAGGGGTGCCCCAGCCTAAGCCTAGGGGTGCCCTAGCCTAAGCCTAGGGGTGCCCTAGCCTAAGCCTAGGGGTGCCCTACCCTAAGCCTGGGGGTGCCCTAGCCTAAGCCTGGGGGTGCCCTAGCCTAAGTCTAGGGGTGCCCTAACCCAAGCCTAGGGATGCCCTAGCGTTAGGATAGAGGAGCCCTAGCCTTTGCCTAAGCCTAGGGGTGCCCTAGCTTAAGTCTACGGGTGTCCTAGCCTAAGACTATGGGTGCATTACCCTAAGCCTAGGGGTGCCCTAGCCTTAGGCTAGGGGAGCCCTAGCCTTATCCTAAGCCTTGGAGCTCCCTAGCCTAAGCCTAGGGGTTCCCTAGCCTAAGCCTATGGGTGCCCTAGGCTAAGGCTAGGGGTGCCCTAGCCTTAGTCTAGTGGAGCCCTAGCATTAGCCTAATCTTAGGTGTGCCATATCTTAAGCCTAGGGGTGTCCTAGCCTAAGTCTAAAGGTGCCCTAGCCTAAGGCTAGTTGTGCCCTAGCCTTAGGCTAGGGGAACCCTAGCCTTAGTTTAAGCCTAGGGGTGCCCTAGCCCAAGCCTAGGGATGCCCTAATGTTAGGCTAGAGGAGCCCTAGCCTCATCCTAAGCCTAGTGGTGCCCTAGCCTAAGCCTAGGGGTGCCCTAACCTAAGTCTAGGGGTGCCCTAGCCTAAGCCTAGGTGTACCCTAGCCTTAGGCTAGGGGAGTCCTCGCCATAACCGAAGCCTTGCGGTGCCCTAGCCTAAGCCTAGGGGTGCCCTAGCCTATTAGGTGTGCCCTAGCCCAAGGAGGGATGCCCTAGCGTTAGGCTTAGAGGAGCCCTAGCCTTAGCCTAAGCCTAGGGGTGCCCTAACCAAGCCTAGGGGTGCTGTAGCCTAAGCCTACGGGTGTCCTAGCCTAAGACTAGGGGTACATTACCCTAAGGCTAGGGGTACACTAGCCTTAGGCTAGGGGAGCCCTAGCCTTAGCCTAAGCCTAGGGGTGCCCCAGCCTAAGCCTAGGGGTGCCCTAGCCTAAGCCTAGGGGTGGCCTAGCCTAAGCCGAGGGGTGCCCTAGCCTAAGCCTAGGGGTGCCCTAGCCTAAGCCTGGGGGTGCCCTAGCCTAAGCCTAGGGGTTCCCTAGCCTTAGGCTAGGGGAGCCCCAGCCTTAGACTAAGCCTAGGGGTGCCCTAGCGTAAGCCTAAGGGTGCCCTAGCCTAAGCCTATGGGTGTCCTAGCCTAAGCCTAGGGGTGCCCTAGCCTAAGCCTAGGAGTGCCCTAGCCTTAGGCTAGGGGAGCCCATGCCTTAGCCTAAACCTTGGGGCGCCCTGGCCTAAACCTAGGGGTTCCCTAACCTAAGCCTAGGGGTGACCTAGCCTAAGCCTAGGGGTGCCCTAGGCTAAGGCTAGGGGTTCCCTAGCCTTAGTTTAGTGGAGCCCTATCCTTAGCCTACGCTTAGGCGTGCCCTATTCTAAGCCTATGGGTGCCCTAACCTAAGCCTAGGGGTGCCGTAGCCCAAGCCTAGGGAAGCCCTAGCCCAAGTCTAGCGGTGCCCTAGCCTAAGCCTAGGGGTTCCCTAGCCTAAGCCTAGGGGTGCCCTAGGCTAAGGCTAGGGGTGCCCTAGCCTTAGTCTAGTGGAGCCCTAGCCTTAGCCTAAGCCTAGGGGTGCCCTAGCCTAAGCGTAGATGTGCCCTAGCCTAAGCCTAGGGTTGACCTACCCTAAGCCTAGGGGTACCCTAGCCTTAGGCTAGCTGAGCCCTATCCTTAGCCTAAGCCTAGGGGTGCCCTAGCCTAAGACTAGGGGTGCTCTAGCCTAAGCTTAGGGGTGCCCTAGCGTAAGCCTAGGGGTGCCCTAGCCAAAGCCTAGGGGTGCCCTAGCCTAAGCCTTGGGGTGCCCTAGCCTAAGCCTAGGGGTGCCCTAGCCTAAGCCTAGGGGTGCCCTCCCCTAAGCCTAGGGGTGCCCTAGCCTAATCCTAGGGGTGCCCTAGCCTTAGGCTAGCTGAGCCCTTGCCTTAGCCTAAGCCTAGGGGTGCCCTAGCCTAAGCCTAGGGGTGCCCTAGCCTAAGCCTAGTGGTGCCCTAGCCTTAGGCTAGGGGAGCTCTAGCGTGAGCCTAAGCCTAGGGGTCTCCAAGCCTAAGCCTAGGGGTGCCCTAGCCTAAACCTAGGGGTTCCCTAGCCTAAGCTTAGGGGTGCTCTAGCCTAAGCCTAAGGGTGCCCTAGCCTAAGCCTAGGGGTGCCCTAGCCTAAGCCTAGGGGTGCCCTAGCCTAAGCCTAGGGGTGCCCTACCCTAAGCCTAGGGGTGCCCTAGCCTAAGCCTAGGGGTGCCCTAGCCTTAGGCTAGCTGAGCCCTTGCCTTAGCCTAAGCCTAGGGGTGCCCTAGCCTAAGACTATGGGTGCCCTAGCCAAGCTTAGGGGTGCCATAGTCGAAGCCTAGGGGTGCCCTAGCCTAAGACTAGGGGTGCCCTAGGGTTAGGCAAGGGGAGCCCTAGCCTTAGCCTAAGCCTAGGGGTGCCCTAGCCTAAGCTTAGGGGTGCCCTTGGGTTAGGCAAGGGGAGCCCTAGCCTTAGCCTAAGCTTAGGGGTGGCCTAGCCTAAGCCTAGGCGTGCCCTATCCTAAGGCTAGGGGAGCCCTAACCTTAGCCTAAGCCTAGGGGTGCCCTAGCCCAAGCCTAGGGGTGCCCTAGCCTAAGCCTAGGGGTGCCCTAGCCTAAGCCTAGGGGTGCCCTAGCCTAAACCTAGGGGTGCCCTAGCCTAAGCCAAGGGGTGCCCTAGGCTAAGCCTAGTAGTGCCCTTGCCTAAGCCTAGGGTTGCCCTAGACTAAGCCTAGGGGTGCCCTAGCCTAAGCCTAGGGGTGCCCTAGCCTAAGCCTAGTGGCGCCCTAGCCTAAGCCTAGGGGTGCCCTAGCCTAAGTCTAGGGGTGCCCTAGCCTAAGCCTAGGGGTACCCTAGCCTTAGGCTAGGGGAGTCCTCGCCTTAGCCGAAGCCTTGGGGTGCCCTAGCCTAAGCCCAGGGGTGCCCTAGCCTAAGCCTAGGGGTGCCCTAGACCAAGTAGGGATGCCCTAGCGTTACGCTAGAGGAGCCCTAGCCTTCGCCTAAACCTAGGGGTGCCCTAGCCTAAGCCGTGGGGTGCCCTAGCCTAAGTCTAGGGGTGCCCTATCCTAAGCCTAGGGGTACACTAGCCTTAGGCTAGGGGAGCCCTAGCCTTAGCCAAAGCCTACGGGTGCCCCAGCCTAAGCCTACGGGTGCCCTAGCCGAAGCCTAGGGGTGTCCTAGCCTAAGCCTAGGGGTGACCTAACCTAAGCCTGGGGGTGCCCTAGCCAAAGCCTGGGTGTGCCCTTGCGTAAGCCTAGGGGTGCCCTAACCTTAGGCTAGGGGAGCCCCAGCCTTAGTCTAAGCCTAGAGGTGCCCTAGCCTAAGCCTACGGGTGCCCTAACCCAAGCCTAGGGATGCCCTAGCGTTAGGCTGGAGGAGTCCTTGCCTTAGCCTAAGCCTAGGTGTGCCCTAGCCTAAGCCTAGGGGTGCCCTAGCCTAAGTCTAGGGGTGCCCTAGCCTAAGTCTAGGGGTGCCCTAGCCTAAGCCTAAGCGTACCATAGCCTTAGGTTAGGGGAGTCCTCGCCTTAGCCGAAGCCTTGGGGTGCCCTAGCCTAAGCCTAGGGGTGCCCTAGCCTAAGCCTAGGGGTGCCCTAGCCCAAGCCTAGGGATGCCCTAGCGTTCGGCTAGAGGAGCCCTAGCCTTAGCCTAAGCCTAGGGGTTCCCTAGCCTAAGTCTAGGGGTGTCCTAGCCTAAGCCTTGGGATACCCAAGCCTTAGGCTAGGGGAGCCCTAGCCTTAGCCTAAGTCTAGGGGTGCCCTAGCCTAAGCCTAGGGGTGCCCTAGCATTAGCCTAGAGTTGCCCTAGCCTAAGCCTAGGGGTGCCTTAGCCTAAGCCTAGGGGTGCCCTAGCGTAAGCCTAAGGGTGCCCTAGCCTAAGCCTATGGGTGTCCTAGCCTAAGCCTAGGGGTGCATAAGCCTAAACCTAGGAGTGCCCTAGCCTTAGGCTAGGGGAGCCCCAAGCCTTAGCCTAAGCCTTGGGGCGCCTTGCCTAAACCTAGGGGTTCCCTAACCTAAGCCTAGGGGTGACCTAGCCTAAGCCTAGGGATGCCCTAGGCTAAGGCTAGGGGTGCCCTAGCCTTAGTTTAGTGGACCCCTATCCTTAGCCTATGCTTAGGCGTGCCCTATTCTAAGCCTATGGGTGCCCTAGCCTAAGCCTAGGGGAGCCGTAGCCCAAGCCTAGGGAAGCCCTAGCGTTAGGCTAGAGGAGCCTTAGCTTAGCCTAAGCCTAGGGGTGCCCTAGCCTAAGCCTAGAGGTGCCCTAGCCCAAGTCTAGTGGTGCCCTAGCCTAAGCCTAGGGGTTCCCTAGCCTAAGCCTAGGGGTGCCCCAGCCTAAGGCTAGGGGTGCCCTAGCCTTAGTCTAGTGGAGCCCTAGCCTTAGCCTAAGCCTAGGGGTGCCCTAGCCTAAGCGTAGATGTGCCCTAGCCTAAGCCTAGGGTTGACCTACCCTAAGCCTAGGGGTACCCTAGCCTTAGGCTAGCTGAGCCCTATCCTTAGCCTAAGCCTAGGGGTGCCGTAGCCTAAGACTAGGGGTGCCCTAGCCTAAGCCTAGGGGTGCCCTAGCCTAAGACTAGGGTGCCCTAGCCTAAGCCTAGGGGTGCCCTAGCCTAAGACAAGGGGTGCCCTAGCCTATGCTTAGGGGTGCCCTAGCATAAGCCTAGGGGTGCCCTAGCCTAAGCCTAGGGGTGCCCTAGCCTAAGCCTTGGGGAGCCCTAGCCTAAGCCTAGGGGTGCACTAGCCTAAGCCTAGGGGTGCCCTCCCCTAAGCCTAGGGGTGCCCTAGCCTAAGCTTAGGGGTGCCCTAGCCTTAGGCTAGCTGAGCCCTTGCCTTAGCCTAAGCCTAGGGGTGCCCTAGCCTAAGCCTAGGGGTGCCCTAGCCTAAACCT
Source organism: Tenrec ecaudatus (assembly GCF_050624435.1). Taxonomy (NCBI): domain Eukaryota; kingdom Metazoa; phylum Chordata; class Mammalia; order Afrosoricida; family Tenrecidae; genus Tenrec; species Tenrec ecaudatus. Next base: position 772,617 of record NW_027459448.1, on the reverse strand, counting down.
AGGGGTGACCTAGCCTAAGCTTAGGGGTGCCCTAGCGTAAGCCTAGGGTTGCCCTAGCCTAAGCCTAGGGGTGCCCTAGCCTAAGCCTAGGGGTGCCCTACCCTAAGCCTAGGGGTGCCCAACCTAAGCCTAGGGGTGCCCTAGCCTTAGGCTAGCTGAGCCCTTGCCTTAGCCTAAGCCTAGGGGTGCCCTAGCCTAAGCCTAGGGGTGCCCTAGCCTAAGCCTAGGGGTGCCCTACCCTAAGCCTAGGTTTGCCCTAGCCTAGGCTTAGGGGTGCCATAGCCTTAGGCTAGGGGAGCCTTAGCTTAGCCTAAGCCTAGGGGTGCCCTAGCCTAAGCCTAGGGGTCCCCTAGCCTACGCCTAGGAGTGCCCTAGCCTAAGCCTAGGGGTGCCCTAGCCTTAGGATAGGGGAGACCTAGTCTTAGCATAAGCCTAGAGGTGCCCTAGCCTAAGACTATGGGTGCCCTAGCCAAGCTTAGGGGTGCCATAGTCGAAGCCTAGGGGTGCCCTAGCCTAAGCCTAGGGGTGCCCTAGGGTTAGGCAAGGGGAGCCCTAGCCTTAGCCTAAGCCTAGGGGTGCCCTAGCCTATGCTTAGGGGTGCCCTTGGGTTAGGCAAGGGGAGCCCTAGCCTTAGCCTAAGCTTAGGGGTGGCCTAGCCTAAGCCTAGGCGTGCCCTATCCTAAGGCTAGGGGAGCCCTAACCTTAGGCTAGGGGAGCCCTAACCTTAGCCTAAGCTTAGGGGTGCCCTAGCCCAAGCCTAGGGGTGCCCTAGCCTAAGCCTAGGGGTGCCCTAGCCTAAGCCTAGGGGTGCCCTACCCTAAGCCAAGGGGTGCCCTAGGCTAAGCCTAGTAGTGCCCTTGCCTAAGCCTAGGGTTGCCCTAGACTAAGCCTAGGGGTGCCCTAGCCTAAGCCTAGGGGTGCCCTAGCCTAAGCCTAGTGGCGCCCTAGCCTAAGCCTAGGGGTGCCCTAGCCTAAGTCTAGGGGTGCCCTAGCCTAAGCCTAGGGGTACCCTAGCCTTAGGCTAGGGGAGTCCTCGCCTTAGCCGAAGCCTTGGGGTGCCCTAGCCTAAGCCCAGGGGTGCCCTAGCCTAAGCCTAGGGGTGCCCTAGACCAAGTAGGGATGCCCTAGCGTTACGCTAGAGGAGCCCTAGCCTTCGCCTAAACCTAGGGGTGCCCTAGCCTAAGCCGTGGGGTGCCCTAGCCTAAGTCTAGGGGTGCCCTATCCTAAGCCTAGGGGTACACTAGCCTTAGGCTAGGGGAGCCCTAGCCTTAGCCAAAGCCTACGGGTGCCCCAGCCTAAGCCTAGGGGTGCCCTAGCCTAAGCCTAGGGGTGTCCTAGCCTAAGCCTAGGGGTGACCTAGCCTAAGCCTGGGGGTGCCCTAGCCAAAGCCTGGGTGTGCCCTTGCGTAAGCCTAGGGGTGCCCTAACCTTAGGCTAGGGGAGCCCCAGCCTTAGCCTAAGCCTAGGGGTGACCTAGCCTAAGCCTAGAGGTGCCCTAGCCTAAGCCTACGGGTGCCCTAGCCCAAGCCTAGGGATGCCCTAGCGTTAGGCTGGAGGAGCCCTTGCCTTAGCCTAAGCCTAGAGGTGCCCTAGCCCAAGTCTAGTGGTGCCCTAGCCTAAGCCTAGGGGTTCCCTAGCCTAAGCCTAGGGGTGCCCCAGCCTAAGGCTAGGGGTGCCCTAGCCTTAGTCTAGTGGAGCCCTAGCCTTAGCCTAAGCCTAGGGGTGCCCTAGCCTAAGCGTAGATGTGCCCTAGCCTAAGCCTAGGGTTGACCTACCCTAAGCCTAGGGGTACCCTAGCCTTAGGCTAGCTGAGCCCTATCCTTAGCCTAAGCCTAGGGGTGCCGTAGCCTAAGACTAGGGGTGCCCTAGCCTAAGCCTAGGGGTGCCCTAGCCTAAGACTAGGGTGCCCTAGCCTAAGCTTAGGGGTGCCCTAGCCTAAGACTAGGGGTGCCCTAGCCTATGCTTAGGGGTGCCCTAGCATAAGCCTAGGGGTGCCCTAGCCTAAGCCTAGGGGTGCCCTAGCCTAAGCCTTGGGGAGCCCTAGCCTAAGCCTAGGGGTGCACTAGCCTAAGCCTAGGGGTGCCCTCCCCTAAGCCTAGGGGTGCCCTAGCCTAAGCTTAGGGGTGCCCTAGCCTTAGGCTAGCTGAGCCCTTGCCTTAGCCTAAGCCTAGGGGTGCCCTAGCCTAAGCCTAGGGGTGCCCTAGCCTAAACCTAGGGGTGACCTAGCCTAAGCTTAGGGGTGCCCTAGCGTAAGCCTAGGGTTGCCCTAGCCTAAGCCTAGGGGTGCCCTAGCCTAAGCCTAGGGGTGCCCTACCCTAAGCCTAGGGGTGCCCAACCTAAGCCTAGGGGTGCCCTAGCCTTAGGCTAGCTGAGCCCTTGCCTTAGCCTAAGCCTAGGGGTGCCCTAGCCTAAGCCTAGGGGTGCCCTACCCTAAGCCTAGGTTTGCCCTAGCCTAGGCTTAGGGGTGCCATAGCCTTAGGCTAGGGGAGCCTTAGCTTAGCCTAAGCCTAGGGGTGCCCTAGCCTAAGCCTAGGGGTCCCCTAGCCTACGCCTAGGAGTGCCCTAGCCTAAGCCTAGGGGTGCCCTAGCCTTAGGATAGGGGAGACCTAGTCTTAGCATAAGCCTAGAGGTGCCCTAGCCTAAGACTATGGGTGCCCTAGCCAAGCTTAGGGGTGCCATAGTCGAAGCCTAGGGGTGCCCTAGCCTAAGCCTAGGGGTGCCCTAGGGTTAGGCAAGGGGAGCCCTAGCCTTAGCCTAAGCCTAGGGGTGCCCTAGCCTATGCTTAGGGGTGCCCTTGGGTTAGGCAAGGGGAGCCCTAGCCTTAGCCTAAGCTTAGGGGTGGCCTAGCCTAAGCCTAGGCGTGCCCTATCCTAAGGCTAGGGGAGCCCTAACCTTAGGCTAGGGGAGCCCTAACCTTAGCCTAAGCTTAGGGGTGCCCTAGCCCAAGCCTAGGGGTGCCCTAGCCTAAGCCTAGGGGTGCCCTAGCCTAAGCCTAGGGGTGCCCTACCCTAAGCCAAGGGGTGACCTAGGCTAAGCCTAGTAGTGCCCTTGCCTAAGCCTAGGGTTGCCCTAGACTAAGCCTAGGGGTGCCCTAGCCTAAGCCTAGGGGTGCCCTAGCCTAAGCCTAGTGGCGCCCTAGCCTAAGCCTAGGGGTGCCCTAGCCTAAGTCTAGGGGTGCCCTAGCCTAAGCCTAGGGGTACCCTAGCCTTAGGCTAGGGGAGTCCTCGCCTTATCCGAAGCCTTGGGGTGCCCTAGCCTAAGCCCAGGGGTGCCCTAGCCTAAGCCTAGGGGTGCCCTAGACCAAGTAGGGATGCCCTAGCGTTACGCTAGAGGAGCCCTAGCCTTCGCCTAAACCTAGGGGTGCCCTAGCCTAAGCCGTGGGGTGCCCTAGCCTAAGTCTAGGGGTGCCCTATCCTAAGCCTAGGGGTACACTAGCCTTAGGCTAGGGGAGCCCTAGCCTTAGCCAAAGCCTACGGGTGCCCCAGCCTAAGCCTAGGGGTGCCCTAGCCTAAGCCTAGGGGTGTCCTAGCCTAAGCCTAGGGGTGACCTAGCCTAAGCCTGGGGGTGCCCTAGCCAAAGCCTGGGTGTGCCCTTGCGTAAGCCTAGGGGTGCCCTAACCTTAGGCTAGGGGAGCCCCAGCCTTAGCCTAAGCCTAGGGGTGACCTAGCCTAAGCCTAGAGGTGCCCTAGCCTAAGCCTACGGGTGCCCTAGCCCAAGCCTAGGGATGCCCTAGCGTTAGGCTGGAGGAGCCCTTCCCTTAGCCTAAGCCTAGGGGTGCCCTAGCCTAAGCCTAGGGGTGCCCTAGCCTAAGTCTAGGGGTGCCCTAGCCTAAGCCTAAGGGTACCATAGCCTTAGGTTAGGGGAGTCCTCGCCTTAGCCGAAGCCTTGGGGTGCCCTAGCCTAACCCTAGGGGTGCCCTAGCCTAAGCCTAGGGGTGCCCTAGCCCAAGCCTAGGGATGCCCTAGCGTTCGGCTAGAGGAGCCCTAGCCTTAGCCTAAGCCTTGGGGTTCCCTAGCCTAAGTCTAGGGGTGTCCTAGCCTAAGCCTTGGGATACCCAAGCCTTAGGCTAGGGGAGCCCTAGCCTTAGCCTAAGTCTAGGGGTGCCCTAGCCTAAGCCTAGGGGTGCCCTAGCATTAGCCTAGAGTTGCCCTAGCCTTAGCCTAGGGGTGCCTTAGCCTAAGCCTAGGGGTGCCCTAGCGTAAGCCTAGGGGTGCCCTAGCCTACGCCTATGGGTGTCCTAGCCTAAGCCTAGGGGTGCATAAGCCTAAACCTAGGAGTGCCCTAGCCTTAGGCTAGGGGAGCCCCAAGCCTTAGCCTAAGCCTTGGGGCGCCTTGCCTAAACCTAGGGGTTCCCTAACCTAAGCCTAGGGGTGACCTAGCCTAAGCCTAGGGATGCCCTAGGCTAAGGCTAGGGGTGCCCTAGCCTTAGTTTAGTGGACCCCTATCCTTAGCCTATGCTTAGGCGTGCCCTATTCTAAGCCTATGGGTGCCCTAGCCTAAGCCTAGGGGTGCCGTAGCCCAAGCCTAGGGAAGCCCTAGCGTTAGGCTAGAGGAGCCCTAGCTTAGCCTAAGCCTAGGGGTGCCCTAGCCTAAGCCTAGAGGTGCCCTAGCCCAAGTCTAGTGGTGCCCTAGCCTAAGCCTAGGGGTTCCCTAGCCTAAGCCTAGGGGTGCCCCAGCCTAAGGCTAGGGGTGCCCTAGCCTTAGTCTAGTGGAGCCCTAGCCTTAGCCTAAGCCTAGGGGTGCCCTAGCCTAAGCGTAGATGTGCCCTAGCCTAAGCCTAGGGTTGACCTACCCTAAGCCTAGGGGTACCCTAGCCTTAGGCTAGCTGAGCCCTATCCTTAGCCTAAGCCTAGGGGTGCCGTAGCCTAAGACTAGGGGTGCCCTAGCCTAAGCTTAGGGGTGCCCTAGAGTAAGCCTAGGGGTGCCCTAGCCTAAGCCTAGGGAGCCCTAGCCTAAGACTAGGGGTGCCCTAGCCTAAGACTAGGGGTGCCCTAGCCTATGCTTAGGGGTGCCCTAGCATAAGCCTAGGGGTGCCCTAGCCTAAGCCTAGGGGTGACCTAGCCTAAGCCTTGGGGAGCCCTAGCCTAAGCCTAGGGGTGCACTAGCCTAAGCCTAGGGGTGCCCTCCCCTAAGCCTAGGGGTGCCCTAGCCTAAGCTTAGGGGTGCCCTAGCCTTAGGCTAGCTGAGCCCTTGCCTTAGCCTAAGCCTAGGGGTGCCCTAGCCTAAGCCTAGGGGTGCCCTAGCCTAAACCTAGGGGTGACCTAGCCTAAGCTTAGGGGTGCCCTAGCGTAAGCCTAGGGTTGCCCTAGCCTAAGCCTAGGGGTGCCCTAGCCTAAGCCTAGGGGTGCCCTACCCTAAGCCTAGGGGTGCCCAACCTAAGCCTAGGGGTGCCCTAGCCTTAGGCTAGCTGAGCCCTTGCCTTAGCCTAAGCCTAGGGGTGCCCTAGCCTAAGCCTAGGGGTGCCCTAGCCTAAGCCTAGGGGTGCCCTACCCTAAGCCTAGGTTTGCCCTAGCCTAGGCCTAGGGGTGCCCTAGCCTTAGGCTAGGGGAGCCTTAGCTTAGCCTAAGCCTAGGGGTGCCCTAGCCTAAGCCTAGGGGTCCCCTAGCCTACGCCTAGGAGTGCCCTAGCCTAAGCCTAGGGGTGCCCTAGCCTTAGGATAGGGGAGACCTAGTCTTAGCATAAGCCTAGAGGTGCCCTAGCCTAAGACTATGGGTGCCCTAGCCAAGCTTAGGGGTGCCATAGTCGAAGCCTAGGGGTGCCCTAGCCTAAGCCTAGGGGTGCCCTAGGGTTAGGCAAGGGGAGCCCTAGCCTTAGCCTAAGCTTAGGGGTGCCCTAGCCTAAGATTAGGGGTGCCCTTGGGTTAGGCAAGGGGAGCCCTAGCCTTAGCCTAAGCTTAGGGGTGGCCTAGCCTAAGCCTAGGCGTGCCCTAGCCTAAGGCTAGGGGAGCCCTAACCTTAGGCTAGGGGAGCCCTAACCTTAGCCTAAGCCTAGGGGTGCCCTAGCCCAAGCCTAGGGGTGCCCTAGCTTAAGCCTACGGGTGCCCTAGCCTAAGCCTAGGGGTGCCCTAGCCTAAGCCTAGGGGTGCCCTAGCCTAAGCCAGGGGGTGCCCTAGGCTAAGCCTAGTAGTGCCCTTGCCTAAACCTAGGGGTGCCCTAGACTAAGCCTAGGGGTGCCCTAGCCCAAGGCTAGGGGTGCCTGAGCCTACGCCTAGGGGTTTCCTAGCCTTAGGCTAGGGGAGCCCTAGCCTTATCCTAAGCCTAGGGGTGCCCTAGCCTAAGCCTAGGGGTGCCCTAGCCTAAGCCTAGGGGTGCCCTAGCCTAAGCCTAGGGGTGCCCTAGCCTAAGCCTAGGGGTGCCCTAGCCTAAGCCTAGGGGTGCCCTAGCCTTAAGCTATGGGAGTCCTCGCCTTAGCCGAAGCCTTAGGGTGCCCTAGCCTAAGCCTAGGGGTGCCCTAGCCTAAGCCTTGGGGTGCCCTAGACCAAGTAGGGATGCCCTAGCGTTAGGCCAGAGGAGCCCTAGCCTTCGCCTAAACCTAGGGGTGCCCTAGCCTAAGCCGTGGGGTGCCCTAGCCTAAGTCTAGTGGTGCCCTATCCTAAGCCTAGGGTTGCACTAGCCTTAGGCTAGGGGAGCCCTAGCCTTAGCCAAAGCCTACGGGTGCCCCAGCCTAAGCCTAGGGGTGCCCTAGCCTAAGCCTAGGGGTGTCCTAGCCTAAGCCTAGGGGTGCCCTAGCCTAAGCCTGGGGGTGCCCTTGCGTAAGCCTAGGGGTGCCCTAGCCTTAGGCTAGGGGAGCCCCAGCCTTAGTCTAAGCCTAGGGGTGCCCTAGCCTAAGCCTACGGGTGCCCTAGCCCAAGCCTAGGGATGCCCTAGCGTTAGGCTGGAGGAGCCCTAGCCTTAGCCTAAGCCTAGGGGTTCCCTAGCCTAAGCCTAGGGGTGCTCTAGCCTAAGTCTAGGGGTGCCCTAGCCTAAGCCTAAGGGTACCATAGCCTTAGGTTAGGGGAGTCCTTGCCTTAGCCGAAGCTTTGGGGTGCCCTAGCCTAAGCCTAGGGGTGCCCTAGCCTAAGCCTAGGGGTGCCCTAGCCCAAGCCTAGGGATGCCCTAGCATTAGGCTAGAGGAGCCCTAGCCTTAGCCTAAGCCTAGGGGTTCCCTAGCCTAAGTCTAAGGGTGTCCTAGCCTAAGCCTTGGGATACCCAAGCCTTAGGCTAGGGGAGCCCTAGCCTTAGCCTAAGCCTAGGGGTGCCCTAGCCTAAGCCTAGGGGTGCCCTAGCATTAGCCTAGAGTTGCCCTAGCCTAAGCCTAGGGGTGCCTTAGCCTAAGCCTAGGGGTGCCCTAGCGTAAGCCTAGGGGTGCCCTAGCCTAAGCCTATGGGTGTCCTAGCCTAAGCCTAGGGGTGCCCTAGCCTAAGCCTAGGAGTGCCCTAGCCTTAGGCTAGGGGAGCCCCAAGCCTTAGCCTAAGCCTTGGGGCACCCTAGCCTAAAGCTAGGGGTTCCCTAACCTAAGCCTAGGGTTGACATAGCCTAAGCCTAGGGATGCCCTAGGCTAAGGCTAGGGGTGCCCTAGCCTTAGTTTAGTGGAGCCCTATCCTTAGCCTACGCTTAGGCGTGCCCTATTCTAAGCCTAGGGGTGCCCTAGCCTAAGCCTGGGGGTGCCGTAGCCCAAGCCTAGGGACGCCCTAGCGTTAGGCTACAGGAGCCCTAGCTTAGCCTAAGCCTAGGGGTGCCCTAGATTAAGCCTAGGGGTGCCCTAGCCCAAGTCTAGCGGTGCCCTAGCCTAAGCCTAAGGGTTCACTAGCCTAAGCCTAGGGGTGCCACAGCCTAAGGCTAGGGGTGCCCTAGCCTTAGTCTAGTGTAGCCCTAGCCTTAGCCTTAGCCTAGGGGTGCCCTAGCCTAAGCGTAGATGTGCCCTAGCCTAAGCCTAGGGTTGACCTACCCTAAGCCTAGGGGTACCCTAGCCTTAGGCTAGCTGAGCCCTATCCTTAGCCTAAGACTAGGGGTGCTCTAGCCTAAGAGAAGGGGTGCCCTAGCCTAAGCTTAGGGGTGCCCTAGCGTAAGCATAGGGGTGCCCTAGCCTAAGCCTAGGGGTGCCCTAGCCTAAGCCTTGGTGTGCCCTAGCCTAAGCCTAGGGGTGCCCTAGCCTAAGCCTAGGGGTGCACTAGACTAAGCCTAGGGGTGCCCTCCCCTAAGCCTAGGGGTGCCCTAGCCTAAGCCTAGGGGTGCCCTAGCCTTAGGCTAGCTGAGGCCTTGCCTTAGCCTAAGCCTAGCGGTGCCCTAGCCTAAGCCTAGGGGTGCCTTAGCCTAAGCCTAGTTTTGCCCTAGCCTTAGGCTAGGGGAGCCCTAGCGTGAGCCTAAGCCTAGGGGTCCCCAAGCCTAAGCCTAGGGGTGCCCTAGCCTAAACCTAGGGGTGCACTAGCCTAAGCTTAGGGGTGCCCTAGCGTAAGCCTAGGGGTGCCCTAGCTTAAGCCTAGAGGTGCCCTAGCCCAAGCTTAGGGGTGCCCTAGCCCAAGCCTAGGGGTGCCCTAGCCTAAGCCTAGGGGTGCCCTACCCTAAGCTTAGGGGTGCCCTAGCCTAAGCCTAGGGGTGCCCTAGCCTTAGGCTAGCTGAGCCCTTGCCTTAGCCTAAGCCTAGGGGTGCCCTAGCCTAAGCCTAGGGGTGCCCTAGCCTAAGCTTAGTGGTGCCCTAGCCTTAGGCTAGGGGAGCCCTAGCGTTAGCCTAAGCCTAGGGGTCCCCTAGCCTAAGGCTATGGGTGCCCTAGCCTAAGCTTAGGGGTGCCCAAGCCTAAGCCTAGGGGTGCCCTAGCCTTAGGCTAGGGTAGCCCTAGCCTAAGCCTAGGAGTGCCCTAGGCTAAGCCTAAGGGTGCCCTAGGCTAAGGCTAGGGGTGCCCTAGCCTTAGTCTAGTGGAGCCCTAGCCTTAGCCTAAGCCTAGGGGTGACCTAGCCTTAGCCTAAGCCTAGGGGTGCCCTAGCCTTAGCCTAAGCCTAGGGGTGCCCTAGCCTAAGCCTAGGGGTGCCCTAGCCTAAGCCTAGGGGTGCCATACCCTAAGCCTAGGGTTGCCCTAGCCTAGGCCTAGGGGTGCCCTAGCCTTAGGCTAGGGGAGCCTTAGCCTTAGCCTAAGCCTAGGGGTGCCCTAGCCTAAGCCTAGGGGTCCCCTAGCCTACGCCTAGGAGTGCCCTAGCCTAAGCCTAGGGGTGCCCTAACCTAAGCCTTGGGGTGCCCTAGCCTAAATCTAGGGGTGCCCTAGCCTAAGCCTAGGGGTGCCCTAGCCTAAGCCTGGGGGTGCCGTAGCCAAACCCTGGGGGTGCCCTTGCGTAAGCCTAGGGGTGCCCTAGCCTTAGGCTAGGGGAGCCCCAGCCTTAGTCTAAGCCTAGGGGTTCCCTAGCCTAAGTCTAGGGGTGTCCTAGCCTAAGCCTTGGGATACCCAAGCCTTAGGCTAGGGGAGCCCTACCTTAGCCTAAGCCTAGGGGTGCCCTAGCCTAAGCCTAGGGGTGCCCTAGCATAAGCCTAGGGTTGCCCAAGCCAAAACCTAGGGGTGCCTTAGCCTAAGCCTAGGGGTGCCCTAGCGTAAGCCTAGTGGTGCCCTAGCCTAAGCCTAGGGGTTTCCTAGCCTAAGCCTAGGGGTGCCCTAGCCTAAGCCTAGGGGTTCCCTAGCCTAAGCCTAGGGGTGCCCTAGCCCAAGTCTAGCGGTGCCCTAGCCTAAGCCTATGGGTTCCCTAGCCTAAGCCTAGGGGTGCCCTAGCCTTAGTCTAGTGGAGCCCTAGCCTTACCCTAAGCCTAGGGGTGCCCTAGCCGAAGCGTAGATGTGCCCTAGCCTAAGCCTAGGGTTGACCTACCCTAAGCCTAGTGGTACCCTAGCCTTAGGCTAGGGGTGTCCTCGCCTTAGCCGAAGCCTTGGGGTGCCCTAGCCTAAGCCTTGGGGTGCCCTAGCCTAAGTCTAGGGGTGCCCTAGCCTAAGCCTAGGGGTACACTAGCCTTAGGCTAGGCGAGCCCTAGCCTTAGCCTAAGCCTAGGGGTGCCCCAGCCTAAGCCTAGGGGTGCCCTAGCCTAAGACTAGGGGTGCCCTAGCCTAAGCCTAGGGGTGCCCTAGCCTAAGACTAGGGTGCCCTAGCCTAAGCTTAGGGGTGCCCTAGCCTAAGACTAGGGGTGCCCTAGCCTATGCTTAGGGGTGCCCTAGCATAAGCCTAGGGGTGCCCTAGCCTAAGCCTAGGGGTGCCCTAGCCTAAGCCTTGGGGAGCCCTAGCCTAAGCCTAGGGGTGCACTAGCCTAAGCCTAGGGGTGCCCTCCCCTAAGCCTAGGGGTGCCCTAGCCTAAGCTTAGGGGTGCCCTAGCCTTAGGCTAGCTGAGCCCTTGCCTTAGCCTAAGCCTAGGGGTGCCCTAGCCTAAGCCTAGGGGTGCCCTAGCCTAAACCTAGGGGTGACCTAGCCTAAGCTTAGGGGTGCCCTAGCGTAAGCCTAGGGTTGCCCTAGCCTAAGCCTAGGGGTGCCCTAGCCTAAGCCTAGGGGTGCCCTACCCTAAGCCTAGGGGTGCCCAACCTAAGCCTAGGGGTGCCCTAGCCTTAGGCTAGCTGAGCCCTTGCCTTAGCCTAAGCCTAGGGGTGCCCTAGCCTAAGCCTAGGGGTGCCCTACCCTAAGCCTAGGTTTGCCCTAGCCTAGGCTTAGGGGTGCCATAGCCTTAGGCTAGGGGAGCCTTAGCTTAGCCTAAGCCTAGGGGTGCCCTAGCCTAAGCCTAGGGGTCCCCTAGCCTACGCCTAGGAGTGCCCTAGCCTAAGCCTAGGGGTGCCCTAGCCTTAGGATAGGGGAGACCTAGTCTTAGCATAAGCCTAGAGGTGCCCTAGCCTAAGACTATGGGTGCCCTAGCCAAGCTTAGGGGTGCCATAGTCGAAGCCTAGGGGTGCCCTAGCCTAAGCCTAGGGGTGCCCTAGGGTTAGGCAAGGGGAGCCCTAGCCTTAGCCTAAGCCTAGGGGTGCCCTAGCCTATGCTTAGGGGTGCCCTTGGGTTAGGCAAGGGGAGCCCTAGCCTTAGCCTAAGCTTAGGGGTGGCCTAGCCTAAGCCTAGGCGTGCCCTATCCTAAGGCTAGGGGAGCCCTAACCTTAGGCTAGGGGAGCCCTAACCTTAGCCTAAGCTTAGGGGTGCCCTAGCCCAAGCCTAGGGGTGCCCTAGCCTAAGCCTAGGGGTGCCCTAGCCTAAGCCTAGGGGTGCCCTACCCTAAGCCAAGGGGTGACCTAGGCTAAGCCTAGTAGTGCCCTTGCCTAAGCCTAGGGTTGCCCTAGACTAAGCCTAGGGGTGCCCTAGCCTAAGCCTAGGGGTGCCCTAGCCTAAGCCTAGTGGCGCCCTAGCCTAAGCCTAGGGGTGCCCTAGCCTAAGTCTAGGGGTGCCCTAGCCTAAGCCCAGGGGTACCCTAGCCTTAGGCTAGGGGAGTCCTCGCCTTATCCGAAGCCTTGGGGTGCCCTAGCCTAAGCCCAGGGGTGCCCTAGCCTAAGCCTAGGGGTGCCCTAGACCAAGTAGGGATGCCCTAGCGTTACGCTAGAGGAGCCCTAGCCTTCGCCTAAACCTAGGGGTGCCCTAGCCTAAGCCGTGGGGTGCCCTAGCCTAAGTCTAGGGGTGCCCTATCCTAAGCCTAGGGGTACACTAGCCTTAGGCTAGGGGAGCCCTAGCCTTAGCCAAAGCCTACGGGTGCCCCAGCCTAAGCCTAGGGGTGCCCTAGCCTAAGCCTAGGGGTGTCCTAGCCTAAGCCTAGGGGTGACCTAGCCTAAGCCTGGGGGTGCCCTAGCCAAAGCCTGGGTGTGCCCTTGCGTAAGCCTAGGGGTGCCCTAACCTTAGGCTAGGGGAGCCCCAGCCTTAGCCTAAGCCTAGGGGTGACCTAGCCTAAGCCTAGAGGTGCCCTAGCCTAAGCCTACGGGTGCCCTAGCCCAAGCCTAGGGATGCCCTAGCGTTAGGCTGGAGGAGCCCTTCCCTTAGCCTAAGCCTAGGGGTGCCCTAGCCTAAGCCTAGGGGTGCCCTAGCCTAAGTCTAGGGGTGCCCTAGCCTAAGCCTAAGGGTACCATAGCCTTAGGTTAGGGGAGTCCTCGCCTTAGCCGAAGCCTTGGGGTGCCCTAGCCTAACCCTAGGGGTGCCCTAGCCTAAGCCTAGGGGTGCCCTAGCCCAAGCCTAGGGATGCCCTAGCGTTCGGCTAGAGGAGCCCTAGCCTTAGCCTAAGCCTTGGGGTTCCCTAGCCTAAGTCTAGGGGTGTCCTAGCCTAAGCCTTGGGATACCCAAGCCTTAGGCTAGGGGAGCCCTAGCCTTAGCCTAAGTCTAGGGGTGCCCTAGCCTAAGCCTAGGGGTGCCCTAGCATTAGCCTAGAGTTGCCCTAGCCTTAGCCTAGGGGTGCCTTAGCCTAAGCCTAGGGGTGCCCTAGCGTAAGCCTAGGGGTGCCCTAGCCTACGCCTATGGGTGTCCTAGCCTAAGCCTAGGGGTGCATAAGCCTAAACCTAGGAGTGCCCTAGCCTTAGGCTAGGGGAGCCCCAAGCCTTAGCCTAAGCCTTGGGGCGCCTTGCCTAAACCTAGGGGTTCCCTAACCTAAGCCTAGGGGTGACCTAGCCTAAGCCTAGGGATGCCCTAGGCTAAGGCTAGGGGTGCCCTAGCCTTAGTTTAGTGGACCCCTATCCTTAGCCTATGCTTAGGCGTGCCCTATTCTAAGCCTATGGGTGCCCTAGCCTAAGCCTAGGGGTGCCGTAGCCCAAGCCTAGGGAAGCCCTAGCGTTAGGCTAGAGGAGCCCTAGCTTAGCCTAAGCCTAGGGGTGCCCTAGCCTAAGCCTAGAGGTGCCCTAGCCCAAGTCTAGTGGTGCCCTAGCCTAAGCCTAGGGGTTCCCTAGCCTAAGCCTAGGGGTGCCCCAGCCTAAGGCTAGGGGTGCCCTAGCCTTAGTCTAGTGGAGCCCTAGCCTTAGCCTAAGCCTAGGGGTGCCCTAGCCTAAGCGTAGATGTGCCCTAGCCTAAGCCTAGGGTTGACCTACCCTAAGCCTAGGGGTACCCTAGCCTTAGGCTAGCTGAGCCCTATCCTTAGCCTAAGCCTAGGGGTGCCGTAGCCTAAGACTAGGGGTGCCCTAGCCTAAGCTTAGGGGTGCCCTAGAGTAAGCCTAGGGGTGCCCTAGCCTAAGCCTAGGGAGCCCTAGCCTAAGCCTAGGGGTGCCCTAGCCTAAGACTAGGGGTGCCCTAGCCTATGCTTAGGGGTGCCCTAGCATAAGCCTAGGGGTGCCCTAGCCTAAGCCTAGGGGTGACCTAGCCTAAGCCTTGGGGAGCCCTAGCCTAAGCCTAGGGGTGCACTAGCCTAAGCCTAGGGGTGCCCTCCCCTAAGCCTAGGGGTGCCCTAGCCTAAGCTTAGGGGTGCCCTAGCCTTAGGCTAGCTGAGCCCTTGCCTTAGCCTAAGCCTAGGGGTGCCCTAGCCTAAGCCTAGGGGTGCCCTAGCCTAAACCTAGGGGTGACCTAGCCTAAGCTTAGGGGTGCCCTAGCGTAAGCCTAGGGTTGCCCTAGCCTAAGCCTAGGGGTGCCCTAGCCTAAGCCTAGGGGTGCCCTACCCTAAGCCTAGGGGTGCCCAACCTAAGCCTAGGGGTGCCCTAGCCTTAGGCTAGCTGAGCCCTTGCCTTAGCCTAAGCCTAGGGGTGCCCTAGCCTAAGCCTAGGGGTGCCCTAGCCTAAGCCTAGGGGTGCCCTACCCTAAGCCTAGGTTTGCCCTAGCCTAGGCCTAGGGGTGCCCTAGCCTTAGGCTAGGGGAGCCTTAGCTTAGCCTAAGCCTAGGGGTGCCCTAGCCTAAGCCTAGGGGTCCCCTAGCCTACGCCTAGGAGTGCCCTAGCCTAAGCCTAGGGGTGCCCTAGCCTTAGGATAGGGGAGACCTAGTCTTAGCATAAGCCTAGAGGTGCCCTAGCCTAAGACTATGGGTGCCCTAGCCAAGCTTAGGGGTGCCATAGTCGAAGCCTAGGGGTGCCCTAGCCTAAGCCTAGGGGTGCCCTAGGGTTAGGCAAGGGGAGCCCTAGCCTTAGCCTAAGCTTAGGGGTGCCCTAGCCTAAGATTAGGGGTGCCCTTGGGTTAGGCAAGGGGAGCCCTAGCCTTAGCCTAAGCTTAGGGGTGGCCTAGCCTAAGCCTAGGCGTGCCCTAGCCTAAGGCTAGGGGAGCCCTAACCTTAGGCTAGGGGAGCCCTAACCTTAGCCTAAGCCTAGGGGTGCCCTAGCCCAAGCCTAGGGGTGCCCTAGCTTAAGCCTAGGGGTGCCCTAGCCTAAGCCTAGGGGTGCCCTAGCCTAAGCCTAGGGGTGCCCTAGCCTAAGCCAGGGGGTGCCCTAGGCTAAGCCTAGTAGTGCCCTTGCCTAAACCTAGGGGTGCCCTAGACTAAGCCTAGGGGTGCCCTAGCCCAAGGCTAGGGGTGCCTGAGCCTACGCCTAGGGGTTTCCTAGCCTTAGGCTAGGGGAGCCCTAGCCTTATCCTAAGCCTAGGGGTGCCCTAGCCTAAGCCTAGGGGTGCCCTAGCCTAAGCCTAGGGGTGCCCTAGCCTAAGCCTAGGGGTGCCCTAGCCTAAGCCTAGGGGTGCCCTAGCCTAAGCCTAGGGGTGCCCTAGCCTTAAGCTATGGGAGTCCTCGCCTTAGCCGAAGCCTTAGGGTGCCCTAGCCTAAGCCTAGGGGTGCCCTAGCCTAAGCCTTGGGGTGCCCTAGACCAAGTAGGGATGCCCTAGCGTTAGGCCAGAGGAGCCCTAGCCTTCGCCTAAACCTAGGGGTGCCCTAGCCTAAGCCGTGGGGTGCCCTAGCCTAAGTCTAGTGGTGCCCTATCCTAAGCCTAGGGTTGCACTAGCCTTAGGCTAGGGGAGCCCTAGCCTTAGCCAAAGCCTACGGGTGCCCCAGCCTAAGCCTAGGGGTGCCCTAGCCTAAGCCTAGGGGTGTCCTAGCCTAAGCCTAGGGGTGCCCTAGCCTAAGCCTGGGGGTGCCCTTGCGTAAGCCTAGGGGTGCCCTAGCCTTAGGCTAGGGGAGCCCCAGCCTTAGTCTAAGCCTAGGGGTGCCCTAGCCTAAGCCTACGGGTGCCCTAGCCCAAGCCTAGGGATGCCCTAGCGTTAGGCTGGAGGAGCCCTAGCCTTAGCCTAAGCCTAGGGGTTCCCTAGCCTAAGCCTAGGGGTGCTCTAGCCTAAGTCTAGGGGTGCCCTAGCCTAAGCCTAAGGGTACCATAGCCTTAGGTTAGGGGAGTCCTTGCCTTAGCCGAAGCTTTGGGGTGCCCTAGCCTAAGCCTAGGGGTGCCCTAGCCTAAGCCTAGGGGTGCCCTAGCCCAAGCCTAGGGATGCCCTAGCATTAGGCTAGAGGAGCCCTAGCCTTAGCCTAAGCCTAGGGGTTCCCTAGCCTAAGTCTAAGGGTGTCCTAGCCTAAGCCTTGGGATACCCAAGCCTTAGGCTAGGGGAGCCCTAGCCTTAGCCTAAGCCTAGGGGTGCCCTAGCCTAAGCCTAGGGGTGCCCTAGCATTAGCCTAGAGTTGCCCTAGCCTAAGCCTAGGGGTGCCTTAGCCTAAGCCTAGGGGTGCCCTAGCGTAAGCCTAGGGGTGCCCTAGCCTAAGCCTATGGGTGTCCTAGCCTAAGCCTAGGGGTGCCCTAGCCTAAGCCTAGGAGTGCCCTAGCCTTAGGCTAGGGGAGCCCCAAGCCTTAGCCTAAGCCTTGGGGCACCCTAGCCTAAAGCTAGGGGTTCCCTAACCTAAGCCTAGGGTTGACATAGCCTAAGCCTAGGGATGCCCTAGGCTAAGGCTAGGGGTGCCCTAGCCTTAGTTTAGTGGAGCCCTATCCTTAGCCTACGCTTAGGCGTGCCCTATTCTAAGCCTAGGGGTGCCCTAGCCTAAGCCTGGGGGTGCCGTAGCCCAAGCCTAGGGACGCCCTAGCGTTAGGCTACAGGAGCCCTAGCTTAGCCTAAGCCTAGGGGTGCCCTAGATTAAGCCTAGGGGTGCCCTAGCCCAAGTCTAGCGGTGCCCTAGCCTAAGCCTAAGGGTTCACTAGCCTAAGCCTAGGGGTGCCACAGCCTAAGGCTAGGGGTGCCCTAGCCTTAGTCTAGTGTAGCCCTAGCCTTAGCCTTAGCCTAGGGGTGCCCTAGCCTAAGCGTAGATGTGCCCTAGCCTAAGCCTAGGGTTGACCTACCCTAAGCCTAGGGGTACCCTAGCCTTAGGCTAGCTGAGCCCTATCCTTAGCCTAAGACTAGGGGTGCTCTAGCCTAAGAGAAGGGGTGCCCTAGCCTAAGCTTAGGGGTGCCCTAGCGTAAGCATAGGGGTGCCCTAGCCTAAGCCTAGGGGTGCCCTAGCCTAAGCCTTGGTGTGCCCTAGCCTAAGCCTAGGGGTGCCCTAGCCTAAGCCTAGGGGTGCACTAGACTAAGCCTAGGGGTGCCCTCCCCTAAGCCTAGGGGTGCCCTAGCCTAAGCCTAGGGGTGCCCTAGCCTTAGGCTAGCTGAGGCCTTGCCTTAGCCTAAGCCTAGCGGTGCCCTAGCCTAAGCCTAGGGGTGCCTTAGCCTAAGCCTAGTTTTGCCCTAGCCTTAGGCTAGGGGAGCCCTAGCGTGAGCCTAAGCCTAGGGGTCCCCAAGCCTAAGCCTAGGGGTGCCCTAGCCTAAACCTAGGGGTGCACTAGCCTAAGCTTAGGGGTGCCCTAGCGTAAGCCTAGGGGTGCCCTAGCTTAAGCCTAGAGGTGCCCTAGCCCAAGCTTAGGGGTGCCCTAGCCCAAGCCTAGGGGTGCCCTAGCCTAAGCCTAGGGGTGCCCTACCCTAAGCTTAGGGGTGCCCTAGCCTAAGCCTAGGGGTGCCCTAGCCTTAGGCTAGCTGAGCCCTTGCCTTAGCCTAAGCCTAGGGGTGCCCTAGCCTAAGCCTAGGGGTGCCCTAGCCTAAGCTTAGTGGTGCCCTAGCCTTAGGCTAGGGGAGCCCTAGCGTTAGCCTAAGCCTAGGGGTCCCCTAGCCTAAGGCTATGGGTGCCCTAGCCTAAGCTTAGGGGTGCCCAAGCCTAAGCCTAGGGGTGCCCTAGCCTTAGGCTAGGGTAGCCCTAGCCTAAGCCTAGGAGTGCCCTAGGCTAAGCCTAAGGGTGCCCTAGGCTAAGGCTAGGGGTGCCCTAGCCTTAGTCTAGTGGAGCCCTAGCCTTAGCCTAAGCCTAGGGGTGACCTAGCCTTAGCCTAAGCCTAGGGGTGCCCTAGCCTTAGCCTAAGCCTAGGGGTGCCCTAGCCTAAGCCTAGGGGTGCCCTAGCCTAAGCCTAGGGGTGCCATACCCTAAGCCTAGGGTTGCCCTAGCCTAGGCCTAGGGGTGCCCTAGCCTTAGGCTAGGGGAGCCTTAGCCTTAGCCTAAGCCTAGGGGTGCCCTAGCCTAAGCCTAGGGGTCCCCTAGCCTACGCCTAGGAGTGCCCTAGCCTAAGCCTAGGGGTGCCCTAGCCTAAGCCTTGGGGTGCCCTAGCCTAAATCTAGGGGTGCCCTAGCCTAAGCCTAGGGGTGCCCTAGCCTAAGCCTGGGGGTGCCGTAGCCAAACCCTGGGGGTGCCCTTGCGTAAGCCTAGGGGTGCCCTAGCCTTAGACTAGGGGAGCCCCAGCCTTAGTCTAAGCCTAGGGGTTCCCTAGCCTAAGTCTAGGGGTGTCCTAGCCTAAGCCTTGGGATACCCAAGCCTTAGGCTAGGGGAGCCCTACCTTAGCCTAAGCCTAGGGGTGCCCTAGCCTAAGCCTAGGGGTGCCCTAGCATAAGCCTAGGGTTGCCCAAGCCAAAACCTAGGGGTGCCTTAGCCTAAGCCTAGGGGTGCCCTAGCGTAAGCCTAGTGGTGCCCTAGCCTAAGCCTAGGGGTTTCCTAGCCTAAGCCTAGGGGTGCCCTAGCCTAAGCCTAGGGGTTCCCTAGCCTAAGCCTAGGGGTGCCCTAGCCCAAGTCTAGCGGTGCCCTAGCCTAAGCCTATGGGTTCCCTAGCCTAAGCCTAGGGGTGCCCTAGCCTTAGTCTAGTGGAGCCCTAGCCTTAGCCTAAGCCTAGGGGTGCCCTAGCCGAAGCGTAGATGTGCCCTAGCCTAAGCCTAGGGTTGACCTACCCTAAGCCTAGTGGTACCCTAGCCTTAGGCTAGGGGTGTCCTCGCCTTAGCCGAAGCCTTGGGGTGCCCTAGCCTAAGCCTAGGGGTGCCCTAGCCTAAGCCTAGGGGTGCCCTAGACCAAGTAGGGATGCCCTAGCGTTAGGCTAGAGGAGCCCTAGCCTTCGCCTAAACCTAGGGATGCCCTAGCCTAAGCCGTAGGGTGCCCTAGCCTAAGTCTAGGGGTGCCCTAGCCTAAGCCTAGGGGTACACTAGCCTTAGGCTAGGCGAGCCCTAGCCTTAGCCTAAGCCTAGGGGTGCCCCAGCCTAAGCCTAGGGGTGCCCTAGCCTAAGCCTAGGGGTGCCCTAGCCTAAGCCGAGGGGTGCCCTAGCCTAAGCCTAGGGGTGCCCTAGCCTAAGCCTCGGGGTGCCCTAGCCTAAGCCTAGAGGTGCCCTATCATTAGGTTAGGGGAGCCCCAGCCTTAGACTAAGCCTAGGGGTGCCCTAGCCTAAGCCTACGGGTGCCCTAGCCCAAGCCTAGGGATGCCCTAGCGTTAGGCTGGAGGAGCCTTAGCCTTAGCCTAAGCCTAGGGGTGCCCTAGCCTAAGCCTAGGGGTGCCCTAGCATAAGCCTAGGGTTGCCCTGGCCTAAGCCTAGGGGTGCCCTAGCCTAAGGCTAGGGGTGCCCTAGCCTTAGTATAGTGGAGCCCTAGCCTTAGCCTAAGCCTAGGGGTGCCCTAGCCTAAGCCTAGGGTTGCCCTACCCTAAGCCTAGGGGTGCCCTAGCCTTAGGCTAGGGGAGCCCTAGCCTTTGCCTAAACCTAGGGATGCCCTAGCCTAAGCCGTAGGGTGCCCTAGCCTAAGTCTAGGGGTGCCCTTTCCTAAGCCTACGGGTGCCCCAGCCTAAGCCTAGGGGTGCCCTAGCATAAGCCTAGGGGTGTCCTAGCCTAAGCCTAGGGGTGCCCTAGCCTAAGCCTGGGGGTGCCCTAGCCAAAGCCTGGGGGTGCCCTTGCGTAAGCCTAGGGGTGCCCTAGCCTTAGGCTAGGGGAGTCCCAGCCTTAGACTAAGCCTAGGGATGCCCTAGCCTAAGCCTACGGGTGCCCTAGCCCAAGCCTAGGGATGCCCTAGCGTTAGGCTGGAGGAGCCCTAGCCTTAGCCTAAGCCTAGGGGTGCCCTAGCCTAAGAACTAGGGTTGCCCTAGCCTAAGTCTAGGGGTGCCCTAGCCTAAGCCTAGGGGTACCATAGCCTTAGGTTAGGGGAGCCCTCGCCTTAGCCGAAGTCTTGGGGTGCCCTAGCCTATACCTAGGGGTGCCCTAGCCTAAGTCTAGGGGTGCCCTAGCCTAAGCCTAGGGATGCCCTAGCATTAGGCTAGAGGAGCCCTAGCCTTAGCCTAAGCCTAGGGGTTCCCTAGCCTAAGTCTAGGGGTGTCCTAGCCTAAGCCTTGGGATACCCAAGCCTTAGGCTAGGGGAGCCCTAGCCTTAGCCTAAGCCTAGGGGTGCCCTAGCCTAAGCCTAGTGGTGCCCTAGCATTAGCCTAGAGTTGCCCTAGCCTAAGCCTAGGGGTGCCTTAGCCTAAGCCTAGGGGTGCCCTAGCGTAAGCCTAGGGGTGCCCTAGCCTAAGCCTATGGGTGTCCTAGCCTAAGCCAAGGGGTGCCCTAGCCTAAGCCTAGGAGTGCCCTAGCCTTAGGCTAGGGGAGCCCCAAGCCTTAGCCTAAGCCTTGGGGCGCCCTAGCCTAAACCTAGGGGTTCCCTAACCTAAGCCTAGGGTTGACCTAGCCTAAGCCTACGGATGCCCTAGGCTAAGGCTAGGGGTGCCTTAACCTTAGTTTAGCGGAGCCCTATCCTTAGCCTACGCTTAAGCGTGCCCTATTCTAAGCCTAGGGGTGCCTTAACCTAAGCCTAGGGGTGCCGTACCCCAAGCCTAGGGAAGCCCTAGCGTTAGGCTTGAGGAGCCCTAGCTTAGCCTAAGCCTAGGGGTGCCCTAGCCTAAGCCTTGGGGTGCCCTATCCCAAGTCTAGCGGTGCCCTAGCCTAAGCCTAGGGGTTCCCTAGCCTAAGCCTAGGCGTGCCCCAGCCTAAGGCTAGGGGTGCCCTAGCCTTAGTCTAGTGGAGGCCTAGCCTTAGCCTAAGCTTAGGGGTGTCCTAGCCTAAGCGTAGATGTGCCCTAGCCTAAGCCTAGGGTTGACCTACCCTAAGCCTCGGGGTACCCTAGCCTTAGGCTAGCTGAGCCCAATCCTTAGGCTAAGCCTAGGGGTGCCCTATCCTAAGACTAGGGGTGCCCTAGCCTAAGCTTAGGGGTGCCCTAGCGTAAGCCTAGGGGTGCCCTAACTTAAGCCTAGGGGTGCACTAGCCTAAGCCTAGTGGTGCCCTCCCCTAAGCCTAGGAGTGCCCTAGCCTAAGCCTAGGGGTGCCCTAGCCTTAGGCTAGCTGAGCCCTTGCCTTAGCCTAAGCCTAGGGGTGCCCTAGCCTAAGCCTAGGGGTGCCCTAGCCTAAGCCTAGTGGTGCCCTAGCCTTAGGCTAGGGGAGCCCTAGCGTGAGCCTAAGCCTAGGGGTCCCCAAGCCTAAGCCTAGGGGTGCCCTAGCCTAAACCTAGGGGTGCCCTAGCCTAAGCTTAGGGGTGCCCTAGCGTAAGCCTAGGGGTGCCCTAGCCTTAGGCTAGGGGAGCCCCAGCCTTAGTCTAAGCCTAGGGGTGCCCTAGCCTAAGCCTACGGGTGCCCTGGCCCAAGCCTAGGGATGCACTAGCGTTAGGCTGGAGGAGCCCTAGCCTTAGCCTAAGCCTAGGGGTGCCCTAGCCTAAGCCTAGGGGTGCCCTAGCCTAAGTATAGGGGTGCCCTAGCCTAAGCCTTGGGGTACCATAGCCTTAGGTTAGGGGAGTCCTCGCCTTAGCCGAAGCCTTGTGGTGCCCTAGCCTAAGCCTAGGGGTGCCCTAGCCTATGACTAGGGGTGCCCTAGCCCAAGCCTAGGGATGCCCTAGCGTTAGGCTAGAGGAGCCCTAGCCTTAGCCTAAGCCTAGGGGTTCCCTAGCCTAAGTCTAGGGGTGTCCTAGCCTAAGCCTTGGGATACCCAAGCCTTAGGCTAGGGGAGCCCTAGCCTTAGCCTAAGCCTAGGGGTGCCCTAGCCTAAGCCTAGGGGTGCCCTAGCATTAGCCTAGGGTTGCCCTAGCCTAAGCCTAGGGGTGCCTTAGACTAAGCCTAGGGGTGCCCTAGCGTAAGCCTAGGGGTGCCCTAGCCTAAGCCTATGGGTGTCCTAGCCTAAGCCTAGGGGTGCCCTAGCCTAAGCCTAGGGGTGCCCTAGCCCAAGTCTAGGGGTGCCCTAGCCTAAGCTTATGGGTTCCCTAGCCTAAGCCTAGGGGTGCCCTAGCCTTAGTCTAGTGGAGCCCTAGCCTTAGCCTAAGCCTATGGGTGCCCTAGCCTAAGCGTAGATGTGCCCTAGCCTAAGCCTAGGGTTGACCTACCCTAAGCCTAGGGGTACCCTAGCCTTAGGCTAGCTGAGCCCAATCCTTAGCCTAAGCCTAGGGGTGCCCTAGCCTAAGACTAGGGGTGCCCTAGCCTAAGCTTAGGGGTGCCCTAGCGTAAGCCTAAGGGTGCCCTAGCCTAAGCCTAGGGGTGCCCTAGCCTAAGCCTTGGTGTGCCCTAGCCTAATCCTAGGGGTGCCCTAGCCTAAGCCTAGGGGTGCACTAGCCTAAGCCTAGGGGTGCCATCCCCTAAGCCTAGGGGTGCCCTAGACTAAGCCTAGGGGTGCCCTAGCCTTAGGCTAGTTTAGCCCTTGCCTTAGCCTAAGCCTAGGGGTGCCCTAGCCTAAGCCTAGGGGTGCCCAAGTCTAAGCCTAGGGGTGCCCTAGCCTAAGCCAAGGGGTGCCCTAGCCTTAGCTAGGGGAGACCTAGCGTGAGCCTAAGCCTTGGGATCCCCAAGCCTAAGCCTAGGGGTGCCCTAGCCTAAACCTAGGGGTGCCCTAGCCTAAGCTTAGGGGTGCCCTAGCGTAAGCCTATGGGTGCCCTAGCCTAAGCCTAGGGGTGCCCTAGCCTAAGCCTAGGGGTGCCCTAGCCTAAGCCTAGGGGTGCCCTACCCTAACCCTAGGGGTGCCCTAGCCTAAGCCTAGGGGTGCCCTAACCTTACGCTAGCTGAGCCCTTGCCTTAGCCTAAGCCTAGGGGTGCCCTAGCCTAAACCTAGGGGTGCCCTAGCCTAAGCTTAGGGGTGCCCTAGCGTAAGCCTAGGGGTGCCCTAGCCTTAGGCTAGGGGGGCCCCAGCCTTAGTCTAAGCCTAGGGGTGCCCTAGCCTAAGCCTACGGGTGCCCTGGCCCAAGCCTAGGGATGCACTAGCGTTAGGCTGGAGGAGCCCTAGCCTTAGCCTAAGCCTAGGGGTGCCCTAGCCTAAGCCTAGGGGTGCCCTAGCCTAAGTATAGGGGTGCCCTAGCCTAAGCCTTGGGGTACCATAGCCTTAGGTTAGGGGAGTCCTCGCCTTAGCCGAAGCCTTGTGGTGCCCTAGCCTAAGCCTAGGGGTGCCCTAGCCTAAGACTAGGGGTGCCCTAGCCCAAGCCTAGGGATGCCCTAGCGTTAGGCTAGAGGAGCCCTAGCCTTAGCCTAAGCCTAGGGGTTCCCTAGCCTAAGTCTAGGGGTGTCCTAGCCTAAGCCTTGGGATACCCAAGCCTTAGGCTAGGGGAGCCCTAGCCTTAGCCTAATCCTAGGGGTGCCCTAGCCTAAGCCTAGGGGTGCCCTAGCATTAGCCTAGGGTTGCCCTAGCCTAAGCCTAGGGGTGCCTTAGACTAAGCCTAGGGGTGCCCTAGCGTAAGCCTAGGGGTGCCCTAGCCTAAGCCTATGGGTGTCTTAGCCTAAGCCTAGGGGTGCCCTAGCCTAAGCCTAGGGGTGCCCTAGCCCAAGTCTAGGGGTGCCCTAGCCTAAGCTTATGGGTTCCCTAGCCTAAGCCTAGGGGTGCCCTAGCCTTAGTCTAGTGGAGCCCTAGCCTTAGCCTAAGCCTATGGGTGCCCTAGCCTAAGCGTAGATGTGCCCTAGCCTAAGCCTAGGGTTGACCTACCCTAAGCCTAGGGGTACCCTAGCCTTAGGCTAGCTGAGCCCAATCCTTAGCCTAAGCCTAGGGGTGCCCTAGCCTAAGACTAGGGGTGCCCTAGCCTAAGCTTAGGGGTGCCCTAGTGTAAGCCTAGGGGTGCCCTAGCCTAAGCCTAGGGGTGCCCTAGCCTAAGCCTTGGTGTGCCCTAGCCTAATCCTAGGGGTGCCCTAGCCTAAGCCTAGGGGTGCACTAGCCTAAGCCTAGGGGTGCCATCCCCTAAGCCTAGGGGTGCCCTAGCCTAAGCCTAGGGGTGCCCTAGCCTTAGGCTAGTTTAGCCCTTGCCTTAGCCTAAGCCTAGGGGTGCCCAAGCCTAAGCCTAGGGGTGCCCAAGTCTAAGCCTAGGGGTGCCCTAGCCTAAGCCAAGGGGTGCCCTAGCCTTAGCTAGGGGAGACCTAGCGTGAGCCTAAGCCTAGGGATCCCCAAGCCTAAGCCTAGGGGTGCCCTAGCCTAAACCTAGGGGTGCCCTAGCCTAAGCTTAGGGGTGCCCTAGCGTAAGCCTATGGGTGCCCTAGCCTAAGCCTAGGGGTGCCCTAGCCTAAGCCTAGGGGTGCCCTAGCCTAAGCCTAGGGGTGCCCTACCCTAACCCTAGGGGTGCCCTAGCCTAAGCCTAGGGGTGCCCTAACCTTACGCTAGCTGAGCCCTTGCCTTAGCCTAAGCCTAGGGGTGCCCTAGCCTAAGCCTAGGGGTGCCCTAGCCTAAGCTTAGTGGTGCCCTAGCCTTAGGCTAGGGGAGCCCTAGCGTTAGCCTAAGCCTAGGGGTACCCTAGCCTAAGGCTAGGGGTGCCCTAGCCTAAGCCTAGGGGTGCCCTAGCCTAAGCCTAGGGGTGCCCTAACCTTAGGCTAGGGTAGCCCTAGCCTTAGCCTCGGGGTTCCCTAGCCTAAGCCTAGGTGTGCCCTAGGCTAAGCCTAGGGGTGCCTTAGGCTAAGGCTAGGGGTGCCCTAGCCTTAGTCTACTGGAGCCCTAGCCTTAGCCTAAGCCTAGGGGTGCCCTAGCCTAAGCCTAGGGGTGTCCTAGCCTAAGCCTAGGGGTGCCCTACCCTAAGCCTAGGGTTTCCCTAGCCTAGGCCTAGGGGTGCCCTAGCCTTAGGCTAGGGGAGCCTTAGCCTTAGCCTAAGCCTAGGGGTGCCCTAGCCTAAGCCTAGGGGTCCCCTAGCCTACGCCTTGGAGTGCCTTAGCCGAAGCCTAGGGGTGCCCTAGCCTCAGCCTAAGCCTAGGGGTGCCCTAGCCTAAGAGTATGGGTGCCCTAGCCTAAGCTTAGGGGTGCCATAGTCTAAGCCTAGGGGTTCCCTAGCCTAAGCCTAGGGGTGCCCTAGGGTTATGTAAGGGGAGCCCTAGCCTTAGCCTAAGCCTAGGGGTGCCATAGCCTAAGCTTAGGGGTGCCCTTGGGTTAGGCAAGGGGAGCCCTAGCCTTTGCCTAAGCCTAGGGGTGGCCTAGCCTAAGCCTAGGGGTGCCCTAGCCTAAGGCTAGGGGAGCCCTAACCTTAGGCTAGGGGAGCCCTAACCTTAGCCTAAGCCTAGGGGTGCCCTAGCCCAAGCCTAGGGGTGCCCTAGCCTAAGCCTAGTGGTGCCCTAGCCTAAGGCTAGGGGTGCCCTACCCTTAGTCTAGTGGAGCCCTAGCCTTAGCCTAAACCTAGGGGTGACCTAGCCTAAGCCTAGGGGTGCTGTAGCCTAAGCCTAGGGGTGCCCTCGCCTAAGTCGAGGGGTGCCGTAGCCTAAGCATAGGGGTGCCCTAGCCTAAGCCTAGGGGTGCCCTAGCCTAAGCCTAGGGGTGCCTGGGCCTAAGCCTAGGAGTGTCCTAGCCTTAGGCTAGGGGAGTCCTAGCCTTATCCTAAGCCTAGGGGTGCCCAAACCTAAGCCTAGGGGTGCCCTTGCCTAAGCCTAGGGGTGCCCTAGCCTAAGCCTAGGGGTGCCCTAGCCTTAGCCTAGGGGTTCCCTAGCCTAAACCTAGGGGTTCCCTAGCCTAAGCCTAGGTGTACCCTAGCCTAAGTCTTGGGGTGCCCTAGTCTAAGCCTAGGGGTGCCCTATCCTAAGCCTAGGGGAGCCCTAGCCTTAGCCTAAGCCTAGGGGTGCCGTAGCATAAGCCAAGGGGTGCCCTAGCCCAAGCTTAGGGGTGCCCTAGCCTAAGCCTAGGGGTGTCCTAGCCTTAGGCTGGGGAGCCCTAGCCTTAGCCTAAGCCTAGGGGTGCCCTAGCCTAAGCCTAGGGGTGCCCTAGCCTAAGCCTATGGGTGCCCTAGCCTAAGCCTAGGGGTGCCCTAGCCTTAGCCTAGGGGTTCCCTAGCCTAAACCTAGGGGTTCCCTAGCCTAAGCCTAGGTTACCCTAGCCTAAGTCTAAGGGTGCCCTAGCCTAAGCCTAGGGGTGCCCTATCCTAAGCCTAGGGGTACCCTAGCCTAAGCCTAGGGGTGCCCTACCCTAAGCCTAGGGGAGCCCTAGCCTTAGCCTAAGCCTAGGGGTGCCCCAGCGTAAGCCTAGGGGTGCCCTAGCCTAAGTCTAGGGGAGCCTAGCCTAAGCATAGTGGTTCCCTAACAAAAGCCTAGGGGTTCCCTACCTAAGCCTAGGGGTGCCCTAGCCTAAGCCAACGGGTGCCCTAGCCTAAGCCTAGGGGTGCCCTACCCTAAGTTTAGTGGTGCCCTAGCCTTAGGCTAGGGGTGCCCCAGCGTAAGCCTAGGGGTGCCCTAGCCTAAGTCTAGGGGAGCCTAGCCTAAGCATAGTGGTTCCCTAACCTAAGCCTCGGGGTTCCCTAGCCTAAGCATAGGTGTGCCCTAGCCTAAGCCTAGCGGTGCCCTAGCCTAAGCCTAGGGGTGCCCTAGCCTTAGACTAGCTGAGCACTTGCCTGAGCCTAAGACTAGGAGTGCACAAGCCTAAGCTTAGGGGTGCCCTAGCCTAAGCCTAGGGGTTCCCTAGCCTAAGCCTAGTGGTGCCCTAGCCTTAGGCTTGCGGATCCCTAGCCTTAGCCTAAGCCTAGGGGTGCCGTAGCATAAGACAAGGGGTGCCCTAGCCTAAGCTTAGGGGTGCCCTAGCCTAAGCCTAGGGGTGCCCTAGCCTAAGGAACCCTAGCCTTAGCTTAAGTCTAGGGGTACCCTAGCCTAAGCCTAGGGTTGCCCTAGCCTAAGCCTAGGGGTGCCCTAGCCTTAGGGTAGCTGAGCCCTAGCCGTAGCCTAAGCCTAGGGGTGCCCTAGCCTACGCCTAAGGGTGCCCTAACCTAAGCCAAGGGGTGCACTAGCCCAAGCCTAGTGATGCCCTAGCGTTAGGCTAGAGGAGCTCTAGCATAGCCTAAGCCTAGAGGATCACTAGCCTAAGCCTAGGGGTGTCCTAACCCAAGCCTAGGGGTGCCCTAGCCTAAGCCTAGGGGTTCCCTAGCCTAAGCCTAGGGGTGCCCTAGCCTAAGGCTAGGGGTGCACTAGCCTTAGTCTAGTGGAGCCCTAGCCTTAGCCTAAGCCTAGGGGTGCCCTAGCCTAAGCGTAGATGTGCCCTAGCCTAAAACTAGGGGTGACCTACCCTAAGCCTAGGAGTGCCCTAGCCTTAGGCTAGCTGAGCCCTAGCCTTAGCCTAAGCCTAGGGGTGCCCTAGCCTAAGCCTAGGGGTCCCCTAGCCTAAGCCTAGGAGTGCCCTAGCCTAAGCCAAGGGGTGCCCTAGCCTAAGATTAGGGGGCCCTAGCCTTAGGCTAGCTGAGCCCTTGCCTTAGCCTAAGCCTAGGGGTGCCCTAGCCTACGCCTAGGGGTGCCCTAGCCTAAGCCTAGGGGTGCCCTAGCCTAAGCCTAGTGGTGGCCTAGCCTTAGGCTAGGGGAGCCCTAGCGGTAGCCTAAGCCTAGGGGTCCCCTAGCCTAAGCCTAGGGGTGCCCTAGCCTAAGCCTAGGGTTGCCCTAGCCTAAGCCTAGGGGTGCCTTAGCCTTATTCTAAGGGAGCCCTAGCCTTAGCCTAAGCCTAGGGGTGCCCTAGCCTAAGCCTAGGGGTTCCCTAGCCTAAGCCTACGGGTGCCCTAGTCTAAGCCTAGGGGTGTGCAAGCCTAAGGCTAGGGGTGCCCTAGCCTTAGTCTAGTGGAGCCTTAGCCTTAGCCTAAGCCTAATGGTACCCTAGCCTAAGCCTAGGGGTGCCCTAGCCTAAGCCTAGGGGTGCCCTAGCCTTAGGCTAGGGGAGCCCTAGCCTTAGCCTAAGCCTAGGGGTGCCCTAGCCTAAGCCTAGGGGTGCACTAGCCTACGTATAGGGGTGCACTAGCCTAAGCCTAGGGGTGCCCTAGCCTTAGGCTAGGGGAGCCCTAGTCTTAGCCTAAGCCTAGGGGTGCCCAAGCCTAAGACTATGGGTGCCCTAGCCTAAGCTTAGGGGTGCCCTAGTCTAAGCCTAGGGGTGCCCTAACCTAAGCCTAGGGGTGCCCTAGGGTTAGGTAAGGGGAGCACTAGCCTTAGCCTAAGCATAGGGGTGCCCTAGTCTAAGCTTAGGGGTGCCCTAGCCTAAGCCTAGGGGTGCCCTAGCCTAAGACTAGGGGAGCCCTAACCTTAGGCTAGGGGAGCCCTAACCTTATCCTAAGCCTAGGGGTGCCCTAGCCCAAGCCTAGGGGTGCCTAGCCTAAGCCTAGGGGTGCCCTAGCCTAAGCCTAGGGGTGCCCTAGCCTAAGCCTAGGGGTGCCCAAGCCTAAGCCTAGGGGTGCCCTAGCCTTAGTCTAGTGGAGCCCTAGCCTTAGCCTAAGCCTAGGGGTGCCCTAGCCTAAGCCTAGGCGTGCCCTAGCCTAAGCATAGGGGTGCCCTACCCTAAGCCTAGGGGTGCCATAGCCTAAGCCTAGGGGTTCCCTAGCCTTAGGCTAGCTGAGACCTAGCCTTAGCCTAAGCCTAGGGGTGCCCTAGCCTAAGCCTAGGGGTGGCCTAGCCTAAGCCTAGGGGTGCCGTAGCCTTAGGCTAGGGGAGCCCTAGCCTTAGGCTAGCAGAGCCCTAGCCTTAGCCTAAGCCTAGGGGTGCCCTAGCAAAAGACAAGGGGTGCCCTAGCCTAAGCTTAGGGGCACCCTAGCCTAAGCCTAGGGGTCCCCTAGCCTAAGCCTAGGGGTGCCCTAACCTAAGCCTAGGGGTGCCCTAGCGTTAGACTAGTGGAGCCCTACCCTTAGCCTAAGACTAGGGGTGCCCTAGCCTAAGCCTAGGGGTGCCCTAGCCTAAGCCTATGGGTGCCCTAGCCTAAGCCTAGGGGAACCCTAGCCTAAGCCTAGGGGTGCCCTAGCCCAAGCCTAGGGGTGCCCTAGCCTAAGCCTAGGGGTTCCCTAGCCTAAGCCTAGGGGTGCCCTAGCCTAAGGCTAGCGGTACCCTAGCCTTAGTCTAGTGGAGCCCTAGCCTTAGCCTAAGCGTAGGGGTGCCCTAGCCTAAGCTTAGATGCGCCCTAGCCTAAGCCTAGGGGTGACCTACCCTAAGCCAAGGGGTGCCCTACCCTAAGCCAAGGGGTGCCCTAGCCTTAGGCGAGCTGAGCCCTAGCCTTAGCCTAAGACTAGGGGTGCCCTATCCTAAGCCTAGGGGTGCCCTAGCCTAAGCCTACGAGTGCCCTAGCCTAAGCCAAGGGGTGCCCTAGCCTAAGCCTAGGGTTGCCCTAGCCTAAGCCTAGGGGTGCCCTAGCCTAAGCCTAGGGGTGCCCTAGCCTAAGGCTAGGGGAGCCCTAGCCATATCCTAAGCCTACGGGTGCCCTAGCCTAAGCCTAGGGGTGCCCTAGCCTTAGGCTTGCTGAGCCCTAGTCTTAGCCTAAGCCTAGGGGTGCCCTAGCCTAAGCCTAGGGGTGCCATAGCCTAAGCCTAGGGGTGCCCTAGCCTAAGCCTAGGGGTGCCTTAGCCTTATTCTAAGGGAGCCCTAGCCTTAGCCTAAGCCTAGGGGTGCCCTAGCCTAAGCCTAGGGGTGCCCTAGCCTAAGCCTAGGGGTGACTTAGCCTAAGCCTAGGGGTGTCCTAGCCTTAGGCTAGGGGAGCCCTAGCCTTAGCCTAAGCATAGGGGTGCCCTAGCCTAAGCTCAGGGGTGCCCTAGCCTAAGCCTAGGGATGCGCTAGCCTAAGGCTAGGGGAGCCCTAACCTTAGGCCAGGGGAGCCCTAACCTTAGCCTAAGCCTCGGGGTGCCCTAGCCCAAGCCTAGGGGTGCCCTAGCCTAAGCCTAGGGGTGCACTAGCCTAAGCCTAGGAGTGCCCTAGCCTAAGCCTAGGGGTGCCCTAGCCTAAGGCTAGGGGTGCCCTAGCCTTAGTCTAGTGGAGCCCTAGCCTTGGCCTAAGCCTAGGGGTGCCCTAGCCTAAGCCTAGGTGTGCCCTAGCCTAAGCCTAGGGGTGACCTAGCCTAAGCCTAGGGGTGCCCTAGCCTTAGGATAGCTGAGCCCTAGCCTTAGTCTAAGCCTAGGGGTGCCCTAGTCTAAGCCTAGGGGTGCCGTAGCCTAAGCCTAGGGGTGCCGTAGCCTAAGCCAAGGGGTGCCCTAGCCTAAGCCTAGGGATGCCCTAGCCTAATCCATGGGGTGCCCTAGCCTAAGCCTAGGGGTGACTTAGCCTAAGCCTAGGGGTGTCCTAGCCTTAGGCTAGGGGAGCCCTAGCCTTATCCTAAGCCTAGGGGTGCCCTAACCTAAGCCTAGGGTTGCCCTAGACTAAGCCTAGGGGTGCCCTACCCTAAGCCTAGGGGTGCCCTTGCCTTAGGCTAGCGGAGCCCTAGCCTTAGCCTAAGCCTAGGGGTGCCCTAGCAAAAGACAAGCGGTGCCCTAGCCTAAGCTTAGGGGCGCCATAGCCTAAGCCTAGTGGTCCCCTAGCCTAAGCGTAGGGGTGCCCTAGCCTAAGCCTAGGGGTGCCCTAGCGTTAGGCTAGGGGAGCCCTAGCCTTAGCCTAAGACTAGGGATGCCCTAGCCTAATCCTAGGGGTTCCCTTGCCTAAGCATATGGGTGCCCTAACCTAAGCCTAGGTCTGCCCTAGCCTAAGGCTAGGGCTGCCCTAGCCTAAGTCTAGTGGAGCCCTAGCCTAAGCCTAAGCCTTGGGGTACCCTAGCCTAAGCCTTGGGGTGCCCTAGAATACGCCAAGTGTGCCCTACCCTAAGCCTAGGGTTGCCCTAGCCTAAGCCTAGGGGTGCCCTAGACTTAGGGTAGCTGAGCCCTAACCGTAGCCTAAGCTTAGGGGTGCCCTAGCCTAAGCCTAGGGGTGCCCTAGCCTAAGGCTAGGGGAGCCCTAACCTTAGGCTAGGGGAGCCCTAACCTTAGCCTAAGCCTTGGGGTGCCCTAGCCCAAGCCTAGGGGTGCCCTAGCCTAAGCCTAGGGGTGCCCTAGCCTAAGCCTAGGAGTGCCCTAGCCTAAGCCTAGGGGTGCCCTAACCTAACTAGGGGTGCCCTAGCCTTAGTCTAGTGGAGCCCTAGCCTTAGCCTAAGCCTAGGGGTGCCCTAGCCTAAGCCTAGGTGTGCCCCAGCCTAAGCCTATGGGTGCCCTACCATAAGCCTAGGGGTGCCCTAGCCTAAGCTTAGGGGTGCCATAGCCTTAGGCTACCTGAGCCCTAGCCTTAGCCTAAGCCTAGGGGTGCCCTAGCCTAAGCCTAGGGGTGCCGTAGCCTAAGCCTTGTGGTACCCTAGCCTAAGCGAAGGGGTGCCCTAGCCTAAGCCTAGGGGTGCCCTAGCCTAAGCCTAGGGGTGCCCTAGCCTAAGCCTAGGGGTGCCCTAGCCTAAGCCTAGGGGTGACTTAGCCTAAACCTAGGGGTTTCGTAGCCTTAGGCTAGGGGTGCCCTAGCCTTAGCCTAAGCATAGGGGTGCCCTAGCCTAAGCTCAGGGGTGCCCTAGCCTAAGCCTAGGGGTGCCCTAGCCTAAGGCTAGGGGAGCCCTATCCTTAGGCTAGGGGAGCCCTAACCTTAGCCTAAACCACGGGGTGCCCTAGCCTTAGTCTAGTGGAGCCCTAGCCTTGGCCTAAGCCTAGGGGTGCCCTAGCCTTAGCCTAGGTGTGCCCTAGCCTAAGCCTATGGGTGCCCTACCCTAAGCCTAGGGGTGCCCTAGCCTAAGCCTAGGGGTGCCCTAGCCTCAGGATAGCTGAGCCCTAGCCTTAGCCTAAGCCTAGGGGTTCCCTAGCCTAAGCCTAGGGGTGCCGTAGCCTAAGCCTAGGGGTGCCGTAGCCTAAGCCAAGGGGTGCCCTAGCCTAAGCCTAGGGGTTCCCTAGCCTAAGACTAGGGGTGCCCTAGCCTAAGCCTAGGGGTGACTTAGCCTAAGCCTAGGGGTGTCCTAACCTTAGGCTAGGGGAGCCCTAGCCTTATCCTAAGCCTAGGGGTGCCTTAACCTAAGCCTAGGGTTGCCCTAGCCTAAGCCTAGGGGTGCCCTACCCTAAGCCTAGGGGTGCCCTAGCCTTAGGCTAGCGGAGCCCTAGCATTAGCCTAACCCTAGGGGTGCCCTAGCAAAAGACAAGGGGTGCCCTAGCCTAAGCTTAGGGGCGCCCTAGCCTAAGCCTAGGGGTCCCCTAGCCTAAGCGTAGGGGTGCCCTAGCCTAAGCCTAGGGGTGCCCTAGCGTTAGGCTAGGGCAGCCCTAGCCTTAGCCTAAGACTAAGGATGCCCTAGCCTAAGCCTAGGGGTGCCCTAGCCTAAGCCCATGGGTGCCCTAGCCTAAGCTTAGGGGTGCCTTAGCCTTAGGCTAGGGGAGCCCTAGCCTTAGCCTAAGCCTAGGGGTGCCATAGCCTAAGTCTATGGGTTCCCTTGCCTAAGCCTAGGGGTGCCCTAGCCTAAGACTAGGTCTGCCCTAGCCTAAGGATAGGAGTGCCCTAGCCTTAGTCTAGTGGAGCCTTTGCCTAAGCCTAAGCCTAGGGGTACCCTAGCCTAAGCCTAGGGGTGCCCTAGCCTAAGCCAAGGGTGCCCTAGCCTTAGGGTAGCTGAGCCCTAGCCGTAGCCTAAGCCTAGGGGTTCCCTAGCCTACACCTAAGGGTGCCCTAGCCTAAGCCTAGGGGTGCACTAGCCTTAGGCTAGGGGAGCCCTAGTCTTAGCCTAAGCCTAGTTGTGCCCTGGCCTAAGACTAGGGGTGCCCTAGCCTAAGCTTAGGGGTGCCCTAGTCTAAGCCTATGGGTGCCCTAGCCAAAGCTTAGGGGTGCCTTAGGTTTATGCAAGGGGAGCCCTAGCCTTAGCCTAAGCCGAACGGTGCCCTAGCATAAGCTTAGGGGTGCCCTAGCCTAAGCCTAGGGGTGCCCTAGCCTAAGCCTAGGGGTGCCCTACCCTAAGCCTAGGGGTGCCCTAGCCTTAGGCTAGGGTGCCCTAGCCTTAGCCTAAGCCTAGGGGTGCCCTATCCTAAGCCTAGGGGTGCCCTAACTTAAGCCTAGTGGTGTCCTTGCCTAAGCCTAGGGGTGCCCTAGCCTAAGCCTAGGGGAGCCCTAGCCTTAGACTAGGGGAGCCCTAGCCTTAGCCTAAGCCTAGGGGTGCCCTAGCCTAAGCCTAGGGGTGCCCTAGCCTAAGCCTAGGGTTGCCCTAGCCTAAGCCTAGGGGTGCCCTAGCCTAAGGCTAGGGGTGCCCTAGCCTTAGTATAGTGGAGCCCTAGCCTTAGCCTAAGCCTAGGGGTGCCCTAGCCTAAGCCTAGGGTTGCCCTACCCTAAGCCTAGGGGTGCCCTAGCCTTAGGCTAGGGGAGCCCTAGCCTTTGCCTAAGCCTAGGGGTGCCCTTGCCTAAGCCTAGGGGTGCCCTAGCCTAAGCCTACGGGTGTCCTAGCCTAAGCCTAGGGGTGCCCTACCCTAAGCCCAGGGGTGCCCTAGACTTAGGCTAGGGGAGCCCTAGCCTTAGCCTAAGCCTTTGGGCGCCCTAGCCTAAACCTATGGGTTCCCTAGCCTAAGCCTAGGGGTGAGCTAACCTAAGCCTAGGGGTGCCCTAGGCTAATGCTAGGGGTGCCCTAGTATTAGTCTAGAGGAGCCCTAGCCTTAGCCTAAGATTAGGGATGCCCTATCCTAAGCCTAGTGGTGCCCTAGCCTAAGCCTAGGGGTGCCCTAGCCTAAGCCTAGGGGTGCCATAGCCTAAGGCTAGGGGTGCCCTAGCCTTAGTCTAGTGGAGCCCTAGCCTTAGCCTAAGCCTAGGGGTGCCATAGCCTAAGCATAGATGTGCCATAGCATAAGCCTAGGGGTGCCCTACCCTAAGCTTAGGGGTGCCCTAGCCTAAGCCTAGGGGTGCCCTAGCCTAAGCCAAGGGGTGCCCTAGCCTAAGCCTAGGGGTGCCCTAGCCTAAGCCTAGTTGTGCCCTAGCCTAAGCCTAGGGGTGACTTAGCCTAAGCCTAGGGGTGTCCTAGCCTTAGGCTAGGGGAGCCCTAGCCTTATCCTAAGCCTAGGGGTGCCCTAACCTAAGCCTAGGGTTGCCCTAGCCTAAGCCTAGCGGAGCCCTACCCTTAGCCTAAGCCTAGGGGTGCCCTAGCAAAAGACAAGGGGTACCCTAGCCTAAGCTTAGGGGCGCCATAGCCTAAGCCTAGGGGTCCCCTAGCCTAAGCGTAGGGGTGCCCTAGCCTAAGCCTAGGGGTGCCCTACCGTTAGGCTAGGGGATCCCTAGCCTTAGCCTAAGACTACGGATGCCCTAGCCTAAGCCTAGGGGTGCCCTAGCCTAAGCTTATGGGTGCCCTAGCCTAAGCCTAGGGGTGCCTTAGCCTTAGGCTAGGGGAGCCCTAGCCTTAGCCTAACCTAGGGGTGCCGTAGCCTAAGCCTAGGGGTTCCCTTGCCTAAGCCTAGGGGTGCCCTAGCCTAAGCCTAGGTCTGCCATAGCCTAAGGCTAGGGGTGCCCTAGCCTTAGTCTAGTGGAGCCCTAGCCGAAGCCTAAGCCTAGGGGTACCCTAGCCTAAGCATAGGGGTGCCCTAGCCTAAGTCATGGGTGCCCTACCCTAAGCCTAGGGTTGCCCTAGCCTAAGCCTAGGGGTGCCCTAGCCTTAGGGTAGCTGAGCCCTAGCCGTAGCCTAAGCCTAGGGGTGCCCTAGCCTACGCCTAAGGGTGCCTAGCCTAAGCCTAGGGGTGCACTTGTCTAAGCCTATGGGTGCCCAAGCCAAAGCCTAGGGGTGCCTTAGGTTTATGCAAGGGGAGCCCTAGCCTTAGCCTAAGCCGAACGGTGCCCTAGCATAAGCTTAGGGGTGCCCTAGCCTAAGCCTAGGGGTGCCCTAGTCTAAGCCTAGGGGTGCCCTAGCCTAAGCCTAGGGGTGCCCTAGCCTTAGCCTAGGGGGCCCTAGCCTTAGCCTAAGCTAGGGGTGCCCTAGCCTAAGCCTAGTGGTGTCCTTGCCTAAGCCTAGGGGTGCCCTAACCTAAGCCTAGGGGAGCCCTAGCCTTAGACTAGGGGAGCCCTAGCCTTAGCCTAAGCCTAGGGGTGCCCTAGCCTAAGCCTAGGGGTGCCCTAGCATAAGCCTAGGGTTGCCCTGGCCTAAGCCTAGGGGTGCCCTAGCCTAAGGCTAGGGGTGCCCTAGCCTTAGTATAGTGGAGCCCTAGCCTTAGCCTAAGCCTAGGGGTGCCCTAGCCTAAGCCTAGGGTTGCCCTACCCTAAGCCTAGGGGTGCCCTAGCCTTAGGCTAGGGGAGCCCTAGCCTTTGCCTATGCCTAGGCGGGCCTATGCCTAAGCCTAGGGGTACCCTAGCCTAAGCCTACGGGTGTCCTAGCCTAAGCCTAGGGGTGCCCTACCCTAAGCCCAGGGGTGCCCTAGCTTAAGCCTAGGGGTGTCCAAGCCTTAGGCTAGCTGAGCCCTAGCCTTAGCCTAAGCCTAGGGGTGCCCTAGCCTAAGCCTAGGGGTGCCCTAGCCTAAGCCTAGGGGTGCCCTAGACTAAGCCTAGGAGTGCCCTAGCCTAAGCCAAGGGTTGCCCTAGCCTTAGCCTAAGTCTAGAGGTGCCCTAGCCTAAGACTAGGAGTGCCCTAGCCTAAGCTTAGGGGTGCCCAAGCGTAAGCCTAGGGCTGCCCTTGCCTAAGCCTAGGGGTGCCCTAGCATAAGCCTAGGGGTCCCCTAGCCTTTGGCTAGGGGTGCCCTAGCCTTAGCCTAAGCCTTTGGGTTCCCTAGCCTAAGCCTAGGGGTACCCTAGCCTTAGGCTAGAGGAGCCCTAGCCTTAGCCGAAGCCTTGAGGTGCCCTAGCCTAAGCCTAGGGGTGCCCTAGCCTAAGCCTAGGGGTGCACTAGCCTAAGCCTAGGGGTGCCCTAGTGTTAGCCTAGAGGAGCCCTAGCCTTAATTTAAGCCTAGGGGTTCCCTAGCCTAAGTCTAGGGGTGCCCTAGCCTAAGACTAGGGTTACCCAAGCCTTAGGCTAGGGGAGCCCTAGCCTTAGCCTAAGCCATGGGGTGCCCTAGCATACGCCTAGGGGTGCCCTAGCCCAAGCTGAGGGTTGCCCTAGCCTAAGCCTAGGGGTGCCCTAGCCTTAGGCTAGGGGAGCCCTAGCCTTAGCCTAAGCTTAGGAGTTCCCCAGCCTAAGCCTAGGGGTGCCCTAGCCTAAGCCTATGGGTGTCCTAGCCTAAGCCTAGGGGTGCCCTAGCCTAAGCCTAGGGGTTCCCTAGCCTAAGCCTAGGGGTTCCCTAGCCTAAGCCTAGGGGTGCCCTAGGCTGAGGCTAGGGGTGCCCTAGCCTTAGTCTAGTGGAGACCTAGCCTCACCCTAAGCTTAGGGGTGCCCTATCCTAAGCCTAGCGGTGCCCTATCCTAAGCCTAGGGGTGCCCTAGCCTTAGTCTAAGCCTAGGGGTGCCCTAGCTCAAGCCTAGGGATGCCCTAGCGTTATGCTAGAGGAGCCCTAGCCTTAGCCTAAGCCTAGGGGTGCCCTAGCCTAAGCCTAGGGGTGCCCTAGCCTAAGTCTTGTGGTGCCCTAGCCTAAGCCTAGGTGTACCCTAGCCATAGGCTAGGGGGGTCCTCGCCTTAGCCGAAGCCTTTGGGTGCCCTAGCCTAAGCCTAGGGGTGCCCTTGACTAAGCCTAGGGGTGCCCTAGCCCAAGCCTTGTGATGCCCTAGCGTTAGGCTAGTGGAGCCCTAGCCTTAGCCTAAGCCTAGGGGTGCCCTAGCCTAAGCCTAGGGGTGCCCTAGCCTAAGTCTAGGGGTGCCTTAACCTAAGCCTAGGGGTACCCTGGCCTTAAGCTAGGGGAGCCTTAGCCTTAGCCTAAGCCTAGGGGTGCCCCAGCGTAAGCCTAGGGGTGCCCTAGCCTAAGCCTAGGGGTGCCCTAGCCTAAGCCTAGGGGTACCCTACCCTTAGGCTAGGTGAGTCCTCGCCTTAGCCGAAGCCTTGGGGTGCCCTAGCCTAAGCCTAGGGGTGCCCTAGCCTAAGCCTAGGGGTGCCCTAGCCCAAGCCTAGGGATGCCCTAGCGTTAGGCTAGGGGTGTCCTAGCCTAAGCCTAGGGGTGCCCTAGCCTTAGGCTAGGGGAGTCCTAGTCTTATCCTAAGCCTAGGGGTGCCCTAGTCTAAGGCAAGGGGTGCCCTAGGCTTAGGCAAGGGGAGCCCTAGCCTTAGCCTAAGCCTAGGGATGCCCTAGTCTAAGCTTAGGGGTGCCCTAGCCTAAGCCTAGGGGTGCCCTAGCTTAAGCCTAAGGTGCCCTAGCCTAAGCCTAGGGGTCCCCTAGCCTAAGCCTAGGGGTGCCCTAACCTAAGCCTAGGGGTGATCTAGCCTTAGGCTAGGGGGCCCTAGCCTTAGCCAAAGCCTTGGGTTACCCTAGTCTAAGCCTAGTGGTGTCCTAGCCTAAGCCTAGGGGTGCCCTAGCCTAAGCCTTGGGGTGCCCAAGTCTTAGACTAGGGGAGCCCTAGCCTTAGCCTAAGCCTAGGGGTGCCATAGCCTAAGCCTAGGTGTGCCCTAGCATAAGACTAGGGTTGCCCTAGCCTAAGCCTAGGGGTGCCCTAGCCTAAGCCTAGGTGTGCCTTAGCCTAAGGCTAGGGATCACCTAGCCTTAATCTAAGCCTAGGGATGCCCTAGCCTACGCCTAGGGGTGCCCTAGCCTAAGCCTAGGGGTGCCCTAGCCTTAGGCTAGGGGAGTCCTAGTCTTAGCCTAAGCCTAAGGGTGCCCTAGCCTAAGACTAGGGGTTCCCTAGCCTACGCCTAGGGGTGCCCTAGCCTTAGGCTAGGGGAGTCCTAGTCTTAGCCTAAGCCTAGGGGTGCCCTAGCCTAAGCCTAGGGGTGCCCTAGCCTAAGACTAGGTGTGCCCTATCCTAAGCCATGGGGTGCCGTAGCCTAAGCCTAGGGGTGCCCTAGCCTAAACCTATGGTTGCCCTACCCTAAGCCTAGGGTTGCCCTAGTCTTAGGCTAGGGGAGCCCTAGACTTAGCCTAA
The DNA here is from genome assembly GCF_050624435.1 of Tenrec ecaudatus. NCBI lineage: Eukaryota > Metazoa > Chordata > Mammalia > Afrosoricida > Tenrecidae > Tenrec > Tenrec ecaudatus. Next base: position 735,408 of record NW_027459448.1, on the reverse strand, counting down.
GCCTAGGGGTGCCCTAGCCTAAGCCTAGGGGTGCCCTAGCCTAAGACTAGGGGTGCTCTAGCCTAAGCCTAGGGGTGCCCTATCCTAAGCCTAGGGGTGCCCTAGCCTAAGGCTAGGGGTGCCCTAGCCTTAGGCTAGGGGAGCCCTAACCTTAGTCTAAGCTTAGGGGAGCCCTAGCCTAAGCCTAGGGGTGCCCTAGCCTAAGCCAATTGGTGCCCTAACCTAAGTCTAGAGTACCCTAGCCTTAGGCTAGAGGAGTCCTCGCCTTAGCCTAAGCCTAGGGGTGCCCTAGCCTAAGCCAACGGGTGCCTTAGCCTAAGTCTAGGGGTACCCTAGCCTAAGCCTAGGGGTGCCCTAGCCTAAGTCTAGGGGTGCCCTAGCCTAAGCCTTGGTGTACCCTACCCTTAGGCTAGGGGAGTCCTCGCCTTAGCCGAAGCCTTGGGGTGCCCTAGCCTAAGTCTAGGGGTGCCCTAGCCTAAGCCTAGGTGTACACTAGCCTGAGGCTAGGGGAGTCCTCACCTTAGCTGAAGCCTTGGGGTGTCCTAGCCTAAGCCTAGTGGTGTCCTAACCTAAGCCTAGGGGTGCCCTAGCACAAGCCTAGGGATGCCCTAGCGTTAGTCTAGAGGAGCTCTAGCCTTAGCCTAAGCCTAGGGGTGCCCTAGCCTAAGCCTAGAGGTGCCCTAGCCTAAGTCTTGGGGTGCGCAAGCCTAAGCCTAGGGGTACCCTAGCCTTAGGCTAGGGGAGCCCTAGCCATAGCCTAAGCCTAGGGGTGCCCCAGCCTAAGCCTAGGGGTGCCCTAGCCTAAGTCTAGGGGTGCCTATCCTAAGCATAGAGGTGCCCTAACCTAAGCCTAGTGGTTCCCTACCTAAGCCTAGGGGTGCCCTAGCCTAAGCCTACGGGTGCCCTAGCCTAAGCCTAGGGGTGCCCTAGCCTTAGGCTAGGGAAGCCCTAGCCTTAGCCTAAGCCTAGGGGTGCCCTAGCCTAAGCTTAGGGGTGCCCTTGCCTAAGCCTAGGGCTGCCCTAGTTTAAGCCTAGGGGTGCCCTAGCCTAAGCCTAGGGGTGCCCTAGCCTAAGCCTAGGGGTGCCCTAGCCTAAGCCTAGGGGTGCCATAGCCTAAGCCTAGGGGTGCCCTAGCCTAAACTTAGGGGTGCCCTAGCCTAAGGCTAGGGGTGCCCTAGCCTAAGCCTAGGGGTGCTCTAGTCTAAGCCTAAGGGTGCCCTAGCCTTATACTAGGGGAGCCCTAGCCTTAGCCTAAGCCTAGGGGTGCCCTAGGCTAAGGCTAGGGGTGCCCTATCCTAAGCCTAGGGGTGCCCTAGTCTAAGCCTAATGGTGCCCTAGCCTTAGACTAGGGGAGCCCTAGCCTTAGCCTAAGCCTTGGGGTGCCCTAGCCTAAGCCTAGGGATGCCCTAGCCTAAGCCTAGGGGTGCCCTAGCCTTAGGCAAGGGGAGCCCTAGCTTTAGCCTAAGTCTAGGGGTGCCCTAGCCTACGCCTAGGGGTGCCCAACCTAAGGCTAAGGGTGTCCTTGCCTAAGCCTACGGGTGCTCTAGCATAAGCCTAGGGGTACCCTAGCCTTAGGCTAGGTGAGCCCTAGCCTTAGCATAAGCCTAGGGCTGCCCTAGCCTAAGCCTAGGGGTGCCCTAGACTAACCCTAGGGGTGCCTTAGCCTTAGGCTAGGGGAGCACTAGCCTTAGCCTAAGCCTAGGGGTCCCCTAGACTAAGCCTAGGGATGCCCTAGCCTAAGCCAAGGGGTGCCCTAGCCTAAGCCTAGGGGTTACCTACCCTAAGCTTAGGGGTGCCGTACCCTAAGCCTAAGGGTGCCCTAGCCTAAGCCTACTGGTGCCCCAGCCTTAGGCTAGGGGAGCCCTAGCCTTAGCCTAAGCCTAGGGGTGCCCTAGCCTAAGACTAGGAGTGCCCTAGCCTAAACTTAAGGGTGCCATAGCCTTAGGGTAGGGGAGCCCTAGCCTTAGCCTTAGCCTATGGGTGCCCTAGCCTCAGCCTAGGGGTGCCCTAGCCTCAGCCTAGGGGTGCCCTAGCCTAAGCTTAGGAGTGCCCTAGCCTAAGCCTAGGGGTGCCCTAGCCTAAGCCTATTGGTGCCTTAGACTAAGCCTAGGGGTGCCCTAGCCTAAGCCTAAGGGTGCCCTAACCTAAGCCTAGGGTGCCCTTGCCTAAGCCTAGGGGTGCCTTAGCCTAAGCCTAGGGGTCCCCTAGCCTTAGCCTAAGCCTAGGCGTGCCATAGCCTAAGCCTAGGGGTGCCCTAACCTAAGCCTAGGAGTGCCCTAGCCTAAGCCTAGGGCTGCCCTAGCGTAAGCCTAGGGGTGCCCTAGTCTAAGCCTAGGGGTGCCCTAGCCTAAGTCTAGGGGTGCCATAGCCTAAGCCTAGGGATACCCTATCCTAAGCCTAGGGGTGCCGTAGCCTAAGCTTACGGGTGCCCTAGCCTAAGGCTATGGGTGCCCTAGCCTTAGTCTAGGGGAGCCCTAGCCTTAGCCTAAGCCTAGGGTTGCCCTAGGCTAAGAATAGGGGTGCCCTAGCCTTAGGCTAGGGGAGCCCTAGCCTTAGCCTAAACCTAGGGGTGCCCTAGCCAAGCCTAGGGGTGCCCTAGCCTAAGCCTAGGGGTGCCTTAGCCTAAGGCTAGGGATCACCTAGCCTTAGTCTAAGCCTAGGGATGCCCTAGCCTACGCCTAGGGGTGCCCTAGCCTAAGCCTAGGGGAGCCCTAGCCTTAGACTAGGGGAGTCCTAGTCTTAGCCTAAGCCTAAGGGTGCCCTAGCCTAAGACTAGGGGTGCCCTAGCCTACGCCTAGGGGTGCCCTAGCCTTAGGCTAGGGGAGTCCTAGTCTTAGCCTAAGCCTAGGGGTGCCCTAGTCTAAGCCTAGGGGTTCCCTAGCCTAAGCCTAGGGATGCCCTATGGTTAGGCAAGGGGAGCCCTAGCCTTAGCCTAAGTCTAGGGGTGCCCAAGCTTAAGCCTAAGGTGCCCTAGCCTAAGCCTAGGGGTGCCCTAGCCTAAGTCTAGGTGTACCCTAGCCTAAGCCTAGGGGTGACCTAGCCTAAGCTTAGGGGTGCACTAGCCTAAGCCTAGGGGTGCCCTAGCTTAAGCCTAAGGTGCCCTAGCCTAAGCCTAGGGGTGCCCTAGCCTAAGCCTAGTGGTATCCTAGCCTAAGCCTAGGGGTGCCCTAGCCTAAGCCTTGAAGTGCCCTAGCCTTAGACTAGGGAAGCCCTAGCCTTAGCCTAAGCCTAGGGGTGCCCTAGCCTAAGCCTAGAGGTACCCTAGCATAAGCCTAGGGTTGCCCTAGCCTAAGCCTAGGGGTGCCCTAGCCTAAGGCTAGGGGTGCCCTAGCTTTAGTCTAGTGGAGCCCTAGCCTTAGCCTAAGCCTAGGGGTGCCCTAGCCTAAGTCTAGGGGTGCCCTAGCCTAAGCCTAAGGGTGCCCTAGCCTAAGCCTTGGGGTGCATTTGCCTTAGGCTATGGGATCCCAAGCCTTACCCTAAGCCTAGGGTTGCCCTAGGCTAAGCATAGGGGTGCCCTAGCCTTAGGCTAGGGGAGCCCTAGCCTTAGCCTAAACCTGGGGGTGCCCTATCCTAAGCCATGGGGTGCCGTAGCCTACGCCTAGGGGTTCCCTAGCCTAAGCCTATGGTTGCCCTACCCTAAGCCTAGGGGTGCCCTAGTCTTAGGCTAGGGGAGCCCTAGCCTTAGCCTAAGCCTAGGGGTGCCCTAGCCTAAGCCTAGGGGTGCCCTATCCTTATCCTAGGGGTGCCCTAGCCTAAGGATAGGGGTGCCCTAACCTTAGGCTAGGGGATCCGTAGCCTTAATGTAAGCTTAGGGGTGCCCTAGCCTAAGCCTAGGGGTGCCCTAGCCTAAGTCTAGGGGTGCCTTAGCCTAAGCCTAGGGGTACCCTAGCCTTAGGCTAGGTGAGTCCTCGCCTTAGCCGAAGCCTTGGGGTGCCCTAGCCTAAGCCTAGGGGTGCCCTAGCCTAAGCCTAGGGGTGACCTAGCCTAAGCTTAGGGGTGCCGTAGCCTAAGCCTAAGGGTGCCCTAGCCTAAGCGTAGTGGTGCCCCAGCCTTAGGCTAGGGGAGCCCTAGCCTTAGCCTAAGCCTAGGGGTGCCCTAGCCTAAGACTAGGAGTGCCCTAGCCTAAGCTTAGTGGTGCCCTAGCCCAAGCCTATTGGTGCCTTAGACTATGCCTAGGGGTGACCTAGCCTTAGCCTAAGCCTAGGGGTGCCCTAGCCTAAGCCTAACGGTGCCCTAACCTAAGCCTAGGGTGCCCTTGCCTAAGCCTAGGGGTGCCTTAGCCTTAGCCTAAGCCTAGGGGTGCCCTAGCCTAAGCCTAGGGCTGCCCTAGCCTAAGCCTAGGGGTGCCCTAGCCTAAGCCTTGGGTGCCGTAGCCTAAGCTTACGGGTGCCCTAGCCTAAGGCTAGGGGTGCCCTAGCCTTAGTCTAGGGGAGCCCTAGCCTTAGCCTAAGCCTAGGGTTGCCCTATCCTAAGCCTAGGGGTGCCGTAGCCTTAGGCTAGGGGAGCCGTAGCCTTAGCCTAAACCTAGGGGTGCCCTAGCCTAAGTCTAGGGGTGCCCTAGCCTAAGCCTAAGGGTGCCCTAGCCTAAGCCTAGGGGTGCCTTTGCCTTAGGCTAGGGGATCCCAAGCCTTACCCTAAGCCTAGGGGTGCGCTAGCCTAAGTGTAGGGGTGCCCTTGCCTGAGCCTAGGGGTGCCCTAGCCTTAGCCTAGGTGTGCCCTAGCCTAAGCCTAGGGGTGCCCTAGCCTAAGCTTAGGGGTGCCCCAGCCTAGGCCTCGGTGTGCCTTAGCCTAAGCCTAGGGGGGCCCTATCCGAAGCCTACGGGTGCCTAAGCCTAAACCTAGGGGTCCCCTAGCCTTAGCCTATGCCTAGGGGTGCCCAAGCCTAAGACTAAGGGAGCCCTAGCTTTATCCTAAGCCTAGGGGTGCCCTAGCCTTAACTTAGGGGTGCCCTAGCCTAAGCCTAGGGGTGCCTTAGCCTAAGCCTAGGGGTCCCCTAGCCTTAGCCTAAGCCTAGGGGTGCCTTAGCCTAAGCCTATGGATGCCCTAGCCTAAGCCTAGGGGTGCCCTAGCCTTAGCCTAAGCTTAGGGGTGCCTGAGCCTAAGCCTAGGGTTACCCTAGCCTAAGCCTAGGGGTGCCCTAGCCTAAGATTAGGGTTGCCCTAGCCTACGCCTAGGGGTGCCCTAGCCTAAGCTTAGGGGTGCCCTAGCCTAAGCCTAGGGGTGCCCTAGCCTAAGCCTAGGCGTGCCCTAGCCTGAGCCTAGGGGTGCCCTAGCCTGAGCCTACGGGTCCCTAGCCTGAGGCTAGGGGAACCCTAGCCTTAGTCTAGCCTAGGATTGCCCTAGCCTAAGCTTAGGGGTGCCATAGCCTGAGTCTAGGGGTGCCCTAGCGTGAGGCTAGGGGAGCCGTAGCCTTAGCCTAAGCCTACGGGTGCCCTAGCCGAAGCCTAGGGGTGCCCTAGCATAAGCCTAGGGTTGCCCTAGCCTAAGCCTAGGGGTGCCCTAGCCTAAGGCTAGGGGTGCCCTAGCCTTAGTATAGTGGAGCCCGAGCCTTAGCCTAAGCCTAGGGGTGCCCTAGCCTAAGCCTAGGGTTGCCCTACCCTAAGCCTAGGGGTGCCCTAGCCTTAGGCTAGGGGAGCCCTAGCCTTTGCCTAAGCCTAGGGGTGCCCTTGCCTAAGCCTAGGGGTGCCCTAGCCTAAGCCTACGGGTGTCCTAGCCTAAGCCTAGGGGTGCCCTAGCCTAAGCCCAGGGGTGCCCTAGACTTAGGCTAGGGGAGCCCTAGCCTTAGCCTAAGTTTTGGGGAGCCCTAGCCTAAACCAAGGGGTTCCCTAGCCTAAGCCTAGGGGTGAGCTAACCTAAGCCTAGGGGTGCCCTAGGCTAATGCTAGGGGTGCCCTAGCATTAGTCTAGAGGAGCCCTAGCCTTAGCCTAAGCTTAGGGGTGCCCTATCCTAAGCCTACAGGTGCCCTATCCTAAGCCTAGGGGTGCCCTAGCCTAAGCCTAGGGGTGCCCTAGCCTAAGCCTAGGGATGCCATAGCCTAAGGCTAGGGGTGCCCTAGCCTTAGTATAGTGGAGCCCTAGCCTTAGCCTAAGCCTAGGGGTGCCATAGCCTAAGCATAGATGTGCCATAGCCTAAGCCTAGGGGTGCCCTACCCTAAGCCTAGGGGTGCCCTAGCTTAAGCCTAGGGGTGTCCTAGCCTTAGGCTACCTGAGCCCTAGCTTTAGCCTAAGCCTAGGGGTGCCCTAGCCTAAGCCTAGGGGTGCCCTAGCCTAAGCCTAGGGGTGCCCTAGACTAAGCCTAGGAGTGCCCTAGCCTAAGCCAAGGGGTGCCCTAGCCTTAGCCTAAGCCTAGAGGTGGCCTAGCCTAAGACTAGGGGTGCCCTAGCCTAAGCTTAGGTGTGCCCAAGCGTAAGCCTAGGGCTGCCCTAGCCTAAGCCTAGGGGTGCCCTAGCATAAGCCTAGGGGTGCCCTACCCTTAGGCTAGGGGAGCCCTAGCCTTAGCCTAAGCCTTTGGGTTCCCTAGCCTAAGCCTAGGGGTACCCTAGCCTTAGGCTACGGGAGCCCTAGCCTTAGCCGAAGCCTTGAGGTGCCATAGCCTAAGCCTAGGGGTGCCCTAGCCTAAGCCTACGGGTGCCCTAGCCTAAGCCTAGGGGTGCCCTAGTGTTAGGCTAGAGGAGCCCTAGCCTTAGCTTAAGCCTAGGGGTTCCCTAGCCTAAGTCTAGGGGTACCCTAGCCTAAGACTAGGGGTACCCTAGCCTTAGGCAAGGGGAGCCCTAGCCTTAGCCTAAGCCATGGGGTGCCCTAGCATACGCCTAGGGGTGCCCTAGCCTAAGCTTAGGTTTGCCCTAGCCTAAGCCTAGGGGTGCCCTAGCCTTAGGCTAGGGGAGCCCTAGCCTTAGCCTAAGCCTAGGGGTGGCCTAGCCTAAGCCTAGTGGTGCCCTAGCCTAAGCCTATGGGTGTCCTAGCCTAAGCCTAGGGGTGCCCTAGCCTAAGCCTAGGGGTTCCCTAGCCTAAGCCTAGGGGTGAGCTAGCCTAAGCCTAGGGGTGCCCTAGGCTAAGGCTAGGGGTGCCCTAGCCTTAGTCTAGTGGAGACCTAGCCTCACCCTAAGCTTAGGGGTGCCCTATCCTAAGCCTAGGGGTGCCCTAGCCTTAGTCTAAGCCTAGGGGTGCCCTAGCTCATGCCTAGGGATGCCCTAGCGTTATGCTAGAGGAGCCCTAGCCTTACCCTAAGCCTAGGGGTGCCCTAGCCTAAGCCTAGGGGTGCCCTAGCCTAAGTCTAGGGGTGCCCTAGCCTAAATCTAGGGGTGCCCTAGCCTAAGCCTAGGTGTACCCTAGCCATAGGCTAGGGGGGGTCCTTGCCTTAGCCGAAGCCTTTGGGTGCCCTAGCCTAAGCCTTGGGGTGCCCTAGCCTAAGCCTAGGGGTGCCCTAGCCCAAGCCTAGGGATGCCCTAGCGTTAGGCTAGAGGAGCCCTAGGCTTAGCCTAAGCCTAGGGGTGCCCTAGCCTAAGCCTAGGGGTGCCCTAGCCTAAGTCTAGGTGTGCCTTAACCTAAGCCTAGGGGTACCCTAGCCTTAAGCTAGGGGAGCCCTAGCCTTAGCCTAAGCCTAGGGGTGCCCCAGCGTAAGACTAGGGGTGCCCTAGCCTAAGTCTAGGGGAGCCTAGTCTAAGCATAGTGGTGCCCTAACCTAACCCTAGGGGTTCCCTACCTAAGCCTAGGGGTTCCCTAGCCTAAGCCTAGGGGTGCCTTAGCCTAAGCCTAGGGGTCCCCTAGCCTTAGCCTAAGCCTAGGCGTGCCATAGCCTAAGCCTAGGGGTGCCCTAACCTAAGCCTAGGAGTGCCCTAGCCTAAGCCTAGGGCTGCCCTAGCGTAAGCCTAGGGGTGCCCTAGTCTAAGCCTAGGGGTGCCCTAGCCTAAGTCTAGGGGTGCCATAGCCTAAGCCTAGGGATACCCTATCCTAAGCCTAGGGGTGCCGAAGCCTAAGCTTACGGGTGCCCTAGCCTAAGGCTATGGGTGCCCTAGCCTTAGTCTAGGGGAGCCCTAGCCTTAGCCTAAGCCTAGGGTTGCCCTAGGCTAAGAATAGGGGTGCCCTAGCCTTAGGCTAGGGGAGCCCTAGCCTTAGCCTAAACCTAGGGGTGCCCTAGCCAAGCCTAGGGGTGCCCTAGCCTAAGCCTAGAGGTGCCTTAGCCTAAGGCTAGGGATCACCTAGCCTTAGTCTAAGCCTAGGGATGCCCTAGCCTACGCCTAGGGGTGCCCTAGCCTAAGCCTAGGGGAGCCCTAGCCTTAGACTAGGGGAGTCCTAGTCTTAGCCTAAGCCTAAGGGTGCCCTAGCCTAAGACTAGGGGTGCCCTAGCCTACGCCTAGGGGTGCCCTAGCCTTAGGCTAGGGGAGTCCTAGTCTTAGCCTAAGCCTAGGGGTGCCCTAGTCTAAGCCTAGGGGTTCCCTAGCCTAAGCCTAGGGATGCCCTACGGTTAGGCAAGGGGAGCCCTAGCCTTAGCCTAAGCCTAGGGGTGCCCAAGCTTAAGCCTAAGGTGCCCTAGCCTAAGCCTAGGGGTGCCCTAGCCTAAGCCTAGGGGTACCCTAGCCTAAGCCTAGGGGTGACCTAGCCTAAGCTTAGGGGTGCACTAGCCTAAGCCTAGGGGTGCCCTAGCTTAAGCCTAAGGTGCCCTAGCCTAAGCCTAGGGGTGCCCTAGCCTAAGCCTAGTGGTATCCTAGCCTAAGCCTAGGGGTGCCCTAGCCTAAGCCTTGAAGTGCCCTAGCCTTAGACTAGGGAAGCCCTAGCCTTAGCCTAAGCCTAGGGGTGCCCTAGCCTAAGCCTAGAGGTGCCCTAGCATAAGCCTAGGGTTGCCCTAGCCTAAGCCTAGGGGTGCCCTAGCCTAAGGCTTGGGGTGCCCTAGCTTTAGTCTAGTGGAGCCCTAGCCTTAGCCTAAGCCTAGGGGTGCCCTAGCCTAAGTCTAGGGGTGCCCTAGCCTAAGCCTAAGGGTGCCCTAGCCTAAGCCTAGGCGTGCCTTTGCCTTAGGCTAGGGGATCCCAAGCCTTACCCTAAGCCTAGGGTTGCCCTAGGCTAAGCATAGGGGTGCCCTAGCCTTAGGCTAGGGGAGCCCTAGCCTTAGCCTAAACCTGGGGGTGCCCTATCCTAAGCCATGGGGTGCCGTAGCCTACGCCTAGGGGTTCCCTAGCCTAAGCCTATGGTTGCCCTACCCTAAGCCTAGGGGTGCCCTAGTCTTAGGCTAGGGGAGCCCTAGCCTTAGCCTAAGCCTAGGGGTGCCCTAGCCTAAGCCTAGGGGTGCCCTATCCTTATCCTAGGGGTGCCCTAGCCTAAGGATAGGGGTGCCCTAACCTTAGGCTAGGGGATCCGTAGCCTTAATGTAAGCTTAGGGGTGCCCTAGCCTAAGCCTTGGGGTGCCCTAGCCTAAGTCTAGGGGTGCCTTAGCCTAAGCCTAGGGGTACCCTAACCTTAGGCTAGGTGAGTCCTCGCCTTAGCCGAAGCCTTGGGGTGCCCTAGCCTAAGCCTAGGGGTGCCCTAGCCTAAGCCTAGGGGTGACCTAGCCTAAGCTTAGGGGTGCCGTAGCCTAAGCCTAAGGGTGCCCTAGCCTAAGCGTAGTGGTGCCCCAGCCTTAGGCTAGGGGAGCCCTAGCCTTAGCCTAAGCCTAGGGGTGCCCTAGCCTAAGACTAGGAGTGCCCTAACCTAAGCTTAGGGGTGCCCTAGCCCAAGCCTATTGGTGCCTTAGACTATGCCTAGGGGTGACCTAGCCTTAGCCTAAGCCTAGGGGTGCCCTAGCCTAAGCCTAACGGTGCCCTAACCTAAGCCTAGGGTGCCCTTGCCTAAGCCTAGGGGTGCCTTAGCCTTAGCCTAAGCCTAGGGGTGCCCTAGCCTAAGCCTAGGGCTGCCCTAGCCTAAGCCTAGGGGTGCCCTAGCCTAAGCCTTGGGTGCCGTAGCCTAAGCTTACGGGTGCCCTAGCCTAAGGCTAGGGGTGCCCTAGCCTTAGTCTAGGGGAGCCCTAGCCTTAGCCTAAGCCTAGGGTTGCCCTATCCTAAGCCTAGGGGTGCCGTAGCCTTAGGCTAGGGGAGCCGTAGCCTTAGCCTAAACCTAGGGGTGCCCTAGCCTAAGTCTAGGGGTGCCCTAGCCTAAGCCTAAGGGTGCCCTAGCCTAAGCCTAGGGGTGCCTTTGCCTTAGGCTAGGGGATCCCAAGCCTTACCCTAAGCCTAGGGGTGCGCTAGCCTAAGTGTAGGGGTGCCCTTGCCTGAGCCTAGGGGTGCCCTAGCCTTAGCCTAGGTGTGCCCTAGCCTAAGCCTAGGGGTGCCCTAGCCTAAGCTTAGGGGTGCCCCAGCCTAGGCCTCGGTGTGCCTTAGCCTAAGCCTAGGGGGGCCCTATCCGAAGCCTAGGGGTGCCTAAGCCTAAACCTAGGGGTCCCCTAGCCTTAGCCTATGCCTAGGGGTGCCCAAGCCTAAGACTAAGGGAGCCCTAGCTTTATCCTAAGCCTAGGGGTGCCCTAGCCTTAACTTAGGGGTGCCCTAGCCTAAGCCTAGGGGTGCCTTAGCCTAAGCCTAGGGGTCCCCTAGCCTTAGCCTAAGCCTAGGGGTGCCTTAGCCTAAGCCTATGGATGCCCTAGCCTAAGCCTAGGGGTGCCCTAGCCTTAGCCTAAGCTTAGGGGTGCCTGAGCCTAAGCCTAGGGTTGCCCTAGCCTAAGCCTAGGGGTGCCCTAGCCTAAGATTAGGGTTGCCCTAGCCTACGCCTAGGGGTGCCCTAGCCTAAGCTTAGGGGTGCCCTAGCCTAAGCCTAGGCGTGCCCTAGCCTGAGACTAGGGGTGCCCTAGCCTGAGCCTACGGGTCCCTAGCCTGAGGCTAGGGGAACCCTAGCCTTAGTCTAGCCTAGGATTGCCCTAGCCTAAGCTTAGGGGTGCCATAGCCTGAGTCTAGGGGTGCCCTAGCGTGAGGCTAGGGGAGCCGTAGCCTTAGCCTAAGCCTACGGGTGCCCTAGCCGAAGCCTAGGGGTGCCCTAGCATAAGCCTAGGGTTGCCCTAGCCTAAGCCTAGGGGTGCCCTAGCCTAAGGCTAGGGGTGCCCTAGCCTTAGTATAGTGGAGCCCTAGCCTTAGCCTAAGCCTAGGGGTGCCCTAGCCTAAGCCTAGGGTTGCCCTACCCTAAGCCTAGGGGTGCCCTAGCCTTAGGCTAGGGGAGCCCTAGCCTTTGCCTAAGCCTAGGGGTGCCCTTGCCTAAGCCTAGGGGTGCCCTAGCCTAAGCCTACGGGTGTCCTAGCCTAAGCCTAGGGGTGCCCTAGCCTAAGCCCAGGGGTGCCCTAGACTTAGGCTAGGGGAGCCCTAACCTTAGCCTAAGCCTTGGGGAGCCCTAGCCTAAACCAAGGGGTTCCCTAGCCTAAGCCTAGGGGTGAGCTAACCTAAGCCTAGGGGTGCCCTAGGCTAATGCTAGGGGTGCCCTAGCATTAGTCTAGAGGAGCCCTAGCCTTAGCCTAAGCTTAGGGGTGCCCTATCCTAAGCCTACAGGTGCCCTATCCTAAGCCTAGGGGTGCCCTAGCCTAAGCCTAGAGGTGCCCTAGCCTAAGCCTAGGGATGCCATAGCCTAAGGCTAGGGGTGCCCTAGTCTTAGTATAGTGGAGCCCTAGCCTTAGCCTAAGCCTAGGGGTGCCATAGCCTAAGCATAGATGTGCCATAGCCTAAGCCTAGGGGTGCCCTACCCTAAGCCTAGGGGTGCCCTAGCTTAAGCCTAGGGGTGTCCTAGCCTTAGGATAGCTGAGCCCTAGCCTTAGCCTAAGCCTAGGGGTGCCCTAGCCTAAGCCTAGGGGTGCCCTAGACTAAGCCTAGGAGTGCCCTAGCCTAAGCCAAGGGGTGCCCTAGCCTTAGCCTAAGCCTAGAGGTGGCCTAGCCTAAGACTAGGGGTGCCCTAGCCTAAGCTTAGGGGTGCCCAAGCGTAAGCCTAGGGCTGCCCTAGCCTAAGCCTAGGGGTGCCCTAGCATAAGCCTAGGGGTGCCCTACCCTTAGGCTAGGGGAGCCCTAGCCTTAGCCTAAGTCTTTGGGTTCCCTAGCCTAAGCCTAGGGGTACCCTAGCCTTAGGCTACGGGAGCCCTAGCCTTAGCCGAAGCCTTGAGGTGCCATAGCCTAAGCCTAGGGGTGCCCTAGCCTAAGCCTACGGGTGCCCTAGCCTAAGCCTAGGGGTGCCCTAGTGTTAGGCTAGAGGAGCCCTAGCCTTAGCTTAAGCCTAGGGGTTCCCTAGCCTAAGTCTAGGGGTACCCTAGCCTAAGACTAGGGGTACCCTAGCCTTAGGCAAGGGGAGCCCTAGCCTTAGCCTAAGCCATGGGGTGCCCTAGCCTACGCCTAGGGGTGCCCTAGCCTAAGCTTAGGGTTGCCCTAGCCTAAGCCTAGGGGTGCCCTAGCCTTAGGCTAGGGGAGCCCTAGCCTTAGCCTAAGCCTAGGGGTGCCCTAGCCTAAGCCTAGTGGTGCCCTAGCCTAAGCCTATGGGTGTCCGAGCCTAAGCCTAGGGGTGCCCTATCCTAAGCCTAGGGGTTCCCTAGCCTAAGCCTAGGGGTGAGCTAGCCTAAGCCTAGGGGTGCCCTAGGCTAAGGCTAGGGGTGCCCTAGCCTTAGTCTAGTGGAGACCTAGCCTCACCCTGGGCTTAGGGGTGCCCTATCCTAAGCCTAGGGGTGCCCTAGCCTTAGTCTAAGCCTAGGGGTGCCCTAGCTCAAGCCTAGGGATGCCCCAGCGTTATGCTAGAGGAGCCCTAGCCTTACCCTAAGCCTAGGGGTGCCCTAGCCTAAGCCTAGGGGTGCCCTAGCCTATGTCTAGGGGTGCCCTAGCCTAAGCCTAGGTGTACCCTAGCCATATGCTAGGGGGGGTCCTCGCCTTAGCCGAAGCCTTTGGGTGCCCTAGCCTAAGCCTAGGGGTGCCCTAGCCTAAGCCTAGGGGTGCCCTAGCCCAAGCCTAGGGATGCCCTAGCGTTAGGCTAGAGGAGCCCTAGCCTTAGCCTAAGCCTAGGGGTGCCCTAGCCTAAGCCTAGGGGTGCCCTAGCCTAAGTCTAGGGGTGCCTTAACCTAAGCCTAGGGGTACCCTAGCCTTAAGCTAGGGGAGCCCTAGCCTTAGCCTAAGCCTAGGGGTGCCCCAGCGTAAGACTAGGGGTGCCCTAGCCTAAGTCTAGGGGAGCCTAACCTAAGCATAGTGCTGCCCTAACCTAACCCTAGGGGTTCCCTACCTAAGCCTAGGGGTTCCCTAGCCTAAGCCTAGGGGTGCCCTAGCCTTAGGCTAGGGGAGCCGTAGCCTTAGTCTAAGCCTAGGGGTGCCCTACCCTAAGCCTAGGGGTGCCCCAGCCCAAGCCTAGGGATGCCCTAGCGTTAGGCTAGAGGAGCCCTAGCCTTAGCCTAAGCCTAGGGGTGCCCTAGCCTAAGCCTAGGGGTGCCCTAGCCTAAGCCTAGGGGTACCCTAGCATTAGCTAGGTGAGTCCTCGCCTTAGCCGAAGCCTTGGGGTGCCCTAGCCTAAGCCTAGGGGTGCCCTAGCCTAAGCCTAGGGGTGCCCTAGCCCAAGCCTAGGGATGCCCTAGCGTTAGGCTAGGGGTGCCCTAGCCTAAGCCTAGGGGTGCCCTAGCCTTAGGCTAGGGGAGTCCTAGTCTTATCCTAAGCCTAGGGGTGCCCTAGTCTAAGCCAAGGTGTGCCCTAGGGTTAGGCAAGGGGAGCCCTAGCCTTAGCCTAAGCCTAGGGGTGCCCTAGCCTAAGCTTAGGGGTGCCCTAGCCTTAGCCTAGGGGTTCCCTAGCTTAAGCCTAAGGTGCCCTAGCCTAAGCCTAGGGGTGCCCTAACCTAAGCCTAGGAGTGATCTAGCCTTAGGCTAGGGGGCCCTAGCCTTAGCCTAAACCTAGGGTTGCCCTAGCCTAAGCCTAGTGGTGTCCTAGCCTAAGCCTAGGGGTGCCCAAGCCTAAGCCTTGGGGTGCCCTAGCCTTAGACTAGGGGAGCCCTAGCCTTAGCCTAAGCCTAGGGGTGCCATAGCCTAAGCCTAGGGGTGCCCTAGCATAAGACTAGGGTTGCCCTAGCCTAAGCCTAGGGGTGCCCTAGGCTAAGGCTAGGGGTGCCCTAGCCTTAGTCTATTGGATCCCTAGCATTAGCCTAAGCCTAGGTGTGCCCTATCCTAAGCCTAGGGGTGCCCTAGCCTAAACCTATGGTTGCCCTACCCTAAGCCTAGGGGTGCCCTAGTCTTAGGCTAGGTGAGCCCTAGACTTAGCCTAAGCCTAGGGGTGCCCTAGCCTAAGCCTAGGGGTGACCTAGCCTAAGCTTAGGGGTGCCCTAGCCTAAGCATAGGGGTGCCTTATCCTAAGCCTAGGGGTGCCCTAGCCAATGGCTAGGGGTGCCCTAGCCTTAGGCTAGGGGAGCCCTAACCTTAGTCTAAGCTTAGGGGTGCCCTAGCCTAAGCCTAGGGGTGCCCTAGCCTAAGCCAACGGGTGCCCTAGCCTAAGTCTAGGGGTGCCTTAGCCTAAGCCAAGGGGTACCCTAGCCTTAGGCTATGTGAGTCCTCGCCTTAGCCTAAGCCTTGGGGTGCCCTAGCCTAAGCCTAGGGGTACCCTAGCCTAAGCCTAGGGGTGCCCTAGCCTAAGTCTAGGGGTGCCCTAGCCTAAGCCTAGGTGTACCCTACCCTTAGGCTAGGGGAGTCCTCGCCTTAGCCGAAGCCTTGGGGTGCCCTAGCCTAAGTCTAGGGGTGCCCTAGCCTAAGCCTAGGTGTACAATAGCCTGAGGCTAGGGGAGTCCTCACCTTAGCTGAAGCCTTGGGGTGACCTAGCCTAAGCCTAGGGGTGCCCTAGCCTAAGCCTAGGGGTGCCCTAGCACAAGCCTAGAGGTGCCCTAGCCTAAGTCTTGGGGTGCCCAAGCCTAAGCCTAGGGGTACCCTAGCCTTAGGCTAGGGGAGCCCTAGCCTTAGCCTAAGCCTAGGGGTGCCCCAGCCTAATCCTAGGGGTGCCATAGCCTAAGTCTAGGGGTGCCTAGCCTAAGCATAGAGGTGCCCTAACCTAAGCCTAGCGGTTCCCTACCTAAGCCTAGGGGTGCCCTAGCCTAAGCCTACGGGTGCCCTAGCCTAAGCCTAGGGGTGCCCTAGCCTTAGGCTAGGGAAGCCCTAGCCTTAGCCTAAGCCTAGGGGTGCCCTAGCCTAAGCTTAGGGGTGCCCTTGCCTAAGCCTAGGGCTGCCCTAGTTTAAGCCTAGGGGTGCCCTAGCCTAAGCCTAGGGGTGCCCTAGCCTAAGCCTAGGGGTGCCCTAGCCTTAGGCTAGGGAAGCCCTAGCCTTAGCCTAAGCCTAGGGGTGCCCTAGACTAAGCTTAGGGGTGCCCTTGCCTAAGCCTAGGGCTGCCCTAGTTTAAGCCTAGGGGTGCCCTAGCCTAAGCCTAGGGGTGCCCTAGCCTAAGCCTAGGGGTGCCCTATCCTAAGCCTAGGGGTGCCCTAGCCTAAGCCTAGGGGTTCCCTAGCTTAAGCCTAAGGTGCCCTAGCCTAAGCCTAGGGGTGCCCTAACCTAAGCCTAGGAGTGATCTAGCCTTAGGCTAGGGGGCCCTAGCCTTAGCCTAAACCTAGGGTTGCCCAAGCCTAAGCCTAGTGGTGTCCTAGCCTAAGCCTAGGGGTGCCCAAGCCTAAGCCTTGGGGTGCCCTAGCCTTAGACTAGGGGAGCCCTAGCCTTAGCCTAAGCCTAGGGGTGCCATAGCCTAAGCCTAGGGGTGCCCTAGCATAAGACTAGGGTTGCCCTAGCCTAAGCCTAGGGGTGCCCTAGGCTAAGGCTAGGGGTGCCCTAGCCTTAGTCTATTGGATCCCTAGCATTAGCCTAAGCCTAGGTGTGCCCTATCCTAAGCCTAGGGGTGCCCTAGCCTAAACCTATGGTTGCCCTACCCTAAGCCTAGGGGTGCCCTAGTCTTAGGCTAGGTGAGCCCTAGACTTAGCCTAAGCCTAGGGGTGCCCTAGCCTAAGCCTAGGGGTGCCCTAGCCTAAGCTTAGGGGTGCCCTAGCCTAAGCATAGTGGTGCCTTATCCTAAGCCTAGGGGTGCCCTAGCCAATGGCTAGGGGTGCCCTAGCCTTAGGCTAGGGGAGCCCTAACCTTAGTCTAAGCTTAGGGGTGCCCTAGCCTAAGCCTAGGGGTGCCCTAGCCTAAGCCAACGGGTGCCCTAGCCTAAGTCTAGGGGTGCCTTAGCCTAAGCCAAGGGGTACCCTAGCCTTAGGCTATGTGAGTCCTCGCCTTAGCCTAAGCCTTGGGGTGCCCTAGCCTAAGCCTAGGGGTACCCTAGCCTAAGCCTAGGGGTGCCCTAGCCTAAGTCTAGGGGTGCCCTAGCCTAAGCCTAGGTGTACCCTACCCTTAGGCTAGGGGAGTCCTCGCCTTAGCCGAAGCCTTGGGGTGCCCTAGCCTAAGTCTAGGGGTGCCCTAGCCTAAGCCTAGGTGTACAATAGCCTGAGGCTAGGGGAGTCCTCACCTTAGCTGAAGCCTTGGGGTGACCTAGCCTAAGCCTAGGGGTGCCCTAGCCTAAGCTTAGGGGTGCCCTAGCACAAGCCTAGAGGTGCCCTAGCCTAAGTCTTGGGGTGCCCAAGCCTAAGCCTAGGGGTACCCTAGCCTTAGGCTAGGGGAGCCCTAGCCTTAGCCTAAGCCTAGGGGTGCCCCAGCCTAATCCTAGGGGTGCCATAGCCTAAGTCTAGGGGTGCCTAGCCTAAGCATAGAGGTGCCCTAACCTAAGCCTAGCGGTTCCCTACCTAAGCCTAGGGGTGCCCTAGCCTAAGCCTACGGGTGCCCTAGCCTAAGCCTAGGGGTGCCCTAGCCTTAGGCTAGGGAAGCCCTAGCCTTAGCCTAAGCCTAGGGGTGCCCTAGCCTAAGCTTAGGGGTGCCCTTGCCTAAGCCTAGGGCTGCCCTAGTTTAAGCCTAGGGGTGCCCTAGCCTAAGCCTAGGGGTGCCCTAACCTAAGCCTAGGGGTGCCCTAGCCTTAGGCTAGGGAAGCCCTAGCCTTAGCCTAAGCCTAGGGGTGCCCTAGACTAAGCTTAGGGGTGCCCTTGCCTAAGCCTAGGGCTGCCCTAGTTTAAGCCTAGGGGTGCCCTAGCCTAAGCCTAGGGGTGCCCTAGCCTAAGCCTAGGGGTGCCCTAGCCTAAGCCTAGGGGTGCCCTATCCTAAGCCTAGGGGTGCCCTAGCCTAAGCCTAGGGGTACCCTAGCCTAAACTTAGTGGTGCCCTAGCCTAAGCTAGGGGTGCCCTAGCCTAAGCCTACGGGTGCCCTAGTCTAAGCCTAAGGGTGCCCTAGCCTTATACTAGGGGAGCCCTAGCCTTAGCCTAAGCCTAGGGGTGCCCTAGGCTAAGCCAAGGGGTGCCCTATCCTAAGCCTAGGGGTGCCCTAGTCTAAGCCTAATGGTGCCCTAGCCTTAGACTAGGGGAGCCCTAGCCTTAGCCTAAGCCTAGGGGTGCCCTAGCCTAAGCCTAGGGATGCCCTAGCCTAAGCCTAGGGGTGCCCTAGCCTTAGGCAAGGGGAGCCCTAGCTTTAGCCTAAGCCTAGGGGTGCCCTAGCCTACGCCTAGGGGTGCGCTAGCCTAAGGCTAAGGGTGTCCTTGCCTAAGCCTACGGGTGCTCTAGCATAAGCCTAGGGGTGCCCTAGCCTTAGGCTAGGCGAGCCATAGCCTTAGCATAAGCCTAGGGCTGCCCTAGCCTAAGCCTAGGGGTGCCCTAGACTAACCCTAGGGGTGCCTTGGCCTTAGGCTAGGGGAGCACTAGCCTTAGCCTAAGCCTAGGGGTGCCCTAGCCTACGCCTAGGGATGCGCTAGCCTAAGCCTAGGGGTGCCCTAGCCTAAGCCTAGGGGTGACCTAGCCTAAGCTTAGGGGTGCCGTAGCCTAAGCCTAAGGGTGCCCTAGCCTAAGCCTTGTGGTGCCCCAGCCTTAGGCTAGGGGAGCCCTAGCCTTAGCCTAAGCCTAGGGGTGCCCTAGCCTAAGACTAGGAGTGCCCTAGCCTAAGCTTAAGGGTGCCCTAGCCTTAGGCTAGGGGAGCCCTAGCCTTAGCCTAAGCCTATGGGAGCCCTAGCCTCAGCATAGGGGTGCCCTAGCCTCAGCCTAGCGGTGCCCTAGCCTAAGCTTAGGAGTGCCCTAGCCTAAGCCTAGGGGTGCCCTAGCCTAAGCCTATTGGTGCCTTAGACTAAGCCTAGGGGTGCCCTAGCCTAAGCCTAAGGGTGCCCTAACCTAAGCCTAGGGTGCCCTTGCCTAAGCCTAGGGGTGCCTTAGCCTAAGCCTAGGGGTCCCCTAGCCTTCGCCTAAGCCTAGGCGTGCCCTAGCCTAAGCCTAGGGGTGCCCTAACCTAAGCCTAGGCGTGCCCTAGCCTAAGCCTAGGGCTGCCCTAGCGTAAGCCTAGGGGTGCCCTAGTCTAAGCCTAGGGGTGCCCTAGCCTAAGCCTAGGGGTGCCATAGCCTAAGCCTAGGGATACCCTATCCTAAGCCTAGGGGTGCCCTAGCCTAAGCCTAGGGGTGCCGTAGCCTAAGCTTACGGGTGCCCTAGCCTAAGGCTAGGGGTGCCCTAGCCTTAGTCTAGGGGAGCCCTAGCCTTAGCCTAAGCCTAGGGTTGCCCTAGGCTAAGCATAGGGGTGCCCTAGCCTTAGGCTAGGGGAGCCCTAGCCTTAGCCTAAACCTAGGGGTGCCCTAGCCTAAGCCTAGGGGTGCCCTAGCCTAAGCCTAGGGGTGCCTTTGCCTTAGGGTAGGGGATCCCAAGCCTTAGCCTAAGCCTAGGGGTGCCTTAGCCTAAGTGTAGGGGTGCCGTATCCTGAGCCTAGGGGTGCCCTAGCCTTAGCCTAGGTGTGCCCTAGCCTAAGCCTAGGTGTGCCTTAGCCTAAGGCTAGGGATCACCTAGCCTTATTCTAAGCCTAGGGGTGCCCTAGCCTACGCCTAGGGGTGCCCTAGCCTAAGCCTAGGGGTGCCCTAGCCTTAGGCTAGGGGAGTCCTAGTCTTAGCCTAAGCCTAAGGGTGCCCTAGCCTAAGACTAGGGGTGCCCTAGCCTACGCCTAGGGGTGCCCTAGCCTTAGGCTAGGGGAGTCCTAGTCTTAGCCTAAGCCTAGGGGTACCCTAGTCTAAGCCTAGGGGTTCCCTAGCCTAAGCCTAGGGGTGCCCTAGGGTTAGGCAAGGGGAGCCCTAGCCTTAGCCTAAGCCTAGGGGTGCCCTAGCTTAAGCCTAAGGTGCCCTAGCCTAAGCCTAGGGGTGCCCTAGCCTAAGCCTAGGGGTGCCCTAGCCTAAGCCTAGGGGTGACCTAGCCTAAGCTTAGGGGTGCACTAGCCTAAGCCTAGGGGTGCCCTAGCTTAAGCCTAAGGTGCCCTAGCGTAAGCCTAGGGGTGCCCTAGCCTAAGCCTAGTGGTATCCTAGCCTAAGCCTAGGGGTGCCCTAGCCTAAGCCTTGAAGTGCCCTAGCATAAGCCTAGGGTTGCCCTAGCCTAAGCCTAGGGGTGCCCTAGCCTAAGGCTAGGGGTGCCCTAGCTTTAGTCTAGTGGAGCCCTAGCCTTAGCCTAAGCCTAGGGGTGCCCTATCCTAAGCCATGGGGTGCAGTAGCCTACGCCTAGGGGTGCCCTAGCCTAAGCCTATGGTTGCCTTACCCTAAGCCTAGGGATGCCCTAGTCTTAGGCTAGGGGAGCCCTAGCCTTAGCCTAAGCCTAGGGTGCCCTAGCCTAAGCCTAGGGGTGCCCTGTCCTAATCCTAGGGGTGCCCTAGCCTAAGGCTAGGGGTGCCCTAACCTTAGGCTAGGGGATCCGTAGCCTTAGTCTAAGCTTAGGGGTGCCCTAGCCTAAGCCTAGGGGTGCCCTAGCCCAAGCCTAGGGATAGCCTGGCGTTAGGCTAGAGGAGCCCTAGCCTTAGCCTAAGCCTAGGGGTGCCCTAGCCTAAGCCAAGGGGTGCCCTAGCCTAAGCCTAGGGGTACCCTAGCCTTAGGCTAGGTGAGTCCTCGCCTTAGCCGAAGCCTTGGGGTGCCCTAGCCTAAGCCTAGGGGTGCCCTAGCCTAAGCCTAGGGGTGACCTAGCCTAAGCTTAGGGGTGCCGTAGCCTAAGCCTAAGGGTGCCCTAGCCTAAGCGTAGTGGTGCCCCAGCCTTAGGCTAGGTGAGCCCTAGCCTTAGCCTAAACCTATGGGTGCCCTAGCCTCAGTCTAGGGGTGCCCTAGCCTCAGCCTAGCGGTGCCCTAGCCTAAGCTTAGGAGTGCCCTAGCCTAAGCCTAGGGGTGCCCTAGCCTAAGCCTATTGGTGCCTTAGACTAAGCCTAGGGGTGCCCTAGCCTAAGCCTAAGGGTGCCCTAACCTAAGCCTAAAGTGCCCTTGCCTAAGCCTAGGGGTGCCTTAGCCTAAGCCAAGGGGTCCCCAAGCCTTAGCCTAAGCCTAGGCGTGCCCTAGCCTAAGCCTAGGGGTGCCCTAACCTAAGCCTAGGAGTGCCCTAGCCTAAGCCTAGGGGTGCCCTAGCCTAAGCCTTGGGTGCCGTAGCCTAAGCTTACGGGTGCCCTAGCCTAAGGCTAGGGGTGCCCTAGCCTTAGTCTAGGGGAGCCCTAGCCTTAGCCTAAGCTTAGGGTTGCCCTATCCTAAGCCTAGGGGTGCCGTAGCCTTAGGCTAGGGGAGCCGTAGCCTTAGCCTAAACCTAGGGGTGCCCTAGCCTAAGTCTAGGGGTGCCCTAGCCTAAGCCTAAGGGTGCCCTAGCCTAAGCCTAGGGGTGCCTTTGCCTTAGGCTAGGGGATCCCAAGCCTTACCCTAAGCCTAGGGGTGCGCTAGCCTAAGTGTAGGGGTGCCCTTGCCTGAGCCTAGGGGTGCCCTAGCCTTAGCCTAGGTGTGCCCTAGCCTAAGCCTAGGGGTGCCCTAGCCTAAGCTTAGGGGTGCCCCAGCCTAGGCCTCGGTGTGCCTTAGCCTAAGCCTAGGGGGGCCCTATCCGAAGCCTAGGGGTGCCTAAGCCTAAACCTAGGGGTCCCCTAGCCTTAGCCTATGCCTAGGGGTGCCCAAGCCTAAGACTAAGGGAGCCCTAGCTTTATCCTAAGCCTAGGGGTGCCCTAGCCTTAACTTAGGGGTGCCCTAGCCTAAGCCTAGGGGTGCCTTAGCCTAAGCCTAGGGGTCCCCTAGCCTTAGCCTAAGCCTAGGGGTGCCTTAGCCTAAGCCTATGGATGCCCTAGCCTAAGCCTAGGGGTGCCCTAGCCTTAGCCTAAGCTTAGGGGTGCCTGAGCCTAAGCCTAGGGTTGCCCTAGCCTAAGCCTAGGGGTGCCCTAGCCTAAGATTAGGGTTGCCCTAGCCTACGCCTAGGGGTGCCCTAGCCTAAGCTTAGGGGTGCCCTAGCCTAAGCCTAGGCGTGCCCTAGCCTGAGACTAGGGGTGCCCTAGCCTGAGCCTACGGGTCCCTAGCCTGAGGCTAGGGGAACCCTAGCCTTAGTCTAGCCTAGGATTGCCCTAGCCTAAGCTTAGGGGTGCCATAGCCTGAGTCTAGGGGTGCCCTAGCGTGAGGCTAGGGGAGCCGTAGCCTTAGCCTAAGCCTACGGGTGCCCTAGCCGAAGCCTAGGGGTGCCCTAGCATAAGCCTAGGGTTGCCCTAGCCTAAGCCTAGGGGTGCCCTAGCCTAAGGCTAGGGGTGCCCTAGCCTTAGTATAGTGGAGCCCTAGCCTTAGCCTAAGCCTAGGGGTGCCCTAGCCTAAGCCTAGGGTTGCCCTACCCTAAGCCTAGGGGTGCCCTAGCCTTAGGCTAGGGGAGCCCTAGCCTTTGCCTAAGCCTAGGGGTGCCCTTGCCTAAGCCTAGGGGTGCCCTAGCCTAAGCCTACGGGTGTCCTAGCCTAAGCCTAGGGGTGCCCTAGCCTAAGCCCAGGGGTGCCCTAGACTTAGGCTAGGGGAGCCCTAACCTTAGCCTAAGCCTTGGGGAGCCCTAGCCTAAACCAAGGGGTTCCCTAGCCTAAGCCTAGGGGTGAGCTAACCTAAGCCTAGGGGTGCCCTAGGCTAATGCTAGGGGTGCCCTAGCATTAGTCTAGAGGAGCCCTAGCCTTAGCCTAAGCTTAGGGGTGCCCTATCCTAAGCCTACAGGTGCCCTATCCTAAGCCTAGGGGTGCCCTAGCCTAAGCCTAGGGGTGCCCTAGCCTAAGCCTAGGGATGCCATAGCCTAAGGCTAGGGGTGCCCTAGTCTTAGTATAGTGGAGCCCTAGCCTTAGCCTAAGCCTAGGGGTGCCATAGCCTAAGCATAGATGTGCCATAGCCTAAGCCTAGGGGTGCCCTACCCTAAGCCTAGGGGTGCCCTAGCTTAAGCCTAGGGGTGTCCTAGCCTTAGGATAGCTGAGCCCTAGCCTTAGCCTAAGCCTAGGGGTGCCCTAGCCTAAGCCTAGGGGTGCCCTAGACTAAGCCTAGGAGTGCCCTAGCCTAAGCCAAGGGGTGCCCTAGCCTTAGCCTAAGCCTAGAGGTGGCCTAGCCTAAGACTAGGGGTGCCCTAGCCTAAGCTTAGGGGTGCCCAAGCGTAAGCCTAGGGCTGCCCTAGCCTAAGCCTAGGGGTGCCAAAGCATAAGCCTAGGGGTGCCCTACCCTTAGGCTAGGGGAGCCCTAGCCTTAGCCTAAGTCTTTGGGTTCCCTAGCCTAAGCCTAGGGGTACCCTAGCCTTAGGCTACGGGAGCCCTAGCCTTAGCCGAAGCCTTGAGGTGCCATAGCCTAAGCCTAGGGGTGCCCTAGCCTAAGCCTACGGGTGCCCTAGCCTAAGCCTAGGGGTGCCCTAGTGTTAGGCTAGAGGAGCCCTAGCCTTAGCTTAAGCCTAGGGGTTCCCTAGCCTAAGTCTAGGGGTACCCTAGCCTAAGACTAGGGGTACCCTAGCCTTAGGCAAGGGGAGCCCTAGCCTTAGCCTAAGCCATGGGGTGCCCTAGCCTACGCCTAGGGGTGCCCTAGCCTAAGCTTAGGGTTGCCCTAGCCTAAGCCTAGGGGTGCCCTAGCCTTAGGCTAGGGGAGCCCTAGCCTTAGCCTAAGCCTAGGGGTGCCCTAGCCTAAGCCTAGTGGTGCCCTAGCCTAAGCCTATGGGTGTCCGAGCCTAAGCCTAGGGGTGCCCTATCCTAAGCCTAGGGGTTCCCTAGCCTAAGCCTAGGGGTGAGCTAGCCTAAGCCTAGGGGTGCCCTAGGCTAAGGCTAGGGGTGCCCTAGCCTTAGTCTAGTGGAGACCTAGCCTCACCCTAGGCTTAGGGGTGCCCTATCCTAAGCCTAGGGGTGCCCTAGCCTTAGTCTAAGCCTAGGGGTGCCCTAGCTCAAGCCTAGGGATGCCCTAGCGTTATGCTAGAGGAGCCCTAGCCTTACCCTAAGCCTAGGGGTGCCCTAGCCTAAGCCTAGGGGTGCCCTAGCCTAAGTCTAGGGGTGCCCTAGCCTAAGCCTAGGTGTACCCTAGCCATATGCTAGGGGGGGTCCTCGCCTTAGCCGAAGCCTTTGGGTGCCCTAGCCTAAGCCTAGGGGTGCCCTAGCCTAAGCCTAGGGGTGCCCTAGCCCAAGCCTAGGGATGCCCTAGCGTTAGGCTAGAGGAGCCCTAGCCTTAGCCTAAGCCTAGGGGTGCCCTAGCCTAAGCCTAGGGGTGCCCTAGCCTAAGTCTAGGGGTGCCTTAACCTAAGCCTAGGGGTACCCTAGCCTTAAGCTAGGGGAGCCCTAGCCTTAGCCTAAGCCTAGGGGTGCCCCAGCGTAAGACTAGGGGTGCCCTAGCCTAAGTCTAGGGGAGCCTAACCTAAGCATAGTGGTGCCCTAACCTAACCCTAGGGGTTCCCTACCTAAGCCTAGGGGTTCCCTAGCCTAAGCCTAGGGGTGCCCTAGCCTTAGGCTAGGGGAGCCGTAGCCTTAGTCTAAGCCTAGGGGTGCCCTACCCTAAGCCTAGGGGTGCCCCAGCCCAAGCCTAGGGATGCCCTAGCGTTAGGCTAGAGGAGCCCTAGCCTTAGCCTAAGCCTAGGGGTGCCCTAGCCTAAGCCTAGGGGTGCCCTAGCCTAAGCCTAGGGGTACCCTAGCATTAGCTAGGTGAGTCCTCGCCTTAGCCGAAGCCTTGGGGTGCCCTAGCCTAAGCCTAGGGGTGCCCTAGCCTAAGCCTAGGGGTGCCCTAGCCCAAGCCTAGGGATGCCCTAGCGTTAGGCTAGGGGTGCCCTAGCCTAAGCCTAGGGGTGCCCTAGCCTTAGGCTAGGGGAGTCCTAGTCTTATCCTAAGCCTAGGGGTGCCCTAGTCTAAGCCAAGGTGTGCCCTAGGGTTAGGCAAGGGGAGCCCTAGCCTTAGCCTAAGCCTAGGGGTGCCCTAGCCTAAGCTTAGGGGTGCCCTAGCCTTAGCCTAGGGGTTCCCTAGCTTAAGCCTAAGGTGCCCTAGCCTAAGCCTAGGGGTGCCCTAACCTAAGCCTAGGAGTGATCTAGCCTTAGGCTAGGGGGCCCTAGCCTTAGCCTAAACCTAGGGTTGCCCTAGCCTAAGCCTAGTGGTGTCCTAGCCTAAGCCTAGGGGTGCCCAAGCCTAAGCCTTGGGGTGCCCTAGCCTTAGACTAGGGGAGCCCTAGCCTTAGCCTAAGCCTAGGGGTGCCATAGCCTAAGCCTAGGGGTGCCCTAGCATAAGACTAGGGTTGCCCTAGCCTAAGCCTAGGGGTGCCCTAGGCTAAGGCTAGGGGTGCCCTAGCCTTAGTCTATTGGATCCCTAGCATTAGCCTAAGCCTAGGTGTGCCCTATCCTAAGCCTAGGGGTGCCCTAGCCTAAACCTATGGTTGCCCTACCCTAAGCCTAGGGGTGCCCTAGTCTTAGGCTAGGTGAGCCCTAGACTTAGCCTAAGCCTAGGGGTGCCCTAGCCTAAGCCTAGGGGTGCCCTAGCCTAAGCTTAGGGGTGCCCTAGCCTAAGCATAGGGGTGCCTTATCCTAAGCCTAGGGGTGCCCTAGCCAATGGCTAGGGGTGCCCTAGCCTTAGGCTAGGGGAGCCCTAACCTTAGTCTAAGCTTAGGGGTGCCCTAGCCTAAGCCTAGGGGTGCCCTAGCCTAAGCCAACGGGTGCCCTAGCCTAAGTCTAGGGGTGCCTTAGCCTAAGCCAAGGGGTACCCTAGCCTTAGGCTATGTGAGTCCTCGCCTTAGCCTAAGCCTTGGGGTGCCCTAGCCTAAGCCTAGGGGTACCCTAGCCTAAGCCTAGGGGTGCCCTAGCCTAAGTCTAGGGGTGCCCTAGCCTAAGCCTAGGTGTACCCTACCCTTAGGCTAGGGGAGTCCTCGCCTTAGCCGAAGCCTTGGGGTGCCCTAGCATAAGTCTAGGGGTGCCCTAGCCTAAGCCTAGGTGTACAATAGCCTGAGGCTAGGGGAGTCCTCACCTTAGCTGAAGCCTTGGGGTGACCTAGCCTAAGCCTAGGGGTGCCCTAGCCTAAGCCTAGGGGTGCCCTAGCACAAGCCTAGAGGTGCCCTAGCCTAAGTCTTGGGGTGCCCAAGCCTAAGCCTAGGGGTACCCTAGCCTTAGGCTAGGGGAGCCCTAGCCTTAGCCTAAGCCTAGGGGTGCCCCAGCCTAATCCTAGGGGTGCCATAGCCTAAGTCTAGGGGTGCCTAGCCTAAGCATAGAGGTGCCCTAACCTAAGCCTAGCGGTTCCCTACCTAAGCCTAGGGGTGCCCTAGCCTAAGCCTACGGGTGCCCTAGCCTAAGCCTAGGGGTGCCCTAGCCTTAGGCTAGGGAAGCCCTAGCCTTAGCCTAAGCCTAGGGGTGCCCTAGCCTAAGCTTAGGGGTGCCCTTGCCTAAGCCTAGGGCTGCCCTAGTTTAAGCCTAGGGGTGCCCTAGCCTAAGCCTAGGGGTGCCCTAGCCTAAGCCTAGGGGTGCCCTAGCCTTAGGCTAGGGAAGCCCTAGCCTTAGCCTAAGCCTAGGGGTGCCCTAGACTAAGCTTAGGGGTGCCCTTGCCTAAGCCTAGGGCTGCCCTAGTTTAAGCCTAGGGGTGCCCTAGCCTAAGCCTAGGGGTGCCCTAGCCTAAGCCTAGGGGTGCCCTAGCCTAAGCCTAGGGGTGCCCTATCCTAAGCCTAGGGGTGCCCTAGCCTAAGCCTAGGGGTACCCTAGCCTAAACTTAGGGGTGCCCTAGCCTAAGCCTAGGGGTGCCCTAGCCTAAGCCTAGGGGTGCCCTAGCCTAAGCCTACGGGTGCCCTAGTCTAAGCCTAAGGGTGCCCTAGCCTTATACTAGGGGAGCCCTAGCCTTAGCCTAAGCCTAGGGGTGCCCTAGGCTAAGCCAAGGGGTGCCCTATCCTAAGCCTAGGGGTGCTCTAGTCTAAGCCTAATGGTGCCCTAGCCTTAGACTAGGGGAGCCCTAGCCTTAGCCTAAGCCTAGGGGTGCCCTAGCCTAAGCCTAGGGATGCCCTAGCCTAAGCCTAGGGGTGCCCTAGCCTTAGGCAAGGGGAGCCCTAGCTTTAGCCTAAGCCTAGGGGTGCCCTAGCCTACGCCTAGGGGTGCGCTAGCCTAAGGCTAAGGGTGTCCTTGCCTAAGCCTACGGGTGCTCTAGCATAAGCCTAGGGGTGCCCTAGCCTTAGGCTAGGCGAGCCATAGCCTTAGCATAAGCCTAGGGCTGCCCTAGCCTAAGCCTAGGGGTGCCCTAGACTAACCCTAGGGGTGCCTTGGCCTTAGGCTAGGGGAGCACTAGCCTTAGCCTAAGCCTAGGGGTGCCCTAGCCTACGCCTAGGGATGCGCTAGCCTAAGCCTAGGGGTGCCCTAGCCTAAGCCTAGGGGTGACCTAGCCTAAGCTTAGGGGTGCCGTAGCCTAAGCCTAAGGGTGCCCTAGCCTAAGCCTTGTGGTGCCCCAGCCTTAGGCTAGGGGAGCCCTAGCCTTAGCCTAAGCCTAGGGGTGCCCTAGCCTAAGACTAGGAGTGCCCTAGCCTAAGCTTAAGGGTGCCCTAGCCTTAGGCTAGGGGAGCCCTAGCCTTAGCCTAAGCCTATGGGAGCCCTAGCCTCAGCCTAGGGGTGCCCTAGCCTCAGCCTAGCGGTGCCCTAGCCTAAGCTTAGGAGTGCCCTAGCCTAAGCCTAGGGGTGCCCTAGCCTAAGCCTATTGGTGCCTTAGACTAAGCCTAGGGGTGCCCTAGCCTAAGCCTAAGGGTGCCCTAACCTAAGCCTAGGGTGCCCTTGCCTAAGCCTAGGGGTGCCTTAGCCTAAGCCTAGGGGTCCCCTAGCCTTCGCCTAAGCCTAGGCGTGCCCTAGCCTAAGCCTAGGGGTGCCCTAACCTAAGCCTAGGCGTGCCCTAGCCTAAGCCTAGGGCTGCCCTAGCGTAAGCCTAGGGGTGCCCTAGTCTAAGCCTAGGGGTGCCCTAGCCTAAGCCTAGGGGTGCCATAGCCTAAGCCTAGGGATACCCTATCCTAAGCCTAGGGGTGCCCTAGCCTAAGCCTAGGGGTGACCTAGCCTAAGCCTAGGGGTGCCGTAGCCTAAGCTTACGGGTGCCCTAGCCTAAGGCTAGGGGTGCCCTAGCCTTAGTCTAGGGGAGCCCTAGCCTTAGCCTAAGCCTAGGGTTGCCCTAGGCTAAGCATAGGGGTGCCCTAGCCTTAGGCTAGGGGAGCCCTAGCCTTAGCCTAAACCTAGGGGTGCCCTAGCCTAAGCCTAGGGGTGCCCTAGCCTAAGCCTAGGGGTGCCTTTGCCTTAGGGTAGGGGATCCCAAGCCTTAGCCTAAGCCTAGGGGTGCCTTAGCCTAAGTGTAGGGGTGCCCTATCCTGAGCCTAGGGGTGCCCTAGCCTTAGCCTAGGTGTGCCCTAGCCTAAGCCTAGGTGTGCCTTAGCCTAAGGCTAGGGATCACCTAGCCTTATTCTAAGCCTAGGGGTGCCCTAGCCTACGCCTAGGGGTGCCCTAGCCTAAGCCTAGGGGTGCCCTAGCCTTAGGCTAGGGGAGTCCTAGTCTTAGCCTAAGCCTAAGGGTGCCCTAGCCTAAGACTAGGGGTGCCCTAGCCTACGCCTAGGGGTGCCCTAGCCTTAGGCTAGGGGAGTCCTAGTCTTAGCCTAAGCCTAGGGGTACCCTAGTCTAAGCCTAGGGGTTCCCTAGCCTAAGCCTAGGGGTGCCCTAGGGTTAGGCAAGGGGAGCCCTAGCCTTAGCCTAAGCCTAGGGGTGCCCTAGCTTAAGCCTAAGGTGCCCTAGCCTAAGCCTAGGGGTGCCCTAGCCTAAGCCTAGGGGTGCCCTAGCCTAAGCCTAGGGGTGACCTAGCCTAAGCTTAGGGGTGCACTAGCCTAAGCCTAGGGGTGCCCTAGCTTAAGCCTAAGGTGCCCTAGCGTAAGCCTAGGGGTGCCCTAGCCTAAGCCTAGTGGTAACCTAGCCTAAGCCTAGGGGTGCCCTAGCCTAAGCCTTGAAGTGCCCTAGCATAAGCCTAGGGTTGCCCTAGCCTAAGCCTAGGGGTGCCCTAGCCTAAGGCTAGGGGTGCCCTAGCTTTAGTCTAGTGGAGCCCTAGCCTTAGCCTAAGCCTAGGGGTGCCCTATCCTAAGCCATGGGGTGCAGTAGCCTACGCCTAGGGGTGCCCTAGCCTAAGCCTATGGTTGCCTTACCCTAAGCCTAGGGATGCCCTAGTCTTAGGCTAGGGGAGCCCTAGCCTTAGCCTAAGCCTAGGGTGCCCTAGCCTAAGCCTAGGGGTGCCCTGTCCTAATCCTAGGGGTGCCCTAGCCTAAGGCTAGGGGTGCCCTAACCTTAGGCTAGGGGATCCGTAG
This sequence comes from Tenrec ecaudatus, assembly GCF_050624435.1. Lineage (NCBI taxonomy): Eukaryota > Metazoa > Chordata > Mammalia > Afrosoricida > Tenrecidae > Tenrec > Tenrec ecaudatus. The sequence continues at coordinate 706,850 of NW_027459448.1, read as the reverse complement.
CCTTAGTCTAAGCTTAGGGGTGCCCTAGCCTAAGCCTAGGGGTGCCCTAGCCCAAGCCTAGGGATAGTCTGGCGTTAGGCTAGAGGAGCCCTAGCCTTAGCCTAAGCCTAGGGGTGCCCTAGCCTAAGCCAAGGGGTGCCCTAGCCTAAGTCTAGGGGTGCCTTAGCCTAAGCCTAGGGGTACCCTAGCCTTAGGCTAGGTGAGTCCTCGCCTTAGCCGAAGCCTTGGGGTGCCCTAGCCTAAGCCTAGGGGTGCCCTAGCCTAAGCCTAGGGGTGACCTAGCCTAAGCTTAGGGGTGCCGTAGCCTAAGCCTAAGGGTGCCCTAGCCTAAGCGTAGTGGTGCCCCAGCCTTAGGCTAGGTGAGCCCTAGCCTTAGCCTAAACCTATGGGTGCCCTAGCCTCAGTCTAGGGGTGCCCTAGCCTCAGCCTAGCGGTGCCCTAGCCTAAGCTTAGGAGTGCCCTAGCCTAAGCCTAGGGGTGCCCTAGCCTAAGCCTATTGGTGCCTTAGACTAAGCCTAGGGGTGCCCTAGCCTAAGCCTAAGGGTGCCCTAACCTAAGCCTAAAGTGCCCTTGCCTAAGCCTAGGGGTGCCTTAGCCTAAGCCAAGGGGTCCCCAAGCCTTAGCCTAAGCCTAGGCGTGCCCTAGCCTAAGCCTAGGGGTGCCCTAACCTAAGCCTAGGAGTGCCCTAGCCTAAGCCTAGGGATGCCTTAGCGTAAGCCTAGGGGTGCCCTAGTCTAAGCCTAGGGGTGCCCTAGCCTAAGCCTAGGGGTGCCATAGCCTAAGCCTAGGGATACCCTATCCTAAGCCTAGGGGTGCCCTAGCCTAAGCCTAGGGGTGCCGTAGCCTAAGCTTACGGGTGCCCTAGCCTTAGTCTCGGGGAGCCCTAGCCTTAGCCTAAGCCTAGGGTTGCCCTAGGCTAAGCATAGGGGTGCCCTAGCCTTAGGCTAGGGGAGCCCTAGCCTTAGCCTAAACCTAGGGGTGCCCTAGCCTAAGCCTAGGGGTGCCCTAGCCTAAGCCTAGGGGTGCCTTTGCCTTAGGGTAGGGGATCCCAAGCCTTAGCCTAAGCCTAGGGGTGCCTTAGCCTAAGTGTAGGGGTGCCCTATCCTGAGCCTAGGGGTGCCCTAGCCTAAGCCTTGAAGTGCCCTAGCATAAGCCTAGGGTTGTCCTAGCCTAAGCCTAGGGGTGCCCTAGCCTAAGGCTAGGGGTGCCCTAGCTTTAGTCTAGTGGAGCCCTAGCCTTAGCCTAAGCCTAGGGGTGCCCTATCCTAAGCCATGGGGTGCAGTAGCCTACGCCTAGGGGTGCCCTAGCCTAAGCCTATGGTTGCCCTACCCTAAGCCTAGGTGTGCCCTAGTCTTAGGCTAGGGGAGCCCTAGCCTTAGCCTAAGCCTAGGGGTGCCCTAGCCTAAGCCTAGGGGTGCCCTGTCCTAATCCTAGGGGTGCCCTAGCCTAAGGCTAGGGGTGCCCTAACCTTAGGCTAGGGGATCCGTAGCCTTAGTCTAAGCTTAGGGGTGCCCTAGCCTAAGCCTAGGGGTGCCCTAGCCCAAGCCTAGGGATAGCCTGGCGTTAGGCTAGAGGAGCCCTAGCCTTAGCCTAAGCCTAGGGGTGCCCTAGCCTAAGCCAAGGGGTGCCCTAACCTAAGTCTAGGGGTGCCCTAGCTTAAGCCTAGTGGTACCCTAGCCTTAGGATAGAGGAGTCCTCGCCTTAGCCGAAGCCTTGGGGTGCCCTAGCGGTAGGTTAGAGGAGCCCTACCCTTAGCCTAAGCCTAGGGGTGCCCTAGCCTAAGCCAAGGTGTGCCCTAGCCTAAGTCTAGGGGTGCCTTAGCCTAAGCCTAGGGGTACCATAGCCTTAGGCTAGGTGAGTCCTCGCCTTAGACGAAGCCTTGGGGTGCCCAGCCTAAGCCTAGGGGTGCCCTAGCCTAAGCCTAGGGGTGACCTAGCCTAAGCTTAGGGGTGCCGTAGCCTAAGCCTAAGGGTGCCCTAGCCTAAGCGTAGTGGTGCCCCAGCCTTAGGCTAGGGGAGACCTAGCCTTAGCCTAAGCCTAGGGGTGCCCCAGCCTAAGACTAGGAGTGCCCTAGCCTAAGCTTAGGGGTGCCCTAGCCCAAGCCTATTGGTGCCTTAGACTATGCCTAGGGGTGACCTAGCCTTAGCCTAAGCCTAGGGGTGTCCTAGCCTAAGACTAACGGTGCCCTAACCTAAACCTAGGGTGCCCTTGCCTAAGCCTAGGGGTGCCTTAGCCTTAGCCTAAGCCTAGGGGTGCCCTAGCCTAAGCCTAGGGCTGCCCTAGCCTAAGCCTAGGGTTGACCTATCCTAAGCCTAGGGGTGCCGTAGCCTTAGGCTAGGGGAGCCCTAGCCTTAGCCTAAACTAGGGGTGCCCTAGCCTAAGTCTAGGGGTGCCCTAGCCTAAGCCTAAGGGTGCCCTAGCCTAAGCCTAGGGGTGCCTTTGCCTTAGGCTAGGGGATCCCAAGCCTTACCCTAAGCCTAGGGGTGCACTAGCCTAAGTGTAGGGGTGCCCTAGCCTGAGCCTAGGGGTGCCCTAGCCTTAGCCTAGGTGTGCCCTAGCCTAAGCCTAGGGGTGCCTAAGCCTAAGGCTAGGGGTCCCCTAGCCTTAGTCTAAGCCTAGGGGTGCCCTAGCCTAAGCTTAGGGGTGCCCCAGCCTAGGCCTCGGAGTGCCTTAGCCTAAGCCTAGGGGGGCCCTATCCGAAGCCTAGGGGTGCCTAAGCCTAAACCTAGGGGTCCCCTAGCCTTAGCCTAAGCCTAGGGGTGCCAAGCCTAAGACTAGGGGAGCCCTAGCTTTATCCTAAGCCTAGGGGTGCCCTAGCCTTAACTTAGGGGTGCCCTAGCCTAAGCCTAAGGGTGCCTTAGCCTAAGCCTATGGATGCCCTAGCCTAAGCCTAGGGGTGCCCTAGCCTTAGTCTAAGCTTAGGGGTGCCCGAGCCTAAGCCTAGGGTTGCCCTAGCCTAAGCCTAGGGGTGCCCTAGCCTAAGCTTAGGGTTGCCCTAGCCTACGCCTAGGGGTGCCCTAGCCTAAGCTTAGGGGTGCCCTAGCCTAAGCCTAGGGGTGCCCTAGCCTAAGCCTAGGCGTGCCCTAGCCTGAGCCTAGGGGTGCCCTAGCCTGAGCCTACGGGTCCCTAGCCTGAGGCTAGGGGAACCCTAGCCTTAGTCTAGCATAGGATTGCCCTAGCCTAAGCTTAGGGGTGCCATAGCCTGAGTCTAGGGGTGCCGTAGCGTGAGGCTATGGGAGCCATAGCCTTAGCCTAAGCCTACGGGTGCCCTAGCCTAAGCCTAGGGGTTCCCTAGCCTAAGCCTAGGGGTGCCCTAGCCTAAGCGTATGGGTGCCCACGCCTTAGGCTAGGGGAGCCCTAGCCTTAGCCTAAGCCTAGGGGTGCCCTAGCCTAAGCCTAGGGATGCCCTAGCCTGAGCCTAGGGGTGCCCTAGCCTCAGGCTAGGGGAGCACTAGCCTTAGCCTAAGCCTAGGGGTGCCCTAGCCTAAGCCTAGGGGTACCCTAGCCTAAGCCTAGGGGTGCCCTAACCTAAGCCTAGGGGTGTCCTAGCCTAAGCTTAGGGGTGCCGTAGCCTAAGCCTAAGGGTGCCCTAGCCTAAGCGTAGTGGTGCCCCAGCCTTAGGCTAGGGGAGCCCTAGCCTTAACCTAAGCCTAGGGGTGCCCTAGCCTAAGACTAGCAGTGCCCTAGCCTAAGCTTAGGGGTGCCCTAGCCCAAGCCTATTGGTGCCTTAGACTATGCCTAGGGGTGACCTAGCCTTAGCCCAAGCCTAGGGGTGCCCTAGCCTAAGACTAACGGTGCCCTAACCTAAGCCTAGGGTGCCCTTGCCTAAGCCTAGGGGTGCCTTAGCCTTAGCCTAAGCCTAGGGGTGCCCTAGCCTAAGCCTAGGGCTGCCCTAGCCTAAGCCTAGGGGTGCCCTAGCATAAGTCTTGGGTGCCGTAGCCTAAGCTTACGGGTGCCCTAGCCTAAGGCTAGGGGTGCCCTAGTCTTAGTCTAGGGGAGCCCTAGCCTTAGCCTAAGCCTAGGGTTGCCCTATCCTAAGCCTAGGGGTGCCGTAGCCTTAGGCTAGGGGAGCCCTAGCCTTAGCCTAAACTAGGGGTGCCCTAGCCTAAGTCTAGGGGTGCCCTAGCCTAAGCCTAAGGGTGCCCGAGCCTAAGCCTAGGGGTGCCTTTGCCTTAGGCTAGGGGATCCCAAGCCTTACCCTAAGCCTAGGGGTGCACTAGCCTAAGTGTAGGGGTGCCCTAGCCTGAGCCTAGGGGTGCCCTAGCCTTAGCCTAGGTGTGCCCTAGCCTAAGCCTAGGGGTGCCTTAGCCTAAGGCTAGGGGTCCCCTAGCCTTAGTCTAAGCCTAGGGGTGCCCTAGCCTAAGCTTAGGGGTTCCCCAGCCTAGGCCTCGGTGTGCCTTAGCCTAAGCCTAGGGGGGCCCTATCCGAAGCCTAGGGGTGCCTAAGCCTAAACCTAGGGGTCCCCTAGCCTTAGCCTAAGCCTAGGGGTGCCAAGCCTAAGACTAGGGGAGCCCTAGCTTTATCCTAAGCCTAGGGGTGCCCTAGCCTTAACTTAGGGGTGCCCTAGCCTAAGCCTAGGGGTGCCTTAGCCTAAGCCTATGGATGCCCTAGCCTAAGCCTAGGGGTGCCTTAGCTTTAGTCTAAGCTTAGGGGTGCCCGAGCCTAAGCCTAGGGTTGCCCTAGCCTAAGCCTAGGGGTGCCCTAGCCTAAGCTTAGGGTTGCCCTAGCCTACGCCTAGGGGTGCCCTAGCCTAAGCTTAGGGGTGCCCTAGCCTAAGCCTAGGGGTGCCCTAGCCTAAGCCTAGGCGTGCCCTAGCCTGAGCCTAGAGGTGCCCTAGCCTGAGCCTACGGGTCCCTAGCCTGAGGCTAGGGGAACCCTAGCCTTAGTCTAGCATAGGATTGCCCTAGCCTAAGCTTAGGGGTGCCATAGCCTGAGTCTAGGGGTGCCCTAGCGTGAGGCTATGGGAGCCATAGCCTTAGCCTAAGCCTACGGGTGCCCTAGCCTAAGCCTAGGGGTTCCCTAGCCTAAGCCTAGGGGTGCCCTAGCCTAAGCGTACGGGTGCCCACGCCTTAGGCTAGGGGAGCCCTAGCCTTAGCCTAAGCCTAGGGGTGCCCTAGCCTAAGCCTAGGGATGCCCTAGCCTGAGCCTAGGGGTGCCCTAGCCTCAGGCTAGGGGAGCACTAGCCTTAGCCTAAGCCTAGGGGTGCCCTAGCCTAAGCCTAGGGGTACCCTAGCCTAAGTCTAGGGGTGCCCTAACCTAAGCCTAGGGGTGTCCTAGCCTAAGCTTAGGGGTGCCCTAGCCTAAGCCTAAAGGTGCCCTAGCCTAAGTCTAGTGGTGCCCTAGCTTTAGGCTTGGGGAGCCCTAGCCTTAGCCTAAGCCTAGGGGTTCCCTAGCCTAAGACTAGGGGTGCCCTAGCCTAAGCTGAGGGGTGCCCTAGCCTAAGCCTAGGGGTCCCTAGCCTAAGCCAAGGGGTGCCCTAGGGTTAGGCTAGGGGAGCCCTAGCCTTAGCCTAATCCTAGGGATGCCCTAGCCTAAGCCTAGGAGTGCCCTAGCCAAAGCCTAGGGGTGCCCTAGCCTTAGGATAGGGGAGACCTAGCCTTAGCCTAAGCCTACGGGTGCCCTAGCTTAAGCCTAGGGGAGCCCTAGCCTAACCCTAGGGGTGCCCAGGTCTTAGGCTAGGGGAGCCCTAGCCTTAGCCTAAGCCTATGGGTTCCCTAGCCTCAGCCTAGGGGTGCCCAAGCCTCAGCCTAGGGGTGCCCTAACCTAAGCCTAGGAGTGCCCTAGACTAAGCCTAGGGGTGCCCTAGCCTAAGCCTAAGGGTGCCCGAACCTAAGCCTAGGGTGCCCTTGCCTAAGCCTAGGGGTGCCTTAGCCTAAGCCGAGGGGTCCTCTAGTCTTAGCCTAAGCCTAGGGGTGCCCTAGCCTAAGCCTAGGTGTGCCCTAGCCTAAGCCTCTGGGTGCCGTAGCCTAAGCCTAGGGATACCCAGGCCTTAGGATAGAGGAGCCCTAGCCTTAGCCTAAGCCTAGGGGTGCCCTAGCCTAACCCTAAGGGTGCCCTAGCCTTAGGCTACAGGAGCACTAGCCTTAGCCTAAGCATAGGGGTGCCCTAGCATAAGCCTAGGTGTGCCCAAGCCTAAGCCTAGGGGTGCCCTACCCTAAGCCTAGGGGTGCCCTACCCTAAGCCTAGGGGTGCCCTAGCCTAAGCCTAGGGGTGCCCTAGCCTAAGCCTAGTGGTGCCCTAGCCTTAGGCTAGGGGAGCCATAGCCTTAGCCTAAGCCTAAGTGTGTCCTAGCCTAAGCCTAGGGGTGCCCTACCCTAAGCCTAGGGGTGCCCTAGCCTAAGCCTAGGGGTGCCCTAGCCTAAGCCTAGGGTTGCCCTAGCCTAAGCCTTGGGGTGCCCTAGCCTAAGCCTTGGGGTGCTCAGGCCTTAGGCTAGAGGAGACCTAACCTTAGCCTAAGCCTATGGCTTCCCTATCCTAAGCCTAGGGGTGTCCTAGCCTAAGCCTACGGGTGCCCTAGCCTAACCCTAGGGGTGCCCTAACCTTAGGCTAAGGGAGCACTAGCCTTAGACTAAACCTAGGGGTGCGCTAGCCTAAGCCTAGGCGTGCCGTAGCCTAAGCCTAGGGGTGCCCTAGCTTAAGCCTAGGCGTGCCGTAGCCTAAGCCTAGGGGTGCCCTAGCCTAAGCCTAGGCGTGCCCTAGCCTAAGCCTAGGGGTGCCCTAGCCTAACCCTAGGGGTGCCCTAGCCTTAGGCTAGGGGAGCACTAGCCTTAGCCTAAGCCTAGGGGTGTACTAGCCTAAGCCTAGGGGTGCCCCATCCTAAGCCTAGGGGTTCCCTACCCTAAGCCTAGGGGTGCCCTACCCTAAGCCTAGGGGTGTCCTAGCCTAAGCCTAGGCTTGCCCTAGCTTTAGGCTAGCTGAGCCCTAGCCTAAGCCTAAGCCTAGGGGTGCCCTAGCCTAAGCCTATGGGTGCCCTAGCCTAAGCCTAGGGGTGCCCTAGCCTAAGCCTAGGGGTGCCCTAGCCTTAGGCTAGGGGAGTCCTAGTCTTAGCCTAAGCCTAAGGGTGCCCTAGCCTAAGACTAGGGGTGCCCTAGCCTACGCCTAGGGGTGCCCTAGCCTTAGGCTAGGGGAGTCCTAGTCTTAGCCTAAGCCTAGGGGTACCCTAGTCTAAGCCTAGGGGTTCCCTAGCCTAAGCCTAGGGGTGCCCTAGGGTTAGGCAAGGGGAACCCTAGCCTTAGCCTAAGCCTAGGGGTGCCCTAGCTTAAGCCTAAGGTGCCCTAGCCTAAGCCTAGGGGTGCCCTAGCCTAAGCCTAGGGGTGACCTAGCATAAGCTTAGGGGTGCACTAGCCTAAGCCTAGGGGTGCCCTAGCTTAAGCCTAAGGTGCCCTAGAATAAGCCTAGGGGTGCCCTAGCCTAAGCCTAGTGGTATCCTAGCCTAAGCCTAGGGGTGCCCTAGCCTAAGCCTTGAAGTGCCCTAGCATAAGCCTAGGGGTGCCCTAGCCCAAGCCTAGGGATAGCCAGGCGTTAGGTTAGAGGAGCCCTAGCCTTAGCCTAAGCCTAGGGGTGCCCTAGCCTAAGCCAAGGGGTGCCGTAACCTAAGTCTATGGGTGCCCTAGCTTAAGCCTAGTGGTACCCTAGCCTTAGGATAGAGGAGTCCTCGCCTTAGCCGAAGCCTTGGGGTGCCCTAGCGGTAGGCTAGAGGAGCCCTACCCTTAGCCTAAGCCTAGGGGTGCCCTAACCTAAGCCAAGGGGTGCCCTAGCCTAAGTCTAGGGGTGCCTTAGCCTAAGCCTAGGGGTACCCTAGCCTTAGGCTAGGTGAGTCCTCGCCTTAGCCGAAGCCTTGGGGTGCCCTAGCCTAAGCCTAAGGGTGCCCTAGCCTAAGCCTAGGGGTGACCTAGCCTAAGCTTAGGGGTGCCGTAGCCTAAGCCTAAGGGTGCCCTAGCCTAAGCGTAGTGGTGCCCCAGCCTTAGGCTAGGGGAGCCCTAGCCTTAGCCTAAGCCTAGGGGTGCCCTAGCCTAAGACTAGGAGTGCCCTAGCCTAAGCTTAGGGGTGCCTTAGCCCAAGCCTATTGGTGCCTTAGACTATGCCTAGGGGTGACCTAGCCTTAGCCTAAGCCTTGGGGTGCCCTAGCCTAAGCCTAACGGTGCCCTAACCTAAGCATAGGGTGCCCTTGCCTAAGCCTAGGGGTGCCTTAGCCTTAGCCTAAGCCTAGGGGTGCCCTAGCCTAAGCCTAGGGCTGCCCTAGCCTAAGCCTAGGGGTGCCCTAGTCTAAGCCTTGGGTGCCGTAGCCTAAGCTTACGGGTGCCCTAGCCTAAGGCTAGGGGTGCCCTAGTCTTAGTCTAGGGGAGCCCTAGCCTTAGCCTAAGCCTAGGGTTGCCCTATCCTAAGCCTAGGGGTGCCGTAGCCTTAGGCTAGGGGAGCCCTAGCCTTAGCCTAAACTAGGGGTGCCCTAGCCTAAGTCTAGGGGTGCCCTAGCCTAAGCCTAAGGGTGCCCTAGCCTAAGCCTAGGGGTGCCTTAGCCTTAGGCTAGGGGATCCCAAGCCTTACCCTAAGCCTAGGGGTGCGCTAGCCTAAGTGTAGGGGTGCCCTAGCCTGAGCCTAGGGGTGCCTTAGCCTTAGCCTAGGTGTGCCCTAGCCTAAGCCCAGGGGTGCCTTAGCCTAAGGCTAGGGGTCCCCTAGCCTTAGTCTAAGCCTAGGGGTGCCCTAGCCTAAGCTTAGGGGTGCCCAAGCCTAGGCCTCGGTGTGCCTTAGCCTAAGCCTAGGGGGGCCCTATCCGAAGCCTAGGGGTGCCTAAGCCTAAACCTAGGGGTCCCCTAGCCTTAGCCTAAGCCTAGGGGTGCCAAGCCTAAGACTAGGGGAGCCCTAGCTTTATCCTAAGCCTAGGGGTGCCCTAGCCTTAACTTAGGGGTGCCCTAGCCTAAGCCTAGGGGTGCCTTAGCCTAAGCCTATGGATGCCCTAGCCTAAGCCTAGGGGTGCCCTAGCCTTAGCCTAAGCTTAGGAGTGCCCGAGCCTAAGCCTAGGGTTGCCCTAGCCTAAGCCTAGGGGTGCCCTAGCCTAAGCTTAGGGTTGCCCTAGCTTACGCCTAGGGGTGCCCTAGCCTAAGCTTAGGGGTGCCCTAGCCTAAGCCTAGGGGTGCCCTAGCCTAAGCCTAGGCGTGCCCTAGCCTGAGCCTAGGGGTGCCCTAGCCTGAGCCTACGGGTCCCTAGCCTGAGGCTAGCTGAGCCCTAGCCTAAGCCTAAGCCTAGGGGTGCCCTAGCCTAAGCCTAGGGGTGCCCTAGCCTAAGCCTAGGGTTGCCCTAGCCTAAGCCTAGGGGTGCCCTAGCCTAAGCCTAGTGGTGCCAGGGCCTTAGGCTAGAGGAGCCCTAGCCTTAGCCTAAGCCTATGGCTGCCCTAGCCTAAGCCTAGGGGTGCCCTAGCCTAAGCCTAGGTTTGCCCTAGCCTAACCCTAGGGGTGCCCTAACCTTAGGCTTAGGGAGCACTAGCCTTAGACTAAACCTAGGGGTGCGCTAGCCTAAGCCTAGGCGTGCCGTAGCCTAAGCCTAGGGGTGCCCTAGCCTAAGCCTAGGCGTGCCCTAGCCTAAGCCTAGGGGTGCCCTAGCCTAACCCTAGGGGTGCCCTAGCCTTAGGCTAGGGGAGCACTAGCCTTAGCCTAAGCCTAGCGGTGTACTAGCCTAAGCCTAGGGGTGCCCCATCCTAAGCTTAGGGGTTCCCTACCCTAAGCCTAGGGGTGCCCTACCCTAAGCCTAGGGGTGTCCTAGCCTAAGCCTAGGCTTGCCCTAGCTTTAGGCTAGCTGAGCCCTAGCCTAAGCCTAAGCCTAGGGGTGCCCTAGCCTAAGCCTAGGGGTGCCCTAGCCTAAGCCTAGGGGTGCCCTAGCCTAAGCCTAGGGGTGCCCTAGCCTTATGCTACGGGAGCCCTAGCCTTAGCCTAAGCCTAGGTGTGTCCTAGCCTAAGCCTAGGGGTTTCCTAGCTTAAGCCTAGGGGTGCCCTAGCCTAAGCCTAGGGTTGCCCTTGCCTAAGCCTACGGGTGCTCTAGCCTAAGCCTAGGGGTGCCCTAGCCTTAGGCTAGGCGAGCCCTAGCCTTAGCCTAAGCTAGGGCTGCCCTAGCCTAAGCCTAGGGGTGCCCTAGCCTAACGATAGGGGTGCCCTTGCCTTAGGCTAGCTGAGCCCTAGCCTAAGCCTAAGCCTAGGGGTGCCCTAGCCTAAGCCTAGGGGTGCCCTAGCCTAAGCCTAGGGTTGCCCTAGCCTAAGCCTAGGGGTGCCCTAGCCTAAGCCTAGGGGTGCCAGGGCCTTAGGCTAGAGGAGCCCTAGCCTTAGCCTAAGCCTATGGCTGCCGTAGCCTAAGCCTAGGGGTACCCTAGCCTAAGCCTAGGCGTGCCTAGCCTAAGCCTAGGGGTTCCCTAACCTGACACTAGGGGTGCCCTAGCCTTAGGCTAGGGGAGCACTAGCCTTAGACTAAGGCTAGGGGTGCCCTAGCCTAAGCCTAGAGGTGCCCTAGCCTAAGCCTAGGGGTGCCCTAGCCTAAGCCTAGGGGTGCCCGAGCCTAAGCTTAGGGGTGCCCTAGCCTAAGCCTAAGAGTACCCTAGCCCAAGCCTAGTGGTGCCCTAGCCTTAGCCTAAGCCTAGGGGTGCCCTAGCCTAAGCCTAGGGGTGCCCTAGCCTAAGCTTAGGGGTGCCCTAACCGAAGCCAAGGGTTCCCTAGCCTAAGCCTAGGTGTGCCCTAGGGTTAGGCTAGGGGAGCCCTAGCCTTAGCCTAATCCTAGGGGTGCCCTAGCCTAAGCCTAGTAGTGCCCTAGCCAAAGCCTAGGCGTGCCCTAGCCTAAGCCTAGGGGTGCCGTAGCCTAAGCTTAGGGGTGCCCTAGCCTAAGCCTAAGGGTGCCCAAGCCTAAGCCTAGTGGTGCCCTAGCCTTAGGATAGGGGAGACCTAGCCTTAGCCTAAGCCTACGGGTGCCCTAGCTTAAGCCTAGTGGTGCCCTAGCCTAAGCCTATGGGTGCCCTAGCCTCAGCCTAGGGGTGCCCTAGCCTCAGCCTAGGGGTGCCCTAGCCTAAGCCAGGAGTGCCCTATCTTAAGTCTAGGGGTGCCGTAGCCTAAGCCTAGTGGTGCCTTAGACTAAGCCTAGGGGTCACCTAGCCTTAGCCTAAGCCTAGGGGTGCCCTAGCCTAAGCCTAAGGGTGCCGGAACCTAAGCCAAGGGTGCCCTTGCCTAAACCTAGGGGTGCCTTAGCCTAACCCTAGGGGTGCCCTAGCCTTAGGCTAGGGGAACACTAGTCTTAGCCTAAGCCTAGGGGTGCCCTAACCTAAGCCTCGGCGTGCCGTAGCCTAAGCCTAGGGGTGCCCTAGCCTAAGCCTAGTCGTGCCCTAGCCTAAGCTTAGGGGTGCCCTAGCCTAAGCCTAGGGGTGCCATAGCCTAAGCTTAGGGGTGCCCTAGCCTAAGCCTAAGGGTGCCCAAGCCTAAGCCTAGTGGTGCCCTAGCCTTAGGCTAGGGGAGCCTAGCCTTAGCCTAAGCCTAGGGGTGCCCTAGCCTAAGCCTAGTGGTGCCTTAACCTAAGCCTAGGGTTGACCTAGCCTTAGCCTAAGCCTAGGGGTGCCCTAGCCTAAGCCTAGGGATGCCCTAGCCTAAGCCTTGTGTTGCCTTAGCCTAAGCCTGGGGGTAACCAAGCCTTAGCCTAAGCCCAGGGGTGCCTTAGCCTAAGCCTAGGGGTCCCCTAGCCTTAGCCTAAGCCTAGGGGTGCCCTAGCCTAAGCCTAGGGGTGCCCTAGCCTAAGCCTAGACGTGCCCTAGCCTAAGCCTAGACGTGCCCTACCCTAAGCCTAGGGGTGCCCTACCCTAAGCCTAGGGGTGCCCTAGCCTAAGCCTAGGCTTGCCCTAGCCTTAGGCTAGCTGAGCCCTAGCCTAAGCCTAAGCTTAGGGGTGCCCTAGCCTAAGCCTAGGGGTGCCCTAGCCTAAGCCTAGGGGTGCCCTAGCCTAAGCCTAGGCGTGCCCTAGCCTAAGCTTAGGGGTGCCTAGCCTAAGCCTAGGGGTGCCGTAGCCTAAGCTTAGGGGTGCCCTAGCCTAAGGCTAAGGGTGCCCAAGCCTAAGCCTAGTGGTGCCCTAGCCTTAGGCTAGGGGAGCCCTAGCCTTAGCCTAAGCCTAGGGGTGCCCTAGCCTAAGACTAGGGGTGCCCTAGCCTAAGCTTAGGGGTGCCCTAGCCTAAGCCTAGGGGTCCCTTAGCCTAAGCCTAGGGGTGCCCTAGGGTTAGGCTAGGGGAGCCGTAGCCTTAGGCAAATCCTAGGGGTGCCCTAGCCTAAGCCTAGGAGTGCCCTAGCCAAAGTCTAGGGGTGCCCTAGCCTTAGGATAGGGGAGCCCTAGCATTAACCTAAGCCTACGGGTGCCCTAGCTTAAGCCTAGGTGTGCCCTAACCTAAGCCTAGGGGTGCCCTAGCCTTAGGCTAGGGGAGACCTAGCCTTTGCCTAAACCTATGGGTGCCCTAGCCTCAGCCTAGGGGTGCCCTAGCCTAAGCCTAGGAGTGCGCTAGCCTAAGCCTAGGGGTGCCCTAGCCTAAACCTAGGGATGCCCTAGCCTAAGCCTTGTGTTGCCTTAGCCTAAGCCTAGGGGTAACCAAGCCTTAGCCTAAGCCCAGGGGTGCCTTATCCTAAGCCTAGGGGTCCCCTAGCCTTAGCCTAAGCCTAGGGGTGCCCTAGCCTAAGCCTAGGGGTGCCCTAGCCTAAGCCTAGGGGTGCCCTAGCCTAAACCTAGGGGTGCCCAAGCCTAAACCTAGGGGTGCCCTAGCCTAAACTTAGGGGTGCCCAGGCCTTAGGATAGAGGAGCCCTAGCCTTAGCCTAAGCCTATGGGTACCCTAGCCTAAGCCTAGGGGTGCCCTAGCCTAACCCTAGGGGTACCCTAGCCTTAGGCTAGGGGAGCACTAGCCTTAGCCTAAGCTTAGGGGTGCCCTAGCCTAAGCCTAGGCGTGCCCTAGCCTAAGCCAGGGGGTGCCCAACCCTAAGCCTTGGGGTGCCCTAGCCTAAGCCTAGGCTTGCACTAGCCTTAGGCTAGCTGAGCCCTAGCCTACGCCTAAGCCTAGGGGTGCCCTAGCCTAAGCCTAGACGTGCCCTAGCCTAAGCCTAGACGTGCCCTACCCTAAGCCTAGGGGTGTCCTACCCTAAGCCTAGGGGTGCCTAAGCCTAAGCCTAGGCTTGCCCTAGCCTTAGGCTAGCTTAGCCCTAGCCAAAGCCTAGCGGTGCACTAGCCTAAGCCTAGGGATGCCCTAGCCTAAGCCAAGGGGTGCCCTAGCCTATGCATAGGGGTGCCCTAGCCTTAGGCTAGGGGAGCCCTAGCCTTAGCCTAAGCCTAGGGGTGCCATAGCCTAAGACAAGGGGTGCCCTAGCCTAAGCTTAGGGGTGCCCTAGCCGAAGCCTTGGGGTGCCCTAGCCTAAGACTAGGGGTGCCCTAGCCGAAGTTTAGGGGTGCCCTAGCGTAAGCCTAGGGGTGCCCTAGCCTAAGCCTAGGGGTGCCCTAGCCTAAGCCTAGGGGTGCCCTAGCCTTAGGCTAGGGGAGCCCTAGCCTTATCCTAAGTCTAGGGGTGCCCTAGCCTAAGCTTAGGGGTGCCCTACACTAAGCCTAGGGGTGCCCTAGCCTAAGCCTAGGGGTGCTCTAGCCTAGGCTAACTGAGCCCTTGCCTTAGCCTAAGCCTAGGAGTGCCCTAGCCTAAGCTAGGGGTGCCCTAGCCTAAGCCTAGGGGTGCCCTAGCCTAAGCTTAGGGGTGCCCTACCCTAAGCCTAGGGGTGCCCTAGCCTATGCTTATGGGTGCCCTAGCCTAAGCCTACGGGTGCCCTAGCCTAAGCCTAGTGGTGTCCTAGCCTAAGCCTAAGGGTGCCCTAGCCTAAGCCTAGGTGTGCCCTAGCCTTAGTCTAGGGGAGCCCTAGCCTTAGCCTAAGCCCTTGGCTGCCCTAGCCTAATCCTAGGGGTGCCCTAGCCTAACCCTAGGGGTGCCCTGGCCTTAGGCTAGGGGACACTAGCCTTAGCCTAAGCTTAGGGGTGCCCTAGCCTAAGCCTAGGCGTGCCGTAGCCTAAGCCTAGGGGTGCCCTAGCCTTAGCCTAGGCGTGCCCTAGCCTAAGCCTAGGGGTGCCCTAGCCTAAACCTAGGGGTGCCGTAGCCTAAGCTTAGGGGTGCCCTATCCTAAGCCTAAGGGTGCCCTAGCCTAAGCTTAGGGGTGCCCTAGCCTAAGCCTAAGGGTGCCCTAGCCTAAGCCTACTGATGCCCTAGCCTTAGGCTAGGGGAGCCCTAGCCTTAGCCTAAGCCTAGGGGTGCCCTATCCTAAGCCTAGGAGTGCCTTAGCCAAAGCCTAGGGGTGCCCTAGCCTTAGGATAGGGGAGCCCTAGCCTTAACCTAAGCCTACTGGTGCCCTAGCTTAAGCCTAGGGGTGCCCTAGCCTAAGCCTAGGGGTTCCCTAGCCTTAGGCTAGGGCAGCCCTAGCCTTAGCCTAAGCCTATGGGTGCCCTAGCCTCAGCCTAGGGGTGCCCTAGCCTTAGGCTAGGCGAGCCCTAGCCTTAGCCTAAACCTAGGGGTGTCGTAGCCTAAGCCTAAAGGGTGCCCTAGCCTAACCCTAGTGGTGCCCTATCCTTAGGCTAGGGGAACACTAGCCTAAGCCTAAGCCTAGGGTTGCCCTAGCCTAAGCCTAGGCGTGCCCTAGCCTAAGCCGAGGGGTGCCCTACCCTAAGCCTAGGGGTGCCCTAGCCTAAGCCTAGGGGTGCCCTAGCCTAAGCCTAGGGGTTCCCTAGGCTAAGCCTAGGGGTGCCCTAGCCTTAGGCTAGGGGAGACCTGACCTTAGCCTAAGCCTAAGGGTGCCCTAGCCTAATCCTAGTGGTGCCCTATCCTAAGCCTAGGGGTGCCCTAGCCTACGCCTAGGGGTGCCCTAGCCTTATGCTAGGGGAGCCCTAGCTTTAGCCTAAGCCTAGGGGTGTCCTAGCCTAAGCCGAGGGGTGCACTACCCTAACCCTAGGGGTGCCCTACCTTAAGCCTAGGGGTGCCCTACCCTAAGCCTAGACTTGCCCTAGCCTTAGGCTAGCAGAGCCCTAGCCAAAGCCTAAGTCTAGGGGTGCCCTAGCCTTAGGCTAGGGGAGCCCTAGCCTTAGCCTAAGCCTAGGGGTGCCCTAGCCTAAGCCTAGTGGTGCCTTAACCTAAGCCTAGGGTTGACCTAGCCTTAGCCTAAGCCTAGGGGTGCCCTAGCCTAAGCCTAGGGATGCCCTAGCCTAAGCCTTGTGTTGCCTTAGCCTAAGCCTGGGGGTAACCAAGCCTTAGCCTAAGCCCAGGGGTGCCTTAGCCTAAGCCTAGGGGTCCCCTAGCCTTAGCCTAAGCCTAGGGGTGCCCTAGCCTAAGCCTAGACGTGCCCTAGCCTAAGCCTAGACGTGCCCTAGCCTAAGCCTAGACGTGCCCTACCCTAAGCCTAGGGGTGCCCTACCCTAAGCCTAGGGGTGCCCTAGCCTAAGCCTAGGCTTGCCCTAGCCTTAGGCTAGCTGAGCCCTAGCCTAAGCCTAAGCTTAGGGGTGCCCTAGCCTAAGCCTAGGGGTGCCCTAGCCTAAGCCTAGGGGTGCCCTAGCCTAAGCCTAGGCGTGCCCTAGCCTAAGCTTAGGGGTGCCTAGCCTAAGCCTAGGGGTGCCGTAGCCTAAGCTTAGGGGTGCCCTAGCCTAAGGCTAAGGGTGCCCAAGCCTAAGCCTAGTGGTGCCCTAGCCTTAGGCTAGGGGAGCCCTAGCCTTAGCCTAAGCCTAGGGGTGCCCTAGCCTAAGACTAGGGGTGCCCTAGCCTAAGCTTAGAGGTGCCCTAGCCTAAGCCTAGGGGTCCCTTAGCCTAAGCCTAGGGGTGCCCTAGGGTTAGGCTAGGGGAGCCGTAGCCTTAGGCAAATCCTAGGGGTGCCCTAGCCTAAGCCTAGGAGTGCCCTAGCCAAAGTCTAGGGGTGCCCTAGCCTTAGGATAGGGGAGCCCTAGCATTAACCTAAGCCTACGGGTGCCCTAGCTTAAGCCTAGGTGTGCCCTAACCTAAGCCTAGGGGTGCCCTAGCCTTAGGCTAGGGGAGACCTAGCCTTTGCCTAAACCTATGGGTGCCCTAGCCTCAGCCTAGGGGTGCCCTAGCCTAAGCCTAGGAGTGCCCTAGCCTAAGCCTAGGGGTGCCCTAGCCTAAACCTAGGGATGCCCTAGCCTAAGCCTTGTGTTGCCTTAGCCTAAGCCTAGGGGTAACCAAGCCTTAGCCTAAGCCCAGGGGTGCCTTATCCTAAGCCTAGGGGTCCCCTAGCCTTAGCCTAAGCCTAGGGGTGCCCTAGCCAAAGCCTAGGGGTGCCCTAGCCTAAGCCTAGGGGTGCCCTAGCCTAAACCTAGGGGTGCCCAAGCCTAAACCTAGGGGTGCCCTAGCCTAAACTTAGGGGTGCCCAGGCCTTAGGATAGAGGAGCCCTAGCCTTAGCCTAAGCCTATGGGTACCCTAGCCTAAGCCTAGGGGTGCCCTAGCCTAACCCTAGGGGTACCCTAGCCTTAGGCTAGGGGAGCACTAGCCTTAGCCTAAGCTTAGGGGTGCCCTAGCCTAAGCCTAGGCGTGCCCTAGCCTAAGCCAGGGGGTGCCCAACCCTAAGCCTTGGGGTGCCCTAGCCTAAGCCTAGGCTTGCACTAGCCTTAGGCTAGCTGAGCCCTAGCCTACGCCTAAGCCTAGGGGTGCCCTAGCCTAAGCCTAGACGTGCCCTAGCCTAAGCCTAGACGTGCCCTACCCTAAGCCTAGGGGTGTCCTACCCTAAGCCTAGGGGTGCCTAAGCCTAAGCCTAGGCTTGCCCTAGCCTTAGGCTAGCTTAGCCCTAGCCAAAGCCTAGCGGTGCACTAGCCTAAGCCTAGGGATGCCCTAGCCTAAGCCAAGGGGTGCCCTAGCCTATGCATAGGGGTGCCCTAGCCTTAGGCTAGGGGAGCCCTAGCCTTAGCCTAAGCCTAGGGGTGCCATAGCCTAAGACAAGGGGTGCCCTAGCCTAAGCTTAGGGGTGCCCTAGCCTAAGCCTTGGGGTGCCCTAGCCTAAGACTAGGGGTGCCCTAGCCGAAGTTTAGGGGTGCCCTAGCGTATGCCTAGGGGTGCCCTAGCCTAAGCCTAGGGGTGCCCTAGCCTACGCCTAGGGGTGCCCTAGCCTTAGGCTAGGGGAGCCCTAGCCTTATCCTAAGTCTAGGGGTGCCCTAGCCTAAGCTTAGGGGTGCCCTACACTAAGCCTAGGGGTGACCTAGCCTAAGCCTAGGGGTGCTCTAGCCTAGGCTAACTGAGCCCTTGCCTTAGCCTAAGCCTAGGAGTGCCCTAGCCTAAGCTAGGGGTGCCCTAGCCTAAGCCTAGGGGTGCCCTAGCCTAAGCTTAGGGGTGCCCTACCCTAAGCCTAGGGGTGCCCTAGCCTATGCTTATGGGTGCCCTAGCCTAAGCCTACGGGTGCCCTAGCCTAAGCCTAGTGGTGTCCTAGCCTAAGCCTAAGGGTGCCCTAGCCTAAGCCTAGGTGTGCCCTAGCCTTAGTCTAGGGGAGCCCTAGCCTTAGCCTAAGCCCTTGGCTGCCCTAGCCTAATCCTAGGGATGCCCTAGCCTAACCCTAGGGGTGCCCTGGCCTTAGGCTAGGGGACATTAGCCTTAGCCTAAGCTTAGGGGTGCCCTAGCCTAAGCCTAGGCGTGCCGTAGCCTAAGCCTAGGGGTGCCCTAGCCTTAGCCTAGGCGTGCCCTAGCCTAAGCCTAGGGGTGCCCTAGCCTAAACCTAGGGGTGCCGTAGCCTAAGCTTAGGGGTGCCCTATCCTAAGCCTAAGGGTGCCCTAGCCTAAGCTTAGGGGTGCCCTAGCCTAAGCCTAAGGGTGCCCTAGCCTAAGCCTACTGATGCCCTAGCCTTAGGCTAGGGGAGCCCTAGCCTTAGCCTAAGCCTAGGGGTGCCCTATCCTAAGCCTAGGAGTGCCTTAGCCAAAGCCTAGGGGTGCCCTAGCCTTAGGATAGGGGAGCCCTAGCCTTAACCTAAGCCTACTGGTGCCCTAGCTTAAGCCTAGGGGTGCCCTAGCCTAAGCCTAGGGGTTCCCTAGCCTTAGGCTAGGGCAGCCCTAGCCTTAGCCTAAGCCTATGGGTGCCCTAGCCTCAGCCTAGGGGTGCCCTAGCCTTAGGCTAGGCGAGCCCTAGCCTTAGCCTAAACCTAGGGGTGTCGTAGCCTAAGCCTAAAGGGTGCCCTAGCCTAACACTAGTGGTGCCCTATCCTTAGGCTAGGGGAACACTAGCCTAAGCCTAAGCCTAGGGTTGCCCTAGCCTAAGCCTAGGCGTGCCCTAGCCTAAGCCGAGGGGTGCCCTACCCTAAGCCTAGGGGTGCCCTAGCCTAAGCCTAGGGGTGCCCTAGCCTTATGCTAGGGGAGCCCTAACTTTAGCCTAAGCCTAGGGGTGTCCTAGCCTAAGCCGAGGGGTGCCCTACCCTAACCCTAGGGGTGCCCTACCCTAAGCCTAGGGGTGCCCTACCCTAAGCCTAGACTTGCCCTAGCCTTAGGCTAGCAGAGCCCTAGCCTAAGCCTAAGTCTAGGGGTGCCCTAGCCTAAGCCTAGGGATGCCCTAGCCTAAGCCTAGAGGTGCCCTAGAATAAGCCAAGGGGTGCCATAGCCTTAGGCTAGAGGAGCCCTAGCCTTAGCCTAAGCCTAGGGGTGCCCTAGCCTAAGAATAGGGGTGCCCTAGCCTAAGCTTAGGGGTGCCCTAGCCTAAGCCTAGGTGTGCCCTCTCCAAAGCCTATGGCTGCCCTAGGGTTAGGCTAGGGGAGCCCTAGCCTTAGCCTAACTCTAGGGGAGCCCTAGCCTAAGCCAAGGGGTGCCCTAGCCTAAGCCTAGGGGTGCCCTAGGCTAAGCCTAGGGGTGCCCTAGCCTAACCTTAGGGGTGCCCTAGCCTAAGCCTAGGGGTCCCCTAGGATAAACCTAGGGGTGCTCTAGGGTTAGGCTAGGGGAGCCCTAGCCTTAGGCAAATCCTAGGGGTGCCCTAGCCTAAGACTAGGAGTGCCCTAGCCAAAGTCTAGGGGTGCCCTAGCCTTAGGATAGGGGAGCCCTAGCCTTAACCTAAGCCTACGGGTGCCCTAGCTTAAGCCTAGGTGTGCCCTAACCTAAGCCTAGGGGTGCCCTAGCCTTAGGCTAGGGGAGCACTAGCCTTTGACTAAACCTATGGGTGCCCTAGCCTCAGCCTAGGGGTGCCCTAGCCTAAGCCTAGGAGTGCCCTAGCCTAAGCCTAGGGGTGCCCTAGCCTAAGCCTAGTGGTGCCTTAACCTAAGCCTAGGGTTGACCTAGCCTTAGACTAAGCCTAGGGGTGCCCTAGCCTAAGCCTAGGGATGCCCTAGCCTAAGCCTTGTGTTGCCTTAGCCTAAGCCTAGGGGTAACCAAGCCTTAGCCGAAGCCCAGGGGTGCCTTATCCTAAGCCTAGGGGTCCCCTAGCCTTAGTCTAAGCCTAGGGGTGCCCTAGCCTAAGCCTAGGGGTGCCCTAGCCTAAGCCTAGGAGTGCCCTAGCCTAAACCTAGGGGTGCCCTAGCCTAAAACTAGGGGTGCCCAGGCCTTAGGATAGAGGAGCGCTAGCCTTAGCCTAAGCCTATGGGTCCCCTAGCCTAAGCCTAGGGGTGCCCTAGCCTAAGCTTAGGGGTGCCCTAGCCTAACCCTAGGGGTACCCTAGCCATAGGCTAGGGGAGCACTAGCCTTAGCCTAAGCTTAGGGGTGCCGTAGCCTAAGCCTAGGCGTGCCCTAGCCTAAGCCAAGGGGTGCCCAACCCTAAGCCTTGGGGTGCCCTAGCCTAAGCCTAGGCTTGCCCTAGCCTTAGGCTAGCTGAGCCCTAGCCTACGCCTAAGCCTAGGGGTGCCCTAGCCTAAGCCTAGACGTGCCCTAGCCTAAGCCTAGACGTGCCCTACCCTAAGCCTAGGGGTTCCCTACCCTAAGCCTAGGGGTGCCTAAGCCTAAGCCTAGGCTTGCCCTAGCCTTAGGCTAGCTGAGCCCTAGCCTAAGCCTAGCGGTGCACTAGCCTAAGCCTAGGGATGCCCTAGCCTAAGCCAAGGGGTGCCCTAGCCTATGCATAGGGGTGCCCTAGCCTTAGGCTAGGGGAGCCCTAGCCTTAGCTTAAGCCTAGGGGTGCCATAGCCTAAGACTAGGGGTGCCCTAGCCTAAGCTTAGGGGTGCCCTAGCCTAAGCCTTGGGGTGCCCTAGCCTAAGACTAGGGGTTCCCTAGCCGAACCTTAGGGGTGCCCTAGCGTAAGCCTAGGGGTGCCCTAGCCTAAGCCTAGGGGTGCCCTAGCCTTAGGCTAGTGGAGCCCTAGCCTTATCCTAAGCCTAGGGGTGCCCTAGCCTAAGCTTAGGGGTACCCTACACTAAGCCTAGGGGTGCCCTAGCCTAAGCCTAGGGGTGCTCTAGCCTAGGCTAACTGAGCCCTTGCCTTAGCCTAAGCCTAGGAGTGCCCTAGCCTAAGCTAGGGGGGCCCTAGCCTAAGCCTAGGGGTGCCCTAGCCTAAGCTTAGGTGTGCCCTAGCCTAAGCTTAGGGGTTCCCTAGCCTTAGCCTAGCTGAGCCCTAGCCTTAGCCTAAGCCTAGGGGTGCCCTAGCCTAAGCCTAGGGGTGCCCTAGCCTAAGCTTAGGGGTGCCCTACCCTAAGCCTAGGGGTGCCCTAGCCTATGCTTATGGGTGCCCTAGCCTAAGCCTACGGGTGCCCTAGCCTAAGCCTAGGGGTTCCCTAGCCTAAGCCTAGGGGTGCCCTAGCCTTAGGCTAGGGGGCCCTAGCCTTAGCCTAAGCCTAGGGGTGCCCTAGCCTAAGCCTAGTGGTGTCCTAGCCTAAGCCTAAGGGTGCCCTAGCCTAAGCCTAGCTGTGCCCTAGCCTAAGCCTAGGTGTGCCCTAGCCTTAGACTAGGGGAGCCCTAGCCTTAGCCTAAGCCCTTGGCTGCCCTAGCCTAATCCTAGGAGTGCCCTAGCCTAACCCTACGGGTGCCCTAGCCTTAGGCTAGGGGAGCACTAGCCTTAGCCTAAGCTTAGGGTTGCCCTAGCCTAAGCCTAGGCGTGCCCTTGCCTAAGCCGAGGGGTGCCCTACCCTAAGCCTAGGGTTGCCCTAGCCTAAGCCTAGGGGTGCCCTAGCCTAAGCCTAGGGGTTCCCTAGGCTAAGCCTAGGGGTGCCCTAGCCTTAGGCTTGGGGAGACCTGACCTTAGCCTAAGCCTAAGGGTGCCCTAGCCTAATCCTAGTGGTGCCCTATCCTAAGCCTAGGGGTGCCCTAGTCTAAGCCTAGGGGGGCCCTAGCCTTAGGCTAAGGGAGCCCTAGCTTTAGCCTAATTCTAGGGGTGTCCTAGCCTAAACCGAGGGGTGCCCTACCCTAACCCTAGGGGTGCCCTACCCTAAGCCTAGGGGTGCCCTACCCTAAGCCTAGCCTTGCCCTAGCCTTAGGCTAGCAGAGCCCTAGCCTAAGCCTAAGCCTAGGGGTGCCCTAGCCTAAGCCTAGGGATGCCCTAGCCTAAGCCTAGAGGTGCCCTAGAATAAGCCTAGTGGTGCCATAGCCTTAGGCTAGAGGAGCCCTAGCCTTAGCCTAACCCTAGGGCAGCCATAGGCTTTGGAGAGGGCACACCTAGGCTTAGGCTAGGGCACCCCTAGGCTTAGGCTAAGGCTAGGCCTCCTCTAGCCTAAGGCTATGGCACCCCTAGGCTTAGGCTAGGGCACCCCTAGCCTTAGGCTAGGGCATCCCTAAGCTTAGGCTAGGGCACCCCTAGGCTTAGGCTTAGGCTAGGGCTCAGCTAACCTAAGGCTAGGGTAAGCCTAGGCTTAAGCTAGGGCACCCTTCGGCTTAGTCTAGGGCACGCCTAGGCTTAGGCTAGGGCACCCCTAGGCTTAGGCTAAGGCTAGTGTTCCCCTAGGGATGCCCTAGCCTAAGTCTAGGTGTGCCCTAGACTAAGCCTAGGGGTGCCATAGCCTTAGGCTAGAGGAGTCCTAGCCTTAGCCTAATCCTAGGGGTGCCCTAGCCTAACCCTAGGGGTGCCGTAGCCTTAGGCTAGGGGAGCACTAGCCTTAGCCTAAGCCTAGGGGTGCCCTAGCCTAAGCCTAGGTGTGCCGTAGCCTAAGCCTAGGGGTGCCCTAGCCTTAGCCTAGGCGTGCCCTAGCTTAAGCCTAGGGGTGCCCTAGCCTAAACCTAGGATGCCGCAGCCTAAGCTTAGGGGTGCCCTATCCTACGACTAAGGGTGCCCTAGCCTAAGCTTAGGGGTGCCCTAGCCCAAGCCTAAGGGTGCCCTAGCCTAAGCCTAGTGCTGCCCTAGCCTTAGGCTTGGGGAACCCTAGCCTTAGCCTAAGCCTAGGGGTGCCCTAGCCTAAGACTAGGGGTGCCCTAGGGTTAAGCTAGGGGAGCCCTAGCCTTAGCCTATTCCTAGGGGTGCCCTAGCCTAAGCCTAGGAGTGCCTTAGCCAAAGCCTAGGGGTTCCCTAGCCTTAGGCTAGGGGAGCCCTAGCCTTAGCCTAAGCCTATGAGTGCCCTAGCCTCAGCCTAGGAGTGCCATAGCCTAAGCCTAGGGGTGCCCTAGCCTAAACCTAGTGGTGCCTTAACCTAAGCCTAGGGTTGACCTAGCCTTAGCCTAGGGGTGCCCCAGCCTAAGCCTAGGTGTGCCCAGGCCTTAGGATAGAAGAGCCCTAGCCTTAGCCGAAGCCTATGGCTGCCCTAGCCTAAGCCTAGGGGTGCCCTAGCCTAAGCCTAGGGGTGCCCTAGCCTAACCCTAGGGGTGCCCTGGCCTTAGGCTAGGGGAGCACTAGCCTTAGCCTAAGCCTAGGGGTGCCCTAGCCTAAGCCTAGGCGTGCCCTAGCCTAAGCCTATGGGTGACCTACCCTAAGCCTAGGGGTGCCCTACCCTAAGCCTAGGGGTGCCCTAGCCTAAGCCTAGGCTTGCCCTAGACTTAGGCTAGCTGAGCGCTAGCCTAAGTGTAAGCCTAGGGGTGCCCTAGCCTAAGCCTAGGGGTGCCCTAGCCTAAGCCTACGAGTGCCCTAGCCTTAGGCTAGGGGAGCCCTAGCCTTAGCCTAAGCCTACTGGTGTCCTAGCCTAAGCCTAGGGGTGTCCTAGCCTAAGCCTAGGGGTGCCCTAGCCTAAGCTTAGGGGTGCCCTAGCCTAAGCCTAAAGGGTGCCCTAGCCTAACCCTAGTGGTGCCCTATCCTTAGTCTAGGGGAACACTAGCCTAATCCTAAGCCTAGGGTTGCCCTAGCCTAAGCCTAGGCGTGCCCTAGCCTAAGCCGTTGGGTGCCCTACCCTAAGCCTAGGGGTGCCCTACCCTAAGCCTAGGGGTGCCCTAGCCTAAGCCTAGGCTTACCCTAGCCTTAGGCTAGCTGAGCCCTAGCCTAAGCCTAAGACTAGAGGTGCCATAGCCTAAGGTTAGGGATGCCCTAGCCTAAGCCTAGGGGTGCCATAGCCTTAGGCTAGAGGACGCTTAGCCTTAGCCTAAGCCTAGGGGTGCCCTAGCCTAAGACTAGGGGTGCCCTAGCCTAAGCTTAGGGGTGCCCTATCCTAAGCCTTGGTGTGCCCTATCCTAAGCCTAGGGGTGCCCTAGGGTTAGGCTAGGGGAGCCCTAGCCTTAGCGTAACACTAAGGGTGCCCTAGCCTAAGCCTAGGGGTGCCCTAAGCTAAGACTAGCGGTGCCCTAGGCTAAGCCTAGGGGTGCCCTAGCCTTAGGCTAGGGGAGCCCTGGCCTTAGCCTAAGCCTAGGGGTGCCCTAGATTAATCCTAGTGGTGCCCTATCCTAAGACTAGGGGTGTCCTAGCCTTAGGCTAGGGGAGCCCTAGCTTTAGCCTAAGCCTAGGTGTGTCCTAGCCTAAGCCGAGGGGTGCCCTACCCTAACCCTAGGGGTGCCCTACCCTAAGCCTAGGGGTGCCCTAGCCTAAGCCTAGCCTTGCCCTAGCCTTAGGCTAGCTGAGCGCTAGCCTAAGCCTAAGCCTAGGGGTGCCCTAGCCAAAGCAGGGATGCCCTAGCCTAAGCCTAGGGGTGCCCTAGACTAAGCCTAGGGGTGCCATAGCCTAAGCTTAGGGGTGCCCTAGCCTAAGCCTTGGGGTGCCCTGTCCAAAACTTGGGCTGCCCTAGGGTTAGGCTAGGGGAGCCCTAGCCTTAGCCTAACCCTAGGGGTGCCCTAGCCTAAGCCTACGGGTGCCCTAGCCTAAGCCTAGGGGTACCCTAGGCTAAGCCTAGGGGTGCCCTAGCCTAAGCCTTGGTGTGCCCTAGCCTTAGGCTAGGGGAGCCCTAGCCTTAGCCTAAGCCTAGGGGTACCCTAGCCTAATACTAGTGGTGCCCTATCCTAAGCCTAGTGGTGCCCTAGCCTAAGCCTAGGGGTCCCCTAGCCTTAGGCTAGGGGAGCCTTAACCTTAGCCTAAGCCTAGGGGTGCCCTTGCCTAAGCCTAGGGGTGCCCTAGCCTAAGCCTAGGGGTGCCCTAGCCTATGCCTAGGGATGCCCTAGCCTAAGGCTAGGGGTGCCCTAGCCTTAGTCTAGTGGAGCCCTAGCCTTAGGCTAAGCCTAGGGGTGCCCTAGCCTAAGCTTAGGGATGCCCTAGCCTAAGGCTAGGGGTGCCCTAGCCTAAGCCTAGGGGTCCCATAGCCTTAGGCTAGAGGAGGCCTAGCCTTAGCCTAAGCCTTGGGGTGCCCTAGCCTAAGACTAGGGGTGCCCTAGCCTAAGCTTAGGGGTGCCCTATCCTAAGCCTTGGGGTGCCCTATCCTAAGCTTAGGGGTACCCTAGCCTAAGCCTAGGGGTGCCCTAACCTTAGACTAGGTGAGCCCTAACCTTAGCCTAAGCCTAGGGGTGCCCTAGCCCAAGCCTAGGGGTGCCCTAGCCTAAGCCCAAGGGTGCCCTAGCCTTAGTCTAGTGGAGACCTAGCCTTAGCCTAAGCCTAGGGGTGCCCTAGCCGAAGCCTAGATGTGCCCTAGCCTAAGCCTACGGGTGCCCTACCCTAAGCCTAGGGGTGCCCTAGCTTAAGCCTAGGCTTACCCTAGCCTTAGTCTAGTGGAGACCTAGCCTTTGCCTAAGCCTAGGGGTGCCCTAGCCTAAGCCTAGGGGTGCCCTAGCCTAAGGCTAAGAGTGCCCTTGCCTAAGACTACGGGTGCTCTAGCCTAAGCTTAGGGGTGCCCTAGCCTAACACTAGGGGTGCCCTAGACTTAGGCTAGGGGAGCACTAGCCTAAGCATAAGCCTAGGGGTGCCCTAGCCTAAGCCTAGGGCCGCCCTAGTCTAAGACTAGGGTGGCCTATCATAAGCCTAGGGGTGCCCTAGCCTAAGGTTAGGGCTGCCCTAGCCTAAGCCTGCGGGTTCCCTAGCTTAGGCCTAGAGGCGCCCTAGCCTAAGTCTAGGGACGCCCTAGCCTTAGGCTATGGGAGCCCTAGCCTTACCCTAAGGCTATGGGTGCCCTAGCCTCAGCCTAGGGGTGCCCTAGCCTCAGCCTAGGGGTGCCCTAGCCTAAGCCTAGGAGTGCCCTAGCCTAAGCCTAGGGGTGCCCTAGCCTAAGCCTAGTGGTGCCTTAGCCTAAGCCTAGCGGTGACCTAGCCTTAGCCTAATCTTAGGGGTGCCCTAGCCTAAGCATAAGGGTGCCCTTGCCTAAGCCTAGGGGTGCCTTAGCCTAAGCCTAGGGGTCCCCTAGCCTTAGCCTAAGCCTAGGGGTGCCCTAGCCTAAGCCTAGGGGTGCCCTAGCCTAAGCCTAGGGGTGCTTAGCCTAAGCCCAGGGGTGCCATAGCCTAAGCCTAGGGGTGCCCAGGCCTTAGGCTAGAGGAGCCCTAGCCTTAGCCTAAGCCTAGGGGTGCCCTAGCCTAACCCTAGGGGTGCCCTAGCCTTAGGCTATGGGAGCACTAGCCTTAGCCTAAGCCTAGGGGTGCCCTAGCCTAAGCCAAGGGGGGGCCTAGCCTAAGCCTGGGGGTGCCCTAACCTAAGCCTAGGGGTGCCCTACCCTAAACCTAGGGGTGCCCTAGCCTAAGCCTAGGCTTGCCCTAGCCTTAGGCTAGCTGAGCCCTAGCCTAAGCCTAAGCCTAGGGGTGCCCTAGTCTAAGCCCAGGGCTGCCCTAGCCTAAGCCTAGGGGTGCCCTACCCTAAGCCTAGGGGTGCCCTAGCCTAAGCCTAGGGGTGCCCTATCCTAACCCTCTGGGTGCCCAACCTAAGCCTAGGGATGCCCTAGCCTGAACCTAGGGGTGCCCTAGCCTATGCCTAAGGGTGCCCTAGCCTTAGTCTAGGGGAGCCCTAGCCGTAGCCGAAACCTAGGGGCGCCCTACCCTAAGCCTAGGTATGCCCTAGCCTAAGCTTATGGGTGCCCTAGCCTTAGGCTACGGTAGCCCTAGCCTTAGCCTAAGCGTAGGGGTGCCCTAGCCTAAGCCTAGGGCTTCCGTAGCCTAAGCCTTTGGGTTCCCTAGCCTAAGCCTAGGGGTGCGCTAGCCTTACGCTAGGGGATCCCTAGCCTTAGCCTAAGTCTAGTGGTGCCCTAGTCTAAGTGTAGGGGTGCCCTAGCCTGAGCCTATGGGTGCCCTATCCTTAGCCTAAGCCTAGGGGTGCCCTAGCCTAAGCCTAGGGGTGCCATAGCCTAAGCCTAGGGGTGCCCTAGCCTTAGGCTGGGAGCCCTAGCCTTAGCCTAAGCCTAGGGGTGCACTAGCTTAAGCCTAGGGGTGCCCTAGCCTAAGCCTAGGGGTGCCCTAGCCTTAGGCTAGGGGAGCCCTAGCCAAAGCCTAGGGGTGCCCTAGCCTAAGTGTAGGGGTGCCCTAGCCTGAGCCTATGGGTGCCCTATCCTTAGCCTAAGCCTAGGGGTGCCCTAGCCTAAGCCTAGGGGTGCCATAGCCTAAGCCTAGGGGTGCCCTAGCCTTAGGCTGGGAGCCCTAGCCTTAGCCTAAGCCTAGGGGTGCACTAGCTTAAGCCTAGGGGTGCCCTAGCCTAAGCCTAGGGGTGCCCTAGCCTTAGGCTAGGGGAGCCCTAGCCAAAGCCTAGGGGTGCCCTAGCCTAAGTGTAGGGGTGCCCTAGCCTGAGCCTATGGGTGCCCTATCCTTAGCCTAAGCCTAGGGGTGCCCTAGCCTAAGCCTAGGGGTGCCATAGCCTAAGCCTAGGGGTGCCCTAGCCTTAGGCTGGGAGCCCTAGCCTTAGCCTAAGCCTAGGGGTGCACTAGCGTAAGCCTAGTTGTGGCCTAGCCTAAGCCTAGGCGTGCCCTATCCAAATCATTGGGGTGCCCTTGCCTAAGCATAGGGGTGCCCTAACCTTAGGCTCGGGGAGCCCTAGCCTTAGCCTAAGCCTTGGGGTGACCTCGCCTAAGTCTAGGGGTGCCCTAGCCTAAACCTAGGGGTGCCCTAGCCTTAGGCTAGGGGATACCTAGCCTTAGCCTAATCCTAGGGGTGCCCTAGCCTAAGCCTATGGGTGCCCTTGCCTTAGGCAAGGGGAGCCCTAGCCTTAACCTAAGCCTAGGGGTGACCTAGCTTAAGCATAGGCTTGCCCTAGCCTAAGCCTAGGCGTGCCCTAGCCTAAGCATATGGGTGCCCTAGCCTTAGGCTAGGGGAGCCATAGCCTTAGCCTAAGCCTAGGGGTACCCTAGCCTAAGCCTAGGGCTTCCCTAGCCTAAGCCTAGGGCTGCCCTAGCCTAAGCCTAGGGGTGCCCTAGCCTAAGCCTAGGGATGCCCTAGCCTAAGCCTAGAGGTGCCCTCGCCTTATGCTAGGGGATCCCTAGCCTAAGTCTAAGCCTAGGGGTGCCCTAGCTTAAACATAGGGGTGCCCTAGCCTAAGCCTAGGGGTGCCCTAGCCTTAGGCTATTGGTGCCCTAGCCTTAGCCTAAGCCTAAGGGTGCCCTAGCCTAAGTTTAGGGGTGCCCTAGCCTATGCCTAGGGGTGCCCTAGCCTAAGTTTAGGGGTGCCCTAACTTAAGCCTAGGGATGCCCTAGCCTAAACCTAGGGGTTCCCTAGTCTTAGGCTAGGGGAGCCCTAGCCTTAGCCTAAGCCTAGGGGTTCCCTAGCCTAAGCCTAGGGGTGCCCTAGCCTAAGCCTAGGGGTGCCCTAGCCTAAGCCTAGGGCTGCCCTAGCCTAAGCCTAGGGGTGCTCTAGCCTAAGCCTAGGGCTGCCCTAGCCTAAGCCTAGGATTACCCTTGCCTAAGCCTAGGGGTGCCCTAGCATAAGCCTAGGGGTGCCCTAGCCTTAGGTTAGGGGAGCCTTAGTCTTAGCCTAAGACTAGGGCTTCCCTAGCCTAAGCCTAGGTGTGCCCCAGCTTAAGCCTAGGGGTGCCCTAGCCTTAACCTTTGGGTGCGCTAGCCTAAGCCTAGGGGTGCCCTAGCCTTAGCCTAAGCCTACGGTTGCCCTAGCCTAAGCTTAGGGGTGTCCTAGCCTAAACCTAGGGGTGCCCTAGCCTAAGCCTAGGGGTGCCCAAGCCTAAGCCTAGCGCCGCCCTAGCCTAAAACTAGGGGTGCCCTAGCCTAAGCTTAGGGGTGCCCTAGTTTTAGGCTAGGGGAGCCCTAGCCTTAGTCTAAGCCTAGGGGTGCCCTATCCTTATGCTAGGGGAGTCCTCGCCTTAGCCGAAGCCTTAGGGTGCCCTAGCCTAAGCCTAGGGGTGCCCTAGCCTAAGCCTAGGGGTGCCCTAGCCTAAGCCTAGGGGTACCCTAGCCCAAGCCTAGGTTTGCCCTAGCGTTAGGCTAGAGGAGCCCTAGAGTTAGCCTAAGCCTAGGGGTGCCCTAGCCTAAGCCGAGGGGTGCCCTAGCCTAAGCTTAGGGGTGCCCGAGCCTAAGCCTAGGGGTGCCCTACCCTAAGCATAGGGGTTCCCTACCTAAGCCTAGTAGTGCCCTAGCTTAAGCCTAGGGGTGCCCAAGCCAAAGCCTAAGGGTGCCCTAGCCTTAGGCTAGGGAAGCCCTAGCCTTAGCCTAAGCCTATGGGTGCCCCAGCCTAAGCCTAGGTGTGCCCTATCTTAAGCCTAGGGGTGCCCTAGCCTAAACCTAGGGGTGCCCTAGCCTAAGCCTAGAGGTGCCCTCGCCTTAGGCTAGGGGAGCCCTAACAATATCAGAAGCCTAGGGGTGCCTTAGCCAAGCCTAGGGGTGCCATAGCCTAAGCCTAGGGGTGCCCTAGCCTTAGGCTAGGGGAACCCTAGCCTTAGTCTATGCCTAGGGTTGCCCTAGCCTAAGCCTAGGGTGCCCGAGCCTAAGCCTAGGGGTTCCCTATCCTAAGCCTAGGCGTGCCCTAGCCAAAGCCTAGGGGTGCCCTAGCCTTAGGCTAGGGGAGCCCTAGCCTTAGCCTATGCCTACGGGTGACCTAGCTTAAGCCTAGGGCTGCCCTAGCCTAAGGCTTGTGTTGCCCAAACCTTAGGCTAGGGGAGCCCTTGCCTTAGCTTAAGCCTAGGGGTTCCCTAACCTGAGCCTAGCGGTGCCCTAGCCTAAGCCTAGGGGTGCCCTAGCCTAAGCCTAGGGGTGCCCTAGCCTAAGCCAAGGGCTGCCCTAGCCTAAGCCTAGGTGTGCCCTAGTTTAAGCCTATGGGTGCCTTAGCCTAAACCTAGGCGTGCCCTAGCCTAAGCCTAGGGGTGCCCTAGCCTAAACCTAGGGGTGCCCTAGCCTATGCCTAGGGGTGCCCTAGCCTTAGGTTAGGGAAGCCGTAGCCTTAGCCTAATCCTAGGGGTGCCCTAGCCTAAGCCTAGGGGTGACATAGCTTAAGCCTAGGGGTGCCCTAGCCTAAACCTAGGGTTGCCCTCGCCTAAGCCTAGGGGTGCCCTAGCCTAAGCCTAGGGGTGCCCTAGCCTTAGGCTAGGGGAACCCTAGCCTTAGCATAAGCCTCGGTGTGCCCTAGCCTAAGCTTTGGGGTGCCCTAGCCTAAGCTTAGGGGTGCCCTAGCCTAAGCCTAGGGGTGCACTAGGGTTAGGCTAGGGGAGCCCTAGCCTTAGCCTAAGCTTAGGGGTGCCCTAGCCTAAGCCTGGGGGTGCCCTAGCATAAGCCTAGGGGTGCCCTGACCTAAGCCTAGGGGTGCCCTAGCCTTAGGCTATGGGAGGCCTAGCCTTAGCCTAAGCCTAGGGGTGCCCTAGCCTAAGCCTAGGGGTGCCCTAGCCTAAGCCTAGGGGTGTCCTAGCCTAAGCCTAGGGGTGCCCTAGCCTTAGGCTAGGCGAGCCCTAACCTTAGCCTAAGCCTAGGGGTTCCCTGGCCTAAGCCTAGAGGTGCCCTAGCCTTAGCCTAAGCCTAGGAGTGCCCGAGCCTAAGCCTAGGGGTGCCCTAGCCTTAGGCTAGGGGAGCCCTAGCCTTAGCCTAAGCCTTGGGCTGCCCTAATAAGCCTAGGTGTGCCATAGCCTAAGCCTAGGGGTGCCCTATCCCAAGCCTAGGTTTGCCTTAGCGTTAGGCTAGAGGAGCCCTAGCCTTAGCCTAAGCCTAGGGGTGCCTTAGCCTAAAACGAGGGGTGCCCTAGACTAAGCCTAGGGTTTCCCTACCTAAGCCTAGTAGTGCCCTAGCCTAAGCCTAGAGGTGCCCTAGCCACAGCCTAAGGGTGCCCTAGCCTTAGGCTAGGGAAGCCCTAGCCTTAGCCTAAGCCTAGTGGTGCCCTAACCTAAGCCTAGGGTTGCCCTAGCCTAAGCCTAGGGGTGCCCTAGCCTAAGCCTAGGGCTGCCCTAGCCTAAGCCTTGGTGTGCCCTAGCCTTAGGCTAGGGGAGCCCAAGCCTTAGCCTAAGCCTAGGGCTGCCCTAGCGTAAGTCTAGGTGTGCCCTAACTTTAGGCTAGGGGTGCCCTATCCTAAACCTAGGGCTGCCCTAGCCTAAGCCTATCGGTGCCCTAGCCTAAGCCTAGGGGTGCCCTAGCCTTAGGCTAGGGGAGCCCTAGCCTTAGCCTAAGCCTATGGGTGCCCTAGCCTAAGCCTAGGAGTGCCCTATCCTTAGCCTAGGGAATCCCGAGCCTAAGCCAAAGCCTAGGGGTACCCTAGCTTAAGCCTAGTGGTGCCCTAGCCTAAGCCTAGGGGTGCCCTAGCCTAAGCCTAGGAGTGCCTATCCTTAGCCTATGCCGAGGGGTGCCCTAAGGTAAGGCTAGGGTGCCCTAGCCTAAGCCTAGGGGTTCCCTATTCTAAGCCAAGGTGTGCCCTAGCCAAAGCCTAGGGGTGCCCTAGCCTTAGGCTAGGGGAGCCCTGGCCATAGACTAAGCCTAGGGGTGCCCTAGCTTAATCCTAGGGGTACCCTAGCCTAAGCCTAGGGGTGCCATAGCCTAAGCCTAGGAGTGCCTATCCTTAGCCTAGGGGATCCCTAGCCTAAGCCTAAGCCTAGGGGTGCCCTAGCCTAAGCCTAGGGGTTCCCTAGCCTAAGCCTAGGGGTGCCCTAGCCTAAGCCTAGGGCTGCCCTAGCCTAAGCCTTGGTGTGCCCTAGCAAAAGCCTATGGGTGCCCTAGCCTAAACCTACGGGTGTCCTAGCCTATGCCTAGGGGTGCCCTAACTTTAGGTTAGGAGGCTGTAGCCTCAGCCTAATCCTAGGGGTGCCCTAGCCTAAGCCTAGGGGTGCCCTATCCTAAGCCTAGGGGTGCCCTAGCCTTAGGCTAGGGGAGCCCTAGCCTTAGCCTAAGCCTAGGGCCGCCCTAGCCTAAAACTAGGGGTACCCTAGCCTAAGCTTAGGGGTGCCCTAATTTTAGGCTCGCGGAGCCGTAGCCTTAGTCTAAGCCTAGGGGTGCCCTATCCTTATGCTAGGGGAGTCCTTACCTTAGCCGAAGCCTTAGGGAGCCCTAGCCTAAGCCTAAGGGTGCCCTAGCCAAAGCCTATGGGTGCCCTAGCCCAAGGCTAGGTTTGCCTTAGCGTTAGGCTAGCGAGCCCTAGCCTTAGCCTAAGCCTATGTGTGCCCTAGTCTAAGCCTAGGAGTGCCTATCCTTAGCTTAGGGGATCCCTAGCCTAAGCCTAAGCCTAGGGGTGCCTTAGCTTAAGCCTAGCGGTGCCCTAGCCTAAGCCTAGGGGTGCACTAGCCTAAGCCTAGGGGTGCCCTAGCCTTAGGTTAGGGGAACCCTAGCCTTAGCCTATGGCTAGGGGTGCCCTAGCCTAAGCCTAGGGTGCCCTAGCCTAAGCCTAGGGGTTCACTATCCTAAGCCAAGGCGTGCCCTAGCCAAAGCCTAGGGGTGCCCAAGCCTTAGGCTAGGGGAGCCCTAGCCTTAGCCTAAGCCTAAGGGTGCCCTAGCTTAAGCCTAGGGGTGCCCTAGACTAAGCATAGGGGTGCCCTAGCCTTAGGCTAGGGGAGCCCTAGCCTTAGCCTAAGCCTAGGGGTGCCCTAGCCGAAGCCTAGGGGTGTCCTAGCCTAAGCCTCGGGCTGCCCTAGCCTAAGCCTAGGGGTGCCCTAGCCTTAGGCTAGGTGAGCCCTAGCCTTAGCCTAAGCCTAGGGGTGCCCTAGCCTTAGGCTAGGGAGCCCTAACCTTAGCCTATGCCTAGGGGTGCCCTAGCCTAAGCCTAGGGTGCCCTAGCCTAAGCATTGGGGTTCCCTATATTAAGCCTAGGGGTGCCCTAGTCAAAGTCTAGGGGTGCCCTAGCCTTTGGCTAGGGGAGCCCTAGCATTAACCTAAGGCTACGGGTGCCCTAGCTTAAGCCTAGGGGTGCCCTAGCCTTAGGCTTGTGTTGCCCTAGCCTTAGGCTAGGGGAGCCCTAGCCTTAGCTTAAGCCTAGTGGTTCCCTAGCCTAAGCCTATGGGTGCCCTAGCCTAAGCCTAGGGGTGCCCTAGCCTAAGCCTAGGGGTGCCCTAGCCTAAGCCTAGGGGTGCCCTAGCCCTAGGCTAGGGGAACCGTAGCCTTAGCCTAAGCCTAGGGGTGCCCTTCCTAAGCCTAGTGGTGTCGTAGCCTAAGCCTAGGGGTGCCCTAGCCTAAGCATAGGGGTTCCCTTCCTAAGCCTAGGGGTGCCCTAGCCTAATCCTAGGGGTGCCCTAGCCTAAGCCTAAGGGTGCCCTAGCCTTAGGCTAGGGAAGCCCTAGCCTTAGCCTAAGCCTAGGGGTGCCCTAGCCTAAGCCGAGGGGTGCCCTAGCCTAAGCCTAGGGGTGCCCTAGACTGAGCCTAGGGGTGCCCTAGCCTAAGTCTAGGGGTGCTCTACCCTAAGCATAGGGTTTCCCTACCTAAGCCTAGTAGTGCCCTAGCCTAAGTCTAGAGGTGCCCTAGCCAAAGCCTAAGGGTGCCCTAGCCTAAGCCTAGCGGTGCCCTAACCTAAGCCTAGGGTTGCCCTTGCCTAAGCCTAGGGGTGCCCTAGCCTAAGCCTAAGGGTGCCCTAGCCTTAGGCTAGGGGAGCCCCAGCCTTAGCCTAAGCCTAGGGCTGCCCTAGCCTAAGCCTAGGTGTGCCCTAGCTTAAGCCTAGGGGTGCCGTAGCCTAAACCTAGGGATGCCCTAGCCTAAGCCTAGGGGTGCCCTAGCCTAAGCCTAGAGGTGCCCTCGCCTTAGAGTAGGGGAGCCCTAACAATATCGTAAGCCTAGGGGTGCCTTAGCCAAGCCTAGGGGTGCCCTAGCCTAAGCCTAGGGGTGCCCTAGCCTTAAGCTATGGGAGCCCTAGCCTTAGCCTAAGCCTATGGGTGCCATAGCCTAAGCCTAGGAGTGCCCTATCCTTAGCTTAGGGGATTCTAGCCTAAGCCTAAGCCTAGGGGTGCCCTAGCTTCAGCTTAGGGGTGCACTAGCCTAAGCCTAGGAGTGCCCTAGCCTTAGGCTAGGGGAGCCCTAGCCTTAGCCTAAGCCTAGGGTTGCCCTAGCTTAAGCCTAGGGGTGCCCTAGCCTAAGCCTAGGGGTGCCCTAGCCTAAGCCTAGGAGTGCCCTATCCTTAGCCTAGGGGATCCCTAGCCTAAGCCTAAGCCTAAGCCTAGGGGTGCCCTAGCCTAAGCCTAGGGGTTGCCTAGCCTAAGCCTAAGGGTGCCCTAGCCTAAGCCTAGGGGTGCCGTAGCCTAAGCCTAGGGCTGCCCTAGCCTAAGCCTAGGTGTGCCCTAGCTTAAGCCTATGGGTTCCCTAGCCTAAACCTAGGGGTGCACTAGCCTAAGCCTAGGGGTGCCCTAGCCTTAGCCTAAGCCTAAGGGTACCCTAGCCTAAGCCTAGGGGTGCCCTAGCCTAAGCCTAGTGGTGCCCTAGCCTAAGCCTAGGGGTGCCCTAGCCTTAGGCTAGAGGAGCCCTAGCCCTAGCCTAAGCCTAGTGGTGCCCTAGCCTAAGCCTAGGGGTGCCCTAGCCTTAGCCTAGGGGATCCCTAGCCTAAGCCTAAGCCTAAGCCTAGGTGTGCCCTAGCTTAAGCCTATGGGTGCCCTAGCCTAAACTTAGGGGTGCCCTAGCCTAAGCTTAGGGGTGTCCTAGGCTAAGCCTAAGGGTGCCCTAGCCTTAGGCTAGGGAAGCCCTAGCCTTAGCCTAAGCCTAGGGGTGCACTAGCCTAAGCCTAGCGGTGCCCTAGCCTAAGCCCAAGGGTGCCCTAGTCTTAGGGTAGGGAAGCCCTAGCCTTAGCCTAAGCCTAGGGGTGCCCTAGCCTAAGCCTAGCGGTGCCCTAACCTAAGCCTAGGGTTGCCCAGGCCTAAGCCTAGGGGTGCCATAACCTAAGACTAGGGGTGCCCTGGCCTTAGGCTAGGGGAGCCCTAGCCTTAGCCTAAGCCTAGGGGTGCCCTTCCTAAGCCTAGTGGTGTCCTAGCCTAAGCCTAGGGTTGCCCTAGCCTAAGCGTAGGGGTTCCGTAGCCTAAGCCTTTGGGTGCCCTAGCCTAAGCCTAGGTTTGCCCTACCCTACGCCTAGGGGTGCCCTGGCCTTAGGCTAGGGGAGCCCTAGCCTTAGCCTAAGCCTAGGGGTGCCCTAGCCAAGCCTAGGGGTGCCCTAGCCTAAGTCTAGCGGTGCCATAGCCTAAGCTTAGGGGTTCCCTAGCCTTAGGCTAGGGGAGCCCTAGCCTTAGCCTAAGCCTAGGGGTGCCCTAGCCTAAACCTAGGTGTGCCCTAGCCTTACGCTAGGGGATCCCTAGCCTTAGCCTAAGCCTAGGGGTGCCCTAGCCTAACCTAGGGGTGCCCTAGCCTTAGGCTAGGGGAGCCTTAGCCTTAGCCTAAGCCTAGGGCTTCCCTAGCCTAAGCCTAGGTGTGCCCTATCTTAAGCCTAGGGGTGCCCGAGCCTAAACCTAGGGGTGCCCTAGCCTAAGCCTAGGGGTTCCCTAGCCTTAGCCTAAGCCTACGGGTGCCCTAGCCTAAGCCTAGGGGTGACCTAGCCTAAACCTAGGGGTGCTCTAGCCTAAGCCAAGGGGTGCCCTAGCCTAAGCCTAGGGGTGCCCTAGCCTTAGGCTGGGGAGCCCTAGGCTTATACTAAGCCTAGGGCCGCCCTAGCCTAAAACTAGGGGTGCCCTAGCCTAAGCTTAGGGGTGCCCTAGTTTTAGGCTAGGGAAGCCCTAGCCTTAGTCTAAGCCTAGGGGTGCCCTATCTTTATGCTAGGGGAATCCTCACCTTAGCCGAAGCCTTAGGGTGCCCTAGCCTAAGCCTAGGGGTGCCCTAGCCTAAGCCTAGAGGTGCCCTCCCTTAGGCTAGGGGATCCCTAGCCTAAGCCTAAGCCTAGGGGTGCCCTAGCTTAAGCCGAGGGGTGCCCTAGCCTAAGCCTAGGGGTACCCTAGCCTAAGCCTAGGTGTGCCTTAGCCTTAGGCTAGGGGAGCCCTAGCCTTAGCCTATACCTAGGGGTTCCCTAGCCTAAGCCTAGGGTGCCCTAGCCTAAGCCTAGGGGTTCCATATCCTAAGCCTAGGGGTGCCCTAGCCAAAGCCTAGGGGTGCCCTAGCCTTAGGCTAGGGGTTCCCTAGCCTTAACCTTAGCCTACGGGTGCCCTAGCCTAAGGCTTGTGTTGCCCTAGCCTTAGGCTAGGGGAGCCCTAGCCTTAGCTTAAGCCTAGGGGTTCCGAGCCTAAGCCTATGGGTGCCCTAGCCTAAGCCTAGGGGTGCCCTAGCCTAAGCCTAGGGCTACCCTAGCCTAAGCCTAGGTGTGCCCTTGCTTAAGCCTAGGGGTGCCCTAGCCTAAACCTACGGGTGCCCTAGCCTAAGACTAGGGGTGCCCTAGCCTAAGCTTGGGGTGCCCTAGCCTATGGCTAGGGGTGCCCTAGCCTTAGGCTAGGGGAGCCGTAGCCTTAGCCTAAGCCTAGGGGTGCCCTAGCCTAAGCCTAGGGGTGCTCTAGCCTAAGCCTAGGGTTGCCCTAGCCTAAGCCTAGGGGTGCCCTAGACTAAGCCTAGGAGTGCCCTAACCTAAGCCTAGGGGTGCCCTAGCCTTAGGCTAGGGGATCCCTAGCCTATGCCTAGGGGTGCCCAAGCCTAAGCCTAGGGGAGCCCTAGTCTTAGGTTAGGGGAGCCCTAGCCTTAGCCTAAGCCTAGGGGTGCCCTAGCCTAAGCCTAGGGGTGCCCTAGCCTAAGCCTAGGGGTGTCCTAGCCTAAGCCTAGGGGTGCCCTAGCCTTAGGCTAGGTGAGCTCTAACCTTAGCCTAAGCCTAGGGCTGCCCTAGCTTAAGCCTAGGTGTGCCCTAGCTTAAGCCTAGGGGTGCCCTAGCCTAAGCCTAGGGGTGCCCTAGCCTAAGCCTAGGGGTGTCCTAGCCTAAGCCTAGGGGTGCCCTAGCCTTAGGCTAGGCGAGCCCTAACCCTAGCCTAAGCCTAGGGGTGCCCTAGCCTAAGCCTAGGGGTGCCCTAGCCCTAGCCTAAGCCTAGGGCTGCCCTAGCCTAAGCCTAGGGGTGCCCTAGCTTAAGCCTAGGGGTGCCCTAGCCTAAGCCTAGGGGTGCCCTAGCCTAAGCCTAGGATTACCCTAGCCTAAGACTAGGGGTGCCCTAGCCTTAGGCTAGGTGAGCCTTAACCTTAGCCTAGCCTAGGGCTTCCCTAGCCTATGCCTAGGTGTGCCCTAGCTTAAGCCTAGGGGTGCCCTAGCCTAAACCTAGGGGTGCCCTAGCCTAAGCCTAGGGGTGCCCTAGCCTAAGCCTAGGGGTGCCCTAGCCTTAGGCTAGGGGAGACCTCGCATTAGCCTAAGTCTACGGGTGCCCTAGCTTAAGCCTTGTGGTGCCCTAGCCTAAGGCTTGTGTTGACCTAGCCTTAGGCTAGGGGACCCTTGCCTTAGCTTAAGCCTAGGGGTTCCCTAGCCTAAGCCTAGGGATGCCCTAGCCTAAGCCTAGGGGTGCCCTAGCCTAAGCCTAGGGCTGCCCTAGCCTAAGCCTAGGTGTGCCCTAGCTTAAGCCTTTGGGTGCCCTAGCCTAAACCTAGGGGTGCCCTAGCCTAAGCCTAGGGGTGCCCTAGCCTAAGCCTAGGGGTGCCTTAGCCTATGCCTAGGGGTGCCCTAGCCTTAGGTTAGGGGAGCCGTAGCCTTAGCCTAATCCTAGGGGTGCCCTAGCCTAATCCTAGGGGTGCCCTAGCCTAAGCCTTGGGGTGCCTTACCCTAAGACTAGGGGTGCCCTAGCCTAAGCCTAGGGGTGCCCTGACCTAAGCCTAGGGGTGCCCTAGTCTTAGGCTATGGGAGCCCTAGCCTTAGCCTAAGCCTAGGGTTGCCCTAGCCTTAGCCTAGGGCCGCCCTAGCCTAAAACTAGGGGAGCCCTAGCCTAAGCTTAGGGGTGCCCTAGTTTTAAGCTAGGGGAGCCCTCGCCTTAGTCTAAGCCTAGGGGTGCCTTATCCTTATGCTAGGGGAGTCCTCGCCTTAGCCGAAGCCTTAGGGTGCCCTAACCTAAGCCTAGGGGTGCCCTAGCCTAAGCCTAAGCGTGCCCTAGCCCAAGCCTAGGTTTGCCCTAGCGTTAGGCTAGAGGAGCCCTAGCCTTAGCCTAAGCCTAGGGGTGCCCTTGCCTAAGCCGAGGGGTGCCCTAGCCTAAGGCTAGGGGTGCCCTAGCCTAAGTCTAGGGGTGCCCTACCCTAAGCATAGTGGTTCCCTACGTAAGCCTATTAGTGCCCTTGCCTAAGCCTAGGGGTGCCCTAGCCAAAGCCTAAGGGTGCCCTAGCCTTAGGCTTCCGAAGCCCTAGCTTTAGCCTAAGCCTAGGGGTGCCCGAGCCTAAACCTAGGGGTGCCCTAGCCTAAGCCTAGGGGTTCCCTAGCCTTAGCCTAAGCCTACGGGTGCCCTAGCCTAAGCCTAGGGGTGTCCTAGCCTAAACCTAGGGGTGCTCTAGCCTAAGCCTAGGGGTGCCCTAGCCTAAGCCTAGGGGTGCCCTAGCCTTAGGCTGGGGAGCCCTAGCCTTATACTAAGCCTAGGGCCGCCCTAGCCTAAAACTAGGGGTGCCCTAGCCTAAACTTAGGGGTGCCCTAGTTTTAGGCTAGGGGAGCCCTAGCCTTAGTCTAAGCCTAGGGGTGCCCTATCCTTATGCTAGGGGAGTCCTCACCTTAGCCGAAGCCTTAGGGTGCCCTAGCCTAAGCCTAGAGGTGCCCTCCCTTAGGCTAGGGGATCCCTAGCCTAAGCCTAAGCCTAGGGGTGCCCTAGCTTAAGCCTAGGGGTGCCCTAGCCTAAGCCTAGGGGTACCCTAGCCTAAGCCTAGGTGTGCCTTAGCCTTAGGCTAGGGGAGCCCTAGCCTTAGCCTATACCTAGGGGTTCCCTAGCCTAAGCCTAGGGTGCCCTAGCCTAAGCCTAGGGGTTCCCTATCCTAAGCCTAGGGGTGCCCTAGCCAAAGCCTAGGGGTGCCCTAGCCTTAGGCTAGGGGTTCCCTAGCCTTAACCTTAGCCTACGGGTGCCCTAGCCTAAGGCTTGTGTTGCCCTAGCCTTAGGCTAGGGGAGCCCTAGCCTTAGCTTAAGCCTAGGGGTTCCCTAGCCTAAGCCTATGGGTGCCCTAGCCTAAGCCTAGGGGTGCCCTAGCCTAAGCCTGTGGCTGCCCTAGCCTAAGCCTAGGTGTGCCCTAGCCTAAACCTAGGGGTGCCCTAGCCTAAGCCTAGGGGTGCCCTAGCCTAAGCTTGGGGTGCCCTAGCCTATGCCTAGGGGTGCCCTAGCCTTAGGCTAGGGGAGCCGTAGCCTTAGCCTAAGCCTAGGGGTGCCCTAGCCTAAGCCTAGGGGTGCTCTAGCCTAAGCCTAGGGTTGCCCTATCCTAAGCCTAGGGGTGCCCTAGACTAAGCCTAGGAGTGCCCTAACCTAAGCCTAGGGGTGCCCTAGCCTTAGGCTAGGGGTTCCCTAGCCTATGCCTAGGGGTGCCCTAGCCTAAGCCTAGGGGAGCCCTAGTCTTAGGTTAGGGGAGCCCTAGCCTTAGCCTAAGCCTAGGGGTGCCCTAGCCTAAGCCTAGGGGTGCCCTAGACTAAGCCTAGGAGTGCCCTAACCTAAGCCTAGGGGTGCCCTAGCCTTAGGCTAGGGGTTCCCTAGCCTATGCCTAGGGGTGCCCTCGCCTAAGCCTAGGGGAGCCCTAGTCTTAGGTTAGGGGAGCCCTAGCCTTAGCCTAAGCCTAGGGGTGCCCTAGCCTAAGCCTAGGGGTGCCCTAGCCTAAGCCTAGGGGTGTCCTAGCCTAAGCCTAGGGGTGCCCTAGCCTTAGGCTAGGCGAGCTCTAACCTTAGCCTAAGCCTAGGGGTGCCCTAGCCTAAGCCTAGGGGTGCCCTAGCCCTAGCCTAAGCCTAGGGCTGCCCTAGCCTAAGCCTAGGTGTGCCCTAGCTTAAGCCTAGGGGTGCCCTAGCCTAAGCCTAGGGGTGCCCTAGCCTAAGCCCAGGGGTGTCCTAGCCTAAGCCTAGGGGTGCCCTAGCCTTAGGCTAGGCGAGCCCTAACCCTAGCCTAAGCCTAGGGGTGTCCTAGCCTAAGCCTAGGGGTGCCCTAGCCCTCGCCTAAGCCTAGGGCGCCCTAGCCTAAGCCTATGTGTGCCCTAGCTTAAGCCTAGGGGTGCCCTAGCCTAAGCCTAGGGGTGCCCTAGCCTAAGCCTAGGGGTGTCCTAGCCTAAGCCTAGGGGTGCCCTAGCCTTAGGCTAGGCGAGCCCTAACCCTAGCCTAAGCCTAGGATTGCCCTATACTTAGTCTAGGGGATCCCTAGCCTAAGCCTAAGCCTAGGGGTGCCCTAGCATAAGCCTAGGGGTGCCCTAGCCTAAGCCTAGGGGTGCCCTAGCCTAAACCTAGGGGTGCTCTAGCCTTAGGCTAGGGGAACCCTAGCCTCAGCCTATGCCTAGGGGAGCCCTAGCCTAAGCCTAGGGTACCCTAGCCTAAGCATAGGGGTTCCCTATCCTAAGCCTAGCCGTGCCCTAACCTAAGCCTAGGGTTGACCTAGCCTAAGCTTAGGGGTGCCCTAACATAAGCCTAGGGGATCCCTAGCCTTAGGCTAGGTGAGCCCTTACCTTAGCCTAAGCCTAGGGCTGCCCTAGCCTAAGCCTAGGGGTGTCCTAGCCTTAGGCTAGGGAAGCCCTAGCCTTAGCCTAAGCCTAGGGGTGCCCTAGCCTAACCCTTGGGGTGCCCTAGCCTTAGGCTAGGGGAGCCCTAGCCTTAGCCTAAGCCTAGGGCTGCCCTAGCCTAAGCCTAGGTGTGCCCTAGCTTAAGCCTTGAGGTGCCCTAGCCTAAACCGAGGGGTGCCGTAGCCTAAGCCTAGGGGTGAGCTAGCCTAAGCCTAGAGGTGCCCTCGCCTTAGGCTAGGGGAGCCCTAACAATATCGTAAGCCTAGGGGTGCTTTAGCCAAGCCTAGGAATGCCCTAGCCTCAGCCTAGGGGTGCCCTAACCTTAGGATAGGGGAGCCCTAGCCTTAGCCTAAGCCCATGGGTGCCCTAGCCTAAGCCTAGGAGTGCCCTATCCTTAGGCTAGGGGATACCTAGCCTAAGCCTAAGCCTAGGGGTGCCCTAGCTTAAGCCTAAGGGGGCCCTAGCCTAAGCCTAGGGGTGCCCTAGCCTAAGGCTAGGGAAGCCCTATCCTTAGGCTCGGGAACCCTTGACTTAGCCTATGCCTAGGGGAGCCCTAGCCTAAGCATAGGGTGCCCTAGCCTAAGCCTAGGGGTTCCCTATCTTAAGCCTAGGGCTGCCCTAGCCTAAGCCTAGGTGTGCCCTAGCTTAAGCCTATGGGTGCCCTAGCCTAAACCTAGGGGTGCCCTAGCCTAAGCCTAGGGGTGCCCTAGTCTATGCCTAGGGGTACCCTAGCCTAAGCCTAGGTGTGCCCTAGCTTAAGACTAAGGGTGCCCTAGCCTAAACCTAGGGGTGCCCTAGCCTAAGCCTAGGCGTGACCTAGCCTATGCCTAGGGGTGCCCTAGCCTTACGTTAGGGGAGCCGTAGCCTTATCCTAAGCCTAGGTGTGCCATAGCCTAAGTTTAGGGGTGCCCTAGCCTATGCCTAGGGGTGCCCTAGCCTTGGGCTAGGTGAGCCCTAGCCCTAGCCTAAGCCTAGGGGTGCCCTAGCCTTAGGCTAGGGGTGCCCTAGCCTTTGCCTAAGCCTAGGTGTGCCCTAGCCTAAGCTTAGGGGTGCCTTGCCTATGCCTAGGGGTGCCCTACCCTAAGCCTAGGGGTGCCCTACCCTAAGACTAGGGGTGCCCTAGCCTAAGCTTAGGGGTGCCCTAGCCTAAGCCTAGGGGTGCCCTAGCCTAAGCCTAGGGGTGCCCTAGCCAAAGCCTTAGGGGTGCCCTAGCCTTAGGCTAGGGGAGCCCTAGCCTTAGCCTAAGCCTACGGGTGCCCTAGCTTAAGCCTAGGGGTGCCCTAGCCTAAGGCTTGTGTTGCCCTAGCCTTAGGCTAGGGAGCCCTTGCCTTAGCTTAATCCTAGGGGTTCCCTAGCCAAAGCCTAGGGCTGCCGTAGCCTAAGCCTAGGTGTGCCCTAGCTTAAGCCTATGGGTGCCCTAGCCTAAACCTAGGGGTGCCCTATCCTAAGCCTAGGCGTGCCCTAACCTAAGCCTAGGGTTGCCCTAGCCTAAGCCTAGGGGTGCCCTAAACTAAGCCTAGGGGATCCCTAGCCTTAGGCTAGGCGAGCCCTAACCTTAGTCTAAGCCTAGGGCTGCCCTAGCCTAAGCCTAGGGTGCCCTAGCCTTAGGCTAGGGAAGCCCTAGCCTTAGCCTAAGCCTAGGGGTGCCCTAGCCTATGTCTAGGGGTGCCCTAGCCTTAGAGTAGGGGAGCCCTAGCCTTAGCCTAAGCCTAGGGCTGCCCTAGCCAAAGCCTAGGTGTGCCCTTGCTTAATCCTAGGGGTGCCCTAGCCTAAACCTAGGGGTGCCCAAGTCTAAGCCTAGGGGTGCCTTAGCCTAAGCCTAGAGGTGCCGTCGCCTTAGGCTAGGGGAGCCCTAACATTATCGTAAGCCTAGGGGTGCCTTAGCCAAGCCTAGGGGTGCCCTAGCCTAAGCCTAGGGGTGCCCTAGCCTTAGGCTAGGGGAGCTCTAGCCTTAGCCTAAGCCTTTGGGTGCCCTAGCGTAAGCCTAGGAGTGCCCTATCCTTAGG
Organism: Tenrec ecaudatus; assembly: GCF_050624435.1. Lineage (NCBI taxonomy): Eukaryota > Metazoa > Chordata > Mammalia > Afrosoricida > Tenrecidae > Tenrec > Tenrec ecaudatus. The sequence continues at coordinate 664,708 of NW_027459448.1, read as the reverse complement.
CTAGGGGATACCTAGCCTAAGCCTAAGCCTAGGGGTGCCCTAGCTTAATCCTAGGGGTGCCCTAGCCTAAGCTTAGGGGTGCCAGAGCCTAAGCCTAGGGAAGCCCTAGCCTTAGGCTAGGGGAACCCTAGCCTTAGCCTATGCCTAGGGGTGCCCTAGCCTAAGCATAGGGTGCCCTAGCCTAAGCCTAGGGGTTCCCTATCCTAAGCCTAGACGTGCCTAGCTAAAGCCTAGCGGTGCCCTAGCCTTAGGCTACGGGAGCCCTAGCCTTAGCCTAACCGTACGGGTGCCCTTGCTTAAGCCTAGGGGTGCCCTAGCATAAGGCTTGTGTTGCCCTAGCCTTAGGCTAGGGGAGCCCTTGCCTTAGCTTAAGCCTAGGGGTTCCATAGCCTTAACCTAGGGGTGCCCTAACCTAAACCTAGGGGTACCCTAGCCTAAGCCTAGGGCTGCCCTAGCCTAAGCATAGGTGTGCCCTAGCTTAAGCGTATGGGTGCCCTAGTCTAAATCTAGGGGTGCCCTAGCCTAAGCCTAGGCGTGCCCTAGCCTAAGCCTAGGGGTGCCTTAGCCTATGCCTAGGGGTGCCCTAGCCTTAGGTTAGGGGACCCGTAGCCTTAGCCTAATCCTAGGGGTGCCCTAGCCTAAGCCTAGGGGTGCCCTAGCCTAAGCCTAGGTGTGCCCTAGCCTAAACCTAGGGTTGCCCTAGCCTAAGCCTAGGGGTGCCCTAGCCTAAGCCTAGGAGTGTCCTAGCATAAGCCTAGGTGTGCCCTAGCCTTATGCTAGGGGTGCCCTAGCCTTAGCCTAAGCCTAGGTGTGCCCTAGCCTAAGCTTTGGGGTGCCCTAGACTATGCCTAGGGGTGCCCTAGCCTCAGGCTAGGGGAGCCCTAGCCTTAGCCTAAGCCTAGTGGTGCCCTAGCCTAAGCCTAGGGGTGCCCTACCCTAAGACTAGGGGTGCCCTAGCCTAAGCTTAGGGGTGCCCTAGCCTAAGCCTAGGGGTGCCCTAGCCTAAGCCTAGGGGAGCCCTAGCCCAAGCCTATGTTTGCCCTAGCGTTAGGTTAGAGGAGCCCTAGCCTTAGCCTAAGTCTATGGGTGCCCTAGCCTAAGCCGAGGGTGCCCTAACCTAAGCCTAGGGGTGCCCTAGCCTAAGCCTAGGGGTGCCCTAGCCTAAGTCTAGGGGTGCCCTACCCTAAGCATTCGGGTTCCCTACCTAAGCCCAGTAGTGCCCTAGCCTAAGCCTAGGAGTGCCCTAGCCAAAGCCTAAGGGTGCCCTAGCCTTAGGCTAGGAAGCCCTAGCCTTAGCCTAAGCCTAGGGGTGCCCTAACCTAAGCCTAGGGGATCCCTAGCTTTAGGCTAGGCGAGCCCTAACATTAGCCTAAGCCTAGGGCTGCCCTAGCGTAAGCCTAGGGGTGCATTAGCCTTAGGCTAGGGAAGCCCTAGCCTTAGCCTAAGCCTAGGGGTGCCCTAGCCTAAGCGTAGGGGCGCCCTAGTTTAGGCTAGGGGAGCCCTAGCCTTAGCCTAAGCCTAGGGCTGCCCTAGCCTAAGCCTAGGTGTGCCCTAGCTTAAGCCTACGGGTGCCCTAGCCTAAACCTAGGGGTGCCCTAGCCTAAGCCTAGCGTGCCCTAGCCTAAGCCTAGAGGTGCTCTCGCCTTACGCTAGAGGAGCCCTAACAATATCGTAAGCCTAGGAGTGCCTTAGCCAAGCCTAGGGGTGCCCTAGCCTAAGCTTAAGGGTGCCCTAGCCTTAGGCTAGGGAAGCCCTAGCCATAGCCTAAACCTATGGGTGCCCTAGCCTAAGCCTAGGTGTGCCCTATCCTTAGGCTAGGGGATCCCTAGCCTAAGCCTAAGCCTAGGGGTTCCCTAGCTTAAGCCTAGGGGTGCGTTAGCCTAAGCCTCGGGGTGCCCTAGCCTTAGGCTAGGGGAGCCCTAGCCTTAGCCTATGCCTAGGGGTGCCCTAGCCTAAGCATAGGGTGCCCTAGCAAAGCCTAGGGGTTCCCTAACCTAAGCCTAGGCGTGCCCTAGCCAAAGCCTAGGGGTGCCCTAGCCTTAGGCTAGAGGAGCCCTAGCCTTAGCCTAAGCCTACGGGTGCCCTAGCTTAAGACTAGGGGTGCCCTGGCCTAAGGCTTGTGTTGCCCTAGCCTTAGGCTAGGGGAGCCCTTGCCTTAGCTTAATCCTAGGGGTTCCCTAGCCTAAGCCTAGGGGTTCCCTAGCCTAAGCCTAGGGGTGCCCTAGCCTAAGCCTAGGGGTGCACTAGCCTAAAACTATGGGTGCCTAGCCTATGCCTATGGGTGCCCTAGCCTTAGGTTAGGGGAGCCATAGCCTTAGTCTAATCCTAGGGGTGCCCTAGCCTAAGCCAAGGGTGCCCTAGCCAAAGCCTAGGGGTGCCCTAGCCTAAACCTAGGGTTGCCCTAGCCTAAGCCTAGGGGTGCCCTAGCCTAAACTAGGAGTGCCCTAGCCTAAGCCTAGGGGTGCCCAAGCCTTAGGTTAGGGGAGCCGTAGCCTTAGCCTAATCCTAGGGGTGCCCTGGCCTAAGCCTAGGGGTGCCCTAGCCTAAGCCTAGGGGTGCCCTAGCCTAAACCTAGGGGTGCCCTAGCCTAAACCTAGGGTTGCCCTAGCCTAAGCCTTGGGTTGCCCTAGCCTAAGCCTAGGAGAGCCCTAGCCTAAGCCTAGGGGTGCCCTAGCCTTAGGCTAGGGGTGCCCTAGCCTTAGCCTAAGCCTAGGTCTGCCCTAGCCTAAGCTTAGGGGTGCCCTAGCCTATGCCTAGGGGTGCCCTAGCCTTAGGCTAGGTGAGCCCTAGCCTTAGACTAAGCCTAGGGTTGCCCTAGCCTAAGCCTAGGGGTACCCTAGCCTAAGCTTAGGGGTGCCCTAGCCTAAGCTTAGGGGTGCCCTAGGGTTAGCCTAGGGGAGCCCTAGCCTTAGCCTAAGCCTAGGGGTGCCCTAGCCTAAGCCTAGGGGTGCCCTAACCTAAGCCTATGGGTGCCCTACCCTAAGCCTAGGGGTGCCCTAGTCTTAGGCTATGGGAGCCCTAGCCTTAACCTAAGCCTAGGGTTGCCCTAGCCTAAGCCTAGGTGTTCCCTAGCTTAAGCCTAGGTGTGCCCTAGCCTAAACCTAGGTGTCCCCTCGCCTAAGCCTAGGGGTGCCCCAGCCTAAGCCTAGGATTACCCTAGCCTAAGCCTAGCGGTGCCCTAGCCTAAACCTAGGGGTGCCCTAGCCTATGCCTAGGGGTGCCCTAGCCTAAGCCTAGAGGTGCCCTACCCTAAGCCTAGGGGTGCCCCAGCCTTAGGATAGGGGAGCCCTAGCCTTAGCCTAAGCTTAGGGCTTCCCTAGCCAAAGCCTAGGTGTGCCCTAGCTTAAGCCTAGGGGTGCCCTAGCCTTAACCTAGGGGTGCCCTAGCCTAAGTCTAGGGGAGCCCTAGCCTTAGCCTAAGCCTACGGGTGCCCTAGCCTAAGCTAGGGGTGTCCTAGCCTAAACCTAGGGGTGCCCTAGCCTATGCCTAGGGGTGCCCTAGCCTAAGCCTAGGGCTGCCCTAGCCTTAGGCTAGGGGAGCCCTAGCCTTATCCTAAGCCTAGGGCCGCCCTAGCCTAAAACTAGGGGAGCCCTAGCCTAAGCCTTGGGATGCCCTAGCCTAAGCCTAGGGGTGCCCTAGCCTTAGGCTAGGGGAGCCCTAGCCTTATCCTAAACATACGGTTGCCCTAGCCTAAGCCTAGGGGTGCCCTAGCCTAAGCCTAGGGGTGCCCTAACCTAAGCCTATGGGTGCCCTAGCCTTAGGCAAGGGGAGCCCTAGCCTTAGCCTAAGCCTAGGGGTGCCCTTACTAAGCCTAGTGGTGTCCTAGCCTAAGCCGACGGGTGCCCTAGCCTCAGCTTAGGGGTGCCTTAGCCTAAGTCTAGCGGTGCTCTAGCCTAAGCTTAGTGGTTCCCTAGCCTTAGGCTAGGGGAGCCCTAGCCTTAGCCTAAGCCTAGGGGTGCCCTAGACTAAGCCTAGGGGTGCCCTAGCCTAAGTGTAAGGGTGCCCTAGCCTGATCCTATGGGAGCCCTAGCATTAGCCCAAGCCTAGGGGTGCGCTTCCTAAGCCTAGTGGTGTCCTAGCCTAAGCCTAGGGCTGCCCTAGCCTAAGCCTAGGGATGCCCTAGCCTAAGCCTAGGGGTGCCCTAGCCTATGCCTAGGGGTGCCCTAGCCTAAGCCTAGGGGTGTCCTAACCTAAGCGTAGGGGTGCCCTAGCCTAAGCCTACGGGTGCCTTAGCTTAAGCCTAGGGCTGCCCTAGCCTAAGCCTAAGGGTGCCCTAGCCTTAGACAAGGGGAACCCTAGCCTTAGCCTAAGCCTAGGGGTGCCCTAGCCTAAGTCTTGGGATGCCCTAACCTAAGCCTAGGGGTGCCCTATCCTAAACCTAGGGGTGCCCTAGCCTAAGCCTAGGCGTGCCCTAGTCTAAGCTTATGGGTGCCCTAGCATTAGGCTAGGGGAGCCCTAGCCTTAGCCTAAGCCTAGGGCCGCCCTAGCCTAAAACTGGGGGTGCCCTAGCCTAAGCTTAGGGGTGCCCTAGTTTTAGGCTAGGGGAGCCTAAGCCTTAGTCTAAGCCTAGGGGTGCCATAGCTTAAGCCTAGGGGAGCCCTAGACTTAGGTTAGGGGAGCCGTAGCCTTAGCCTAATCCTAGGGGTGCCCTAGCCTAAGCCTAGGAGTGCCCTAGCCTAAGCCTAGGGGTGCCCTAGCATAAACCTAGGGTTGCCCTAGCCTAAGCCTAGGGGTGCCCTAGCCTAAGCCTAGGAGTGCCCTAGTCTAAGTCTAGGGGTGCCCTAGCCTTATGTTAGGGGAGCTGTAGCCTTAACCTAATCCTAGGGGTTCCCTAGCTTAAGCCTTTGGGTGCCCTAGCCTAAGCCTAGGGGTGCCCTAGCCTAAGCCTAGGTGTGCCCTAACCTAAGCCTAGGGGTGCCCTAGCCTTAGGCTAGGGGAGCCCTAGCCTTAGCCAAAGTCTAGGGGTGCCCTTCCTAAGCCTAGTGGTGTCCTAGCCTAAGCCGAGGGGTGCCCTAGCCTCAGCCTAGGGGTGCCTTATCCTAAGTCTAGCGGTGCCCTAGCCTAAGCTTAGGGGTGCCCTAGCCTTAGGCTAGGGGAGCCCTAACCTTAGCCTAAGCCTAGGGGTGCCCTAGCCTAAGCCTAGGGGTGCCCTAGCCTTACGCTAGGGGATCCCTAGCCTTAGCCTAAGCCTAGTCGTGCCCTAGCCTAAGTGTAGGGGTGCCCTAGCCTGATCCTATGGGAGCCCTAGCCTTTGCCTAAGCCTAGGGGTGCCCTTCCTAAGCCTAGTTGTGTCCTAGCCTGAGTCTAGGGCTGCCCTAGCCTAAGCCTAGGGATGCCCTAGCCTAAGCCTAGGGGTGCCCTTGCCTATGCCTAGGGGTGCACTAGCCTTAGGCTAGGAGAGCCGTAGCCTTAGCCTAATCCTAGGGGTGCCCTAGCGTAAGCCTAGGAGTGCCCTATCCTTAGGCTAGGGGATACCTAGCCTAAGCCTAAGCCTAGGGGTGCCCTAGCTTAATCCTAGGGGTGCCCTAGCCTAAGCTTAGGGGTGCCAGAGCCTAAGCCTAGGGAAGCCCTAGCCTTAGGCTAGGGGAACCCTAGCCTTAGCCTATGCCTAGGGGTGCCCTAGCCTAAGCATAGGGTGCCCTAGCCTAAGCCTAGGGGTTCCCTATCCTAAGCCTAGACGTGCCTAGCTAAAGCCTAGCGGTGCCCTAGCCTTAGGCTACGGGAGCCCTAGCCTTAGCCTAACCGTACGGGTGCCCTTGCTTAAGCCTAGGGGTGCCCTAGCATAAGGCTTGTGTTGCCCTAGCCTTAGGCTAGGGGAGCCCTTGCCTTAGCTTAAGCCTAGGGGTTCCATAGCCTAATCCTAGGGGTGCCCTAACCTAAACCTAGGGGTACCCTAGCCTAAGCCTAGGGCTGCCCTAGCCTAAGCATAGGTGTGCCCTAGCTTAAGCGTATGGGTGCCCTAGTCTAAATCTAGGGGTGCCCTAGCCTAAGCCTAGGCGTGCCCTAGCCTAAGCCTAGGGGTGCCTTAGCCTATGCCTAGGGGTGCCCTAGCCTTAGGTTAGGGGACCCGTAGCCTTAGCCTAATCCTAGGGGTGCCCTAGCCTAAGCCTAGGGGTGCCCTAGCCTAAGCCTAGGTGTGCCCTAGCCTAAACCTAGGGTTGCCCTAGCCTAAGCCTAGGGGTGCCCTAGCCTAAGCCTAGGAGTGTCCTAGCATAAGCCTAGGTGTGCCCTAGCCTTATGCTAGGGGTGCCCTAGCCTTAGCCTAAGCCTAGGTGTGCCCTAGCCTAAGCTTTGGGGTGCCCTAGACTATGCCTAGGGGTGCCCTAGCCTCAGGCTAGGGGAGCCCTAGCCTTAGCCTAAGCCTAGTGGTGCCCTAGCCTAAGCCTAGGGGTGCCCTACCCTAAGACTAGGGGTGCCCTAGCCTAAGCTTAGGGGTGCCCTAGCCTAAGCCTAGGGGTGCCCTAGCCTAAGCCTAGGGGAGCCCTAGCCCAAGCCTATGTTTGCCCTAGCGTTAGGTTAGAGGAGCCCTAGCCTTAGCCTAAGTCTATGGGTGCCCTAGCCTAAGCCGAGGGTGCCCTAACCTAAGCCTAGGGGTGCCCTAGCCTAAGCCTAGGGGTGCCCTAGCCTAAGTCTAGGGGTGCCCTACCCTAAGCATTCGGGTTCCCTACCTAAGCCCAGTAGTGCCCTAGCCTAAGCCTAGGAGTGCCCTAGCCAAAGCCTAAGGGTGCCCTAGCCTTAGGCTAGGAAGCCCTAGCCTTAGCCTAAGCCTAGGGGTGCCCTAACCTAAGCCTAGGGGATCCCTAGCTTTAGGCTAGGCGAGCCCTAACATTAGCCTAAGCCTAGGGCTGCCCTAGCGTAAGCCTAGGGGTGCATTAGCCTTAGGCTAGGGAAGCCCTAGCCTTAGCCTAAGCCTAGGGGTGCCCTAGCCTAAGCGTAGGGGCGCCCTAGTTTAGGCTAGGGGAGCCCTAGCCTTAGCCTAAGCCTAGGGCTGCCCTAGCCTAAGCCTAGGTGTGCCCTAGCTTAAGCCTACGGGTGCCCTAGCCTAAACATAGGGGTGCCCTAGCCTAAGCCTAGCGTGCCCTAGCCTAAGCCTAGAGGTGCTCTCGCCTTACGCTAGAGGAGCCCTAACAATATCGTAAGCCTAGGAGTGCCTTAGCCAAGCCTAGGGGTGCCCTAGCCTAAGCTTAAGGGTGCCCTAGCCTTAGGCTAGGGAAGCCCTAGCCATAGCCTAAACCTATGGGTGCCCTAGCCTAAGCCTAGGTGTGCCCTATCCTTAGGCTAGGGGATCCCTAGCCTAAGCCTAAGCCTAGGGGTTCCCTAGCTTAAGCCTAGGGGTGCGTTAGCATAAGCCTCGGGGTGCCCTAGCCTTAGGCTAGGGGAGCCCTAGCCTTAGCCTATGCCTAGGGGTGCCCTAGCCTAAGCATAGGGTGCCCTAGCAAAGCCTAGGGGTTCCCTAACCTAAGCCTGGGCGTGCCCTAGCCAAAGCCTAGGGGTGCCCTAGCCTTAGGCTAGAGGAGCCCTAGCCTTAGCCTAAGCCTACGGGTGCCCTAGCTTAAGACTAGGGGTGCCCTGGCCTAAGGCTTGTGTTGCCCTAGCCTTAGGCTAGGGGAGCCCTTGCCTTAGCTTAATCCTAGGGGTTCCCTAGCCTAAGCCTAGGGGTTCCCTAGCCTAAGCCTAGGGGTGCCCTAGCCTAAGCCTAGGGGTGCACTAGCCTAAAACTATGGGTGCCTAGCCTATGCCTATGGGTGCCCTAGCCTTAGGTTAGGGGAGCCGTAGCCTTAGTCTAATCCTAGGGGTGCCCTAGCCTAAGCCAAGGGTGCCCTAGCCAAAGCCTAGGGGTGCCCTAGCCTAAACCTAGGGTTGCCCTAGCCTAAGCCTAGGGGTGCCCTAGCCTAAACTAGGAGTGCCCTAGCCTAAGCCTAGGGGTGCCCAAGCCTTAGGTTAGGGGAGCCGTAGCCTTAGCCTAATCCTAGGGGTGCCCTGGCCTAAGCCTAGGGGTGCCCTAGCCTAAGCCTAGGGGTGCCCTAGCCTAAACCTAGGGGTGCCCTAGCCTAAACCTAGGGTTGCCCTAGCCTAAGCCTTGGGGTGCCCTAGCCTAAGCCTAGGAGAGCCCTAGCCTAAGCCTAGGGGTGCCCTAGCCTTAGGCTAGGGGTGCCCTAGCCTTAGCCTAAGCCTAGGTCTGCCCTAGCCTAAGCTTAGGGGTGCCCTAGCCTATGCCTAGGGGTGCCCTAGCCTTAGGCTAGGTGAGCCCTAGCCTTAGACTAAGCCTAGGGTTGCCCTAGCCTAAGCCTAGGGGTACCCTAGCCTAAGCTTAGGGGTGCCCTAGCCTAAGCTTAGGGGTGCCCTAGGGTTAGCCTAGGGGAGCCCTAGCCTTAGCCTAAGCCTAGGGGTGCCCTAGCCTAAGCCTAGGGGTGCCCTAACCTAAGCCTATGGGTGCCCTACCCTAAGCCTAGGGGTGCCCTAGTCTTAGGCTATGGGAGCCCTAGCCTTAACCTAAGCCTAGGGTTGCCCTAGCCTAAGCCTAGGTGTTCCCTAGCTTAAGCCTAGGTGTGCCCTAGCCTAAACCTAGGTGTCCCCTCGCCTAAGCCTAGGGGTGCCCCAGCCTAAGCCTAGGATTACCCTAGCCTAAGCCTAGCGGTGCCCTAGCCTAAACCTAGGGGTGCCCTAGCCTATGCCTAGGGGTGCCCTAGCCTAAGCCTAGAGGTGCCCTACCCTAAGCCTAGGGGTGCCCCAGCCTTAGGATAGGGGAGCCCTAGCCTTAGCCTAAGCTTAGGGCTTCCCTAGCCTAAGCCTAGGTGTGCCCTAGCTTAAGCCTAGGGGTGCCCTAGCCTTAACCTAGGGGTGCCCTAGCCTAAGTCTAGGGGAGCCCTAGCCTTAGCCTAAGCCTACGGGTGCCCTAGCCTAAGCTAGGGGTGTCCTAGCCTAAACCTAGGGGTGCCCAAGCCTATGCCTAGGGGTGCCCTATCCTAAGCCTAGGGCTGCCCTAACCTTAGGCTAGGGGAGCCCTAGCCTTATCCTAAGCCTAGGGCCGCCCTAGCCTAAAACTAGGGGAGCCCTAGCCTAAACCTTGGGATGCCCTAGCCTAAGCCTAGGGGTGCCCTAGCCTTAGGCTAGGGGAGCCCTAGCCTTATCCTAAACATAGGGTTGCCCTAGCCTAAGCCTAGGGGTGCCCTAGCCTAAGCCTAGGGGTGCCCTAACCTAAGCCTATGGGTGCCCTAGCCTTAGGCAAGGGGAGCCCTAGCCTTAGCCTAAGCCTAGGGGTGCCCTTACTAAGCCTAGTGGTGTCCTAGCCTAAGCCGACGGGTGCCCTAGCCTCAGCCTAGGGGTGCCTTAGCCTAAGTCTAGCGGTGCTCTAGCCTAAGCTTAGTGGTTCCCTAGCCTTGGGCTAGGGGAGCCCTAGCCTTAGCCTAAGCCTAGGGGTGCCCTAGACTAAGCCTAGGGGTGCCCTAGCCTTACGCTAGGGGATCCCTAGCCTTAGCCTAAGCCTAGTGGTGCCCTAGCCTAAGTGTAAGGGTGCCCTAGCCTGATCCTATGGGAGCCCTAGCATTAGCCCAAGCCTAGGGGTGCGCTTCCTAAGCCTAGTGGTGTCCTAGCCTAAGCCTAGGGCTGCCCTAGCCTAAGCCTAGGGATGCCCTAGCCTAAGCCTAGGGGTGCCCTAGCCTATGCCTAGGGGTGCCCTAGCCTAAGCCTAGGGGTGTCCTAACCTAAGCGTAGGGGTGCCCTAGCCTAAGCCTACGGGTGCCTTAGCTTAAGCCTAGGGCTGCCCTAGCCTAAGCCTAAGGGTGCCCTAGCCTTAGACTAGGGGAACCCTAGCCTTAGCCTAAGCCTAGGGGTGCCCTAGCCTAAGCCTTGGGATGCCCTAACCTAAGTCTAGGGGTGCCCTATCCTAAACCTAGGGGTGCCCTAGCCTAAGCCTAGGCGTGCCCTAGTCTAAGCTTATGGGTGCCCTAGCATTAGGCTAGGGGAGCCCTAGCCTTAGCCTAAGCCTAGGGCCGCCCTAGCCTAAAACTGGGGGTGCCCTAGCCTAAGCTTAGGGGTGCCCTAGTTTTAGGCTAGGGGAGCCCAAGCCTTAGTCTAAGCCTAGGGGTGCCATAGCTTAAGCCTAGGGGAGCCCTAGACTTAGGTTAGGGGAGCCGTAGCCTTAGCCTAATCCTAGGGGTGCCCTAGCCTAAGCCTAGGAGTGCCCTAGCCTAAGCCTAGGGGTGCCCTAGCATAAACCTAGGGTTGCCCTAGCCTAAGCCTAGGGGTGCCCTAGCCTAAGCCTAGGAGTGCCGTAGTCTAAGTCTAGGGGTGCCCTAGCCTTATGTTAGGGGAGCTGTAGCCTTAACCTAATCCTAGGGGTTCTCTAGCTTAAGCCTTTGGGTGCCCTAGCCTAAGCCTAGGGGTGCCCTAGCCTAAGCCTAGGTGTGCCCTAACCTAAGCCTAGGGGTGCCCTAGCCTTAGGCTAGGGGAGCCCTAGCCTTAGCCAAAGTCTAGGGGTGCCCTTCCTAAGCCTAGTGGTGTCCTAGCCTAAGCCGAGGGGTGCCCTAGCCTCAGCCTAGGGGTGCCTTATCCTAAGTCTAGCGGTGCCCTAGCCTAAGCTTAGGGGTGCCCTAGCCTTAGGCTAGGGGAGCCCTAACCTTAGCCTAAGCCTAGGGGTGCCCTAGCCTAAGCCTAGGGGTGCCCTAGCCTTACGCTAGGGGATCCCTAGCCTTAGCCTAAGCCTAGTCGTGCCCTAGCCTAAGTGTAGGGGTGCCCTAGCCTGATCCTATGGGAGCCCTAGCCTTAGCCTAAGCCTAGGGGTGCCCTTCCTAAGCCTAGTTGTGTCCTAGCCTGAGTCTAGGGCTGCCCTAGCCTAAGCCTAGGGATGCCCTAGCCTAAGCCTAGGGGTGCCCTTGCCTATGCCTAGGGGTGCACTAGCCTTAGGCTAGGAGAGCCGTAGCCTTAGCCTAATCCTAGGGGTGCCCTAGCCTAAGCCTAGGGGTGCCCTATCCTAAACCTAGGGGTGCCCTAAGCTAAGCCTAGGGGTGCCCTAGCCTAAGCCTAGGTGTGCCCTAGCTTAAGCCTTGGGGTGCCCTAGCCTAAACCTAGGTGTGCCCTAGCCTAAGCCTAGGGGAGCCCTAGCCTTAGCCTAAGCCTACGGGTGCCCTAGCCTAAGCCTAGGGGTGTCCTAGCCTAAACCTAGGGGTGCCCTAGCCTATGCCTAGCGGTGCCCTAGCCTAAGCCTAGGGGTGCCCTAGCCTTAGGCTAGGGGAGCCCTAGCCTTAGCCTAAGCCTAGGGCCGCCCTAGCCTAAAACTAGGGGAGCCCTAGCCTAAGCCTTGGGATGCCCTAGCCTAAGCCTAGGGGTGCCCTAACCTTAGGCTAGGGGAGCCCTAGCCTTAGCCTAAACATAGGGTTGCCCTAGCCTAAGCCTAGGGGTTCCCTAGCCTAAGCCTTTGGGTGCCCTAGCCTAAGCATAGGGGTGCCCTAGCCTAAGCCTAGGGGTGCCCTAACCTAAGCCTACGGGTGCCCTAGCCATAGTCTAGGGGATGCCTAGCCTTAGCCAAAGTCTAGGGGTGCCCTTCCTAAGCCTAGTGGTGTCCTAGCCTAAGCCGAGGGGTGCCCTAGCCTCAGCCTAGGGGTGCCTTAGCCTAAGTCTAGCGGTGCCCTAGCCTAAGCTTAGGGGTTCCCTAGCCTTAGGCTAGGGGAGCCCTAGCCTTAGCCTAAGCCTAGAGGTGCCCTAGCCTAAGCCTAGGGGTGCCCTAGCCTTACGCTAGGGGATCCCTAGCCTTAGCCTAAGCCTAGTGGTGCCCTAGCATAAGTGTAGGGGTGCCCTAGCCTGATCCTATGGGAGCCCTAGCCTTAGCCTAAGCCTAGGGGTGCCCTTCCTTAGCCTAGTGGTGTCCTAGCCTAAGCCTAGGGCTGCCCTAGCCTAAGCCTAGGGGTGCCCTAGTCTAAGCTTATGGGTGCCCTAGCCTTAGGCTGGGAGCCCTAGCTTTAGCCTAAGCCTATGGGTGCCCTAGCCTAAGGGTAGGGGAGCCGTAGCCTTAGCCTAATCCTAGGGGTGCCCTAGCCTAAGCCTAGAGGTGCCCTAGCCTAAGCCTAGGGGTGCCCTAACCTAAGCCTAGGGGTGCCCTAGCCTAAGCCTACGGGTGCCTTAGCCTAAGCCTAGGGGTGCCCTAGCCTAAGCCTAAGTGTGCCCTAGCCTTAGACTAGGGGAGCCCTTGCCATAGCCTAAGCTTAGGGGTGCCCTAGCCTAAGCCTTGGGATGCCGTAGCCTAAGCCTAGGGGTGCCCTAGCCTAAACCTAGGGGTGCCGTAGCCTAAGCCTAGGGGTGCCCTAGTCTAAGCTTATGGGTGCCCTAGCCTTAGGCTAGGGGAGCCCTCGCCTTAGCCTAAGCCTAGGGCCGCCCTAGCCTAAAACTAGGGGTGCCCTAGCCTAAGCTTAGCGGTGCCCTAGTTTTGGGCTAGGGGAGCCCAAGCCTCAGTCTAAGCCTAGGGGTGCTCTAACTTAAGCCTTTGGGTGCCCTAGCCTTAGGCTAGGGGAGCACTAGACTTAGCCTAAGCCTAGGGGTGACCTAGCCTAAGCCTAGGCTTGTCCTAGCCTAAGCCTAGGGGTGCCCTAGCCTAAGCATAGGGGTGCCCTAGCCTTAGGCTGGGGGAGCCCTAGCCTTAGCCTAAGCCTAGTGGTGCCCTAGCCTAAGCCTAGGAGTGCCCTAGCCTAAGCCTAGGGCTTCCCTAATCTAAGTATAGGGGTGCCTTAGCCTAAGCCTAGGGGTGACCTAGCCTTAGGCTAGGTGAGCCCTAGCCTTAGCCTAAGCCTAGGGGTGCCCTAGCCAAAGCTAAGCGTTCCCTAGCCTAAGCCTAGAGGTGCCCTCGCCTTAGGCTTGGGGAGCTATAACAATAGCGTAAGCCTAGGGGTGCCTTAGCCTAAGCCTTGGTGTGCCCTTGCCTAAGCTTAGGGGTGCCCTAGCCTAAACCTAGGGGTGCCCTAGCCTTAGGCTAGGGGAGCCCTCGCCTTAGTCTAATCCTAGGGGTGTCCTAGCCTAAGCCTACGGGTGCCCTAGCCTAAGTCTAGGATTGCCCTATCCTTAGGCTAGGGGATCCCTAGCCTAAGCCTAAGCCTAGGGGTGCCCTAGCTTAAGCCTAGGGGTGCCCTAGCCTAAGGCTAGGGGTGCCCTAGCCTAAGCCTAGGGGTGCCCTAACCTTAGAGTAGGGGAGCCCTAGCCTTAGCCTATGCCTAGGGGTGCCCTAGCCTAAGCCCAGGGTGCCCTAGCCTAAGCTTAGGTGTTCCCTATACTAAGCCTAGGGGTGCCCTAGCCAAAGCCTAGGGGTGCCCTAGCCTTAGGCAAGGGGAGCCCTAGCCTTAGCCTAAGCCTACGGGTGCCCAAGCTTAAGCCTAGGGGTGCCCTAGCCTTAGCCTTGTGTTGCCCTAGCCTTAGGCTAGGGGAGCCCTAGCCTTAGCCTAAGCCTAGAGGTTCCCTAGCCTAAGCCTAGGGGTGCCCTAGCCTAAGCCTAGGGGTGCCCTAGCCTAAGCCTAGGGGTTCCCTAGCCTTAGGCTGGGAGCCTTAGGCTGGGAGCCCTAGCTTTAGCCTAAGCCTATGGGTGCCCTAGCCTAAGGCTAGGGGAGCCCTAGACTTAGCCTAAGCCTAGGGGTGACCTAGTCTAAGCCTAGGCTTGCCCTAGCCTAAGCCTAGGGGTGCCCTAGCCTAAGCATAGGGGTGCCCTAGCCTTAGGCTAGGGGAGCCCTAGCCTTAGCCTAAGCCTAGGGGTGCCCTAGCCTAAGCCTAGGGATGCCCTAGCCTAAGTATAGGGGTGCCCTAGCCTAAGCCTAGGGGTGCCCTTTCCTAAGTCTAGGGGTACCCTAGCCTAAGCATAGGGGTTCCCTACCTAAGCCTAGGGGTGCCCTAGCATAAGCCTAGGGGTGCCCTAGCCTAATCCTAGCGGTGCCCTAACCTAAGCCTAGGGTTGCCCTAGCCTAATCCTTGCGGTGCCCTAACCTAAGCCTAGGGTTGCCCTAGCCTAAGCCTAGGAGTGCCCTAACCTAAGCCTAGGGGTGCCCTAGCCTAAGCCTAGGGGTGCCCTAGCCTAAGCCTAAGGGTGCCCTAGTCTTAGACTAGGGTAGCCCTACCTAAGCCTTGGGATGCCCTAGCCTAAGCCTAGGGGTGCCCTAGCCTTAGGCTAGGGGAGCCCTAGCCTTAGCCTAAACATAGGGTTGCCCTAGCCTAAGCCTAGGGGTTCCCTAGCCTAAGCCTTTGGGTGCCCTAGCCTAAGACTAGGGGCGCCCTAGCCGAAGCCTAGGGGTGCCCTAACCTAAGCCTAGGAGTGCCCTAGTCTTAGGCTAGGGGAGCCCCAGCCTTAGCCTAAGCCTAGGGGTGCCCTTCCTAAGCCTAGTGGTGTCCTAGCCTAAGCCGAGGGGTGCCCTAGCCTCAGCCTTGGGGTGCCTTAGCCTAAGTCTAGCGGTGCCCTAGCATAAGTGTAGGGGTGCCCTAGCCTGATCCTATGGGAGCCCTAGCCTAAGCCTAGGGGTGCCCTAGCTTAAACCTAGGGTTGCCCTAGCCTAAGCTTAGGGGTGCCCTTGCCTAATCCTTGGAGTGCCCTAGCCTAAGCCTAGGGGTGCCCTAGCCTTAGGCTAGGGGTGCCCTAGCCTTAGCCTAAGCCTAGGTGTGCCCTAGCCTAAGCATAGGGGTGCCCTAGCCTATGCCTAGGGGTCCCATAGCCTTAGGCTAGGTGAGCCCTAGCCTTAGCCTAAGACTAGGGGTGCCCTAGCCTAAGCCTAAGGGTGCCCTAGCCTAAGCCTAGGGGTGCCCTAACCTAAGCTTAGGGGTGCCCTAGGGTTAGGCTAGGGGAGCCCTAGCCTTAGCCTAAGCCTAGGGGTGCCCTAGCCTAACCCTAGGGGTGCCCTAGCATAAGCCTTTGGGTGCCCTAGTCTTAGGCTAGGGGAGCCCTAGACTTAGCCTAAGCCTAGGGGTGACCTAGCCTACGCCTAGGCTTGCCCTAGCCTAAGACTAGGGGTGCCCTAGCCCAAGCATAGGGGTGCCCTAGCCTTAGGCTGGGGGAGCCCTAGCCTTAGTCTAAGCCTAGTGGTGCCCTAGCCTAAGCCTGGGGGTGCCCTAGCCTAAGCCTAGGGCTGCCCTAGTTTAAGTTTAGGGGTGCCCTAGCCTAAGCCTAGGGCTGCCCTAGCCTTAGGCTAGGTGAGCCCTAGCCTTAGCCTAAGCCTAGGGGTGCCCTAGCCAAAGCCTAGGGGTGCCCTAGCCTAAGCCTAGAGGTGCCCTCGCCTTAGGCTTGGGGAGCTATAACAATAGCGTAAGCCTAGTGGTGCCTTAGCGTAAGCCTTGGTGTGCCCTAGCCTAAGCCTATGGGTGCCCTAGCCTAAACTAGGGGTGCCCTAGCCTAAGTCTAGGGGTGTCCTAGCCTAAGCCTACGGGTGCCCTAGCCTAAGCCTAGGAGTGCCCTATCCTTAGGCTAGGGGATCCCTAGCCTAAGCCTAAGCCTAGGGGTGCCCTAGCTTAAGCCTCGGGGTGCCCTAGCCTAAGACTAGGGGTTCCCTAGCCTAAGCCTAGGGGTGCCATAACCTTAGAGTAGGGGAGCCCTAGCCTTAGAATATGCTTACGGGTGCCCTAGCCTAAGCCTAGGGGTTCCCTATCCTAAGCCTAGGGGTGCCCTAGCCAAAGCCTAGTGGTGCCCTAGCCTTAGGCAAGGGGAGCCCTAGACTTAGCCTATGCCTACGGGTGCCCAAGCTTAAGCCTAGGAGTGCCCTAGCCCAAGCCTTGTGTTGCCCTAGCCTTAGGCTAGGGGAGCCCTAGCCTTAGCCTAAGCCTAGAGGTTCCCTAGCCTAAGCCTAGGGGTGCCCTAGCCTAAGCCTAGGGGTGCCCTAGCCTAAGCCTAGGGGTTCCCTAACCTTAGGCTGGGAGCCCTAGTCTTAGGCTGGGAGCCCTAGCTTTAGCCTAAGCCTATGGTTGCCCTAGCCTAAGGCTAGGGGAGCCCTAGACTTAGCCTAAGCCTAGGGGTGACCTAGTCTAAGCCTACACTTGCCCTAGCCTAAGCCTAGGGGTGCCCTAGCCTAAGCATAGGTTTGCCCTAGCTTTAGGCTAGGGGAGCCTTAGCCTTAGCCTTAGCCTACGGGTGCCCAAGCTTAAGCCTAGGGTGCCCTAGCCTTAGCCTTGTGTTGCCCTAGCCTTAGGCTAGGGGAGCCCTAGCTTTAGCCTAAGCCTAGAGGTTCCCTAGCCTAAGCCTAGGGGTGCCCTAGCCTAAGCC
The DNA here is from genome assembly GCF_050624435.1 of Tenrec ecaudatus. Taxonomy (NCBI): domain Eukaryota; kingdom Metazoa; phylum Chordata; class Mammalia; order Afrosoricida; family Tenrecidae; genus Tenrec; species Tenrec ecaudatus. The sequence goes on along the minus strand of NW_027459448.1, from coordinate 648,492 downwards.
TAGGGGTGCCCTAGCCTAAGCCTAGGGGTTCCCTAGCCTTAGGCTGGGAGCCTTAGGCTGGGAGCCCTAGCTTTAGCCTAAGCCTATGGGTGCCCTAGCCTAAGGCTAGGGGAGCCCTAGACTTAGCCTAAGCCTAGGGGTGACCTAGTCTAAGCCTAGGCTTGCCCTAGCCTAAGCCTAGGGGTGCCCTAGCCTAAGCATAGGGTGCCCTAGCCTTAGGCTAGGGGAGCCCTAGCCTTAGCCTAAGCCTAGGGGTGCCCTAGCTTAAGCCTAGGGGTGCCCTAGCCTAAGTACAGGGGTGCCCTAGCCTAAGCCTAGGGGTGCCCTATCCTAAGTCTAGGGGTACCCTAGCCTAAGCATAGGGGTTCCCTACCTAAGCCTAGGGGTGCCCTAGCATAAGCCTAGGGGTGCCCTAGCCTAATCCTAGCAGTGCCCTAACCTAAGCCTAGGGTTGCCCTAGCCTAAGCCTAGGAGTGCCCTAACCTAAGCCTAGGGGTGCCCTAGCGTAAGCCTAGGGGTGCCCTAGCCTAAGCCTAAGGGTGCCCTACTCTTAGACTCGGGGAGCCCTACCTAAGCCTTGGGATGCCCTAGCCTAAGTCTAGGGGTGCCCTAGCCTTAGGCTAGGGGATCCCTAGCATTAGCTAAACATAGGGTTGCCCTAGCCTAAGCCTAGGGGTTCCCTAGCCTAAGCCTTTGGGTGCCCTAGCCTAATCCTAGGGGTGCCCTAGCCGAAGCCTAGGGGTTCCCTAACCTAAGCCTAGGAGTGCCCTAGCCTTAGGCTAGGGGAGCCCTAGCCTTAGCCTAAGCCTAGGGGTGCCCTTCCTAAGCCTAGTGGTGTCCTAGCCTAAGCCGAGGGGTGCCCTAGCCTAAACCTAGGGGTGCCCTAGCCTTAGGCTAGGGGAGCCCTAGCCTTAGTCTAATCCTAGGGGTGACCTAGCCTAAGTCTAGGGGTGTCCTAGCCTAAGCCTACGGGTGCCCTAGCCTAAGCCTAGGATTGCCCTATCCTTAGGCTAGGGGATCCCTAGCCTAAGCCTAAGCCTAGGGGTGCCCTAGCTTAAGCCTAGGGGTGCCCTAGTCTAAGTATAGGGGTGCCCTAGCCTAAGCCTAGGGGTGCCCTAACCTTAGAGTAGCGGAGCCCTAGCCTTAGCCTATGCCTAGGGGTGCCCTAGCCTAAGCCCATGGTGCCCTAGCCTAAGCTTAGGGGTTCCCTATCCTAAGCCTAGGGGTGCCCTAGCCAAAGCCTAGGGGTGCCCTAGCATTAGGCAAGGGGAGCCCTAGCCTTAGCCTAAGCCTACGGGTGCCCAAGCTTAAGCCTAGGGTTGCCCTAGCCTTAGCCTTGTGTTGCCCTAACCTTAGGCTAGGGGTGCCCTAGCCTTAGCCTAAGCCTAGAGGTTCCCTAGCCTAAGCCTAGGGGTTCCCTAGCCTAAGTCTAGGGGTGCCCTAGCCTAAGCCTAGTGGTTCGCTAGCCTTAGGCTGGGAGCCTTAGGCTGGGAGCCCTAGCTTTAGCCTAAGCCTATGGATGCCCTAGCCTAAGGCTAGGGGAGCCCTAGACTTAGCCTAAGCCTAGGGGTGACCTAGTCTAAGCCTAGGCTTGCCCTAGCCTAAGCCTAGGGGTGCCTAGCCTAAGCATAGGGGTGCCCTAGCCTTAGGCTAGGGGAGCCCTAGCTTTAGCCTAAGCCTAGGGGTGCCCTAGCCTAAGCCTTGGGGTGCCCTAGCCTAAGTATAGGGGTGTCCTAGCCTAAGCCTAGGGGTGCCCTATCCTAAGTCTAGGTGTACCCTAGCCTAAGCATAGGGGTTCCTTACCTAAGCCTAGGGGTGCCCTAGCATAAGCCTAGGGGTGCCCTAGCCTAATCCTAGCGGTGCCCTAACCTAAGCCTAGGGTTGCCCTAGCCTAAGCCTAGGAGTGCCCTAACCTAAGCCTAGGGGTGCCCTAGCCTAAGCCTAGGGGTGCCCTACCATAAGCCTAAGGGTGCCCTAGTCTTAGACTAGGGGAGCCCTACCTAAGCCTTGGGATGCCCTAGCCTAAGCCTAGGGGTGCCCTAGCCTTAGGCTAGGGGAGCCCTAGCCTTAGCCTAAACATAGAGTTGCCCTAGCCTAAGCCTAGGGGTTCCCTAGCCTAAGCCTTTGGGTGCCCTAGCCTAAGCCTAGGGGTGCCTTGGCCGAAGCCTAGGGGTGCCCTAACCTAAGCCTAGGAGTGCCCTAGCCTTAGGCTAGGGGATCCCTAGCCTTAGCCTAAGCCTAGGAGTGCCCTTCCTTAGCCTAGTGGTGTCCTAGCCTAAGCCGAGGGGTGCCCTAGCCTCAGCCTAGGGGTGCCTTAGCCTAAGTCTAGCGGTGCCCTAGCCTAAGCTTAGGGGAGCCCTAGCCTTAGCCTAAGCATAGTGGTGCCCTAGCCTAAGTGTAGGGGTGCCCTAGCCTGATCCTATGGGAGCCCTAGCCTTAGCCTAAGCCTACAGGTGCCCTAGCTTAAGCCTAGGGGTGCCCTTGCCTAAGGCTTGTGTTGCCCTAGCCTTAGGCTAGGTGAGCCCTTGCCTTAGCTTAAGCCTAGGGGTTCCCTAGCCTAAACCTAGGGGTGCCCTAGCCTAAGCCTAGGGGTGCCCTAGCCTAAGCCTAGGGGTGCCCTAGCTTAAACCTAGGGTTGCCCTAGCCTAAGCCTAGGGGTGCCCTTGCCTAATCCTTGGAGTGCCCTAGCCTAAGCCTAGGGGTGCCCTAGCCTTAGGCTAGGGGTGCCCTAGCCTTAACTTAAGCCTAGGTGTGCCCTAGCCTAAGCATAGGGGTGCCCTAGCCTATGCCTAGGGGTGCCAAAACCTTAGGCTAGGTGAGCCCTAGCCTTAGCCTAAGCCTAGTGGTGCCCTAGCCTAAGCCTAGGGGTGCCCTAGCCTAAGCCTAGGGGTGCCCTAACCTAAGCTTACGGGTGCCCTAGGGTTAGGCTAGGGGAGCCCTAGCCTTAGCCTAAGCCTAGGGGTGCACTAGCCTAAGCCTAGGGGTGCCCTAGCCTAACCCTAGGGGTGCCCTAGCCTAAGCCTTTGGGTGCCCTAGCCTTAGGCTAGGGGAGCCCTAGACTTAGCCTAAGCCTAGGGGTGACCCAGCCTACGCCTAGGCTTGCCCTAGCCTAAGACTGGGGCTGCCCTAGCCTAAGCATAGGGGTGCCCTAGCCTTAGGCTGGGGGAGCCCTAACCTTAGCCTAAGCCTAGTGGTGCCCTAGCCTAAGCCTTGGGGTGCCCTAGCCTAAGCCTAGGGCTGCCCTAGTTTAAGTTTAGGGGTGCCCTAGCCTAAGCCTAGGGCTGCCCTAGCCTTAGGCTAGGTGAGCCCTAGCCTTAGCCTAAGCCTAGGGGTGCCCTAGCCAAAGCCTAGGGGTGCCCTAGCCTAAGCCTATGGGTGCCCTAGCCTAAACCTAGGGGTGCCCTAGCCTAAGTCTAGGGGTGTCCTAGCCTAAGCCTACGGGTGCCCTAGCCTAAGCCTAGGAGTGCCCTATCCTTAGGCTAGGGGATCCCTAGCCTAAGCCTAAGCCTAGGGGTGCCCTAGCTTAAGCCTTGGGGTGCCCTAGCCTAAGCCTAGGGGTGCCCTAGCCTAAGCCTAGGGGTGCCCTAACCTTAGAGTAGGGGAGCCCTAGCCTTAGCCTATGCTTACGGGTGCCCTAGCCTAAGCCTAGGGGTTCCCTATCCTAAGCCTAGGGGTGCCCTAGCCAAAGCCTAGGGGTGCCCAAGCCTTAGGCAAGGGGAGCCCTAGCCTTAGCCTATGCCTACGGGTGCCCAAGCTTAAGCCTAGGTGTGCCCTAGCCTAAGCCTTGTGTTGCCCTAGCCTTAGGCTAGGGGAGCCCTAGCCTTAGCCTAAGCCTAGAGGTTCCCTAGCCTAAGCCTAGGGGTGCCCTAGCCTAAGCCTAGGGGTGCCCTAGCCTAAGCCTAGGGGTTCCCTAACCTTAGGCTGGGAGCCCTAGTCTTAGGCTGGGAGCCCTAGCTTTAGCCTAAGCCTATGGTTGCCCTAGCCTAAGGCTAGGGGAGCCCTAGACTTAGCCTAAGCCTAGGGGTGACCTAGTCTAAGCCTACACTTGCCCTAGCCTAAGCCTAGGGGTGCCCTAGCCTAAGCATAGGGGTGCCCTAGCCTTAGGCTAGGGGAGCCCTAGCCTTAGCCTAAGCCTAGGGGTGCCCTAGCCTAAGCTAAGGGGTGCCCTAGCCTAAGCATAGGGGTGCCCTAGCCTAAGCCTAGGAGTGCCCTAACCTAAGTCTAGGGGTACACTAGCCTAAGCATAGGGGTTCCCTACCTAAGCCTAGGGGTGCTCTAGCATAAGCCTAGGGGTGCCCTAGCCTAATCCTAGTGGTGCCCTAACCTAAGCCTAGGGTTGCCCTAGACTAAGCCTAGGAGTGCCCTAACCTAAGCCTAGGGGTGCCCTAGTCTAAGCCTAGGGGTGCCCTAGCCTAAGCCTAAGGGTGCCCTAGTCTTAGACTAGGGGAACCCTAGCTTAAGCCTAAACATAGGGTTGCCCTAGCCTAAGCCTTGGGGTTCCCTAGCCTAAGCCTTTGGGTGCCCTAGCCTAAGCCTAGGTGTGCCCTAGCCTAAGCCTAGGGGTGCCATAACCTAAGCCTAGGGGTGCCCTAGCCTTAGGCTAGGGGAGCCCTAGCCTTAGCCTAAGCCTTGTTGTGCCCTTCCTAAGCCTAGTGGTGTCCTAGCCTAAGCGGAGGGGTGCCCTATCCTCAGCCTAGGGGTTCCTTAGCCTAAGTCTAGCGGTGCCCTAGCCTAAGCTTAGGGGTTCCCTAACCTTAGGCTAGGGGAGCCCTAGCCTTAGCCTAAGCCTAGGGGTGCCCTAGCCTAAGCCTAGGGGTGCCCTAGCCTAACCCTAGGGGTGCCATAGCCTAAGCCTTTGGGTGCCGTAGCCTTAGGCTAGGGGTGCCCTAGCCTTAGCCTAAGCCTAGGTGTGCCTTAGCCTAAGCTTAGGGGTGCCCTAGCCTATGCCTAGGGGTGCCATAGCCTTAGGCTAGGTGAGCCCTAGCCTTAGCCTAAGCCTAGGGGTGCCCTAGCCTTAGGTTAGGGGAGCCGTAGCCTTAGCCTAATCCTTGGGGTGCCCTAGCCTAAGCCTTGGGTGCCCTAGCCTAAGCCTAGGGGTGCCCTAGTTTAAGTTTAGGGGTGCCCTAGGGGTAGGCTAGGGGAGCCCTAGCCTTAGCCTAAGCCTAGGGGTGCACTAAACTAAGCCTAGGGGTGCACAAATCTAAGCCTAGGGGTGCCCTAACCTAAGCCTAGGGGTGCCCTAGCCTAAGCCTAGGGGTGCCCTAGCCTAAGCCTAAGGGTGCCCTAGCCTTAGTCTAGGGAAGCCCTAGCCTTAGCCTAAGCCTAGGGGTGCCCTAGCCTAAGCCAAGCGGTGCCGTAACCTAAGACTAGGGGTGCACTAGCCTTAGGCTAGGGGAGCCCTAGACTTAGCCTAAGCCTAGCGGTGACCTAGCTTAAGGCTAGGCTTGCCCTAGCCTAAGCCTAGGGGTGCCCTAGCCTAAGCATAGGGGTGCCCTAGCCTTAGGCTGGGGGTGTCCTAGCCTAAGCTTAGGGCTGCCCAAGCCTAAGCCTAGGTGTGCCCTAGATTAAGCCTAGGGGTGCCATAGCCTAAACCTAGGGGTGTCCTAGCCTAAGCCTAGGGGTACCCTAGCCTAAACCTAGGGGTGCCCTAGCCTATGCCTAGGGGTGCCCTAGCCTTAAGCTAGGAGAGCTGTAGCCTTAGCCTAATCCTAGGGGTGCTCTAGCCTAAGCCTAGGGGTGCTCTAGCCTAAGCGTAGGGGTGCCCTAGCCTAAGCCTAGGTGTGCCCTAGCTTAAGCCTAGGGGTGCCCTAGCCTAAACCTAGGGGTGCCCTAGCCTAAGCCTAGGGGAGCCCTAGCCTTAACCTAAGCCTACGGGTCCCCTAGCCTAAGCCTAAGGGTGTCCTAGCCTAAACCTAGGGGTGCCCTAGCCTATGCTTAGGGGTGCCCTAGCCTAAGCCTAGGGTTGCCCTAGCCTTAGGCTAGGGGAGCCCTAGCCTTAGCCTAAGCCTAGGGCCGCCCTAGCCTAAAACTAGGGGTGCCCTAGCCTAAGCTTAGGGGTACCCTAGTTTTAGGCTAGGGGAGCCCTAGGCTTAGTCTAAGCCTAGGGGTGCCCTATCCTTATGCTAGGGGATTCCTCGCCTTAGCCGAAATCTTAGGGTGCCCTAGACTAAGTCTAGGGGTGCCCTAGCCTAAGCCTAGGGGTGCCCTAGCCCAAGCCTAGCTTTGCCCTAGTGTTAGGCTAGAGGAGCCCTAGCCTTAGCCTAAGCCTAGGGGTGCCCTAGCCTAAGCCGAGGGGTTCCCTACCTAAGCCTAGGGGTGCCCTAGCCTAAGCCTAGGGGTGCCCTAGCCTAAGCATAAGGGTGCCCTTGCCTTAGGCTAGGGAAGCCCTAGCCTTGGCTTAAGCCAAGGGGTGCCTTAGTCTAAGCCTAGCGGTGCCCTAACCTAAGCCTAGCGCTGACCTAGCTTAAGCCTAGGGGTGCCCTAACCTAAGCCTAGGGGTGCCCTAGCCTTAGGCTAGGGGAGTCCTAGACTTAGCCTAAGCCTAGGTGTGACCTAGCTTAAGCCTAGGCTTGCCCTAGCCTAAGCCTAGGGGTGCCTTAGCCTAAGCATAGGGGTGCCCTAGCCTCAGGCTAGGGGAGCCCAAGCCTTAGCCTAAGCCTAGGGTGCCCTTCCTAAGCCTAGTTGTGTACTAGCCTAAGCCTAGGGTTGCCCTAGCCTAAGCCTAGGGGTGCCCTAGCCTAAGCCTAGGGGTGCCCTAGCCTATGCCTAGGGGTGCACTAGCCTTAGGCTAGGAGAGCCGTAGCCTTAGCCTAATCCTAGGGGTGCCCTAGCCTAAGCTTTGGGGTGCCCTAGCCTAAGCCTAGGGGTGTCCTAACCTAAGCCTAGGGGTGCCCTAGCCTAAGCCTACGGGTGCCTTAGCCTAAGCCTAGGGGTGCCCTAGCCTAAGCCTAAGGGTGCCCTAGCCTTAGACTAGGGGAGCCCTAGCCTTAGCCTAAGCCTAGGGGTGCCCTAGCCTAAGCCTTGGGATGCCCTAGCCTAAGCCTAGGGGTGCTCTAGCCTAAGCCTAGGGGTGTCCTAGCCTAAACCTAGGGGTACCCTAGCCTAAGCCTAGGGGTGCCCTAGTCTAAGCTTATGGGTGCCCTAGCCTTATGCTTAGGGGTGCCCTAGTTTTAGGCTACGGGAGCCCAAGCATTAGACTAAGTCTAGGGGTGCCCTAGCTTAAGCCTGGGGGTGCCCTAGCCTTAGGCTAGGGGAGCCCTAGACTTAGTCTAAGCCTAGGGGTGACCTAGCCTAAGCCTAGGCTTACACTAGCCTAAGCCTAGGGGTGCCCTAGCCTAAGCCTGGGGTTGCCCTAGCCTTAGGCTAGGGGAGCCCTAGCCTTAGTCTAACCCTCGGGCCGCCCTACCCTAAAACTAGGGGTGCCCTAGCCTAAGCTTAGGGGTGCCCTAGTTTTAGGCTAGGGGAGCCCTAGTCTTAGTCTAAGCCTATGGATGCCCTATCCTTATGCTAGGGGAGTCCTCGCCTTAGCCGAAGCCTTAGGGTGCCCTAGCCTAAGCCTAGGGGTGCCCTAGCCTAAGCCTAGGGGTGCCTTGCCCAAGCCTAGGTTTGCCCTAACCTAAACCTAGGGGTGCCCTAGACTAAGCATAGGGGTTCCCTACCTAAGCCTAGGGGTGCCCTAGCCTAAGCCTAGGGGTGCCCTAGCCTAAGCCTAAGGGTGCCCTAGCCTTAGTCTAGGGAAGCCCTAGCCTTAGCCTAAGCCTAGGGGTGCCCTAGCCTAAGCCAAGCAGTGCCGTAACCTAAGACTAGGGGTGCCCTAGCCTTAGGCTAGGGGAGCCCTAGACTTAGCCTAAGCCTAGGGGTGACCTAGCTTAAGGCTAGGCTTGCCCTAGCCTAAGCCTAGGTGTGCCCTAGCCTAAGCATAGGGGTGCCCTAGCCTTAGGCTAGGGGTGTCCTAGCCTAAGCTTAGGGCTGCCCAAGCCTAAGCCTAGGTGTGCCCTAGATTAAGCCTAGGGGTGCCATAGCCTAAACCTAGGGGTGTCCTAGCCTAAGCCTAGGAGTACCCTAGCCTAAGCCTAGGGGTGCCCTAGCCTATGCCTAGGGGTGCCCTAGCCTTAAGCTAGGAGAGCTGTAGCCTTAGCCTAATCCTAGGGGTGCCCTAGCCTAAGCCTAGGGGTGCTCTAGCCTAAGTGTAGGGGTACCCTAACCTAAGCCTAGGGGTGCCCTAGCCTAAGCCTAAGGGTGCCCTAGCCTCAGACTAGGGGAGCCCTAGCCTTAGCCTAAGCCTAGGGGTGCCCTAGCCTAAGCCTTGGGATGCCCTAGCCTAAGCCTAGGGGTGCCCTAGCCTAAGCCTAGGGGTGTCCTAGCCTAAACCTAGGGGTGCCCTAGCCTAAGCCTAGGGGTGCCCTAGTCTAAGTAATGGGTGCCCTAGCCTTAGCCTAAGCCTACGGGAGCCCTCGCCTAAGCCTAGGGGTGCCCTAGCCTAAGCCTAGGATTACCCTACCCTAAGCCTAGGGGTGCCCTAGCCTAAGCCTAGGGGTGCCCTAGCCTTAGGGTAGGGGAGCCCTAGCCTTAGCCTAAGCCTAGGGCTTCCCTAGCCTAAGCCTAGGTGTGCCCTAGCTTAAGCCTAGGGGTGCCCTAGCCTAAACCTAGGGGTGCCCTAGCCTAAGCCTAGGGGAGCCCTAGCCTTAGCCTAAGGCTTCGGGTCCCCTAGCCTAAGCCTAAGGGTGTCCTAGCCTAAACCTAGGGGTGCCCTAACCTATGCCTTGGGGTGCCCTAGCTTAAGCCTAGGGTTGCCCTAGCCTTAGGCTAGGGGAGCCCTAGCCTTATCCTAAGCCTAGGGCCGCCCTAGCCTAAAACTAGGGGTGCCCTAGCCTAAGCTTAGGGGTACCCTAGTTTTAGGCTAGGGGAGCCCTAGACTTAGTCTAAGCCTAGGGGTGCCCTATCCTTATGCTAGGGTATTCCTCGCCTTAGCCGAAATCTTAGGGTGCCCTAGACGAAGCCTAGGGGTGCCCTAGCCTAAGCCTAGGGGTGCCCTAGCCTCAGCCTAAGGGTGCCCTTGCCTTAGGCTAGGGAAGCCCTAGCCTTGGCCTAAGCCAAGGGGTGCCTTAGTCTAAGCCTAGCGGTGCCCTAACCTAAGCCTAGGGCTGACCTAGCCTAAGCCTAGGGGTGCCCTAACCTAAGCCTAGGGGTGCCCTAGCCTTAGGCTAGGGGAGTCCTAGACTTAGCCTAAGCCTAGGGGTGACCTAGCTTAAGCCTAGGCTTGCCCTCGCCTAAGCCTAGGGGTGTCTTAGCCTAAGCATAGGGGTGTCCTAGCCTTAGGCTAGGGGAGCCCTAGCCTTAGCCTAAGCCTAGGGGTGCCCTTCCTAAGCCTAGTTGTGTACTAGCCTAAGCCTAGGGCTGCCCTAGCCTAAGCCTAGGGGTGCCCTAGCCTAAGCCTAGGGGTGCCCTAGCCTATGCCTAGGGGTGCACTAGCCTTAGGCTAGGAGAGCCGTAGCCTTAGCCTAATCCTAGGGATGCCCTAGCCTAAGCCTAGGGGTGCCCTAGCCTAAGCCTAGGGGTGCCCTAACCTAAGCCTACGGGTGCCCTAGCCTAAGCCTACGGGTGCCTTAGCCTAAGCCTAGGGGTGCCCTAGCCTAAGCCTAAGGGTGCCCTTGCCTTAGACTAGGGGAGCCCTAGCCTTAGCCTAAGCCTAGGGGTGCCCTAGCCTAAGCCTTGGGATGCCCTAGCCTAAGCCTAGGGGTGCCCTAGCCTAAGCCTAGGGGTGTCCTAGCCTAAACCTAGGGGTGCCCTAGCCTAAGCCTAGGGGTGCCCTAGTCTAAGCTTATGGGTGCCCTAGCCTTAGGCTAGGGGAGCCCTAGCCTTAGCCTAAGCCTAAGGCCGCCCTAGCCTAAAACTATGGGTGCCCTAGTCTAAGCTTAGGGGTGCCCTAGTTTTAGGCTAGGGGAGCCCAAGCATTAGTCTAAGTCTAGGGGTGCCCTAGCTTAAGCCTAGGGGTGCCCTAGCCTTAGGCTAGGGGATACCTAGCCTTAGCCTAATCCTAGGGGTGCCCTAGCCTAAGCCTAGGTGTGCCCTAGCCTAAGCCTTTGGGTGCCCTAGCCTTAGGCTAGGGGAGCCCTAGACTTAGTCTAAGCCTAGGGGTGACCTAGCCTAAGCCTAGGCTTGCCCTAGCCTAAGCCTAGGGGTGCCCTAGCCTAAGCATAGGGGTGCCCTAGCCTTAGGCTAGGGGAGCCCTAGCCTTAGCCTAAGCCTAGGGGTGCCCTTCCTAAGCCTAGTGGTGTCCTAGCCTAAGCCTTTGGGTGCCCTAGCATCAGCCTAAGGGTGCCTTAGCCTAAGTCTAGCGGTGCCCTAGCCTAAGCTTAGGGGTTCCCTAGCCTTAGGCTAGGGGAGCCCTAGCCTTAGCCTAAGCCTAGGGGTGCCCTAGCCTAAGCCTAGGGGTGCCCTAGCCTTACGCTAGGGGATCCCTAGCCTTAGCCTAAGCCTAGGGGTACCCTAGCCTAAGCCTAGGGGTGCCCTAGCCTAAGCCTAGAAGTGCCCTAGCCTGAGCCTATTCTGTCTGACTTCCACGTTAGGACACATAGACCATCTGTGTAAACACTTCTGATTCTGTGTCCTTCTCCTTCCCATAGACAAAACTGCAGCCAGCACCAGACGATAAACCTGCAGACTAAAGGTTTGTCAAAAGTCTGGAAAGAGCAGTCATACCTTGAAAACCTAGCCTGCAGAAGAGAAGACACAGAATCAAAAGCTACCACTGAAAAAAAAAAAAATAGCTCCAGGTGGGGGTCATTCAGACAACCCATTCCAATGAGTACACTTGAGCTTCTCACAGTGTAAAATTATTTTACTTTCATACTATTGTAATTCAAACAGTTTCCCATATCTCACCTCCAAATGTAACTCCAGCAGATTCAAGTATATTAAGGAAGAGGCAATTATTCTGGTGTTTCCCCTGCAACGATTATGGAGTCTCAAAGAATTTTACTATTCTCAGCTCATGCCTTAGATTTTCAACTATTTGAATGTGAAGGAAATCTTAACATGCCGCATTTCATAGGCTGTCTTCAGTGTTGCCTCACCCAGATTTACGTTTTTCATTTCTAGAGTGCCTCAACATGAGTTTTTTTTTGGGGGGTTGGTTAAGGAGCATTATCATTTTCCATCATCAGTTGTTGATTGGAAATTTTACATCCTGCAGGTTCCCGTATACAATAATTACATTAAACAATGGAGCTTTCTGTATCTTCCTGTTTTTCACAACAGGTTATGCTCACTCATATTGTTAGCTTATCACACCAAATGTCCAAGATGCACAGGTGGTGTTAATTGAAGAGCGGAATGATTCATGCATTGGTCACTTTAGCATTGCAAGTTCATGAGCATCTTGATTTTGAAATTCAGTAAAGGGAGATGATGCCTTAGCCAGTTAAATGCTACTCCTTCCAAACCTCACGTACACTCAGACATATCTGAGCAGAAGCCACATTATCTACGTGAAACAGCTTTGGGTGCTCCCCAGTTATATGCAGATGCCCACCAAACATGAGATTATTTTGCTTTCTCTGACTTGGCTCTTACTAGCATTCAGCCTCATTCCATCTCTTTTGTAGATTGTTGTGGATTCTGGGGGGCCTATGGCATAATGGAGGGCTTATGAGGTTAAAAAAAATCTTGTAGCGAAGTTTTCTTGATGTGCATTTAATATTTATTTACAACTCTCTTTTATATACGTGTGTCTGTGGATTTCAACATTTAAGTGCAAAGATTAGCATATTCTCATAGCGGAGTGAACCTCTCTTCCGTCATGTCTATAGGTATTTCTCCTTCCTATGGGCAGCTGGACAGTAATTTATCTGGGGAACGTCTGGTAAACCATGACAATGGTGCTTCCCCAGCTTTCTGGGATGAAGGGCCAGGCCATTGGTTACCTTTATAGAAGTCTCCTGACACTTCCTAGTGATGTCTGTTTCTGGGATCATAGTGGCTTCCTCTTCCTCGGTTGGTCTTGTTGGTAGGTGCTGTCCAGTTGGTCTGCTTCAAAGCAACCTCAATGTACAGGACAAGGAAAGGCTTGCCAGTCCTGGGCCACCCTCATTTCTTTCTGATGTTTGAACCCATCGTTGCAGCTCCCTTGGCCATGCATTCTTCAAACGGCCTGGCTCTTTGTCACTGATCCTCCCCTTTAATCTGACCAAAAGTGTTCGTATTTTGGTCCTCTTCCTGAGAAGGTTCTGCCTAGTTTTACTAGTCCTCCACTACATGACAGTGTATCAATGATTAGCATAAGGTTTTCAGTGGTGTATTTCGTCATCCTCAGTGTGTCCTTATTGGGGGCTCTTACAACTCTTTTTACAATCCATACACCAATTGTATCTGACATAGTCATACATATATTGCCATCATTCTTTTCTAGACATTTATTTTCTATTGAGCCCTTGGGATCAGCTCCCCTTTCTTTCCTCCTCCCCCACTCGTGGTTCCTTGATAGATTATAGATTGTTATTATTTTCATATCTCACATTGACCATTGTCTCTTTTATCCTCAGCTTTCTGTTGCTCCTCTCCCTGCGAGGGGTGTGTGGTTATATGTCATTCATTGCTATCGGTTCCCCTTCCTTCCATCCTCTACCCTCCTTCCCCCTACCCTTTTGGTATCTCTATTCCCATTCCTGTTCCTGGGTTCCATGTGTTGTGAGTTTTATCTCTTGCTAATACCTATGCAGTCTAGTCCAGAGTGGGAAGCGGCACTGAGGTGATGATATTGGGGGGTGAGGAGGCCTCAAGGGGTCAGAGGCAGATTGTGTGATTCATTGGTGTGATCCATGTCTCCTCAGGGGGGTCTCCACCCAGTGGGACACAGCATCTGGGATACTTGTGGCTTTCTCCTGAGACAGCATGGTGGCCAAGGGACCGGGCATTGAGGGTGGGACTCTGGGCCTGGGGTGGCAGCACTTGCAGAAGCCACCCCCTCCCCCAGGAACCCACCTGGATATGGACGAGCACGTGAGACAGTTGGCTGTGAACTTTGATGGTGGCCTCAGCGTCTCAGAGCAGGTGGGGTCTGGCCTGAGTCAGCTCCCACAGCTCCAACCTGGAAGCCCTGCCCCAAGCGGGGGTCAGCAGTTATCCCAGCATGCTCTTTCCTCCCCCTCAGCTTCTCTCTGGTCAGCCCTTCAGCTTCCTGGCTGGGTTTAGAACTTGTCCTAAGCTCCCTGAGGGCCACCGTCCTGAGATCTTGCTCAGCGCTTCAGGCCTTTCTGCAAACTCTCCTCCCAGGAGCCCAGTATTACTAGCATTTTACCCCTTGCTCTAACGATGCTCCAGGAGGCCTGCTTGGGAAGTGTTGGGCTGTTGCCTGGTTCAGTCCCACTAACTGCTCCTCAGGAGATAGAAGAGGTTCCCTGCTCCTGGAAAGATTTACTGGCTTTCACACCCTCTGGAGGATCCCCATGAGTCAGCAGGTGGGGTCATTCTAAAGCCCGGCACTCCACAGGTAGCCACGTTGTGTGCCACCCAGGCATGCTGTGTGTTTGGAGGAGACTGCACACCCTTCAAAGGTAGAAGCTGCACCCCTCCATGGTTCTTGCATGCAGCAAATGCAGGGCCCCTGAGACTCCGGGCCCGCCTCTGGGCTAGGATCATGGGCAAATCGTTATCTCGCCTAAGCTCCATCTGGGCTGGAAACGTAGTAGCTTCTACTGTGACCTGGGTCAGTCTGGGGCTGTGCAGGGCATCCTCAGCCCAGCTCAACTCTTCCCAGAACGCCCCTGCAGGTGCAGGGAGCCCCTGGCTTGGGAAAGTGACCCTGCTAAGTGGGCTTTGTGACCAGGCTCCCTGATCCACCGACCCAGCTTTGCCTCCTCCACAGGCCGCAGACAGCAGGGGCTGCCCTGGGTTCCCTGAACTCGGGCCCTCTCCAGAGACAGTGTGGGCAGGACCTGGAGGGTGTGGAAGTGAGTCGTGCCAGGAAAGTGGATGGAGGAACGGAGGGTAGGGTAGATGCTGGGTGGGCTGAGGGGGCAGGAGATGCCCTGCAGAGTTCTAGAAACAGGGCTGAGGGATGTGGGAGCTGTTGGGGCCAGCTGGCCCTTTCGTGAGTTTTAGGAGCTGCCTGAACCCCATCCACATTGACCCTCTCCAGCCCCACTTTTGGCAGATGCTGGCAGAGAAGTTCAAGGTCTTCCAGGAGAAAGGGCAGAGTGTGGGGCTGCCAGAGTTCAGGCCCTGAGGGAGCTGGCAGGTGCCCTGGAACTCGCCTCCCCCAGCTCCATGGCCCATAGTCAAGTCCACAGGAGCTGCGTAGAGGCCGCATGGGAGAGGCTGGACAAGGCAATGAAAGCCCGCACAGAGGTGGGTGCCCAGAGGGACAGGCCAGCGACAGCCAAAGGGCTCGGGACACAGGGGCCTACCCCTGATGTGTGTGCGTGTGTGTGTGCTCATGTGTAGGGGTGGGCATGTGGGTGTGTGCATGCGTACTTCTGTGTGTATCCTCGTGTGCGCATGTGTGTATGATGGGGCATGGCTGACTCCAGCTCCCAGCATCAATCAGCCTTCCCCGTCCAACCATGCTCCTTCCTGCCCCCAGTTTGGAGTCCTTCAGCGCAGGTCACTCCTTGTGGCAGGAGCACGAAGTGTGCTCTCCCAATGCTCCCTGAGCACGGTCCACAGTTTCGTTTGGGGCACAGGCCCTGCTGGTCTTCTTGCTGACCGCCACTCTTAGAGCTCCCTGCCTCCCCTCCCCACACCCTCCTTTCTCAGGATCTGGTGTCTCAGTGCACTGAGCACCTGACAGGTCCTGCAACCGAAATCCTGGGGCTGGGTGGCTCCGGGGCCAGCCCTCTCTTCACTGACTGTTGGAGTTGCTACAGGCAGACCCCCTGACAGGCAGCCCACTCGCTCCCTGAGCCTCAATCCTCATGTGCTCAGGGCTCCCCATCTTTTTGCCTTCCTCCCAACATGCATGTCAAGACCCTTTCCTCCCTCGGGCCCAGGCTGTGGGACCCGGGCCTCATCAGGAACCTGCTGTGATCAGAGGACACCATCCATCTTCTAACCACCGAAGGGCAAGAAGGCGCGAATTTACAGTGATGATAATAGGTAAAGGTCATGGTAAAGTCATAGAGGACAGGAAAGACAGGGTCGAGAGAATACAATACAGAGTCAGACATGTTTTATTAGGCATGCTCACTTCAGCTCCTCTTGATGGACCACGTGGAACTGGGAGAAGTGGAACCTTTGCTATCTTGGGACGTGTATAGGGAGCATGGAGACACACCTCTTCAGTAGTGACATGGGTCACAAGGTGGGCGGTATCTATCGTAAGGCCCCTGTACTTGAGCTCACCAAGGTGAGGAAAGCTAATACCTGCATTGGGGGAAGCTACAAGGGGGACTGGGTGTCACGGTGGGAAGAGAGGGCAAAAGGACCATATCTGCTTCTACACAGAGATACAATCAGTCATGTGCTCACATTAAGGCAGCCTAGCTGTTAACGGAGAATCCGTGGGAATGATTTTTAAAGCAGGATAATGTACTTGGACTTTACCTCTAACTTACCAAAGTAGAGGCTTTCCTACCGTGGAATACCAGCTTTCCAGATTCTCCCTGTTATAAGTTAGGGAATAGAGTCTTCGTCATATTTCCCTCCGTGTTAACGCCCCACAAATCCCCAAGCCACAGTCTTTGCTCAAAAGGAGGTGGCCCTGTTCTCAGGGAGAAAGTTGCTGGCCTTCCTTCCCGCTGTGCCCTCGATTTCCACCAGGCGGCGCTAGAGCTGTGGGGCCACATGCAGAAGGTGGTCCTGGTGGAGGGTGCTGTCCTTGGCCACGAACTGGCGTCTGTGGAGGTCCTGCAGCGCCAGCACCGCCTCCTGCAGGGGAGGGCCCCAGTCCCTCCCCACTGCAAGAACCCCTCTTTGTAGGCAATGGATGGATGAGGAGCCCTCACCCCCAGCTGACCCCAGGCAGGACTGCAGCCTGCCCCTGCCCCCTCTGGGATGGGGGGTGACGGGCCTGGGCTTGACCTAGGCTGGGGTACAGCCAGGATGGCCTGCAGAGTCCTGGGTGGAGGAGCATTCAGCCTGCTCTCTGCCAGCTGCAGAGGGAGTTGGTGGCTGTGGACAAGGTGGTGGTTCAGATGGGGATGGAGTCCATCCAGGTACACCCTGCGGTCCAGGAGAGCCTGGCCGGGCAGCTGGCTGAGGTGCAGGAGGCCTGGGCCACCTGGACATGAAGGCCTGGGAGCAGGGCCAGCAGCTGGAGTGGGTAGCCCATGGCCACGACTTCCTGAGGCACTGCCAGGAACTGCTGTATGTGCCACCCCACCTGGATGGGGGCTCGCTCTGTTCCATGCAGGTGGGGGCACCCAGCTCTTCCCTGCCTCCTCCCTGTTCTGCCCTCTGGCCCAGAGACCTGTTCCCATGCCCTGTCCCCCACCCAGCACTCGGGCTCAAGAGAAGCAGGCGCTAGTCTATATCCTCAGAAAGGCCAGCTGGGGCCAAGGAGACACTGGGGCAGGAGCTCTGCCTGAGAGCCCAGGCAGTGTGGCCGGCGGGGTAGCAGCTGCTGGACACCAGCCACGTCATGGCCCCAGAGATGTGCGCGCTGAGGGCTAGGGCCAGGGTGGTGCGTGGCCAGAGCTCCCTTTCCTGCTGCTCCCTGCTCCATGGTAACCCAGCCCTGCCCCACCCAGGCGACACCCTGAGCCCCTCCCAACAGCCCTCTAACCCCCAGGTCACAGTGTCTCCGGGAACTGGACAGGCAGCTGCAGGAGCTCTGGACGGCCTGGGCCCTTCACCAGGAGCACCGCCAGGTGAGCCAGGACCAGGAGGAGCTACGGGGAGTGCTGGGTCAGGCCGAGGTCTGGCTGGCCTCCTGAGAGGACCTCCTGCTAGATCCTGACTGTGGGGTGAGCAGGGATCCGCCCCTTAGAGGGCCACATGCCTGGCACCAGGACTTGGAATGGCAGCTGGCAGCCCAGGAGGCGAAGCTCACCCATCTCCAAATGTAGGTGAGGGTGTGGAGGGTGGGACTGAGGAGGGGTCGAGGGGCCTCCACCTGCGGTGGGGTCTCCAGAGCATTGATCTGCCCTGAGGGGCACCCATTCGGGGAAACAGCCGCAGGGTCCTGTCCTCCATGGGCAGTCTGGCTCTGTGGGGTCCATCACAGCTTCTTCTGTCCAACTGCTCCCTCCCCTCCTCCTCCTGGTTTCCCCCTCTGACAGCTGCCCCCAGAGCAAGCCCTGTGGGACACAGAGGGTCACTATGGGTGGAAACCAATCAATAATCTCATGGGTGCAGAGCACACTCTGAGGAACACAGGGGAGGTGACACTAGCTACAGAGAATCTGAGTGGAGCGAGGGTTTGTAATCCTTGTGTAGGCTGGGGGTGGGGCTGATAGCGGGGTGGGGGGGATTGATACCACAGGATCCTGTAGGACTGAAAGTGAGGACCTGAGGGTGGACGGGCAGAGGGAGTGCCCCATCCTCTGAGGTAGGAAGGTGGTCAGCTAGGGTGAGCACGGAGGAAGATGAGCAGGGGCTGCTGCAGTCACGCAAATGTCACGTAAGAATCTCACTTTAGTATAAAATGTTTGTCTCCATTGCAAAGCCACCTCTAGCAACTAGGATCCCCTTTCTCCCCATCTGGAGTTGACGAGTGAAGAAAATCAAAAACTGAAGCAAAGCAGTCCACAGGACTAACGGACCACCAACACCACAGCCCTCCATCCTTGTCCTGGAGACCAGGAGAGTTAGATGGTGCCCAGCCACCTCCTCAAAATGCTCTGGTTGAGCTCAAACTGGCAACTTGTTCACAGCTTGAAAGCCAATGGAAGTTGACTTCATGAAGAGAGGGCATTACAAGTTTGACAGGGACTGCTGGAACCCCGAGACCAGGGCCCTTCAAATCCAAAACAGAGCCCAGCTCCGGGAATCACCCCTGCCCAAGCAACAGTCGAGCTGATAAAGTGAACGCATGGCACCTGTGAGGCAAGTGCTTCACAGAGCAAACGGGAGCATTTGCCCTCAAAAATCAGGAGGGAGGGAGGGGTCAGGGAGGAGGCAAGAAGAGTGCTGTGTTATATTATTGTTAAACTGCTCTGCATGTTTCCACTTAAAACAAAAACCCTCTATATTAAAATTCATATATATATGTGCATTATATGTGTATATATATATATTAGTCTAACCCAAGGTCAGAAAAAGGCATGCCCCGGGCTGCTGCTCGTGGCAAGGTCAGTGATCTGAAACCCATCAGAAAGACGCGGCTCAGCTATCTGCTCCCGTAGTGACAGCCTCAGAGACCCGCAGGGGCCGTCGTGTGCTGTCCTACAGGGCCTCGATGATAGAAATCGACTCGATGGCAATGTTTTGAGTGCTTTGAAGGTCAGAAACTGTAGACAGTGATCTATAAACATCCTTCTCTCCTGTAAGGTGTCTGTAACACAATCAAAGGAAAACAATCGGTCTGCTCTCCAGATCTTCAATGGGACCATTTCCAGGGAGCCTGGCCACACACTGCCAGGCTGTGCCTCCTCAGATCCGCTGGCACTGCTAGGAAGGTTGTGGGCCCTGCAGGGGTGGGGGATTCTCCAGCCTGCTCCCCAGCAATAGAGGCACTAGGCCAAGACTGGAAGAGCCCCGGCGGGGGGAGAGTGGGGAGGTTGAGGCAGTCACTGTGCCCTGCTTCTGACACTCTTCATGTGGCTGCTATGGTCACCCTTGACCTCAGGGAAGGCCAAGGGTCACCAGGGCAGAAAACACTTCCTTTTTATGGTGAGGGCCATATCGGGTCTCAACTCCACTGCTAATTAGCTGTGGTCTCTAGCAAGTAACCCAGCCTCTCGGTGAACCCAGTTTCCCCAGTGCTATCTGGAGTCCCCAGAAGGGCCAGGTACAGCCAGGCTGCTTGCAGCTGGGCCAGAACCAGCAGCTGCCCTCACCGTGCCCTGAAGCCAGAAGCCCAGAACTCAAAGCCTGAGCTTTGCTGAAGGTCGTCCGACATGGCCTCTCAGCTTAAGTAAGGGGTCCCAAGCTCCAGGCTGCACAAGTTGCTCCCTGGAACACGTGGCCCGGGCCCCCAATGTGGGCACACAGAAAGCCAGTTCACCCCTCAGGGGATTGGCAAAGCCGCAGCACAGCAAGGGTCTCCCTGGAAGCCCCTCCAGCCCATGCCCAGCACCTCCCCCAAACTCATCCCTGCTCCAGGCAGCTGGTACTCACTGTAGGTCCTGTCACCACTGCTGGGTCCTGGGGGCAGTGCTGGGCCACCACTCCAGCAGGCTCTCCGCTAGTGGGGCAGGCTGCCCCTGGTGGCCACCCATCTTCACTTGGTGCAGAAACATTGCAAACTTGGTTAAGAGGAGCTGAGAAGAGAGGAGAGGGGTCACAGGGGGCCCTGGCTGGTGGGCTGTGAGACACCTCAGTGAGTGACTGGGCAGGGCAGGACTGGATAGCCACTGAACTTGCCCCTCTACGCAGAGAGGGGAATAGGAAGTCACAGGTGTCCTCAGTCCAGACTGATGTTCCCCATCAGCCCATTGTGCATGCAGCCCCCCCTCCACCACCCGTCTTCATTCGGCTCCAGGGCACCTTCCTTGCCCCTAGCCCCTTCCTCACTAGGGTGTGCTCATAGTCCTCTCTCCTCTGGCCACCTGCTGCTGGCTGCTCAGCCAGCTCTGCAAGTCCTCAGCTTCCCTCAGGAAGCCCTGCAGTGCCAGCATCCTCTTCAAATCCTGGCCCCTGTGGTGACAGCCTGAGTCCCCCAACAGTTAGTGTGCATGTGTCCACACTCTGCAGGACAAGGGACCCAATCAAAGGGGCTGCCTGAAGGACAAGGTTCTTCATGGTCTTTGCCCAGGCTGCTCCTCTGGATTCAAGAAGCAAACCCAGGCCAGGGGGAGTTGGGGCTGGCGAGGGTGTGGCTGTGGGGAAGGGCAGGTGACTGGAGCCAGGGAGCCGAGTCCCTGCCCTGCAGGCTCTCCTCAAAGGTTTGTGGGAAGAGGAAACAGTGAAGGACTCATCTATTCCTGACACATGTCTACAGGCCTCCGTCACGGTTCTCTTCAAGGCAGGGGTAGCATCTAGGGGAATAAGCAACCCCAGCCAGTTTTCTGGTACCCACAGATGCAGTGACCCTCACTGTTGGGCTGCCAACTCCCGCAGTGTCTGCAGCTGCTTCCAGAGCCTCCCTGCATCACACCCAGCTGCTCTGAGACCTCAGTTACAAGGATCTACATATAACTTCCTCCCTGGGGGATGGACAACAGAAAAGTGGGTGAAGGGAGACAAAATATGTAAGATCTGACAAATTATCAATTGTTCATGAGTGAGGGGGAAACAGGGAGGGCGATGAGAAAAATGAGGACATGATGCCAGGGCCTTAAGTGGAGAGCAAATGTTTTGAGAATGATGAGGGCAATGAATGTACGGATGTGCTTTACACAACTGATGTATGTATGGATTGTGATAAGAGTTGTATGTGCCCCTAATAAAATTATTTAAAAAAATTAAATCATTTAAATTTCTTAGGACAATGCCCTTTGTATTTCAAAGCAACATTCACAAAAGCTATTTTTTCACCTTTACTATCTTCTATTTAGTGTTAGATAGTGCAAAAACAATTCTTATGCCTTTTTATGAGATGTAATGAGTGTAGACATAAATTTATGCATAATTAAAAATTTGAATGAACAAAATATTTTATTAATGAATTTGAACTTTTGTGAAAATCATAGAAAGCATATAGCATTTTATTGAAGAGTTGGGAATTGTTTCCTCTATTTTATTGTAGTATTTGGTCTGAGGTTCTTACGGCATATTCTGATTGTTGTCATGTAAGAGAATGTACATTCCATTAAGAGAAAACTTTCCTTATAATATTTTCCTATCCATTGCTTCCTGCTGTATCTCTCATTTGTTCTTTTATCATTTTTCCTATAAAAACCCAGGCTGCTTAATTTTATTCTTATTAATCATTTATATAAGTTAGGAAAATATTTATTATATATACATTTTTATTAAAAATCTTTTCTTGGAGACTCTTACAACTTTTGTTGCAATCCATATTGATTGCATCAGGCTTTTTGTACATATGTTGCCTTCATTCATTTATACACATTTCTTTCCTTTTCTTTTTAAAAATCATTTTATTGGGGCTCATACAACTCATCACAATCCATACATACACCAATTGTGTAAAGCACACTTATACATTCGTTGCCTTCATCATTCTCAAAATTTGCTTTCCGCTTGGGTTCCTGGAATCAGCTCATTTCCCCTTTCCCCTCTCCCCCTCTCACCCTGCTCCTCTTCCCTCATGAACCCTTAATAATTTATACATTATTATTTTCTCTTATCTTACACTGTGCGGCGTCTCCCTTCACCCAATTTTCTGTTGCCCATCTCCCAGGGGGGAAGTTATATGTAGATCCTTGTGATCGGTTTCCCATTTCTACACCCACTTCCCTCCCAGTATCGCCACTCTCACCGCTAGTCCTGGGGGGTTCATCTGTCCTGGATTCCCTATGTTTCCAGTTCCCGTCTGTACCGCTGTGTATCTTCTGGTCTAATCAGGTTTGCAAGGCAGAATTGGGATCATGAGAGGTGGGGGGAGGAAGCGTTTAATATCTAGAGGAAGGTTGTGAGTTTCATTATTGCTACACTGAACCCTGAGTGACTCATCTCCTTCCCACTACCCCTCCGTAAGGGATGTCCAGTTGTCTACAGGTGGACATTGGTCCCCCGTCATGCACTCCCCTCATTCACGATGATATAATCCCCCTCCCGCCTTTGTTGCTTGAAAACTGGTCCCCTCAGCCCTTCATGATCACACATGTTGGTGTGATGCTTCCATGTGGGCTTTGTTGCTTCTGGGCCAGATTTTTTGACTTTCAAGCCTCTAAGACCCGGAATGCTATATCGCTTGATAGCCAGCCACCATCAGCCTTCTTCACCACACTTACTTATGCACACATTCATCTTCAGCGTTTATGTGGGGAAGGTGATCACACAATGATGGTTTTTGTTCTTTGGTGTCTGCTACCTGATCCCTTCAACACCTCGTGTTCACTTAGGCTTGTGTGCTTCTTCTCTGTGGGCTTTGTTGCTTCCGAGCTAGATTTCAGCCTGTTTGCCTTCAAGCCTTTAAGACCCCCAGAGTTTCATTATATTGTGCAGAGAGTGGCTATGAGCCAAACTCACTCGACTGCACCCAACAACAATAACAACAGGACTTGTGCTTCTAACAATATGCTGAAGAAGACCTTAAGAGAATCTCCCCTTCGTTTAGAGCAGCGGCTCTCGACCTGTGGGTCGTGTCTATTTAGGGGGTCAAACAGCCCTTTCATGAGGTGGCCTGAATTATAGCAGTAGCAAAATTATAGCTATGATGTAGCAACAAAAATAATTTTATTGTTGGTTGGTCACGACTACATGAGGAACTGTATGAAAGGGTCGTGAGTAAGAATGTTGAAAACCACTGTCCAAGAGGAAGACTCAATTCTTGATACAGTTGAAGGGCAACAAAATAGACTCAGCCCCAATATAGATGGGATAGCACAGTGGCTGCAACAATAAACACAAGCCAAGGAAACACTGCAAGGATGGCACAAGACGGGACAGTATTTCATTATATTGACATAGAGTTGCTATGAATCAAAACTCACAAGAAAAAAAAAAAACAGGACTTGTTTTTCTAACAATGTACCTAAGTAGACCTTAAGAGAATCTCTTATTAGTTTAGCACAGCGGGCCTCAAACTGAGGGTCGTGCCCCCTTTGGGGGGATGAATGACCCTTTCACGGCAGTGGACCGTTCATTAAAGTGGAAAAATTAGAGTTATGATGTAGCAATGAAAATAATTTCATGATTTGGCAGTCACCACTACATGAGGAATGGTATGAAAGAGTCGTGGCATTAGGAAGGTTGAGAACCACTTCCCTAGAGGAAGACAGAATTCTTGGTAGAGTAGAAGGGCAGCAAAGGAGAGGCAGCCCCTACAAGATTGATTAGCCCAGTGGCTGCAACAATGAGCACAGGCAAATGAACAACTCTGAGCATGGCATTGGACTGGGCAGCATTTCATTATATTGTGCATAGAGTTGCTGTGACCAGAAACCCACTCGACAGCACTCAACAAAAATAACTACAGGACTTGTGCTTCTAAAATATGGTGAAGTAGGACTTCAGAGAAAGTCCTTTAACTTTAGAGCAGCAGTTCTCAACCTGTGGGCCGCGCCCCTTGGGAGGGTAGAATGACCCTTTCACGGGGGTGGTCGGATTCATAACGGTAGTTCAATTAGGGTGACAAAGTACCAATGAAAATAATTTTATGGTTGCTGGTCCCCACTAAATGAGAATCGATATGGAAGGGTAGTGGCATTAGGAAGGTTAAGAACCACTTCTCTAGGGAAAGACACAAATTTGGTACAGAAGGGAAGGAAGAGAGCGGCAGTCTCCAACAAGTTGGATTAGCACAGTGGCTGCAACACTGAGGCCAAGCACACAAGCACGGTGAGGGTGGCACAGGGCAGGGCAGCGTTTCATTATATTGTGCATAGAGTTGCTAAGAGTCAAAACCCACTCGACGGAACTTAACGACAATAACTACAGGACGTGTACTTCTAACAATATGCTGAACTAGATCTTAAGAGAAACTCCTCTAAATTTAGAACAATGGTCCTTAACTTGTGGGTCGTGACCCCTATGGGGTTTCAGACGAGCCTCTCACAGGTGTTGCCCAATTCATAACAGTAGTGAAATCACAGTAATGGAGTAACAATGAAAAAAATTTACTGTTGGAGGATCACCACAACATTAAGAATTGTATAAAGGAGCCATGCCATTAAGAAGGTTCAGAAACACTGCCTGAGAGGAATACACAAAACGTGGTACTGCAGAAGGGCAGCAAGTGAGAGGCAGACCCTACAAGATGGAATAGCTCAGTGGCTGCAACAATGAATGCCATCAACGAACCACTGTGAGGACGGCACAGGACGGGGAAGCGTTTCATTATATTGTGCGTAGAGTTGCTGAGAGTCAAAACCCACTCGACGGCAACTAACAGCAACACAAAAAGAACTTGAGCTTCTAACAATATGCTGACGTAGATCTTAAGAGAAACGCCTCTTAGTTTAGTGTAGGCTTCTCAGCCTATGAATCACGAACCCTTTTGGGGAGTGAGTGGTTTGAATGACCCTTTCACAAGGGTTGCCTGATTCATAAGATTAGCAAAATTACAGTTATGAAATATCAGCGAAAATTTTGTATGACTGGGGGTCCACCACTATTTTGGGAACTGCATGAAAGGGTCGTGGATTTAGGAAGATTGAGAACCACTGTCCGAGAGGAAGACACAAATGTTGGTAGAGTAGAAGGGCAGCAAAGGAGAGGCAGCCCCTCCAAGTTGGAATAGCTCAGTGGCTGCAACAACCAGCGCAAGCAAAGAACCACTGTGAGGAATGCACAGGATGGGGGAGCGTTTCGTTATATTTTGCATGGAGTTGCTATGAGCCAAAACCCACTTGAAGGCACCTAAATACAATAACAACAGGACTTTTGCTTCTAACAATGTGCTGAAATATATCTTAAGAGACATTCTTCATAGTTTGGAGCAGAGATTCTCAACCTGTGGGTCATGACTCCATTAGGGTGATGAACTACCCTTGCACAGGGGTGGCCCAATTCATAGCAGTAGCTACATTACAGTTATGAAGTAGCAATGACGATAAATTTATGACTGGGATTGTACCCACTACATGAGGAGTGGTATAAAAGGCCTGTGGCATTAGAGGAAGGTTGAGAGCCACTGTCCTCGAGCAAGACAGAAATCTTGGCAGAGCAGAAAGGCAGCAAATGAGAGGCAGACCCCCAGATGATAGATTAGCGCAGTGGCTGCAACAATGAGTGCAGACAAGAAACCGCTGTGAGGATGGCACAGGACGGGGCAGCGTTTCATTATCTTGTGTGTGGAGTTGCTGAGAATCGAAACCCACAGGACAACACCTAACAACAATCACTGTAGGACTCATGCTTTTCACAATACGGTGCTGTAGATCCTAAGAGAAAATCCTCTTAGTTTAGAGCAGTGGTTCTCAACCTGTGGGTCGCGAGCCCTTTGGGAGGGTCAAATGACCCTTTCACAGTGGAGGCCTGATTCATGACTGTAGCAAAATTAAAGTTACGAAGTAGCAATGAAAATAATTTTATGATTGGGGGTTCATCACTACATGAGGAAATGAATGAAAGGGCAGTAGAGGGGCAGCAAAATAGAGGCAGCCCCCCAAAAGTTGGATTAGCCCATGGTTGCAACAATGACAACAAGCAAAATAACCACTGTGAAGGTGGCACGAGATGGGGTCACGTTTCATTATATTGTGTATAGAGTTGCTATGAGCCAGCACACACTCAAAGGCACCAAACAATAACAACAGGACTGTGTGTCTATGAATATGCTGAAGTAAACCTTAAGAGAAACTCCCCTTAGTTTAGACCAGTGGTTCTCAAACTGTGTCACAGTGCCTTTAGAAGACTAATGAACCTTTCACATGGGTGGCCTGATCCATAACAGAAGCAAAATTACAATTATGATGTAGCAATGCAAATATTTTATGGTTGGATGTCACCACTACACGAGGAATGGTGTGAAGTGGTTGTGGCATTTGGAAAGTTGAGAACCACTGCTCTAGAGGAAGACACATATCTTGGTACAGAAGGGCAGGAAACGAGAGGCAGTGCCCAACAAGATGGATTAGCACAGTGGCTGCAAAAATGAGTGTGAGCAAAAGAACCACTGTATGGAAGGCACAGGATGGGAAAGCATTTCATTACATTGTGCATAGAGTTGGTATGAGCCTAAACCCATTCGAAGGCACCAAACAACAGGATTTGTGCCTCTAACAATATGCTGAAGGAGACTTTAAAAGAAACTCTTAGTGTAGAGTAACAGTTCTCTAACTGTGGGTCACGACGTCTTAGGAGGGAACAATGAGCATTTCCCATGGGTGACCTGATTCATAACAATAGCAATTTATAGTTATGGAGTAACAAGGAAAATAATTTTATGACTGGGGGGGTCACTAGTACATGAGGAATGGTGTGAAAGAGTCATGACATTAGGAAGGTTGAGAACCACTGCCCTAGAGGGAGACATAGATCTGGGTACAGTAGAAGGGCAGCAAAAAGAGGCAGCCCACAGCACGATGGAATACAACAGTGACTGCAACAATCCGCGCAAGCAAAAGAACCACTGGGAGGATGGCGCAGGACAGGACACCTTTCCATCATATTGTGCTTAGAGTTGCTAGGCGTCGAAAGCTACACAACAGAATCTAACAATAACTATAGGATTTGTGCTTCTGACAATAGGATGAAGTAGATATTAAGAGAAACTCCTCTTACTTTAGACCAGCGGTTTTTAACCTGTGGTTCGCGACCACTTTTCGCGATCGAATGACCCTTTCACAGGTGTGAAATGATTCATAACTGTAGGAAAATTACACTTATGAAGTAACAATAATGTTATGATGGGGGTCACCACTACATGAGGAACTGTATGAAAGGGTCGTGGCATTAGGAAATTTGACAACCAGTGCCCTAGAGGAAGACACAAGTCTTGGTACAGTAGAAAGGCCACAAAACAGAGGCAGCTACCCAAAAGTTGGATTAGCACAGTGGCTGCAACAATGCGCACAAGCAAAAGAACCACTGTGAGGATGGCATAGGATGGGAAAGCGTTTCATTATATTGTACATAGAGTTACTATGAGCCAAAACCCACTCGATGGTGCCTAACACCAATAACAACAGAACTTGTGCATCTACCAGTATGCTGAATTCTATCTTAAGAGAATCTCCTCTTAGTTTAGAGCAGGGGATCTTCACCTGTGTGTCGCAACCCCTTTGTGGATATGGAATGAAAATTTCACAGGGGTGTCGTGACTCATAACAGTAACAAAATTACAGTTATGAAGCTGCAATGAAATCATTTTATGGTTGGGGGGGGTCACCACTAAATGAGAATCGGTATGAAAATATCATGGCATTCGGAAAGTTGAGAACCACTGCTCTAGAGGAAGTCCCAAATCTTGGTATGAAAGGGCAGGAAAAGAGAGGCGGTCCCCAACAAGATGCATTAGCACAGTGGCTGCAACAATGAGCGCAAGCAGAGAACGACTGTGAGGATGTCACAGGACAGGGCGGCGTTTCATTATATTGTGCGTAGAGTTGCTATGAGACATACCCACTCGACGGCACCTAACAACAACAACCAATGGACTTGAGCTTCTAACAGTATGGTGAAATAGACCTGAAGAGAAACTCCTCTCAATTTAGAGCAGCGGTTCTCACCATGTGTGTCGTGACCCCTTTGGGGCTTAGACGAACCCTTTACAGGGTTGCACTATTCATAACTTGTAACAAAACGAGAGTTACGAAGTAGCAAAGAATATAATTTTATGATTGGGGGTCTACCACTACAAAGGAAACTGTATGAAAGTGCCGTGGATTTAGGAAGGTTGAGAAGCACTGTCCTAGAGGAAGACACAGATATTGGTAGAGTAGAAGGGCAGTAAAGGAGAGGCAGCCCCTACAATTTAGAATAGCTCAGTGGCTGCAACAATGAGCGCAAGCAAAGGACCACTGTGCGGAATGCACAGGACAGGGCAACGTTTCAGTACATTGTACATAGAGTTGCTGTGAGCCAAAATCCTCTCGACGGCACCTAACAACAACAACAACAACAGGACTTGGGCGTCTAACAATATACTGAACTACATCTTAAAAGAACACCTCTTAGTTTAGAGCAGCGGTTCTCAACCTGTGGATCGGGCCCTCTTTGGGGGTTGAGATACCCATTCACAGGGGTCGGTCTCTTCTTCATAGTAGCAAAATTACAGTTATGAAGTAGCAACGAAAATATTTTTACGAATGGATGTTCACCACAACATCAGGAACTTCATTATAGTGCTAAGGCATTAGGAAGGTTGAGAACCAGTGGTTTAGAGCATAGGAAATCTGATGCAATACTGCATATTTTAACACACATGAAGTTGGAAAATAAAGGAAATTGGGAGAGGACAGTAGTATCAAATTCCTATGAGTCAGAATTGCTCTATATCATAGAGTAGCTAAGACAATGAGAAGAAATGACAAAGTCAAAGAGCTGAAGAGAAAATTCCATAGGACACGTGGCAACAGCTTTATGCTCTTGTTAGACCCTCGAGGCCTCCTTATCTTTTGTTGGCTTTCTTAAGCCCATCCCCACCACTGTGAATAGTCTTCATTAAACTCTCTTTAATTAAACCTTCTGCATGGTTTGTTTTCTGCTGGAACCCTCAGAGATATTTAATTTTCTGGATTGCAATTCATCTCTAGCATACAGAAATCTTTCAAGAGTTTGTTTTATATTTTGTTTTCATCCACAATAGCATTTCCTTCCAGATTTGTTTGTCCTTGAATCATGATCAATAGTTCTTTCCTCTCCAATGAAACCCAAGTGATACGCTGCCTGACTGCCTAGGAAGTTCATGTGTAGCCTACATGGAGATCCCAACCATTCCCTAGACAAGTGTTTCTCAAACTTCCGAATGCCATGATTCTTTCATACAGTTCCTCAGGTTGTGTTTACCCCGATCATAAAAATTATTTCATTGCTCATTCATCACTGTAATTTTGCTACTGCGATGAACCAGGCAACCCCTGTGAAAGTGTCATTGGACCCCCAAAGGTGTTGTGACCCACTGGTTGAGATCCACTACCTTAGACCAACGTATGGCCCGAGGGCTGTATAGGCCCCCCAAATAATCAATTGCTGCCAGCATCACACATCTCACCAACGAGAAGCATTTGTAGCCATCACCTTAGGGGTGAGTTCATTAAATATTTGACCTCTATGGCCCCATGAATGATGTTATAAATCACCACATGGTCCTTGGCAGAAAAACAGGTTTCCAGCTCCTGCTCCAGACCAAAGGTTCCCAAACGTATTCTGCCTACTGCCCTCTTTTCAGAAAAAGAAATTACTCAGGACCCCCCAGCAATGAAAGAATTTTGTACTATAGCCCACCATCCAGGATAAAATGTAGATATCTGATTTGTAGATCTCTGGATTTTTCTGTGCCCAGTAGGTGGGTGGTGTTGCCCACTTTGGGAAACGAGACTCTAGGAAAATCAGGTGTGTTTTCACTCTCTCTGCAAGAATTTCAGTTGAGGAGCAACATCTGTCTTGAAAGAAGTGTATCCAGATTGCTCCATAGAGGCAAGGATGGCTAGACTTCATCTCACATCCTTGGGCATCAGGAGCTATGAGGAGCAACATCACGCAAAAGGGCATCATGCTTGGTAAAGGGGCGCCCAAAAGGGGAGGACCCTCACCAAGATGGATGGACAAAGTTTCTACAACAACACACTAAAACTTAACAATTGTGAGGCTGGCACAGGAGCAGGAAGTAATTCTTTCGGTTGTATGTAGAGTCGCCACGAGTTGAAACCAACTTGACAGCATCGAACAAAACCAGATGTGGAGAAAGCAAGGCCTGGTCTGTGTACAGTGGCCCCACCGAGGTTCCTCATCAGTTGTGTTTGAATGGGCCAGGTGCTCTCACAAACCTCCTCTTCAATAGACAACTTAGAATGTTTGCTTTGTGCCCAGGAACCATCCTGAAATTTAAAATGACCATTTGGCACTGAGTTGATTGCGATTCATGGTGAGTCATAGGACTTTCAATGGGCATAACCTTTCAGAAACAGATGGCCAGGCTTTTCTTCCAAGGTATTTCTGGGTGCGCTTGAACCTCCTCAGTTTCTGTTAATGGCCAAGTGTTTTAACCATTTGTACTCTCCAGGGATGACTCACAGCTCTATATATCCTTAAAACTGACATCTCTCCTCTCTTTGGAAAGCCATGGCAATTGTTCTCTTTCAGTAGATTTACCTTCTTTAAATATAGGAATGACATATACTTCTACCACCTCACAGAAAATGTCAGAAACTCGTAGCTCTCATTTAATAATGGCGTGGGTGATTACATATTGGGCTGCTCAGCCCAAAGCCAACAGTTCAAAACCACCAGCCACTCTCAGGGAAAAACATGAAACTTTCCAATCCTATAAAGTTACAATCTCAAATACCCACAGGAGCAGTTGGACCCTGTCCTATAGGGTAGAACTCAGGTCATGGGGAGTCAGAGTGGATTCGATGGCAGTGAGTTTGCTTTGGTTTTTGGACTCCCCTCCTACCACAATAGCTCAAAATTACTAAGTGCATGTTATGTACTAGTGTTCTAAGCATTGCATGTACATTCACTCATTTCATCCCACGGGTGGTGGTGAGGGTGAAGCATTAGAACTGCTAACCAGAAGGTTGGTGGTTCAAAGCCACCAGCTGTTCTTCGGAATCAAGATGGGGCTGTCTGAGTTCATAAAGATTTTCAGGGTCGGACGTCTGCAGGGACAGTTATTACTTTATCCTGCTGAGTTGCTATGAGTCTAAATGAACTCTAGAGAAGTGGGGTTTTGGTGACTTTTGCAACCCCTTTGAGAGGAGCGCTGTCAGGGCAATAGAGAAGCCCTTGACTATTTACCACTAGCATTGCGAAACCCTCAGCAGCTTCCCATGAGAATGATGCGTCAATTTGCTCCAGTATCAGTCACAGCCTATGGGAAAGCCTATAGAATGGTTCCACTCTGTCCTCCAGGCTCACTATGAGTTGGAATCGACTGACCCATTGGTAGTGCATCAGCTTCTGTCTATAGGTGAGAACACGAATGCACAGAGAGGTGAAGCCATCTGGCCCAGGGGTAACCAGGTTATCCAAGGGAGAGCTGGAATTTAAATCCCAGCAGACCAGCCTCAGAGACTACAGGCTTAGCTCTACCGTCTGCTGATATCTGGACTAAGAGTGGTTGGATTTTGCCTCCTTTGCCCTACACATCATCTCCACTGTCCCCTATCAAGCAAAATTAGCTTGAGTATTGAACAGGCACCCTCCCACCCTGCCCAATTGCACAAGCGCAGGGGAGAAAAGGATGGGGAGATCACTGGGCTGTTTTAGCTGCCACCCCTACTCGCACTGCGCCAACACACCCACAACGAAGTCAGAGAAAGGATTCTTGGCCTTGTAACCACTCCTTAGCCCTGACACCTTGGAGAGAGACAAAGCCACTCTCTTGGACACCCACTCGACTGCTACCTGGGAACTTGCCATGGAGCATTTGGGGACAAAGGAGAGGGAGCACGCCTGCAATGTAATTAACATCATGACAACTTGTCCCCCCCTTGGAGAATGACACCATTAGCTGCTTCAATTGTGCATGAAATGTAAATTACACGATTCAGGGGTATCATGTCTGAGCAGCCATGATGCTAAGTGACAAGGCTCTCCATCGAGCAGCCCCTCCCCAAGCAGGAGGAACTAAGAAACCCAAGCCCGAGGCCGACAGCTGAGATGGAGGTCCTGTGGTCTTTGAGTGTGCCTGCTTCACAGAGCCCACAAGGGAGGATCTTTCCGGGTGGCCCTGGATGCCAGGCTGGGATGTTCCAGCCACCTGCTGTCATCACCCTGGCCCTCCCATTTTCTTTAAAGGGAGTCGAACGCTGGACAGCACTCTTTCCTCTCTATCTCTCAGAAAAGTAGGAAAAAGGGGTGGTGGCAGTGGTTGTGGTAATACCCTTCTTGCTAAGGAGTTTTGGTGATGCTGTGGGTTAAGCATCGTGCTAGCCATTCTGCCTCCCATTCATTACTCTGTCTGGCTCAAATTACTTCGTGTTCACTCCCTGGCCAGCCCACCACAGTTCCCTACCCCCTTTCACCACGAACTCTCTGGACACTACTCGAAATCAGCTTGAGACACTGGATCAGCCACACTTCTTTGTGGCCCATGAAAGAACTTTCCAAAACCTCATGTCACAAGCAGGTCCACTTGCTTTTAGAGAAGAGGCATAGGCGAAATTGTATGTTTCCACCTTGAGAGGGGCAAGCACCACCATGTACAATTAGTAGGTGACCACCAGTGTGTCACTTTTGTGGTCACCACACATCTCCTTTGGGGACCCATTTGCCCCTCTCCTAGCACCCTGACCCCTGGTGCCATGGCTAGACTGGGATGGGAAATCCATGTGCTCAACCAGGAACTTCCAGGTGGAATCAGAGCCACTGTCCCCTTTGCAGAGCCTCTGTGAGGACAGGGAGTTTGGAAACACAGCCTAAAGCTGCAGTAGGATAAATTTAAGAAATGATCACTCATTTACCCTAATGTCAACTGTACAAATCCCACAACCACCCTTCAAATGCCCTGCCACTGAGCAGAGCCAAAAGCAGGAAGAGCCAAAACCTACATATGGGTACAGGAAGACTTCTGGAAGGTGTCCCTGTGGGGTGCCAGGGAAGGGGGAGAATGGAGTTGAGGAGGCTCAGGGGCTCAGGCTCAGGCTGGGTAAGAGCCAGAGTTCCTAGTTCGACTCTCTCTTTGTCTCTCTGCCTAACCACCCACCTCCCACCCAGTCCAGGAGATTCTTTGAACAGGGCCCACAGGGTCAGAGGTGAGAGCTGTCAGCTCCTGTTACTACCCTGACTTGGGAAACCTCTCTCATTCTGGAAATTCATATATTTTCTTGGGCTTTGATCAAGATCCAGGTCAAGCTTCCCCTCCCCCTTTTCTCACAGAGGCACTTGGTCAGAATGGCAAATAGCCCTCAACTGTGCCATGCACTCCGCCTCTTCATTCCCTGTTCCCTTCGAACCATCTGCTGCAAAAAAAAATCACAAAACAGCCCGATGGAGGGCAGGTCAGTGCTTCTTTTTCAGACTTCCCTCTCATTCTTTCTCTGGTCGCATCATCATTCCAGGTACAGCAAACCCATTACTGTCCAGTCAATTCCAACTCATGGAGACCCTATGTAAGTTTTCCAACGTTGTCCAACATTACTGGAACAGACAGCCTCATCGTTTTCCTTGAAGTAGCTGGTGGTTTGAACAGTCAACCTTTGAGCTAGCAGTTCAACATTTACATGACATCCCTTCAGAGTGGTGAGTCATAGTCTGCAGACACCGTGGGCGAGAATCATTGTTCTGGCTTATTTTCATAAGGTGGGATTCTAGGTAGGCAGGTGTGACGCAGGTGTAACTGGAAGTCGACTTGATGGCAACAAACAACAACACTGATGTCATTGTTTTGGGACTTGGGAACTGAGACCTCTGAGGCATGGAGCTAAGTAACAGCTACTTCAGGTTTGTTAGGTACTTCATTGCTGAGCTCTGTTCTAGATACTGGGAATACAGCTAGAAGGAAGGTGGCATCTCTGTTCCTGGGGTTGAGAGATGAGAGGGGTTGGGAAACTTCCTGTCCTGTTAGTAGTGTGTGTGGACATAGTTTCTGCTGTTAGATGCTATTGAGTCAGTTCCAACCCCTAGCCACCCTATGGATAATAGAATGAAACACAACCCAGTTCTGCCCCATCCTCTCAATTGTTGTTATGTTTGAGCCCCTTGTTGCAGCCACTGTGTCAATCCATTGGCCGAAGTTCTTCCTCATTTTCACTGCCTCTCTGCTTCACCTAGCAGGACGTACTTCCTCCTCCAGGGACTGGTCTCTCCCTAACAGTATGTCCAACGTACGTGAGGGGAAGCCTCACCATCCTGGCTTCTAAGGAGTATTCTGGCTGTACTTCTAACCCACATTTGTTTGTTCTTTGGCAGTTCATAGTACTTTCAATATTCTTCACCAGCCTCCCAATTCAAATGCATTGATTCTTCTCTGATCTTCCTTTTCAATGTCCAACTTTCACGTGCATAGAAGGCCATCGAAAATATGACTAAGATGGCTTTAGTCAGGTGCACCTTAATGTAACATTCTTGCTCTTAAACACTTTGAAGAACACTTTTGAAAGAGGTCTCTGGCGGCAGCACGCGGCCCGTTTAAGGGTGAGGAGGAGGGGCGCACAGGTGGAAGCTCATGGCCCCTTTAAGGCTTGGCCTACTTGGCAGCAGCTGGAGCCTATTGAGAACATGACAGGAGGCCAGCCAGCACTTCCTATAGAGGTCAAGGGCTCAGTCTGAAGGCTGTGAGCCAGCCTCAGAGCTGCACTGCCTCCATGGGCCATAATGACCTAATGTGCAAGGCCTAGGACTTCAAAGACCAGGTGTGGCCTGTACAGCCTTCCCGCCCCTTCCCAGACTCCTGCCCACCAGGGAGGACCTTGCCACCATGACCCCTGATGTGGGTCTGCAGCCCACCAGGAACCTGGCCAGCAACCAGGATCCTCGCCCTGCCCAGCTGACCCACCCAGGACCACACTCCAGACCCCCTGCCCCCACCCTGGGCCTGCTCACCACCAAGACTCTGCCCTGGACCCGCTGCCCACCCAGGAACCTGCATAAGGGCCCTTGCCAACCCTGGGTCCAGTCCAGGCCGGGCACACACCTGCGATCCCTGTTCCAAGTCCCTGCCCACCTGGGTCTGGGCCTGCCACAAAGACCCTGCCCGAGGCCCTCTGCCTACCCAGGAAACACCCCCTGCCCAGCTAGCCCCTGGCTCATCTGGGCACTGCCCCAGGCCCCCTGCCTGCCCAAGATCTTGTGTTAGCCTGACTGGCCATGGAGGATGGAGAGGAAGAGGGACCCTGCCCAGGCCCCTGCACCCAATCCCACTTGGGAAGCCCTGGGTTGGTACAGCCCCATAGGTGGCTCCCCTCCTCCAGGCCCACATACCCAGAACTCCATTGGGCCCACTGCTTACCTGAGGTCTCCCCATCAAGGGCTTGGGATATGTAACCCCAGCCTGGGATGGGCTCCTAGCTTGCTAGAGCCCCATGCCACTCTCCTTAAGCCCCAACTCTTTAAGATCCCTAGAAAGTG
Organism: Tenrec ecaudatus; assembly: GCF_050624435.1. Taxonomy (NCBI): domain Eukaryota; kingdom Metazoa; phylum Chordata; class Mammalia; order Afrosoricida; family Tenrecidae; genus Tenrec; species Tenrec ecaudatus. The sequence goes on along the minus strand of NW_027459448.1, from coordinate 613,650 downwards.
CCTGTGGGCGCCCTTGTTGCGTATCACTCTGGCTGTAAGGGGCTAGGCTGTAGCTCTTGAAACTTGTCTTCTCCATTCTGAACCTTTAGGACATTGGTCCTTCCACAGGGCAGTTCTACAGAAGTGGCAGGGAACTCTATTCCTGAGTGGAGTTGGCCAGGTTTGAGTGGGGGGGTGCCCTGGCAGGGACCCCAACTTGGGAGAACAGCCCATCTCCCCTTTCTCTTTCCCAGCTGCAAAAAAAGAAAAAAAGAAAGAGACCTCAAACAGCAGATTTACCCAATACAATACATCCCTTGAGTTCTTGACCAGGGCTCGCATGATCATTTATTGTGGACTCCAGAAAGAAGATAGCTCTGATCACTTCAGCCTTTTCTCCATTTATCATGATCATGTTGTAGATGACAGGGTCATAATTACATATAAATATGTCCCTGGGAGCCAGCTCCTGGGGAGTCCCAAACAACTTGATGTAAAGAAAATAAGAGAGAGAAAACAAGCACTCTGAGCTCTTGGTTGGAAGGACAGTCCTTTGTGAATAGAGAGCTGCAAGGATATTGGAGTTCCTGAAGGGGGGCAAACAGTTCCACACACAACTATTTAACAAATCATTTGCCGTTGGAACCCACCCAGGGACACCATGGAGGAAAGGCCTGGCAACCTGCTTAAAGCCTATAGTCTTGAAAGTCCTATGCAATGCACACATGGGGGCACCATGAGTCAGAATCAAGTCTCTCATGCCTGTTTTGGTTTGGGGCGAGGAGCTATTAGAAGCAGTGGGGTATAATGTTGAATCCCAAAAAAGGAAGGATTTGGTCACCATTAAAGTGACTTCTGACCAATTACTAACAATCATAGGGACTTTTGTGGGAGAAAGATGAGGATTGCTACTGCTGTAAATATTTCGTGTCAAAAACCCACAGACACTTCTACCCTGTCCTATACAGTCGCTGACTTGCTGTCAACTGGATGGCACTAAGATAGCACCTATCTGCTGAAAGGTTGCCATGCGGCAGGACTTGTGCCAAGTCCACTATGGTTATGCCTATGATCTTTGTGGGAGACAAAGCCCTGCTTATGTTTAATGTCTCTGTTGTCAGATCGCTCCATTGTCCAGTCCTGGCTCTATGTCCTTCTAGCTCCATGACCTGGGACAAATCATTGAACCCCCTTTGCGCTGCTGTGTGTAGAAGGGAAGTGAAAATAGTGCTTAGGTTGTGTGTTCGAGGTTGAGTTTGAATGCATCAATAGATAGAAAGACCTTGTTGTTGTTGTTAGTCTCCAGTAAGTCAAATTTGACTCCTTTTGACCGTAGGTCTGATAGGACAAATCACTGCCCAATCCTATGCCATCTTCCTGCCCATCGGCAGGTTTGAGGTCATTGTTGCGATTATGGTGCCAGTCCGTGTCATGAAGAGTTTCCCCAGATCCACATGATGTCCTCTTCTCGCAACTGGTCTTTCCTAACGACATGACAACATTTTGCCATTCTCTCTTCTAAGAACATTCTGTGAAGAGTGTCCTGGCTCAATTTCCTCCAGGACTGATTTGCTCGTTCTCCTGGCCACACACAGTATACTCCACACATGGTCTTTGCCATCACTGCCATTCAAATGCATCAATCCTTCTGAGAATCCTGGTCCTCACTGTTGTCCCCATGAGAAACTCCATTTCTCGCAGCTTGCTCCAGATCTGCTGAAGTGGAATCTGAGTTTCTGTTAGGCCCCAAGGGCATTGTATTTGTGTGCCTGCTAGAAGCACGGCTGGGGAACAATGTCTGGCCCATAGTAAGTGCTGTATAATTATTGGTTGTGATCAGTGTCATTATTTATTACTCCATCTAATCTTTCCAGCACACTCACAGGTCAGGAAACCAAGATTCTGAGCCTGTCAGTGCTTTTGCTGAGGCTACCCCTCAGGAGAGGGCAGGGGCTCCATGCAAATCAAATATAGGATCAGGCCAACATTTGGATCACTCTGAATCGAGACACAGTCAATGCTCATTAACCAGTCACTCCCCATTGCTTTTGTCACCCAATCCTTATCAACCGTGACTCTGCTTGCTGTCTATGGATTTCCCTATGGATTCTGCATATTTTATATCAATCTCATTATGGTCTGACTTGTTTCACTCAGCAGAAGGTGTTCAAGGTCCCTGCATGGTGCAGCATGTTCCAAAACATCATTCCTTTTTAAAGGCTGAATAATATTCCATTGTATGACTTAGATATTGTTTGGTTTATCCATTCTTCGGGCCCCGGGCACTTTGGTAATAGTCACCTTTCAGCTATTGTGGGTAGTGCTGCAGTGAACTTGTATACCACGATCTCTTTGAGTCTCTGTTTGTTATTCTTTGAGGTATATGCTTAGATGTAGAATTGTGAGGTGGTCATGGATTTCCTCTTCCTTGGATCCATGATCAACGCTCATGCAAGCAGCAGTCAACAGCTTAAAAAATGCATTGCATTGTATTGGCTAAATATTCACAAGACCTCTTTAGAGTATTGAAAAGCAGGGATGTTATTTTGAGAACTAAGGTGCATCTGACACAAGCCATAGTATGTTCAACACTTCCTATGCATGTAAAATTTGGAGATTAAATAAGGCAGGCCAAAGAAGAATCGATGCACTTGAATTATGGTGCTAGGAAAAAAGAACCATAGAAAGTACTATGGACTACCAGAAGCACCAATAAACTTGTCTTGGAAGAAGCATAGGCCAAATGCTCCTTAGAAGTAAGGATGGCCAGATTTTGTCACCCTTTGGATATGTATTTTCAACATGTTGTCAGGAGAGACCAGGCCCAGGAATAGGACATCATGCTTGGTAAAGTGGAAGGGCAATGGAAAAGAGGAAGGCTCTCATGGGATGGATGGACATGGGGGCTGCAGTAATGGGCTCAAACATAAGAACAATTGTGATGATGGTACTGGGTGGCGTTGTGTTCTGTTTGACATAGGGTTGTTATGAGTGGGAACCAACAGGACCGACCCTAACAACAATAGTAAATCTCTGACTTGTTAAGAAGAAACAAGCATTGTTCATTTCCTCTATGAGCCAGGCACTGGGAAGACCCTGAAGGTCCAGATAGAAACAGCACTTGACCCCTACCCATGATGGGTTCCCAGTCTAGGGGTGAGGCAGCAGATCTCCACTTTTGGATGAGACCTATGCAGCCCTCTTGGGGTTCTAGTGTGTGCTGGAGAGACTCCAGTTAACTTTGCTTTTCTCTATACCCGCCTTTAGGGAAGTGGAAGAACTTAAGAATAAAGCATCCCCCGAGATTTCTGTTGCACAATTAGACAAAAGGAAACCAATGGTGGCTAAAGAGAGTGAACAGAGAATCCAGAGCTGTGTCCGGGTCCTTGGCCATGCAGCTATCAATCAGCACAGTTGAGTTCAGTAATCAGGAAGCGAAGATCCTCAGTATCTGGATCCAGTAGGTATAGAAGGCCTAGCTTCAAAGATAAAGAAGGATAAACCCTCTTTCGCTTTCAGGAGGAACTCACCCAGGGAGAACTCATTCAGGTGGGACTGCACTAAAGCCTTAGAACTGGGAGGGTCCATAGGAGCATGTTTACTGCCAGAACGGTGGCTTCCCATTCAAGAGCTTCTATCATATTCCAGCTCATGAATGGTCCTTCGAGTGCCTTGGTTCTTTTGCTGTGACTTCTGTGGCATCACTTGAACTCTCCATCCCCTCCATCCAGGAGCAGTGGCAGGAAAAATCTATTAGGGAGAAGTGAGAGAGTGAGCTAGGAGATATTCCGTACACAGATTGCAGTCTCCTTCAGCAAAGGCCCTGTGGGGTGGGGACTTAATTTTTCTGATTCTCTCCTGTTAGAAGTCAACATGGAGCTAAAGAAGCATGAATGGAAGAAAGCAGGATGATGAGCTGACAGCTTTTCCATAAGGAAATAATAGCCAGAAGGGCTCCAAGTTGGGATGAGGGGATGGTGGGGAGGGGAACACACGTGCTGCTACCAAGAGGAGAGTGAGGAGCAAGAGACCAGTAGAGGCTAGTCTCAAAGCCATCTCCAATAACATTTCCCCAACAGGCTGTTTTCCTCTCTCCACTCTAAACACGTCAGCCTTCACCTCCACCAAGCACCGAAACCCCAATGCAGCCTTTATCTGCCCATTCCTCCCACCAATTGGTCCAGGTTACTATGGGAACTATGGGAGTAGTAACGGGTTCCCTCTATTACTACCTACCTCCCTGATTTCAGCACAGATCAATCAACCCGTCCCCGCAGCCCCATATCTAAGGGGAAGGTCCTAGGGGAGAGTAAGGAAAAGATAGATTCAACACAGGACTAGAACAATAGTGAAAAACTTACAAAGAGAGCGAGTGATGTAATTCCAGAGTATTAGTCAATTCCTTTTGTCCTTCCAGCTACCATCCTCTCGCCCAGCTTAACTCCCTGAAGGAGGAAGGATCTCTCAGTGGGTGTCTACAAAGGTGAGGTTCCAGGCCACTTGGGGGCTTCTGAGGGTTCCCTTCCAAATTTGCCTTCCCTCCCTTCAAAAGAAAGTCACTGGAACTCACCAGCCAGAGTTGGCAAGGCTACCACTGAGTTGCCCAGTTAAGGTTTATGTCCTGGGGAAGACTGTAGCTCACAAAATGCCTTCAAGGGATTGTTTCTTCCCTACAAGCTCTTCCAGAATCTTGTCATTCTACATCCCAAGTTGGAGTCTATGTTTCCTCCTTTGAACCCACGCCAGCTTTATGGCACTCCAGGAGTCAAGTTTGGCAGGTGAGGTGCGGTGTGACTTCTGAGGTAATACTGCTCCCACCTGGCTCTTTCTCTGTAGAAGACCCTCGGAGTCCAGTCCCCTTGCTGTGAGGAAGTGTGATGAAGAAGCCACATGCAGATGCTGACACTAGTCCCTCTTAAAGTCCCAGCAAACACAAGTGGCCATTGTCAAATACACCAGTGGGGAAGCTGTGTGAGATGTCTCCATCATAAGCCACTGCCAGACGGCAACCGCACAGAAGAATCTGCTAGCTTAGTACTGCCAATCCCCAGAACCATAGGAAATGATGACTGATGAGGAAGATAATAATTGACTCCAATTTTGTTTCAAACTGGAAGAAATGTGCTGCACAGCACCGGAGTTGTAGCTCTGGAGCCACAGTCCCGATGCAGATGTATTAAATAATTTATTATCTAGTGATTGTTCCTGGTCCTCACCCTTCCCAGCTTCCCTGTGCCCACCCAGTCCAAGCAGCTGCTTCATCACTTATTCTGTAAAAGTATGTGAGGGTAAGTCAGAAAGCATTGCTCTAAAACCACAGACACTTTATTAAACAAAAATATCAAAATGTGAAGTGACTGTTTCTAGACATAGCCGCCATCTTGATCTACATCGGGGAGGCAAACTTTTGAGATAGAAGAGCCTACTTTTTCTCTCACAAAAATTGAAACATTCTTTGAGATAAAAAAAATATATTTTTGCAACTTCAATCACCATTATCTGAATAATCACTGTCCTTGAAAAGGTTTCCATTTTACTTCAGAGCCACATGCATGGACCGAGAGACCCGCAGTGTATCCCTGACCCCTGCTCTATAGACTTCAGTAATTGTTCTCTGAGGGATTCTCTGCTCATATACAATTCTAGTCACACGACATACCATGACCAACAGGGTCGTTCAAACCCTCTCCAGAGATTCTTCAAGGGTGTGTGTGTGTGTGTGTGTTTGTGTGTGTGTGTGTGTGTGTGTGTGTGTGTAAAAAGAACACGAAGTCAGAAGACATCCAGAGATTATGGAAGGGTATGAGTGTGAACATGTGTGTGTGTGTGTGTCTGTAAAATGGACACGAAGTCAGAAGCCCTCTACAGATTCTGCAAGGGTGTGTGTGTTTGTATGTAAAAAGGACTTGACTTTAGAAACCCTCCAGAGATTCATCAAGGGTGTGCGTGTGTGTGTGTGTGTGTGTGTGTGTCTAAAGGACAAGATGTCAAAAGCCCTCTAGAGATTCTTCAAGGGTATGAGTGTGAGTGGGTGTGTAAAAAGAACACGAAGTCAGAAGCCCTCTGAAGATTCTGCAAGGGTGCATGTATGTGTGTGTTTGGAAAAAGGACATGAAGTCCGAAGCCCTAAGGAGATTCTGGAAGGGTATGATTGTGAGTGTGTGTGTGTGTAAAAAAACACGAATTCAGAAGCCCTCTATAGATTCTGCAAGGGTGTGTGTGTGTCTGTGTGGGTGTGTGCGTGTAAAAAGGACAGGAAATCAGAATCCCTCCAGATATTCTGCAAGGGTGAGTGCATGTGTGTATATGTGTGTGTGTGAGTGTGTAAAAATGACACGAAGTCAGAAGCCCTCCAGAGGTTCTGCAAGTGTGTGTGTGTGTGTGTATGTGTAAAGGACAGTAAATCAGAAGCCTTCTAGAGATTCTGCAACGGTGTGTATGTGTGTTTGTGTGTAAAAGGGACACGATGTCAGAAGCCCTCTAGTGATTCTGCCTGGGTATGAGTGTTAGTGTGAGTGTGTGTGTGTGTGTGTGTGTGTGTGTGTGTAAAAGGAAACAAAATCGGAAGCCCTCTAGTGATCCTGCAAGGGGTGTGTGTGTGTGTGTGTGTGTGTGTGTGTGTGTTTGTAAAAAGGACATGAAGTCAGATGCCTTCCAGAGATTCTGCAAGGGTATGGGTATGCATTTGGCTGTGTGTGTGTGTGTGTGTGTGTGTGTGTGTGTGTGTAAAAAGGACCCGAAATCAGAAGCCCTGTTTGTGAATCCTGGCTCTATTCCTTAGTGTTCCTTATCTCTCAATTTTGGATGCCCAGATACCTGAGGGTGTCATGGTTCTGTGTTGGGGTTCTAACGGCAAGGACAGAAGTTAGGCCACACCAGGCACTCCAAAGGAGAAAGATGACACTTTGTGGTCCCCTAGATAGTTCGTATCAGAAACCCACAGGGGCAGTTTTGTTGTGTTCTGTAGGGTCACTGTGAGTCAGAATCGACTCAGCGACAGTGAATGTGGTTGAGTGTTTGAGCACAGTTCCTTTCATCCTCTGTGCAGGCATCTCTGTTTTAAAGGAGTTAGGTCAGTCCCATGTATTAGACTCTCCTTCAGAGCAACTGGGCAGGTGTGTGTCTGCGTGTTTCTAACGTCATCTTGTTTTTCTCATTCAAGGGATGTGGAGAGCAGGGTTCTTCAAATCGGTTTAAAGAGAGAAAGGAGATTAAAAAGAGAACAAAGAAAAGGAGGGTGAAAAAGGATTGGAGCCGGGGTCTGAGGAGAAGAGGGCATTGCTCAGGCTTCTAAGGCTGTCAATCAGCCTGGTAGCCAGCTGTGAGCTTACCTGGTGCACCTCCAAGATCCCAGAATCCCTAGTGGACAGTGGAATTTGCATAGCGAACTGGCTCATTGAGCCGAGCCGGAGGCCTCTGTCTGCAGAAGAGACCAAGCCCTGTGCTGCAGCTCCTGCTCCCATCTGCAAGCAGTGGGGTCCAGATGCGGGTCCTGTGTCTGCTTCCTGTTGTAAAAGGCAGTGTTGGGACAAGTAGCCTTCTACTGAGTCTCTCCTCCATCTACACAGTCGACCCCCTTACCTGGGGGAGCAGGCTCCAGGCTTGCTGTGGCCAGCTAATAGCAAGTAGTAGGCATAGCGCGAATGAAGAGAGGAGACAGCTGGGCAGAGGGCCTAAACCTGCTGAGCGCCATGGCCCCTGAGACACTGGCGAGCTGTTGGCTCCCAGCTCCCTCTCCCTGACTCTTACCTGCCTCCCTCTCTCGAGTTCACTCTTGAATTTCAGTCTCCATGCAATCTCACCCAGCCTTGCTGCCTGACTGGAGAGGGAGCCTGGAGGCTGTTAGAATGGCACTGCTCAGGCTCTTTGGGCTAAAGAGTCTGACGTGGGCCAGCAGCTCCATGAAGTTCCCTCCCTCAGGCAGTTTTCTGCCTCTCCATCCCCCTTAGTCTCCCTGCAGGCCTGGCCCTGGGCCCTGACCTTCCAATTGCTTCCTCATCCAACATGTGGAGGGCTGGCTCTTGCCAAGTACACACATGGGTGCAGACATGAGAGATCCCACTCTCTCCTGGAAACCAGGAGGTCTATAAACAAGGGCACAGCTGAGGCCTGTTCTTACCCAAATCATGTGCATCCTTCTCTCTGCCCTCTGCCCTGGGGTAGAGACAAGGGCTCTGGGAAGACCGGCCACCCCATCACTATGGGGCATGGCCCGTTGGTGCTGGTGCACAGAGCACTGGGCAGGCAGGGCTCCCTACAGGCCCTTGCACCGTGTGGGGCTACAGAAGGGGAGAAAGGCAGAAGAGTGCTGCCAGGAGCCAGCTGCACTCTGGCAACGTGGGGTCCTCTGGGCTGGGCCACTGAGGTGGGGTGCTAAGGCTGTGCTCCCCTCTCCCTCTCCCCAGGTGTGTGGTTGTGCTCTTCAATCCCCGGAAACACAAGCAGCACCACATCCTCAACAGCTCCAGGTAAATGGGCTCTGGGGCTTTGGGGAGTGCCACCTTTCCCCAGGGATGGCCAGAGGGGTGCCACCTGCTTCTCTGTGGCATTGGGCCCTGTTGGGCCCTAGGCCTGCAAGGGAAGCAGCACAGGGAGGGCGGGTTTGCTGCCCTTGTTTAGAGAGGGGACTGTGAGAGGCCAGGCCTGGGCCAGGCTGCCAGTGCCCCTCTTGAGCCTGCCCCCATTCCTTTCAGGAAAACCATCACTGCCTTTGCCTTCTCTCCTGATGGCAAGTACCTGGTCACCGGTGAGGTGAGTGAGGAAGGAAGCTCAGGCACTGCAGAGGGGGTGGCCTGGCCTTAGCAGAGAGTGACAGCCTGCGGCCCGCATAGGACTGATGCCAAGTTTGACTTTCTGTACTGGTGTCCACTTTGGGTGTTTGGTCTGCCCTAGAGCAGTGTTCTTAGGCTGTAGCCTGCGTCAGAAGTGCTATGGTGGCCCCGTAGTACAGACTGCTGGCTCTCGGGCTCAGCAGGTCTGGGTTGGCTCTCTTCAGTTTGCAATGCTAACAAGTAGTTCCCGATGAGGCTGAAGCTGCCAATTTGGGAACCACATTTTGGAAAACACCTCCTTAAAACATTCCTTATCCCTGCTGGTCACAGTGTGGAACAGGGCTGCCCTCCCATAGACTTGCCCTGTGAGGCTGTGGGAGCAAACCGCAGGAGTGGTGGTTCTTGCCCATGCAAATCACACCAGGAGCCCATCCCTGAGAGTCCCTGTTCCCCAACACTGATCACATTCCCTCCGGGGGTGTCCTTGATTCATGTGCAGGCACATTAGGTTAGGTGTCCTTCATTTATGTGCAGGCTCTTGTCCAGTGGCTGGGAAGGCCAGGCCTCCGTGGATGGGGAGGGAGCTGGTTGCCTCTGGCTTTTACTTCGGGGTCTTCGTCCCCGCAGAGTGGACACATGCCTGCTGTGTGGGTATGGGACGTGTCGGAGCGCAGCCAGGTGGTGGAGCTTCAGGAGCATAAGTATGGCGTGGTGTGTGTGGCCTTCTCACCCAGCGCCAATTACATTGTCTCAGTGGGCTACCAGCATGACATGATCTTCAATGTCTGGGCCTGGAAGGTGAGTGGGCTGCTGGCCTCAGGACAGGCAGGGCCGGGAGGGCAGCCAATAAACTGCTGACAGGTGGCCTTCACTTCCACCTGCTGGCCTCAGTCCCTTTCTAGAGAACTCTGAGCAGAAAGGAGCAACTGGGTATCTACGATGCTGAAGAAGGGGCAGAAGGAGAGGTCAAGTTCTCAGCTTGTCTAACCTCCTTCAGTGTGTAAGTTTCTTTTTCCTCAGCTCCTAGAAGCAGAGCCTTGATTTCCCTTGACTTTCTCTCCAGAAAAACATTGTAGTGGCTTCCAACAAGGTGTCCAATCGGGTGACAGCAGTATATTTCTCTGACGACCTCAGCTACTTTGTCATTGCAGGCAAATGGCACATCAAATTCTGGTACCTTGATGACAGCAAGACCTCAAAGGTGAGGCAGCAAGTAGCCACCAGGGTGGGGTCTGCCCAGATCTGTTCCACCTATGCCCACTTCTGCATGCTCAAAAGCCCCTTGGAAGTCTCAGCTGGGCCAGGTGCTATGTCAATCTGCAAGGGAAGCCTTTTCCCTCTCTCCCCAGGGCCTGCTTTTCAGGGGGTAGCCTGCAGGGTGGGTGGGTGGGTGGCACCTGTGGTGTGCCTCCACAGGTGAATGCCACTGTGCCCCTGCTGGGCCGCTCCAGGCTGCTGGGGGACCTGCAGAACAACCTGTTCACTGATGTAGCCTGTGGCCGCAGGAAGAAGGCTGACAGCACCTTCTGTATCACATCCTCGGGGCAGCTGTGTGAGTTCAGTGACCAGAGACTGTTGGACAAGGGGTTGGAGCTGAGGGTAAGTGAATGCTTTGTCGGCACCCTCCCGTCTGTCACCTCCAGGCTCCGGGGGTCCTGGGGCTAGCAGCAGTGTCTGCATGCACGCTGGGGGAGGCCCCAGGCGGAGGAAGCTGTTTGGGGACCTCTCTGCTCGCTCACGCTCTCTGTCTCTGCCTCTTCCTCTGCTTTCCTCTTCTGCTCAGCACAAAGACAGCATCACAGTAAGTGTGCTGGCCCTGTCCGCTGCCTCTGCTGTCTTTCTCTTGACCGGCCTTTTCTGAGTGTGTCTTTGCCTAAACCTCAGGTGCCTTATAAGGCTTGCTGACTCCTTCCCCCTAATTGCACAGGGCTGTGGGCCCTCTGGCCAGCTGCTGTTAGAGGGAGTGGCATTGAGGGGCTCTGGCCAGGGCAGGTGGCCTGCCTTGCACTTGTCCTTACCTCTTGGCTCATGGCTGTTGAGGTGTCGGTTGAAAGAGTGGGCAGACACCGTTGCTGACTGGCGTGTCATAACCTGAGTCTAGGGGTGCACTAGCCTGAGGCTAGGGGAGCCGTAGCCTTAGGCTAAGCCTAGGGGAGCCCTAGTTAAAGCCTAGGGGTGCCCTAGCCTAAGCATAGGGGTGCCCTAGCCTAAGCCTAGGGGTGCCTAGCCTTAGTCTAGCCTAGGATTGCCCTAGCCTAAGCCTAGGGGTGCCATAGCCTGAGGCTAGGGGAGCCCTAGCCTGAGGCTAGGGGAGCCGTAGCCTTAGCCTAAGCCTAGGGGTACCCTAGACTAAGCCTAGGGGTGCCCTAGCCTAAGCCTAGGTTTGCCATAGCCTAAGCCTAGGGGTGCCCTAGCCTAAGCCTAGGGGTGCCCTAGCCTTAGGCTAGGGGAGCCCTAGCCTTAGTCTAAGCCTAGGAATGCCCTAGCCTGAGCATAGGGGTGCCCTAGCCTGAGCCTAGGGGTGCCCTAGCCTTAGGCTAGGGGAGCCCTAACCTTAGCCTAAGCCTAGGGGTGCCCTAGCCTAAGCCTAGGGGTGCCCGAGCCCTAGCCTAAGCCTAAGCCTAAGAGTGCCCTAGCCTAAGCCTAGGGGTGCCCTAGCTTTAGGCTAGGAGAGCCCTAGCCTTAACCTAAGCCTAGGGATGCCCTAGCCTAAGCGTGGGGTGCCGTAGCCTAAGCCTAGGGGTGCTCTAGCCTTAGGTTAGGGGAGCAGTAGCCTTAGCCTAAGCCTAGGGGTGCCCTAGCCTAACCCTAGGGGTGCCCTAGCCTGAGGCTAGGGGAGCCCTAGCCTTAGCCTAAGCCTAGGGGTGCACTAGCCTAAGCCTAGGGGTGCCCTAGCCTGAGCCTACGGGTGCCCTAGTCTGAGACAAGGGGAGCCCTAGCGTTAGTCTAGCCTAGGATTGCCCTAGCCTAAGCCTAGGGGTGTCATAGCCTGAGTCTAGTGGTGCCCTAGCGTGAGGCTAGGGGAGCCGTTGCCTTAGCCTAAGTCTAGGGGTGCCCTAGCCTAGGCCTGGGGGTGCCCTAGCCTAAGCCTAGGGGTGCCCTAGCCATAGGCTAGCTGAGCCCAAGCCTTAACCTTAGCCTAAGCCAAGGGGTGCCCAGCCTAAGCCTAGGGGTGCCCTAGCCTAAGCCTAAGTGTGCCCTAGCCTTAGGCTAGGGGTGCCCTAGCCTTAGGCTAGGGGAGCCCTAGCCTTAGCCTAAGCCTAGGGGTGCCCTAGCCTAAGCCTAGGGGTGCCCTAGCCTAAGCCTAGGGGTGCCCTAGCCTAAGCCTTGGGGTGCCTTAGCTTAAGGATAGGGGTGCCCTAGCCTTAGTCTAGTGGAGCCCTAGCCTTAGCCTAAGCCTAGGGGTGCTCTATCCTAAGCCTAGGGGTGCCCTAGCCTAAGCTTAGGGGTGCCCTAGCCTAAGCCTAGGGGTGCCCTAGGCTACGCCTAGGTGTGTCCTAGCCTAAGCCTAGGGGTGCCCTAGCCTATGCCTAGGGGTGTCCTAGCCTAAGCTTAGGGGTTCCCTAGCTTTAGGCTAGAGGAGCCCTAGCCTTAGTCTAAACCTAGGGGTGCTCTAGCCTAAGCATAGGGGTGCCCTATCCTTAGGCTAGGGGAGTCCTCACCTTAGCCGAAGCCTAGGGGTGCCCTAGCGTAAGCCTAGGGGTGCCCCAGCCTAAGCCTAGGGGTGCCCTAGCCTACGTCTAGGGGTGCCCTAGCCTAAGCATAGGGGTGCTTAAACCTAAGCCTAGGCGTTCCCTCCCTAAGCCTAGGGGTGTCCTAGCATAAGCCTAGGGGTGCCCTAGCCTATGCCTAGGGGTGTCCTAGCCTAAGCTTAGGGGTTCCCTAGCCTTAGGCTAGAGGAGCCCTAGCCTTAGTCTAAACCTAGGGGTGCTCTAGCCTAAGCATAGGGGTGCCCTATCCTTAGGCTAGGGGAGTCCTCACCGTAGCCGAAGCCTAGGGGTGCCCTAGCGTAAGCCTAGGGGTGCCCTAGCTAAGCCTAGGGGTGCCCTAGCCCATACATAGGGATGCCCTAGCGTTAGGCTAGGGGAGCCCTAGCCTTAGGCTAAGCCTAGGGGTGCCCCAGCTTAAGCCTAGGGGTGCCCTAGCCTACGTCTAGGGGTGCCCTAGCCTAAGCATAGGGGTGCTCTAACCTAAGCCTCGGCGTTCCCTCCCTAAGCCTAGGGGTGTCCTAGCCTAAGCCTAGGGGTGCCCTATCCTAAGCCTAGGGGTGCCCTAGCCTCAGGCTAGGGGAGCCCTAGCTTTAGCCTAAGACTAGGGTTGCCCTAGCCAAAGCCTAGGGGTGCCCTAGCCTAAGCCTAGGTTTGCCATAGCCTAAGCCTAGGGGTGCCCAAGCCTAAGCCTAGGGGTGCCCTAGCCTTAGGCTAGGGGAGCCCTAGCCGTAGCCTAAGCCTAGGAATGCCCTAGCCTGAGCATAGGGGTGCCCTAGCCTGAGCCTAGGGGTGCCCTAGCCTTAGGCTAGGGGAGCCCTAACCTTAGCCTAAGCCTAGGGGTGCCCTAGCCTAAGCCTAGGGGTGCCCGAGCCCTAGCCTAAGCCTAAGCCTAAGAGTGCCCTAGCCTAAGCCTAGGGGTGCCCTAGCTTTAGGCTAGGAGAGCCCTAGCCTTAACCTAAGCCTAGGGATGCCCTAGCCTAAGCGTGGGATGCCCTAGCCTAAGCCTAGGGGTGCTCTAGCCTTAGGCTAGGGGAGCAGTAGCCTTAGCCTAAGCCTAGGGGTGCCCTAGCCTAACCCTAGGGGTGCCCTAGCCTGAGGCTAGGGGAGCCCTAGCCTTAGCCTAAGCCTAGGGGTGCCCTAGCCTAAGCCTAGGGGTGCCCTAGCCTGAGCCTACGGGTGCCCTAGTCTGAGACAAGGGGAGCCCTAGCGTTAGTCTAGCCTAGGATTGCCCTAGCCTAAGCCTAGGGGTGTCATAGCCTGAGTCTAGTGGTGCCCTAGCATGAGGCTAGGGGAGCCGTTGCCTTAGCCTAAGTCTAGGGGTGCCCTAGCCTAGGCCTGGGGGTGCCCTAGCCTAAGCCTAGGGGTGCCCTAGCCTTAGGCTAGCTGAGCCCAAGCCTTAACCTTAGCCTAAGCCAAGGGGTGCCCAGCCTAAGCCTAGGGGTGCCCTAGCCTAAGCCTAAGTGTGCCCTAGCCTTAGGCTAGGGGTGCCCTAGCCTTAGGCTAGGGGAGCCCTAGCCTTAGCCTAAGCCTAGGGGTGCCCTAGCCTAAGCCTAGGGGTGCCCTAGCCTAAGCCTAGGGGTGCCCTAGCCTAAGCCTTGGGGTGCCTTAGCTTAAGGCTAGGGGTGCCCTAGCCTTAGTCTAGTGGAGCCCTAGCCTTAGCCTAAGCCTAGGGGTGCTCTATCCTAAGCCTAGGGGTGCCCTAGCCTAAGCTTAGGGGTGCCCTAGCCTAAGCCTAGGGGTGCCCTAGGCTACGCCTAGGTGTGTCCTAGCCTAAGCCTAGGGGTGCCCTAGCCTATGCCTAGGGGTGTCCTAGCCTAAGCTTAGGGGTTCCCTAGCTTTAGGCTAGAGGAGCCCTAGCCTTAGTCTAAACCTAGGGGTGCTCTAGCCTAAGCATAGGGGTGCCCTATCCTTAGGCTAGGGGAGTCCTCACCTTAGCCGAAGCCTAGGGGTGCCCTAGCGTAAGCCTAGGGGTGCCCCAGCCTAAGCCTAGGGGTGCCCTAGCCTACGTCTAGGGGTGCCCTAGCCTAAGCATAGGGGTGCTTAAACCTAAGCCTAGGCGTTCCCTCCCTAAGCCTAGGGGTGTCCTAGCATAAGCCTAGGGGTGCCCTAGCCTATGCCTAGGGGTGTCCTAGCCTAAGCTTAGGGGTTCCCTAGCCTTAGGCTAGAGGAGCCCTAGCCTTAGTCTAAACCTAGGGGTGCTCTAGCCTAAGCATAGGGGTGCCCTATCCTTAGGCTAGGGGAGTCCTCACCGTAGCCGAAGCCTAGGGGTGCCCTAGCGTAAGCCTAGGGGTGCCCTAGCTAAGCCTAGGGGTGCCCTAGCCCATACATAGGGATGCCCTAGCGTTAGGCTAGGGGAGCCCTAGCCTTAGGCTAAGCCTAGGGGTGCCCCAGCTTAAGCCTAGGGGTGCCCTAGCCTACGTCTAGGGGTGCCCTAGCCTAAGCATAGGGGTGCTCTAACCTAAGCCTCGGCGTTCCCTCCCTAAGCCTAGGGGTGTCCTAGCCTAAGCCTAGGGGTGCCCTAGCCTAAGCCTAGGGGTGCCCTAGCCTCAGGCTAGGGGAGCCCTAGCTTTAGCCTAAGACTAGGGTTGCCCTAGCCAAAGCCTAGGGGTGCCCTAGCCTAAGGCTAGGTGTGCCTTAGCCTTAGGCTAGGGGATCCTTAGCCTTAGCCTAAGCCTAGGGGAGCCCTAGCCTAAGCCTAGGGGTGCCCAAGCCTAAGCCTAGGGGTGCCCTAGCCTTAGCCTAGGGGAGCCCTAGCCTTAGCCTAATCCTAGGGGTGCCCTAGCATAAGAATAGAGGTGCCCTAGCCTTAGGCTAGGAGAGCCTTAACCATAGCGTAAGCCTAGGGTTGCCTTAGCCTAAGCCTAGGGGTGCCCTAGCCTAAGCCTAGGGATGCCCTAGCCAGAGCCTAGGGGTGCCCTAGCCTGAGCATACGGGTGCCCTAGCTTGAGGCTAGGGGAGCCCTAGCGTTAGTCTAGTCGAGGACTGCCCTAGCCTAACCCTAGGGGTGTGATAGCCTGAGTCTAGGGGTGCACTAGCCTGAGGATAGGCGAGCCCTAACCTTACCCTAAGCCTAGGGGTGCCCTAGCCTAAGCCTAAACCTAGGGGTGCCCTAGCCTAAGCCTAGGGGTGCCCTAGCCTAAGCCTATGGGTGCCCTAGCCTTAGGCTAGGGGAGCCCTAGCTTTAGCCTAAGCCTAGGGGTGCCGTAGCCAAAGCCTAGGGGTGCCCTAGCCTAAGCCTAGGGGTGCTATAGCCTTAGGGTAGGGGAGCCCTAGCTTTAGCCTAAGCCTAGGGGTGCCCTAGCCAAAGCCTAGGGGTGCCCTAACCTAAGCCTAGGGGTGCCTTAGCCTTAGGCTAGGGGATCCTAAGCCTTAGCCTAAGCCTAGGGGAGCCCTAGCCTAAGCCTAGGGGTGCCCACGCCTAAGCCTAAAACTAGGGGTGCCCTAGCCAAAGCCTAGGGGTGCCCTAACCTAAGCCTAGGGGTGCCTTAGCCTTAGGCTAGGGGATCCTTAGCCTTAGCCTAAGACTAGGGGTGCCCCAGCCTAAGCCTAAGGTGCCCTAGCCTACGTCTAGGGTTGCCCTAGCCTAAGCATAGGGGTGCTCTAACCTAAGGCTAGGCGTTCCCTCCCTAAGCCTAGGGGTGTCCTAGCCTAAGCCTAGGGGTGCCCTAGCCTTAGGCTAGGGGAACCCTAGCTTTAGCCTAAGCCTAGGGGTGCCATAGCCAAAGCCTAGGGTTGCCCTAGCCTAAGCCTAGGGGAGCCCTAGCCTAAGCCTAGGGGTACCCAAGCCTAAGCCTAGGGGTGCCCTAGCCTTAGCCTAGGGGAGCCCTAGCCTTAGCCTAATCATAGGGGTGCCCTAGCCTAAGCCTAGGGGTGCCCTAGCCTAAGCCTAGGGCTGCCCTAGCCTACGCCTAGGGGTGCCTTAGACTAAGCCTAGGGGTGCCCTAGCCTAAGCGTAGGGGTGCCCTAGCCTTAGGCTAGGAGAGCCATAGCCTTAGCCTAAGCCTAGGGGTGCCCTAGCCTAAGCCTAGGGCTGCCCTAGCCTATGCCTAGGGGTGCCCTAGCTAAAGCCTAGGGGTGCCCTAGCCTAAGCCTAGGTGTGCCCTAGCCTTAGGCTAGGAGATCCTTAGCCTTAGCCTAAGCCTAGGGGTGCCTAGCATAAGCCTAAAGGTGCCCTAGCCTTAGGCTAGGAGAGCCTTAACCATAGCGTAAGCCTAGGGTTGCCTTAGCCAAAGCCTAGGGGTGCCCTAGCCCGAGCCTAGGGGTGCCCTAGCGTGAGCATACGGGTGCCCTAGCCTGAGGCTAGGGGAGCCCTAGCGTTAGTCTAGTCTAGGACTGCCCTAGCCAAAGCCTAGGGGTGTGATAGCCTGAGTCTAGGTGTGCACTAGCCTGAGGATAGGGGAGCCCTAACCTTAGCCTAAGCCTAGGGGTGCCCTCGCCGAAGCCTAAACCTAGGAGTGCCCTAGCCTAAGCCTAGGGGTGCCCTAGCCTTAGGCTAGGGGAGCCCTAGCTTTAGCCTAAGCCTAGGGGTGCCGTAGAGAAAGCCTAGGGGTGCCCTAGCCTAAGCCTAGGGGTGCCTTAGCCTTAGGCTAGTGGAGCCCTAGCTTTAGCCTAAGCCTAGGGGTGCCCTAGCCTAAGCCTAGGGGTGCCCTAACCTAAGCTTAGGGGTGCCTTAGCCTTAGGCTAGGTGATCCTTAGACTTAGCCTAAGCCTAGGGGAGCCCTAGCCTAAGCCTAGGGGTGCCCTAGCCTAAGCCTAAACCTAGAGGTACCCTATCCTAAGCCTAGGGGTGCCCTAGCCTAAGCCTAGGGGTGCCCTAGCCTAAGCCTAGGGATGCCCTAGCCTAAGCTTAGGGCTGCCCTAGCCTTAGGTTAGGGGATCCTTAGCTTAGCCTAAGCCTAGGGGAGCCCAAGCCTAAGCCTAGGTGTGCCCCATCCTAAGCCTAGGGGTGCCCTAGCCTTAGGCTAGGGGAGCCCTAGCCTTAGCCTAATCCTAGGGGTGCCCTAGCCTAAGCCTAGGGGTGCCCTAGCCTAAGCCTAGGGCTGCCCTAGCCTAAGCCTAGGGGTGCCCTAGCCTAAGCCTGGGGCTGCCCTAGTCTATGCCTTAGGGTGCCCTAGCTAAAGCCTAGGGGTGCCCTATCCTAAGCCTAGGGGTGCCCTTGCCAAAGCCTAGGGGTGCCCTAGCCTTAGGCTAGGGTAACCGTAGCCTTAGCCTAAGCGTATGGGAGCCCTAGCCTCAGCCTAGGGGTGCCCTAGCCTCAGCCTAGGGGTGCCCTAGCCTCAGCCTAGGGGTGCCCTAGCCTCAGCCTAGTGGTGCCCTAGCCTCAGCCTAGGGCTGCCCTAGCCTGAGCCTAGGGGTGCCGTATCCTTAGGCTAAGGGAGCCATAGCCTTAGCCTAAGCCTAGGGGTGCCCTAGTCTAAGACTAGGGGTGCCCTATCCTGAGCCTAGGGGTGCCCTAGTCTGAGGCTAGGGGAGCCCTAGCCTTAGCCTAAGCCTACGATTGCCCTAGCCTAAGTTTAGGGGTGCCCTAGCCTGAGTCTAGGGGTGCCCTAGCCTGAGGCTAGGGGAGTCGTAGCCTTAGCATAAGACTAGGGGATCCCTATCTAATGCCTAGGGGTGCCCTAGCCTAAGCCTAGGGGTGCCCTAGCCTTAGGCTAGGGGAGCCCTAGCCTAAGCCTAGGGGTGCCCTAGCCTTAGGCTAGGGGAGCCCTAGCCATTTCCTAAGCCAAAGGGTGCCCTAGTCTAAGCCTAGGGGTACCCTATCCTGAGCCTAGGGGTGTCCTAGTCTGAGGCTTGGGGAGCCCTAGCCTTAGCCTAAGCCTATGATTGCCCTAGCCTAAGCTTAGGGGTGCCTTAGCCTTAGGCTAGGTGATCCTTAGACTTAGCCTAAGCCTAGGGGAGCCCTAGCCTAAGCCTAGGGGTGCCCTAGCCTAAGCCTAAACCTAGAGGTACCCTATCCTAAGCCTAGGGGTGCCCTAGCCTAAGCCTAGGGGTGCCCTAGCCTAAGCCTAGGGATGCCCTAGCCTAAGCTTAGGGCTGCCCTAGCCTTAGGTTAGGGGATCCTTAGCTTAGCCTAAGCCTAGGGGAGCCCAAGCCTAAGCCTAGGTGTGCCCCATCCTAAGCCTAGGGGTGCCCTAGCCTTAGGCTAGGGGAGCCCTAGCCTTAGCCTAATCCTAGGGGTGCCCTAGCCTAAGCCTAGGGGTGCCCTAGCCTAAGCCTAGGGCTGCCCTAGCCTAAGCCTAGGGGTGCCCTAGCCTAAGCCTGGGGCTGCCCTAGTCTATGCCTTAGGGTGCCCTAGCTAAAGCCTAGGGGTGCCCTATCCTAAGCCTAGGGGTGCCCTTGCCAAAGCCTAGGGGTGCCCTAGCCTTAGGCTAGGGTAACCGTAGCCTTAGCCTAAGCGTATGGGAGCCCTAGCCTCAGCCTAGGGGTGCCCTAGCCTCAGCCTAGGGGTGCCCTAGCCTCAGCCTAGGGGTGCCCTAGCCTCAGCCTAGTGGTGCCCTAGCCTCAGCCTAGGGCTGCCCTAGCCTGAGCCTAGGGGTGCCGTATCCTTAGGCTAAGGGAGCCATAGCCTTAGCCTAAGCCTAGGGGTGCCCTAGTCTAAGACTAGGGGTGCCCTATCCTGAGCCTAGGGGTGCCCTAGTCTGAGGCTAGGGGAGCCCTAGCCTTAGCCTAAGCCTACGATTGCCCTAGCCTAAGTTTAGGGGTGCCCTAGCCTGAGTCTAGGGGTGCCCTAGCCTGAGGCTAGGGGAGTCGTAGCCTTAGCATAAGACTAGGGGATCCCTATCTAATGCCTAGGGGTGCCCTAGCCTAAGCCTAGGGGTGCCCTAGCCTTAGGCTAGGGGAGCCCTAGCCTAAGCCTCTGGGTGCCCTAGCCTTAGGCTAGGGGAGCCCTAGCCATTTCCTAAGCCAAAGGGTGCCCTAGTCTAAGCCTAGGGGTACCCTATCCTGAGCCTAGGGGTGTCCTAGTCTGAGGCTTGGGGAGCCCTAGCCTTAGCCTAAGCCTATGATTGCCCTAGCCTAAGCTTAGGGGTGCCCTAGCCTGAGTCTAGGGGTGCCCTAGCCTGAGGCTAGGGGAGCCGTTTCCTTATCCTAAGTCTAGGGGTGTCCTAGCATAAGCCTAGGGGTGACCTACCCTAAGGCTAGGGGTGCCCTAGCCTAAGCCTAGGGGTGCCCTAGCCTTAGGCTAGCTGAGCCCTAGCCTTAGCCTAAACCTCGGGGTGCCCTAGCCTAAGCCTCGGGGTGCCCTAGCCTAAGCCTCAGGGTGCCCTAGCCTAAGCCTAGGGGTGCCCAAGGGTTAGGCTAGGGGAGCCCTAGCCTTAGCCTAAGCCTAGGGGTGCCCTAGCCTAAGCCTAGGGCTGCCCTAGCCTATGCCTAGGGGTGCCCTAGCTAAAGCCTAGGGGTGCCCTAGCCTAAGCCTAGGTGTGCCCTAGCCTTAGGCTAGGAGATCCTTAGCCTTAGCCTAAGCCTAGGGGTGCCTAGCATAAGCCTAAAGGTGCCCTAGCCTTAGGCTAGGAGATCCTTAACCATAGCGTAAGCCTAGGGTTGCCTTAGCCTAAGCCTAGGGGTGCCCTAGCCCGAGCCTAGGGGTGCCCTAGCCTGAGCATACGGGTGCTCTAGCCTGAGGCTAGGGGAGCCCTAGCGTTAGCCTAGTCTAGGATTGCCCTAGCCAAAGCCTAGGGGTGTGATAGCCTGAGTCTAGGGGTGCACTAGCCTGAGGATAGGGGAGCCCTAGCCTTAGCCTAAGCCTAGGGGTGCCCTAGCCTAAGCCTAAACTTAGGAGTGCCCTAGCCTAAGCCTAGGGGTGCCCTAGCCTAAGCCTAGGGGTGCCTTAGCCTTAGCCTAGGGGACCCCTAGCTTTAGCCTAAGCCTAGGGGTGCCCTAGCCATAGCCTAGGGGTGCCCTAACCTAAGCCTAGGGGTGCCTTAGCCTTAGGCTAGGTGATCCTTAGACTTAGCCTAAGCCTAGGGGAGCCCTACCCTAAGCCTAGGGGTGCCCTAGCCTAAGCCTAAACCTAGAGGTACCCTATCCTAAGCCTAGGGGTGCCCTAGCCTAAGCCTATGGGTGCCCTAGCCTTAGGCTAGGGGAGCCCTAGCTTTCGCCTAAGCCTAGGGGTGCCGTAGCCAAAGCCTAGGGGTGCCCTAGCCTAAGCCTAGGGGTGCCTTAGCCTTAGGCTAGGGGAGCCCTAGCTTTCGCCTAAGCCTAGGGGTGCCCTAGCCAAAGCCTAGGGGTGCCCTAGCCTAAGCCTAGGGGTGCCTTAGCCTTAGGCTAGGGGATCCTTAGCCTTAGCCTAAGCCTAGGGGAGCCCTAGCCTAAGCTTAGGGGTGCCCTAGCCTAAGCCTATGGGTGCCCTAGCCTAAGCCTAGGGGTGCCCTAGCCTAAGCCTAGGGGTGCCCTAGCCTAAGCCTAGGGCTGCCCTAGCCTTAGGCTAGGGGATCCTTAGCTTAGCCTAAGCCTAGGGCTGCCCTAGCCTTAGGATAGGGGATCCTTAGCTTAGCCTAAGCCTAGGGGAGCCCAAGCCTAAGCCTAGGTGTGCCCCATCCGAAGCCTAGGGTTGCCCTAGCCTTAGGCTAGGGGAGCCCTAGCCTTAGCCTAATCCTAGGGGTTCCCTAGCCTAAGCCTAGGGGTGCCCTAGCCTAAGCCTAGGGCTGCCCTAGTCTAAGCCTAGGGGTGCCCTAGCCTAAGCCTGGGGCTGCCTTAGTCTATGCCTTAGGGTGCCCTAGCTAAAGCCTAGGGGTGCCCTATCCTAAGCCAAGGGGTGCCCTTGCCAAAGCCTAGGGGTGCCCTAGCCTTAGGCTAGGGTAACCCTAGCCTTAGCCTAAGCGTAGGGGTGCCCTAGCCTCAGCCTCGGGGTGCCCTAGCCTTAGGCTAGGAGAGCCCTAGCCTTAGCCTAAGCCTAGGGGTGCCCTAGCCTAAGCCTTGGGCTGCCTTAGTCTATGCCTTAGGGTGCCCTAGCTAAAGCCTAGGGGTGCCCTATCCTAAGCCAAGGGGTGCCCTTGCCAAAGCCTAGGGGTGCCCTAGCCTTAGGCTAGGGTAACCCTAGCCTTAGCCTAAGCGTAGGGGTGCCCTAGCCTCAGCCTCGGGGTGCCCTAGCCTAAGCCTCGGGGTGCCCTAGCCTAAGCCTCGGGGTGCCCTAGCCTAAGCCTAGGGGTGCCCAAGCCTTAGGCTAGGGTAGCCCTAGCCTTAGCCTAAGCCTAGGGGTGCCCTAGCCTAAGCCTAGGGGTGCCCTAGCCTAAGCTTAGCGGTGCCCTAGCCTAAGCCTAGGGGAGCCCTAGCCTTAGCCTAAGCCTAGGGGTGCCCTAGCCTAAGACTAGGGGAGCCCAAGCCTTAGGCTAGGGTAGCCCTAGCCTTAGCCTAAGCCTAGGGGTGCCCTAGCCTAAGCCTAGGGGTGCCCTAGCCTAAGCTTAGCGGTGCCCTAGCCTAAGCCTAGGGGTGCCCTAGCCTTAGGCTAGGGGAGCCCTAGCCTTAGCCTAAGCCTAGGGGTGCCCTAGCCTAAGCCTAGGGGTGCCCTAGCCTAAGCTTAGCGGTGCCCTAGCCTAAGCCTAGGGGTGCCCTAGCCTTAGGCTAGGGGAGCCCTAGCCTTAGCCTAAGCCTAGGGGTGCCCTAGCCTAAGCCTAGGGGTGCCCTATCCTAAGCCTAGGTGTGCCCTAGCCTAAATCTAGGGGTGCCCTAGCCTAAGCCTAGGGGTGCCCTAGCCTTAGGCTAAGGGAGCCCTAGCCTTAGCCTAAGCCTAGGGGTGCCCTAGTCTAAGACTAGGGATGCCCTATCCTGAGCCTAGGGGTGCCCTAGTCTGAAGCTAGGGGAGCCCTAGCCTTAGCCTAAGTCTACGATTGCCCTAGCCTAAGATTAGGGGTGCCCTAGCCTGAGTCTAGGGGTGCCCTATCCAAAGCCTAGGGGTGCCCTAGCCTAAGCCTAGGGGTGCCCTAGCCTAAGCCTAGGGGTGCCCTAGCCTAAGCCTATGGGTGCCCTATCCTTAGGCTAGGGGAGCTAAGCTTTAGCCTAAGCCTAGGGGCGCCGTAGCCAAAGCCTAGGGGTGCCCTATCCTAAACCTAGGGGTGCCTTAGCCTTAGGCTAGGGGATCCTTATCCTTAGCCTAAGCCTAGGGGAGCCCTAACCTAAGCCTATGGGTGCACCAGCCTTAGGCTAAGGGAGCCCAAGCCTTAGCCTAATCCTAGGGGTGCCCTAGCCAAAGCCTAAGGGTGCCCTAGCCTAAGCCTAGGGGTGCCCTAGCCTTAGGCTAGGAGAGCCCTAGCCTTAGCCTAAGCCTAGGGGTGCCCTAGCCTTAGGGTAGGAGAGCCCTAGCCTTAGCCTAAGCCTAGGGGTGCCCTAGCCTGAGCCTAGGGGTGCCGTAGCCTTAGGCTAGGCGAGCCCTAGCCTTAGCCTAAGCCTAGGGGTGCCCTAGTCTAAGCCTAGGGGTGCCCTCGCCTGATCCTAGGGGTGCCCTAGTCTGAGGCTAGGGGAGCCCTAGCCTTAGCCTAAGCCTACGATTGCCCTAGCCTAAGCAAAGGGGTGCCCTAGCCTAAGCCTAGGGGTGCCCTAGCCTAAGTCTAGCGGTGCCCTAGCCTTAGGCTAGGGAAGCCGTAGCCTTAGCCTAAGCCTAGGGGAGCCCTATCTAAAGCCTAGGGGTGCCCTAGCCTAAGCCTAGGGGTGCCCTAGCCTAAGCCTAGGGGTGCCTTAGCCTTAGTCTAGGGGAGCCCTAGCCTTTTCCTACCCTAGTGGTGTCCTAGCCTAAGCCTAGGGGTGCCCTAGCCTGAGCCTAAGGGTGCCGTAGCCTTAGGCTAGGGAGTCCTAGCGTTAGCCTAAGCCTAGTGGTGCCCTAGTCTAAGCCTAGGGGTGCCCTATCCTGAGCCTAGGGGTGCCCTATTCTGAGGCTAGGGGAGCCCTAGTCTTAGCCTAAGCCTACGATTGCCCTAGCCTAAACTTAGGGGTGCCCTAGCCTGAGTCTAGGGGTGCCCTAGCCTGAGGCTAGGTGAGCCGTTGCCTTATCCTAAGTCTAAGGGTGTCCTAGCCCAAGCCTAGGGGTGCCCTACCCTAAGGCTAGGGGTGCCCTAGCCTAAGCCTAGGGGTGCACTAGCCTTAGGCCAGCTAAGCCCTAGCCTTAGCCTAAGCCGAGGGGTGCCCTAGCCTAAGCCTAGGGGTGCCCTAGCCTAAGTCTAGGGGTGCCCTAGCCTTAGGCTAGGGGAGCCCTAGCCTTAGCTTAAGCAAAGCGGTGCCCTAGCCTAAGACTAGGGGTGCCCTAACCTAAGCTTAGGTGTGCCGTAGCCTAAGCCTAGGGGTGCCCTAGCCTAAGCCTAGCCGTGCCCAAGGGTTAGGCTAGGGGGGCCCTAGCTTTAGCCTAAGCCTAGGGGTGCTCTAGCCTAAGACTAGGCGTGCCCTAGCCTTAGTCTAAGCCTAGGGGTGCCCTAGCCTAAGACTAGGGGAGCCCAAGCCTTAGGCTAGGGGAGCCCTAGCCTTAGCCTAAGCCTAGGGTTGCCCCAGCCTAAGCCTAAGGGTGCCCTAGCCTAGGTCTAGGGGTGCCCTAGCCTAAGCAAAAGGGTGCTCTAACCTAAGCCTAGGCGTTCCCTACCTAAGCCTAGGGGTGCCCTAGCCTAAGCCTAGGGGTGCCCTAGCCTTAGGCTAGGAGAGCCTTAGCCTTAGCCTAAGCCTAGGGGTGCCCTAGCCTAAGCCTAGAGGTGCCCTAGCCTGAGGCTAGGGGAGCCCTAGCCTTAGCCTAAGCCTAGGGATGCCCTAGATAAGCCTAGGGGTGCCCTAGCCTGAGCCTAGGGGTGCCCTAGCCTGAGCATACGGGTGCCCTAGCCTGAGGCTAGGGGAGCCCAAGTGTTATTCTAGCCTAGGATTGCCCTAGCCTAAGCCTAGGGGTGTGATAGCCTGAGTCTAGGGGTGCACAACCGTGAGGATAGGGCAGCCCTAGCCTTAGCCTAAGCCTAGGGGTGCCCTAGCCTAAGCCTAAACCTAGGGGTGCTTTAGCCTAAGCCTAGAGGTGCCCTAGCCTAAGCCTATGGGTGCCCTAGCCTTAGGCTAGGGGAGCCCTAGTTTTAGCCTAAGCCTAGGGGTGCCCTAGCCAAAGCCTAGGGGTGCCCTAGCCTAAGCCTAGGGGTGCCTTAGCCTTAGGCTAGGGAATCCTTAGCCTTAGCCTAAGCCTAGGGGTGCGCTAGCCTTAGGCTAGGCGAGCTCTAGCCTTAGCCTAATCCTAGGGATGCCCTAGCCTAAGCTTAGGGGTGCCCTAGCCTAAGCCTAGGGGTGCCCTAGCCTCAGCCTAGGGGTGCTCTAACCTAAGCCTAGGCGTTCCCTACCTAAGCCTAGGGGTGCCCTAGCCTAAGGCTAGGGGTGCCCTAATCTAAGCCTAGGGGTGCCCTAGCCTAAGCCTAAACCTAGGGGTGCCCTAGCCTAAGCCTAGGGGTGCCTTAGCCTAAGCCTAAGGGTGCCCTAGCCTAAGCCTAGTGGTGCCTTAGCCTTAGGCTAGGGGATCCTTAGCCTTAGCCTAAGCCTAGGGGAGCCCTAGCCTAAGCCTAGGGGTTCCCTAGCCTAAGCCGAGGGGTGCCCTAGCCTTAGGCTAGGAGAGCCCTAGACTTAGCCTAAGCCTAGGGGTGCCCTAGCCTAAGCCTAGGGCTGCCCTAGCCTGAGCCTAGGGGTGCCGTAGCCTTAGGCTAGGGGATCCTTAGCCTTAGCCTAAGACTAGGGGAGCCCTAGCCTAAGCCTAGGGGTTCCCTAGCCTAAGCCGAGGGGTGCCCTACCCTAAGCTTAGGGGTGCCCTAGCTTAAGCCTAGGGGTGCCCTAGCCTTAGGCTAGGAGAGCCCTAGCCTTAGCCTAAGCCTAGGGGTGCCCTAGCCTTAGGCTAGTGTAACCCTAGCCTAAGCCTAAGCGTAGGGGTGCCCTAGCCTCAGCCTAGGGGTGCCCTAGCCTCAGCTTAGTGGTGCCCTAGCATCAGCCTAGGGGTGCCCTAGCCTCAGCCTAGGGGTGCCCTAGTCTTAGGCTAGGAGAGCCCTAGACTTAGCCTAAGCCTAGGGGTGCCCTAGCCTAAGCCTAGGGCTGCCCTAGCCTGACCTAGGGGTGCCGTAGCCTTAGGCTAGGGGATCCTTAGCCTTAGCCTAAGACTAGGGGAGCCCTAGCCTAAGCCTAGGGGTTCCCTAGCCTAAGCCGAGGGGTGCCCTAGCCTTAGGCTAGGGGAGCCCTAGCCTTAGCGTAATCCTAGGTGTGCCCTAGCCTAAGCCTAGGGGTGCCCTAGCCTAAGCCTAGGGCTGCCCTAGCCTAAGCCAAGGGGTGCCCTAGCCTACTCCTAGGGGTGCCCTAGCCTATGCCTAGGGGTGCCCTAGCCTAAGCCTAGGGGTGCCCTAGCCTAAGTCTAGGGGTGCCCTAGCCTTAGGCTAGGAGAGCCCTAGCCTTAGCCTAAGCCTAGGGGTGCCGTAGCCAAGGCCTAGGGGTGCCCTAGCCTAAGCCTAGAGGTGCCCTATCCTAAGCCTAGAAGTTCCCTATCCTAAGCCTAGGGGTGCCCTTGCCAAAGCCTAAACCTAGGGGTGTCCTAGCCTAAGCCTAGGGGTGCCCTAGACTAAGCCTAGGGGTGCCCTAGCCTAAGACTAGTGGTGCCTTAGCCTTAGGCTAGGGGATCCTTAGCCTTAGCCTAAGCCTAGGGGAGCCCTAGCCTAAGCCTAGGGGTGCCCTGCCAAAGCCTAAACCTAGGGGTGCCCTAGCCTAAGCCTAGGGGTGCCCTAGCCTAAGCCTAGGGGTGCCCTAGCCTAAGCTTAGGGGTGGCCTACGGGTGCCCTAGCCTAAGCCTATGGGTGCCCTAGCCTAAGCCTAGGGGTGCCCTAGACTAAGCCTAGGGGTGCCCTATCCTAAGCCTAGGGGTGACCTAGCCTAAGGCTAGGGGTGCCCTAATCTAAGCCTAGGGGTTCCCGAGCCTAAACCTAAACCTAGGGGTGCCCTAGCCTAAGCCTAGGGGTGCCCTAGCCTAAGCCGAGGGGTGCCCTAGCCTAAGCCAAGGGGTGCCCTAGCCTAATCCTAGGGGTGCCCTAGCCTACGCCTAGGGGTGCACTAGCCTAAGCCTAGGGGTGCCCTAGCTTAAGTCTAAGGGTGCCCTTGCCTTAGGCTAGGAGAGCCCTAGCCTTAGCCTAAGCCTAGGGGTGCCCTAGCCAAGGCCTAGGGGTGCCCTAGCCTAAGCTTAGAGGTGCCCTATCCTAAGCCTAGAAGTTCCCTATCCTAAGTCTAGGGGTGCCCTTGCCAAAGCCTAGGGGTGCCCTAGCCTTAGGCTAGGGTAACCCTAGCCTTAGCCTAAGCGTAGGGGTGCCCTAGCCTCAGCCTAGGGGTGCCCTAGCCTCAGCCTAGGGGTGCCCTAGCCTCAGCCTAGGGGTGCCCTAGCCTCAGCCTAGGGGTGCCCTAGCCTCAGACTAGTGGTGCCCTAGCCTCAGCCTAGGGGTGCCCTAGCCTCACCCTAGGGGTGCCCTAGTCTTAGGCTAGAAGAGCCCTAGACTTAGCCTAAGCCTAGGGGTGCCCTAGCCTAAGCCTAGGGGTACAATAGCCTTAGGCTTAGGGAGTCCTACCCTTAGCCTAAGCCTAGGGGTGCCCTAGTCTAAGACTAGGGGTGCCCTATCCTGAGCCTAGGGGTGCCCTAGTCTGAGGCTAGGGGAGCCCTAGCCTTAGCCTAAGCCTATGATTGCCCTAGCCTAAGTTTAGGGGTGCCCTAGCCTGAGTCTAGGGGTGCCCTAGCCTGAGTCTAGGGGAGTCGTAGCCTTAGCCTAAGACTAGGGGATCCCTATCTAAAGCCTAGGGGTGCCGTAGCCTAAGCCTAGGGGTGCCCTATCCTAAGCCTAGAAGTTCCCTATCCTAAGTCTAGGGGTGCCCTTGCCAAAGCCTAGGGGTGCCCTAGCCTTAGGCTAGGGTAACCCTAGCCTAAGCCTAAGCGTAGGGGTGCCCTAGCCTCAGCCTATGGGTGCCCTAGCCTCAGCCTAGGGGTGCCCTAGCCTCAGCCTAGGGGTGCCCTAGCCTCAGACTAGTGGTGCCCTAGCCTCAGCCTAGGGGTGCCCTAGCCTCACCCTAGGGGTGCCCTAGTCTTAGGCTAGGAGAGCCCTTGACTTAGCCTAAGCCTAGGGGTGCCCTAGCCTAAGCCTAGGGCTGCCCTAGCCTGAGCCTATGGGTGCCGTAGCCTTAGGCTAGGGGATCCTTAGCCTTAGCCTAAGACTAGGGGAGCCCTAGCCTAAGCCTAGGGGTTCCCTAGCCTAAGCCGAGGGGTGCCCTAGCCTTAGGCTAGGGGAGCCCTAGCCTTAGCGTAATCCTAGGGGTGCCCTAGCCTAAGCCTAGGGGTGCCCTAGCCTAAGCCTAGGGCTGCCCTAGCCTAAGCCAAGGGGTGCCCTAGCCTACTCCTAAGGGTGCCCTAGCCTACGCCTAGGGGTGCCCTAGCCTAAGCCTAAGGGTGCCCTAGCCTAAGTCTAGGGGTGCCCTAGCCTTAGGCTAGGAGAGCCCTAGCTTTAGCCTAAGCCTAGGGGTGTCCTAGCCAAGGCCTAGGGGTGCCCTAGCCTAAGCCTAGAGGTGCCCTATCCTAAGCCTAGAAGTTCCCTATCCTAAGCCTAGGGGTGCCCTTGCCAAAGCCTAAACCTAGGGGTGCCCTAGCCTAAGCCTAGGGGTGCCCTAGCCTAAGCCTAGGGGTGCCCTAGCCTAAGCCTAGTGGTGCCTTAGCCTTAGGCTAGGGGATCCTTAGCCTTAGCCTAAGCCTAGAGGAGCCCTAGCCTAAGCCTAGGGGTGCCCTTGCCAAAGCCTAAACCTAGGGGTGCCCTAGCCTAAGCCTAGGGGTGCCCTAGCCTAAGCCTAGGGGTGCCCTAGCCTAAGCTTAGGGGTGCCCTAGCTTAAGCGTAGAGTTGCCCTAGCCTTAGGCTAGGGAAGCCCTAGCCTTAGCCTAAGCTTAGGGATGCCCTAACCTAAGCCTAGGGGTGCCCTACCTTAGCCTAGGGGTGCCCTAGACTAAGCCTAGGGGTGCCCTAGCCTAAGCCTAGGGGTGCCCTAGCCTAAGGCTAGGGGTGCCCTAATCTGAGCCTAGGGGTTCCCTAGCCTAAGCCTAAACCTAGGGGTGCCCTAGCCTAAGCCTAGGGGTGCCCTAGCCTAAGCCGAGGGGTGCCCTAGCCTAAGCCAAGGGGTGCCCTAGCCTAATCCTAGGGGTGCCCTAGCCTACGCCTAGGGGTGCCCTAGCCTAAGCCTAGGGGTGCCCTAGCTTAAGTCTAAGGGTGCCCTAGCCTTAGGCTAGGAGAGCCCTAGCCTTAGCCTAAGCCTAGGGGTGCCCTAGCCAAGGCCTAGGGGTGCCCTAGCCTAAGCCTAGAGGTGCCCTATCCTAAGCCTAGAAGTTCCCTATCCTAAGCCTAGGGGTGCCCTTGCCAAAGCCTAAACCTAGGGGTGCCCTAGCCTAAGCCTAGGGGTGCCCTAGCCTAAGCCTAGGGGTGCCCTAGCCTAAGCCTAGTGGTGCCTTAGCCTTAGGCTAGGGGATCCTTAGCCTTAGCCTAAGCCTAGGGGAGCCCTAGCCTAAGCCTAGGGGTGCCCTTGCCAAAGCCTAAACCTAGGGGTGCCCTAGCCTAAGCCTAGGGGTGCCCTAGCCTAAGCCTAGGGGTGCCCTAGCCTAAGCTTAGGGGTGCCCTAGCTTAAGCCTAGAGTTGCCCTAGCCTTAGGCTAGGGAAGCCCTAGCCTTAGCCTAAGCTTAGGGATGCCCTAACCTAAGCCTAGGGGTGCCCTACCTTAGCCTAGGGGTGCCCTAGACTAAGCCTAGGGGTGCCCTAGCCTAAGCCTAGGGGTGCCCTAGCCTAAGGCTAGGGGTGCCCTAATCTAAGCCTAGGGGTTCCCTAGCCTAAGCCTAAACCTAGGGGTGCCCTAGCCTAAGCCTAGGGGTGCCGTAGCCTAAGCCGAGGGGTGCCATAGCCTAAGCCAAGGGGTGCCCTAGCCTAATCCTAGGGGTGCCCTAGCCTACGCCTAGGGGTGCCCTAGCCTAAGCCTAGGGGTGCCCTAGCTTAAGTCTAAGGGTGCCCTAGCCTTAGGCTAGGAGAGCCCTAGCCTTAGCCTAAGCCTAGGGGTGCCCTAGCCAAGGCCTAGGGGTGCCCTAGCCTAAGCCTAGAGGTGCCCTATCCGAAGCCTAGAAGTTCCCTATCCTAAGTCTAGGGGTGCCCTTGCCAAAGCCTAGGGGTGCCCTAGCCTTAGGCTAGGGTAACCCTAGCCTTAGCCTAAGCGTAGGGGTGCCCTAGCTTCAGCCTAGGGGTGCCCTAGCCTCAGCCTAGGGGTGCCCTAGCCTCAGCCTAGGGGTGCCCTAGCCTCAGCCTAGGGGTGCCCTAGCCTCAGCCTAGGGGTGCCCTAGCCTCAGCCTAGGGGTGCCCTAGCCTCAGACTAGTGGTGCCCTAGCCTCAACCTAGGGGTGCCCTAGCCTCACCCTAGGGGTGCCCTAGTCTTAGGCTAGGAGAACCCTAGACTTAGCCTAAGCCTAGGGGTGCCCTAGCCTAAGCCTAGGGCTGCCCTAGCCTGAGCCTAGGGGTGCCGTACCCTTAGGCTTAGGGAGTCCTACCCTTAGCCTAAGCCTAGGGGTGCCCTAGTCTAAGACTAGGGGTGCCCTATCCTGAGCCTAGGGGTGCCCTAGTCTGAGGCTAGGGGAGCCCTAGCCTTAGCCTAAGCCTATGATTGCCCTAGCCTAAGTTTAGGGGTGCCTTAGCCTGAGTCTAGGGGTGCCCTAGCCTGAGGCTAGGGGAGTCGTAGCCTTAGCCTAAGACTAGGGGATCCCTATCTAAAGCCTAGGGGTGCCCTAGCCTAAGCCTAGGGGTGCCCTAGCCTTAGGCTAGGGGAGCCCTAGCCTTTTCCTAAGCCAAAGGGTGCCCTAGTCTAAGCCTAGGGGTACCCTATCCTGAGCCTAGGGGTGTCCTAGTCTGAGGCTAGGGGAGCCCTAACCTTAGCCTAAGCCTATGATTGCCCTAGCCTAAGCTTAGGGGTGCCCTAGCCTGAGTCTAGGGGTGCCCTAGCCTGAGGCTGGGGGAGCCGTTGCCTTATCCTAAGTCTAGGGGTGTCCTAGCATAAGCCTAGGGGTGCCCTACCCTAAGGCTAGGGGTGCCCTAGCCTAAGCCTAGGGGTGCCCTAGCCTTAGGCTAGCTGAGCCCTAGCCTTAGCCTAAGCCTCGGGGTGCCCTAGCCTAAGCCTCAGGGTGCCCTAGCCTAAGCCTCGGGGTGCCCTAGCCTAAGCCTAGGGGTGCCCTAGCCTAAGCCTAGGGGTGCCCAAGCCTAAGCCTAGGGGTGCCCTAGCCTTAGGCTAAGGGAGCCCTAGCCTTAGCCTAAGCCTAGCGGTGCCCTAGCCTAAGACTAGGGGTGCCCTAGCCTAAGCTTAGGGGTGCCATTACCTAAACCTAGGGGTGCCCTAGCCTAAGCTTAGGGGTGCCCAAGGGTTAGGCTAGGGGAGCCCTAGCCTTAGCCTAAGCCTAGGGGTGCCCTAGCCTAAGACTAGTGGAGCCCAAACCTTAGGATAGGGGAGCCCTAGCCTTAGCCTAAGCCTAGGGGTGCCCTAGCCTAAGCTTAGGGGTTCCCTAGCCTAAGCCTAGGTGTGCCCTAGCCTTAGGCTAGGGGAGCCCTAGCCTTAGCCTAAGCCTAGGGGTGCCCTAGCCTAAGCCTAGAGGTGCCCTATCCTAAGCCTAGGGGTGCACTAGCCTAAATCTAGGGGTGCCCTAGCCTAAGCCTAGGGGTGCCCTAGCCTTAGGCTAAGAGAGGCCTATCCTTAGCCTAAGCCTAGGGGTGCCCTAGTCTAAGACTAGGGGTGCCCTATCCTGAGCCTAGGGGTGCCCTAGTCTGAAGCTAGGGGAGCCCTAGCCTTAGTCTAAGCCTACGATTGCCCTAGCCTAAGTTTAGGGGTGCCCTAGCCTGAGTCTAGGGGTGCCCTATCTAAAGCCTAGGGGTGCCCTAGCCTAAGCCTAGGGGTGCCCTAGCCTAAGCCTAGGGGTGCCCTAGCCTAAGCCTAGGGGTGCCCTAGCCTAAGCCTAGGTGTGCCCTACCCTAAGGCTAGGGGTGCCCTAGCCTAAGCCTACGGGTGCCCTAGCCTTAGGCTAGCTGAGTCCTAGCCTTAGCCTAAGCCTCGGGGTGCCCTAGCCTAAGACTAGGGGTGCCCTAGCCTTAGGCTAGGGGAGCCCTAGCCTTAGCCTAAGCCTAGCGGTGCCCTAGCCTAAGACTAGGGGTGCCCTAGCCTAAGCTTAGGGGTGCCATAACCTAAGCCTAGGGGTGCCCTAGTCTAAGCCTAGGGGTGCCCAAGGGTTAGGCTAGGGGAGCCCTAGCCTTAGCCTAAGCCTAGGGGTGCCCTAGCCTAAGCCTAGGGGTGCCCAAGGGTTAGGCTAGGGGAGCCCTAGCCTTGGCCTAAGCCTAGGGGTGCCCTAGCCTAAGAATAGGGGTGCCCTAACCTTAGGCTGGGGGAGCCCTAGCCTTAGCCTAAGCCTAGGGGTGCCCTAGCCTAAGCCTAGGGGTGCCCAGGCCTAAGCCTAGGGGTGCCCTAGCCTATGCTTAGCGGTGCCCTAGCCTAAGCCTAGGGGTGCCCTAGCCTTAGGCTAGGGGAGCCCTAGCCTAAGCCTAAGCCTAGGGGTGCCCTAGCCTAAGCCTAGGGGTGCCCTATCCTAAGCCTAGGGGTGCCCTAACCTAAACCTAGGGGTGCCTTAGCCTAAGCCTAGGGCTGCCCTAGCCTTAGGCTAGGGGAGCCCTAGCCTTAGCTTAAGCCTAGCGGTGCCCTAGCCTAAGACTAAGGGTGCCCTAGCCTAAGCTTAGGTGTGCCGTAGCCTAAGCCTAGGGGTGCCCTAGCCTAAGCCTAGGTGTGCCGTAGCCTAAGCCTAGGGGTGCCCTAGCCTAAGACTAGGGGTGCCCTAGCCTTAGGCTACGGGAGCCCTAGCCTTACCCTAAGCCTAGGGGTGCCCTAGCCTAAGCCTAGGGGTGCACTAGCCTAAGCCTAGGGGTGCCCTAGCCTAAGCATAGGGGTGCTCTAACCTAAGCCTAGGCGTTCCCTACCTAAGCCTAGGGGTGCCCTAGACTAAGCCTATGGGTGCCCTAGCCTAAGCCTAGGGGTGCCCTAGCCTAAGGCTAGGGGTGCCCTAATCTAAGCCTAGGGGTGCCCTAGCCTAAGCCTAAACCTAGGGGTGCCCTAGCCTAAGCCTAGGGGTGCACTAGCCTAAGCCTAGGGGTGCCCTAGCCTAAGCCTAGTGGTGCATTAGCCTTAGGCTAGGGGATCCTTAGCCTTAGCCTAAGCCTAGGGGAGCCCTAGCCTAAGCCTAGGGGTGCCCTAACCTAAGCCGAGGGGTGCCCTAGCCTTAGGCTAGGGGAGCCCTAGCCTTAGGCTAGGGGAGCCCTAGCCTTAGCCTAATCCTAGGGGTGCCCTAGCCTAAGCCTAGGGGTGCCCTAGCCTAAGCCTAGGGCTGCCCTAGCCTAAGCCAAGGTGTATCCTAGCCTACTCCTAGGGGTGCCCTAGCCTACGCCTAGGGGTGCCCTAGCCTAAGCCTGGGGGTGCCCTACACTAAGTCTAGGGGTGCCCTAGCCTTAGGCTAGGAGAGCCCTTGCCTTAGCCTAAGCCTAGGGGTGCCCTAGCCAAGGCCTAGGTGTGCCCTAGCCTAAGCCTAGAGGTGCCCTATCCTAAGCCTAGAAGTTCCCTATCCTAAGCCTAGGGTTGCCCTTGCAAAGCCTAGGGGTGCCCTAGCCTCAGCCTAGGGGTGCCCTAGCCTCAACCTAGGGGAGCCCTAGCCTCAGCCTAGGGGTGCCCTAGCCTCAGCCTAGGGGTGCCCTAGCCTCAGCCTAGGGGTGCCCTAGCCTCAGCCTAGGGGTGCCCTACTCTTAGGCTAGGAGAGCCCTAGCCTTAGCTTAAGCCTAGGGGTGCCCTAGCCTAAGCCTAGAGCTGCCCTAGCCTGAGCCTAGGGGTGCCGTAGCCTTAGGCTAAGGGAGCCCTAGCCTTAGCCTAAGCCTAGGGGTGCCCTAGTCTAAGAGTAGGGGTGCCCTATCCTGAGCCTAGGTGTGCCCTAGTCTGAGGCTAGGGGAGCTCTAGCCTTAGCCTAAGCCTACGATTGCCCTAGCCTAAGTTTAGGGGTGCCCTAGCCTGAGTCTAGGGGTGCCCTAGCATGAGGCTAGGGGAGTCGTAGCCTTAGCCTAAGCCTAGAGGATCCCTATCTAAAGCCTAGGGGTGCCCTAGCCTAAGCCTAGGGGTGCCCTAGCCTAAGCCTAGGGGTGCCCTAGCCTTAGGCTAGGGGAGCCCTAGCCTTTTCCTAAGCCAAAGGGTGCCCTAGTCCAAGCCTAGGGGTACCCTATCCTGAGCCTAGGGGTGTCCTAGTCTGAGGCTAGGGGAGCCCTAGCCTTAGCCTAAGCCTATGATTGCCCTAGCCTAAGCTTAGGGGTGCCCTAGCCTGAGTATAGGGGTGCCCTAGCCTGAGGCTAGTGGAGCCGTTGCCTTATCCTAAGTCTAGGGGTGTCCTAGCATAAGCCTAGAGGTGCCCTACCCTAAGGCTAGGGGTGCCCTAGCCTAAGCCTAGGGGTGCCCTAGGCTTAGGCTAGCTGAGCCCTAGCCTTAGCCTAAGCCTCGGGGTGCCCTAGCCTAAGCCTCGGGGTGCCCTAGCCTAAGCCTAGCGGTGCCCTAGCCTAAGACTAGGGGTGCCCTAGCCTAAGCTTAGGGGTGCCATATCCTAAGCCTAGGGGTGCCCTAGCCTAAGCCTAGGGGTGCCCAAGGGTTAGGCTAGGGGAGCCCTCGCCTTAGCCTAAGCCTAGGGGTGCCCTTACCTAAGCCTAGGGGTGCCTTAGCCTTAGGCTAGGGGATCCTTAGTCTTAGCCTAAGCCTAGGGGAGCCCTAGCCTTAGCCTATGCCTAGGGGTGCCCCAGCCTAAGCTTAGGGGTGCGCTAGCCTAAGCCTAGGGGTGCCCTAGTCTAAGACTAGGGGTGCCCTATCCTGAGCCTAGGGGTGCCCTAGTCTGAATCTAGGGGAGCCCTAGCCTTAGCCTAAGCCTACGATTGCCCTAGCCTAAGTTTAGGGGTGCCCTAGCCTGAGTATAGGGGTGCCCTATCTGAAGCCTAGGGGTGCCCTAGCCTAAGCCTAGGGGTGCCCTAGCCTAAGCCTAGGGGTGCCCTAATCTAAGCCTAGGGGTGCCCTAGCCTAAGCCTAAACCTAGGGGTGCCCTAGCTAAGCCTAGGGGTGCCCTAGCCTAAGCCTAGGGGTGCCCTAACCTAAGCCTAGGGGTGCCTTAGCCTTAGCCTAGGGGATCCTTAGCCTTAGCCTAAGCCTAGGGGTTCCCTTGCCAAAGCCTAGGGGTGCCCTAGGCTCAGGCTAGGGCAACCCTAGCCTTAGCCAAAGCGCAGGGGTGCCCTAGCCTCAGCGTAGGGGTGCCCTAGCCTCAGCCTAGGGGTGCTCTAGCGTCAACCTAGGGGTGCTCTAGCCTCAGCCTAGGGGTGCCCTAGCCTCAGCCTAGGGGTGCCCTAGCCTAAGCATACTGGCGCCTTAGCCTAAACCTAGGGGTGCCATAGCCTTAGCCTAATCCTAGGGGTGCCCTAGCCTAAGCCTAGGGGTGCCCTAGCCTAAGCCTAGGGGTGCCTTAGCCTAAGCCTAGGGGTGCCATAGCCTAAGCCTAAGGGTGCCCTAGCCTAAGCCTAGGGGTGCCCTAACCTAAGCCTAGGGGTGCCTTAGCCTTAGGCTAGGGGATCCTTAGTCTTAGCCTAAGCCTAGGGGAGCCCTAGCCTTAGCCTATGCCTAGGGGTGCCCCAGCCTTAGGCTAGGGGAGCCCTAGCTTTAGCCTAAGTCTAGGGGTGCCCTAGCCAAAGCCTAGGGTTGCCCTACCCTAAGCCTAGGGGTGCCCTAGCCTTAGGCTAAGAGAGCCCTAGCCTTAGCCTAAGCCTAGGGGTGCCCTAGCCTAAGCCTAGGGCTGCCTTAGCCTATGCCTAGGGGTGCCCTAGCCTAAGCCTAGGGGTGCCCTAACCTAAGCCTAGAGGTGCCCTAGCTTTAGGCTAGGAGAGCCTTAGCCTTATCCTAAGCCTAGGGGTGCCCTAGCCTAAGCCTAGAGGTGCCCTAGCCTTAGGCTAGGGGAGCCTTAACCATAGCGTAAGCCTAGGGGTGGCTTAGCTTAAGCCTAGGTGTGCCCTAGCCTAAGCCTAGGGGTGCCCTAACCTAAGCCTAGGGGTGCCTTAGCCTTAGGCTAGGGGATCCTTAGTCTTAGCCTAAGCCTAGGGGTGCCATAGCCTAAGCCTAGGGGTGCCCTATCCTAAGCCTAGGGGTGCCCTAGCCTAAACCTAGGGGTGCCCTAGCCTAAGCCTAGGGCTGCCCTAGCCTTAGGCTAGGGGAGCCCTAGCCTTAGTCTAAGCCTAGGGGTGCCCAAGCCTAAGCATAGGGGTGCCCTATCCTTAGGCTAGGGGAGTCCTCGCCTTAGCCGAAGCCTAGGGATGTCCTAGCGTAAGCCTACGGGTGCCCTAGCCTAAGCCTAGGGGTGCCCTAGCCTAAGCCTAGGTGTGCCCAAGGTTTAGGCTAGGGGAGCCCTAGCCTTAGGCTAGGGGAGCCCTAGCCTTAGCCTAAGCCTAGGGGTGCCCTAGCCTAAGCCTAGGGGTGCACTAGCCTAAGCCTAGGGGTGCCCTAGCTTAAGCATAGGGGTGCTCTGACCTAAGCCTAGGCGTTCCCTACCTAAGCCTAGGGGTGCCCTAGCCTAAGCCTAGGGGTGCCCTAGGTTAAGCCTAGGTGTGCCCTAACGTAAGCCTAGGGGTGCCCTAGCCTAAGCTTAGGGGTGCCATATCCTAAGCCTAGGGGTGCCCTAGCCTAAGCCTAGGGGTGCCCAAGGGTTACGCTAGGGGAGCCCTCGCCTTAGCCTAAGCCTAGGGGTGCCCTAACCTAAGCCTAGGGGTGCCTTAGCCTTAGGCTAGGGGATCCTTAGTCTTAGCCTAAGCCTAGGGGAGCCCTAGCCTTAGCCTATGCCTAGGGGTGCCCCAGCCTAAGCTTAGGGGTGCGCTAGCCTAAGCCTAGGGGTGCCCTAGTCTAAGACTAGGGGTGCCCTATCCTGAGCCTAGGGGTGCCCTAGTCTGAATCTAGGGGAGCCCTAGCCTTAGCCTAAGCCTACGATTGCCCTAGCCTAAGTTTAGGGGTGCCCTAGCCTGAGTATAGGGGTGCCCTATCTGAAGCCTAGGGGTGCCCTAGCCTAAGCCTAGGGGTGCCCTAGCCTAAGCCTAGGGGTGCCCTAATCTAAGCCTAGGGGTGCCCTAGCCTAAGCCTAAACCTAGGGGTGCCCTAGCTAAGCCTAGGGGTGCCCTAGCCTAAGCCTAGGGGTGCCCTAGCCTAAGCCTAGGGGTGCCTTAGCCTTAGCCTAGGGGATCCTTAGCCTTAGCCTAAGCCTAGGGGTTCCCTTGCCAAAGCCTAGGGGTGCCCTAGCCTCAGGCTAGGGCAACCCTAGCCTTAGCCAAAGCGCAGGGGTGCCCTAGCCTCAGCGTAGGGGTGCCCTAGCCTCAGCCTAGGGGTGCTCTAGCGTCAACCTAGGGGTGCTCTAGCCTCAGCCTAGGGGTGCCCTAGCCTCAGCCTAGGGGTGCCCTAGCCTAAGCATACTGGCGCCTTAGCCTAAACCTAGGGGTGCCATAGCCTTAGCCTAATTCTAGGGGTGCCCTAGCCTAAGCCTAGGGGTGCCCTAGCCTAAGCCTAGGGGTGCCTTAGCCTAAGCCTAGGGGTGCCATAGCCTAAGCCTAAGGGTGCCCTAGCCTAAGCCTAGGGGTGCCCTAACCTAAGCCTAGGGGTGCCTTAGCCTTAGGCTAGGGGATCCTTAGTCTTAGCCTAAGCCTAGGGGAGCCCTAGCCTTAGCCTATGCCTAGGGGTGCCCCAGCCTTAGGCTAGGGGAGCCCTAGCTTTAGCCTAAGTCTAGGGGTGCCCTAGCCAAAGCCTAGGGTTGCCCTACCCTAAGCCTAGGGGTGCCCTAGCCTTAGGCTAAGAGAGCCCTAGCCTTAGCCTAAGCCTAGGGGTGCCCTAGCCTAAGCCTAGGGCTGCCTTAGCCTATGCCTAGGGGTGCCCTAGCCTAAGCCTAGGGGTGCCCTAACCTAAGCCTAGAGGTGCCCTAGCTTTAGGCTAGGAGAGCCTTAGCCTTATCCTAAGCCTAGGGGTGCCCTAGCCTAAGCCTAGAGGTGCCCTAGCCTTAGGCTAGGGGAGCCTTAACCATAGCGTAAGCCTAGGGGTGGCTTAGCTTAAGCCTAGGTGTGCCCTAGCCTAAGCCTAGGGGTGCCCTAACCTAAGCCTAGGGGTGCCTTAGCCTTAGGCTAGGGGATCCTTAGCCTTAGCCTAAGCCTAGGGGTGCCATAGCCTAAGCCTAGGGGTGCCCTATCCTAAGCCTAGGGGTGCCCTAGCCTAAACCTAGGGGTGCCCTAGCCTAAGCCTAGGGCTGCCCTAGCCTTAGGCTAGGGGAGCCCTAGCCTTAGTCTAAGCCTAGGGGTGCCCAAGCCTAAGCATAGGGGTGCCCTATCCTTAGGCTAGGGGAGTCCTCGCCTTAGCCGAAGCCTAGGGATGTCCTAGCGTAAGCCTACGGGTGCCCTAGCCTAAGCCTAGGGGTGCCCTAGCCTAAGCCTAGGTGTGCCCAAGGTTTAGGCTAGGGGAGCCCTAGCCTTAGGCTAGGGGAGCCCTAGCCTTAGCCTAAGCCTAGGGGTGCCCTAGCCTAAGCCTAGGGGTGCACTAGCCTAAGCCTAGGGGTGCCCTAGCTTAAGCATAGGGGTGCTCTGACCTAAGCCTAGGCGTTCCCTACCTAAGCCTAGGGGTGCCCTAGCCTAAGCCTAGGGGTGCCCTAGGTTAAGCCTAGGTGTGCCCTAACGTAAGCCTAGGGGTGCCCTAGCCTAAGCTTATGGGTGCCCTAGCCTAAGCCTAGGGGTGCCCTAGACTAAGCCTAGGGGTGCCCTAGCCTAAGCCTAGGGGTGCCATAGCCTAAGCCTAGGGGTGCCCTAATCTAAGCCTAGGGGTGCCCTTGCCTAAGCCTAAACCTAGGGGATCCCTAGCCTAAGCCTAGGGGTGCCCTAACCTAAGCCTAGGGGTGCCCTAGCCTAAGCCTATGGGTGCCCTAGCCTAAGCCTAGGGGTGCCCTAGACTAAGCCTAGGGGTGCCCTAGCTTAAGCCTAGGGGTGCCCTAGCCTAAGCCTAGTGGTGCCCTAATCTAAGCCTAGGGGTGCCCTAGCCTAAGCCTAAATATAGGGGTGCCCTAGCCTAAGCCTAAGGTTGCCCTAGCCTAAGCCTAGGGGTGCCCTAGCCTAAGCCTAGGGGTGTCTTAGCCTTAGGCTAGGGGATCCTTAGCCTTAGCCTAAGCCTAGGGGTGCCCTTGCCAAAGCCTAGGGGTGCCCTAGCCTCAGGCTAGGGTAACCCTTGCTTTAGCCTAAGTGTAAGGGTGCCCTAGCCTCAGCCTAGGGGTGCCCTAGCCTCAGCCTAGGGGTGCCCTAGCCTCAGCCTAGGGGTGCCCTAGCCTCAGCCTAGGGGTGCCCTAGCCTCAGCCTAGGGGTGCCCTAGCTTCAGCCTAGGGGTGCCCTAGCCTCAGCCTAGGGTTGCCCTAGCCTAAGCATAGTGGTGCCTTAGCCTAAAACTAGGGGTGCCATAGCCTTAGCCTAAGCCTAGGGGTGCCCTACCCTAAGCCTAGGGCTGCCCTAGCCTAAGCCTAGGGGTGCCTTAGCCTAAGCCTACGCGTGCCCTAGCCTAAGCTTAAGGGTGCCCTAGCCTAAGCCTAGGGGTGCCCTATCCTAAGCCTAGGGGTGCCCTAGCCTTAGGCTAGGGGAGCCCTAGCCTTTTCCTAAGCCTAGGGGTGACCAAGTCTAAGCCTAGGGGTGCCCTATCCTCAGCCTAGGGGTGTCGTAGTCTGAGGCTAGGGGAGCCCTAGCCTTAGCCTAAGCCTACGATTGCCCTAGCCGAAGCTTAGGGGTGCCCTAGCCTGTGTCTAGGGGTGCCCTAGCCTGAGGTTAGGGGAGCCGTTGCCTTATCCTAAGTCTAGGAGTGTCCTAGCATAAGCCTAGGGGTGCCCTACCCTAAGGCTAGGGGTGCCCTAGCCTAAGCCTAGGGGTGCCCTAGCCTTAGGCTAGCTGAGCCCTAGTCTTAGCCTAAGCCTCGGGGTGCCCTAGCCTAAGACTAGGGGTGCCCTAGCCTTAGGCTAGGGGAGCCCTAGCCTTAGCCTAAGCCTAGGGGTGACCTAGCCTAAGACTAGGGGTGCCCTAGCCTAAGCTTAGGGGTGCCATAACCTAAGCCTAGGGGTGCCCTAGCCTAAGCCTAGGGGTGCCCAAAGGTTAGGCTAGGGGAGCCCTAGCCTTAGCCTAAGCCTAGGGGTGCCCTAGCCTAAGCCTAGGGGTGCCCAAGGGTTAGGCTAGGGGAGCCCTAGCCTTAGCCTTAGCCTAGGGATGCCCTAGCCTAAGCCTAGGGGTGCCCTAGCCTAAGCCTAGGGTTGCCCTAGCCTAAGCTTAGTGGTGCCCTAACCTAAGCCTAGGGGTGCCCTAACCTTAGGCTAGGGGAGCCCTAGCCTTAGCCTAAGCCTAGGGGTGCCCTAGCCTAAGCCTAGGGGTGCCCTATCCTAAGCCTACGGGTGCTCTAGCCTAAACCTAGGGGTGCCCTAGCCTAAGCCTAGGGCTGCCCTAGCCTTAGGCTAGGGGAGCCCTAGCCTTAGCCTAAGCCTAGGGGCACCCTAGCCTAAATCTACGGGTGCCCTAGCCTAAGCTTAGGCGTTCCCTAGCCTTAGGCTAGGGGAGCCCTAGCCTTAGTCTAAGCCTAGGGGTGCCCTAGCCTAAGCATAGGGGAGCCCTATCCTTAGGCTAGAGGAGTCCTCGCCTTAGCTGAAGCCTAGGGATGCCCTAGCGTAAGCCTACGGGTGCCCTAGCCTAAGCCTAGGGGTGCCCTAGCCTAAGCCTAGGTGTGCCCAAGGTTTAGGCTAGGGGAGCCCTAGCCTTAGCCTAAGCCTAGGGGTGCCCTAGCCTAAGACTAGGGGTGCCCTAGCCTTAGGCTAGGGGAGCCCTAGCCTTAGCCTAAGCCTAGGGGTGCCCTAGCCTAAGCCTAGGGGTGCACTAGCCTAAGCCTAGGGGTGCCCTAGCCTAAGCATAGGGGTGCTCTAACCTAAGCCTAGGCGTTCCCTACCTAAGCCTAGGGGTGCCCTAGCTCAAGCCTAGGGGTGCCCTAGCCTTAGTCTAGGGAAGCCCTAGCCTTAGCCTAAGCCTTGGTGTGCCCTAACGTAAGCCTAGGGGTGCCCTAGCCTAAGCCTATGGGTGCCCTAGCCTAAGCCTAGGGGTGCTCTAGACTAAGCCTAGGGGTGCCCTAGCCTAAGCCTAGGGGTGCCCTAGCCTAAGCCTAGGGGTGCCCTAATCTAAGCCTAGGGGTGCCCTAGCCTAAGCCTAAACCTAGGGGTGCCCTAGCCTAAGCCTAGGTGTGCCCTAGCCTAAGCCTAGGGGTGCCCTAGCCTAAGCCTAGGGGTGCCTTAGCAGTAGGCTAGGGGATCCTTAGCATTAGCCTAAGCCTAGGGGAGCCCTAGCCTAAGCCTAGGGGTGCCCTGGTCTAAGCCTAGGGGTGCCCTAGCCTTAGGCTAGGGAAGCCCTAGCCTTAGCCTAAGCCTAGGGGTGCCCTAACCTAAATCTACGGATGCCCTAGCCTAACCTTAGGCGTTCCCTAGCCTTAGGCTAGGGGAGCCATAGCCTTAGTCTAAGCCTAGGGGTGCCCTAGCCTAAGCATAGGGGAGCCCTATCCTTAGGCTAGAGGAGTCCTCGCCTTAGCCCAAGCCTAGGGATGCCCTAGCCTAAGCCTAGGTGGGCCCAAGGTTTAGGCTAGGGGAGCCCTAGCCTTAGCCTAAGCCTAGGGGTGCCCTAACCTAAGCCTAGGGGTGCCCTAGCCTTAGGCTAGGGGAGCCCTAGCCTTAGCCTAAGCCTAGGGGTGCCCTAGCCTACGCCTAGGGGTGCACTAGCCTAAGCCTAGGGGTGACTTGCCTAAGCATAGGGGTGCTCTAACCTAAGCCTAGGTGTTCCCTACCTAAGCCTAGGGGTGCCCTAGCTTAAGCCTAGGGGTGCCCTAGCCTTAGTCTAGGGAAGCCCTAGCCTTAGCCTAAGCCTTGGTGTGCCCTAACGTAAGCCTAGGGGTGCCCTAGCCTAAGCCTATGGGTGCCCTAGCCTAAGCCTAGGGGTGTCCTAGACTACGCCTAGGGGTGCCCTAGCCTAAGCCTAGGGGTGCCCTAGCCTAAGCTTAGGGGTGCCCTAATCTAAGCCTAGGGGTGCCCTAGCCTAAGCCTAAACCTAGGGGTGCCCTAGCCTCAGCCTAGGGGTGCCGTAGCCTCAGCCTCGGGGTGCCCTAGCCTCAGCCTAGGGGTGCCCTAGCCTAAGCATAGTGGAGCCTTAGCCTAAACCTAGGGGTGCCATAGCCTTAGCCTAAGCCTAGGGGTGCCCTAGCCTAAGCCTAGGGGTGCCCTAGCCTAAGCCTAGGGGTGCGTTAGCCTAAGCCTAGGGGTGCCCTAGCCTAAGCCAAAGGGTGCCCTAGCCTAAGCCTAGGGGTGCCCTAACCTAAGCCTAGGGGTGCCTTAGCCTTAGGCTAGGGGATCCTTAGTCTTAGCCTAAGCCTAGGGGAGCCCTAGCCTTAGCCTAAGCCTAGGGGTGCCCTAGCCTAAGCCTAGGGCTGCCTTAGCCTATGCCTAGGGGTGCCCTAGCCTAAGCCAAGGGGTGCCCTAACCTAAGCCTAGAGATGCCCTAGCCTTAGGCTAGGAGAGCCTTAGCCTTATCCTAAGCCTAGGGGTGCCCTAGCCTAAGCCTAGAGGTGCCCTAGCCTTAGGCTAGGGGAGCCTTAACCATAGCGTAAGCCTAGGGGTGGCTTAGCCTAAGCCTAGGGTCACCCTAGCCTAAATCTACGGGTCCCCTAGCCTAAGCTTAGGCGTTCCCTAGCCTTAGGCTAGGGGAGCCCAAGCCTTAGTCTAAGCCTAGGGGTGCCCTAGCCTAAGCATAGGGGTGCTCTATCCTTAGGCTAGGGGAGTCCTCGCCTTAGCTGAAGCCTAGGGATGCCCTAGCGTAAGCCTACGGGTGCCCTAGCCTAAGCCTAGGGGTGCCCTAGCCTAAGCATAGGTGTGCCCAAGGTTTAGGCTAGGGGAGCCCTAGCCTTAACCTAAGCCTAGGGGTGCCCTAGCCTTAGACTAGGGGTGCCCTAGCCTTAGACTAGGGGAGCCCTAGCCTTAGCCTAAGCCTAGGGGTGCCCTAGCCTAAGCCTAGGGGTGCACTAGCCTAAGCCTAGGGGTGCCCTAGCCTAAGCATAGGGGTGCTCTGACCTAAGCCTAGGCGTTCCCTACCTAAGCCTAGGGGTGCCCTAGCCTAAGCCTAGGGGTGCCCTAGCTTAAGCTTAGGGGTGTCCTAGCCTTAGTCTAGGGAAGCCCTAGCCTTAGACTAAGCCTAGGTGTGCCCTAACGTAAGCCTAGGGGTGCCCTAGTCTAAGCCTATGGGTTCTCTAGCCTAAGCCAAGGGGTGCCCTAGACTAAGCCTAGGGGTGCCTTAGCCTAAGACTAGGGGTGCCCTAGCCTAAGGCTAGGGGTGCCCTAATCTAAGCCTAGGGGTGCCCTAGCCTAAGCCTAAACCTAGGGGTGCCCTAGCCTAAGCCTAGGGGTGCCCTAGCCTAAGTCTAGGGGTGCCTTAGCCTTAGGCTAGGGGATCCTTAGCATTAGCCTAAGCCTAGGGGATCCCTAGCCTAAGCCTAGGGGTGCCCTAGCTTAAGCCTAGGGGTGCCCTAGCCTTAGGCTAGGGAAGCCCTAGCCTTAGCCTAAGCCTAGGGGTGCCCTAACCTAAGCCTATGGGTGCCCTAGCCTAAGCCTAGGGGTGCCCTAGACTAAGCCTAGGGGTGCCCTAGCCTAAGCCTAGGGGTGCCCTAGCCTAAGCCTAGAGGTGCCCTAGCCTTAGGCTAGGGGAGCCTTAACCATAGCGTAAGCCTAGGGGTGGCTTAGCTTAAGCCTAGGTGTGCCCTAGCCTAAGCCGAGGGGTGCCCTAGCCTAAGCCTACGGGTGCCTTAGCCTTAGGCTAGGGGATCCTTAGTCTTAGCCTAAGCCTAGGGGAGCCCTAGCCTTAGCCTAAGCCTAGGGGTGCCCCAGCCTTAGGTTAGAGGAGCCCTAGCTTTAGCCTAAGTCTAGGGGTGCCCTAGCCAAAGCCTAGGGGTGCCTTAGCAGTAGGCTAGGGGATCCTTAGCATTAGCCTAAGCCTAGGGGAGCCCTAGCCTAAGCCTAGGGGTGCCCTAGTCTAAGCCTAGGGGTGCCCTAGCCTTAGGCTAGGGAAGCCCTAGCCTTAGCCTAAGCCTAGGGGTGCCCTAACCTAAATCTACGGGTGCCCTAGCCTAACCTTAGGCGTTCCCTAGCCTTAGGCTAGGGGAGCCATAGCCTTAGTCTAAGCCTAG
The DNA here is from genome assembly GCF_050624435.1 of Tenrec ecaudatus. NCBI lineage: Eukaryota > Metazoa > Chordata > Mammalia > Afrosoricida > Tenrecidae > Tenrec > Tenrec ecaudatus. The sequence continues at coordinate 569,876 of NW_027459448.1, read as the reverse complement.
GGGTGCCCTAGCCTAAGCATAGGGGAGCCCTATCCTTAGGCTAGAGGAGTCCTCGCCTTAGCCGAAGCCTAGGGATGCCCTAGCCTAAGCCTAGGTGGGCCCAAGGTTTAGGCTAGGGGAGCCCTAGCCTTAGCCTAAGCCTAGGGGTGCCCTAACCTAAGCCTAGGGGTGCCCTAGCCTTAGGCTAGGGGAGCCCTAGCCTTAGCCTAAGCCTAGGGGTGCCCTAGCCTACGCCTAGGGGTGCACTAGCCTAAGCCTAGGGGTGACTTGCCTAAGCATAGGGGTGCTCTAACCTAAGCCTAGGTGTTCCCTACCTAAGCCTAGGGGTGCCCTAGCTTAAGCCTAGGGGTGCCCTAGCCTTAGTCTAGGGAAGCCCTAGCCTTAGCCTAAGCCTTGGTGTGCCCTAACGTAAGCCTAGGGGTGCCCTAGCCTAAGCCTATGGGTGCCCTTGCCTAAGCCTAGGGGTGTCCTAGACTACGCCTAGGGGTGCCCTAGCCTAAGCCTAGGGGTGCCCTAGCCTAAGCTTAGGGGTGCCCTAATCTAAGCCTAGGGGTGCCCTAGCCTAAGCCTAAACCTAGGGGTGCCCTAGCCTCAGCCTAGGGGTGCCGTAGCCTCAGCCTCGGGGTGCCCTAGCCTCAGCCTAGGGGTGCCCTAGCCTAAGCATAGTGGAGCCTTAGCCTAAACTTAGGGGTGCCATAGCCTTAGCCTAAGCCTAGGGGTGCCCTAGCCTAAGCCTAGGGGTGCCCTAGCCTAAGCCTAGGGGTGCGTTAGCCTAAGCCTAGGGGTGCCCTAGCTTCAGCCTAGGGGTGCCCTAGCCTCAGCCTAGGGTTGCCCTAGCCTAAGCATAGTGGTGCCTTAGCCTAAAACTAGGGGTGCCATAGCCTTAGCCTAAGCCTAGGGGTGCCCTACCCTAAGCCTAGGGCTGCCCTAGCCTAAGCCTAGGGGTGCCTTAGCTTAAGCCTACGCGTGCCCTAGCCTAAGCTTAAGGGTGCCCTAGCCTAAGCCTAGGGGTGCCCTATCCTAAGCCTAGGGGTGCCCTAGCCTTAGGCTAGGGGAGCCCTAGCCTTTTCCTAAGCCTAGGGGTGACCAAGTCTAAGCCTAGGGGTGCCCTATCCTCAGCCTAGGGGTGTCGTAGTCTGAGGCTAGGGGAGCCCTAGCCTTAGCCTAAGCCTACGATTGCCCTAGCCGAAGCTTAGGGGTGCCCTAGCCTGTGTCTAGGGGTGCCCTAGCCTGAGGTTAGGGGAGCCGTTGCCTTATCCTAAGTCTAGGAGTGTCCTAGCATAAGCCTAGGGGTGCCCTACCCTAAGGCTAGGGGTGCCCTAGCCTAAGCCTAGGGGTGCCCTAGCCTTAGGCTAGCTGAGCCCTAGTCTTAGCCTAAGCCTCGGGGTGCCCTAGCCTAAGACTAGGGGTGCCCTAGCCTTAGGCTAGGGGAGCCCTAGCCTTAGCCTAAGCCTAGGGGTGACCTAGCCTAAGACTAGGGGTGCCCTAGCCTAAGCTTAGGGGTGCCATAACCTAAGCCTAGGGGTGCCCTAGCCTAAGCCTAGGGGTGCCCAAAGGTTAGGCTAGGGGAGCCCTAGCCTTAGCCTAAGCCTAGGGGTGCCCTAGCCTAAGCCTAGGGGTGCCCAAGGGTTAGGCTAGGGGAGCCCTAGCCTTAGCCTTAGCCTAGGGATGCCCTAGCCTAAGCCTAGGGGTGCCCTAGCCTAAGCCTAGGGTTGCCCTAGCCTAAGCTTAGTGGTGCCCTAACCTAAGCCTAGGGGTGCCCTAACCTTAGGCTAGGGGAGCCCTAGCCTTAGCCTAAGCCTAGGGGTGCCCTAGCCTAAGCCTAGGGGTGCCCTATCCTAAGCCTACGGGTGCTCTAGCCTAAACCTAGGGGTGCCCTAGCCTAAGCCTAGGGCTGCCCTAGCCTTAGGCTAGGGGAGCCCTAGCCTTAGCCTAAGCCTAGGGGCACCCTAGCCTAAATCTACGGGTGCCCTAGCCTAAGCTTAGGCGTTCCCTAGCCTTAGGCTAGGGGAGCCCTAGCCTTAGTCTAAGCCTAGGGGTGCCCTAGCCTAAGCATAGGGGAGCCCTATCCTTAGGCTAGAGGAGTCCTCGCCTTAGCTGAAGCCTAGGGATGCCCTAGCGTAAGCCTACGGGTGCCCTAGCCTAAGCCTAGGGGTGCCCTAGCCTAAGCCTAGGTGTGCCCAAGGTTTAGGCTAGGGGAGCCCTAGCCTTAGCCTAAGCCTAGGGGTGCCCTAGCCTAAGACTAGGGGTGCCCTAGCCTTAGGCTAGGGGAGCCCTAGCCTTAGCCTAAGCCTAGGGGTGCCCTAGCCTAAGCCTAGGGGTGCACTAGCCTAAGCCTAGGGGTGCCCTAGCCTAAGCATAGGGGTGCTCTAACCTAAGCCTAGGCGTTCCCTACCTAAGCCTAGGGGTGCCCTAGCTCAAGCCTAGGGGTGCCCTAGCCTTAGTCTAGGGAAGCCCTAGCCTTAGCCTAAGCCTTGGTGTGCCCTAACGTAAGCCTAGGGGTGCCCTAGCCTAAGCCTATGGGTGCCCTAGCCTAAGCCTAGGGGTGCTCTAGACTAAGCCTAGGGGTGCCCTAGCCTAAGCCTAGGGGTGCCCTAGCCTAAGCCTAGGGGTGCCCTAATCTAAGCCTAGGGGTGCCCTAGCCTAAGCCTAAACCTAGGGGTGCCCTAGCCTAAGCCTAGGTGTGCCCTAGCCTAAGCCTAGGGGTGCCCTAGCCTAAGCCTAGGGGTGCCTTAGCAGTAGGCTAGGGGATCCTTAGCATTAGCCTAAGCCTAGGGGAGCCCTAGCCTAAGCCTAGGGGTGCCCTGGTCTAAGCCTAGGGGTGCCCTAGCCTTAGGCTAGGGAAGCCCTAGCCTTAGCCTAAGCCTAGGGGTGCCCTAACCTAAATCTACGGATGCCCTAGCCTAACCTTAGGCGTTCCCTAGCCTTAGGCTAGGGGAGCCATAGCCTTAGTCTAAGCCTAGGGGTGCCCTAGCCTAAGCATAGGGGAGCCCTATCCTTAGGCTAGAGGAGTCCTCGCCTTAGCCCAAGCCTAGGGATGCCCTAGCCTAAGCCTAGGTGGGCCCAAGGTTTAGGCTAGGGGAGCCCTAGCCTTAGCCTAAGCCTAGGGGTGCCCTAACCTAAGCCTAGGGGTGCCCTAGCCTTAGGCTAGGGGAGCCCTAGCCTTAGCCTAAGCCTAGGGGTGCCCTAGCCTACGCCTAGGGGTGCACTAGCCTAAGCCTAGGGGTGACTTGCCTAAGCATAGGGGTGCTCTAACCTAAGCCTAGGTGTTCCCTACCTAAGCCTAGGGGTGCCCTAGCTTAAGCCTAGGGGTGCCCTAGCCTTAGTCTAGGGAAGCCCTAGCCTTAGCCTAAGCCTTGGTGTGCCCTAACGTAAGCCTAGGGGTGCCCTAGCCTAAGCCTATGGGTGCCCTAGCCTAAGCCTAGGGGTGTCCTAGACTACGCCTAGGGGTGCCCTAGCCTAAGCCTAGGGGTGCCCTAGCCTAAGCTTAGGGGTGCCCTAATCTAAGCCTAGGGGTGCCCTAGCCTAAGCCTAAACCTAGGGGTGCCCTAGCCTCAGCCTAGGGGTGCCGTAGCCTCAGCCTCGGGGTGCCCTAGCCTCAGCCTAGGGGTGCCCTAGCCTAAGCATAGTGGAGCCTTAGCCTAAACCTAGGGGTGCCATAGCCTTAGCCTAAGCCTAGGGGTGCCCTAGCCTAAGCCTAGGGGTGCCCTAGCCTAAGCCTAGGGGTGCGTTAGCCTAAGCCTAGGGGTGCCCTAGCCTAAGCCAAAGGGTGCCCTAGCCTAAGCCTAGGGGTGCCCTAACCTAAGCCTAGGGGTGCCTTAGCCTTAGGCTAGGGGATCCTTAGTCTTAGCCTAAGCCTAGGGGAGCCCTAGCCTTAGCCTAAGCCTAGGGGTGCCCTAGCCTAAGCCTAGGGCTGCCTTAGCCTATGCCTAGGGGTGCCCTAGCCTAAGCCAAGGGGTGCCCTAACCTAAGCCTAGAGATGCCCTAGCCTTAGGCTAGGAGAGCCTTAGCCTTATCCTAAGCCTAGGGGTGCCCTAGCCTAAGCCTAGAGGTGCCCTAGCCTTAGGCTAGGGGAGCCTTAACCATAGCGTAAGCCTAGGGGTGGCTTAGCCTAAGCCTAGGGTCACCCTAGCCTAAATCTACGGGTCCCCTAGCCTAAGCTTAGGCGTTCCCTAGCCTTAGGCTAGGGGAGCCCAAGCCTTAGTCTAAGCCTAGGGGTGCCCTAGCCTAAGCATAGGGGTGCTCTATCCTTAGGCTAGGGGAGTCCTCGCCTTAGCTGAAGCCTAGGGATGCCCTAGCGTAAGCCTACGGGTGCCCTAGCCTAAGCCTAGGGGTGCCCTAGCCTAAGCATAGGTGTGCCCAAGGTTTAGGCTAGGGGAGCCCTAGCCTTAACCTAAGCCTAGGGGTGCCCTAGCCTTAGACTAGGGGTGCCCTAGCCTTAGACTAGGGGAGCCCTAGCCTTAGCCTAAGCCTAGGGGTGCCCTAGCCTAAGCCTAGGGGTGCACTAGCCTAAGCCTAGGGGTGCCCTAGCCTAAGCATAGGGGTGCTCTGACCTAAGCCTAGGCGTTCCCTACCTAAGCCTAGGGGTGCCCTAGCCTAAGCCTAGGGGTGCCCTAGCTTAAGCTTAGGGGTGTCCTAGCCTTAGTCTAGGGAAGCCCTAGCCTTAGACTAAGCCTAGGTGTGCCCTAACGTAAGCCTAGGGGTGCCCTAGTCTAAGCCTATGGGTTCTCTAGCCTAAGCCAAGGGGTGCCCTAGACTAAGCCTAGGGGTGCCTTAGCCTAAGACTAGGGGTGCCCTAGCCTAAGGCTAGGGGTGCCCTAATCTAAGCCTAGGGGTGCCCTAGCCTAAGCCTAAACCTAGGGGTGCCCTAGCCTAAGCCTAGGGGTGCCCTAGCCTAAGTCTAGGGGTGCCTTAGCCTTAGGCTAGGGGATCCTTAGCATTAGCCTAAGCCTAGGGGATCCCTAGCCTAAGCCTAGGGGTGCCCTAGCTTAAGCCTAGGGGTGCCCTAGCCTTAGGCTAGGGAAGCCCTAGCCTTAGCCTAAGCCTAGGGGTGCCCTAACCTAAGCCTATGGGTGCCCTAGCCTAAGCCTAGGGGTGCCCTAGACTAAGCCTAGGGGTGCCCTAGCCTAAGCCTAGGGGTGCCCTAGCCTAAGCCTAGAGGTGCCCTAGCCTTAGGCTAGGGGAGCCTTAACCATAGCGTAAGCCTAGGGGTGGCTTAGCTTAAGCCTAGGTGTGCCCTAGCCTAAGCCGAGGGGTGCCCTAGCCTAAGCCTACGGGTGCCTTAGCCTTAGGCTAGGGGATCCTTAGTCTTAGCCTAAGCCTAGGGGAGCCCTAGCCTTAGCCTAAGCCTAGGGGTGCCCCAGCCTTAGGTTAGAGGAGCCCTAGCTTTAGCCTAAGTCTAGGGGTGCCCTAGCCAAAGCCTAGGGGTGCCTTAGCAGTAGGCTAGGGGATCCTTAGCATTAGCCTAAGCCTAGGGGAGCCCTAGCCTAAGCCTAGGGGTGCCCTAGTCTAAGCCTAGGGGTGCCCTAGCCTTAGGCTAGGGAAGCCCTAGCCTTAGCCTAAGCCTAGGGGTGCCCTAACCTAAATCTACGGGTGCCCTAGCCTAACCTTAGGCGTTCCCTAGCCTTAGGCTAGGGGAGCCATAGCCTTAGTCTAAGCCTAGGGGTGCCCTAGCCTAAGCATAGGGGAGCCCTATCCTTAGGCTAGAGGAGTCCTCGCCTTAGCCGAAGCCTAGGGATGCCCTAGCCTAAGCCTAGGTGGGCCCAAGGTTTAGGCTAGGGGAGCCCTAGCCTTAGCCTAAGCCTAGGGGTGCCCTAACCTAAGCCTAGGGGTGCCCTAGCCTTAGGCTAGGGGAGCCCTAGCCTTAGCCTAAGCCTAGGGGTGCCCTAGCCTACGCCTAGGGGTGCACTAGCCTAAGCCTAGGGGTGACTTGCCTAAGCATAGGGGTGCTCTAACCTAAGCCTAGGTGTTCCCTACCTAAGCCTAGGGGTGCCCTAGCTTAAGCCTAGGGGTGCCCTAGCCTTAGTCTAGGGAAGCCCTAGCCTTAGCCTAAGCCTTGGTGTGCCCTAACGTAAGCCTAGGGGTGCCCTAGCCTAAGCCTATGGGTGCCCTTGCCTAAGCCTAGGGGTGTCCTAGACTACGCCTAGGGGTGCCCTAGCCTAAGCCTAGGGGTGCCCTAGCCTAAGCTTAGGGGTGCCCTAATCTAAGCCTAGGGGTGCCCTAGCCTAAGCCTAAACCTAGGGGTGCCCTAGCCTCAGCCTAGGGGTGCCGTAGCCTCAGCCTCGGGGTGCCCTAGCCTCAGCCTAGGGGTGCCCTAGCCTAAGCATAGTGGAGCCTTAGCCTAAACTTAGGGGTGCCATAGCCTTAGCCTAAGCCTAGGGGTGCCCTAGCCTAAGCCTAGGGGTGCCCTAGCCTAAGCCTAGGGGTGCGTTAGCCTAAGCCTAGGGGTGCCCTAGCCTAAGCCAAAGGGTGCCCTAGCCTAAGCCTAGGGGTGCCCTAACCTAAGCCTAGGGGTGCCTTAGCCTTAGGCTAGGGGATCCTTAGTCTTAGCCTAAGCCTAGGGGAGCCCTAGCCTTAGCCTAAGCCTAGGGGTGCCCTAGCCTAAGCCTAGGGCTGCCTTAGCCTATGCCTAGGGGTGCCCTAGCCTAAGCCAAGGGGTGCCCTAACCTAAGCCTAGAGGTGCCCTAGCCTTAGGCTAGGAGAGCCTTAGCCTTATCCTAAGCCTAGGGGTGCCCTAGCCTAAGCCTAGAGGTGCCCTAGCCTTAGGCTAGGGGAGCCTTAACCATAGCGTAAGCCTAGGGGTGGCTTAGCCTAAGCCTAGGGTCACCCTAGCCTAAATCTCCGGGTCCCCTAGCCTAAGCTTAGGCGTTCCCTAGCCTTAGGCTAGGGGAGCCCAAGCCTTAGTCTAAGCCTAGGGGTGCCCTAGCCTAAGCATAGGGGTGCTCTATCCTTAGGCTAGGGGAGTCCTCGCCTTAGCCGAAGCCTAGGGATGCCCTAGCGTAAGCCTACGGGTGCCCTAGCCTAAGCCTAGGGGTGCCCTAGCCTAAGCCTAGGTGTGCCCAAGGTTTAGGCTAGGGGAGCCCTAGCCTTAACCTAAGCCTAGGGGTGCCCTAGCCTTAGACTAGGGGTGCCCTAGCCTTAGACTAGGGGAGCCCTAGCCTTAGCCTAAGCCTAGGGGGGCCCTAGCCTAAGCCTAGGGGTGCACTAGCCTAAGCCTAGGGGTGCCCTAGCCTAAGCATAGGGGTGCTCTGACCTAAGCCTAGGCGTTCCCTACCTAAGCCTAGGGGTGCCCTAGCCTAAGCCTAGGGGTGCCCTAGCTTAAGCTTAGGGGTGTCCTAGCCTTAGTCTAGGGAAGCCCTAGCCTTAGACTAAGCCTAGGTGTGCCCTAACGTAAGCCTAGGGGTGCCCTAGTCTAAGCCTATGGGTTCTCTAGCCTAAGCCAAGGGGTGCCCTAGACTAAGCCTAGGGGTGCCTTAGCCTAAGACTAGGGGTGCCCTAGCCTAAGGCTAGGGGTGCCCTAATCTAAGCCTAGGGGTGCCCTAGCCTAAGCCTAAACCTAGGGGTGCCCTAGCCTAAGCCTAGGGGTGCCCTAGCCTAAGTCTAGGGGTGCCTTAGCCTTAGGCTAGGGGATCCTTAGCATTAGCCTAAGCCTAGGGGATCCCTAGCCTAAGCCTAGGGGTGCCCTAGCTTAAGCCTAGGGGTGCCCTAGCCTTAGGCTAGGGAAGCCCTAGCCTTAGCCTAAGCCTAGGGGTGCCCTAACCTAAGCCTATGGGTGCCCTAGCCTAAGCCTAGGGGTGCCCTAGACTAAGCCTAGGGGTGCCCTAGCCTAAGCCTAGGGGTGCCCTAGCCTAAGCCTAGAGGTGCCCTAGCCTTAGTCTAGGGGAGCCTTAACCATAGCGTAAGCCTAGGGGTGGCTTAGCTTAAGCCTAGGTGTGCCCTAGCCTAAGCCGAGGGGTGCCCTAGCCTAAGCCTAGGGGTGCCTTAGCCTTAGGCTAGGGGATCCTTAGTCTTAGCCTAAGCCTAGGGGAGCCCTAGCCTTAGCCTAAGCCTAAGGGTGCCCCAGCCTTAGGTTAGAGGAGCCCTAGCTTTAGCCTAAGTCTAGGGGTGCCCTAGCCAAAGCCTAGGTGTGCCCTACCCTAAGCCTAGGGGTGCCCTAGCCTTAGGCTAGGAGAGCCCTAGCCTTAGCCTAAGCCTAGGAGTGCCCTAGCCTAAGCCTAGGGCTGCCCTAGCCTATGCCTAGGGGTGCCCTAGCCTAAGCCTAGGGGTGCCCTAGACTAAGCCTAGGGGTGCCCTAGCCTAAGCCTAGGGGTGCCCTAGCCTAAGCCTAGGGGTGTCCTAATCTAAGCCTAGGGGTGCCCTAGCCTAAGCCTAAACCTAGGGGTGCCATAGCCTAAGCCTAGGGGTGCCCTAGCCTAAGCCTAGGGGTGCCCTAGCCTAAGCCTAGGGGTGCCTTAGCCTTAGGCTAGGGGATCCTTAGCCTTAGCCTAAGCCTAGGGGTGCCCTTGCCAAAGCATAGGGGTGCCCTAGCATTAGGCTAGGAGAGCCCTAGCCTTAGCCTAAGCCTAGGAGTGCCCTAGCCTAAGCCTAGGGCTGCCCTAGCCTATGCCTAGGGGTGCCCTAGACTAAGCCTAGGGGTGCCCTAGCCTAAGACTAGGGGTGCCCTAGCCTAAGCCTAGGGGTGTCCTAATCTAAGCCTAGGGGTGCCCTAGCCTAAGCCTAAACCTAGGGGTGCCCTAGCCTCAGCCTAGGGGTGCCCTAGCCTCAGCCTAGGGGTGCCCTAGCCTCAGCCTAGGGGTGCCCTTGCCTCAGCCTAGGGGTGCCCTAGCCTCAGCCTAGGGGTGCCCTAGCCGAAGCATAGTGGCGCCTTAGCCTAAACCTAGGGGTGCCATAGCCTTAGCCTAAGCCTAGGGGTGCCTTAGCCTAAGCCTAGGGGTGCCCTAGCCTAAGCCTAAGGGTGCCCTAGCCTAAGCCTAGGGGTGCCCTAGCCTAAGCCTAGGGGTGCCTTAGCCTAAGCCTAGGGGTGCCCTAGCCTAAGCCTAAGGGTGCCCTAGCCTAAGCCTAGGGGTGCCCTAGCCTAAGCCTAGGGGTGCCTTAGCCTTAGGCTAGGGGATCCTTAGTCTTATCTTAAGCCTAGGGGAGCCCTAGCCTTAGCCTAAGCCTGGGGGTGCCCCAGCTTTAGGCTAGGGGAGACCTAGCTTTAGCCTAAGTCTAGGGGTGCCCTAGCCAAAGCCAAGGGTTGCCCTACCCTAAGCCTAGGGGTGCCCTAACCTAAGCCTAGCGGTGCCCTAACCTTAGGCTAGGAGAGCCTTAGCCTTATCCTAAGCCTAGGGGTGCCCTAGCCTAAGCCTAGAGGTGCCCTAGCCTTAGGCTAGGGGAGCCTTAACCATAGCGTAAGCCTAGGGGTGGCTTAGCTTAAGCCTAGGTGTGCCCTAGCCTAAGCCGAGGGGTCCCTAGCCTAAGCCTAGGGGTGCCTTAGCCTTAGGCTAGGGGATCCTTAGTCTTAGCCTAAGCCTAGGGGAGCCCTAGCCTTGGCCTAAGCCTAGGGGTGCCCCAGCCTTAGGCTAGGGGAGCCCTAGCTTTAGCCTAAGTCTAGGGGTGCCCTAGCCAAAGCCTAGGAGTGCCCTAGCCTAAGTCTAGGGCTGCCCTAGCCTATGCCCAGGGGTGCCCTAGCCTATGCCTAGGGGTGCCCTAACCTAAGCCTAGGGGTGCCCTAGCCTAAGCTTAGCGGTGCCCTAGCCTAAGCCTAGGGGTGCCCTAGCCTTAGGCTAGGAGAGCCTTAGCCTTATCCTAAGACTAGGGGTGCCCTAGCCTAAGCCTAGAGGTGCCCTAGCCTTAGGCTAGGGGAGCCTTAACCATAGCATAAGCCTAGGGGTGGCTTAGCTTAAGCCTAGGTGTGCCCTAGCCTAAGCCGACGGGTGCCCTAGCCTAAGTCTAGGGGTGCCTAGCCTGAGCCTAGGGGTGCCCTAGCCTGAGCATACGGGTGCCCTAGCCTGAGGCTAGGGGAGCCCTAGTGTTAGTCTAGCCTAGGATTGCCCTAGCCTAAGCCTAGGGGTGTGATAGCCTGAGTCTAGGGGTGCACTACCCTGAGGATAGGGAAGCCCTAGCCTTAGCCTAAGCCTTGGGGTGCCCTAGCCTAAGCCTAAACCTAGTGGTGCCCTAGCCTAAGCCTAGAGGTGCCCTAACCTAAGCCTATGGGTGCCCTAGCCTTAGGCTAGGGGAGCCCTAGCTTTAGCCTAAGCCTAGGTGTGCCCTAGCCAAAGCCTAGGGGTGCCCTAGCCTAAGCCTAGGGGTGCCCTAGCCTTAGGCTAGCTGAGCCCTAGCCTTAGCCTAAGCCTAGGGGTGCCCTAGCCTAAGCTTAGGTGTGCCGTAGCCTAAGCCTAGGGGTTCCCTAGCCTAAGCCTAGGGGTGCCAAGGGTTAGGCTAGTGGAGCCCGAGCCTTAGCCTAAGCCTAGGGGTGCCCTAGCCTAAGCCTAGGGGTGCCCTAGCCTAAGCCTAGGGGTGCCCTAACCTAAGCATGGGGGTTCACTAGCCTAAGCCTAGGGGTGCCCTAGCCTAAGCATAGGGGTACTCTAACCGAAGCCTAGGCGTTCCCTACCTAAGCCTAGGGGTGCCCTAGCCTAAGCCTAGGGGTGCCCTAGCTTAAGCCTAGGCGTGCCCTAGCCTTAGGCTAGGGAAGCCCTAGCCTTAGCCTAAGCCTAGGGCTGCCCTAACCAAGCCTAGGGGTGCCCTAGCCTAAGCCTATGGGTGCCCTAGCCTAAGCCTAGGGGTGCCCTAGACTAAGCCTAGGGGTGCCCTAGACTAAGCCTAGGGGTGCCCTAGCCTAAGCCTAGGGGTGCCCTAGCCTAAGCCTAGGGGTTCCCTAATCTAAGCCTAGGGGTGCCCTAGCCTAAGCCTAAAACTTGGGGTGCCCTAGCCTAAGCCTAGGGGTGCCTTAGCCTTAGGCTAGGGGATCCTTAGCCATAGCCTAAGCCTAGGGGAGCCCTATCCTAAGCCTAGGGCTGCCCTAGCCTAAGTCGAGGGGTGCCCTAGCCTTAGGCTAGGGGAGACCTAGCCTTAGCCTAATCCTAGGGGTGCCCTAGCCTAAGCCTAGGGGTGCCCTAGCCTAAGCCTAGGGGTGCCCTAGCCTACTCCTAGGGGTGCCCTAGGCTACGCCTAGGGGTGCCCTGGCCTAAGCCTAGGGGTGCCCTAGCCTAAGTCTAGGGGTGCCCTAGCCTAAGCCTAAAACTTGGGGTGCCCTAGCCTAAGCCTAGGGGTGCCTTAGCCTTAGGCTAGGGGATCCTTAGCCATAGCCTAAGCCTAGGGGAGCCCTATCCTAAGCCTAGGGCTGCCCTAGCCTAAGTCGAGGGGTGCCCTAGCCTTAGGCTAGGGGAGACCTAGCCTTAGCCTAATCCTAGGGGTGCCTTAGCCTAAGCCTAGGGGTGCCCTAGCCAAGGCCTAGGGGTGCCCTAGCCTAAGCCTAGAGGTGCCCTAGCCTAAGCCTAGAAGTTCCCTATCCTAAGCCTAGGGGTGCCCTTGCCAAAGCTTAGGGGTGCCCTAGCCTTAGGCTAGGGTAACCCTAGCCTTAGCCTAAGCGTAGGGGAGCCCTAGACTCAGCCTAGGGGTGCCCTAGCCTCAGCCTAGGGGTGCCCTAGCTTCAGCCTAGAGGTGCCCTAGCCTCAGCCTAGGGGTGCCCTAGCCTCAGCCTAGGTGTGCCCTAGCCTAAGCATAGTGGCGCCTTAGCCTAAACCTAGGGGTGCCATAGCCTTAGCCTAAGCCTAGGGGTGCCCTAGCCTAAGCCTAGGGGTGCCCTAGCTTAAGCCTGTTGGTGCCCTAGCCTAAGCCTAGGGGTGCCCTAGCCTAAGCCTTGGGTGCCCTAGTCTTAGCTAGGAGAGCCCTAGCCTTAGCCTAAGCATAGGGGTGCCCTAGCCTAAGCCTAGGGCTGCCCTAGCCTGAGCCTAGGGGTGCCGTAGCCTTAGGCTAAGGGAGCCCTAGCCTTAGCCTAAGCCTAGGGGTGCCCTAGTCTAAGACTAGGGGTGCCCTATCCTGAGCCTAGGGGTGCCCTAGTCTGAGGCTAGGGGAGCCCTAGCCTTAGCCTAAGCCTACGATTGCCCTAGCCTAAGTTTAGGGGTGCCCTAGCCTGAGGCTAGGGGAGCCGTAGCCTTAGCCTAAGCCTAGGGGAGCCCTATCTAAAGCCTAGGGGTGCCCTAGCCTAAGCTTAGGGGTGCCCTAGCCTAAGCCTAGGGGTGCCCTAGCCTTAGGCTAAGGGAGCCCTAGCCTTTTCCTAAGCCTAGGGGTGCCCTAGTCTAAGCCTAGGGGTGCCCTATCCTGAGCCTAGGGGTGTCCTAGTCTGAAGCTAGCGGAGCCCTAGCCTTAGCCTAAGCCTACGATTGCCCTAGCCTAAGCTTAGGGGTGCCCTAGCCTAAGTCTAGGGGTGCCCGAGCCTGAGGCTAGGGGAGCCGTTGCCTTATCCTAAGTCTAGGGGTGTCCTAGCATAAGTCTAGGGGTGCCCTACCCTAAGGCTAGGGGTGCCCTAGCCTAAGCCTAGGGGTGCCCTAGCCTTAGGCTAGCTGAGCCCTAGCCTTAGCCTAAGCCTAGGGGTGCCCTAGCCTAAGCCTAGGGGTGCCCTAGCCTTAGGCTATGGGAGCCCTAGCCTTAGCCGAAGCCTAGCGGTGCCCTAGCCTAAGACTAGTGGTGCCCTAGCCTAAGCTTAGGGGTGCCATAACCTAAGCCTAGGGGTGCCCTAGCCTATGCTTAGGGGTGCCCTAGCCTAAGTTTAGCGGTGCCCTAGCCTAAGCCTAGGGGTGCCTTAGCCTTAGGCTAGGGGATCCTTAGTCTTAGCCTAAGCCTAGGGGAGCCCTAGCCTTGGCCTAAGCCTAGGGGTGCCCCAGCCTTAGGCTAGGGGAGCCCTAGCTTTAGCCTAAGTCTAGGGGTGCCCTAGCCAAAGCCTAGGAGTGCCCTAGCCTAAGTCTAGGGCTGCCCTAGCCTATGCCCAGGGGTGCCCTAGCCTATGCCTAGGGGTGCCCTAACCTAAGCCTAGGGGTGCCCTAGCCTAAGCTTAGCGGTGCCCTAGCCTAAGCCTAGGGGTGCCCTAGCCTTAGGCTAGGAGAGCCTTAGCCTTATCCTAAGACTAGGGGTGCCCTAGCCTAAGCCTAGAGGTGCCCTAGCCTTAGGCTAGGGGAGCCTTAACCATAGCATAAGCCTAGGGGTGGCTTAGCTTAAGCCTAGGTGTGCCCTAGCCTAAGCCGACGGGTGCCCTAGCCTAAGTCTAGGGGTGCCTAGCCTGAGCCTAGGGGTGCCCTAGCCTGAGCATACGGGTGCCCTAGCCTGAGGCTAGGGGAGCCCTAGTGTTAGTCTAGCCTAGGATTGCCCTAGCCTAAGCCTAGGGGTGTGATAGCCTGAGTCTAGGGGTGCACTACCCTGAGGATAGGGAAGCCCTAGCCTTAGCCTAAGCCTTGGGGTGCCCTAGCCTAAGCCTAAACCTAGTGGTGCCCTAGCCTAAGCCTAGAGGTGCCCTAACCTAAGCCTATGGGTGCCCTAGCCTTAGGCTAGGGGAGCCCTAGCTTTAGCCTAAGCCTAGGTGTGCCCTAGCCAAAGCCTAGGGGTGCCCTAGCCTAAGCCTAGGGGTGCCCTAGCCTTAGGCTAGCTGAGCCCTAGCCTTAGCCTAAGCCTAGGGGTGCCCTAGCCTAAGCTTAGGTGTGCCGTAGCCTAAGCCTAGGGGTTCCCTAGCCTAAGCCTAGGGGTGCCAAGGGTTAGGCTAGTGGAGCCCGAGCCTTAGCCTAAGCCTAGGGGTGCCCTAGCCTAAGCCTAGGGGTGCCCTAGCCTAAGCCTAGGGGTGCCCTAACCTAAGCATGGGGGTTCACTAGCCTAAGCCTAGGGGTGCCCTAGCCTAAGCATAGGGGTACTCTAACCGAAGCCTAGGCGTTCCCTACCTAAGCCTAGGGGTGCCCTAGCCTAAGCCTAGGGGTGCCCTAGCTTAAGCCTAGGCGTGCCCTAGCCTTAGGCTAGGGAAGCCCTAGCCTTAGCCTAAGCCTAGGGCTGCCCTAACCAAGCCTAGGGGTGCCCTAGCCTAAGCCTATGGGTGCCCTAGCCTAAGCCTAGGGGTGCCCTAGACTAAGCCTAGGGGTGCCCTAGACTAAGCCTAGGGGTGCCCTAGCCTAAGCCTAGGGGTGCCCTAGCCTAAGCCTAGGGGTTCCCTAATCTAAGCCTAGGGGTGCCCTAGCCTAAGCCTAAAACTTGGGGTGCCCTAGCCTAAGCCTAGGGGTGCCTTAGCCTTAGGCTAGGGGATCCTTAGCCATAGCCTAAGCCTAGGGGAGCCCTATCCTAAGCCTAGGGCTGCCCTAGCCTAAGTCGAGGGGTGCCCTAGCCTTAGGCTAGGGGAGACCTAGCCTTAGCCTAATCCTAGGGGTGCCCTAGCCTAAGCCTAGGGGTGCCCTATCCTAAGCCTAGGGGTGCCCTAGCCTACTCCTAGGGGTGCCCTAGGCTACGCCTAGGGGTGCCCTGGCCTAAGCCTAGGGGTGCCCTAGCCTAAGTCTAGGGGTGCCCTAGCCTAAGCCTAAAACTTGGGGTGCCCTAGCCTAAGCCTAGGGGTGCCTTAGCCTTAGGCTAGGGGATCCTTAGCCATAGCCTAAGCCTAGGGGAGCCCTATCCTAAGCCTAGGGCTGCCCTAGCCTAAGTCGAGGGGTGCCCTAGCCTTAGGCTAGGGGAGACCTAGCCTTAGCCTAATCCTAGGGGTGCCTTAGCCTAAGCCTAGGGGTGCCCTAGCCAAGGCCTAGGGGTGCCCTAGCCTAAGCCTAGAGGTGCCCTAGCCTAAGCCTAGAAGTTCCCTATCCTAAGCCTAGGGGTGCCCTTGCCAAAGCTTAGGGGTGCCCTAGCCTTAGGCTAGGGTAACCCTAGCCTTAGCCTAAGCGTAGGGGAGCCCTAGACTCAGCCTAGGGGTGCCCTAGCCTCAGCCTAGGGGTGCCCTAGCTTCAGCCTAGAGGTGCCCTAGCCTCAGCCTAGGGGTGCCCTAGCCTCAGCCTAGGTGTGCCCTAGCCTAAGCATAGTGGCGCCTTAGCCTAAACCTAGGGGTGCCATAGCCTTAGCCTAAGCCTAGGGGTGCCCTAGCCTAAGCCTAGGGGTGCCCTAGCTTAAGCCTGTTGGTGCCCTAGCCTAAGCCTAGGGGTGCCCTAGCCTAAGCCTTGGGTGCCCTAGTCTTAGCTAGGAGAGCCCTAGCCTTAGCCTAAGCATAGGGGTGCCCTAGCCTAAGCCTAGGGCTGCCCTAGCCTGAGCCTAGGGGTGCCGTAGCCTTAGGCTAAGGGAGCCCTAGCCTTAGCCTAAGCCTAGGGGTGCCCTAGTCTAAGACTAGGGGTGCCCTATCCTGAGCCTAGGGGTGCCCTAGTCTGAGGCTAGGGGAGCCCTAGCCTTAGCCTAAGCCTACGATTGCCCTAGCCTAAGTTTAGGGGTGCCCTAGCCTGAGGCTAGGGGAGCCGTAGCCTTAGCCTAAGCCTAGGGGAGCCCTATCTAAAGCCTAGGGGTGCCCTAGCCTAAGCTTAGGGGTGCCCTAGCCTAAGCCTAGGGGTGCCCTAGCCTTAGGCTAAGGGAGCCCTAGCCTTTTCCTAAGCCTAGGGGTGCCCTAGTCTAAGCCTAGGGGTGCCCTATCCTGAGCCTAGGGGTGTCCTAGTCTGAAGCTAGCGGAGCCCTAGCCTTAGCCTAAGCCTACGATTGCCCTAGCCTAAGCTTAGGGGTGCCCTAGCCTAAGTCTAGGGGTGCCCGAGCCTGAGGCTAGGGGAGCCGTTGCCTTATCCTAAGTCTAGGGGTGTCCTAGCATAAGTCTAGGGGTGCCCTACCCTAAGGCTAGGGGTGCCCTAGCCTAAGCCTAGGGGTGCCCTAGCCTTAGGCTAGCTGAGCCCTAGCCTTAGCCTAAGCCTAGGGGTGCCCTAGCCTAAGCCTAGGGGTGCCCTAGCCTTAGGCTATGGGAGCCCTAGCCTTAGCCGAAGCCTAGCGGTGCCCTAGCCTAAGACTAGTGGTGCCCTAGCCTAAGCTTAGGGGTGCCATAACCTAAGCCTAGGGGTGCCCTAGCCTATGCTTAGGGGTGCCCTAGCCTAAGTTTAGCGGTGCCCTAGCCTAAGCCTAGGGGTGCCCTAGCCTAAGCCTAGGGGTGCCCTATCCTAAGCCTAGCGGTGCCCTAGCCTAAACCTAGGGGTGCCCTAACCTAAGCTTAGGGGTTCCCTAGCCTTAGGCTAGGGGAGCCCTAGCCTTAGCCTAAGCCTAGGGACACCCTAGCCTAAGCATAGGGGTGCCCTATCCTTAGGCTAGGGGTGTCCTCGCCTTAGCCGAAGCCTAGGGATGCCCTAGCGTAAGCCTAGGGGTGCCCTAGCCTAAGCCTAGGGGTGCCCTAGCCCAAGCCTAGTGATGCCCTGGCATTAGGCTAGAGGAGCCCTAGCCTTAGCCTAAGCCTAGGGGTACCTTAGCCTAAGCATAGGGGTGCTCTAACCTAAGCCTAGGCGTTCCCTACCTAAACCTAGGGGTGCCCTTGCCTAAGCCAAGTGGTGCCCTAGCCTTAGGCAAGGGAAGCCCTAGCCTTAGCCTAAGCCTAGGGGTACCCTAGCCTAAGCCTAGGGGTGCCCTTGCCTAAGCCTAGGGGTGCCCTAGCCTAAGCTTAGGGGTGCCATAGCCTAAGCTTAGGGGTGACCTAACCTAAGCCTAGGGGTGCCCTAGACTAAGCCTAGGCGTGCCCTAGCCTAAGCCTAGGGGTGCCCTAAACTAAGCCTTTGGGTGCCCTAGCCTAAGCCTAAATCTAGGGATGCCCTAGCCTAAGCCTAGGGGTGCCCTAGTCTAAGCCTATGGATGCCCTAGCCTTAGGCCAGGGGAGCCCTAGCTTTAGCCTAAGCCTAGGGGTGCCCTAGCCAAAGCCTAGGGGTGCCCTAGCCTAAGCCTAGGGGTGCCTTAGCATTAGGCTATGGGATCCTTAGCCTTAGCCTAAGCCTAGGGGAGCCCTAGCCTAATCCTAGGGGTGCCCTAGGCTAAGCCTAGGGGTGCCCTAGCCTAAGCCTAGGGCAGCCCTAGCCTAAGCCTAGGGGTGCCCTAGCCTATGCTTAGGGGTGCCCTAGCCTTAGGCTAGGAAGCCCTAGCCTTAGCCTAAACCAAGAGGTGCCCTAGCCTTAGGCTAGGGGAGCTCTAACCTTAGCGTAAGCCTAGGGGTGCCTTAGCCTAGCCTTGGGGTGCCCTAGCCTATGCCTAGTGGTGCCCTAGCCTAAGCCTAGAAGTTCCCTATCCTAAGCCTAGGGGTGCCCTTGCCAAACCTAGGGGTGCCCTAGCCTAAGCCTAGGGATGCCCTAAACTAAGCCTAGGGGTGCCCTAGTCTTAGGCTAGGAGAGCCCTAGCCTTAGCCTAAACATAGGGGTGCCCTAGGCTAAGCCTAGGGCTGCCCTAGCCTAAGTCTAGGGCTGCCCTAGCCTGAGCCTAGAGGTGCCCTAGCCTAAGCCTAGGGGTGCCCTAGACTTAGGCTAGGAGAGCCCAAGCCTTAGCCTAAGCCTAGGGGTATCCTAGCCAAGGCCTAGGGGTGCCCTAACCTAAGCCTAGAGGTGCCCTAGCGTTAGGCTAGGGGAACCCTAACCTTAGCGTCAGCCTAGGGGTGCCTTAGCCTATCCTTGGGGTGCCCTAGCCTAAGCCTCGTGGTGCCCTACCCTAAGCCTAGAAGTTCCCTATCCTAAGCCTAGGGGTGCCCTTGCCAAAGCCTACGGGTGCCCTAGCCTCAGGCTAGGGTAACCCTAGCCTTAGCCTAAGCGTAGGGGTGCCCTAGTCTCATCCTAGGGGTGCCCTAGCCTCAGGCTAGGGGTGCCCTAGCCTCAGCCTAGGGGTGCCCTAGCCTAAGCCTAGGGGTGCCCTAGCCTAAGCATAGTGGCGCCTTAGCCTAAACCTAGGGGTGCCATAGCCTTAGCCTAAGCCTAGGGGTGCCCTAGCCTAAGCCTAGGGGTGCCCTAGCCTAAGCCTATGGGTGCCCTAGCCTAAGCCTAGGGGTGCCCTAGCCTAAGCCTAGGGGTGCCTTAGCCTTAGCCTAAGCCTAGGGGTGCCCTAGCCTAAGCCTAGGGGTGACCTAGCCTAAGCCTAGGGGTGCCCTAGCCTAAGCCTAGGGGTGCCCTAGCCTAAGCTTAGGTGTGCCGTAGCCTAAGCCTAGGGGTACCCTAGCCTAAGCCTAGGGGTGCCCAAGGGTTAGGATAGGGGAGCCCTAGCCTTAGCCTAAGCCTAGTGGTGCCCTAGCCTAAGACTAGGGGTGCCCTAGCCTTAGGCTAGGGGAGCCCTAGCCTTAGCCTAAGCCTAGGGGTGCCCTAGCCTAAGCCTAGGGGTGCCTTAGCCTAAGCATAGTGGCGCCTTAGCCTAAACCTAGGGGTGCCATAGCCTTAGCCTAAGCCTAGGGGTGCCCTAGCCTAAGCCTAGGGGTGCCCTAGCCTAAGCCTAGGGGTGCCCTAGCCTAAGCCTAGGGGTGCCCTAGCCTAAGCCTAGGGGTGCCCTAGCCTAAGCTTAGGTGTGCCGTAGCCTAAGCCTAGGGGTACCCTAGCCGAAGCCTAGGGGTGCCCAAGGGTTAGGCTAGGGGAGCCCAAGCCTTAGCCTAAGCCTAAGGGTGCCCTAGCCTAAGACTAGGGGTGCCCTAGCCTTAGGCTAGGGGAGCCCTAGCCTTAGCCTAAGCCTAGGGGTGCCCTAGCCTAAGCCTGGGGGTGCAGTACCCTAAGCGTAGGGGTGCCCTAACCTAAGCATAGGGGTGCTCTAACCTAAGCCTAGGCGTTCCCTACCTACGCCTAGGGGTGCCCTAATCTAAGCCTAGGGGTGCCCTAGCCTAAGCCTAAACCTAGGGGTGCCCTAGCCTAAGCCTAGGGGTGCCCTAGCCTAAGCCTAGGGTTGCCCTAGCCTAAGCCTAGGGGTGCCTTAGCCTTAGGCTAGGGAATACTTAGCCATAGCCTAAGCCTAGGGGAGCCCTAGCCTAAGCCTAGGGGTGCCCTAACCTAAGCCGAGGGGTGCCCTAGCCTTAGGCTAGGGGAGACCTAGCCTTAGCCTAATCCTAGGGGTGTCCTAGCCTAAGCCTAGGGGTGCCCTAGCCTAAGCCTAGGGGGGTCCTAGCCTACTCCTACGGGTGCCCTAGCCTACGCCTAGGGGTGCCCTAGCCTAAGCCTAGGGGTGCCCTAGTCTAAGTATAGGGGTGCCCTAGCCTTAGGCTAGGAGAGCCCTAGCCTTAGCCTAAGCCTAGGGGTGCCCTAGCCAAGGCCTAGGGGTGCCCTAGCCTAAGCCTAGAGGTGCCCTAGCCTAAGCCTAGAAGTTCCCTATCCTAAGCCTAGGGGTTCCCTTGCCAAAGCTTAGGGGTGCCCTAGCCTTAGGCTAGGGTAACCCTAGCCTTAGCCTAAGCGTAGGGGTGCCCTAGCCTCAGCCTAGGGGTGCCCTAGCCTCAGCGTAGGGGTGCCCTAGCTTCAGCCTAGAGGTGCCCTATCCTCAGCCTAGGGGTGCCCTAGCCTCAGCCTAGGGGTGCCCTAGCCTAAGCATAGTGGCACCTTAGCCTAAACCTAGGGGTGCCATAGCCTTAGCCTAAGCCTAGGGGTGCCCTAGCCTAAGCCTAGGGGTGCCCTAGCTTAAGCCTGTGGGTGCCCTAGCCTAAGCCTAGGGGTGCCCTAGCCTAAGCCTAGGGGTGCCCTAATCTTAGGCTAGGAGAGCCCTAGCCTTAGCCTAAGCCTAGGGGTGCCCTAGCCTAAGCCTATGGCTGCCCTAACCTGAGCCTAGGGGTGCCGTAGCCTTAGGCTAAGGGAGTCCTAGCCTTAGCCTAAGCCTAGGGGTGCCCTAGTCTAAGACTCGGGGTGCCCTATCCTGAGCCTAGGGGTGCCCTATTCTGAGGCTAGGCTAGCCCTAGCCTTAGCCTAAGCCTACGATTGCCCTAGCATAAGTTTAGGGGTGCCCTAGCCTGAGGCTAGGGGAGCCGTAGCCTTAGCCTAAGCCTAGGGGAGCCCTATCTAAAGCCTAGGGGTGCCCTGGCCTAAGCCTAGGGGTGCCCTATCCTAAGCCTAAGGGTGCCCTAGCCTTAGGCTAAGGGAGCCCTAGCCTTTTCCTAAGCCTAGGGGTGCCCTAGTCTAAGCCTAAGGGTGCCCTATCCTGAGCCTAGGGGTGTCCTAGTCTGAAGCTAGGGGAGCCCTAGCCTTAGCCTAAGCCTATGATTGCCCTAGCCTAATCTTAGGGGTGCCCTAGCCTGAGGCTAGGGGTGCCATAGCCTTAGGCTAGCTGAGCCCTAGCCTTAGCCTAAGCCTAGGGGTGCCCTAGCATAAGCCTAGGGGTGCCCTACCCTAAGCCTAGGGGTGCCCTAGCCTTAGGCTAGCTGATCCCTAGCCTTAGCCTAAGCCTAGGGGTGCCCTAGCCTAAGCCTAGGGGTGCCCTAGCCTTAGGCTAGGGGAGCACTAGCCTTAGCCGAAGCCTAGCAGTGCCCTAGCCTAAGACTAGGGGTGCCCTAGCCTAAGCTTAGGGGTGCCATAACCTAAGCCTAGGGGTGCCCTAGCCTAAGCCTAGGGGTGCCCAAGGGTTAGACTAGGGGAGCCGTAGCCTTAGCCTAAGCCTAGGGGTGGCCTAGCCTAAAACTAGGGGTGCCCTAGCCTTTGGCTAGGGGAGCCCTAGCCTTAGCTTAAGCCTAGGGGTGCCCTAGCCTAAGCCTAGGGGTGCCCTACCTAAGCTTAGCGGTGCCCTAGCCTAAGCCTAGGGGTGCCCTAGCCTTAGGCTAGGGGAGCCCTAGCCTTAGCCTAAGCCTAGGGGTGCCCTATCCTAAGCCTAGCGGTGCCCTAGCCTAAACCTAGGGGTGCCCTAGCCTTAGGCTAGGGGAGCCCTAGCCTTAGCCTAAGCCTAGGGGCACCCTAGCCTAAATCTATGGGTGCCCTAACCTAAGTTTAGGGGTTCCCTAGCCTTAGGATAGGGGAGCCCTAGCCTTAGTCTAATCCTAGGTGTGCCCTAGCATAAGCATAGGGGTGCCCTATCCTTAGGCTAGGGGTGTCCTCGCCTTAGCCGAAGCCTAGGGATGCCCTAGCGTAAGCCTAGGGGTGCCCTAGCCTAAGCCTAGGGGTGCCCTAGCCCAAGCCTAGTGATGCCCTGGCATTAGGCTAGAGGAGCCCTAGCCTTAGCCTAAGCCTAGGGGTACCTTAGCCTAAGTATAGGGGGTGCTCTAACCTAAGCCTAGGCGTTCCCTACCTAAACCTAGGGGTGCCCTAGCCTAAGCCTAGGGGTGCCCTAGCCTTAGGCAAGGGAAGCCCTAGCCTTAGCCTAAGCCTAGGGGTGCCCTAGCCTAAGCCTAGGGGTGCCCTAGCCTAAGCCTAGGGGTGCCCTAGCCTAAGCCTAGGGGTGACCTAACCTAAGCCTATGGGTGCCCTAGCCTAAGACTAGGGGTGCCCTAGCCTAAGCCTAGGGGTGCCCTAGCCTAAGCCTAGGGGTGCCCTAGCCTATGCTTAGGGGTGCCCTAGCCTAAGCCTAGGGGTGACCTAACCTAAGCCTAGGGGTGCCCTAGCCTAAGCCTAGGGGTGCCCTAGCCTAAGCTTAGGGGTGCCCTAGCCTAAGCCTAGGGGTGACCTAACGTAAGCCTAGGGGTGCCCTAGCCTAAGCCTAGGGGTGCCCTAGCCTAAGCCTAGGGCTGCCCTAGCCTAAGCCTAGGGGTGCCCAAGCCTACGCCTAGGAGTGCCCTAGCCTTAGGCTAGGAAGCCCTAGCCTTAGCCTAAGTCTAGGGATGCCCTAGCCAAAGCCTAGGGGTGCCCTAGCCTAAGCCAAGAGGTGCCCTAGCCTTAGGCTAGGGGAGCGCTAACCTTAGCGTAAGCCTAGGGGTGCCTTAGCCTAGCCTTGGGGTGCCCTAGCCTAAGCCTATGGCTGCCCTAACCTGAGCCTAGGGGTGCCGTAGCCTTAGGCTAAGGGAGTCCTAGCCTTAGCCTAAGCCTAGGGGTGCCCTAGCCTAAGCCTATGGCTGCCCTAACCTGAGCCTAGGGGTGCCGTAGCCTTAGGCTAAGGGAGTCTTAGCCTTAGCCTAAGCCTAGGGGTGCCCTAGTCTAAGACTCGGGGTGCCCTATCCTGAGCCTAGGGGTGCCCTATTCTGAGGCTAGGGGAGCCCTAGCCTTAGCCTAAGCCTACGATTGCCCTAGCATAAGTTTAGGGGTGCCCTAGCCTGAGGCTAGGGGAGCCGTAGCCTTAGCCTAAGCCTAGGGGAGCCCTATCTAAAGCCTAGGGGTGCCCTGGCCTAAGCCTAGGGGTGCCCTATCCTAAGCCTAAGGGTGCCCTAGCCTTAGGCTAAGGGAGCCCTAGCCTTTTCCTAAGCCTAGGGGTGCCCTAGTCTAAGCCTAAGGGTGCCCTATCCTGAGCCTAGGGGTGTCCTAGTCTGAAGCTAGGGGAGCCCTAGCCTTAGCCTAAGCCTACGATTGCCCTAGCCTAATCTTAGGGGTGCCCTAGCCTGAGGCTAGGGGTGCCATAGCCTTAGGCTAGCTGAGCCCTAGCCTTAGCCTAAGCCTAGGGGTGCCCTAGCATAAGCCTAGGGGTGCCCTACCCTAAGGCTAGGGGTGCCCTAGCCTAAGCCTAGGGGTGCCCTAGCCTTAGGCTAGCTGATCCCTAGCCTTAGCCTAAGCCTAGGGGTGCCCTAGCCTAAGCCTAGGGGTGCCCTAGCCTTAGGCTAGGGGAGCACTAGCCTTAGCCGAAGCCTAGCAGTGCCCTAGCCTAAGACTAGGGGTGCCCTAGCCTAAGCTTAGGGGTGCCATAACCTAAGCCTAGGGGTGCCCTAGCCTAAGCCTAGGGGTGCCCAAGGGTTAGACTAGGGGAGCCGTAGCCTTAGCCTAAGCCTAGGGGTGGCCTAGCCTAAAACTAGGGGTGCCCTAGCCTTTGGCTAGGGGAGCCCTAGCCTTAGCTTAAGCCTAGGGGTGCCCTAGCCTAAGCCTAGGGGTGCCCTACCTAAGCTTAGCGGGGCCCTAGCCTAAGCCTAGGGGTGCCCTAGCCTTAGGCTAGGGGAGCCCTAGCCTTAGCCTAAGCCTAGGGGTGCCCTATCCTAAGCCTAGCGGTGCCCTAGCCTAAACCTAGGTGTGCCCTAGCCTTAGGCTAGGGGAGCCCTAGCCTTAGCCTAAGCCTAGGGGCACCCTAGCCTAAATCTATGGGTGCCCTAACCTAAGTTTAGGGGTTCCCTAGCCTTAGGATAGGGGAGCCCTAGCCTTAGTCTAAGCCTAGGTGTGCCCTAGCATAAGCATAGGGGTGCCCTATCCTTAGGCTAGGGGTGTCCTCGCCTTAGCCGAAGCCTAGGGATGCCCTAGCGTAAGCCTAGGGGTGCCCTAGCCTAAGCCTAGGGGTGCCCTAGCCCAAGCCTAGTGATGCCCTGGCATTAGGCTAGAGGAGCCCTAGCCTTAGCCTAAGCCTAGGGGTACCTTAGCCTAAGTATAGGGGGTGCTCTAACCTAAGCCTAGGCGTTCCCTACCTAAACCTAGGGGTGCCCTAGCCTAAGCCTAGGGGTGCCCTAGCCTTAGGCAAGGGAAGCCCTAGCCTTAGCCTAAGCCTAGGGGTGCCCTAGCCTAAGCCTAGGGGTGCCCTAGCCTAAGCCTAGGGGTGCCCTAGCCTATGCCTAGAGGTGCCCTAGCCTAAGCCTAGGGGTGACCTAACCTAAGCCTATGGGTGCCCTAGCCTAAGACTAGGGGTGCCCTAGCCTAAGCCTAGGGGTGCCCTAGCCTAAGCCTAGGGGTGCCCTAGCCTATGCTTAGGGGTGCCCTAGCCTAAGCCTAGGGGTGACCTAACCTAAGCCTAGGGGTGCCCTAGCCTAAGCCTAGGGGTGCCCTAGCCTAAGCTTAGGGGTGCCCTAGCCTAAGCCTAGGGGTGACCTAACGTAAGCCTAGGGGTGCCCTAGCCTAAGCCTAGGGGTGCCCTAGCCTAAGCCTAGGGCTGCCCTAGCCTAAGCCTAGGGGTGCCCAAGCCTACGCCTAGGAGTGCCCTAGCCTTAGGCTAGGAAGCCCTAGCCTTAGCCTAAGCCTAGGGATGCCCTAGCCAAAGCCTAGGGGTGCCCTAGCCTAAGCCAAGAGGTGCCCTAGCCTTAGGCTAGGGGAGCGCTAACCTTAGCGTAAGCCTAGGGGTGCCTTAGCCTAGCCTTGGGGTGCCCTAGCCTAAGCCTAGTGGTGCCCTAGCCTAAGCCTAGAAGTTCCCTATCCTAAGCCTAGTGGTGCCCTTGCCAAAGCCTAGGGGTGCCCTAGCCTAAGCCTAGGGGTGCCCTAAACTAAGCCTTTGGGTGCCCAAGCCTAAGCCTAAATCTAGGGATGCCCTAGCCTAAGCCTAGGGGTGTCCTAGTCTAAGCCTATGGTTGCCCTAGCCTTAGGCCAGGGGAGCCCTAGCTTTAGCCTAAGCCTAGGGGTGCCCTAGCCTAAACCTAGGGGTGCCCTAGTCTAAGCCTATGGTTGCCCTAGCCTTAGGCCAGGGGAGCCCTAGCTTTAGCCTAAACCTAGGGGTGCCCTAGCCAAAGCCTAGGGGTGCCCTAGCCTAAGCCTAGGGGTGCCTTAGCATTAGGCTATGGGATCCTTAGCCTTAGCCTAAGCCTAGGGGAGCCCTTGCCTAATCCTAGGGGTGCCCTAGGCTAAGCCTAGGGGTGCCCTAGCCTAAGCTTAGGGCAGCCCTAGCCTAAGCCTAGGGGTGCCCTAGCCTACGCCTAGGGGTGCCCTAGCCTTAGGCTAGGAAGCCCTAGCCTTAGCCTAAGCCAAGAGGTGCCCTAGCCTTAGGCTAGGGGAGCTCTAACCTTAGCGTAAGCCTAGGGGTGCCTTAGCCTAGCCTTGTGGTGCCCTAGCCTATGCCTAGTGGTGCCCTAGCCTAAGCCTAGAAGTTCCCTATCCTAAGCCTAGGGGTGCCCTTTCCAAAGCCTAGGGGTGCCCTAGCCTAAGCCTAGGGATGCCCTAAACTAAGCCTAGGGGTGCCCTAGTCTTAGGCTAGGAGAGCCCTAGCCTTAGCCTAAACATAGGGGTGCCCTAGCCTAAGCCTAGGGCTGCCCTAGCCTAAGCCTAGGGCTGCCCTAGCCTGAGCCTAGAGGTGCCCTAGCCTAAGCCTAGGGGTGCCCTAGACTTAGGCTAGGAGAGCCCAAGCCTTAGCCTAAGCCTAGGGGTATCCTAGCCAAGGCCTAGGGGTGCCCTAACCTAAGCCTAGAGGTGCCCTAGCGTTAGGCTAGGGGAACCCTAACCTTAGCGTCAGCCTAGGGGTGCCTTAGCCTATCCTTGGGGTGCCCTAGCCTAAGCCTCGTGGTGCCCTAGCCTAAGCCTAGAAGTTCCCTATCCTAAGCCTAGGGGTGCCCTTGCCAAAGCCTACGGGTGCCCTAGCCTCAGGCTAGGGTAACCCTAGCCTTAGCCTAAGCGTAGGGGTGCCCTAGCCTCATCCTAGGGGTGCCCTAGCCTCAGGCTAGGGGTGCCCTAGCCTCAGCCTTGGGGTGCCCTAGCCTAAGCATAGTGGCGCCTTAGCCTAAACCTAGGGGTGCCATAGCCTTAGCCTAAGCCTAGGGGTGCCCTAGCCTAAGCCTAGGGGTGCCCTAGCCTAAGCTTATGGGTGCCCTAGCCTAAGCCCAGGGGTGCCCTAGCCTAAGCCTAGGGGTGCCCTAGCCTAAGCCTAGGGGTGCCCTAGCCTAAGCCTAGGGGTGCCCTAGCCTAAGCCTAGGGGTGCCTTAGCCTAAGCATAGTGGCGCCTTAGCCTAAACCTAGGGGTGCCATAGCCTTAGCCTAAGCCTAGGGGTGCCCTAGCCTAAGCCTAGGGGTGCCCTAGCCTAAGCCTAGGGGTGCCCTAGCCTAAGCCTAGGGGTGCCCTAGCCTAAGCTTAGGTGTGCCGTAGCCTAAGCCTAGGGGTACCCTAGCCGAAGCCTAGGGGTGCCCAAGGGTTAGGCTAGGGGAGCCCTAGCCTTAGCCTAAGCCTAAGGGTGCCCTAGCCAAGGTTAGGGGTGCCCTAGCCTTAGGCTAGGGGAGCCCTAGCCTAAGCCTAAGCCTAGGGGTGCCCTAGCCTAAGCCTGGGGGTGCAGTAGCCTAAGAGTAGGGGTGCCCTAACCTAAGCATAGGGGTGCTCTAACCTAAGCCTAGGCGTTCCCTACCTAAGCCTAGGGGTGCCCTAGCCTAAGCCTAGGGGTGCCCTAGCTTAAGCCTAGTGGTGCCCTAGCCTTAGGCTAGGGAAGCCCTAGCCTTAGCCTAAGCCTAGGGGTGCCCTAACCTAAGCCTAGGGGTGCCCAAGCCTAAGCCTATGGGTGCCCTAGCCTAAGCCTAGGGGTGCCCTAGACTAAGCCTAGGGGTGCCCTAGCCTAAGCCGAGGGGTGCCCTAGCCTTAGGCTAGGGGAGACCTAGCCTTAGCCTAATCCTAGGGGTGTCCTAGCCTAAGCCTAGGGGTGCCCTAGCCTAAGCCTAGGGGGGTCCTAGCCTACTCCTACGGGTGCCCTAGCCTACGCCTAGGGGTGCCCTAGCCTAAGCCTAGGGGTGGCCTAGCCTAAAACTAGGGGTGCCCTAGCCTTTGGCTAGGGGAGCCCTAGCCTTAGCTTAAGCCTAGGGGTGCCCTAGCCTAAGCCTAGGGGTGCCCTAGCCTAAGCTTAGCGGTGCCCTAACCTAAGCCTAGGGGTGCCCTAGCCTTAGGCTAGGGGAGCCCTAGCCTTAGCCTAAGCCTAGGGGTGCCCTATCCTAAGCCTAGGGGTGCCCTATCCTAAGCCTAGCGGTGCCCTAGCCTAAACCTAGGGGTGCCCTAGCCTTAGGCTAGGGGAGCCCTAGCCTTAGCCTAAGCCTAGGGGCACCCTAGCCTAAATCTATGGGTGCCCTAACCTAAGTTTAGGGGTTCCCTAGCCTTAGGATAGGGGAGCCCTAGCCTTAGTCTAAGCCTAGGGGTGCCCTAGCATAAGCATAGGGGTGCCCTATCCTTAGGCTAGGGGTGTCCTCGCCTTAGCCGAAGCCTAGGGATGCCCTAGCGTAAGCCTAGGGGTGCCCTAGCCTAAGCCTAGGGGTGCCCTAGCCCAAGCCTAGTGATGCCCTGGCATTAGGCTAGAGGAGCCCTAGCCTTAGCCTAAGCCTAGGGGTACCTTAGCCTAAGCATAGGGGTGCTCTAACCTAAGCCTAGGCGTTCCCTACCTAAACCTAGGGGTGCCCTAGCCTAAGCCTAGGGGTGCCCTAGCCTTAGGCAAGGGAAGCCCTAGCCTTAGCCTAAGCCTAGGGGTGCCCTAGCCTAAGCCTAGGGGTGCCCTAGCCTAAGCCTAGGGGTGCCCTAGCCTAAGCTTAGGGGTGCCCTAGCCTAAGCCTAGGGGTGACCTAACCTAAGCCTATGGGTGCCCTAGCCTAAGCCTAGGGGTGCCCTAGCCTAAGCCTAGGGGTGCCCTAATCTAAGACTCGGGGTGCCCTATCCTGAGCCTAGGGGTGCCCTAGTCTGAGGCTAGGGGAGCCGTAGCCTTAGCCTAAGCCTACGATTGTCCTAGCATAAGTTTAGGGGTGCCCTAGCCTGAGGCTAGGGGAGCCGTAGCCTTAGCCTAAGCCTAGGGGAGCCCTATCTAAAGCCTAGGGGTGCCCTAGCCTAAGCCTAGGGGTGCCCTATCCTAAGCCTAAGGGTGCCCTAGCCTTAGGCTAAGGGAGCCCTAGCCTTTTCCTAAGACTAGGGGTGCCCTAGTCTAAGCCTAAGGGTGCCCTATCTGAGACTAGGGGTGTCCTAGTCTGAAGCTAGGGGAGCCCTAGCCTTAGCCTAAGCCTACGATTGCCCTAGCCTAATCTTAGGGGTGCCCTAGCCTGAGGCTAGGGGTGCCCTAGCCTTAGGCTAGCTGAGCCCTAGCCTTAGCCTAAGCCTAGGGGTGCCCTAGCATAAGCCTAGGGGTGCCCTACCCTAAGGCTAGGGGTGCCCTAGCCTAAGCCTAGGCGTGCCCTAGCCTTAGGCTAGCTGATCCCTAGCCTTAGCCTAAGCCTAGGGGTGCCCTAGCCTAAGCCTAGGGGTGCCCTAGCCTTAGGCTAGGGGAGCACTAGCCTTAGCCGAAGCCTAGCAGTGCCCTAGCCTAAGACTAGGGGTGCCCTAGCCTAAGCTTAGGGGTGCCATAACCTAAGCCTAGGGGTGCCCTAGCCTAAGCCTAGGGGTGCCCAAGGGTTAGACTAGGGGAGCCGTAGCCTTAGCCTAAGCCTAGGGGTGGCCTAGCCTAAAACTAGGGGTGCCCTAGCCTTTGGCTAGGGGAGCCCTAGCCTTAGCTTAAGCCTAGGGGTGCCCTAGCCTAAGCCTAGGGGTGCCCTAGCCTAAGCTTAGCGGTGCCCTAGCCTAAGCCTAGGGGTGCCCTAGCCTTAGGCTAGGGGAGCCCTAGCCTTAGCCTAAGCCTAGGGGTGCCCTATCCTAAGCCTAGGGGTGCCCTAGCCTAAGCTTAGCGGTGCCCTAGCCTAAGCCTAGGGGTGCCCTAGCCTTAGGCTAGGGGAGCCCTAGCCTTAGCCTAAGCCTAGGGGTGCCCTATCCTAAGCCTAGGGGTGCCCTATCCTAAGCCTAGCGGTGCCCTATCCTAAACCTAGGGGTGCCCTAGCCTTAGGCTAGGGGAGCCCTAGCCTTAGCCTAAGCCTAGGGGCACCCTAGCCTAAATCTATGGGTGCCCTAACCTAAGTTTAGGGGTTCCCTAGCCTTAGGATAGGGGAGCCCTAGTATTAGTCTAAGCCTAGGGGTGCCCTAGCATAAGCATAGGGGTGCCCTATCCTTAGGCTAGGGGTGTCCTCGCCTTAGCCGAAGCCTAGGGATGCCCTAGCGTAAGCCTAGGGGTGCCCTAGCCTAAGCCTAGGGGTGCCCTAGCCCAAGCCTAGTGATGCCCTGGCATTAGGCTAGAGGAGCCCTAGCCTTAGCCTAAGCCTAGGGGTACCTTAGCCTAAGCATAGGGGTGCTCTAACCTAAGCCTAGGCGTTCCCTACCTAAACCTAGGGGTGCCCTAGCCTAAGCCTAGGGGTGCCCTAGCCTTAGGCAAGGGAAGCCCTAGCCTTAGCCTAAGCCTAGTGGTGCCCTAGCCTAAGCCTAGGGGTGCCCTAGCCTAAGCCTAGGGGTGCCCTAGCCTAAGCTTAGGGGTGCCCTAGCCTAAGCCTAGGGGTGACCTAACCTAAGCCTATGGGTGCCCTAGCCTAAGCCTAGGGGTGCCCTAGCCTAAGCCTAGGGGTGCCTGCCCTAGCCTAAGCCTAGGGGTGCCCTAGCCTACGCTTAGGGGTGCCCTAGCCTAAGCCTAGGGGTGACCTAACCTAAGCCTAGGGGTGCCCTAGCCTAAGCCTAGGGGTGCCCTAGCCTAAGCTTAGGGGTGCCCTAGCCTAAGCCTAGGGGTGACCTAACGTAAGCCTAGGGGTGCCCTAGCCTAAGCCTAGGGCTGCCCTAGCCTAAGCCTAGGGGTGCCCAAGCCTACGCCTAGGAGTGCCCTAGCCTTAGGCTAGGAAGCCCTAGCCTTAGCCTAAGCCTAGGGATGCCCTAGCCAAAGCCTAGGGGTGCCCTAGCCTAAGCCAAGAGGTGCCCTGGCCTTAGGCTAGGGGAGCGCTAACCTTAGCGTAAGCCTAGGGGTGCCTTAGCCTAGCCTTGGGGTGCCCTATCCTAAGCCTAGTGGTGCCCTAGCCTAAGCCTAGAAGTTCCCTATCCTAAGCCTAGTGGTGCCCTTGTCAAAGCCTAGGGGTGCCCTAGCCTAAGCCTAGGGGTGCCCTAAACTAAGCCTTTGGGTGCCCTAGCCTAAGCCTAAATCTAGGGATGCCCTACCCTAAGCCTAGGGGTGCCCTAGTCTAAGCCTATGGTTGCCCTAGCCTTAGGCCAGGGGAGCCCTAGCTTTAGCCTAAGCCTAGGGGTGCCCTAGCAAAAGCCTAGGGGTGCCCTAGCCTAAGCCTAGGGGTGCCTTAGCATTAGGCTATGGGATCCTTAGCCTTAGCCTAAGCCTAGGGGAGCCCTAGCCTAATCCTAGGGGTGCCCTAGGCTAAGCCTAGGGGTGCCCTAGCCTAAGCCTAGGGCAGCCCTAGCCTAAGCCTAGGGGTGCCCTAGCCTACGCCTAGGGGTGCCCTAGCCTTAGGCTAGGAAGCCCTAGCCTTAGCCTAAGCCAAGAGGTGCCCTAGCCTTAGGCTAGGGGAGCTCTAACCTTAGCGTAAGCCTAGGGGTGCCTTAGCCTAGCCTTGGGGTGCCCTAGCCTATGCCTAGTGGTGCCCTAGCCTAAGCCTAGTAGTTCCCTATCCTAAGCCTAGGGGTGCCCTTGCCAAAGCCTAGGTGTTCCCTAGCCTAAGCCTAGGGATGCCCTAAACTAAGCCTAGGGGTGCCCTAGTCTTAGGCTAGGAGAGCCCTAGCCTTAGCCTAAACATAGGGGTGCCCTAGCCTAAGCCTTGGGCTGCCCTAGCCTAAGCCTAGGGCTGCCCTAGCCTGAGCCTAGAGGTGCCCTAGCCTAAGCCTAGGGGTGCCCTAGACTTAGGCTAGGAGAGCCCAAGCCTTAGCCTAAGCCTAGGGGTATCCTAGCCAAGGCCTAGGGGTGCCCTAACCTAAGCCTAGAGGTGCCCTAGCGTTAGGCTAGGGGAACCCTAACCTTAGCGTCAGCCTAGGGGTGCCTTAGCCTATCCTTGGGGTGCCCTAGCCTAAGCCTCGTGGTGCCCTAGCCTAAGCCTAGAAGTTCCCTATCCTAAGCCTAGGGGTGCCCTTGCCAAAGCCTACGGGTGCCCTAGCCTCAGGCTAGGGTAACCCTAGCCTTAGCCTAAGCGTAGGGGTGCCCTAGCCTCATCCTAGGGGTGCCCTAGCCTCAGGCTAGGGGTGCCCTAGCCTCAGCCTAGGGGTGCCCTAGCCTAAGCCTAGGGGTGCCCTAGCCTAAGCATAGTGGCGCCTTAGCCTAAACCTAGGGGTGCCATAGCCTTAGCCTAAGCCTAGGGGTGCCCTAGCCTAAGCCTAGGGGTGCCCTAGCCTAAGCCTATGGGTGCCCTAGCCTAAGCCTAGGGGTGCCCTAGCCTAAGCCTAGGGGTGCCTTAGCCTTAGCCTAAGCCTAGGGGTGCCCTAGCCTAAGCCTAGGGGTGCCCTAGCCTAAGCTTAGGTGTGCCGTAGCCTAAGCCTAGGGGTACCCTAGCCTAAGCCTAGGGGTGCCCAAGGGTTAGGCTAGGGGAGCCCTAGCCTTAGCCTAAGCCTAGTGGTGCCCTAGCCTAAGACTAGGGGTGCCCTAGCCTTAGGCTAGGGGAGCCCTAGCCTTAGCCTAAGCCTAGGGGTGCCCTAGCCTAAGCCTAGGGGTGCCCTAGCCTAAGCCTAGGGGTGCCCTAGCCTAAGCCTAGGGGTGCCCTAGCCTAAGCTTAGGTGTGCCGTAGCCTAAGCCTAGGGTTACCCTAGCCGAAGCCTAGGGGTGCACAAGGGTTAGGCTAGGGGAGCCCTAGCCTTAGCCTAAGCCTAAGGGTGCCCTAGCCTAAGACTAGGGGTGCCCTAGCCTTAGGCTAGGGGAGCCCTAGCCTTAGCCTAAGCCTAGGGGTGCCCTAGCCTAAGCCTGGGGGTGCAGTAGCCTAAGCGTAGGGGTGCCCTAACCTAAGCATAGGGGTGCTCTAACCTAAGCCTAGGCGTTCCCTACCTAAGCCTAGGGGTGCCCTAGCCTAAGCCTAGGGGTGCCCTAGCTTAAGCCTTGTGGTGCCCTAGCCTTAGGCTAGGGAAGCCCTAGCCTTAGCCTAAGCCTAGGGGTGCCCTAACCTAAGCCTAGGGGTGCCCAAGCCTAAGCCTATGGGTGCCCTAGCCTAAGCCTAGGGGTGCCCTAGACTAAGCCTAGGGGTGCCCTAGCCTAAGCCTAGGGGTGCCCTAGCCTAAGCCTAGGGGTGCCCTAATCTAAGCCTAGGGGTGCCCTAGCCTAAGCCTAAACCTAGGGGTGCCCTAGCCTAAGCCTAGGGGTGCCCTAGCCTAAGCCTAGGGGTGCCCTAGCCAAAGCCTAGGGGTGCCTTAGCCTTAGGCTAGGGAATACTTAGCCATAGCCTAAGCCTAGGGGAGCCCTAGCCTAAGCCTAGGGGTGCCCTAGCCTAAGCCGAGGGGTGCCCTAGCCTTAGGCTAGGGGAGACCTAGCCTTAGCCTAATCCTAGGGGTGTCCTAGCCTAAGCCTAGGGGAGCCCTAGCCTAAGCCTAGGGGGGTCCTAGCCTACTCCTACGGGTGCCCTAGCCTAAGCCTAGGGGTGCCCTAGCCTAAGCCTAGGGGTGCCCTAGTCTAAGTCTAGGCGTGCCCTAGCCTTAGGCTAGGAGAGCCCTAGCCTTATCCTAAGCCTAGGGGTGCCCTAGCCAAGGCCTAGGGGTGCCCTAGCCTAAGCCTAGAGGTGCCCTAGCCTAAGCCTAGAAGTTCCCTATCCTAAGCCTAGGGGTTTCCTTGCCAAAGCTTAGGGGTGCCCTAGCCTTAGGCTAGGGTAACCCTAGCCTTAGCCTAAGCGTAGGGGTGCCCTAGCCTCAGCCTAGGGGTGCCCTAGCCTCAGCCTAGGGGTGCCCTAGCTTCAGCCTAGAGGTGCCCTATCCTCAGCCTAGGGGTGCCCTACCCTCAACCTAGGGGTGCCCTAGCCTAAGCATAGTGGCACCTTAGCCTAAATCTAGGGGTGCCATAGCCTTAGCCTAAGCCGAGGGGTGCCCTAGCCTAAGCCTAGGGGTGCCCTAGCTTAAGCCTGTGGGTGCCCTAGCCTAAGCCTAGGGGTGCCCTAGCCTAAGCCTAGGGGTGCCCTAGTCTTAGGCTAGGAGAGCCCTAGCCTTAGCCTAAGCCTAGGGGTGCCCTAGCCTACGCCTAGGGGTGCCCTAGCCTTAGGCTAGGAAGCCCTAGCCTTAGCCTAAGCCAAGAGGTGCCCTAGCCTTAGGCTAGGGGAGCTCTAACCTTAGCGTAAGCCTAGGGGTGCCTTAGCCTAGCCTTGGGGTGCCCTAGCCTATGCCTAGTCGTGCCCTAGCCTAAGCCTAGAAGTTCCCTATCCTAAGCCTAGGGGTGCCCTTGCCAAAGCCTAGGTGTTCCCTAGCCTAAGCCTAGGGATGCCCTAAACTAAGCCTAGGGGTGCCCTAGTCTTAGGCTAGGAGAGCCCTAGCCTTAGCCTAAACATAGGGGTGCCCTAGCCTAAGCCTTGGGCTGCCCTAGCCTAAGCCTAGGGCTGCCCTAGCCTGAGCCTAGAGGTGCCCTAGCCTAAGCCTAGGGGTGCCCTAGACTTAGGCTAGGAGAGCCCAAGCCTTAGCCTAAGCCTAGGGGTATCATAGCCAAGGCCTAGGGGTGCCCTAACCTAAGCCTAGAGGTGCCCTAGCGTTAGGCTAGGGGAACCCTAACCTTAGCGTCAGCCTAGGGGTGCCTTAGCCTATCCTTGGGGTGCCCTAGCCTAAGCCTCGTGGTGCCCTAGCCTAAGCCTAGAAGTTCCCTATCCTAAGCCTAGGGGTGCCCTTGCCAAAGCCTACGGGTGCCCTAGCCTCAGGCTAGGGTAACCCTAGCCTTAGCCTAAGCGTAGGGGTGCCCTAGCCTCATCCTAGGGGTGCCCTAGCCTCAGGCTAGGGGTGCCCTAGCCTCAGCCTAGGGGTGCCCTAGCCTAAGCCTAGGGGTGCCCTAGCCTAAGCATAGTGGCGCCTTAGCCTAAACCTAGGGGTGCCATAGCCTTAGCCTAAGCCTAGGGGTGCCCTAGCCTAAGCCTAGGGGTGCCCTAGCCTAAGCCTATGGGTGCCCTAGCCTAAGCCTAGGGGTGCCCTAGCCTAAGCCTAGGGGTGCCTTAGCCTTAGCCTAAGCCTAGGGGTGCCCTAGCCTAAGCCTAGGGGTGCCCTAGCCTAAGCTTAGGTGTGCCGTAGCCTAAGCCTAGGGGTACCCTAGCCTAAGCCTAGGGGTGCCCAAGGGTTACTAGGGGAGCCCTAGCCTTAGCCTAAGCCTAGTGGTGCCCTAGCCTAAGACTAGGGGTGCCCTAGTCTTAGGCTAGGAGAGCCCTAGCCCTAGCTTAAGCTTGTGGGTGCCCTAGCCTAAGCCTAGGGGTGCCCTAGCCTAAGCCTAGGGGTGCCCTAGCCTAAGGTTAGGGGTGCCCTAGCCTTAGGCGAGCTGAGCCGTAGCCTTAGCCTAAGCCTAGGGGTGACCTAGCCTAATCCTAGGGGTGTCCTAGCCTTAGGCTAGGAGAGCCCTAGCCTTAGCCTAAGCCTAGCGGTGCCCTAGCCTAAGACTAGGGGTGCCCTAGCCTAAGCTTAGGGGTGCCATAACCTAAGCCTAGGGGTGCCCAAGCCTAAACCTAGGGGTGCCCAAGGGTTAGACTAGGGGAGCCCTAGCCTTAGCCTAAGCCTAGGGCTGGCCTAGCCTAAGACTAGGGGTGCCATAGCCTTAGGCTAGGGGAGCCCTAGCCTTAGCCTAAGCCTAGGGGTGCCCTAGCCTAAGCCTAGGGGTGCCCTAACCTAAGCGTAGGGGTGTCCTAGCCTAAGCTTAGCGGTGCCCTAGCCTAAGCCTAGGGGTGCCCTAGCCTAAGCCTAGGGGTGCCCTATCCTAAGCCTACGGGCACCCTAGCCTAAATCTACGGGTGCCCTAGCCTAAGCTTAGGGGTTCCCTAGCCTTAGGCTAGGGGAGCCCTAGCCTTAGTCTAAGCCTAGTGGTGCCCTAGCCTAACATAGGGGTGCCCTATCCTTAGGCTTGGGGAGTCCTCCCCGTAGCCGAAGCCTAGGGATGCCCTAGCGTAAGCTTAGGGGTGCCCTAGCCTAAGCCTTGGGGTGCCCAAGCCCAAGCCTATTGATGCCCTAGCGTTAGGCTAGAGGAGCCCTAGCCTTAGCCTAAGCCTAGGGGTACCCTAGCCTAAGCATAGGGGTGCTCTAACCTAAGCCTAGGCGTTCCCTAACTAAGCCTAGGGGTGCCCTAGCCTAAGCTTAGCCGTGCCCTAGCCTTAGGCAAGGGAAGCCCTAACCTTAGCCTAAGCCGAGGGGTGCCCTAGCCTAAGCCTAGGGGTGCCCTAGCCTAAGCCTAGGGGTGCCCTAGCCTAAGCCTAGGGGTGACCTAACCTAAGCCTAGGGGTGCCCTAGACTAAGCCTTTGGGTGCCCTAGCCTAAGCCTAAACCTAGGGATGCCCTAGCCTAAGCCTAGGGGTGCCCTAGTCTAAGCCTAGGGGTGCCCAAGCCTAAGCCTATGGGTGCCTTAGCCTTAGGCTAGGGGATCCTTAGCCTTAGCCTAAGCCTAGGGGAGCCCTAGCCTAATCCTAGGGGTGCCCTAGCCTAAGCCTAGGGGTGCCCTAGCCTAAGCCTAGGGCTGCCCTAGCCTAAGCCTAGGGGTGCCCTAGCCTTAGGCTAGGAAGCCCTAGCCTTAGCCTAAGCCTAGGGGTGCCCTATCCAAAGCCTAGGGGTGCCCTAGCCTAAGCCTAGAGGTGCCCTAGCCTTAGGCTAGGAGAGCCCTAACCTTTGCGTAAGCCTAGGGGTGCCTTAGCCTAGCCTTGTGGTGCCCTAGCCTAAGCCTAGTGGTGCCCTAGCCTAAGCCTAGAAGTTCCCTATCTTAAACCTAGGTGTGTCCTTGCCAAAGCCTAGGGGTGCCCTAGCCTAAGCCTAGGGGTGCCCTAGCCTAAGCCTAGAGGTGCCCTAGCCTAAGCCTAGGGGTGCCCTAGCCTTAGTTAAGAGAGCCCAAGCCTTAGCCTAAGCCTAGGGGTATCCTAGCCAAGGCCTAGGGGTGCCCTAGCCTAAGCCTAGAGGTGCCCTAGCGTTAGGGTAGGGGAGCCCTAACCTTAGCGTAAGCCTAGAGGTGCCTTAGCCTATCCTTGGGGTGCCCTAGCCTAAGCCCAGTGGTGCCCTAGCCTAAGTCTAGAAGTTCCCTATCCTAAGCCTAGGGGTGCCCTTGCCAAAGCCTAGGGGTGCCCTAGCCTCAGGCTAGGGTAACCCTAGCCTTAGCCTAAGCGTAGGGGTGCCCTAGCCTCAGCCTAGGGGTGCCCTAGCCTCAGCCTAGGGGTTCCCTAGCCTCAGCCTAGGGGTGCCCTAGCCTAAGCCTAGGGGTGCCCTAGCCTAAGCATAGTGGCGCCTTAGCCTAAACCTAGGGGTGCCATACCCTTAGCCTAAGCCAAGGGGTGCCCTAGCCTAAGCCTAGGGGTGCCCTAGCCTAAGCCTCAGGGTGCCCTAGCCTAAGCCTAGGGGTGCCCTAGCCTAAGCCTAGGGGTGCCTTAGCCTTAGGCTAGGGGATCCTTAGTCTTAGCCTAAGCCTAGGAGAGCCCTAGCCTAAGCCTAGGGGTGCCCAAGCCTAAGCTTAGGGATGCGCTAGCCTTAGGCTCGGGGAGCCCTAGCCTTAGCCTAATCCTAGGGGTGCCCTTGCTTAAGCCTAGGGGTGCCGTAGCCTAAGCCTAGTGGTGCCCTAGTCTTAGGCTAGGAGAGCCCTAGCCTTAGCCTCAGCCTAGGGGTGCCCTAGCCTAAGCCTAGGGATGCCCTAGCCTGAGCCTAGGGGTGCCGTAGCCTTAGGCTAAGGGACCCTAGCTTTAGCCTAAGCCTAGGGGTGCCTTAGTCTAAGACTAGGGGTGCCATATCCTGAGCCTAGGGGTGCCCTAGTCTGAGGCTAGGGGAGCCCTAGCCTTAGCCTAAGCCTATGATTGCCTAGCCTAAGCTTAGGGGTGCCCTAGCCTGAGTCTAGGGGTGCCCTAGATTGAGGCTAGGGGAGCCGTTGCCTTATCCTAAGTCTAAGGGTGTCCTAGCGTAAGCCTAGTGGTGCCCTACCCTAATGCTAGGGGTGCCCTAGCCTAAGCCTAGGGGTGCCCTAGCCTTAGTTTAGGTGAGCCCTAGCCTTAGCCTAAGCCTAGGGGTGCCCTAGCCTAAGCCTAGGGGTGCCCTAGCCTAAGCCTAGGGGTGCCCTAGCCTAAGCCGAGGGGTGCCCTAGCCTACGCCTACGGGTGCCCTAGCCTACGGCTAGGGGTGCCCTAGCCTATGCCTAGGGGTGCCCTAGCCTTAGGCTAGGGGAGCCCTAACCTTAGCGTAAGCCTAGGGGTGCCTTAGCCTATCCTTGGGGTGCCCTAGCCTAAGCCAGTGGTGCCCTAGCCTAAGCCTAGAAGTTCCCTATCCTAAGCCTAGGGGTGCCCTTGCCAAAGCCTAGGGGTGCCCTAGCCTCAGGCTAGGGTAACCCTAGCCTTAGCCTAAGCGTAGGGGTGCCCTAGCCTCAGCCTAGGGGTACCCTTGCCTCAGCCTAGGGGTGCCCTACCCTCAGCCTAGGGGTGCCCTAGCCTAAGCCTAGGGGTGCCCTAGCCTAAGCATAGTGGCGCCTTAGCCTCAACCTAGGGGTGCCATAGCCATAGCCTAAGCCTAGGGGTGCCCTAGCCTAAGCCTAGGCATGCTCTAGCCTAAGCCTATGGGTGCCCTAGCCTAAGCCTAGGGGTGCCCAAGCCTAAGCCTAGGGGTGCCCTAGCCTAAGCCTAGGGGAGCCCTAGCCTTAGCCCAATCCTAGGGGTGCCCTTTCCTAAGCCTAGGGGTGCCCTAGCCTAAGCCTAAGGGTGCCCTAGTCTTAGGCTTGGAGAGCCCTAGCCTTAGCCTAAGCCTAGGGGTGCCCTAGCCTAAGCCTAGGGCTGCCCTAGCCTGGGCCTAGGGTTGCCGTAGCCTTAGGCTAATGGACCCTAGCTTTAGCCTAAGCCTAGGGGTGCCCTAGTCTAAGCCTAGGGGTGCCATATCCTGAGCCTAGGGGAGCCCTAGCCTTAGCCTAAACCTATGATTGCCTAGCCTAAGCTTAGGGGTGCCCTAGCCTGAGTCTAGGGGTGCCCTAGATTGAGGCTAGAGGAGCCGTTGCCTTATCCTACGTCTAGGGGTGTCCTAGTCTAAGCCTAGTGGTGCCCTAACCTAAGGCTAGGGGTGCCCTAGCCTAAGCCTAGGGGTGCCCTAGCCTTAGGCTAGCTGAGCCCTAGCCTTAGCCTAAGCCGCGGGTTCCCTAGCCTAAGCCTAGGGGTGCCCTAGCCTACGCCTAGGGGTGCCCTAGCCTACGCCTAGGGGTGCCCTAGCCTACGCCTAGGGGTGCCCTAGCCTTAGGCTAGGAGAGCCCAAGCCTTAGCCTAATCCTAGGGGTATCCTAGCCAAGGCCTAGGGGTGCACTAGCCTAAGCCTAGAGGTGCCCTATCCTTAGGCTAGGGGACCCCTAACCTTAGCGTAAGCCTAGGGGTGCCTTAGCCTATCCTTGGGGTGCCCTATCCTAAGCCTAGTGGTGCCCTAGACTAAGCGTAGAAGTTCCCTATCCTAAGCTTAGGGGTGCCCTTGCCAAAGCCTAGGGGTGCCCTAGCCTCAGGCTAGGGTAACCCTAGCCTTAGCCTAAGCGTAGGGGTCTCCCTAGGCTCTGCCTAGGCGTTCCCTTGCCTCATCCTAGGGGTGCCCTAGCCTCAGCCTAGGGGTGCCCTAGCCTAAGACTAGGGGTGCCCTAGCCTAAGCATAGTGGCGCATTAGCCTAAACCTAGTGGTGCCATAGCCTTAGCCTAAGCCTAGGGGTGCCCTAGCCTAAGCCTAGGGGTGCCCTAGTCTAAGCCTAGGGGTGCCATATACTGAGCCTAGGGGTGCCCTAGTCTGAGGCTAGGGGAGCCCTAGCCTTAGCCTAAGCCTATGATTGCCTTAGCATAAGCTTAGGGGTGTCCTAGCCTGAGTCTAGGGGTGCCCTAGATTGAGCTAGGGGAACCGTTGCCTTATCCTAAGTCTAGGGGTGTCCTAGCCTAAGCCTAGTGGTGCCCTACCCTAAGGCTAGGGGTGCCCTAGTCTAAGCCTAGGGGTGCCCTAGCCTTACGCTAGCTGAGCCCTAGCCTTAGCCTAAGCCTCGGGGTGCCCTAGCCTAAGCCTAGGGGTGCCCTAACCTAAGCCTAGGAGTGCCCTAGCCTAAGCCTAGGGGTGCCCTAGCCTTAGGTTACGGGAGCCCATGCCTTAGCCTAAGCCTAGCGGTGCCCTAGCCTAAGACTAGGGGTGCCCTAGCCTAAGCTTAGGGGTGCCATAATCTAAGCCTAGGGGTGCCCTAGGCTAAGCTAAGTGGTGCCCTAGCCTAAGACTAGGGGTGCCCTAGCCTTAGGCTAGGGGAGCCCTAGCCTTAGCCTAAGCCTAGGGTTGCCCTAGCCTAAGCCTAGGGGTGCCCTAGCCTAAGCCTAGGGGTGCCCTAGCCTAAGCCTAGCGGTGCCCTAGGCTAAGCCTAGGGGTGCCCTAGCCTAAGCCTAGTGGTGCCCTAGCCTAAGCCTAGCGGTGCCCTAGCCTAAGCCTAGGGGTGCCCTAGCCTAAGCTTAGCGGTGCCCTAGCCTAAGACTAGGGGTGCCCTACCCTTAGGCTAGGGGAGCCCTAGCCTTAGCCTAAGCCTAGGGGCATCCTAGCCTAAATCTACGGGTGCCCTAGCCTAAGCTTAGGGGTTCCCTAGCCTTAGGCTAGGGGAGTCCTCGCCATAGCCGAAGCCTAGGGGTGCCCTAGCCCAAGCCTAGGCGTGCCCTAGCCCAAGCCTAGGGGTGCCCTAGCCTAAGCTTAGGGGTGCCCTAGCCTAAGCCTAGCGGTGCCCTAGCCTAAGCCTAGGGGTGCCCTAGCCTAAGCCTAGGGGTGCCCTTGCCTAAGCCTAGGGGTGCCCTAGCCTAAGCCTAGGGGTGCCCTAGCATAATCCTAGGGGTGCCCTAGCCTAAGCTTAGGGGTGCCCTAACCTAAGCCTAAGGGTGCCCAGCCTAAGCCTAGTGGTGCCCTAACCTTAGGCTAGGGGAGCCCTAGCCTTAGCATAAGCCTAGAGGTGCCCTAGCCTAAGACTAGGGGTGCCCTAGCCTAAGCTTAGGGGTGCCCTAGCGTAAGCCTAGGGGTGCCCTAGCCTAAGCCTAGGGGTGCCCAAGCCTAAGCCTATGGGTGCCCTAGCCTAAGCCTAGGGGTGCCCTAGCCCAAGCCTAGGGGTGCCCTAGCCCAAGCCTAGGAGTGCCCTAGCCTAAGCTTAGGGGTGCCCTAACCTAAGCCTAAGGCTGCCCTACCCTAAGCCTAGTGGTGCCCTAACCTTAGGCTAGGGGAGCCCTAGCCTTAGCCTAAGCCTAGGGCTACCCTAGCCTAAGCCTAGGGGTGCCCTAGCCTTAGGCTAGGGGAGCACAAGCCTTAGCCTAAGCCTAGGGGTGCACTAGCCTAAGCCTTGGGGTGCCCTAACCTAACCCTAGGGGTGCCATAGCCTTAGGATAGGGGAGCACTAGCCTTAGCCTAAGCTTAGGGGTGCCCTAGCCTAGGCCTAGGCATGCCCTACCCTAAGCTTAGGGGTGCCCTAGCCTAAGCCTAAGCCTAGGGGTGCCCTAGCCTAAGCCTAGGTGTGCCCTAGCCAAAGCCTATGGGTGCCCTAGCCTTAGGATAGGGGAGCCCTAGCCGTAGCCTAAGCCTACGGGTGCCCTAGCTTAAGCCTAGGGGTGCCCTAGCCTAAGCCTAGGGGTGCCCAAGCCTTAGGCTAGGGGAGCACAAGCCTTAGCCTAAGCCTAGGGGTGCACTAGCCTAAGCCTTGGGGTGCCCTAACCTAACCCTAGGGGTGCCATAGCCTTAGGCTAGGGGAGCACTAGCCTTAGCCTAAGCCTAGGGGTGCCCTAGCCTAAGCCTAGGGGTGCCCTATCCTAAGCCTACGGGCACCCTAGCCTAAATCTACGGGTGCCCTAGCCTAAGCTTAGGGGTTCCCTAGCCTTAGGCTAGGGGAGCCCTAGCCTTAGTCTAAGCCTAGTGGTGCCCTAGCCTAACATAGGGGTGCCCTATCCTTAGGCTTGGGGAGTCCTCCCCGTAGCCGAAGCCTAGGGATGCCCTAGCGTAAGCTTAGGGGTGCCCTAGCCTAAGCCTTGGGGTGCCCAAGCCCAAGCCTATTGATGCCCTAGCGTTAGGCTAGAGGAGCCCTAGCCTTAGCCTAAGCCTAGGGGTACCCTAGCCTAAGCATAGGGGTGCTCTAACCTAAGCCTAGGCGTTCCCTAACTAAGCCTAGGGGTGCCCTAGCCTAAGCTTAGCCGTGCCCTAGCCTTAGGCAAGGGAAGCCCTAACCTTAGCCTAAGCCGAGGGGTGCCCTAGCCTAAGCCTAGGGGTGCCCTAGCCTAAGCCTAGGGGTGCCCTAGCCTAAGCCTAGGGGTGACCTAACCTAAGCCTAGGGGTGCCCTAGACTAAGCCTTTGGGTGCCCTAGCCTAAGCCTAAACCTAGGGATGCCCTAGCCTAAGCCTAGGGGTGCCCTAGTCTAAGCCTAGGGGTGCCCAAGCCTAAGCCTATGGGTGCCTTAGCCTTAGGCTAGGGGATCCTTAGCCTTAGCCTAAGCCTAGGGGAGCCCTAGCCTAATCCTAGGGGTGCCCTAGCCTAAGCCTAGGGGTGCCCTAGCCTAAGCCTAGGGCTGCCCTAGCCTAAGCCTAGGGGTGCCCTAGCCTTAGGCTAGGAAGCCCTAGCCTTAGCCTAAGCCTAGGGGTGCCCTATCCAAAGCCTAGGGGTGCCCTAGCCTAAGCCTAGAGGTGCCCTAGCCTTAGGCTAGGAGAGCCCTAACCTTTGCGTAAGCCTAGGGGTGCCTTAGCCTAGCCTTGTGGTGCCCTAGCCTAAGCCTAGTGGTGCCCTAGCCTAAGCCTAGAAGTTCCCTATCTTAAACCTAGGTGTGTCCTTGCCAAAGCCTAGGGGTGCCCTAGCCTAAGCCTAGGGGTGCCCTAGCCTAAGCCTAGAGGTGCCCTAGCCTAAGCCTAGGGGTGCCCTAGCCTTAGTTAAGAGAGCCCAAGCCTTAGCCTAAGCCTAGGGGTATCCTAGCCAAGGCCTAGGGGTGCCCTAGCCTAAGCCTAGAGGTGCCCTAGCGTTAGGGTAGGGGAGCCCTAACCTTAGCGTAAGCCTAGAGGTGCCTTAGCCTATCCTTGGGGTGCCCTAGCCTAAGCCCAGTGGTGCCCTAGCCTAAGTCTAGAAGTTCCCTATCCTAAGCCTAGGGGTGCCCTTGCCAAAGCCTAGGGGTGCCCTAGCCTCAGGCTAGGGTAACCCTAGCCTTAGCCTAAGCGTAGGGGTGCCCTAGCCTCAGCCTAGGGGTGCCCTAGCCTCAGCCTAGGGGTTCCCTAGCCTCAGCCTAGGGGTGCCCTAGCCTAAGCCTAGGGGTGCCCTAGCCTAAGCATAGTGGCGCCTTAGCCTAAACCTAGGGGTGCCATACCCTTAGCCTAAGCCAAGGGGTGCCCTAGCCTAAGCCTAGGGGTGCCCTAGCCTAAGCCTCAGGGTGCCCTAGCCTAAGCCTAGGGGTGCCCTAGCCTAAGCCTAGGGGTGCCTTAGCCTTAGGCTAGGGGATCCTTAGTCTTAGCCTAAGCCTAGGAGAGCCCTAGCCTAAGCCTAGGGGTGCCCAAGCCTAAGCTTAGGGATGCGCTAGCCTTAGGCTCGGGGAGCCCTAGCCTTAGCCTAATCCTAGGGGTGCCCTTGCTTAAGCCTAGGGGTGCCGTAGCCTAAGCCTAGTGGTGCCCTAGTCTTAGGCTAGGAGAGCCCTAGCCTTAGCCTCAGCCTAGGGGTGCCCTAGCCTAAGCCTAGGGATGCCCTAGCCTGAGCCTAGGGGTGCCGTAGCCTTAGGCTAAGGGACCCTAGCTTTAGCCTAAGCCTAGGGGTGCCTTAGTCTAAGACTAGGGGTGCCATATCCTGAGCCTAGGGGTGCCCTAGTCTGAGGCTAGGGGAGCCCTAGCCTTAGCCTAAGCCTATGATTGCCTAGCCTAAGCTTAGGGGTGCCCTAGCCTGAGTCTAGGGGTGCCCTAGATTGAGGCTAGGGGAGCCGTTGCCTTATCCTAAGTCTAAGGGTGTCCTAGCGTAAGCCTAGTGGTGCCCTACCCTAATGCTAGGGGTGCCCTAGCCTAAGCCTAGGGGTGCCCTAGCCTTAGTTTAGGTGAGCCCTAGCCTTAGCCTAAGCCTAGGGGTGCCCTAGCCTAAGCCTAGGGGTGCCCTAGCCTAAGCCTAGGGGTGCCCTAGCCTAAGCCGAGGGGTGCCCTAGCCTACGCCTACGGGTGCCCTAGCCTACGGCTAGGGGTGCCCTAGCCTATGCCTAGGGGTGCCCTAGCCTTAGGCTAGGGGAGCCCTAACCTTAGCGTAAGCCTAGGGGTGCCTTAGCCTATCCTTGGGGTGCCCTAGCCTAAGCCAGTGGTGCCCTAGCCTAAGCCTAGAAGTTCCCTATCCTAAGCCTAGGGGTGCCCTTGCCAAAGCCTAGGGGTGCCCTAGCCTCAGGCTAGGGTAACCCTAGCCTTAGCCTAAGCGTAGGGGTGCCCTAGCCTCAGCCTAGGGGTACCCTTGCCTCAGCCTA
Organism: Tenrec ecaudatus; assembly: GCF_050624435.1. Lineage (NCBI taxonomy): Eukaryota > Metazoa > Chordata > Mammalia > Afrosoricida > Tenrecidae > Tenrec > Tenrec ecaudatus. The sequence goes on along the minus strand of NW_027459448.1, from coordinate 526,839 downwards.
GGGGTGCCCTACCCTCAGCCTAGGGGTGCCCTAGCCTAAGCCTAGGGGTGCCCTAGCCTAAGCATAGTGGCGCCTTAGCCTCAACCTAGGGGTGCCATAGCCATAGCCTAAGCCTAGGGGTGCCCTAGCCTAAGCCTAGGCATGCTCTAGCCTAAGCCTATGGGTGCCCTAGCCTAAGCCTAGGGGTGCCCAAGCCTAAGCCTAGGGGTGCCCTAGCCTAAGCCTAGGGGAGCCCTAGCCTTAGCCCAATCCTAGGGGTGCCCTTTCCTAAGCCTAGGGGTGCCCTAGCCTAAGCCTAAGGGTGCCCTAGTCTTAGGCTTGGAGAGCCCTAGCCTTAGCCTAAGCCTAGGGGTGCCCTAGCCTAAGCCTAGGGCTGCCCTAGCCTGGGCCTAGGGTTGCCGTAGCCTTAGGCTAATGGACCCTAGCTTTAGCCTAAGCCTAGGGGTGCCCTAGTCTAAGCCTAGGGGTGCCATATCCTGAGCCTAGGGGAGCCCTAGCCTTAGCCTAAACCTATGATTGCCTAGCCTAAGCTTAGGGGTGCCCTAGCCTGAGTCTAGGGGTGCCCTAGATTGAGGCTAGAGGAGCCGTTGCCTTATCCTACGTCTAGGGGTGTCCTAGTCTAAGCCTAGTGGTGCCCTAACCTAAGGCTAGGGGTGCCCTAGCCTAAGCCTAGGGGTGCCCTAGCCTTAGGCTAGCTGAGCCCTAGCCTTAGCCTAAGCCGCGGGTTCCCTAGCCTAAGCCTAGGGGTGCCCTAGCCTACGCCTAGGGGTGCCCTAGCCTACGCCTAGGGGTGCCCTAGCCTACGCCTAGGGGTGCCCTAGCCTTAGGCTAGGAGAGCCCAAGCCTTAGCCTAATCCTAGGGGTATCCTAGCCAAGGCCTAGGGGTGCACTAGCCTAAGCCTAGAGGTGCCCTATCCTTAGGCTAGGGGACCCCTAACCTTAGCGTAAGCCTAGGGGTGCCTTAGCCTATCCTTGGGGTGCCCTATCCTAAGCCTAGTGGTGCCCTAGACTAAGCGTAGAAGTTCCCTATCCTAAGCTTAGGGGTGCCCTTGCCAAAGCCTAGGGGTGCCCTAGCCTCAGGCTAGGGTAACCCTAGCCTTAGCCTAAGCGTAGGGGTCTCCCTAGGCTCTGCCTAGGCGTTCCCTTGCCTCATCCTAGGGGTGCCCTAGCCTCAGCCTAGGGGTGCCCTAGCCTAAGACTAGGGGTGCCCTAGCCTAAGCATAGTGGCGCATTAGCCTAAACCTAGTGGTGCCATAGCCTTAGCCTAAGCCTAGGGGTGCCCTAGCCTAAGCCTAGGGGTGCCCTAGTCTAAGCCTAGGGGTGCCATATACTGAGCCTAGGGGTGCCCTAGTCTGAGGCTAGGGGAGCCCTAGCCTTAGCCTAAGCCTATGATTGCCTTAGCATAAGCTTAGGGGTGTCCTAGCCTGAGTCTAGGGGTGCCCTAGATTGAGCTAGGGGAACCGTTGCCTTATCCTAAGTCTAGGGGTGTCCTAGCCTAAGCCTAGTGGTGCCCTACCCTAAGGCTAGGGGTGCCCTAGTCTAAGCCTAGGGGTGCCCTAGCCTTACGCTAGCTGAGCCCTAGCCTTAGCCTAAGCCTCGGGGTGCCCTAGCCTAAGCCTAGGGGTGCCCTAACCTAAGCCTAGGAGTGCCCTAGCCTAAGCCTAGGGGTGCCCTAGCCTTAGGTTACGGGAGCCCATGCCTTAGCCTAAGCCTAGCGGTGCCCTAGCCTAAGACTAGGGGTGCCCTAGCCTAAGCTTAGGGGTGCCATAATCTAAGCCTAGGGGTGCCCTAGGCTAAGCTAAGTGGTGCCCTAGCCTAAGACTAGGGGTGCCCTAGCCTTAGGCTAGGGGAGCCCTAGCCTTAGCCTAAGCCTAGGGTTGCCCTAGCCTAAGCCTAGGGGTGCCCTAGCCTAAGCCTAGGGGTGCCCTAGCCTAAGCCTAGCGGTGCCCTAGGCTAAGCCTAGGGGTGCCCTAGCCTAAGCCTAGTGGTGCCCTAGCCTAAGCCTAGCGGTGCCCTAGCCTAAGCCTAGGGGTGCCCTAGCCTAAGCTTAGCGGTGCCCTAGCCTAAGACTAGGGGTGCCCTACCCTTAGGCTAGGGGAGCCCTAGCCTTAGCCTAAGCCTAGGGGCATCCTAGCCTAAATCTACGGGTGCCCTAGCCTAAGCTTAGGGGTTCCCTAGCCTTAGGCTAGGGGAGTCCTCGCCATAGCCGAAGCCTAGGGGTGCCCTAGCCCAAGCCTAGGCGTGCCCTAGCCCAAGCCTAGGGGTGCCCTAGCCTAAGCTTAGGGGTGCCCTAGCCTAAGCCTAGCGGTGCCCTAGCCTAAGCCTAGGGGTGCCCTAGCCTAAGCCTAGGGGTGCCCTTGCCTAAGCCTAGGGGTGCCCTAGCCTAAGCCTAGGGGTGCCCTAGCATAATCCTAGGGGTGCCCTAGCCTAAGCTTAGGGGTGCCCTAACCTAAGCCTAAGGGTGCCCAGCCTAAGCCTAGTGGTGCCCTAACCTTAGGCTAGGGGAGCCCTAGCCTTAGCATAAGCCTAGAGGTGCCCTAGCCTAAGACTAGGGGTGCCCTAGCCTAAGCTTAGGGGTGCCCTAGCGTAAGCCTAGGGGTGCCCTAGCCTAAGCCTAGGGGTGCCCAAGCCTAAGCCTATGGGTGCCCTAGCCTAAGCCTAGGGGTGCCCTAGCCCAAGCCTAGGGGTGCCCTAGCCCAAGCCTAGGAGTGCCCTAGCCTAAGCTTAGGGGTGCCCTAACCTAAGCCTAAGGCTGCCCTACCCTAAGCCTAGTGGTGCCCTAACCTTAGGCTAGGGGAGCCCTAGCCTTAGCCTAAGCCTAGGGCTACCCTAGCCTAAGCCTAGGGGTGCCCTAGCCTTAGGCTAGGGGAGCACAAGCCTTAGCCTAAGCCTAGGGGTGCACTAGCCTAAGCCTTGGGGTGCCCTAACCTAACCCTAGGGGTGCCATAGCCTTAGGATAGGGGAGCACTAGCCTTAGCCTAAGCTTAGGGGTGCCCTAGCCTAGGCCTAGGCATGCCCTACCCTAAGCTTAGGGGTGCCCTAGCCTAAGCCTAAGCCTAGGGGTGCCCTAGCCTAAGCCTAGGTGTGCCCTAGCCAAAGCCTATGGGTGCCCTAGCCTTAGGATAGGGGAGCCCTAGCCGTAGCCTAAGCCTACGGGTGCCCTAGCTTAAGCCTAGGGGTGCCCTAGCCTAAGCCTAGGGGTGCCCAAGCCTTAGGCTAGGGGAGCACAAGCCTTAGCCTAAGCCTAGGGGTGCACTAGCCTAAGCCTTGGGGTGCCCTAACCTAACCCTAGGGGTGCCATAGCCTTAGGCTAGGGGAGCACTAGCCTTAGCCTAAGCTTAGGGGTGCCCTAGCCTAGGCCTAGGCGTGCCCTACCCTAAGCCTAGGGGTGCCCTAGCCTAAGCCTAAGCCTAGGGGTGCCCTAGCCTAAGACTAGGGTTACCCTAGCCTAAGCTTAGGGCTTCCCTAGGTTAAGCCTAGGGGTCCCCTAGCCTAAGCCTAGGGGTGCCCTAGGGTTAGGCTAGGGGAGCCCTAGCCTTAGCCTAATCCTAGGGGTGCCCTAGCCTAAGCCTAGGTGTGCCCTAGCCAAAGCCTATGAGTGCCCTAGCCTTAGGATAGGGGAGCCCTAGCCGTAGCCTAAGCCTACGGGTGCCCTAGCTTAAGCCTAGGGGTGCCCTAGCCTAAGCCTAGGGTTGCCCTAATCTTAGGCTAGGGTAACCCTAGCCTTAGCCTAAGCCTATGGGTGCCCTAGCCTCAGCCTAGGGGTGCCCTAGCCTAAGCCTAGGAGTGCCTTGGCCTAAGCCTAGGGGTGCCCTAGCCTAAGCCTAGTGGGGCCTTAGCCTAAGCCTAGGGGTGCCTTAGCCTAAGCCTAGCGGAACCCTAGCCTTAGCCTAGCCTAGGGGTGCGCTAGCCTAAGCCTAGGAGTGCCCTAGCCTAAGCCTAGGTGTGCCCTAGCCTAAGCCTAGGGGTGCCCTTGCCAAAGCCTAGGGCTGCCCTAGCCTAAGCCTAGAGGTGCCCTAGCCTTATGCTAGGGGAGCCCTAACCTTAGCGTAAGCCTAGGGGTGCCTTAGCCTAGCGTTGGGGTGCCCTAGCCTAAGCCTAGGGGGGCCCTAGCCTATGCCTAGAAGTTCCCTATCCTAAGCCTAGGGGTGCCCTTGCCAAAGCCTTGGGGTGCCCTAGCCTTAGGCTATTGTAACCCTAGCCTTAGCCTAAGCCAAGGGGTGCCCTAGCCTCAGTCTAGGGGTGCCCTAGCCTCAGCCTAGGGGTGCCCTAATCTCAGCCTAGGGGTGCCCTAGCCTCAGCCTAAGGGTGCGCTATCCTAAGCCTAGGGGTGCCCTAGCCTAAGCCTAGGGGTGCCCTAGCGTAAGCCTCGGGGTGCCCTAGCCTTAGGCTAGGGGAGCCCTAGCCTTAGCCTAAGCCTAGGGGTGCCCTAGCATAAGATGAGGGGTGCCCTAGCCTAAGCTTAGGGGTGCCCTAGCCTTAGGCTAGGGGAGCCCTAGCCTTAGCCTAAGCCTAGGGGTGCCCTAGCCTAAGCCTAGGGGTGCCCTAGCCTAAGCCTAGGGGTGCCCTAGCCAAAGGCTAGGGGTGTCCTAGCCTTAGTCTAGTGGAGCCCTACCCTTAGCCTAAGCCTAGGGGTGGACTAGCCTAAACCTAGAGGTGCCCTACCCTAAGCCTAGAGTTGCCCTATCCTAAGCCTAGGGGTGCACAAGCCTACGCCTAGGGGTGCCCTAGCCTAAGCCTAGGGGTGCCCTAGCCTTAGGCAAGGGAAGCCCTAGCCTTAGCCTAAGCCTAGGGGTGCCCTAGCATAAGCCTTGGGGTGCCCTAGCCTAAGCCTAGGGGTGCCCTAGCCTAAGCTTAGGGGTGCCCTAGCCTAAGCCTAGGGGTGACCTAACTTAAGCCTATGGGTGCCCTAGCCTAAGCCTAGGGGTGACCTAACCTAAGCCTAGGGGTGCCCTAGACTAAGCCTAGGGGTGCCCTAGCCTAAGCTTAGGGGTGCCCTAGCCTAAGCCTAGGGGTGACCTAACGTAAGCCTAGGGATGCCCTAGCCTAAGCCTAGGGGTGCCCTAGCCTAAGCCTAGGGCTGCCCTAGCCTAAGCCTAGGGGTGCCCAAGCCTACGCCTAGGAGTGCCCTAGCCTAAGGCTAGGAAGCCCTAGCCTTAGCCTAAGCCTAGGGATGCCCTAGCCAAAGCCTAGGGGTACCCTAGCCTAAGCCAAGAGGTGCCCTAGCCTTAGGCTAGGGGAGCGCTAACCTTAGCGTAAGCCTAGGGGTGCCTTAGCCTAGCCTTGGGGTGCCCTAGCCTAAGCCTAGTGGTGCCCTAGCCTAAGCCTAGAAGTTCCCTATCCTAAGCCTAGTGGTGCCCTTGCCAAAGCCTAGGGGTGCCCTAGCCTAAGCCTAGGGATAGCCTAAACTAAGCCTAGCGGTGCCCTAGCCAAAGCCTAGGGGTGCCCTAGCCCAAGCCTAGGGGTGCCATAGCCTAAGCCTAGGGGTGCCCTAGCCTACGCCTAGGGGTGCCCTAGCCTATGCCTAGGGGTGACCTAGCCTAAGCCTCGTGGTGCCCTAGCCTAAGCCTAGAAGTTCCCTATCCTAAGCCTAGGGGTGCCCTTGCCAAAGCCTACGGGTGCCCTAGCCTAAGCATAGGGGTGCTCTAACCTAAGCCTAGGCGTTCCCTACCTATGCCTAGGGGTGCCCTAGCCTAAGCCTAGGGGTGCCCTAGCTTAAGCCTAGTGGTGCCCTAGCCTTAGGCTAGGGAAGTCCTAGCCTTAGCCTAAGCCTAGGGGTGCCCTAACCTAAGCCTAGGGGTGCCCAAGCCTAAGCCTATGGGTGCCCTAGCCTAAGCCTAGGGGTGCCCTAGACTAAGCCTAGGGGTGCCCTAGCCTAAGCCTAGGGGTGCCCTAGCCTAAGCCTAGGGGTGCCCTAATCTAAGCCTAGGGGTGCCCTAGCCTAAGCCTAAACCTAGGGGTGCCCTAGCCTAAGCCTAGGGGTGCCCTAGCCTAAGCCTAGGGGTGCCCTAACCTAAGCCGAGGGGTGCCCTAGCCTTAGGCTAGGGGAGACCTAGCATTAGCCTAATCCTAGGGGTGCCCTAGCCTAAGCCTAGGGGTGCCCTAGCCTAAGCCTACGGGTGCCCTAGCCTACGCCTAGGGGTGCCCTAGCCTAAGCCTAGGGGTGCCCTATTCTAAGTCTAGGTGTGCCCTAGCCTTAGGCTAGGAGAGCCCTAGCCTTAGCCTAAGCCTAGGGGTGCCCTAGCCAAGGCCTAGGGGTGCCCCAGCCTAAGCCTAGGGGTGCCCTAGCCTAAGCCTAGGGGTGCCCTAGCCTAAGCATTATGGCGCCTTAGCCTAAACCTAGGGGTGCCATAGCCTTAGCCTAAGCCTAGGGGTGCCCTAGCCTAAACCTAGGGGTGCCCTAGCTTAAGCTTGTGGGTGCCCTAGCCTAAGCCTAGGGGTGCCCTAGCCTAAGCCTAGGGGTGCCCTAGTCTTAGGCTAGGAGAGCCCTAGCCTTAGCCTAAGCCTAGGGGTGCCCTAGCCTAAGCCTAGGGCTACCCTAGGCTGAGCCTAGGGATGCCGTATCCTTAGGCTAAGGGAGCCCTAGCCTTAGAATAAGCCTAGGGGTGCCCTAGTCTAAGACTAGGGGTGCCCTATCCTGAGCCTAGGGGTGCCCTAGTCTGAGGCTAGGGGAGCCCTAGCCTTAGCCTAAGCCTACGATTGCCCTAGCCTAAGTTTAGGGGTGCCCTAGCCTGAGGCTAGGGGAGCCGTAGCCTTAGCGTAAGCCTAGGGGAGCCCTATCTAAAGCCTAGGGGTGCCCTAGCCTAAGCCTAGGGGTGCCCTAGCCTAAGCTTAGGGGTGCCCTAGCCTTAGGCGAGCTGAGCCGTAGCCTTAGCCTAAGCCTAGGGGTGACCTAGCCTAAGCCTAGGGGTGTCCTAGCCTTAGGCTAGGGGAGCCCTAGCCTTAGCCTAAGCCTAGCGGTGCCCTAGCCTAAGACTAGGGGTGCCCTAGCCTAAGCTTAGGGGTGCCATAACCTAAGCCTAGGGGTGCCCAAGCCTAAGCCTAGGGGTGCCCAAGGGTTAGACTAGGGGAGCCCTATCCTTAGCCTAAGCCTAGGGCTGGCCTAGCCTAAGACTAGGGGTGCCCTAGCCTAAGCCTAGGGGTGCCCTAACCTAAGCGTAGGGGTGTCCTAGCCTAAGCTTAGCGGTGCCCTAGCCTAAGCCAAGGGGTGCCCTAGCCTAAGCCTAGGGGTGCCCTATCCTAAGTCTACGGGCACCCTAGCCTAAATCTACGAGTGCCCTAGCCTAAGCTTAGGGGTTCCCTAGCCTTAGGCTAGGGGAGCCCTAGCCTTAGTCTAAGCCTAGGGGTGCCCTAGCCTAACATAGGGGTGCCCTATCCTTAGGCTTGGGGAGTCCTCCCCGTAGCCGAAGCCTAGGGATGCCCTAGCGTAAGCCTAGGGGTGCCCTAGCCTAAGCCTAGGGGTGCCCAAGCCCAAGCCTATTGATGCCCTAGCGTTAGGCTAGAGGAGCCCTAGCCTTAGCCTAAGCCTAGGGGTACCCTAGCCTAAGCATAGGGGTGCTCTAACCTAAGCCTAAGCGTTCCCTACCTAAGCCTAGGGGTGCCCTAGCCTAAGCTTAGCCGTGCCCTAGCCTTAGGCAAGGGAAGCCCTAGCCTTAGCCTAAGCCGAGGGGTGCCCTAGCCTAAGCCTAGGGGTGCCCTAGCCTAAGCCTAGGAGTGCCCTAGCCTAAGCCTAGGGGTGACCTAACCTAAGCCTAGGGGTGCCCTAGACTAAGCCTTTGGGTGCCCTAGCCTAAGCCTAAACCTAGGGATGCCCTAGCCTAAGCCTAGGGGTGCCCTAGTCTAAGCCTAGGGGTGCCCAAGCCTAAGCCTATGGGTGCCTTAGCCTTAGGCTAGGGGATCCTTAGCCTTAGCCTAAGCCTAGGGGAGCCCTAGCCTAATCCTAGGGGTGCCCTAGCCTAAGCCTAGGGGTGCCCTAGCCTAAGCCTAGGGCTGCCCTAGCCTAAGCCTAGGGGTGCCCTAGCCTTAGGCTAGGAAGCCCTAGCCTTAGCCTAAGCCTAGGGGTGCCCTATCCAAAGCCTAGGGGTGCCCTAGCCTAAGCCTAGAGGTGCCCTAGCCTTAGGCTAGGAGAGCCCTAACCTTTGCGTAAGCCTAGGGGTGCCTTAGCCTAGCCTTGGGGTGCCCTAGCCTAAGCCTAGTGGTGCCCTAGCCTAAGCCTAGAAGTTCCCTATCTTAAACCTAGGTGTGTCCTTGCCAAAGCCTAGGGGTGCCCTAGCCTAAGCCTAGGGGTGCCCTAGCCTAAGCCTAGAGGTGCCCTAGCCTAAGCCTAGGGGTGCCCTAGCCTTAGGCTAAGAGAGCCCAAGCCTTAGCCTAAGCCTAGGGGTATCCTAGCCAAGGCCTAGGGGTGCCCTAGCCTAAGCCTAGAGGTGCCCTAGCGTTAGGGTAGGGGAGCCCTAACCTTAGCGTAAGCCTAGGGGTGCCTTAGCCTATCCTTGGGGTGCCCTAGCCTAAGCCCAGTGGTGCCCTAGCCTAAGTCTAGAAGTTCCCTATCCTAAGCCTAGGGGTGCCCTTCCAACGCCTAGGGGTGCCCTAGCCTCAGGCTAGGGTAACCCTAGCCTTAGCCTAAGCGTAGGGGTGCCCTAGCCTCAGCCTAGGGGTGCCCTAGCCTCAGCCTAGGGGTTCCCTAGCCTCAGCCTTGGGGTGCCCTAGCCTAAGCCTAGGGGTGCCCTAGCCTAAGCATAGTGGCGCCTTAGCCTAAACCTAGGGGTGCCATAGCCTTAGCCTAAGCCAAGGGGTGCCCTAGCCTAAGCCTAGGGGTGCCCTAGCCTAAGCCTCAGGGTGCCCTAGCCTAAGCCTAGGGGTGCCCTAGCCTAAGCATAGGGGTGCCTTAGCCTTAGGCTAGGGGATCCTTAGTCTTAGCCTAAGCCTAGGAGAGCCCTAGCCTAAGCCTAGGGGTGCCCAAGCCTAAGCTTAGGGATGCGCTAGCCTTAGGCTCTGGGAGCCCTAGCCTTAGCCTAATCCTAGGGGTGCCCTTGCTTAAGCCTAGGGGTGCCGTAGCCTAAGCCTAGTGGTGCCCTAGTCTTAGGCTAGGAGAGCCCTAGCCTTAGCCTCAGACTAGGGGTGCCCTAGCCTAAGCCTAGGGATGCCCTAGCCTGAGCCTAGGGGTGCCGTAGCCTTAGGCTAAGGGACCCTAGCTTTAGCCTAAGCCTAGGGGTGCCTTAGTCTAAGACTAGGGGTGCCATATCCTGAGCCTAGGGGTGCCCTAGTCTGAGGCTAGGGGAGCCCTAGCCTTAGCATAAGCCTATGATTGCCTAGCCTAAGCTTAGGGGTGCCCTAGCCTGAGTCTAGGGGTGCCCTAGATTGAGGCTAGGGGAGCCGTTGCCTTATCCTAAGTCTAGGGGTGTCCTAGCGTAAGCCTAGTGGTGCCCTACCCTAATGCTAGGGGTGCCCTAGCCTAAGCCTAGGGGTGCCCTAGCCTTAGTTTAGGTGAGCCCTAGCCTTAGCCTAAGCCTAGGGGTGCCCTAGCCTAAGCCTAGGGGTGCCCTAGCCTAAGCCTAGGGGTGCCCTAGCCTAAGCCGAGGGGTGCCCTAGCCTACGCCTACGGGTGCCCTAGCCTACGGCTAGGGGTGCCCTAGCCTATGCCTAGGGGTGCCCTAGCCTTAGGCTAGGGGAGCCCTAACCTTAGCGTAAGCCTAGGGGTGCCTTAGCCTATCCTTGGGGTGCCCTAGCCTAAGCCTAGTGGTGCCCTAGCCTAAGCCTAGAAGTTCCCTATCCTAAGCCTAGGGGTGCCCTTGCCAAAGCCTAGGGGTGCCCTAGCCTCAGGCTAGGGTAACCCTAGCCTTAGCCTAAGCGTAGGGGTGCCCTAGCCTCAGCCTAGGGGTACCCTTGCCTCAGCCTAGGGGTGCCCTACCCTCAGCCTAGGGGTGCCCTAGCCTAAGCCTAGGGGTGCCCTAGCCTAAGCATAGTGGCGCCTTAGCCTCAACCTAGGGGTGCCATAGCCATAGCCTAAGCCTAGGGGTGCCCTAGCCTAAGCCTAGGCATGCCCTAGCCTAAGCCTATGGGTGCCCTAGCCTAAGCCTAGGGGTGCCCAAGCCTAAGCCTAGGGGTGCCCTAGCCTAAGCCTAGGGGAGCCCTAGCCTTAGCCCAATCCTAGGGGTGCCCTTGCCTAAGCCTAGGGGTGCCCTAGCCTAAGCCTAAGGGTGCCCTAGTCTTAGGCTTGGAGAGCCCTAGCCTTAGCCTAAGCCTAGGGGTGCCCTAGTCTAAGCCTAGGGCTGCCCTAGCCTGGGCCTAGGGGTGCCGTAGCCTTAGGCTAATGGACCCTAGCTTTAGCCTAAGCCTAGGGGTGCCCTAGTCTAAGCCTAGGGGTGCCATATCCTGAGCCTAGGGGAGCCCTAGCCTTAGCCTAAACCTATGATTGCCTAGCCTAAGCTTAGGGGTGCCCTAGCCTGAGTCTAGGGGTGCCCTAGATTGAGGCTAGAGGAGCCGTTGCCTTATCCTACGTCTAGGGGTGTCCTAGTCTAAGCCTAGTGGTGCCCTAACCTAAGGCTAGGGGTGCCCTAGCCTAAGCCTAGGGGTGCCCTAGCCTTAGGCTAGCTGAGCCCTAACCTTAGCCTAAGCCGCGGGTTCCCTAGCCTAAGCCTAGGGGTGCCCTAGCCTACGCCTAGGGGTGCCCTAGCCTACGCCTAGGGGTGCCCTAGCCTACGCCTAGGGGTGCCCTAGCCTTAGGCTAGGAGAGCCCAAGCCTTAGCCTAATCCTAGGGGTATCCTAGCCAAGGCCTAGGGGTGCACTAGCCTAAGCCTAGAGGTGCCCTATCCTTAGGCTAGGGGACCCCTAACCTTAGCGTAAGCCTAGGGGTGCCTTAGCCTATCCTTGGGGTGCCCTATCCTAAGCCTAGTGGTGCCCTAGACTAAGCGTAGAAGTTCCCTATCCTAAGCCTAGGGGTGCCCTTGCCAAAGCCTAGGGGTGCCCTAGCCTCAGGCTAGGGTAACCCTAGCCTTAGCCTAAGCGTAGGGGTCTCCCTAGGCTCTGCCTAGGGGTACCCTTGCCTCATCCTAGGGGTGCCCTAGCCTTAGCCTAGGGGTGCCCTAGCCTAAGACTAGGGGTGCCCTAGCCTAAGCATAGTGGCGCATTAGCCTAAACCTAGTGGTGCCATAGCCTTAGCCTAAGCCTAGGGGTGCCCTAGCCTAAGCCTAGGGGTGCCCTAGTCTAAGCCTAGGGGTGCCATATACTGAGCCTAGGGGTGCCCTAGTCTGAGGCTAGGGGAGCCCTAGCCTTAGCCTAAGCCTATGATTGCCTTAGCATAAGCTTAGGGGTGTCCTAGCCTGAGTCTAGGGGTGCCCTAGATTGAGCTAGGGGAGCCGTTGCCTTATCCTAAGTCTAGGGGTGTCCTAGCCTAAGCCTAGTGGTGCCCTACCCTAAGGCTAGGGGTGCCCTAGTCTAAGCCTAGGGGTGCCCTAGCCTTACGCTAGCTGAGCCCTAGCCTTAGCCTAAGCCTCGGGGTGCCCTAGCCTAAGCCTAGGGGTGCCATAACCTAAGCCTAGGGGTGCCCTAGCCTAAGCCTAGGGGTGCCCTAGCCTTAGGTTACGGGAGCCCATGCCTTAGCCTAAGCCTAGCGGTGCCCTAGCCTAAGACTAGGGGTGCCCTAGCCTAAGCTTAGGGGTGCCATAATCTAAGCCTAGGGGTGCCCTAGGCTAAGCTTAGTGGTGCCCTAGCCTAAGACTAGGGGTGCCCTAGCCTTAGGCTAGGGGAGCCCTAGCCTTAGCCTAAGCCTAGGGTTGCCCTAGCCTAAGCCTAGGGGTGCCCTAGCCTAAGCCTAGGGGTGCCCTAGCCTAAGCCTAGCGGTGCCCTAGCCTAAGCCTAGGGGTGCCCTAGCCTAAGCCTAGGGGTGCCCTAGCCTAAGCCTAGCGGTGCCCTAGCCTAAGCCTAGGGGTGCCCTAGCCTAAGCTTAGCGGTGCCCTAGCCTAAGACTAGGGGTGCCCTACCCTTAGGCTAGGGGAGCCCTAGCCTTAGCCTAAGCCTAGGGGCACCCTAGCCTAAATCTACGGGTGCCCTAGCCTAAGCTTAGGGGTTCCCTAGCCTTAGGCTAGGGGAGTCCTCGCCATAGCCGAAGCCTAGGGGTGCCCTAGCCCAAGCCTAGGCGTGCCCTAGCCCAAGCCTAGGGGTGCCCTAGCCTAAGCTTAGGGGTGCCCTAGCCTAAGCCTAGCGGTGCCCTAGCCTACGCCTACGGGTGCCCTAGCCTACGGCTAGGGGTGCCCTAGCCTATGCCTAGGGGTGCCCTAGCCTTAGGCTAGGGGAGCCCTAACCTTAGCGTAAGCCTAGGGGTGCCTTAGCCTATCCTTGGGGTGCCCTAGCCTAAGCCTAGTGGTGCCCTAGCCTAAGCCTAGGGGTGCCCTAGCCTAAGCCTAGGGGTGACCTAACCTAAGCCTAGGGGTGCCCTAGACTAAGCCTTTGGGTGCCCTAGCCTAAGCCTAAACCTAGGGATGCCCTAGCCTAAGCCTAGGGGTGCCCTAGTCTAAGCCTAGGGGTGCCCAAGCCTAAGCCTATGGGTGCCTTAGCCTTAGGCTAGGGGATCCTTAGCCTTAGCCTAAGCCTAGGGGAGCCCTAGCCTAATCCTAGGGGTGCCCTAGCCTAAGCCTAGGGGTGCCCAAGCCTAAGCCTAGGGCTGCCCTAGCCTAAGCCTAGGGGTGCCCTAGCCTTAGGCTAGGAAGCCCTAGCCTTAGCCTAAGCCTAGGGGTGCCCTATCCAAAGCCTAGGGGTGCCCTAGCCTAAGCCTAGAGGTGCCCTAGCCTTAGGCTAGGAGAGCCCTAACCTTTGCGTAAGCCTAGGGGTGCCTTAGCCTAGCCTTGGGGTGCCCTAGCCTAAGCCTAGTGGTGCCCTAGCCTAAGCCTAGAAGTTCCCTATCTTAAACCTAGGTGTGTCCTTGCCAAAGCCTAGGGGTGCCCTAGCCTAAGCCTAGGGGTGCCCTAGCCTAAGCCTAGAGGTGCCCTAGCCTAAGCCTAGGGGTGCCCTAGCCTTAGGCTAAGAGAGCCCAAGCCTTAGCCTAAGCCTAGGGGTATCCTAGCCAAGGCCTAGGGGTGCCCTAGCCTAAGCCTAGAGGTGCCCTAGCGTTAGGGTAGGGGAGCCCTAACCTTAGCGTAAGCCTAGGGGTGCCTTAGCCTATCCTTGGGGTGCCCTAGCCTAAGCCCAGTGGTGCCCTAGCCTAAGTCTAGAAGTTCCCTATCCTAAGCCTAGGGGTGCCCTTCCAAAGCCTAGGGGTGCCCTAGCCTCAGGCTAGGGTAACCCTAGCCTTAGCCTAAGCGTAGGGGTGCCCTAGCCTCAGCCTAGGGGTGCCCTAGCCTCAGCCTAGGGGTTCCCTAGCCTCAGCCTAGGGGTGCCCTAGCCTAAGCCTAGGGGTGCCCTAGCCTAAGCATAGTGGCGCCTTAGCCTAAACCTAGGGGTGCCATAGCCTTAGCCTAAGCCAAGGGGTGCCCTAGCCTAAGCCTAGGGGTGCCCTAGCCTAAGCCTAGGGTTGCCTTAGCCTTAGGCTAGGGGATCCTTAGTCTTAGCCTAAGCCTAGGAGAGCCCTAGCCTAAGCCTAGGGGTGCCCAAGCCTAAGCTTAGGGATGCGCTAGCCTTAGGCTCGGGGAGCCCTAGCCTTAGCCTAATCCTAGGGGTGCCCTTGCTTAAGCCTAGGGGTGCCGTAGCCTAAGCCTAGTGGTGCCCTAGTCTTAGGCTAGGAGAGCCCTAGCCTTAGCCTCAGCCTAGAGGTGCCCTAGCCTAAGCCTAGGGATGCCCTAGCCTGAGCCTAGGGGTGCCGTAGCCTTAGGCTAAGGGACCCTAGCTTTAGCCTAAGCCTAGGGGTGCCTTAGTCTAAGACTAGGGGTGCCATATCCTGAGCCTAGGGTTGCCCTAGTCTGAGGCTAGGGGAGCCCTAGCCTTAGCCTAAGCCTATGATTGCCTAGCCTAAGCTTAGGGGTGCCCTAACCTGAGTCTAGGGGTGCCCTAGATTGAGGCTAGGGGAGCCGTTGCCTTATCCTAAGTCTAGGGGTGTCCTAGCGTAAGCCTAGTGGTGCCCTACCCTAATGCTAGGGGTGCCCTAGCCTAAGCCTAGGGGTGCCCTAGCCTTAGTTTAGGTGAGCCCTAGCCTTAGCCTAAGCCTAGGGGTGCCCTAGCCTAAGCCTAGGGGTGCCCTAGCCTAAGCCTAGGGGTGCCCTAGCCTAAGCCGAGGGGTGCCCTAGCCTACGCCTACGGGTGCCCTAGCCTACGGCTAGGGGTGCCCTAGCCTATGCCTAGGGGTGCCCTAGCCTTAGGCTAGGGGAGCCCTAACCTTAGCGTAAGCCTAGGGGTGCCTTAGCCTATCCTTGGGGTGCCCTAGCCTAAGCCTAGTGGTGCCCTAGCCTAAGCCTAGAAGTTCCCTATCCTAAGCCTAGGGGTGCCCTTGCCAAAGCCTAGGGGTGCCCTAGCCTCAGGCTAGGGTAACCCTAGCCTTAGCCTAAGCGTAGGGGTGCCCTAGCCTCAGCCTAGGGGTACCCTTGCCTCAGCCTAGGGGTGCCCTACCCTCAGCCTAGGGGTGCCCTAGCCTAAGCCTAGGGGTGCCCTAGCCTAAGCATAGTGGCGCCTTAGCCTCAACCTAGGGGTGCCATAGCCATAGCCTAAGCCTAGGGGTGCCCTAGCCTAAGCCTAGGCATGCCCTAGCCTAAGCCTATGGGTGCCCTAGCCTAAGCCTAGGGGTGCCCAAGCCTAAGCCTAGGGGTGCCCTAGCCTAAGCCTAGGGGAGCCCTAGCCTTAGCCCAATCCTAGGGGTGCCCTTGCCTAAGCCTAGGGGTGCCCTAGCCTAAGCCTAAGGGTGCCCTAGTCTTAGGCTTGGAGAGCCCTAGCCTTAGCCTAAGCCTAGGGGTGCCCTAGTCTAAGCCTAGGGCTGCCCTAGCCTGGGCCTAGGGGTGCCGTAGCCTTAGGCTAATGGACCCTAGCTTTAGCCTAAGCCTAGGGGTGCCCTAGTCTAAGGCTAGGGGTGCCATATCCTGAGCCTAGGGGAGCCCTAGCCTTAGCCTAAGCCTATGATTGCCTAGCCTAAGCTTAGGGGTGCCCTAGCCTGAGTCTAGGGGTGCCCTAGATTGAGGCTAGAGGAGCCGTTGCCTTATCCTACGTCTAGGGGTGTCCTAGTCTAAGCCTAGTGGTGCCCTAACCTAAGGCTAGGGGTGCCCTAGCCTAAGCCTAGGGGTGCCCTAGCCTTAGGCTAGCTGAGCCCTAGCCTTAGCCTAAGCCGCGGGTTCCCTAGCCTAAGCCTAGGGGTGCCCTAGCCTACGCCTAGGGGTGCCCTAGCCTACGCCTAGGGGTGCCCTAGCCTACGCCTAGGGGTGCCCTAGCCTTAGGCTAGGAGAGCCCAAGCCTTAGCCTAATCCTAGGGGTATCCTAGCCAAGGCCTAGGGGTGCACTAGCCTAAGCCTAGAGGTGCCCTATCCTTAGGCTAGGGGACCCCTAACCTTAGCGTAAGCCTAGGGGTGCCTTAGCCTATCCTTGGGGTGCCCTATCCTAAGCCTAGTGGTGCCCTAGACTAAGCGTAGAAGTTCCCTATCCTAAGCCTAGGGGTGCCCTTGCCAAAGCATAGGGGTGCCCTAGCCTCAGGCTAGGGTAACCCTAGCCTTAGCCTAAGCGTAGGGGTCTCCCTAGGCTCTGCCTAGGGGTACCCTTGCCTCATCCTAGGGGTGCCCTAGCCTTAGCCTAGGGGTGCCCTAGCCTAAGACTAGGGGTGCCCTAGCCTAAGCATAGTGGCGCATTAGCCTAAACCTAGTGGTGCCATAGCCTTAGCCTAAGCCTAGGGGTGCCCTAGCCTAAGCCTAGGGGTGCCCTAGTCTAAGCCTAGGGGTGCCATATACTGAGCCTAGGGGTGCCCTAGTCTGAGGCTAGGGGAGCCCTAGCCTTAGCCTAAGCCTATGATTGCCTTAGCATAAGCTTAGGGGTGTCCTAGCCTGAGTCTAGGGGTGCCCTAGATTGAGCTAGGGGAGCCGTTGCCTTATCCTAAGTCTAGGGGTGTCCTAGCCTAAGCCTAGTGGTGCCCTACCCTAAGGCTAGGGGTGCCCTAGTCTAAGCCTAGGGGTGCCCTAGCCTTACGCTAGCTGAGTCCTAGCCTTAGCCTAAGCCTCGGGGTGCCCTAGCCTAAGCCTAGGGGTGCCATAACCTAAGCCTAGGGGTGCCCTAGCCTAAGCCTAGGGGTGCCCTAGCCTTAGGTTACGGGAGCCCATGCCTTAGCCTAAGCCTAGCGGTGCCCTAGCCTAAGACTAGGGGTGCCCTAGCCTAAGCTTAGGGGTGCCATAATCTAAGCCTAGGGGTGCCCTAGGCTAAGCTTAGTGGTGCCCTAGCCTAAGACTAGGGGTGCCCTAGCCTTAGGCTAGGGGAGCCCTAGCCTTAGCCTAAGCCTAGGGTTGCCCTAGCCTAAGCCTAGGGGTGCCCTAGCCTAAGCCTAGGGGTGCCCTAGCCTAAGCCTAGCGGTGCCCTAGCCTAAGCCTAGGGGTGCCCTAGCCTAAGCCTAGGGGTGCCCTAGCCTAAGCCTAGCGGTGCCCTAGCCTAAGCCTAGGGGTGCCCTAGCCTAAGCTTAGCGGTGCCCTAGCCTAAGACTAGGGGTGCCCTACCCTTAGGCTAGGGGAGCCCTAGCCTTAGCCTAAGCCTAGGGGCACCCTAGCCTAAATCTACGGGTGCCCTAGCCTAAGCTTAGGGGTTCCCTAGCCTTAGGCTAGGGGAGTCCTCGCCATAGCCGAAGCCTAGGGGTGCCCTAGCCCAAGCCTAGGCGTGCCCTAGCCCAAGCCTAGGGGTGCCCTAGCCTAAGCTTAGGGGTGCCCTAGCCTAAGCCTAGCGGTGCCCTAGCCTACGCCTACGGGTGCCCTAGCCTACGGCTAGGGGTGCCCTAGCCTATGCCTAGGGGTGCCCTAGCCTTAGGCTAGGGGAGCCCTAACCTTAGCGTAAGCCTAGGGGTGCCTTAGCCTATCCTTGGGGTGCCCTAGCCTAAGCCTAGTGGTGCCCTAGCCTAAGCCTAGGGGTGCCCTAGCCTAAGCCTAGGGGTGACCTAACCTAAGCCTAGGGGTGCCCTAGACTAAGCCTTTGGGTGCCCTAGCCTAAGCCTAAACCTAGGGATGCCCTAGCCTAAGCCTAGGGGTGCCCTAGTCTAAGCCTAGGGGTGCCCAAGCCTAAGCCTATGGGTGCCTTAGCCTTAGGCTAGGGGATCCTTAGCCTTAGCCTAAGCCTAGGGGAGCCCTAGCCTAATCCTAGGGGTGCCCTAGCCTAAGCCTAGGGGTGCCCAAGCCTAAGCCTAGGGCTGCCCTAGCCTAAGCCTAGGGGTGCCCTAGCCTTAGGCTAGGAAGCCCTAGCCTTAGCCTAAGCCTAGGGGTGCCCTATCCAAAGCCTAGGGGTGCCCTAGCCTAAGCCTAGAGGTGCCCTAGCCTTAGGCTAGGAGAGCCCTAACCTTTGCGTAAGCCTAGGGGTGCCTTAGCCTAGCCTTGGGGTGCCCTAGCCTAAGCCTAGTGGTGCCCTAGCCTAAGCCTAGAAGTTCCCTATCTTAAACCTAGGTGTGTCCTTGCCAAAGCCTAGGGGTGCCCTAGCCTAAGCCTAGGGGTGCCCTAGCCTAAGCCTAGAGGTGCCCTAGCCTAAGCCTAGGGGTGCCCTAGCCTTAGGCTAAGAGAGCCCAAGCCTTAGCCTAAGCCTAGGGGTATCCTAGCCAAGGCCTAGGGGTGCCCTAGCCTAAGCCTAGAGGTGCCCTAGCGTTAGGGTAGGGGAGCCCTAACCTTAGCGTAAGCCTAGGGGTGCCTTAGCCTATCCTTGGGGTGCCCTAGCCTAAGCCCAGTGGTGCCCTAGCCTAAGTCTAGAAGTTCCCTATCCTAAGCCTAGGGGTGCCCTTCCAAAGCCTAGGGGTGCCCTAGCCTCAGGCTAGGGTAACCCTAGCCTTAGCCTAAGCGTAGGGGTGCCCTAGCCTCAGCCTAGGGGTGCCCTAGCCTCAGCCTAGGGGTTCCCTAGCCTCAGCCTAGGGGTGCCCTAGCCTAAGCCTAGGGGTGCCCTAGCCTAAGCATAGTGGCGCCTTAGCCTAAACCTAGGGGTGCCATAGCCTTAGCCTAAGCCAAGGGGTGCCCTAGCCTAAGCCTAGGGGTGCCCTAGCCTAAGCCTAGGGTTGCCTTAGCCTTAGGCTAGGGGATCCTTAGTCTTAACCTAAGCCTAGGAGAGCCCTAGCCTAAGCCTAGGGGTGCCCAAGCCTAAGCTTAGGGATGCGCTAGCCTTAGGCTCGGGGAGCCCTAGCCTTAGCCTAATCCTAGGGGTGCCCTTGCTTAAGCCTAGGGGTGCCGTAGCCTAAGCCTAGTGGTGCCCTAGTCTTAGGCTAGGAGAGCCCTAGCCTTAGCCTCAGCCTAGAGGTGCCCTAGCCTAAGCCTAGGGATGCCCTAGCCTGAGCCTAGGGGTGCCGTAGCCTTAGGCTAAGGGACCCTAGCTTTAGCCTAAGCCTAGGGGTGCCTTAGTCTAAGACTAGGGGTGCCATATCCTGAGCCTAGGGTTGCCCTAGTCTGAGGCTAGGGGAGCCCTAGCCTTAGCCTAAGCCTATGATTGCCTAGCCTAAGCTTAGGGGTGCCCTAACCTGAGTCTAGGGGTGCCCTAGATTGAGGCTAGGGGAGCCGTTGCCTTATCCTAAGTCTAGGGGTGTCCTAGCGTAAGCCTAGTGGTGCCCTACCCTAATGCTAGGGGTGCCCTAGCCTAAGCCTAGGGGTGCCCTAGCCTTAGTTTAGGTGAGCCCTAGCCTTAGCCTAAGCCTAGGGGTGCCCTAGCCTAAGCCTAGGGGTGCCCTAGCCTAAGCCTAGGGGTGCCCTAGCCTAAGCCGAGGGGTGCCCTAGCCTACGCCTACGGGTGCCCTAGCCTACGGCTAGGGGTGCCCTAGCCTATGCCTAGGGGTGCCCTAGCCTTAGGCTAGGGGAGCCCTAACCTTAGCGTAAGCCTAGGGGTGCCTTAGCCTATCCTTGGGGTGCCCTAGCCTAAGCCTAGTGGTGCCCTAGCCTAAGCCTAGAAATTCCCTATCCTAAGCCTAGGGGTGCCCTTGCCAAAGCCTAGGGGTGCCCTAGCCTCAGGCTAGGGTAACCCTAGCCTTAGCCTAAGCGTAGGGGTGCCCTAGCCTCAGCCTAGGGGTACCCTTGCCTCAGCCTAGGGGTGCCCTACCCTCAGCCTAGGGGTGCCCTAGCCTAAGCCTAGGGGTGCCCTAGCCTAAGCATAGTGGCGCCTTAGCCTCAACCTAGGGGTGCCATAGCCATAGCCTAAGCCTAGGGGTGCCCTAGCCTAAGCCTAGGCATGCCCTAGCCTAAGCCTATGGGTGCCCTAGCCTAAGCCTAGGGGTGCCCAAGCCTAAGCCTAGGGGTGCCCTAGCCTAAGCCTAGGGGAGCCCTAGCCTTAGCCCAATCCTAGGGGTGCCCTTGCCTAAGCCTAGGGGTGCCCTAGCCTAAGCCTAAGGGTGCCCTAGTCTTAGGCTTGGAGAGCCCTAGCCTTAGCCTAAGCCTAGGGGTGCCCTAGTCTAAGCCTAGGGCTGCCCTAGCCTGGGCCTAGGGGTGCCGTAGCCTTAGGCTAATGGACCCTAGCTTTAGCCTAAGCCTAGGGGTGCCCTAGTCTAAGGCTAGGGGTGCCATATCCTGAGCCTAGGGGAGCCCTAGCCTTAGCCTAAGCCTATGATTGCCTAGCCTAAGCTTAGGGGTGCCCTAGCCTGAGTCTAGGGGTGCCCTAGATTGAGGCTAGAGGAGCCGTTGCCTTATCCTACGTCTAGGGGTGTCCTAGTCTAAGCCTAGTGGTGCCCTAACCTAAGGCTAGGGGTGCCCTAGCCTAAGCCTAGGGGTGCCCTAGCCTTAGGCTAGCTGAGCCCTAGCCTTAGCCTAAGCCACGGGTTCCCTAGCCTAAGCCTAGGGGTGCCCTAGCCTACGCCTAGGGGTGCCCTAGCCTACGCCTAGGGGTGCCCTAGCCTACGCCTAGGGGTGCCCTAGCCTTAGGCTAGGAGAGCCCAAGCCTTAGCCTAATCCTAGGGGTATCCTAGCCAAGGCCTAGGGGTGCACTAGCCTAAGCCTAGAGGTGCCCTATCCTTAGGCTAGGGGACCCCTAACCTTAGCGTAAGCCTAGGGGTGCCTTAGCCTATCCTTGGGGTGCCCTATCCTAAGCCTAGTGGTGCCCTAGACTAAGCGTAGAAGTTCCCTATCCTAAGCCTAGGGGTGCCCTTGCCAAAGCATAGGGGTGCCCTAGCCTCAGGCTAGGGTAACCCTAGCCTTAGCCTAAGCGTAGGGGTCTCCCTAGGCTCTGCCTAGGGGTACCCTTGCCTCATCCTAGGGGTGCCCTAGCCTCAGCCTAGGGGTGCCCTAGCCTAAGACTAGGGGTGCCCTAGCCTAAGCATAGTGGCGCATTAGCCTAAACCTAGTGGTGCCATAGCCTTAGCCTAAGCCTAGGGGTGCCCTAGCCTAAGCCTAGGGGTGCCCTAGTCTAAGCCTAGGGGTGCCATATACTGAGCCTAGGGGTGCCCTAGTCTGAGGCTAGGGGAGCCCTAGCCTTAGCCTAAGCCTATGATTGCCTTAGCATAAGCTTAGGGGTGTCCTAGCCTGAGTCTAGGGGTGCCCTAGATTGAGCTAGGGGAGCCGTTGCCTTATCCTAAGTCTAGGGGTGTCCTAGCCTAAGCCTAGTGGTGCCCTACCCTAAGGCTAGGGGTGCCCTAGTCTAAGCCTAGGGGTGCCCTAGCCTTACGCTAGCTGAGCCCTAGCCTTAGCCTAAGCCTCGGGGTGCCCTAGCCTAAGCCTAGGGGTGCCATAACCTAAGCCTAGGGGTGCCCTAGCCTAAGCCTAGGGGTGCCCTAGCCTTAGGTTACGGGAGCCCATGCCTTAGCCTAAGCCTAGCGGTGCCCTAGCCTAAGACTAGGGGTGCCCTAGCCTAAGCTTAGGGGTGCCATAATCTAAGCCTAGGGGTGCCCTAGGCTAAGCTTAGTGGTGCCCTAGCCTAAGACTAGGGGTGCCCTAGCCTTAGGCTAGGGGAGCCCTAGCCTTAGCCTAAGCCTAGGGTTGCCCTAGCCTAAGCCTAGGGGTGCCCTAGCCTAAGCCTAGGGGTGCCCTAGCCTAAGCCTAGCGGTGCCCTAGCCTAAGCCTAGGGGTGCCCTAGCCTAAGCCTAGGGGTGCCCTAGCCTAAGCCTAGCGGTGCCCTAGCCTAAGCCTAGGGGTGCCCTAGCCTAAGCTTAGCGGTGCCCTAGCCTAAGACTAGGGGTGCCCTACCCTTAGGCTAGGGGAGCCCTAGCCTTAGCCTAAGCCTAGGGGCACCCTAGCCTAAATCTACGGGTGCCCTAGCCTAAGCTTAGGGGTTCCCTAGCCTTAGGCTAGGGGAGTCCTCGCCATAGCCGAAGCCTAGGGGTGCCCTAGCCCAAGCCTAGGCGTGCCCTAGCCCAAGCCTAGGGGTGCCCTAGCCTAAGCTTAGGGGTGCCCTAGCCTAAGCCTAGCGGTTCCCTAGCCTAAGCCTAGGGGTGCCCTAGCCTAAGCCTAGGGGTGCCCTTGCCTAAGCCTAGGGGTGCCCTAGCCTAAGCCTAGGGGTGCCCTAGCATAATCCTGGGGTGCCCTAGCCTAAGCTTAGGGGTGCCCTAACCTAAGCCTAAGGGTGCCCAGCCTAAGCCTAGTGGTGCCCTAACCTTAGGCTAGGGGAGCCCTAGCCTTAGCCTAAGCCTAGGGGTGCCCTAGCCTAAGACTAGGGGTGCCCTAGCCTAAGTTTAGGGGTGCCCTAGCGTAAGCCTAGGGGTGCCCTAGCCTAAGCCTAGGGGTGCTCAAGCCTAAGCCTATGGGTGCCCTAGCCTAAACCTAGGGGTGCCCTAGCCTAAGCCTAGGGGTGCCCTAGCCCAAGCCTAGGGGTGCCCTTGCCTAAGCTTAGGGGTGCCCTAACCTAAGCCTAAGGCTGCCCTACCCTAAGCCTAGTGGTGCCCTAACCTTAGGCTAGGGGAGCCCTAGCCTTAGCCTAAGCCTAGGGCTACCCTAGCCTAAGCCTAGGGGTGTCCTAGCCTTAGGCTAGGGGAGCACAAGCCTTAGCCTAAGCCTAGGGGTGCACTAGCCTAAGCCTTGGGGTGCCCTAACCTAACCCTAGGGGTGCCATAGCCTTAGGATAGGGGAGCACTAGCCTTAGCCTAAGCTTAGGGGTGCCCTAGCCTAGGCCTAGGCATGCCCTACCCTAAGCTTAGGGGTGCCCTAGCCTAAGCCTAAGCCTAGGGGTGCCCTAGCCTAAGCCTAGGTGTGCCCTAGCCAAAGCCTATGGGTGCCCTAGCCTTAGGATAGGGGAGCCCTAGCCGTAGCCTAAGCCTACGGGTGCCCTAGCTTAAGCCTAGGGGTGCCCTAGCCTAAGCCTAGGGGTGCCCAAGCCTTAGGCTAGGGGAGCACAAGCCTTAGCCTAAGCCTAGGGGTGCACTAGCCTAAGCCTTGGGGTGCCCTAACCTAACCCTAGGGGTGCCATAGCCTTAGGCTAGGGGAGCACTAGCCTTAGCCTAAGCTTAGGGGTGCCCTAGCCTAGGCCTAGGCGTGCCCTACCCTAAGCCTAGGGGTGCCCTAGCCTAAGCCTAAGCCTAGGGGTGCCCTAGCCTAAGACTAGGGTTACCCTAGCCTAAGCTTAGGGCTTCCCTAGGTTAAGCCTAGGGGTCCCCAAGCCTAAGCCTAGGGGTGCCCTAGGGTTAGGCTAGGGGAGCCCTAGCCTTAGCCTAATCCTAGGGGTGCCCTAGCCTAAGCCTAGGTGTGCCCTAGCCAAAGCCTATGAGTGCCCTAGCCTTAGGATAGGGGAGCCCTAGCCGTAGCCTAAGCCTACGGGTGCCATAGCTTAAGCCTAGGGGTGCCCTAGCCTAAGCCTAGGGTTGCCCTAATCTTAGGCTAGGGTAACCCTAGCCTTAGCCTAAGCCTATGGGTGCCCTAGCCTCAGCCTAGGGGTGCCATAGCCTAAGCCTAGGAGTGCCTTGGCCTAAGCCTAGGGGTGCCCTAGCCTAAGCCTAGTGGGGCCTTAGCCTAAGCCTAGGGGTGGCTTAGCCTAAGCCTAGCGGAACCCTAGCCTTAGCCTAGCCTAGGGGTGCGCTAGCCTAAGCCTAGGGGTGCCCTAGCCTAAGCCTAGGTGTGCCCTAGCCTAAGCCTAGGGGTGCCCTTGCCAAAGCCTTGGGGTGCCCTAGCCTAAGCCTAGGGGTGCCCAAGACTAATCCTAGGGCTGCCCTAGCCTAAGCTTAGAGGTGCCCTAGCCTTATGCTAGGGGAGCCCTAACCTTAGCGTAAGCCTAGGGGTGCCTTAGCCTAGCGTTGGGGTGCCCTAGCCTAAGCCTAGGGGGGCCCTAGCCTATGCCTAGAAGTTCCCTATCCTAAGCCTAGGGGTGCCCTTGCCAAAGCCTTGGGGTGCCCTAGCCTTAGGCTATTGTAACCCTAGCCTTAGCCTAAGCCTAGGGGTGCCCTAGCCTAAGACTAGGGTTACCCTAGCCTAAGCTTAGGGCTTCCCTAGGTTAAGCCTAGGGGTCCCCTAGCCTAAGCCTAGGGGTGCCCTAGGGTTAGGCTAGGGGAGCCCTAGCCTTAGCCTAATCCTAGGGGTGCCCTAGCCTAAGCCTAGGTGTGCCCTAGCCAAAGCCTATGAGTGCCCTAGCCTTAGGATAGGGGAGCCCTAGCCGTAGCCTAAGCCTACGGGTGCCCTAGCTTAAGCCTAGGGGTGCCCTAGCCTAAGCCTAGGGTTGCCCTAATCTTAGGCTAGGGTAACCCTAGCCTTAGCCTAAGCCTATGGGTGCCCTAGCCTCAGCCTAGGGGTGCCCTAGCCTAAGCCTAGGAGTGCCTTGGCCTAAGCCTAGGGGTGCCCTAGCCTAAGCCTAGTGGGGCCTTAGCCTAAGCCTAGGGGTGCCTTAGCCAAAGCCTAGCGGAACCCTAGCCTTAGCCTAGCCTAGGGGTGCGCTAGCCTAAGCCTAGGGGTGCCCTAGCCTAAGCCTAGGTGTGCCCTAGCCTAAGCCTAGGGGTGCCCTTGCCAAAGCCTTGGGGTGCCCTAGCCTAAGCCTAGGGGTGCCCTAGACTAATCCTACGGCTGCCCTAGCCGAAGCCTAGAGGTGCCCTAGCCTTAGGCTAGGGGAGCCCTAACCTTAGCGTAAGCCTAGGGGTGCCTTAGCCTAGCGTTGGGGTGCCCTAGCCTAAGCCTAGGGGGGCCCTAGCCTATGCCTAGAAGTTCCCTATCCTAAGCCTAGGGGTGCCCTTGCCAAAGCCTTGGGGTGCCCTAGCCTTAGGCTATTGTAACCCTAGACTTAGCCTAAGCCAAGGGGTGCCCTAGCCTCAGTCTAGGGGTGCCCTAGCCTCAGCCTAGGGGTGCCCTAGTCTCAGCCTAGGGGTGCCCTAGCCTCAGCCTAAGGGTGCGCTATCCTAAGCCTAGGGGTACCCTAGCCTAAGCCTAGGGGTGCCCTAGCGTAAGCCTCGGGGTGCCCTAGCCTTAGGCTAGGGGAGCCCTAGCCTTAGCCTAAGCCTAGGGGTGCCCTAGCCTAAGCCTAGGGGTGCCCAAGCCTAAGCCTAGGGGTGCCCTAGCCAAAGGCTAGGGGTGTCCTAGCCTTAGTCTAGTGGAGCCCTACCCTTAGCCTAAGCCTAGGGGTGGACTAGCCTAAACCTAGAGGTGCCCTACCCTAAGCCTAGAGTTGCCCTATCCTAAGCCTAGGGGTGCACTAGCCTACGCCTAGGGGTGCCCTAGCCTAAGCCTTGGGGTGCCCTAGCCTAAGACTAGGGTTGCCCTTGCCTAAGTTTAGGGGTGCACTAGTCTAAGCCTAGGGGTGCCCTAGCCTAAGACTAGGGGTGCCCTAAGGATAGGCAAGGGGAGCCCTAGCATTAGCCTAAGCCTAGCGGTGCCCTAGCCTAAGCTTAGGGGTGCCCTAGTCTAAGCCTAGCGGTGCCCTAGCCTAAGCTTATGGGTGCCCTATCCTAAGTCGAGGGGTGCCCTAGCCTTAGACTAGGGGAGCACTTGCCTTAGCCTAAGCGTAGGAGTGCCCTAGCCTAAGCCTAGGGGTGCCCTAGCCTTAGGGTAGCTGTGCCCTAGCCTTAGCCTAAGCCTAGGGGTTCCCTAGCATAAGCCTAGGGGTGCCCTATCCTAAGCCTAGGGGTGCCCTAACCTAAGAATAGGAGTACCCTAGCCTAAGGCTAGGGGTGCCCTAGCCTTAGTCTAGTGGAGCCCTAGCCTTAGCCCAAGCCTATGGGTGCCCTACCCTAAGCCTAGGGGTGCCCTACCCTAAGCCTAGGGGTGCCCTACCCTAAGCCTAGGAGTGCCCTAGCCTAAGCCTAGGGGTGCCCTAGCCTTAGGGTCGTTGTGCGCTAGCCTTAGCCTAAGCCTAGGGGTTCCCTAGCATAAGCCTAGCGGTGCCCTAGCCTAAGCCTAGGGGTGCCCTAGCCTAAGCCTAGGGGTGCCCTTGGCTAAGCTTAGGGGTGCCCTAACCTAAGCCTAAGGGTGCCCAGCCTAAGCCTAGTGGTGCCCTAACCTTAGGCTAGGGGAGCCCTAGCCTTAGCCTAAGCCTAGGGGTGCCCTAGCCTAAGACTAGGGGTGCCCTAGCCTAAGCTTAGGGGTGCCCTAGCGTAAGCCTAGGGGTGCCCTAGCCTAAGCCTAGGGGTGCCCTAGCCTAAGCCTAAGCCTAGGGGTGCCTTAGCCTAAGCCTAGGGCTACCCTAGCCTAAGCCTAGGGGTGCCCTAGCCTTAGGCTAGGGGAGCACAAGCCTTAGCCTAAGCCTAGGGGTGCCCTAGCCTAAGCCTTGGGGTGCCCTAACCTAACCCTAGGGGTGCCATAGCCTTAGGCTAGGGGAGCACTAGCCTTAGCCTAAGCTTAGGGGTGCCCTAGCCTAGGCCTAGGCGTGCCCTACCCTAAGCCTAAGGGTGCCCTAGCCTAAGCCTAAGCCTAGGGGTGCCCTAGCCTAAGACTAGGGGTACCCTAGCCTAAGCTTAGGGGTGCCCTAGGTTAAGCCTAGGGGTCCCCTAGCCTAAGCCTAGGGGTGCCCTAGGGTTAGGCTAGGGGAGCCCTAGCCTTAGCCTAATCCTAGGGGTGCCCTAGCCTAAGCCTAGGTGTGCCCTAGCCAAAGCCTATGGATGCCCTAGCCTTAGGATAGGGGAGCCCTAGCCGTAGCCTAAGCCTACGGGTGCCCTAGCTTAAGCCTAGGGGTGCCCTAGCCTAAGCCTAGGGGTGCCCTAATCTTAGGCTAGGGTAACCCTAGCCTTAGCCTAAGCTTATGGGTGCCCTAGCCTCAGCCTAGGGGTGCCCTAGCCTAAGCCTAGGAGTGCCTTGGCCTAAGCCTATGGGTGTCCTAGCCTAAGCCTAGTGGGGCCTTAGCGTAAGCCTAGGGGTGCCTTAGCCTAAGCCTAGCGGAACCCTAGCCTTAGCCTAGCCTAGGGGTGCGCTAGCCTATGCCTAGGGGTGCCGTAGCCTAAGCCTAGGTGTGCCCTAGCCTAAGCCTAGGGGTGCCCTTGCCAAAGCCTTGGGGTGCCCTAGCCTAAGCCTAAGGGGGCCCTAGCCTATGCCTAGAAGTTCCCTATCCTAAGCCTAGGGGTGCCCTTGCCAAAGCCTTGGGGTGCCCTAGCCTTAGGCTATTGTAACGCTAGCCTTAGCCTAAGCCAAGGGGTGCCCTAGCCTCAGCCTAGGGGTGCCCTAGCCTCAGCCTAGGGGTGCCCTAGCCTCAGCCTAGGGGTGCCCTAGCCTCAGCCTAAGGGTGCGCTAGCCTAAGCCTAGGGGTGCCCTAGCCTAAGCCTAGGGGTGCCCTAGCCTAAGCCTCGGGGTGCCCTAGCCTTAGGCTAGGGGAGCCCTAGCCTTAGCTTAAGCCTAGGGGTGCCCTAGCATAAGATGAGGGGTGCCCTAGCCTAAGCTTAGCGGTGCCCTAGCCTTAGGCTAGGGGAGCCCTAGCCTTAGCCTAAGCCTAGGGGTGCCCTAGCCTAAGCCTAGGGGTGCCCTAGCCTAATCCTAGGGGTGCCCTAGCCTAAGGCTAGGGGTGTCCTAGCCTAAGTCTAGTGGAGCCCTACACTTAGCCTAAGCCAAGGGGTGCACTAGCCTAAACCTAGCGGTGCCCTACCCTAAGCCTAGAGTTGCCCTATCCTAAGCCTAGGGGTGCAGTAGCCTACGCCTAGGGGTGCCCTAGCCTAAGCCTAGGGGTGCCCTAGCCTAAGACTAGGGTTGCCCTTGCCTAAGCTTAGGGGTGCCCTAGTCTAAGCCTAGGGGTGCCCTAGCCTAAGCCTAGGGGTGCCCTAGGGTTAGGCATGGGGAGCCCTAGCATTAGCCTAAGCTTAGCGGTGCCCTAGCCTAAGCTTAGGGGTGCCCTAGTCTAAGCCTAGGGGTGCCCTAGCCTAAGCCTAGGAGTGCCTTAGCCAAAGCCTAGGGGTGCCCTAGCCTTAGGATAGGGGTGCCCTAGCCTAAGCCTAGGCTTACCCTAGCCTTAGGCTAGCTGAGCCCTGGCCTAAGCCTAAGCCTAGGGGTGCCCTAGCCTAAGCTTAGGGATGCCCTAGCCTAAGCCTAGGGGTGCCATAGCCTTAGGCTAGAGGAGGCCTAGCCTTAGCCTAAGCCTAGGGGTGCCCTAGCCTAAGACTAGGGGTGCCCTAGCCTAAGCTTAGGGTTGCCCTAGCCTAAGCCTTGGGGTGCCCTATGCTAAGCCTAGGGGTGCCCTAGGGTTAGGCTAGGGGAGCCCTAGCCGTAGCCTAACCCTAGGGGTGCCCTAGCCTAACCCTAGCGGTGCCCTAGCCTAAGCCTAGGGGTGGCCTAGCCTAAGCCTAGAGGTGCCCTAGGCTAAGCCTAGGGGTGCCCTAGCCTTAGGCTAGGGGAGCCCTGGCCGTAGCCTAAGCCTAGGGGTGCCCTAGCCTAATCCTAGTGGTGCCCTATCCTAAGCCTATGGGTGCCCTAGCCTAAGCTTAGGGTGCCCTAGCCTTAGGCTAGGGGAGTCCTAGCTTTAGCCAAAGCCTAGGGGAGTCCTAGCCTAAGCCGCGGGGTGCCCTACCCTAACCCTAGGGGTGCCTTAGCCAAAGCCTAGGGGTTCCATAGCTTTAGGATAGGGGAGCCCTAGCCTTTGCCTAAGCCTATGGGTGCCCTAGCCTCAGCCTAGGGGTGCCCTAGCCTAAGCCTAGGAGTGCCATAGCCTAAGCCTAGGGGTGCCCTAGCCTAAGCCTACTGGTGCCTTAACCTAATCCTAGGGTTGACCTAGCCTTAGCCTAAGCCTAGGGGTGCCCTAGCCTAAGCCTAGGGGTGCCCTAGCCTAAGCCTAGTGGTGCCTTAGCCTAAGCCTAGGGGTTACCTAGCCTTAGCCTAAGCCTAGGGGTGCCTTAGCCTAAACCTAGGGGTCCCCTAGCCTTAGCCTAAGCCTATGGCTGCCCTAGCCTAAGCCTAAGGGTGCCCTAGCCTAAGCCTAGGGGTGCCCTAGCCTAACCCTAGTGGTGCCCTAGCCTTAGGCTAGGGGAGCACTAGCCTTAGCCTAAGCCTAGGGGTGCCCTAGCCTAAGCCTAGGCATGCCCTAGCCTAAGCCTATGGGTGACCTACCCTAAGCCTAGGGGTGCCCTACCCTAAGCCTAGGGGTGCCCTAGCCTAAGCCTAGGCTTGCCCTAGCCTTAGGCTAGCTGAACCCTAGCCTAAGTGTAAGCCTAGGGGTGCCCTAGCCTAAGCCTAGGGGTGCCCTAGCCTAAGCCTACGAGTGCCCTAGCCTTAGGCTAGGGGAGCCCTAGCCTTAGCCTAAGCCTACTGGTTTCCTAGCCTAAGTCTAGGGGTGTCCTAGCCTAAGCCTAGGGGTGCCCTAGCCTAAGCCTAGGGGTGCCCTAGCCTAAGCCTAAAGGGTGCCCTTGCGTAACCCTAGTGGTGCCCTATCCTTAGGCTAGGGGAACACTAGCCTAAGCCTAAGCCTAGGGTTGCCCTAGCCTAATCCTAGGCGTGCCCTAGCCTAAGCCGAGGGGTGCCCTACCCTAAGCCTAGGGGTGCCCTACCCTAAGCCTAGGGATGTCCTAGCCTAAGCCTAGGTTTACCCTAGCCTTAGGCTAGCTGAGCCCTAGCCTAAGCCTAAGCTTAGGGGTGCCATAGCCTAAGCTTAGGGATGCCCTAGCCTAAGCCTAGGGGTGCCATAGCCTTAGGCTAGAGGAGGCCTAGCCTTAGCCTAAGCCTAGGGGTGCCCTAGCCTAAGCCTTGGTGTGCCCTACCCTAAGCCTAGAGTTGCCCTATCCTAAGCCTAGGGGTGCACTAGCCTACGCCTAGGGGTGCCCTAGCCTAAGCCTAGAGGTGCCCTAGCCTAAGACTAGGGTTGCCCTTGCCTAAGCTTAGGGGTTCCCTAGTCTAAGCCTAGGGGTGCCCTAGCCTAAGCCTAGGGGTGCCCTAGGGTTAGGCAAGGGGAGCCCTAGCATTAGCCTAAGCTTAGCGGTGCCCTAGCCTAAGCTTAGGGGTGCCCTAGTCTAAGCCTAGCGGTGCCCTAGCCTAAGCTTAGGGGTGCCCTATCCTAAGTCGAGGGGTGCCCTAGCCTTAGACTAGGGGAGCACTAGCCTTAGCCTAAGCGTAGGAGTGCCCTAGCCTAAGCCTAGGGGTGCCCTAGCCTTAGGCTAGCTGAGCCCTAGCCTTAGCCTAAGCCTAGGGGTGCCCTATCCTAAGCCTAGGGGTGCCCTAGCCTAAGCCAAGGGGTGCCCTACCCTAAGCCTAGGGGTGTCCTACCCTAAGCCTAGGGCTGCCCTAGCCTAAGCCTAGGCTTACCCTAGACTTAGGCTAGCTGAGCCCTAGCCTAAGCCTAAGTCTAGGGGTGCCCTAGCCTAAGCCTAGGGGTGCCCTAGCCTTAGGCTAGGGGAACACTAGCCTAAGCCTAAGCCTAGGGTTGCCCTAGCCTAAGCCTAGGGGTGCCCTAGCGTAAGCCGAGGGGTGCCCTACCCTAAGCCTAGGGGTGCCCTACCCTAAGACTAGGGGTGCCCTAGCCTAAGCTTAGGGGTGCCCTAGTCTAAGCCTTGGGGTGCCCTATCCTAAACCTAAGGGTGCCCTAGGGTTAGGCTAGGGGAGCCCTAGCCTTAGTCTAACCCTAGGGGTGGCTTAGTCTTAGCCTAGGGGTGCCCTAGCCTAAGCCTAGGGGTGCCCTAGGTTAGGCCTAGGGGTGCCCTAGCCTTAGGCTAGGGGAGCCCTGGCTTTAGCCTAAGCCTAGGGGTACCCTAGCCTAATCCTAGTGGTGCCCTATCCTAAGCCTAGGGGTCCCCTAGCCTAAGCCTAGGGGTGCCCTAGCCTTAGGCTAGGGGAGCCCTAGCTTTAACCTAAGCCTAGGGGTGTCCTTTCCTAAGCCGAGGGGTGCCCTACCCTAACCCTAGGGGTGCCCTAGCCTAAGCCTAGCCTTGCCCTAGCCTTAGGCTAGCTGAGCCCAAGCGTAAGCCTAAGCCTAGTGGTGCTCTAGCCTAAGCCTAGGGATGCCCTAGCCTAAGCCTAGGGGTGCCCTAGACTAAGCCTAGGGGTGCCGTAGCCTTAGGCTAGAGGAGCCCTAGGCTTAGCCTAAGCCTAGGGGTGCCCTAGCCTAAGCTTAGGGGTGCCCTATCCTAAGCCTAGGGGTGCCCTAGCCTAAGCCTAGGGGTTACCTAGCCTTAGGCTAGGGGAACCCTAACCTTAGCCTAAGCCTAGGGGTGCCCTAGCCCAAGCCTAGGGGTGCCCTAGCCTAAGCCTAGGGGTACCCTAGCCTAAGCCTAGGGGTGCCCTAGCCTAAGCATAGGGGTGCCCTAGCCTAAGGCTAGGGGTGCCCTAGCCTTAGTCTAGTGGAGCCCTAGCCTTAGGCTAGGGGAACACTAGCCTTAGCCTAAGCCTAGGGGTGCCCTAGCCTAAGCCTAGGCGTGCCCTAGCCTAAGCCGAGGGGTGCCCTACCCTAAGCCTTGGGGTGCCCTACCCTAAGCCTAGGATTACCCTAGCCTTAGGGTAGCTGAGCCCTAGCCTAAGCCTAAGCCTATGGTTGCCCTAGCCAAAGCTTAGGGATGCCCTAGCCTAAGGCTAGGGGTGCCCTAGCCTAAGCCTAGGGGTGCCATAGCCTTAGGCTAGAGGAGGCCTAGACTTAGCCTAAGCCTAGGGTTGCCCTAGCCTAAGACTAGGGGTGCCTTAGCCTAAGCTTAGGGGTGCCCGAACCTAAGCCTTGGGGTGCCCTATCCAAAGCCTAGGGGTACCCTAGACTAAGCCTAGGGGTGCCCTAACCTTAGACTAGGGGAGCCCTAACCTTAGCCTAAGCCTAGGGGTGCCCTAGCCCAAGCCTAGGGGTGCCCTAGGTTAGGCCTAGGGGTGCCTTAGCCTTAGGCTAGGGGAGCCCTGGCTTTAGCCTAAGCCTAGGGGTGCCCTAGCCTAATCCTAGTGGTGCCCTATCCTAAGCCTAGGGGTCCCCTAGCCTAAGCCTAGGGGTGCCCTAGCCTTAGGCTAGGGGAGCCCTAGCTTTAACCTAAGCCTAGGGGTGTCCTTTCCTAAGCCGAGGGGTGCCCTACCCTAACCCTAGGGGTGCCCTAGCCTAAGCCTAGCCTTGCCCTAGCCTTAGGCTAGCTGAGCCCTAGCGTAAGCCTAATCCTAGTGGTGCTCTAGCCTAAGCCTAGGGATGCCCTAGCCTAAGCCTAGGGGTGCCCTAGACTAAGCCTAGGGGTGCCATAGCCTTAGGCTAGAGGAGCCCTAGGCTTAGCCTAAGCCTAGGGGTGCCCTAGCCTAAGCTTAGGGGTGCCTAACCTAAGCCTTGGGGTGCCCTAACCAAAGCCTAGGGCTGCCCTAGGATTAGGCTAGGGGAGCCCTAGCTTAAGCCTAACCCTAGGGGTGCCCTAGCCTAAGCCAAGGGGTGCCCTAGCCTAAGCCTAGGGGTGCCCTAGACTAAGCCTAGGGGTGCCCGAGCCTTAGGCGAGGGGAGCCCTAGCCTTAGCCTAAGCCTTGGTGTGCCCTAGCCTAATCCTAGTGGTGCCCTATCCTAAGCCTAGGGGTGCCCTAGCCTAAGCCTAGGGGTGCCCTAGCCTAAGCCTAGGTGTGCCCTAGCCTAAGCCAAGGGGTGCCCTAGCCTATTCATAGGGGTGCCCTAGCCTTAGACTAGGGGAGCCCTAGCATTAGCCTAAGGCTAGGGGTGCCCTTGCCTAAGACTAGGGGTGCCCTAGCCTAAGCTTAGGTGTGCCCTAGCCTAAGCCTGGGGGTGCCCTAGCCTAAGCCTAGGAGTGCCCTAGGCTAAGCTTAGGGGTGCCCTAGCGTAAGCCTACGGGTGCCCTAGCCTAAGCCTAGGGGTGCCCTAGCCTAAGCCTAGGGGTGCCCTAGGTTAGGCCTAGGGGTGCCCTAGCCTTAGGCTAGGGGAGCCCTGGCCTTAGCCTAAGCCTAGGGGTGCCCTAGCCTAATCCTAGTGGTGCCCTCTCCTAAGCCTAGGGGTGCCCTAGCCTAAGCCTATGGGTGCCGTAGCCTTAAGCTAGGGGAGCCCTAGCTTTAGCCTAAGCCTAGGGGTGTCCTTGCCTAAGCCGAGGGGTGCCCTACCCTAACCCTAGGGGTGCCCTAGCCTAAGCCTAGCCTTGCCCTAGCCTTAGGCTAGCTGAGCCCTAGCCTAAGCCTAAGCTTAGGGGTGCCCTAGCCTAAGCCTAGGGATGCCCTAGCCTAAGCCTAGGGGTGCCCTACACTAAGCCTAGGGGTGCCATAGCCTTAGGCTCGAGGAGCCCTAACCTTAGCCTAAGCCTAGGGGTGCCCTCGCCCAAGACTAGGGGTGCCCTAGCCTAAGCTTAGGGGTGCCCTAGCCTAAGCCTTGGGGTGCCCTATCCAAAGCCTAGGGCTGCCCTAGGGTTAGGCTAGGGGAGCCCTAGCCTTAGCCTAACCCTAGGGGTGCCCTAGCCTAAGCCAAGGGGTGCCCTATCCTAAGCCTAGGAGTGCCCTAGTCTAAGCCTAGGGGTTACCTAGCCTTAGGCTAGGGGAACCCTAACCTTAGACTAAGCCTAGGTGTGCCCTAGCCCAAGCCTAGGGGTACCCTAGCCTAAGCCTAGGGGTGCCCTAGCCTAAGGCTAGGGGTGCCCTAGCCTTAGTCTAGTGGAGCCCTAGCCTTAGGCTAGGGGAACACTAGCCTTAGCCTAAGCCTAGGGGTGCCCTAACCTAAGCCTAGGCAGGCCCTAGCCTAAGCCGAGGGGTGCCCTACCCTAAGCCTAGGGGTGCCATACCCTAAGGCTAGGGGTGCCCTAGCTTAAGCCTAGGCTTACCCTAGCCTTAGGGTAGCTGAGCCCTAGCCTAAGCCTAAGCCTAGGGGTGCCCTAGCCTAAGCTTAGGAATGCCCTAGCCTAAGGCTAGGGGTGCCCTAGCCTAAGATTAGGGGTGCCATAGCCTTAGGCTAGAGGTGGCCTAGCCTAAGCCTAAGCCTAGGGTTGCCCTAGCCTAAGACTAGGGGTGCCCTAGCCTAAGCTTAGGGGTGCCCTAACCTAAGCTTGGGGTGCCCTATCCTAAGCCTAGGGGTACCCTAGCCTAAGCCTAGGGGTGCCCTAACCTTAGACTAGGGGAGCCCTAACCTTAGCCTAAGCCTAGGGGTGCCCTAGCCCAAGCCAAGGGGTGCCCTAGCCTAAGTCTAGGGGTGCCCTAGCCTAAGCCTAGGGGTGCCCTAGCCTAAGCCTAGGGGTGCCCTAGCCTTAGCCTAGTGTATCCCTAGCCTTAGCCTAAGCCTAGGGGTGCCCTAGCCTAAGCCTAAATGTGCCCTAGCCAAAGCCTAGGGTTGCCCTACCGTAAGCCTAGAGGTGCCCTAGCCTATTCATAGGCATGCCCTAGCCTTAGACTAGGGGAGCCCTAGTCTTAGCCTAAGCCTAGGGGTGCCCTAGCCTAAGACTAGGGGTGCCCTAGCCTAAGCTTAGGGGTGCCCTAGCCTAAGCCTGGGGGTGCCCTAGCCTAAGCCTAGGGGTGCCCTAGGCTAAGCTTAGGGGTGCCCTAGCGTAAGCCTACGGGTGCCCTAGCCTAAGCCTAGGGGTGCCCTAGCCTAAGCCTAGGGGTGCCCTAGGTTAGGCCTAGGGGTGCCCTAGGTTAGGCCTAGGGGTGCCCTAGCTTTAGGCTAGGGGAGCCCTGGCCTTAGCCTAAGCCTAGGGGTGCCCTAGCCTACTTCTAGTGGTGCCCTCTCCTAAGCCTAGGGGTGCCCTAGCCTAAGCCTAGGGGTGCCCTAGCCTTAAGCTAGGGGAGCCCTAGCTTTAGCCTAAGCCTAGGGGTGTCCTTGCCTAAGCCGAAGGGTGCCCTACCCTAACCCTAGGGGTGCCCTAGCCTAAGCCTAGCCTTGCCCTAGCCTTAGGCTAGCTGAGCCCTAGCCTAAGCCTAAGCCTAGGGGTGCCCTAGCCTAAGCCTAGGGATGCCCTAGCCTAAGCCTAGGGGTGCCCTACACTAAGCCTAGGGGTGCCATAGCCTTAGGCTAGAGGAGCCCTAGCCTTAGCCTAAGCCTAGGGGTGCCCTAGCCCAAGACTAGGGGTGCCCTAGCCTAAGCTTAGGGGTGCCCTAGCCTAAGCCTTGTGGTGCCCTATCTAAAGCCTAGGGCTGCCCTAGGGTTAGGCTAGGGGAGCCCTAGCCTTAGCCTAACCCTAGGCGTGCCCTAGCCTAAGCCAAGGGGTGCCCTATCCTAAGCCTAGGAGTGCCCTAGCCTAAGCCTAGGGGTTACCTAGCCTTAGGCTAGGGGAACCCTAACCTTAGCCTAAGCCTAGGGGTGCCCTAGCCCAAGCCTAGGGGTACCCTAGCCTAAGCCTAGGGGTGCCCTAGCCTAAGGCTAGGGGTGCCCTAGCCTTAGTCTAGTGGAGCCCTAGCCTTAGGCTAGGGGAACACTAGCCTTAGCCTAAGCCTAGGGGTGCCCTAGCCTAAGCATAGGCATGCCCTAGCCTAAGCCGAGGGGTGCCCTACCCTAAGCCTAGGGGTGCCATACCCTAAGGCTAGGGTTGCCCTAGCTTAAGCCTAGGCTTACCCTAGCCTTAGGGTAGCTGAGCCCTAGCCTAAGCCTAAGCCTAGGGGTGCCCTAGCCTTAGTCTAGGGGAGCCCTAACCTTAGCCTAAGCCTAGGGGTGCCTTAGCCCAAGCCTAGGGGTGCCCTAGCCTAAGCCTAAGGGTACCCTAGCCTAAGTATAGGGGTGCCCTAGCCTAAGCCTATGCGTGCCCTAGCCTAAGCCGAGGGGTGCCCTACCCTAAGCCTAGGGGTGCCCTAGCTTAAGCCTAGACTTACCCTAGCCTTAGGCTAGCTGAGCCCTAGCCTAAGCCTAAGCCTAGGGGTGCCCTAGCCTAAGCTTAGGGATGCGCTAGCCTAAGGCTAGGGGTGTCCTAGCCTAAGCCTAGGGGTGCCATAGCCTTAGGCTAGAGGAGGCCTAGCCTTAGCCTAAGCCTAGGGGTGCTTAGCGTAAGACTATGGGTGCCCTAGCCCAAGCTTAGGGGTGCCCTAGCCTAAATCTTGGGGTGCCCTATCCTAAGCCTAAGGGTACCCTAGCCTAAGCTTAGGGGTGCCCTAACCTTAAATTAGGGGAGCCCTAACCTTAGCCTAACCTAGGGGTGCCCTAGCCCAAGCCTAGGGGTGCCCTAGCCTAAGACTAGGGGTGCCCTAGCCTAAGCCTAGGGGTGCCCTAGCCTAAGTCTAGTGGAGCCCTAGCCTTAGCCTAAGCCTAGGGATGCCCTAGCCTAAGCCTAGATGTGCCCTAGCCTAAGCCTAGGGGTGCCCTATCCTAAGCCTAGGGGTGCCCTAGCCTAAGCCTAGGGGTGCCCTAGCCTAAGCCAAGGGGTGCCCTAGCCTATGCATAGTGGTACCCTAGCTTTAGACACGGGGAGCCCTAGCCTTAGCCTAAGCCTAGGGGTGCCCTAGCATAAGACTAGGGGTGCCCTAGCCTAAGTTTAGGGGTGCCCTAGCCTAAGCCTAGGGGTGCCCTAGCCTAAGCCTAGGGATGCCCTACCCTAAGCCTAGGGGTGCCCTAGCCTAAGCCTATGGGTGCCCTAGCCTTAGGCTAGCTGAGCCCTAGCCTTAGCCTAAGCCTAGGGGTGCCCAGCCTTAGGCTAGGGGAGCCCTAACCTTTGCCTAAGCCTAGGGGTGCCCTAGCCCAAACCAAGGGGTGCCCTAGCCTAAGCCTAGGGGTACCCTAGCCTAAGCCTAGGGGTGCCCTAGCCTAAGCCTAGGGGTGCCCTAGCCTATGGCTAGGGGTGCCCTAGCCTTAGTCTAGGGGAGCCCTTGCCTTAGGCTAGGGGAACACTAGCCTTAGCCTAAGCCTAGGGGTGCCCTAGCCTAAGCCTAGGCCTACCCTAGCCTAAGCCGAGGGGTGCCCTACCCTAAGCCTAGGGGTGCCCTAGCTTAAGCCTAGGCTTACCCTAGCCTTAGGCTAGCTGAGCCCTAGCCTAAGCCTAAAACTAGGCGTGCCCTAGCCTAAGCTTAGGGATGCCCTAGCCTAAGGCTAGGGGTGCCCTAGCCTAAGCCTAGGGGTGCCCTAGCCTTAGGCTAGAGGAGGCCTAGCCTTAGCCTAAGCCTAGGGGTGCCCTAGCCTAAGCCTAGGGTGCCCTAGCCTAACACAAGGGGTGCCCTAGCCTATGCATAGGGGTGCCCTAGCCTTAGACTAGGGGAGCCCTAGCCTTAGCCTAAGCCTAGGGGTGCCCTAGCATAAGACTAGGGGTGCCCTAGCCTAAGCTTAGGGGTGCCCTAGCCTAAGCCTAGGGGTGCCCTAGCCTAAGACTAGGGGTGCCCTAGCCTAAGTTAGGGGTGCCCTAGCGTAAGCCTAGGGGTACCCTAGCCTAAGCCTAGGGGTGCCCTAGCCTAAGCCTAGGGGTGCCCTTGCCTTAGTTTAGGGGTCCCTAGCCTTAGCCTAAGCCTATGGGTGGCCTAGCCTAATCCTAGTGGTGCCCTATCCTAAGCCTAGGGGTGCCCTAGCCTAAGCCTAGGGGTGCCCTAGCCTAAGCTTAGGGGTGCCCTAGCCTAAACTTTGGGGTGCCCTATCCTAAGCCTACGGGTACCCTAGCCTAAGCCTAGGGGTGCCCTAAATTAGATTAGGGGAGCACTAACCTTAGCCTAACCTAGGGGTGCCCTAGCACTAGCCTAGGGGTGCCCTAACCCTAGCCTAGGGGTGCCCTAGCCTAAGACTAGGGGTGCCCTAGCCTAAACCTAGGGGTGCCCTAGCCTTAGTCTAGTGGAGTCCTAGCCTTAGCCTAAGCCTAGTGATGCCCTAGCCTAAGCCTAGATGTGCCCTAGCCTAAGCCTAGGGGTGCCCTACCCTAAGCCTAGGGGTGCCCAAGCCTAAGCCTTGGGGTGCCCTAGCCCTAGGCTAGCTGAGCCCTAGCCTTAGCCTAAGCCTAGGGGTGCCCTATCCTAAGCCTAGGGGTGCCCTAGCATAAGCCTAGGGGTGCCCTAGCCTAAGCCAAAGGGTGCCCTAGCCTATGCATAGGGGTACCCTAGCCTTAGACTAGGGGAGCCCTAGCCTTAGCCTAAGCCTAGGGGTGCCCTAGCATAAGACTAGGGGTGCCCTAGCCTAAGCTTAGGGGTGCCCTAGCCTAAGCCTAGCGGTGCCCTAGCCTAAGATTAGGGGTTCCCTAGCCTAAGCTAAGGGGTGCCCTAGCGTAAGCCTAGGGGTGCCTTAGCCTAATCCTAGGGGTGCCCTAGCCTAAGCCTAGGGGTGCCCTAGCCAAATCCTAGTGGTGCCCTATCCTAAGACTAGGGGTGCCCTAGCCTAAGCCTAGGGGTGCCCTAGCCTTAGGCTAGGGGAGCCCTAACCTTAGCCTAAGCCTAGGCGTGCCCTAGCCCAAGTCTAGGGTGCCCTAGCCTAAGCCTAGGGGTGCCATAGCCTTAGGCTAGAGGAGGCCTAGCCTTAGCCTAAGCCTACGGGTGCCCTAGCCTAAGACTAGGGGTGCCCTAGCCTAAGCTTAGGGGTGCCCTAGCATAAGCCTTGGGGTGCCCTATCCTAAGCCTAGGGGTGCCCTAGCCTAAGCCAAGGGGTGCCCTAGCCTAAGCTTAGGGGTGCCCTAGCCTAAGCCTAGGGGTGCCCTAGCCTCAGACTAGGGGTGCCCTAGCCTAAGCTTAGGAGTGCCCTAGCGTAAGCCTAGGGGTGCCCTAGCCTAAGCCTAGGGGTGCCCTAGCCTAAGCTTAGGGGTGCCCTATCCTAAGCCTAGGGGTGCCCTAGCCTAAGCCTAGTGGTGCCCTAGCCTTAGTCTAGGGGAGCCTTTACCTTAGCCTAAGCCTAGGGGTGCCCTAGCCCAAGCTTAGGGGTGCCCTATCCTAAGCCTAGGGGTACCCTAGCCTAAACCTAGGGGTGCCCTAGCGTAAGCCTAGGGGTGCCCTAACCTAAGGCTATGGGTGCCCTAACCTTAGTCTAGTGGAGCCCTAGCCTTAGGCTAGGGGAACACTAGCCTTAGCCTAAGCCTAGGGGTGCCCTACCCTAAGCCTAGGCGTGCCCAAGCCTAAGCCGAGGGGTGCCCTACCCTAAGCCTAGGAGTGCCCTACCCTAAGCCTAGGGGTGCCCTAGCTTAAGCCTAGGCTTACCCTAGCCTTAGGCTAGCTGAGCCCTAGCCTAAGCCTAAGCCTATGGGTGCCCTAGCCTACGATTAGGGATGCCCTAGCCTAAGGCTAGGGGTGCCGTAGCCTAAGCCTAGGGGTGCCATAGCCTTAGGCTAGAGGAGGCCTAGCCTTAGCCTAAGCCTAGGGGTGCTTATCCTAGGACTAGTGGTGCCCTAGCCTAAGCTTAGGGGTGCCCTAGCCTAAGCCTTGGGGTGCCCTATCCTAAGCCTAGGGGTACCCTAGCCTAAGCCTAGGGGTGCCCTAACCTTAGATTAGGGGAGCCCTAACCTTAGCCCAAGCCAAGGGGTGCCCTAGCCTAAGCCTAGGGGTGCCCTAGCCTAAGCCTAGGGGTGCCCTAGCCTAAGCCTAGGTGTGCCCTAGCCTTAGCCTAGTGTATCCCTAGCCTTAGCCTAAACCTAGGGGTGCCCTAGCCTAAGCCTAGATGTGCCCTAGCCAAAGCCTAGGGTTGCCCTACCGTAAGCCTAGAGGTGCCCTAGCCTAAGCATAGGGGTGCCCTAGCCTTAGGCTAGCTGAGCCTTAGCCTTAGCCTAAGCCTAGGGGTGCCCTATCCTAAGCCTAGGGGTGCCCTAGCCTAAGCCTAGGTGTGCCCTAGCCTAAGCCAAGGGGTGCCCTAGCCTATTCATAGGGGTGCCCTAGCCTTAGACTAGGGGAGCCCTAGCATTAGCCTAAGGCTAGGGGTGCCCTTGCCTAAGACTAGGGGTGCCCTAGCCTAAGCTTAGGTGTGCCCTAGCCTAAGCCTGGGGGTGCCCTAGCCTAAGCCTAGGAGTGCCCTAGGCTAAGCTTAGGGGTGCCCTAGCGTAAGCCTACGGGTGCCCTAGCCTAAGCCTAGGGGTGCCCTAGCCTAAGCCTAGGGGTGCCCTAGGTTAGGCCTAGGGGTGCCCTAGCCTTAGGCTAGGGGAGCCCTGGCCTTAGCCTAAGCCTAGGGGTGCCCTAGCCTAATCCTAGTGGTGCCCTCTCCTAAGCCTAGGGGTGCCCTAGCCTAAGCCTATGGGTGCCGTAGCCTTAAGCTAGGGGAGCCCTAGCTTTAGCCTAAGCCTAGGGGTGTCCTTGCCTAAGCCGAGGGGTGCCCTACCCTAACCCTAGGGGTGCCCTAGCCTAAGCCTAGCCTTGCCCTAGCCTTAGGCTAGCTGAGCCCTAGCCTAAGCCTAAGCTTAGGGGTGCCCTAGCCTAAGCCTAGGGATGCCCTAGCCTAAGCCTAGGGGTGCCCTACACTAAGCCTAGGGGTGCCATAGCCTTAGGCTAGAGGAGCCCTAACCTTAGCCTAAGCCTAGGGGTGCCCTCGCCCAAGACTAGGGGTGCCCTAGCCTAAGCTTAGGGGTGCCCTAGCCTAAGCCTTGGGGTGCCCTATCCAAAGCCTAGGGCTGCCCTAGGGTTAGGCTAGGGGAGCCCTAGCCTTAGCCTAACCCTAGGGGTGCCCTAGCCTAAGCCAAGGGGTGCCCTATCCTAAGCCTAGGAGTGCCCTAGTCTAAGCCTAGGGGTTACCTAGCCTTAGGCTAGGGGAACCCTAACCTTAGACTAAGCCTAGGTGTGCCCTAGCCCAAGCCTAGGGGTACCCTAGCCTAAGCCTAGGGGTGCCCTAGCCTAAGGCTAGGGGTGCCCTAGCCTTAGTCTAGTGGAGCCCTAGCCTTAGGCTAGGGGAACACTAGCCTTAGCCTAAGCCTAGGGGTGCCCTAACCTAAGCCTAGGCAGGCCCTAGCCTTAGGGTAGCTGAGCCCTAGCCTAAGCCTAAGCCTAGGGGTGCCCTAGCCTAAGCTTAGGAATGCCCTAGCCTAAGGCTAGGGGTGCCCTAGCCTAAGATTAGGGGTGCCATAGCCTTAGGCTAGAGGTGGCCTAGCCTAAGCCTAAGCCTAGGGTTGCCCTAGCCTAAGACTAGGGGTGCCCTAGCCTAAGCTTAGGGGTGCCCTAACCTAAGCTTGGGGTGCCCTATCCTAAGCCTAGGGGTACCCTAGCCTAAGCCTAGGGGTGCCCTAACCTTAGACTAGGGGAGCCCTAACCTTAGCCTAAGCCTAGGGGTGCCCTAGCCCAAGCCAAGGGGTGCCCTAGCCTAAGTCTAGGGGTGCCCTAGCCTAAGCCTAGGGGTGCCCTAGCCTAAGCCTAGGGGTGCCCTAGCCTTAGCCTAGTGTATCCCTAGCCTTAGCCTAAGCCTAGGGGTGCCCTAGCCTAAGCCTAAATGTGCCCTAGCCAAAGCCTAGGGTTGCCCTACCGTAAGCCTAGAGGTGCCCTAGCCTATTCATAGGCATGCCCTAGCCTTAGACTAGGGGAGCCCTAGTCTTAGCCTAAGCCTAGGGGTGCCCTAGCCTAAGACTAGGGGTGCCCTAGCCTAAGCTTAGGGGTGCCCTAGCCTAAGCCTGGGGGTGCCCTAGCCTAAGCCTAGGGGTGCCCTAGGCTAAGCTTAGGGGTGCCCTAGCGTAAGCCTACGGGTGCCCTAGCCTAAGCCTAGGGGTGCCCTAGCCTAAGCCTAGGGGTGCCCTAGGTTAGGCCTAGGGGTGCCCTAGGTTAGGCCTAGGGGTGCCCTAGCTTTAGGCTAGGGGAGCCCTGGCCTTAGCCTAAGCCTAGGGGTGCCCTAGCCTACTTCTAGTGGTGCCCTCTCCTAAGCCTAGGGGTGCCCTAGCCTAAGCCTAGGGGTGCCCTAGCCTTAAGCTAGGGGAGCCCTAGCTTTAGCCTAAGCCTAGGGGTGTCCTTGCCTAAGCCGAAGGGTGCCCTACCCTAACCCTAGGGGTGCCCTAGCCTAAGCCTAGCCTTGCCCTAGCCTTAGGCTAGCTGAGCCCTAGCCTAAGCCTAAGCCTAGGGGTGCCCTAGCCTAAGCCTAGGGATGCCCTAGCCTAAGCCTAGGGGTGCCCTACACTAAGCCTAGGGGTGCCATAGCCTTAGGCTAGAGGAGCCCTAGCCTTAGCCTAAGCCTAGGGGTGCCCTAGCCCAAGACTAGGGGTGCCCTAGCCTAAGCTTAGGGGTGCCCTAGCCTAAGCCTTGTGGTGCCCTATCTAAAGCCTAGGGCTGCCCTAGGGTTAGGCTAGGGGAGCCCTAGCCTTAGCCTAACCCTAGGCGTGCCCTAGCCTAAGCCAAGGGGTGCCCTATCCTAAGCCTAGGAGTGCCCTAGCCTAAGCCTAGGGGTTACCTAGCCTTAGGCTAGGGGAACCCTAACCTTAGCCTAAGCCTAGGGGTGCCCTAGCCCAAGCCTAGGGGTACCCTAGCCTAAGCCTAGGGGTGCCCTAGCCTAAGGCTAGGGGTGCCCTAGCCTTAGTCTAGTGGAGCCCTAGCCTTAGGCTAGGGGAACACTAGCCTTAGCCTAAGCCTAGGGGTGCCCTAGCCTAAGCCTAGGCATGCCCTAGCCTAAGCCGAGGGGTGCCCTACCCTAAGCCTAGGGGTGCCATACCCTAAGGCTAGGGTTGCCCTAGCTTAAGCCTAGGCTTACCCTAGCCTTAGGGTAGCTGAGCCCTAGCCTAAGCCTAAGCCTAGGGGTGCCCTAGCCTAAGCTTAGGGATGCCCTAGCCTAAGCCTAGGGGTGCCATAGCCTTAGGCTAGAGGAGGCCTAGCCTTAGCCTAAGACTTGGGGTGCCCTAGCCTAAGACTAGGGGTGCCCTAGCCTAAGCTTAGGGGTGCCCTAGCCTAAGCCTTGGGTTGCCCTATCCTAAGCCTAGGGGTACCCTAGCCTAAGCCTAGGGGTGCCCTAACCTTAGACTAGGGGAGCCCTAACCTTAGCCTAAGCCTAGGGGTGCCCTAGCCCAAGCCAAGGGGTGCCCTAGCCCAAGCCTAGGGGTGCCCTAGCCTAAGCCTAGGGGTGCCCTAGCCTAAGCCTAGGGGTGCCCTAGCCTTAGCCTAGTGTAGCCCTAGCCTTAGCCTAAGCCTAGGGGTGCACTAGCCTAAGCCTAGATCTGCCCTAGCCTAAGCCTAGGGTTGCCCTACCCTAAGCCTAGAGGTGCCCTAGCCTTAGCCTAGGGTTGCCCTAGCCTTAGGCTAGCTGAGCCCTAGCCTTAGCCTAAGCCTAGGGGTGCCCTATCCTAAGCCGAGGGGTGCCCTAGCCTAAGCCTAGGGGTGCCCTAGCCCAAGCCAAGGGGTGCCCTAGCCTATGCATAGGGGTGCCCTAGCCTTAGACTAGGGGAGCCCTAGCCTTAGCCTAAGCCTAGGGGTGCCCTAGCCTACGACTAGGGGTGCCCTAGCCTAAGCTTAGGGGAGCCCTAGCCTAAGCCTGGGGGTGCCCTAGCCTAAGCCTAGGGGTGGCCTAGCCTAAGCTTAGGGGTGCCCTAGCGTAAGCCTAGGGGTGCCCTAGCCTAAGCCTAGGGGTGCCCTAGCCTAAGCCTAGGGGTGCCCTAGCCTTAGGCTAGGGGAGCCATACCCTTAGCCTAAGCCTTGGGGTGCCCTAGCCTAATCCTAGTGGTGCCCTATCCTAAGCTTAGGGGTGCCCTAGCCTAAGCCTAGGGGGGCCCTAGCCTTAGTCTAGGGGAGCCCTACCCTTAGCCTAAGCCTCGATCTGCCCTAGCCTAAGCCGAGTGGTGCCCTACCCTAAGCCTAGGGGTGC
Organism: Tenrec ecaudatus; assembly: GCF_050624435.1. Classification (NCBI taxonomy): domain Eukaryota; kingdom Metazoa; phylum Chordata; class Mammalia; order Afrosoricida; family Tenrecidae; genus Tenrec; species Tenrec ecaudatus. Next base: position 483,914 of record NW_027459448.1, on the reverse strand, counting down.
CCTAGCTTAAGCCTAGACTTACCCTAGCCTTAGTCTAGCTGAGCCCTAGCCTAAGCCTAAGCCTAGGGGTTCTTAGCGTAAGACTAGAGGTGCCCTAGCCTAAGATTAGGGGTGCCCTAGCCTAAACCTTGGGGTGCCCTATCCTAAGCCTAGGGGTACCCTAGCCTAAGAATAGGGGTGCCCTAACCTTAAATTAGGGGAGCCCTAACCTTAGCCTAACTCTGGGTGCCCTAGCCCAAGCCTAGGGGTGCCCTAGCCTAAGACTAGGGGTGCCCTAGCCTAAGCATAGGGGTGCCCTAGCCTTAGTCTAGTGGATCCCTAGCCTTAGCCTAAGCCTAGGGATGCCCTAGCCTAAGCCTAGATGTGCCCTAGCCTAAGTCTAGGGGTGGCCTACCCTAAGCCTAGGGGTGCCCTAGCCTAAGCCTTGGGGTGCCCTATCCTTAGGCTAGCTGAGCCCTAGCCTTAGCCTAAGCCTAGGGGTGCCCTATCCTAAGCCTAGGGGTGCCCTAGCCTAAGCCTAGGGGTGCCCTAGCCTAAGCCAAGGGGTGCCCTAGCCTATGCATAGGGGTACCCTAGCCTTAGACACGGGGAGCCCTAGCCTTAGCCTAAGCCTAGGGGTGCCCTAGCATAAGACTAGGGGTGCCCTAGCCTAAGCTTAGGGGTGCCCTAGCCTAAGCCTAGGGGTACCCTAGCCTAAGACTAGGGGTGCCCTAGCCTAAGCTTAGGGGTGCCCTAGCGTAAGCCTAGGGGTGCCCTAGCCTAAGCCTAGGGGTGCCCTAGCCTAAGCCTAGGGGTGCCCTAGCCTTAGGCTAGGGTAGCCCTAGCCTTAGCCTAAGCCTAGGGGTGCCCTAGCCTAATCCTAGTGGTTCCCTATCCTAAGCCTAGGGGTGCCCTAGCCTAAGCCTAGGGGTGCACTAGCCTTAGGCTAGGGGAGCCCTAACCTTAGCCTAAGCCTTGGGGTGCCCTAGACCAAGCCTAGGGGTGACCTAGCCTAAGCCTAGGGGTGCCATAGCCTTAGGCTAGAGGAGGCCTAGCCTTAGCCTAAGCCTAGGGGTGCCCTAGCCTAAGACTAGGGGTGCCCTAGCCTAAGCTTAGGGGTGCCTAGCCTAAGCCTTGGGGTGCCCTATCCTAATCCTAGGGGTGCCCTAGCCTAAGCCAAGGGGTGCCCTAGCCTATGCATAGGGGTGCCCTAGCCTTAGACGAGGGGAGCCCTAGCCTTAGCCTAAGCCTAGGGGTGCCCTAGCCTAAGAATAGGGGTGCCCTAGCCTAAGCTTAGGGGTGCCCTAGCCTAAGCCTAGGGGTGCCCTAGCCTAAGACTAGGGGTGCCCTAGCCTAAGCTTAGGGGTGCCCTATCGTAAGCCTAAGGGTGCCCTAGCCTAAGCCTAGTGTTGCCCTAGCCTAAGCCTAGGGGTGCCCTAGCCTAAGCCTAGGGGTGCCCTAGCCTTAGGCTAGGGGAGCCCTAGCTTTATCCTAAGCCTAGGGGTGCCCTAGCCTAATCCTAGTGGTGCCCTATCCTAAGCCTAGGGGTGCCCTAGCCTAAGCCTAGGGGTGCCCTAGCCTTAGTCTAGGGGAGCCCAAACCTTAGCCTAAGCCTAGGGGTGCCCTAGCCCAAGCTTAGGGGTGTCCTAGCCTAAGCCTAGGGGTACCCTAGCTTAAGCCTTGGCTTACCCTAGCCTTAGGCTAGCTGAGCCCTAGCCTAAGCCTAAGCCTATGGGTGCCCTAGCCTACGATTAGGGATGCCCTAGCCTAAGGCTAGGGGTGCCGTAGCCTAAGCCTAGGGGTGCCATAGCCTTAGGCTAGAGGAGGCCTAGCCTTAGCCTAAGCTTAGGGGTGCCCTAGCCTAAGCCTAGGGGTACCCTAGCCTAAACCTAGGGGTGCCCTAGCGTAAGCCTAGGGGTGCCCTAACCTAAGGCTATGGGTGCCCTAACCTTAGTCTAGTGGAGCCCTAGCCTTAGGCTAGGGGAGCCCTAGCCTTAGCCTAAGCCTAGGGGTGCCCTAGCATAAGACTAGGGGTGCCCTAGTCTAAGCTTACGGGTACCCTAGCCTAAGCCTAGGGGTGCCCTAGCCTAAGATTGGGGTTCCCTAGCCTAAGCTTAGGGGTGCCCTAGCGTAAGCCTAGGGGTACCCTAGCCTAAGCCTAGGGGTGCCCTAGCCTAAGCCTAGGGCTGCCCTAACCTTAGGCTAGGGGAGCCCTAGCCTTAGCCTAAGCCTAGGGGTGCCCTAGCCTAATCCTAGTGGTGCCCTATCCTAAGCCTAGGGGTGCCCTAGCCTAAGCCTAGGGGTGCCCTAGCCTTAGTCTAGGGGAGCCCTAACCTTAGCCTAAGCCTAGGGGTGCCTTAGCCCAAGCCTAGGGGTGCCCTAGCCTAAGCCTAAGGGTACCCTAGCCTAAGTATAGGGGTGCCCTAGCCTAAGCCTATGCGTGCCCTAGCCTAAGCCGAGGGGTGCCCTACCCTAAGCCTAGGGGTGCCCTAGCTTAAGCCTAGACTTACCCTAGCCTTAGGCTAGCTGAGCCCTAGCCTAAGCCTAAGCCTAGGGGTGCCCTAGCCTAAGCTTAGGGATGCGCTAGCCTAAGGCTAGGGGTGTCCTAGCCTAAGCCTAGGGGTGCCATAGCCTTAGGCTAGAGGAGGCCTAGCCTTAGCCTAAGCCTAGGGGTGCTTAGCGTAAGACTATGGGTGCCCTAGCCCAAGCTTAGGGGTGCCCTAGCCTAAATCTTGGGGTGCCCTATCCTAAGCCTAAGGGTACCCTAGCCTAAGCTTAGGGGTGCCCTAACCTTAAATTAGGGGAGCCCTAACCTTAGCCTAACCTAGGGGTGCCCTAGCCCAAGCCTAGGGGTGCCCTAGCCTAAGACTAGGGGTGCCCTAGCCTAAGCCTAGGGGTGCGCTAGCCTAAGTCTAGTGGAGCCCTAGCCTTAGCCTAAGCCTAGGGATGCCCTAGCCTAAGCCTAGATGTGCCCTAGCCTAAGCCTAGGGGTGCCCTATCCTAAGCCTAGGGGTGCCCTATCCTAAGCCTAGGGGTGCCCTAGCCTAAGCCAAGGGGTGCCCTAGCCTAAGCTTAGGGGTGCCCTAGCCTAAGCCTAGGGGTGCCCTAGCCTAAGACTAGGGGTGCCCTAGCCTAAGCTTAGGAGTGCCCTAGCGTAAGCCTAGGGGTGCCCTAGCCTAAGCCTAGGGGTGCCCTAGCCTAAGCCTAGGGGTGCCCTATCCTAAGCCTAGGGGTGCCCTAGCCTAAGCCTAGTGGTGCCCTAGCCTTACTCTAGGGGAGCCTTTACCTTAGCCTAAGCCTAGGGGTGCCCTAGCCCAAGCTTAGGGGTGCCCTAGCCTAAGCCTAGGGGTACCCTAGCCTAAACCTAGGGGTGCCCTAGCGTAAGCCTAGGGGTGCCCTAACCTAAGGCTATGGGTGCCCTAACCTTAGTCTAGTGGAGCCCTAGCCTTAGGCTAGGGGAACACTAGCCTTAGCCTAAGCCTAGGGGTGCCCTACCCTAAGCCTAGGCGTGCCCAAGCCTAAGCCGAGGGGTGCCCTACCCTAAGCCTAGGAGTGCCCTACCCTAAGCCTAGGGGTGCCCTAGCTTAAGCCTAGGCTTACCCTAGCCTTAGGCTAGCTGAGCACTAGCCTAAGCCTAAGCCTATGGGTGCCCTAGCCTACGATTAGGGATGCCCTAGCCTAAGGTTAGGGGTGCCGTAGCCTAAGCCTAGGGGTGCCATAGCCTTAGGCTAGAGGAGGCCTAGCCTTAGCCTAAGCCTAGGGGTGCTTAGCCTAGGACTAGTGGTGCCCTAGCCTAAGCCTAGTGTTGCCCTAGCCTAAGCCTAGGGGTGCCCTAGCCTAAGCCTAGGGGTGCCCTAGCCTTAGGCTAGGGGAGCCCTAGCTTTATCCTAAGCCTAGGGGTGCCCTAGCCTAATCCTAGTGGTGCCCTATCCTAAGCCTAGGGGTGCCCTAGCCTAAGCCTAGGGGTGCCCTAGCCTTAGTCTAGGGGAGCCCAAACCTTAGCCTAAGCCTAGGGGTGCCCTAGCCCAAGCTTAGGGGTGTCCTAGCCTAAGCCTAGGGGTACCCTAGCTTAAGCCTTGGCTTACCCTAGCCTTAGGCTAGCTGAGCCCTAGCCTAAGCCTAAGCCTATGGGTGCCCTAGCCTACGATTAGGGATGCCCTAGCCTAAGGCTAGGGGTGCCGTAGCCTAAGCCTAGGGGTGCCATAGCCTTAGGCTAGAGGAGGCCTAGCCTTAGCCTAAGCTTAGGGGTGCTTAGCCTAGGACTAGTGGTGCCCTAGCCTAAGCTTAGGGGTGCCCAAGCCTAAGCCTTTGGGTGCCCTATCCTAAGCTTAGGGGTACCCTAGCCTAAGCCTAGGGGTGCCCTAACCTTAGATTAGGGGAGCCCTAACCTTAGCCTAAGCCTAGGGGAGCCCTAGCCCAAGCCTAGTGGTGCCCAAGCCTAATACTAGGGGTGCCCTAGCCTAAGCCTAGGGGTGCCCTAGCCTTAGTCTAGTGGAGCCCTAGCCTTAGCCTAAGCCTAGGGATGCCCTACCCTAAGCCTAGGGTTGCCCTAGCCTAAGCCTATGGGTGCCCTAACCTAAGGCTAGGGGTGCCCTAGCCTTAGTCTAGTGGAGCCCTAGCCTTAGGCTAGGGGAACACTAGCCTTAGCCTAAGCCTAGGGGTGCCCTACCCTAAGCCTAGGCGTGCCCTAGCCTAAGCCGAGGGGTGCCCTACCCTAAGCCTAGGAGTGCCCTACCCTAAGCCTTGGGGTGCCCTATCCTAAGCCTAGGGGTACCCTATCCTAAGCCTAGGGGTGCCCTAACCTTAGATTAGGGGAACCCTAACCTTAGCCTAAGCCTAGGGGTGCCCTAGCCCAAGTTAGGGGTGCCCTAGCCTAAGACTAGGGGTGCCCTAGCCTAAGACTAGGGGTGCCCTAGCCTTAGGCAAGCTGGGCCCTAGCCTTAGCCTAAGCCTAGGGGTGCCCTATCCTAAGTCTAGGGGTGCCCTAGCCTAAGCCTAGGGTGCCCTAGCCTAACACAAGGGGTGCCCTAGCCTATGCATAGGGGTGCCCTAGCCTTAGACTAGGGGAGCCCTAGCCTTAGCCTAAGCCTAGGGGTGCCCTAGCATAAGACTAGGGGTGCCCTAGCCTAAGCTTAGGGGTGCCCTAGCCTAAGCCTAGGGGTGCCCTAGCCTAAGACTAGGGGTGCCCTAGCCTAAGTTAGGGGTGCCCTAGCGTAAGCCTAGGGGTACCCTAGCCTAAGCCTAGGGGTGCCCTAGCCTAAGCCTAGGGGTGCCCTAGCCTTAGTTTAGGGGTCCCTAGCCTTAGCCTAAGCCTATGGGTGGCCTAGCCTAATCCTAGTGGTGCCCTATCCTAAGCCTAGGGGTGCCCTAGCCTAAGCCTAGGGGTGCCCTAGCGTAAGCTTAGGGGTGCCCTAGCCTAAACTTTGGGGTGCCCTATCCTAAGCCTACGGGTACCCTAGCCTAAGACTAGGGGTGCCCTAAATTAGATTAGGGGAGCACTAACCTTAGCCTAACCTAGGGGTGCCCTAGCACTAGCCTAGGGGTGCCCTAACCCTAGCCTAGGGGTGCCCTAGCCTAAGACTAGGGGTGCCCTAGCCTAAACCTAGGGGTGCCCTAGCCCTAGTCTAGTGGAGTCCTAGCCTTAGCCTAAGCCTAGTGATGCCCTAGCCTAAGCCTAGATGTGCCCTAGCCTAAGCCTAGGGGTGCCCTACCCTAAGCCTAGGGGTGCCCAAGCCTAAGCCTTGGGGTGCCCTAGCCCTAGGCTAGCTGAGCCCTAGCCTTAGCCTAAGCCTAGGGGTGCCCTATCCTAAGCCTAGGGGTGCCCTAGCATAAGCCTAGGGGTGCCCTAGCCTAAGCCAAAGGGTGCCCTAGCCTATGCATAGGGGTACCCTAGCCTTAGACTAGGGGAGCCCTAGCCTTAGCCTAAGCCTAGGGGTGCCCTAGCATAAGACTAGGGGTGCCCTAGCCTAAGCTTAGGGGTGCCCTAGCCTAAGCCTAGGGGTGCCCTAGCCTAAGATTAGGGGTTCCCTAGCCTAAGCTAAGGGGTGCCCTAGCGTAAGCCTAGGGGTGCCTTAGCCTAATCCTAGGGGTGCCCTAGCCTAAGCCTAGGGGTGCCCTAGTTAAATCCTAGTGGTGCCCTATCCTAAGACTAGGGGTGCCCTAGCCTAAGCCTAGGGGTGCCCTAGCCTTAGGCTAGGGGAGCCCTAACCTTAGCCTAAGCCTAGGCGTGCCCTAGCCCAAGTCTAGGGGTGCCCTAGCCTAAGCCTAGCGGTGCCATAGCCTTAGGCTAGAGGAGGCCTAGCCTTAGCCTAAGCCTAGGGGTGCCCTAGCCTAAGACTAGGGGTGCCCTAGCCTAAGCTTAGGGGTGCCCTAGCATAAGCCTTGGGGTGCCCTATCCTAAGCCTAGGGGTGCCCTAGCCTAAGCCAAGGGGTGCCCTAGCCTAAGCTTAGGGGTGCCCTAGCCTAAGCCTAGGGGTGCCCTAGCCTAAGACTAGGGGTGCCCTAGCCTAAGCTTAGGAGTGCCCTAGCGTAAGCCTAGGGGTGCCCTAGCCTAAGCCTAGGGGTGCCCTAGCCTAAGCCTAGGGGTGCCCTATCCTAAGCCTAGGGGTGCCCTAGCCTAAGCCTAGTGGTGCCCTAGCCTTAGTCTAGGGGAGCCTTTACCTTAGCCTAAGCCTAGGGGTGCCCTAGCCCAAGCTTAGGGGTGCCCTAGCCTAAGCCTAGGGGTACCCTAGCCTAAACCTAGGGGTGCCCTAGCGTAAGCCTAGGGGTGCCCTAACCTAAGGCTATGGGTGCCCTAACCTTAGTCTAGTGGAGCCCTAGCCTTAGGCTAGGGGAACACTAGCCTTAGCCTAAGCCTAGGGGTGCCCTACCCTAAGCCTAGGCGTGCCCAAGCCTAAGCCGAGGGGTGCCCTACCCTAAGCCTAGGAGTGCCCTACCCTAAGCCTAGGGGTGCCCTAGCTTAAGCCTAGGCTTACCCTAGCCTTAGGCTAGCTGAGCCCTAGCCTAAGCCTAAGCCTATGGGTGCCCTAGCCTACGATTAGGGATGCCCTAGCCTAAGGTTAGGGGTGCCGTAGCCTAAGCCTAGGGGTGCCATAGCCTTAGGCTAGAGGAGGCCTAGCCTTAGCCTAAGCCTAGGGGTGCTTAGCCTAGGACTAGTGGTGCCCTAGCCTAAGCTTAGGGGTGCCCTAGCCTAAGCCTTGGGGTGCCCTATCCTAAGCCTAGGGGTACCCTAGCCTAAGCCTAGGGGTGCCCTAACCTTAGATTAGGGGAGCCCTAACCTTAGCCTAAGCCTAGGGGTGCCCTAGCCCAAGCCTAGTGGTGCCCTAGCCTAATACTAGGGGTGCCCTAGCCTAAGCCTAGGGGTGCCCTAGCCTTAGTCTAGTGGAGCCCTAGCCTTAGCCTAAGCCTAGGGATGCCCTACCCTAAGCCTAGGGTTGCCCTAGCCTAAGCCTATGGGTGCCCTAGCCTTAGGCTAGCTGAGCCCTAGCCTTAGCCTAAGCATAGGGGTGCCCTATCCTAAGTCTAGGGTTGCCCTAGCCTAAGCCTAGGGTGCCCTAGCCTAAGCCAAGGGGTGCCCTAGCCTATGCATAGGGGTGCCCTAGCCTTAGACTAGGGGAGCCCTAGCCTTAGCCTAAGCCTAGGGGTGCCCTAGCATAAGACTAGGGGTGCCCTAGTCTAAGCTTACGGGTACCCTAGCCTAAGCCTAGGGGTGCCCTAGCCTAAGATTGGGGTTCCCTAGCCTAAGCTTAGGGGTGCCCTAGCGTAAGCCTAGGGGTACCCTAGCCTAAGCCTAGGGGTGCCCTAGCCTAAGCCTAGGGCTGCCCTAACCTTAGGCTAGGGGAGCCCTAGCCTTAGCCTAAGCCTAGGGGTGCCCTAGCCTAATCCTAGTGGTGCCCTATCCTAAGCCTAGGGGTGCCCTAGCCTAAGCCTAGGGGTGCCCTAGCCTTAGTCTAGGGGAGCCCTAACCTTAGCCTAAGCCTAGGGGTGCCTTAGCCCAAGCCTAGGGGTGCCCTAGCCTAAGCCTAAGGGTACCCTAGCCTAAGTATAGGGGTGCCCTAGCCTAAGCCTATGCGTGCCCTAGCCTAAGCCGAGGGGTGCCCTACCCTAAGCCTAGGGGTGCCCTAGCTTAAGCCTAGACTTACCCTAGCCTTAGGCTAGCTGAGCCCTAGCCTAAGCCTAAGCCTAGGGGTGCCCTAGCCTAAGCTTAGGGATGCGCTAGCCTAAGGCTAGGGGTGTCCTAGCCTAAGCCTAGGGGTGCCATAGCCTTAGGCTAGAGGAGGCCTAGCCTTAGCCTAAGCCTAGGGGTGCTTAGCGTAAGACTATGGGTGCCCTAGCCCAAGCTTAGGGGTGCCCTAGCCTAAATCTTGGGGTGCCCTATCCTAAGCCTAAGGGTACCCTAGCCTAAGCTTAGGGGTGCCCTAACCTTAAATTAGGGGAGCCCTAACCTTAGCCTAACCTAGGGGTGCCCTAGCCCAAGCCTAGGGGTGCCCTAGCCTAAGACTAGGGGTGCCCTAGCCTAAGCCTAGGGGTGCGCTAGCCTAAGTCTAGTGGAGCCCTAGCCTTAGCCTAAGCCTAGGGATGCCCTAGCCTAAGCCTAGATGTGCCCTAGCCTAAGCCTAGGGGTGCCCTATCCTAAGCCTAGGGGTGCCCTAGCCTAAGCCTAGGGGTGCCCTAGCCTAAGCCAAGGGGTGCCCTAGCCTATGCATAGTGGTACCCTAGCCTTAGACACGGGGAGCCCTAGCCTTAGCCTAAGCCTAGGGGTGCCCTAGCATAAGACTAGGGGTGCCCTAGCCTAAGTTTAGGGGTGCCCTAGCCTAAGCCTAGGGGTGCCCTAGCCTAAGCCTAGGGATGCCCTACCCTAAGCCTAGGGGTGCCCTAGCCTAAGCCTATGGGTGCCCTAGCCTTAGGCTAGCTGAGCCCTAGCCTTAGCCTAAGCCTAGGGCTGCCCAGCCTTAGGCTAGGGGAGCCCTAACCTTTGCCTAAGCCTAGGGGTGCCCTAGCCCAAACCAAGGGGTGCCCTAGCCTAAGCCTAGGGGTACCCTAGCCTAAGCCTAGGGGTGCCCTAGCCTAAGCCTAGGGGTGCCCTAGCCTATGGCTAGGGGTGCCCTAGCCTTAGTCTAGGGGAGCCCTTGCCTTAGGCTAGGGGAACACTAGCCTTAGCCTAAGCCTAGGGGTGCCCTAGCCTAAGCCTAGGCCTACCCTAGCCTAAGCCGAGGGGTGCCCTACCCTAAGCCTAGGGGTGCCCTAGCTTAAGCCTAGGCTTACCCTAGCCTTAGGCTAGCTGAGCCCTAGCCTAAGCCTAAAACTAGGCGTGCCCTAGCCTAAGCTTAGGGATGCCCTAGCCTAAGGCTAGGGGTGCCCTAGCCTAAGCCTAGGGGTGCCCTAGCCTTAGGCTAGAGGAGGCCTAGCCTTAGCCTAAGCCTAGGGGTGCCCTAGCCTAAGCCTAGGGGTGCCCTAGGGTTAGGGTAGGGGAGCCCTAGCCTTAGCCTAACCCTAGGGTTGCCCTAGCCTAAGCCTAGGGGTGCCCTAGCCTAAGCCTAGGGGTGCACTAGGCTAAGCCTAGGGGTGCCCTAGCCTCAGGCTAGGGGAGCCCTGGCCTTAACCTAAGCCTAGGGGTGCCCTAGCCTAATCCTAGTGGTGCCCTATCCTAAGCCTAGGGGTGCCCTAACCTAAGCCTAGGGGTGCCCTAGCCTTAGGTTAGGGGTGCTCTAGTATTAGCCTAAGCCTAGGGGTGTCCTAGCCTAAGCCGAGGGGTGTCCTACCCTAACCCTAGGGGTGCCCTACCCTAAGTCTAGAGGTGCCCTAGCCTAAGCCTAGCCTTGCCCTAGCCTTAGGCTAGCTGAGCCCTAGCCTAAGCCTAAGCCTAGGTGTGCCCTAGCCTAAGACTAGGGGTGCCCTAGCCTAAGCTGAGGGGTGCCCTAGCCTAAGCCTTGGGGTGCCCTATCCAAAGCCTAGGGCTGCCCTAGGGTTAGGCTAGGGGAACCCTAGCCTTAGAGTAACCCTAGGGGTGCCCTAGCCTAAACCTTGGGGTGCCCTATCCTAAGCCTAAGGGTACCCTAGCCTAAGCTTAGGGGTGCCCTAACCTTAAATTAGGGGAGCCCTAACCTTAGCCTAACCTAGGGGTGCCCTAGCCCTAGCCTAGGGGTGCCCTAGCCTAAGACTAGGGGTGCCCTAGCCTAAGCCTAGGGGTGCCCTAGCCTTAGTCTAGTGGAGCCCAAGCCTTAGCCTAAGCCTAGGGATGCCCTAGCCTAAGCCTAGATGTGCCCTAGCCTAAGCCTAGGGGTGCCCTATCCTAAGCCTAGGGGTGCCCTAGCCTAAGCCTAGGGGTGCCCTAGCCTAAGCCAAGAGGTGCCCTAGCCTATGCATAGTGGTACACTAGCCTTAGACACGGGGAGCCCTAGCCTTAGCCTAAGCCTAGGGGTGCCCTAGCATAAGACTAGGGGTGCCCTAGCCTAAGCCTAGGGGTGCCCTAGCCTAAGCCTAGGGATGCCCTACCCTAAGCCTAAAGGTGCCCTAGCCAAAGCCTATGGGTGCCCTAGCCTTAGGCTAGCTGAGCCCTAGCCTTAGCCTAAGCCTAGGGGTGCCCAGCCTTAGGCTAGGGGAGCCCTAACCTTTGCCTAAGCCTAGGGGTGCCCTAGCCCAAACCAAGGGGTGCCCTAGCCTAAGCCTAGGGGTGCCCTAGCCTAAGCCTAGGGGTGCCCTAGCCTAAGCCTAGGGGTGCCCTAGCCTATGGCTAGGGTTGCCCTAGCCTTAGTCTAGGGGAGCCCTAGCCTTAGGCTAGGGGAACACTAGCCTTAGCCTAAGCCTAGGGGTGCCCTAGCCTAAGCCTAGGCCTACCCTAGCCTAAGCCGAGGGGTGCCCTACCCTAAGCCTAGGGGTGCCCTAGCTTAAGCCTAGGCTTACCCTAGCCTTAGGCTAGCTGAGCCCTAGCCTAAGCCTAAAACTAGGCGTGCCCTAGCCTAAGCTTAGGGATGCCCTAGCCTAAGGCTAGGGGTGCCCTAGCCTAAGCCTAGGGGTGCCCTAGACTTAGGCTAGAGGAGGCCTAGCCTTAGCCTAAGCCTAGGGGTGCCCTAGCCTAAGCCTAGGGGTGCCCTAGGGTTAGGGTAGGGGAGCCCTAGCCTTAGCCTAACCCTAGGGTTGCCCTAGCCTAAGCCTAGGGGTGCCCTAGCCTAAGCCTAGGGGTGCACTAGGCTAAGCCTAGGGGTGCCCAAGCCTCAGGCTAGGGGAGCCCTGGCCTTAACCTAAGCCTAGGGGTGCCCTAGCCTAATCCTAGTGGTGCCCTATCCTAAGCCTAGGGGTGCCCTAACCTAAGCCTAGGGGTGCCCTAGCCTTAGGTTAGGGGAGCCCTAGCATTAGCCTAAGCCTAGGGGTGTCCTAGCCTAAGCCGAGGGGTGTCCTACCCTAACCCTAGGGGTGCCCTACCCTAAGTCTAGAGGTGCCCTAGCCTAAGCCTAGCCTTGCCCTAGCCTTAGGCTAGCTGAGCCCTAGCCTAAGCCTAAGCCTAGGTGTGCCCTAGCCTAAGACTAGGGGTGCCCTAGCCTAAGCTGAGGGGTGCCCTAGCCTAAGCCTTGGGGTGCCCTATCCAAAGCCTAGGGCTGCCCTAGGGTTAGGCTAGGGGAACCCTAGCCTTAGAGTAACCCTAGGGGTGCCCTAGCCTAAGCCAAGGGGTGCCCTAGCCTAAGCCTAGGGGTGCCCTAGGCTAAGCCTAGGGGTGCCCTAACCTTAGGCGACGGGAGCCCTAGCCTTAGCCTAAGCATAGGGGTGCCCTAGCCTAAGAATAGGGGTGCCCTAGCCTAAGCTTAGGGGTGCCCTAGCGTAAGCCTAGGGGTGCCCTAGCCTAAGCCTAGGGGTGCCCTAGCCTATGCCTAGGGGTGCCCTAGCCTTAGCCTAAGCCTAGGGGTGCTTAGCCTAAGACTAGGGGTGCCCTAGCCTAAGCTTAGGGGTGCCCTAGCCTAAGCCTTGGGGTGCACTATCCTAAGCCTAGGGGTGCCCTAGCCAAAGCCAAGGGGTGCCCTACCCTAATCCTAGGAGTGCCCTACCCTAAGCCTAGGGGTGACCTAGCTTAAGCCTAGGGGTGCCATAGCCTTAGGCTAGAGGAGCCCTAGCCTTAGCCTAAGCCTAGGGGTGCTTAGCCTAAGACTAGGGGTGCCCTAGCCTAAGCTTAGGGGTGCCCTAGCCTAAGCCTTGGGGTGCACTATCCTAAGCCTAGGGGTACCCTAGCCTAAGCCTAGGGGTGCCCTAACCTTAGATTAGGGGAGCCCTAACCTTAGCCTAAGCCTAGGGGTGCCCTAGCCCAAGCCTAGGGGTGCCCTAGCCTAAGACTAGGGGTGCCCTAGCCTAAGCCTATTGGAGCCATAACCTTAGCCTAAGCCTAGGGATGCCCTAGCATAAGCCTAGATGTGCCCTAGCCTAATCCTAGTGGTGCCCTATCCTAAGCCTAGGGGTGCCCTATCCTAAGCCTAGTCATGCCCTAGCCTTAGGTTAGGGGAGCCCTAGCATTAGCCTAAGCCTAGGGGTGTCCTAGCCTAAGCCGAGGGGTGTCCTACACTAATCCTAGGGGTGCCCTACCCTAAGTCTAGAGGTGCCCTAGCCTAAGCCTAGCCTTGCCCTAGCCTTAGGCTAGCTGAGACCTAGCCTAAGCCTAAGCCTAGGGGTGCCCTAGCCTATGCCTAGGGATGCCCTAGCCTAAGCCTAGGGGTGCCCTAGTATAAGCCTAGAGGTGCCATAGCCTTAGGCTAGTGGAGCCCTAGCCTTAGCCTAAGCCTAGGTGTGCCCTAGCCTAGGACTAGGGGTGCCCTAGCCTAAGCTGAGGGGTGCCCTAGCCTAAGCCTTGGGGTGCCCTATCCAAAGCCTAGGGCTGCGCGAGGGTTAGGCTAGGGGAACCCTAGCCTTAGCGTAACCCTAGGGGTGCCCTAGCCTAAGCCAAGGGGTGCCCTAGCCTAAGCCTAGGGGTGCCCTAGCCTAAGCCTAGAGGTGCCCTAACCTTAGGCGACGGGAGCCCTAGCCTTAGCCTAAGCCTAGGGGTGCCCTAGCCTAAGAATAGGGGTGCCCTAGCCTAAGCTTAGGGGTGCCCTAGCGTAAGCCTAGGGGTGCCCTAGCCTAAGCCTAGGGGTGCCCTAACCTTAGATTAGGGGAGCCCAAACCTTAGCCTAAGCCTAGGGGTTCCCTAGCCCAAGCCTAGGGGTGCCCTAGCCTAAGACTAGGGGTGCCCTAGCCTAAGCCTAGTGGTGCCCTAGCCTTAGCCTAGTGAAGCCCTAGCCTTAGCCTAAGCCTAGGGTTGCCCTAGCCTAAGCCTAGATGTGCCCTAGCCTAAGCCTAGGGGTGCCCTACCCTAAGCCTAGGGGTGCCCTACCCTAAGCCTAGGGATGCCCTAGCCTAAGGCAGGCTGAGCCCTAGCCTTAGCCTAAGCCTAGGGGTGCCCTATCCTAAGCCTAGGGGTGCCCTAGCCTAAGCCTAGGGGTGCCCTAGCCTAAGCCTAGGGGTGCCCTAGCCTTAGGCTAGGGGAGCCCTAGCCTTAGCCTAAGCCTAGGGGTGCCCTAGCCTAATCCTAGTGGTGCCCTATCCTAAGCCTAGGGGTTCCCTAGCCTTAGGCTAGGGGAGCCCTAAACTTAGCTTAAGCCTAGGGGTGCCCTAGCCCAAGCTTAGGGGTGCCCTAGCCTATGCCTTGGGGTACCCTAGCCTAAGCCTAGGGGTGCCCTAGCCAAAGCCTAGGCGTGCCCTAGCCTAAGCCTAGGGGTGCCCTACCCTAAGCCTAGGGGTGACCTAGCTTAAGCCTAGGCTTACCCTAGCCTTAGGCTAGCTGAGCCCTAGCCTAAGCCTAAGCCTAGGGGTGCCCTAGCCTAAGTTTAGGGATGCCCTAGCCTAAGGCTAGGGGTGCCATAGCCTTAGGCTAGAGGAGCCCTAGCCTTAGCCTAAGCCTAGGGGTGCATAGCCTAAGACTAGGGGTGCCCTAGCCTAAGCTTAGGGGTGCCGTAGCCTAAGCCTTGGGGTGCACTATCCTAAGCCTAGGCGTACCCTAGCCTAAGCCTAGGGGTGCCCTAACCTTAGATTAGGGGAGCCCTAACCTTAGCCTAAGCCTAGGGGTGCCCTAGCCCAAGCCTAGGGGTGCCCTAGCCTAAGACTAGGGGTGCCCTAGCCTAAGCCTATTGGAGCCATAGCCTTAGCCTAAGCCTAGGGATGCCCTAGCATAAGCCTAGGGGTGCCCTAGCCCAAGCCTAGGGGTGCCCTAGCCTAAGACTAGGGGTGCCCTAGCCTAAGCCTATTGGAGCCATAGCCTTAGCCTAAGCCTAGGGATGCCCTAGCATAAGCCTAGATGTGCCCTAGCCGAAGCCTAGGGGTGCCCTACCATAAGCCTAGGGGTGCGTAGCCTAAGCCTAGTGGTGCCTTAACCTAAGCCTAGGGTTGACCTACCCTTAGCATAAGCCTAGGGGTGCCCTAGCCTAAGCCTAGGGGTGCCCTAGCCTAAGCCTAGTGGTGCCTTAGCCTAAGCCTAGTGGTGCCCTAGCCTTAGCCTAAGCCTAGGTGTGCCCTAGCCTAAGCCTAGGGGTGCCCTAGCCTAAGCCTACGGATGCCCTAGCATAAGCCTAGGGGTGCCCCAGCCTAAGACTAGGGGTGCCCTACCTAAGCCTAGGCGTGCCCTAGCCTAAGCCTATGGGTGACCTACCCTAAGCCTAGGGGTGCCCTACCCTAAGCCTAGGGGTGCCCTAGCCTAAGCCTAGGCTTGCCCTAGCCTTAGGCTAGCTGAGCCCTAGCCTAAGTGTAAGCCTAGGGGTGCCCTAGCCTAAGCCTTGGGGTGCCCTAGCCTAAGCCTACGAGTGCCCTAGCCTTAGGCTAGGGGAGCCCTAGCCTTAGCCTAAGCCTACTGGTGTCCTAGCCTAAGCCTAGGGGTGTCCAAGCCTAAGCCTAGGGGTTCCCTAGCCTAAGCCTAGGGGTGCCCTAGCCTAAGCATAAAGGGTGCACTAGCCTAACCCTAGTGGTGCCCTATCCTTAGGCTAGGGGAACACTAGCCTAAGCCTAAGCCTAGGGTTGCCCTAGCCTAAGCCTAGGCGTGCCCTAGCCTAAGCCGAGGGGTGCGCTACGCTAAGCCTAGGGGTGCCCTACCCTAAGCCTAGGGGTGCCCTAGCCTAAGCCTAGGCTTACCCTAGCCTTAGGCTAGCTGAGCCCTAGCCTAAGCCTAAGCCTAGGGGTGCCATAGCCTAAGCTTAGGGATGTCCTAGCCTAAGCCTAGGGGTGCCAAAACCTTAGGCTAGAGGAGGCCTAGCCTTAGCCTAAGCCTAGGGGTGCCCTAGCCTAAGACTAGGGGTGCCCTAGCCTAAGCTTAGGGGTGCCCTAGCCTAAGCCTTGGGGTGCCCTATCCTAAGCCTAGGGGTGCCCTAGGGTTAGGCTAGGGGAGCCCTAGCCTTAGCCTAAGCCTAGGGTTGCCCTACCCTAATCCTAGTGGTGCCCTATCCTAAGCCTAAGGGTGCCCTAGCCTAAGCCTAGGGGTGCCCTAGCCATAGGCTAGGGGAGCCCTAGCTTTAGCCTAAGCCTAGGGGTGTCCTAGCCTAAGCCGAGGGGTGCGCTACCCTAACCCTAGGAGTGCCCTACCCTAAGCCTGGGGGTGCCCTAGCCTAAGCCTAGCCTTGCCTAGCCTTAGGCTAGCTGAGTCCTAGCCTAAGCCTAAGCCTAGGGGTGCCCTAGCCTAAGCCTAGGGATGCCCTAGCCTAAGCCTAGGGGTGCCCTAGACTAAGCCTTGGGGTGCCATAGCCTTAGGCTAGAGGAGCCCTAGCCTTAGCCTAAGCCTAGGGGTGCCCTAGCCTAAGACTAGGGGTGCCCTAGCCTAAGCTTAGGGGTACCCTAGCCTAAGCCTTGGGGTGCCCTATCCTAAGCCTAGGGGTGCCCTAGGGTTAGGGTAGGGGAGCCCTAGCCTTAGCCTAACCCTAGGGGTGCCCTGGCCTAAGCCAAGGGGTGCCCTAGCCTAAGCCTAGGTGTGCCCTAGGCTAAGCCTCGGGGTGCCCTAGCCTAAGCCTAGGGGTGCCCTAGCCTTAGGCTAGGGGAGCCCTAGCATTAGCCTAAGCCTAGGGGTGCCCTAGCATAATCCTAGTGGTGCCCTATCCTAAGCCTAAGGTGCCCTAGCCTAAGCCTAGGGGTGCCCAAGCCTTAGGCTTGGGGAGCCCTAACCTTAGCCTAAGCCTAGGGGTGCCCTAGCCCAAGCCTAGGGGTGCCCTAGCCTAAGCCTAGGGATACCCTAGCCTAAGCCTAGGGGTGCCCTAGCCTAAGCCTAGGGGTTCCCTAGCCTAAGGCTAGGGGTGCCATAGCCTTAGTCTATTGGAGCCCTAGCCTTAGGCTAGGGGAACACTAGCCTTAGCCTAAGCCTAGGGGTGCCCTAGCTTAAGCCTAGGCTTACCCTAGCCTTAGGCTAGCTGAGCCCTAGCCTAACCCTAAACCTAGGGGTGCCCTAGCCTAAGGTTAGGGATGCCCTAGCCTAAGGCTAGGGGTGCCCTAGCCTAAGCCTAGGGGTGCCATAACAATAGGCTGGAGGAGGCCTTGCCTTAGCCTAAGCCTAGGGGTGCCCTAGCCTAAGACTAGGGGTGCCCTAGCCTAAGCTTAGGGGTGCTCTAGCCTAAGCCTTGGGGTGCCATATCCTAAGCCTAGGGGTACCCTAGCCTAAGCCTAGGGGTGCCCTAACCTTAGACTAGGGGAGCCCTAACCTTAGCCTAAGGCTAGGGGTGCCCTAGCCCAAGCCTAGGGGTGCCCTAATCTAAGCCTAGGGGTGCCCTAGCCTAAGCCTAGGGGTGCCCTAGCCTTAGTCTAGTGGAGCCCTAGCCTTAGCCTAAGCCAAGGGGTGCCCTAGCCTAAGCCTAAATGTGCCCTAGCCTAAGCCTAGGGGTGCCCTACCCTAAGCCTAGGGGTGCCCTAGCCTAAGCCTTGGGGTGCCCTAGCCTTAGGCTAGGGGAACACTAGCCTAAGCCTAAGCCTAGGGTTGCCCTAGCCTAAGCCTAGGTGTGCCCTAGCCTAATCCAAGGGGTGCCCGACCCTAAGTCTAGGGGTGCCCTACCCTAAGCCTAGGGGTGTCCTAGCCTATGCCTAGGCTTACCCTAGCCTTAGGCTAGCTGAGCCCTAGCCTAAGCCTAAGCATAGGGGTGCCATAGCCTAAGCTTAGGGATGCCCTAGCCTAAGCCTAGGGGTGCCATAGCCTTAGGCTAGAGGAGGCCTAGCCTTAGCCTAAGCCTAAGGGTGCCCTAGCCTAAGACTAGGGGTGCCCTAGCCTAAGCTTAGGGGTACCCTAGCCTAAGCCTTGGGGTGCCCTATCCTAAGCCTAGGGGTGCCCTAGGGTTAGGGTAGGGGAGCCCTAGCCTTAGCCTAACCCTAGGGGTGCCCTAGCCTAAGCCTAGGGGTGCCCTAGCCTAAGCCTAGGAGTGCCCGAGGCTAAGCCTAGGGGTGCCCTAGCCTCAGGCTAGGGGAGCCCTGGACTTAGCCTAAGCCTAGTGGTGCCCTAGCCTAATCCTAGGGGTGCCCTATCCTAAGCCTTGGGGTGCCCGAACCTAAGTCTAGGGGTGCCCTAGCCTTAGGTTAGGGGAGCCCTAGATTTAGCCTAAGCCTAGGGGTGTCGTAGCCTAAGCCGAGGGGTGCCCTACCCTAACCCTAGGGGTGCCCTACCCTAAGTCTAGAGGTGCCCTAGCCTAAGCCTAGCCTTGCCCTAGCCTTAGGCTAGCTGAGCCCTAGCCTAAGCCTAAGCCTAGGGGTGCCCTAGTCTAAGCCTAGGGATGCCCTAGCCTAAGCCTAGGGGTGCCCTAGACTAAACCTAGGGGTGCCATAGCCTTAGGCTAGAGGAGCCCTAGCCTTAGCCTAAGCCTAGGGGTGCCCTAGCCTAAGACTAGGGGTGCCCTAGCCTAAAGTTTGGGGTGCCCTAGCCTAAGCCTTGGGGTGCCCTATCCAAAGCCTAGGGCTGCCCTAGGGTTAGGCTAGGGGAACCCTAGCCTTAGCCTAACCCTAGGGGTGCCCTAGCCTAAGCCAAGGGGTGCCCTAGCCTAAGCCTAGGGGTGCCCTAGGCTAAGCCTAGGGGTGCCCTAACCTTAGGCGAGGGGAGCCCTAGCCTTAGCCAAAGCCTAGGGGTGCCCTAGCCTAAGAATAGGGGTGCCCTAGCCTATGCTTAGGGGTGCCCTAGCGTAAGCCTAGGGGTGCCCTAGCCTAAGCCTAGGGGTGCCCTAGCCTAAGCCTAGGGGTGCCCTAGCCTTAGGCTAGGGGAGCCCTAGCCTTAGCCTAAGCCTAGGGGTGCCCTAGCCTAATCCTAGTGGTGACCTATCTTAAGCCTAGGGGTTCCTTAGCCTTAGGCTAGGGGAGACCTAAACTTAGCCTAAGCCTAGGGGTGCCCTAGCCCAAGCCTAGGGGTGCCCTAGCCTAAGCCTTGGGGTACCCTAGCCTAAGCCTAGGGGTGCCCTAGCCTAACCCTAGGGGTGCCCTAGCCTAAGGCTAGGGGTGCCCTAGCCTTAGTCTAGTGGAGCCCTAGCCTTAGGCTAGGGGAACACTAGCCTTAGCCTAAGCTTAGGGGTGCCCTAGCCAAAGCCTAGGCGTGCCCTAGCCTAAGCCGAGGGGTGCCCTACCCTAATCCTAGGAGTGCCCTACCCTAAGCCTAGGGGTGACCTAGCTTAAGCCTAGGCTTTCCCTAGCCTTAGGCTAGCTGAGCCCTAGCCTAAGCCTAAGCCTAGGGGTGCCCTAGACTAAGCTTAGGGATGCCCTAGCCTAAGGCTAGGGGTGCCCTAGCCTAAGCCTAGGGGTGCCCTAACCTTAGGCGAGGGGAGCCCTAGCCTTAGCCAAAGCCTAGGGGTGCCCTAGCCTAAGAATAGGGGTGCCCTAGCCTATGCTTAGGGGTGCCCTAGCGTAAGCCTAGGGGTGCCCTAGCCTAAGCCTAGGGGTGCCCTAGCCTAAGCCTAGGGGTGCCCTAGCCTAAGAATAGGGGTGCCCTAGCCTATGCTTAGGGGTGCCCTAGCGTAAGCCTAGGGGTGCCCTAGCCTAAGCCTAGGGGTGCCCTAGCCTAAGCCTAGGGGTGCCCTAGCCTTAGGCTAGGGGAGCCCTAGCCTTAGCCTAAGCCTAGGGGTGCCCTAGCCTAATCCTAGTGGTGACCTATCCTAAGCCTAGGGGTTCCTTAGCCTTAGGCTAGGGGAGACCTAAACTTAGCCTAAGCCTAGGGGTGCCCTAGCCCAAGCCTAGGGGTGCCCTAGCCTAAGCCTTGGGGTACCCTAGCCTAAGCCTAGGGGTGCCCTAGCCTAAGCCTAGGGGTGCCCTAGCCTAAGGCTAGGGGTGCCCTAGCCTTAGTCTAGTGGAGCCCTAGCCTTAGGCTAGGGGAACACTAGCCTTAGCCTAAGCTTAGGGGTGCCCTAGCCAAAGCCTAGGCGTGCCCTAGCCTAAGCCGAGGGGTGCCCTACCCTAATCCTAGGAGTGCCCTACCCTAAGCCTAGGGGTGACCTAGCTTAAGCCTAGGCTTTCCCTAGCCTTAGGCTAGCTGAGCCCTAGCCTAAGCCTAAGCCTAGGGGTGCCCTAGACTAAGCTTAGGGATGCCCTAGCCTAAGGCTAGGGGTGCCCTAGCCTAAGCCTAGGGGTGCCATAGCCTTAGGCTAGAGGAGCCCTAGCCTTAGCCTAAGCCTAGGGGTGCCCTAGCCCAATCCTATTGGTGCCCTATCCTAAGCCTAGGGGTGCCCTAGCCTAAGCCAAGGGGTGCCCTAGCCTAAGCCGAGGGGTGTCCTACCCTAACCCTAGGGGTGCCCTACCCTAAGTCTAGAGGTGCCCTAGCCTAAGCCTAGCCTTGCCCTAGCCTTAGGCTAGCTGAGCCCTAGCCTAAGCCTAAGCCTAGGTGTGCCCTAGCCTAAGACTAGGGGTGCCCTAGCCTAAGCTGAGGGGTGCCCTAGCCTAAGCCTTGGGGTGCCCTATCCAAAGCCTAGGGCTGCCCTAGGGTTAGGCTAGGGGAACCCTAGCCTTAGAGTAACCCTAGGGGTGCCCTAGCCTAAGCCAAGGGGTGCCCTAGCCTAAGCCTAGGGGTGCCCTAGGCTAAGCCTAGGGGTGCCCTAACCTTAGGCGACGGGAGCCCTAGCCTTAGCCTAAGCATAGGGGTGCCCTAGCCTAAGAATAGGGGTGCCCTAGCCTAAGCTTAGGGGTGCCCTAGCGTAAGCCTAGGGGTGCCCTAGCCTAAGCCTAGGGGTGCCCTAGCCTATGCCTAGGGGTGCCCTAGCCTTAGGCTAGGGGAGCCCTAGCCTTAGCCTAAGCCTAGGGGTGCCCTAGCCTAATCCTAGTGGTGCCCTATCCTAAGCCTAGGCGTTCCCTAGCCTTAGGCTAGGGGAGCCCTAAACTTAGCCTAAGCCTAGGGGTGCCCTAGCCCAAGCTTAGGGGTGCCCTAGCCTAAGCCTTGGGGTACCCTAGCCTAAGCCTAGGGGTGCCCTAGCCAAAGCCAAGGGGTGCCCTACCCTAATCCTAGGAGTGCCCTACCCTAAGCCTAGGGGTGACCTAGCTTAAGCCTAGGGGTGCCATAGCCTTAGGCTAGAGGAGCCCTAGCCTTAGCCTAAGCCTAGGGGTGCTTAGCCTAAGACTAGGGGTGCCCTAGCCTAAGCTTAGGGGTGCCCTAACCTAAGCCTTGGGGTGCACTATCCTAAGCCTAGGGGTACCCTAGCCTAAGCCTAGGGGTGCCCTAACCTTAGATTAGGGGAGCCCTAACCTTAGCCTAAGCCTAGGGGTGCCCTAGCCCAAGCCTAGGGGTGCCCTAGCCTAAGACTAGGGGTGCCCTAGCCTAAGCCTATTGGAGCCATAACCTTAGCCTAAGCCTAGGGATGCCCTAGCATAAGCCTAGATGTGCCCTAGCCTAATCCTAGTGGTGCCCTATCCTAAGCCTAGGGGTGCCCTATCCTAAGCCTAGTCGTGCCCTAGCCTTAGGTTAGGGGAGCCCTAGCATTAGCCTAAGCCTAGGGGTGTCCTAGCCTAAGCCGAGGGGTGTCCTACACTAATCCTAGGGGTGCCCTACCCTAAGTCTAGAGGTGCCCTAGCCTAAGCCTAGCCTTGCCCTAGCCTTAGGCTAGCTGAGCCCTAGCCTAAGCCTAAGCCTAGGGGTGCCCTAGCCTAATCCTAGTGGTGACCTATCCTAAGCCTAGGGGTTCCTTAGCCTTAGGCTAGGGGAGACCTAAACTTAGCCTAAGCCTAGGGGTGCCCTAGCCCAAGCCTAGGGGTGCCCTAGCCTAAGCCTTGGGGTACCCTAGCCTAAGCCTAGGGGTGCCCTAGCCTAAGCCTAGGGGTGCCCTAGCCTAAGGCTAGGGGTGCCCTAGCCTTAGTCTAGTGGAGCCCTAGCCTTAGGCTAGGGGAACACTAGCCTTAGCCTAAGCTTAGGGGTGCCCTAGCCAAAGCCTAGGCGTGCCCTAGCCTAAGCCGAGGGGTGCCCTACCCTAATCCTAGGAGTGCCCTACCCTAAGCCTAGGGGTGACCTAGCTTAAGCCTAGGCTTTCCCTAGCCTTAGGCTAGCTGAGCCCTAGCCTAAGCCTAAGCCTAGGGGTGCCCTAGACTAAGCTTAGGGATGCCCTAGCCTAAGGCTAGGGGTGCCCTAGCCTAAGCCTAGGGGTGCCATAGCCTTAGGCTAGAGGAGCCCTAGCCTTAGCCTAAGCCTAGGGGTGCCCTAGCCCAATCCTATTGGTGCCCTATCCTAAGCCTAGGGGTGCCCTAGCCTAAGCCAAGGGGTGCCCTAGCCTAAGCCGAGGGGTGTCCTACCCTAACCCTAGGGGTGCCCTACCCTAAGTCTAGAGGTGCCGTAGCCTAAGCCTAGCCTTGCCCTAGCCTTAGGCTAGCTGAGCCCTAGCCTAAGCCTAAGCCTAGGTGTGCCCTAGCCTAAGACTAGGGGTGCCCTAGCCTAAGCTGAGGGGTGCCCTAGCCTAAGCCTTGGGGTGCCCTATCCAAAGCCTAGGGCTGCCCTAGGGTTAGGCTAGGGGAACCCTAGCCTTAGAGTAACCCTAGGGGTGCCCTAGCCTAAGCCAAGGGGTGCCCTAGCCTAAGCCTAGGGGTGCCCTAGGCTAAGCCTAGGGGTGCCCTAACCTTAGGCGACGGGAGCCCTAGCCTTAGCCTAAGCATAGGGGTGCCCTAGCCTAAGAATAGGGGTGCCCTAGCCTAAGCTTAGGGGTGCCCTAGCGTAAGCCTAGGGGTGCCCTAGCCTAAGCCTAGGGGTGCCCTAGCCTATGCCTAGGGGTGCCCTAGCCTTAGGCTAGGGGAGCCCTAGCCTTAGCCTAAGCCTAGGGGTGCCCTAGCCTAATCCTAGTGGTGCCCTATCCTAAGCCTAGGCGTTCCCTAGCCTTAGGCTAGGGGAGCCCTAAACTTAGCCTAAGCCTAGGGGTGCCCTAGCCCAAGCTTAGGGGTGCCCTAGCCTAAGCCTTGGGGTACCCTAGCCTAAGCCTAGGGGTGCCCTAGCCAAAGCCAAGGGGTGCCCTACCCTAATCCTAGGAGTGCCCTACCCTAAGCCTAGGGGTGACCTAGCTTAAGCCTAGGGGTGCCATAGCCTTAGGCTAGAGGAGCCCTAGCCTTAGCCTAAGCCTAGGGGTGCTTAGCCTAAGACTAGGGGTGCCCTAGCCTAAGCTTAGGGGTGCCCTAACCTAAGCCTTGGGGTGCACTATCCTAAGCCTAGGGGTACCCTAGCCTAAGCCTAGGGGTGCCCTAACCTTAGATTAGGGGAGCCCTAACCTTAGCCTAAGCCTAGGGGTGCCCTAGCCCAAGCCTAGGGGTGCCCTAGCCTAAGACTAGGGGTGCCCTAGCCTAAGCCTATTGGAGCCATAACCTTAGCCTAAGCCTAGGGATGCCCTAGCATAAGCCTAGATGTGCCCTAGCCTAATCCTAGTGGTGCCCTATCCTAAGCCTAGGGGTGCCCTATCCTAAGCCTAGTCGTGCCCTAGCCTTAGGTTAGGGGAGCCCTAGCATTAGCCTAAGCCTAGGGGTGTCCTAGCCTAAGCCGAGGGGTGTCCTACACTAATCCTAGGGGTGCCCTACCCTAAGTCTAGAGGTGCCCTAGCCTAAGCCTAGCCTTGCCCTAGCCTTAGGCTAGCTGAGCCCTAGCCTAAGCCTAAGCCTAGGGGTGCCCTAGCCTATGCCTAGGGATGCCCTAGCCTAAGCTGAGGGGTGCCCTAGCCTAAGCCTTGGGGTGCCCTATCCAAAGCCTAGGGCTGCCCTAGGGTTAGGCTAGGGGAACCCTAGCCTTAGCCTAACCCTAGGGGTGCCCTAGCCTAAGCCAAGGGGTGCCCTAGCCTAAGCCTAGGGGTGCCCTAGGCTAAGCCTAGGGGTGCCCTAACCTTAGGCGAGGGGAGCCCTAGCCTTAGCCAAAGCCTAGGGGTGCCCTAGCCTAAGAATAGGGGTGCCCTAGCCTATGCTTAGGGGTGCCCTAGCGTAAGCCTAGGGGTGCCCTAGCCTAAGCCTAGGGGTGCCCTAGCCTAAGCCTAGGGGTGCCCTAGCCTTAGGCTAGGGGAGCCCTAGCCTTAGCCTAAGCCTAGGGGTGCCCTAGCCTAATCCTAGTGGTGACCTATCCTAAGCCTAGGGGTTCCTTAGCCTTAGGCTAGGGGAGACCTAAACTTAGCCTAAGCCTAGGGGTGCCCTAGCCCAAGCCTAGGGGTGCCCTAGCCTAAGCCTTGGGGTACCCTAGCCTAAGCCTAGGGGTGCCCTAGCCTAACCCTAGGGGTGCCCTAGCCTAAGGCTAGGGGTGCCCTAGACTTAGTCTAGTGGAGCCCTAGCCTTAGGCTAGGGGAACACTAGCCTTAGCCTAAGCTTAGGGGTGCCCTAGCCAAAGCCTAGGCGTGCCCTAGCCTAAGCCGAGGGGTGCCCTACCCTAATCCTAGGAGTGCCCTACCCTAAGCCTAGGGGTGACCTAGCTTAAGCCTAGGCTTTCCCTAGCCTTAGGCTAGCTGAGCCCTAGCCTAAGCCTAAGCCTAGGGGTGCCCTAGACTAAGCTTAGGGATGCCCTAGCCTAAGGCTAGGGGTGCCCTAGCCTAAGCCTAGGGGTGCCCTAACCTTAGGCGAGGGGAGCCCTAGCCTTAGCCAAAGCCTAGGGGTGCCCTAGCCTAAGAATAGGGGTGCCCTAGCCTATGCTTAGGGGTGCCCTAGCGTAAGCCTAGGGGTGCCCTAGCCTAAGCCTAGGGGTGCCCTAGCCTAAGCCTAGGGGTGCCCTAGCCTAAGAATAGGGGTGCCCTAGCCTATGCTTAGGGGTGCCCTAGCGTAAGCCTAGGGGTGCCCTAGCCTAAGCCTAGGGGTGCCCTAGCCTAAGCCTAGGGGTGCCCTAGCCTTAGGCTAGGGGAGCCCTAGCCTTAGCCTAAGCCTAGGGGTGCCCTAGCCTAATCCTAGTGGTGACCTATCCTAAGCCTAGGGGTTCCTTAGCCTTAGGCTAGGGGAGACCTAAACTTAGCCTAAGCCTAGGGGTGCCCTAGCCCAAGCCTAGGGGTGCCCTAGCCTAAGCCTTGGGGTACCCTAGCCTAAGCCTAGGGGTGCCCTAGCCTAAGCCTAGGGGTGCCCTAGCCTAAGGCTAGGGGTGCCCTAGCCTTAGTCTAGTGGAGCCCTAGCCTTAGGCTAGGGGAACACTAGCCTTAGCCTAAGCTTAGGGGTGCCCTAGCCAAAGCCTAGGCGTGCCCTAGCCTAAGCCGAGGGGTGCCCTACCCTAATCCTAGGAGTGCCCTACCCTAAGCCTAGGGGTGACCTAGCTTAAGCCTAGGCTTTCCCTAGCCTTAGGCTAGCTGAGCCCTAGCCTAAGCCTAAGCCTAGGGGTGCCCTAGACTAAGCTTAGGGATGCCCTAGCCTAAGGCTAGGGGTGCCCTAGCCTAAGCCTAGGGGTGCCATAGCCTTAGGCTAGAGGAGCCCTAGCCTTAGCCTAAGCCTAGGGGTGCCCTAGCCCAATCCTATTGGTGCCCTATCCTAAGCCTAGGGGTGCCCTAGCCTAAGCCAAGGGGTGCCCTAGCCTAAGCCGAGGGGTGTCCTACCCTAACCCTAGGGGTGCCCTACCCTAAGTCTAGAGGTGCCCTAGCCTAAGCCTAGCCTTGCCCTAGCCTTAGGCTAGCTGAGCCCTAGCCTAAGCCTAAGCCTAGGTGTGCCCTAGCCTAAGACTAGGGGTGCCCTAGCCTAAGCTGAGGGGTGCCCTAGCCTAAGCCTTGGGATGCCCTATCCAAAGCCTAGGGCTGCCCTAGGGTTAGGCTAGGGGAACCCTAGCCTTAGAGTAACCCTAGGGGTGCCCTAGCCTAAGCCAAGGGGTGCCCTAGCCTAAGCCTAGGGGTGCCCTAGGCTAAGCCTAGGGGTGCCCTAACCTTAGGCGACGGGAGCCCTAGCCTTAGCCTAAGCATAGGGGTGCCCTAGCCTAAGAATAGGGGTGCCCTAGCCTAAGCTTAGGGGTGCCCTAGCGTAAGCCTAGGGGTGCCCTAGCCTAAGCCTAGGGGTGCCCTAGCCTATGCCTAGGGGTGCCCTAGCCTTAGGCTAGGGGAGCCCTAGCCTTAGCCTAAGCCTAGGGGTGCCCTAGCCTAATCCTAGTGGTGCCCTATCCTAAGCCTAGGCGTTCCCTAGCCTTAGGCTAGGGGAGCCCTAAACTTAGCCTAAGCCTAGGGGTGCCCTAGCCCAAGCTTAGGGGTGCCCTAGCCTAAGCCTTGGGGTACCCTAGCCTAAGCCTAGGGGTGCCCTAGCCAAAGCCAAGGGGTGCCCTACCCTAATCCTAGGAGTGCCCTACCCTAAGCCTAGGGGTGACCTAGCTTAAGCCTAGGGGTGCCATAGCCTTAGGCTAGAGGAGCCCTAGCCTTAGCCTAAGCCTAGGGGTGCTTAGCCTAAGACTAGGGGTGCCCTAGCCTAAGCTTAGGGGTGCCCTAGCCTAAGCCTTGGGGTGCACTATCCTAAGCCTAGGGGTACCCTAGCCTAAGCCTAGGGGTGCCCTAACCTTAGATTAGGGGAGCCCTAACCTTAGCCTAAGCCTAGGGGTGCCCTAGCCCAAGCCTAGGGGTGCCCTAGCCTAAGACTAGGGGTGCCCTAGCCTAAGCCTATTGGAGCCATAACCTTAGCCTAAGCCTAGGGATGCCCTAGCATAAGCCTAGATGTGCCCTAGCCTAATCCTAGTGGTGCCCTATCCTAAGCCTAGGGGTGCCCTATCCTAAGCCTAGTCGTGCCCTAGCCTTAGGTTAGGGGAGCCCTAGCATTAGCCTAAGCCTAGGGGTGTCCTAGCCTAAGCCGAGGGGTGTCCTACACTAATCCTAGGGGTGCCCTACCCTAAGTCTAGAGGTGCCCTAGCCTAAGCCTAGCCTTGCCCTAGCCTTAGGCTAGCTGAGACCTAGCCTAAGCCTAAGCCTAGGGGTGCCCTAGCCTATGCCTAGGGATGCCCTAGCCTAAGCCTAGGGGTGCCCTAGTATAAGCCTAGAGGTGCCATAGCCTTAGGCTAGTGGAGCCCTAGCCTTAGCCTAAGCCTAGGTGTGCCCTAGCCTAAGACTAGGGGTGCCCTAGCCTAAGCTGAGGGGTGCCCTAGCCTAAGCCTTGGGGTGCCCTATCCAAAGCCTAGGGCTGCGCGAGGGTTAGGCTAGGGGAACCCTAGCCTTAGCGTAACCCTAGGGGTGCCCTAGCCTAAGCCAAGGGGTGCCCTAGCCTAAGCCTAGGGGTGCCCTAGCCTAAGCCTAGAGGTGCCCTAACCTTAGGCGACGGGAGCCCTAGCCTTAGCCTAAGCCTAGGGGTGCCCTAGCCTAAGAATAGGGGTGCCCTAGCCTAAGCTTAGGGGTGCCCTAGCGTAAGCCTAGGGGTGCCCTAGCCTAAGCCTAGGGGTGCCCTAGCCTAAGCCTAGGGGTGCCCTAACCTTAGATTAGGGGAGCCCAAACCTTAGCCTAAGCCTAGGGGTTCCCTAGCCCAAGCCTAGGGGTGCCCTAGCCTAAGACTAGGGGTGCCCTAGCCTAAGCCTAGTGGTGCCCTAGCCTTAGCCTAGTGAAGCCCTAGCCTTAGCCTAAGCCTAGGGGTGCCCTAGCCTAAGCCTAGATGTGCCCTAGCCTAAGCCTAGGGGTGCCCTACCCTAAGCCTAGGGGTGCCCTACCCTAAGCCTAGGGATGCCCTAGCCTAAGGCAGGCTGAGCCCTAGCCTTAGCCTAAGCCTAGGGGTGCCCTATCCTAAGCCTAGGGGTGCCCTAGCCTAAGCCTAGGGGTGCCCTAGCCTAAGCCTAGGGGTGCCCTAGCCTTAGGCTAGGGGAGCCCTAGCCTTAGCCTAAGCCTAGGGGTGCCCTAGCCTAATCCTAGTGGTGCCCTATCCTAAGCCTAGGGGTTCCCTAGCCTTAGGCTAGGGGAGCCCTAAACTTAGCTTAAGCCTAGGGGTGCCCTAGCCCAAGCTTAGGGGTGCCCTAGCCTAAGCCTTGGGGTACCCTAGCCTAAGCCTAGGGGTGCCCTAGCCAAAGCCTAGGCGTGCCCTAGCCTAAGCCTAGGGGAGCCCTACCCTAAGCCTAGGGGTGACCTAGCTTAAGCCTAGGCTTACCCTAGCCTTAGGCTAGCTGAGCCCTAGCCTAAGCCTAAGCCTAGGGGTGCCCTAGCCTAAGTTTAGGGATGCCCTAGCCTAAGGCTAGGGGTGCCATAGCCTTAGGCTAGAGGAGCCCTAGCCTTAGCCTAAGCCTAGGGGTGCATAGCCTAAGACTAGGGGTGCCCTAGCCTAAGCTTAGGGGTGCCGTAGCCTAAGCCTTGGGGTGCACTATCCTAAGCCTAGGCGTACCCTAGCCTAAGCCTAGGGGTGCCCTAACCTTAGATTAGGGGAGCCCTAACCTTAGCCTAAGCCTAGGGGTGCCCTAGCCCAAGCCTAGGGGTGCCCTAGCCTAAGACTAGGGGTGCCCTAGCCTAAGCCTATTGGAGCCATAGCCTTAGCCTAAGCCTAGGGATGCCCTAGCATAAGCCTAGGGGTGCCCTAGCCCAAGCCTAGGGGTGCCCTAGCCTAAGACTTGGGGTGCCCTAGCCTAAGCCTATTGGAGCCATAGCCTTAGCCTAAGCCTAGGGATGCCCTAGCATAAGCCTAGATGTGCCCTAGCCGAAGCCTAGGGGTGCTCTACCATAAGCCTTGGGGTGCGTAGCCTAAGCCTAGTGGTGCCTTAACCTAAGCCTAGGGTTGACCTACCCTTAGCATAAGCCTAGGGGTGCCCTAGCCTAAGCCTAGGGGTGCCCTAGCCTAAGCCTAGTGGTGCCTTAGCCTAAGCCTAGTGGTGCCCTAGCCTTAGCCTAAGCCTAGGTGTGCCCTAGCCTAAGCCTAGGGGTGCCCTAGCCTAAGCCTACGGATGCCCTAGCATAAGCCTAGGGGTGCCCCAGCCTAAGACTAGGGGTGCCCTACCTAAGCCTAGGCGTGCCCTAGCCTAAGCCTATGGGTGACCTACCCTAAGCCTAGGGGTGCCCTACCCTAAGCCTAGGGGTGCCCTAGCCTAAGCCTAGGCTTGCCCTAGCCTTAGGCTAGCTGAGCCCTAGCCTAAGTGTAAGCCTAGGGGTGCCCTAGCCTAAGCCTTGGGGTGCCCTAGCCTAAGCCTACGAGTGCCCTAGCCTTAGGCTAGGGGAGCCCTAGCCTTAGCCTAAGCCTACTGGTGTCCTAGCCTAAGCCTAGGGGTGTCCAAGCCTAAGCCTAGGGGTTCCCTAGCCTAAGCCTAGGGGTGCCCTAGCCTAAGCATAAAGGGTGCACTAGCCTAACCCTAGTGGTGCCCTATCCTTAGGCTAGGGGAACACTAGCCTAAGCCTAAGCCTAGGGTTGCCCTAGCCTAAGCCTAGGCGTGCCCTAGCCTAAGCCGAGGGGTGCGCTACGCTAAGCCTAGGGGTGCCCTACCCTAAGCCTAGGGGTGCCCTAGCCTAAGCCTAGGCTTACCCTAGCCTTAGGCTAGCTGAGCCCTAGCCTAAGCCTAAGCCTAGGGGTGCCATAGCCTAAGCTTAGGGATGTCCTAGCCTAAGCCTAGGGGTGCCAAAACCTTAGGCTAGAGGAGGCCTAGCCTTATCCTAAGCCTAGGGGTGCCCTAGCCTAAGACTAGGGGTGCCCTAGCCTAAGCTTAGGGGTGCCCTAGCCTAAGCCTTGGGGTGCCCTATCCTAAGCCTAGGGGTGCCCTAGGGTTAGGCTAGGGGAGCCCTAGCCTTAGCCTAAGCCTAGGGTTGCCCTACCCTAATCCTAGTGGTGCCCTATCCTAAGCCTAAGGGTGCCCTAGCCTAAGCCTAGGGGTGCCCTAGCCATAGGCTAGGGGAGCCCTAGCTTTAGCCTAAGCCTAGGGGTGTCCTAGCCTAAGCCGAGGGGTGCGCTACCCTAACCCTAGGAGTGCCCTACCCTAAGCCTGGGGGTGCCCTAGCCTAAGCCTAGCCTTGCCTAGCCTTAGGCTAGCTGAGTCCTAGCCTAAGCCTAAGCCTAGGGGTGCCCTAGCCTAAGCCTAGGGATGCCCTAGCCTAAGCCTAGGGGTGCCCTAGACTAAGCCTTGGGGTGCCATAGCCTTAGGCTAGAGGAGCCCTAGCCTTAGCCTAAGCCTAGGGGTGCCCTAGCCTAAGACTAGGGGTGCCCTAGCCTAAGCTTAGGGGTACCCTAGCCTAAGCCTTGGGGTGCCCTATCCTAAGCCTAGGGGTGCCCTAGGGTTAGGGTAGGGGAGCCCTAGCCTTAGCCTAACCCTAGGGGTGCCCTGGCCTAAGCCAAGGGGTGCCCTAGCCTAAGCCTAGGTGTGCCCTAGGCTAAGCCTCGGGGTGCCCTAGCCTAAGCCTAGGGGTGCCCTAGCCTTAGGCTAGGGGAGCCCTAGCATTAGCCTAAGCCTAGGGGTGCCCTAGCATAATCCTAGTGGTGCCCTATCCTAAGCCTAAGGTGCCCTAGCCTAAGCCTAGGGGTGCCCAAGCCTTAGGCTTGGGGAGCCCTAACCTTAGCCTAAGCCTAGGGGTGCCCTAGCCCAAGCCTAGGGGTGCCCTAGCCTAAGCCTAGGGATACCCTAGCCTAAGCCTAGGGGTGCCCTAGCCTAAGCCTAGGGGTTCCCTAGCCTAAGGCTAGGGGTGCCATAGCCTTAGTCTATTGGAGCCCTAGCCTTAGGCTAGGGGAACACTAGCCTTAGCCTAAGCCTAGGGGTGCCCTAGCTTAAGCCTAGGCTTACCCTAGCCTTAGGCTAGCTGAGCCCTAGCCTAACCCTAAACCTAGGGGTGCCCTAGCCTAAGGTTAGGGATGCCCTAGCCTAAGGCTAGGGGTGCCCTAGCCTAAGCCTAGGGGTGCCATAACAATAGGCTGGAGGAGGCCTTGCCTTAGCCTAAGCCTAGGGGTGCCCTAGCCTAAGACTAGGGGTGCCCTAGCCTAAGCTTAGGGGTGCTCTAGCCTAAGCCTTGGGGTGCCCTATCCTAAGCCTAGGGGTACCCTAGCCTAAGCCTAGGGGTGCCCTAACCTTAGACTAGGGGAGCCCTAACCTTAGCCTAAGGCTAGGGGTGCCCTAGCCCAAGCCTAGGGGTGCCCTAATCTAAGCCTAGGGGTGCCCTAGCCTAAGCCTAGGGGTGCCCTAGCCTTAGTCTAGTGGAGCCCTAGCCTTAGCCTAAGCCAAGGGGTGCCCTAGCCTAAGCCTAAATGTGCCCTAGCCTAAGCCTAGGGGTGCCCTACCCTAAGCCTAGGGGTGCCCTAGCCTAAGCCTTGGGGTGCCCTAGCCTTAGGCTAGGGGAACACTAGCCTAAGCCTAAGCCTAGGGTTGCCCTAGCCTAAGCCTAGGTGTGCCCTAGCCTAAGCCAAGGGGTGCCCGACCCTAAGTCTAGGGGTGCCCTACCCTAAGCCTAGGGGTGTCCTAGCCAATGCCTAGGCTTACCCTAGCCTTAGGCTAGCTGAGCCCTAGCCTAAGCCTAAGCATAGGGGTGCCATAGCCTAAGCTTAGGGATGCCCTAGCCTAAGCCTAGGGGTGCCATAGCCTTAGGCTAGAGGAGGCCTAGCCTTAGCCTAAGCCTAAGGGTGCCCTAGCCTAAGACTAGGGGTGCCCTAGCCTAAGATTAGGGGTACCCTAGCCTAAGCCTTGGGGTGCCCTATCCTAAGCCTAGGGGTGCCCTAGGGTTAGGGTAGGGGAGCCCTAGCCTTAGCCTAACCCTAGGGGTGCCCTAGCCTAAGCCTAGGGGTGCCCTAGCCTAAGCCTAGGAGTGCCCTAGGCTAAGCATAGGGGTGCCCTAGCCTCAGGCTAGGGGAGCCCTGGACTTAGCCTAAGCCTAGTGGTTCCCTAGCCTAATCCTAGGGGTGCCCTATCCTAAGCCTTGGGGTGCCCGAACCTAAGTCTAGGGGTGCCCTAGCCTTAGGTTAGGGGAGCCCTAGATTTAGCCTAAGCCTAGGGGTGTCGTAGCCTAAGCCGAGGGGTGCCCTACCCTAACCCTAGGGGTGCCCTACCCTAAGTCTAGAGGTGCCCTAGCCTAAGCCTAGCCTTGCCCTAGCCTTAGGCTAGCTGAGCCCTAGCCTAAGCCTAAGCCTAGGGGTGCCCTAGCCTAAGCCTAGGGATGCCCTAGCCTAAGCCTAGGGGTGCCCTAGACTAAGCCTAGGGGTGCCATAGCCTTAGGCTAGAGGAGCCCTAGCCTTAGCCTAAGCCTAGGGGTGCCCTAGCCTAAGACTAGGGGTGCCCTCGCCTAAAGTTTGGGGTGCCCTAGCCTAAGCCTTGGGGTGCCCTATCCAAAGCCTAGGGCT
Source organism: Tenrec ecaudatus (assembly GCF_050624435.1). Lineage (NCBI taxonomy): Eukaryota > Metazoa > Chordata > Mammalia > Afrosoricida > Tenrecidae > Tenrec > Tenrec ecaudatus. The sequence continues at coordinate 452,336 of NW_027459448.1, read as the reverse complement.
GCCCTAGGGTTAGGCTAGGGGAACCCTAGCCTTAGCCTAACCCTAGGGGTGCCCTAGCCTAAGCCAAGGGGTGCCCTAGCCTAAGCCTAGGGGTGCCCTAGGCTAAGCCTAGGGGTGCCCTAACCTTAGGCGAGGGGAGCCCTAGCCTTAGCCAAAGCCTAGGGGTGCCCTAGCCTAAGAATAGGGGTGCCCTAGCCTATGCTTAGGGGTGCCCTAGCGTAAGCCTAGGGGTGCCCTAGCCTAAGCCTAGGGGTGCCCTAGCCTAAGCCTAGGGGTGCCCTAGCCTTAGGCTAGGGGAGCCCTAGCCTTAGCCTAAGCCTAGGGGTGCCCTAGCCTAATCCTAGTGGTGACCTATCCTAAGCCTAGGGGTTCCTTAGCCTTAGGCTAGGGGAGACCTAAACTTAGCCTAAGCCTAGGGGTGCCCTAGCCCAAGCCTAGGGGTGCCCTAGCCTAAGCCTTGGGGTACCCTAGCCTAAGCCTAGGGGTGCCCTAGCCTAACCCTAGGGGTGCCCTAGCCTAAGGCTAGGGGTGCCCTAGCCTTAGTCTAGTGGAGCCCTAGCCTTAGGCTAGGGGAACACTAGCCTTAGCCTAAGCTTAGGGGTGCCCTAGCCAAAGCCTAGGCGTGCCCTAGCCTAAGCCGAGGGGTGCCCTACCCTAATCCTAGGAGTGCCCTACCCTAAGCCTAGGGGTGACCTAGCTTAAGCCTAGGCTTTCCCTAGCCTTAGGCTAGCTGAGCCCTAGCCTAAGCCTAAGCCTAGGGGTGCCCTAGACTAAGCTTAGGGATGCCCTAGCCTAAGGCTAGGGGTGCCCTAGCCTAAGCCTAGGGGTGCCCTAACCTTAGGCGAGGGGAGCCCTAGCCTTAGCCAAAGCCTAGGGGTGCCCTAGCCTAAGAATAGGGGTGCCCTAGCCTATGCTTAGGGGTGCCCTAGCGTAAGCCTAGGGGTGCCCTAGCCTAAGCCTAGGGGTGCCCTAGCCTAAGCCTAGGGGTGCCCTAGCCTAAGAATAGGGGTGCCCTAGCCTATGCTTAGGGGTGCCCTAGCGTAAGCCTAGGGGTGCCCTAGCCTAAGCCTAGGGGTGCCCTAGCCTAAGCCTAGGGGTGCCCTAGCCTTAGGCTAGGGGAGCCCTAGCCTTAGCCTAAGCCTAGGGGTGCCCTAGCCTAATCCTAGTGGTGACCTATCCTAAGCCTAGGGGTTCCTTAGCCTTAGGCTAGGGGAGACCTAAACTTAGCCTAAGCCTAGGGGTGCCCTAGCCCAAGCCTAGGGGTGCCCTAGCCTAAGCCTTGGGGTACCCTAGCCTAAGCCTAGGGGTGCCCTAGCCTAAGCCTAGGGGTGCCCTAGCCTAAGGCTAGGGGTGCCCTAGCCTTAGTCTAGTGGAGCCCTAGCCTTAGGCTAGGGGAACACTAGCCTTAGCCTAAGCTTAGGGGTGCCCTAGCCAAAGCCTAGGCGTGCCCTAGCCTAAGCCGAGGGGTGCCCTACCCTAATCCTAGGAGTGCCCTACCCTAAGCCTAGGGGTGACCTAGCTTAAGCCTAGGCTTTCCCTAGCCTTAGGCTAGCTGAGCCCTAGCCTAAGCCTAAGCCTAGGGGTGCCCTAGACTAAGCTTAGGGATGCCCTAGCCTAAGGCTAGGGGTGCCCTAGCCTAAGCCTAGGGGTGCCATAGCCTTAGGCTAGAGGAGCCCTAGCCTTAGCCTAAGCCTAGGGGTGCCCTAGCCCAATCCTATTGGTGCCCTATCCTAAGCCTAGGGGTGCCCTAGCCTAAGCCAAGGGGTGCCCTAGCCTTAGACTAGGGGAGCCCTAACCTTAGCCTAAGCCTAGGGGTGCCCTAGCCCAAGCTTAGGGGTGCCCTAGCCTAAGCCTAGGGGTACCCTAGCCTAAGCCTAGGGGTGCCCTAGCCTAAGCCTAGGGGAGCCCTAGCCTAAGGCTAGGGGTGCCCTAGCCTTAGTCTAGTGGAGCCCTAGCCTTAGGCTAGGGGAACACTAGCCTTAGCCTAAGCCTAGGGGTGCCCTAGCCTAAGCCTAGGCGTGCCCTAGCCTAAGCCGAGGGGTGCCCTACCCTAAGCCTAGGAGTGCCCTACCCTAAGCCTAGGGGTGCCCTAGCTTAAGCCTAGGCTTACCCTAGCCTTAGGCTAGCTGAGCCCTAGCCTAAGCCTAAGCCTAGGGGTGCCCTAACCTAAGCTTAGGGATGCCCTAGCCTAAGGCTAGGGGTGCCCTAGCCTAAGCCTAGGGGTGCCATAGCCTTAGGCCAGAGGAGGCCTAGGCTTAGCCTAAGCCTAAGAGTGCTTAGCCTAAGACTAGGGGTGCCCTAGCCTAAGCTTACGGGTGCCCTAACCTTAGATTAGGGGAGCCCAAACCTTAGCCTAAGCCTAGGGGTGCCCTAGCCCAAGCCTAGGGGTGCCCTAGCCTAAGACTAGGGGTGCTCTAGCCTAAGCCTAGGGGTGCCCTAGCCTTAGTCTAGTGGAGCCCAAGCCTTAGCCTAAGCCTAGGGATGCCCTAGCCTAAGCCTAGATGTGCCCTAGCCTAAGCCTAGGGGTGCCCTACCCTAAGCCTAGGGGTGCCCTAGCCTAAGCCTAGGGGTGCCCTAGCCTTAGGCTAGCCGAGCCCTAGCCTTAGCCTAAGCTTAGGGGTGCCCTATCCTAAGCCTATGGGTGCCCTAGCCTAAGCCTAAGCGTAGGGGTGCCCTAGCATAAGATTAGGGGTGCCCTAGCCTAAGCTTAGGGGTGCTCCAGCCTAAGCTTAGGGGTGCCCTATCGTAAGCCTAGGGGTGCCCTAGCCTAAGCCTAGGGGTACCCTAGCCTAAGCCTAGGGGTGCCCTAGCCTAAGCCTAGGGGTGCCCTAGCCTTAGGCTAGGGGAGCCCTAGCCTTAGCCTAAGCCTAGGGGTGCCCTAGCCTAATCATAGTGGTGCTATATCCTAAGCCTAGAGGTGCCAGAGCCTAAGCCTAGGGGTGCCCTAGCCTTAGGCTAGGGGAGCCTTAACCTTAGCCTAAGCCTAGGGGTGCCCTAGCCTAAGCCTAGGGGTGCTTAGCATAAGACTAAGGGTGCCCTAGCCTAAACTTAGGGGTGCCCTAGCCTAAGCCTTGGGGTGCACTATCCTAAGCCTAGGGGTACCCTAGCCTAAGCCTAGGGGTGCCCTAACCTTAGATTACGGGAGCCCTAACCTTAGCCTAAGCCTAGGGGTGCCCTAGCCCAAGCCTAGGGGTGCCCTAGCCTAAGACTAGGGGTGCCCTAGCCTAAGCCTATTGGAGCCATAGCCTTAGCCTAAGCCTAGGATGCCCTAGCCTAAGCCTAGATGTGCCCTAGCCTAAGCCTAGGGGTGCCCTACCCTAAGCCTAGGGGTGCCCTAACCTAAGCTTAGGGGTGCCCTAGCCTTAGGCTAGCTGAGCACTAGCCTTAGCCTAAGCCTAGGGGTGCCCTATCCTAAGCCTAGGGGTGCCCTAGCCTAAGCCTAGGGGTGCCCTAGCCTAAGCCAAGGGGTGCCCTAGCCTATGCATAGGGGTGCCCTAGCCTTAGACTAGGGGGCCCTAGCCTTAGCCTAAACCTAGGGGTGCCCTAGCCTAAGCCTAGGCATGCCCTAGCCTAAGCCGAGGGGTGCCCTAGCCTAAGCCTAGTGGTGCCCTAGCCTAAGCCTAGGGGTGCCCTAGCCTAAGCCTAGGGGAGCCCTAGCCTAAGGCTAGGGGTTCCCTAGCCTTAGTCTAGTGGAGCCCTATCCTTAGGCTAGGGGAACACTAGCCTTAGCCTAAGCCTAGGGGTGCCCTAGCCTAAGCCTAGGCGTGCCCTAGCCTAAGCCAAGGGGTGCCCTACCCTAAGCCTAGGAGTGCCCTACCATAAGCCTAGGGGTGCCCTAGCGTAAGCCTAGGCTTACCCTAGCCTTAGGCTAGCTGAGCCCTAGCCTAAGCCTAAGCCTAGGGGTGCCCTAGCCTAAGCTTAGGGATGCCCTAGCCTAAGGCTAGGGGTGCCCTAGCCTAAGCCTAGGGGTGCCATAGCCTTAGGCTAGAGGAGGCCTAGCCTTAGCCTAAGCCTAGGAGTGCTTAGCCTAAGACTAGGGGTGCCCTAGCCTAAGCTTAGGGGTGCCCTAGCCTAAGCTTATGGGTGCCCTAGCCTAAGCCTTGAGGTGCCCTATCCTAAGCCTAGGGGTACCCTAGCCTAAGCCTAGGGGTGCCCTAACCTTATATTAGGGGAGCCTTAACCTTAGCCTAAGCCTAGGGGTGCCCTAGCCCAAGCCTAGGGGTGCCCTAGCCTAAGACTAGGGGTGCTCTAGCCTAAGCCTAGGGGTGCCCTAGCCTTAGTCTAGTGGAGCCCTAGCCTTAGCCTAAGCCTAAGGATGCCCTAGCCTAAGCCTAGATGTGCCCTAGACTAAGCCTAGGGGTGCCCTACCCTAAGCCTAGGGGTGCCCTAGCCTTATGCTAGGGGAGCCCTAGCCTTAGCCTAAGCCTAGGGGTGCCCTAGCCTTAGGCTAGCTGAGCCCTAGCCTTAGCCTAAGATTAGGGGTGCCCTATCCTAAGCCTAGGGGTGCCATAGCCTCAGCCTAGGGGTGCCCTAGCCTAAGCCAAGGGGTGCCCTAGCCTATGCATAGGGGTGCCCTAGCCTTAGACTAGGGGAGCCCTAGCCTTAGCCTAAGCGTAGGGGTGCCCTAGCATAAGATTAGGGGTGCCCTAGCCTAAGCTTAGGGGTGCTCCAGCCTAAGCTTAGGGGTGCCCTATCGTAAGCCTAGGGGTGCCCTAGCCTAAGCCTAGGGGTGCCCTAGCCTAAGCCTAAGGGTGCCCTAGCCTAAGCCTAGGGGTGCCCTAGCCTTATGCTAGGGGAGCCCTAGCCTTAGCCTAAGCCTAGGGGTGCCCTAGCCCAAGCCTAGGGGTGCCCTTGCCTAAGCCTAGGGGTACCCTAGCCTAAGCCTAGGGGTGCCCTAGCCTAAGCCTAGGCGTGCCCTAGCCTAAGCCGAAGGGTGCCCTACCCTAAGCCTAGGGGTGCCCTACCCTAAGCCTAGGTGTGCCCTAGCTTAAGCCTAGGCTTACCCTAGCCTTAGGCTAGCTGAGCCCTAGCCTAAGCCTAAGCCTAGGGGAGCCCTAGCCTAAGCTTAGGGATGCCCTAGCTTAAGGCTAGGGGTGCCCTAGCCTAAGCCTAGGGGTGCCATAGCCTTAGGCTAGAGGAGGCCTTGCATTAGCCTAAGACTAGGGGTGATGTAGCCTAAGACTAGGGGTGCCCTAGCCTAAGCTTAGGGGTGCCCTAGCCTAAGCCTTGGGGAGCCCTATCCTAACCCTAGGGGTACCCTAGCCTAAGCCTAGGGGTGCCCTAACCTTAGACTAGGGGAGCCCTAGCCTTAGCCTAAGCCTAGGGGTGCCCTAGCCTTAGGCTAGCTGAGCCCTAGCCTTAGCCTAAGATTAGGGGTGCCCTATCCTAAGCCTAGGGGTGCCATAGCCTAAGCCTAGGGGTGCCCTAGCCTAAGCCAAGGGGTGCCCTATCCTAAGCCTAGGGGTGCCATAGCCTAAGCCTACGGGTGCCCTAGCCTAAGCCTAGGGGTGCCCTAGCCTAAGCCTAGGGGTGCCCTAACCTTAGTCTAGTGGAGCCCTAGCCTTAGCCTAAGCCTAGTGGTGCCCTCGCCTAAGCCTAGATGTGCCCTAGCCTAAGCCTAGGGGTGCCCTACCCTAAGCCTAGGGGTGCCCTAGCCTAAGCCTAGGGATGCCCTAGCCTTAGGCTAGGGGAGCCCTAGCCTTATCCTAAGCCTAGGGGTGCCCTAGCCTAAGCTTAGGGGTGCCCTACCCTAAGCCTAGGGGTGCCCTAGCCTAAGCCTAGGGGTGCTCTAGCCTTAGGCTAGCTGAGCCCTTGCCTTAGCCTAAGCCTAGGAGTGCCCTAGCCTAAGCCTAGGGGTGCCCTAGCCTAAGCCTAGGGGTGCCCTAGCCTAAGCTTAGGGGTGCCCTAGCCTAAGCCTAGGGGTGCCCAAGCCTTATCCTAGCTGAGCCCTAGCCTTAGCCTAAGCCGAGGGGTGCCCTAGCCTAAGCCTAGGGGTGCCCTAGCCTAAGCTTAGGGGTGCCCTACCCTAAGCCTAGGGGTGCCCTAGCCTATGCTTAGGGGTGCCCTAGCCTAAGCCTACGGGTGCCCTAGCCTAAGCCTAGTGGTGCCTTAGCCTAAGCCTAGGGGTGCCCTAGCCTTAGGCTAGGGGGCCCTAGACTTAACCTAAGTCTAGGGGTGACCTAGCCTAAGCCTAGTGGTGTCCTAGCCTAAGCCTAAGGGTGCCCTAGCCTAAGCCTAGGTGTGCCCTAGCCTTAGACTAGGGGAGCCCTAGCCTTAGCCTAAGCCTATGGCTGCCCTAGCCTAATCCTAGGGGTGCCCTAACCTAAGCCTAGGGGTGCCCTAGCCTAACCCTAGGGGTGCCCTAGCCTTAGAGTAGGGGAGCACTAGCCTTAGCCTAAACCTAGGGGTGCCCTAGCCTAAGCCTAGGCGTGCCGTAGACTAAGCCTAGGGTTGCCCTAGCCTTAGCCTAGGCGTGCCCTAGACTAAGCCTAGGGGTGCTCTAGCCTAAACCTAGGGGTGCCGTAGCCTTAGCTTAGGGGTGCCCTATCCTAAGCCTAAGGGTGCCCTAGCCTAAGCTTAGGGGTGCCCTAGCCTAAGCCTAAGGGTGCCCTAGCCTAAGCCTAGTGGTCCCCTAGCCTTAGGCTAGGGGTGCCCTAGCCTTAGCCTAAGCCTAGGGGTGCCATAGCCTAAGCCTAGGGGTCCCCTAGCCTAAGCCTAGGGGTGCCCTAGGTTTAGGCTAGGGGAGCCCTAGCCTTAGCCTAATCCTAGGGGTGCCCTTGCCTAAGCCTAGGAGTGCCTTAGCCAAAGCCTAGGGGTGCCCTAGCCTTAGGATAGGGCAGCCCTAGCCTTAACCTAAGCCTACGGGTGCCCTAGCTTAAGCCTAGGGGTGCCCTAGCCTAAGCCTAGGGGTTCCCTAACCTTAGGCTAGGGGATCCCTAGCCTTAGCCTAAGCCTATGGGTGCCCTAGCCTCAGCCTAGGGGTGCCCTAGCCTAAGCCTAGGAGTGCCATAGCCTAAGCCGAAGGGTGCCCTAGCCTAAGCCTAGTGGTGCCTTAACCTAAGCCTAGGGTTGACCTAGCCTTAGCCTAAGCCTACGGGTGCCCTAGCCTAAACCTAGGGGTGCTCTAGCCTAAGCCTAGTGTTGCCTTAGCCTAAGCCTAGGGGTGACCTAGCCTTAGCCTAAGCCTAGGGGTGCCTTATCCTAAGCCTAGTGGTCCCCTAGCCTTAGCCTAAGCCTAGGGGTGCCCTAGCCTAAGCCTAGAGGTGCCCTAGCCTAAGCCTACGGGTGCCCTAGCATAAGCCTAGGGGTGCCCCAGCCTAAGCCAAGGGGTGCCCTAGCCTAAGCCTAAGGGTGCCCAGGCCTTAGGATAGAAGAGCCCTAGCCTTAGCCTAAGCCTAGGGGAGTCCTAGCCTAAGCCTAGGTGTGCCCTAGCCTAAGCCTAGGGGTGCCCTAGTCTAAGCCTATGGGTGCCCTAGCCTTAGTATAGTGGAGCCATAGCCTTAGCCTAAGCCTAAGGATGCCCTAACCTAAGCCTAGAGGTGCCCTAGCCTAAGCCTAGGGGTGCCCTACCCTAAGCCTAAGGGTGCCCTAGCCTAAGCCTAGGGGTGCCCTAGACTTAGGCTAGCTGAGCCCTAGCCTTAGCCTAAGCCTAGGGGTGCCCTAGCATAAGACTAGGGGTGCCCTAGCCTAAGCTTAGGGGTGCCCTAGCCTAAGCCTAGGGGTGCCCTAGTCTAAGACTAGGGGTGCCCTAGCCTAAGCCTAGAGGTGCCCTAGCCTAAGCCTACGGGTGGCCTAGCATAAGCCTAGGGGTGCCCTAGCCTAAGCCTAGGGGTGCCCTACCCTAAGCCTAAGGGTGCCCTAGCCTAAGCCTAGGGGTGCCCTAGACTTAGGCTAGCTGAGCCCTAGCCTTAGCCTAAGCCTAGGGGTGCCCTAGCATAAGACTAGGGGTGCCCTAGCCTAAGCTTAGGGGTGCCCTAGCCTAAGCCTAGGGGTGCCCTAGTCTAAGACTAGGGGTGCCCTAGCCTAAGCTTAGGGGTGCCCTAGCGTAAGCCTAGGGGTGCCCTAGCCTAAGCCTAGGGGTGCCCTAGCCTAAGCCTTGGGGTGCCCTAGCCTTAGGCTAGGGGAGCCCTAGCCGTAGCCTAAGCCTAGGGTGCCCTAGCCTAATCCTAGTGATGCCCTATCCTAAGCCTAGGGGTGCCCTAGCCTAAGCCTAGGGGTGCCCTAGACTTAGGCTAGGGGAGCCCTAACCTTAGCCTAAGCCTAGGGGTGCCCTAGCCTAAGCCTAGGGGTGCCCTAGCCTATGGCTAGGGGAGCCCTAGCCTTAGTCCAGTGGAGCCCTAGCCTTAGGCTAGGGGAACACTAGCCTTAGCCTAAGCCTAGGGGTGCCCTAGCCTAAGCCTAGGCGTGCCCTAGCCTAAGCCGAGGGGTGCCCTACCCTAAGCTTTTGGGTGCCCTACCCTAAGCTTAGGGGTGCCCTAGCCTAAGACTAGGGGTGCCCTAGCCTAAGCTTAGGGGTGCCCTAGACTAAGCCTTGGGGTGCCCTATCCTAAGCCTAGGGGTAACCTCCCCTAAGCGTAGTGGTGCCCTAACCTTACACTAGGGGAGCCCTAACCTTAGCATAAGCTTAGGGGTGCCCTAGCCTAAGCCTAGGGTTGCCCTAGCCTAAGCCAAGGGTGCCCTAGCCTAAGCCTCGGGGTGCCCTTGCCTAAGCCTAGGGGTGCCCTAGCCGTAGTCTAGTGGAGCCCTAGCCTTAGCCTAAGCCTAGGGGTGCCCTAGCCTAAGCCTAGATGTGCCCTAGCCTAAGCCTAGGGGTGCCCTACCCTAAGCCTAGGGGTGCCCTAGTCTAAGCCTAGGGGTGCCCTAGCCTAAGCTTAGGGGTGCCCTACCCTAAGTCTAGGGGTGCCCTAGCCTAAGCCTAGGGTTGCTCTAGCCTTAGGCTAGCTGAGCCCTTGCCTTAGCCTAAGCCTAGGAGTGCCCTAGCCTAAGCCTAGGGGGGCCCTAGCCTAAGTCTAAGGGTGCCCTAGCCTAAGCTTAGGGGTGCCCTCGCCTAAGCCTAGGGGTGCCCTAGCCTAAGCTTAGGGATGCCCTACCCTAAGCCTAGGGGTGCCCTAGCCTATGCTTAGGGGTACCCTAGCCTAAACCTAGGGGTGCCGTAGCCTTAGACTAGGGGAGCCCTAGCCTTAGCCTAAGCCTATGGCTGCCCTAGCCTAATCCTAGGGGTGCCCTAGCCTAAGCCTAGGGGTGCCCTAGCCTAACCCTAGGGGTGCCCTAGCCTTAGGCTAGGGGAGCACTAGCCTTAGCCTAAGCCTAGGAGTGCCCTAGCCTAAGCCTAGGCGTGCCGTAGCCCAAGCCTAGGGGTGCCCTAGCCTTAGCCTAGGCGTGCCCTAGCCTAAGCCTAGGGGTGCCCTAGCCTAAACCTAGGGGTGCCGTAGCCTAAACTTAGGGGTGCCCTATCCTAAGCCTAAGGGTGCCCTAGCCTAAGCTTAGGGGTGCCCTAGCCTAAGCCTAGGGGTGCCCTAGTCTTAGGATAGGGGAGACCTAGCCTTAGCCTAAGCCTACGGGTGCCCTAGCTTAAGCCTAGGGGTGCCCTAGCCTAAGCCTAGGGGTGTCCTAGCGTTAGGCTAGGGGAGCCCTAGCCATAGCCTAAGCCTAGGGGTGCCCTAGCCTAAGCCTAGGGGTCCCCTAGCCTAAGCCTAGGGGTGCCCTAGGTTTAGGCTAGGGGAGCCATAGCCTTAGCCTAATCCTAGGGGTGCCCTAGCCTAAGCCTAGGAGTGCCTTAGCCAAAGCCTAGGGGTGCCCTAGCCTTAGGATAGGGGAGCCCTAGCCTTAACCTAAGCCTACGGGTGCCCTAGCTTAAGCCTAGGGGTGCCCTAGCCTAAGCCTAGGGGTTCCCTAGCCTTAGGCTAGGGAGCCCTAGCCTTAGCCTAAGCCTATGGGTGCCCTAGCCTCAGCCTAGGGGTGCCCTAGCCTAAGCCTAGGAGTGTCATAGTCTAAGCCTAGGGGTGCCCTAGCCTAAGCCTAGTGGTGCCTTAACCTAAGCCTAGGGTTGACCTAGCCTTAGCCTAAGCCTAGGGGTGCCCTAGCCTAAGCCTAGGGGTGCCCTAGCCTAAGCCTCGTGGTGCCTTAGCCTAAGCCTAGGGGTGACCTAGCCTTAGCCTAAGCCTAGGGGTGCATTAGCCTAAGCCTAGGGGTCCCCTAGCCTTAGCCTAAGCCTAGGGGTGCCCTAGCCTAAGCCTAGGGGTGCCCCAGCCTAAGCCTAGGGGTGCCCCAGCCTAAGTCTAGGGGTGCCCTAGCCTAAGCCTAGGGGTGCCCAGGCCATAGGATAGAAGAGCCCTAGCCTTAGCCTAAGCCTAGGGGTTCCCTAGCCTAAGCCTAGGGGTGCCCTAGCCTAAGCCTTGGGGTGCCCTAGCCTAAGCCTAGGGGTGCCCTAGTCTTAGGATAGGGGAGACCTAGCCTTAGCCTAAGCCTACGGGTGCCCTAGCTTAAGCCTAGGGGTGCCCTAGCCTAAGCCTAGGGGTGTCCTAGCCTTAGGCTAGGGGAGCCCTGGCCTTAGCCTAAGCCTATGGGTGCCCTAGCCTCAGCCTAGGGGTGCCCTAGCCTCAGCCTAGGGGTGCCCTAGCCTAAGCCTAAGAGTGCCCTAGCCTAAGCCTAGGGGTGCCCTAGCCTAAGCCTAGTGGTGCCTTAGACTAAGCCTAGGGGTGACCTAGCCTTAGACTAAGCCTTGGGGTGCCCTAGCCTAAGCCTAAGGGTGCCCTAACCTAAGCCTAGGGTGCCCTTGCCTAAGCCTAGGGGTGCCTTAGCTTAAGCCTAGGGGTTCCCTAGCCTTAGCCTAAGCCTAGGGGTGCCTTGGCCTTAGCCTAGGAGTACCCTAACCTAAGCCTAGGGGTGCCCTAGCCTAAGCCTAGGGGTGCCCAGGCCTTAGGCTAGAGGAGCCCTAGCCTTAGCCTAAGCCAAGGGGTGCCCTAGCCTACCACTAGGGGTGCGCTAGCCATAGGCTAGGGGAGCACTACCATTAGCCTAAGCCTAGGGGTGCCCTAGCCTAAGCCTTGGCGTGCCCTAGCCTAAGCCTAGGGGTGCCCTACCCTAAGCCTAGGGGTACCCTACCCTAAGCCTAGGAGGGCCAAGCCTAAGTCTAGGCTTGCCCTAGCCTTAGGCTAGCTGAGCCCTAGCCTAAGCCTAAGCCTAGGGGTGCCGTAACCTTAGGCTAGGGTAGCCCTAGCCTTAGCCTAAGCCTAGGGGTGTCCTAGCCTAAGCTTAGGGGTGCCCTACCCTAAGCCTAGGGTTGCCCTAGCCTAAGCCTAAGGGGGCCCTAGCCTAAGCCTAGGGGTGCCAAGGCCTTAGGGTAGAGGAGCCGTAGCCTTAGCCTAAGCCTATGGCTGCCCTAGCCTAAGCCTAGGGGTGCCCTAGCCTAAGCCTAGGGGTGCCCTAGCCTAACCCTAGGGGTGCCCTAGCCTTAGGCTAGGGGAGCACTAGCCTTAGCCTAAGCCTAGGGGTGCCCTAGCCTAAGCCTAGGCGTGCCCTAGCCTAAGCCTAGGGGTGCCCTAGCCTAAGCCTAGGGGTGCCCTGGCCTAAGCCTAGGGGTGCCCTAGCCTAAGCCTAGGGGTGCCTTAACCTAAGCTTAGGGGTGCCCTAGCCTAAGCTTAGGGGTGCCCAAGCCTAAGCTTACGGGTGCCCTTGCCTAAGCCTAGTGGTGCCCTAGCCTTAGGCTAGGGGAGCCCTAGCCTTAACCTAAGCCTACGGGTGCCCTAGCTTAAGCCTAGGGGTGCCCTAGCCTAAGCCTAGGGGTGCCCTAGGCTTAGGCTAGTGGAGCCCTAGCCTTAGCTTAAGCCTATGGGTGCCCTAGCCTCAGTTTAGGGGTGCCCTAGCCTAAGCCTAGGAGTGCCCTAGCCTAACCCTATGGGTGCCCTAGCCTAAGCCTAGTGGTGCCTTAACCTAAGCCTAGGGTTGACCTAGCCTTAGCTTAAGCCTAGGAGTGCCCTAGCCTAAGCCTAGGGGTGCACTAGCCTAAGCCTAGTGGTGCCTTAACCTAAGCCTAGGGTTGACCTAGCCTTAGCCTAAGCCTAGTGGTGCCCTAGCCTCAGCCTAGGGGTGCCCTAGCCTAAGCCTAGTGGTGCCTTAGCCTAAGCCTAAGGGTGACTTAGCCTTAGCCGAAGGCTAGGGGTGCCTTAGCCTAAGCCTAGGGGTCCCCTAGCCTTAGCGTAAGCCTAGGGGTGCCCTAGCCTAAGCCTAGGCGTGCCCTAGCCTAAGCCTTGAGGTGTCCTAGCCTAAGCCTAGGGGTGCCCTAGCCTATGCCTAGGGGTGCCCAGGCCTTAGGATAGAGGAGCCCTAGCCTTAGCCTAAGCCTATGGCTGCCCTAGCCTAAGCCTAGATGTGCCCTACCCTAAGCCTAGTGGTGCCTTAGCCTAAGCCTAGGGGTGACCTAGCCTTACCCTAAGCCTAGGGGTGCCTTAGCCTAAGCCTAGGGGTGACCTAGCCTTAGCCTAAGCCTAGGGGTGCATTAGCCTAAGCCTAGGGGTCCCCTAGCCTTAGCCTAAGCCTAGGGGTGTCCTAGCCTAAGCCTAGGGGTGCCCTAGCCTAACTCTAGGCGTGCCCTAGCCTTAGGCTAGTGTAGCACTAGCCTTAGCCTATGCCTAGGGGTGCCCTAGCCTAAGCCTAGGCATGCCCTAGGCTAAGCCTTGGGGTGCCATAGCCTAAGCCTAGGGGTGCCCTGGCCTAAGCTTAGGGGTGCCTTAGCCTAAGCCTAATGGTGCCCTAGCCTAAGCCTAGTGGTGCCCTAGCCTTAGGATAGGGGAGCCCTAGCCTTAGCCTAATTATAGGGGTGCCCTAGCCTAAGCCTATGAGTGCCCTAGCCAAAGCCTAGGGGTGCCCTAGTCTTAGGATAGGGGAGACCTAGCCTTAGCCTAAGCCTACGGGTGCCCTAGCTTAAGCCTAGGGGTGCCCTAGCCTAAGCCTAGGGGTGTCCTAGCCTTAGGCTAGGGGAGCCCTGGCCTTAGCCTAAGCCTATGGGTGCCCTAGCCTCAGCCTAGGGGTGCCCTAGCCTCAGCCTAGGGGTGCCCTAGCCTAAGCCTAAGAGTGCCCTAGCCTAAGCCTAGGGGTGCCCTAGCCTAAGCTTAGTGGTGCCTTAGACTAAGCCTAGGGGTGACTTAGCCTTAGACTAAGCCTTGGGGTGCCCTAGCCTAAGCCTAAGGGTGCCCTAACCTAAGCCTAGGGTGCCCTTGCCTAAGCCTAGGGGTGCCTTAGCTTAAGCCTAGGGGTCCCCTAGCCTTAGCCTAAGCCTAGGGGTGCCTTGGCCTTAGCCTAGGAGTACCCTAACCTAAGCCTAGGGGTGCCCTAGCCTAAGCCTAGGGGTGCCCAGGCCTTAGGCTAGAGGAGCCCTAGCCTTAGCCTAAGCCAAGGGGTGCCCTAGCCTACCACTAGGGGTGCGCTAGCCATAGGCTAGGGGAGCACTACCATTAGCCTAAGCCTAGGGGTGCCCTAGCCTAAGCCTTGGCGTGCCCTAGCCTAAGCCTAGGGGTGCCCTACCCTAAGCCTAGGGGTACCCTACCCTAAGCCTAGGAGGGCCAAGCCTAAGTCTAGGCTTGCCCTAGCCTTAGGCTAGCTGAGCCCTAGCCTAAGCCTAAGCCTAGGGGTGCCGTAACCTTAGGCTAGGGTAGCCCTAGCCTTAGCCTAAGCCTAGGGGTGTCCTAGCCTAAGCTTAGGGGTGCCCTACCCTAAGCCTAGGGTTGCCCTAGCCTAAGCCTAAGGGGGCCCTAGCCTAAGCCTAGGGGTGCCAAGGCCTTAGGGTAGAGGAGCCGTAGCCTTAGCCTAAGCCTATGGCTGCCCTAGCCTAAGCCTAGGGGTGCCCTAGCCTAAGCCTAGGGGTGCCCTAGCCTAACCCTAGGGGTGCCCTAGCCTTAGGCTAGGGGAGCACTAGCCTTAGCCTAAGCCTAGGGGTGCCCTAGCCTAAGCCTAGGCGTGCCCTAGCCTAAGCCTAGGGGTGCCCTAGCCTAAGCCTAGGGGTGCCCTAGCCTAAGCCTAGGGGTGCCCTAGCCTAAGCCTAGGGGTGCCTTAACCTAAGCTTAGGGGTGCCCTAGCCTAAGCTTAGGGGTGCCCAAGCCTAAGCTTACGGGTGCCCTAGCCTAAGCCTAGTGGTGCCCTAGCCTTAGGCTAGGGGAGCCCTAGCCTTAACCTAAGCCTACGGGTGCCCTAGCTTAAGCCTAGGGGTGCCCTAGCCTAAGCCTAGGGGTGCCCTAGGCTTAGGCTAGTGGAGCCCTAGCCTTAGCTTAAGCCTATGGGTGCCCTAGCCTCAGTTTAGGGGTGCCCTAGCCTAAGCCTAGGAGTGCCCTAGCCTAACCCTATGGGTGCCCTAGCCTAAGCCTAGTGGTGCCTTAACCTAAGCCTAGGGTTGACCTAGCCTTAGCTTAAGCCTAGGAGTGCCCTAGCCTAAGCCTAGGGGTGCACTAGCCTAAGCCTAGTGGTGCCTTAACCTAAGCCTAGGGTTGACCTAGCCTTAGCCTAAGCCTAGTGATGCCCTAGCCTCAGCCTAGGGGTGCCCTAGCCTAAGCCTAGTGGTGCCTTAGCCTAAGCCTAAGGGTGACCTAGCCTTAGCCGAAGGCTAGGGGTGCCTTAGCCTAAGCCTAGGGGTCCCCTAGCCTTAGCGTAAGCCTAGGGGTGCCCTAGCCTAAGCCTAGGCGTGCCCTAGCCTAAGCCTTGAGGTGTCCTAGCCTAAGCCTAGGGGTGCCCTAGCCTAAGCCTTGGGGTGCCCAGGCCTTAGGATAGAGGAGCCCTAGCCTTAGCCTAAGCCTATGGCTGCCCTAGCCTAAGCCTAGGGGTGCCCTAGCCTAACCCTAGGGGTGCCCTAGCCTAACCCTAGGGGTGCCCTAGCCTTACGCTAGGGGAGCACTAGCTTTGCCTTAGCCTAGGGGTGCCCTAGCCTAAGCCTAGGCGTGCCCTAGCCTAAGCCTAGGGGTACCCTACCCTAAGCCTAGGGGTGCCCTACCCTAAGCCTAGGGGTGCCCTAGCCTAAGCCTAGGCTTGCCCTAGTCTTAGGCTAGCTGAGCCCTAGCCTAAGCCTAAGCCTAGGGGTGCCCTAGCCTAAGCCTAGGGGTGCCCTAGCCTAAGCCTAGGGGTGCCCTAGCGTAAGCTTAGGGGTGCCCTAGCCTAAGCCTAGGGGTGCCATAGCCTTAGGCTAGAGTAGCCCTAGCCTTAGCCTAAGCCTAGGGGTGCGCTAGCCTAAGACTAAGGGTGCCCTAACCTAAGCTTAGAGGTGCCCCCGCCTAAGCCTTGGGGTGCCCTATCCTAAGCCTAGGGGTGCCCTAGGGTTAGGCTAGGGTAGCCCTAGCCTTAGCCTAAGCCTAGGGGTGCCCTAGCCTAAGCATAGGGGTGCCCTAGCCTAAGCCTAAGGGTGCCCTAGTCTAAGCCTATGGGTGCCCTAGCCTTAGGCTAGGGGAGCCCTAGCCTTAGCCTAAGCCTAGGGGTGCCCTAGCCTAAGACTAGGGGTGCCCTATCCTAAGCTTAGGGGTGCCCTAGCCTTAGGCTAGGGGATCCCTACCCTTAGCCTAAGCCTAGGGGTGCCCTAGCCCAAGCCTAGGGGTGCCATAACCTAAGCCTCGTTGTGCCCTAGCCTAAGCCTAGGGGTGCCCTAGCCTAAGCCTAGGGGTGCCCTAGACTTAGGCTAGCTGAGCCCTAGTCTTAGCCTAAGCCTAAGGGTGCCGTAGCCGAAGCCTAGGGGTGCCCTAGCCTAAGCTTAGGGGTGCCCTAGCGTAAGCCTCGGGATGCCCTAGCCTAAGCCTAAGGGTGCCCTAGCCTAAGCCTAGGGGTTCTTTAGCCTTACGCTAGCTGAGCCCTTGCCTTAGACTAAGCTTAGGCTTGCCCTAGCCTAAGCCTAGGGGTGCCCTAGCCTAAGCATAGGGGTGCCCTAGCCTTAGGCTAGGGGAGTCCTAGCCTTAGCCTAAGCCTAGGGGTGCCCTACCCTAAGCCTATGGGTGCCCTAGCCTAAGCCTTGGGCTGCCCTAGCCTAAGCTTAGGGGTGCACTAGCCTAAGTCTAGGGGTGCCCTAGCCTTAGACTAAGCCTTGGGGTGCCCTAGCCTAAGCCTAAGGGTGCCCTAACCTAAGCCTAGGGTGCCCTTGCCTAAGCCTAGGGGTGCCTTAGCTTAAGCCTAGGGGTCCCCTAGCCTTAGCCTAAGCCTAGGGGTGCCTTGGCCTTAGCCTAGGAGTACCCTAACCTAAGCCTAGGGGTGCCCTAGCCTAAGCCTAGGGGTGCCCAGGCCTTAGGCTAGAGGAGCCCTAGCCTTAGCCTAAGCCAAGGGGTACCCTAGCCTACCACTAGGGGTGCGCTAGCCTTAGGTTTGGGGAGCACTACCATTAGCCTAAGCCTAGGGGTGCCCTAGCCTAAGCCTAGGCGTGCCCTAGCCTAAGCCTAGGGGTGCCCTACCCTAAGCCTAGGGTTACCCTACCCTAAGCCTAGGAGGGCCAAGCCTAAGTCTAGGCTTGCCCTAGCCTTAGGCTAGCTGAGCCCTAGCCTAAGCCTAAGCCTAGGGGTGCCGTAACCTTAGGCTAGGGTAGCCCTAGCCTTAGCCTAAGCCTAGGGGTGTCCTAGCCTAAGCTTAGGGGTGCCCTACCCTAAGCCTAGGGTTGCCCTAGCCTAAGCCTAAGGGGGCCCTAGCCTAAGCCTAGGGGTGCCAAGGCCTTAGGGTAGAGGAGCCGTAGCCTTAGCCTAAGCCTATGGCTGCCCTAGCCTAAGCCTAGGGGTGCCCTAGCCTAAGCCTAGGGGTGCCCTAGCCTAACCCTAGGGGTGCCCTAGCCTTAGGCTAGGGGAGCACTAGCCTTAGCCTAAGCCTAGGGGTGCCCTAGCCTAAGCCTAGGCGTGCCCTAGCCTAAGCCTAGGGGTGCCCTAGCCTAAGCCTAGGGGTGCCCTAGCCTAAGCCTAGGGGTGCCCTAGCCTAAGCCTAGGGGTGCCTTAACCTAAGCTTAGGGGTGCCCTAGCCTAAGCTTAGGGGTGCCCAAGCCTAAGCCTACGGGTGCCCTAGCCTAAGCCTAGTGGTGCCCTAGCCTTACGCTAGGGGAGCCCTAGCCTTAACCTAAGCCTACGGGTGCCCTAGCTTAAGCCTAGGGGTGCCCTAGCCTAAGCCTAGGGGTGCCCTAGGCTTAGGCTAGTGGAGCCCTAGCCTTAGCTTAAGCGTATGGGTGCCCTAGCCTCAGTTTAGGGGTGCCCTAGCCTAAGCCTAGGAGTGCCCTAGCCTAACCCTATGGGTGCCCTAGCCTAAGCCTAGTGGTGCCTTAACCTAAGCCTAGGGTTGACCTAGCCTTAGCTTAAGCCTAGGAGTGCCCTAGCCTAAGCCTAGGGGTGCACTAGCCTAAGCCTAGTGGTGCCTTAACCTAAGCCTAGGGTTGACCTAGCCTTAGCCTAAGCCTAGTGGTGCCCTAGCCTCAGCCTAGGGGTGCCCTAACCTAAGCCTAGTTGTGCCTTAGCCTAAGCCTAAGGGTGACCTAGCCTTAGCCGAAGGCTAGGGGTGCCTTAGCCTAAGCCTAGGGGTCCCCTAGCCTTAGCGTAAGCCTAGGGGTGCCCTAGCCTAAGCCTAGGCGTGCCCTAGCCTAAGCCTTGAGGTGTCCTAGCCTAAGCCTAGGGGTGCCCTAGCCTAAGCCTAGGGGTGCCCAGGCCTTAGGATAGAGGAGCCCTAGCCTTAGCCTAAGCCTATGGCTGCCCTAGCCTAAGCCTAGGGGTGCCCTAGCCTAAGCCTAGGGGTGCCCTAGCCTAACCCTAGGGGTGCCCTAGCCTTACGCTAGGGGAGCACTAGCTTTGCCTTAGCCTAGGGGTGCCCTAGCCTAAGCCTAGGCGTGCCCTAGCCTAAGCCTAGGGGTACCCTACCCTAAGCCTAGGGGTGCCCTACCCTAAGCCTAGGGGTGCCCTAGCCTAAGCCTAGGCTTGCCCTAGTCTTAGGCTAGCTGAGCCCTAGCCTAAGCCTAAGCCTAGGGGTGCCCTAGCCTAAGCCTAGGGGTGCCCTAGCCTAAGCCTAGGGGTGCCCTAGCCTAAGCTTAGGGGTGCCCTAGCATAAGCCTAGGGGTGCCATAGCCTTAGGCTAGAGTAGCCCTAGCCTTAGCCTAAGCCTAGGGGTGCGCTAGCCTAAGACTAGGGGTGCCCTATCCTAAGCTTAGAGGTGCCCCCGCCTAAGCCTTGGTGTGCCCTATCCTAAGCCTAGGGGTGCCCTAGGGTTAGGCTAGGGTAGCCCTAGCCTTAGCCTAAGCCTAGGGGTGCCCTAGCCTAAGCATAGGGGTGCTCTAGCCTAAGCCTACGGGTGCCCTAGTCTAAGCCTATGGGTGCCCTAGCCTTAGGCTAGGGGAGCCCTAGCCTTAGCCTAAGCCTAGGGGTACCCTAGCCTAAGCCTAGGGGTGCCCTAGCCTAAGCTTAGGGGTGCCCTAGCCTTAGGCTAGGGGATCCCTACCCTTAGCCTAAGCCTAGGGGTGCCCTAGCCCAAGCCTAGGGGTGCCATAACCTAAGCTTAGTTGTGCCCTAGCCTAAGCCTAGGGGTGCCCTAGCCTAAGCCTAGGGGTGCCCTAGACTTAGGCTAGCTGAGCCCTAGTCTTAGCCTAAGCCTCGGGGTGCCGTAGCCGAAGCCTAGGGGTGCCCTAGCCTAAGCTTAGGGGTGCCCTAGCGTAAGCATAGGGGTGCCCTAGCCTTAGGCTAGGGGAGTCCTAGCCTTAGCCTAAGCCTAGGGGTGCCCTACCCTAAGCCTAGGGGTGCCCTAGCCTAAGCCTTGGGCTGCCCTAGCCTAAGCTTAGGGGTGCACTAGCCTAAGTCTAGGGGTGCCCTAGGCTTAGACTAAGCCTTGGGGTGCCCTAGCCTAAGCCTAAGGGTGCCCTAACCTAAGCCTAGGGTGCCCTTGCCTAAGCCTAGGGGTGCCTTAGCTTAAGCCTAGGGGTCCCCTAGCCTTAGCCTAAGCCTAGGGGTGCCTTGGCCTAGGCCTAGGAGTACCCTAACCTAAGCCTAGGGGTGCCCTAGCCTAAGCCTAGGGGTGCCCAGGCCTTAGGCTAGAGGAGCCCTAGCCTTAGCCTAAGCCAAGGGGTGCCCTAGCCTACCACTAGGGGTGCGCTAGCCTTAGGCTAGGGGAGCACTACCATTAGCCTAAGCCTAGGGGTGCCCTAGCCTAAGCCTAGGCGTGCCCTAGCCTAAGCCTAGGGGTGCCCTACCCTAAGCCTAGGGGTACCCTACCCTAAGCCTAGGAGGGCCAAGCCTAAGTCTAGGCTTGCCCTAGCCTTAGGCTAGCTGAGCCCTAGCCTAAGCCTAAGCCTAGGGGTGCCGTAACCTTAGGCTAGGGTAGCCCTAGCCTTAGCCTAAGCCTAGGGGTGTCCTAGCCTAAGCTTAGGGGTGCCCTACCCTAAGCCTAGGGTTGCCCTAGCCTAAGCCTAAGGGGGCCCTAGCCTAAGCCTAGGGGTGCCAAGGCCTTAGGGTAGAGGAGCCGTAGCCTTAGCCTAAGCCTATGGCTGCACTAGCCTAAGCCTAGGGGTGCCCTAGCCTAAGCCTAGGGGTGCCCTAGCCTAACCCTAGGGGTGCCCTAGCCTTAGGCTAGGGGAGCACTAGCCTTAGCCTAAGCCTAGGGGTGCCCTAGCCTAAGCCTAGGCGTGCCCTAGCCTAAGCCTAGGGGTGCCCTAGCCTAAGCCTAGGGGTGCCCTAGCCTAAGCCTAGGGGTGCCTTAACCTAAGCTTAGGGGTGCCCTAGCCTAAGCTTAGGGGTGCCCAAGACTAAGCCTACGGGTGCCCTAGCCTAAGCCTAGTGGTGCCCTAGCCTTAGGCTAGGGGAGCCCTAGCCTTAACCTAAGCCTACGGGTGCCCTAGCTTAAGCCTAGGGGTGCCCTAGCCTAAGCCTAGGGGTGCCCTAGGCTTAGGCTAGTGGAGCCCTAGCCTTAGCTTAAGCCTATGTGTGCCCTAGCCTCAGTTTAGGGGTGCCCTAGCCTAAGCCTAGGAGTGCCCTAGCCTAACCCTATGGGTGCCCTAGCCTAAGCCTAGTGGTGCCTTAACCTAAGCCTAGGGTTGACCTAGCCTTAGCTTAAGCCTAGGAGTGCCCTAGCCTAAGCCTAGGGGTGCACTAGCCTAAGCCTAGTGGTGCCTTAACCTAAGCCTAAGGTTGACCTAGCCTTAGCCTAAGCCTAGTGGTGCCCTAGCCTCAGCCTAGGGGTGCCCTAGCCTAAGCCTAGTGGTGCCTTAGCCTAAGCCTAAGGGTGACCTAGCCTTAGCCGAAGGCTAGGGGTGCCTTAGCCTAAGCCTAGGGGTCCCCTAGCCTTAGCGTAAGCCTAGGGGTGCCCTAGCCTAAGCCTAGGCGTGCCCTAGCCTAAGCCTTGAGGTGTCCTAGCCTAAGCCTAGGGGTGCCCTAGCCTAAGCCTAGGGGTGCCCAGGCCATAGGATAGAGGAGCCCTAGCCTTAGCCTAAGCCTATGGCTGCCCTAGCCTAAGCCTAGGGGTGCCCTAGCCTAAGCCTAGGGGTGCTCTAGCCTAACCCTAGGGGTGCCCTAGCCTTACGCTAGGGGAGCACTAGCTTTGCCTTAGCCTAGGGGTGCCCTAGCCTAAGCCTAGGCGTGCCCTAGCCTAAGCCTAGGGGTACCCTACCCTAAGCCTAGGGGTGCCCTACCCTAAGCCTAGGGGTGCCCTAGCCTAAGCCTAGGCTTGCCCTAGTCTTAGGCTAGCTGAGCCCTAGCCTAAGCCTAAGCCTAGGGGTGCCCTAGCCTAAGCCTAGGGGTGCCCTAGCCTAAGCTTAGGGGTGCCCTAGCCTAAGGCTAGGGGTGCCATAGCCTTAGGCTAGAGTAGCCCTAGCCTTAGCCTAAGCCTAGGGGTGCGCTAGCCTAAGACTAGGGGTGCCCTATCCTAAGCTTAGAGGTGCCCCCGCCTAAGCCTTGGGGTGCCCTATCCTAAGCCTAGGGGTGCCCTAGGGTTAGGCTAGGGTAGCCCTAGCCTTAGCCTAAGCCTAGGGGTGCCCTAGCCTAAGCATAGGGGTGCCCTAGCCTAAGCCTAGGGCTGCCCTAGTCTAAGCCTATGGGTGCCCTAGCCTTAGGCTAGGGGAGCCCTAGCCTTAGCCTAAGCCTAGGGGTGCCCTAGCCTAAGCCTAGGGGTGCCCAGGCCTTAGGATAGAGGAGCCCTAGCCTTAGCCTAAGCCTATGGCTGCCCTAGCCTAAGCCTAGGGGTGCCCTAGCCTAAGCCTAGGGGTGCCCTAGCCTAACCCTAGGGGTGCCCTAGCCTTACGCTAGGGGAGCACTAGCTTTGCCTTAGCCTAGGGGTGCCCTAGCCTAAGCCTAGGCGTGCCCTAGCCTAAGCCTAGGGGTACCCTACCCTAAGCCTAGGGGTGCCCTACCCTAAGCCTAGGGGTGCCCTAGCCTAAGCCTAGGCTTGCCCTAGTCTTAGGCTAGCTGAGCCCTAGCCTAAGCCTAAGCCTAGGGGTGCCCTAGCCTAAGCCTAGGGGTTCCCTAGCCTAAGCCTAGGGGTGCCCTAGCCTAAGCTTAGGGGTGCCCTAGCCTAAGGCTAGGGGTGCCATAGCCTTAGGCTAGAGTAGCCCTAGCCTTAGCCTAAGCCTAGGGGTGCGCTAGCCTAAGACTAGGGGTGCCCTATCCTAAGCTTAGAGGTGCCCCCGCCTAAGCCTTGGGGTGCCCTATCCTAAGCCTAGGGGTGCCCTAGGGTTAGGCTAGGGTAGCCCTAGCCTTAGCCTAAGCCTAGGGGTGCCCTAGCCTAAGCATAGGGGTGCCCTAGCCTAAGCCTAGGGCTGCCCTAGTCTAAGCCTATGGGTGCCCTAGCCTTAGGCTAGGGGAGCCCTAGCCTTAGCCTAAGCCTAGGGGTGCCCTAGCCTAAGCCTAGGGGTGCCCTAGCCTAAGCTTAGGGGTGCCCTAGCCTTAGGCTAGGGGATCCCTACCCTTAGCCTAAGCCTAGGGGTGCCCTAGCCCAAGCCTAGGGGTGCCATAACCTAAGCCTAGTTGTGCCCTAGCCTAAGCCTAGGGGTGCCCTAGCCTAAGCCTAGGGGTGCCCTAGACTTAGGCTAGCTGAGCCCTAGTCTTAGCCTAAGCCTAGGGGTGCCGTAGCCGAAGCCTAGGGGTGCCCTAGCCTAAGCTTAGGGGTGCCCTAGCGTAAGCCTCAGGATGCCCTAGCCTAAGCCTAAGGGTTCCCTAGCCTAAGCCTAGGGGTGCACTACCCTAAGCCTAGGGGTGCCCTAGCCTAAGCCTAGGGGTTCTTTAGCCTTACGCTAGCTGAGCCCTTGCCTTAGACTAAGCTTAGGCTTGCCCTAGCCTAAGCCTAGGGGTGCCCTAGCCTAAGCATAGGGGTGCCCTAGCCTAAGCCTAGGGGTCCCCTAGCCTTAGCGTAAGCCTAGGGGTGCCCTAGCCTAAGCCTAGGCGTGCCCTAGCCTAAGCCTTGAGGTGTCCTAGCCTAAGCCTAGGGGTGCCCTAGCCTAAGCCTTGGGGTGCCCAGGCCTTAGGATAGAGGAGCCCTAGCCTTAGCCTAAGCCTATGGCTGCCCTAGCCTAAGCCTAGGGGTGCCCTAGCCTAACCCTAGGGGTGCCCTAGCCTAACCCTAGGGGTGCCCTAGCCTTACGCTAGGGGAGCACTAGCTTTGCCTTAGCCTAGGGGTGCCCTAGCCTAAGCCTAGGCGTGCCCTAGCCTAAGCCTAGGGGTACCCTACCCTAAGCCTAGGGGTGCCCTACCCTAAGCCTAGGGGTGCCCTAGCCTAAGCCTAGGCTTGCCCTAGTCTTAGGCTAGCTGAGCCCTAGCCTAAGCCTAAGCCTAGGGGTGCCCTAGCCTAAGCCTAGGGGTGCCCTAGCCTAAGCCTAGGGGTGCCCTAGCGTAAGCTTAGGGGTGCCCTAGCCTAAGCCTAGGGGTGCCATAGCCTTAGGCTAGAGTAGCCCTAGCCTTAGCCTAAGCCTAGGGGTGCGCTAGCCTAAGACTAGGGGTGCCCTAACCTAAGCTTAGAGGTGCCCCCGCCTAAGCATTGGGGTGCCCTATCCTAAGCCTAGGGGTGCCCTAGGGTTAGGCTAGGGTAGCGCTAGCCTTAGCCTAAGCCTAGGGGTGCCCTAGCCTAAGCATAGGGGTGCCCTAGCCTAAGCCTAAGGGTGCCCTAGTCTAAGCCTATGGGTGCCCTAGCCTTAGGCTAGGGGAGCCCTAGCCTTAGCCTAAGCCTAGGGGTGCCCTAGCCTAAGCCTAGGGGTGCCCTATCCTAAGCTTAGGGGTGCCCTAGCCTTAGGCTAGGGGATCCCTACCCTTAGCCTAAGCCTAGGGGTGCCCTAGCCCAAGCCTAGGGGTGCCATAACCTAAGCCTCGTTGTGCCCTAGCCTAAGCCTAGGGGTGCCCTAGCCTAAGCTTAGGGGTGCCCTAGCGTAAGCCTCGGGATGCCCTAGCCTAAGCCTAAGGGTGCCCTAGCCTAAGCCTAGGGGTTCTTTAGCCTTACGCTAGCTGAGCCCTTGCCTTAGACTAAGCTTAGGCTTGCCCTAGCCTAAGCCTAGGGGTGCCCTAGCCTAAGCATAGGGGTGCCCTAGCCTTAGGCTAGGGGAGTCCTAGCCTTAGCCTAAGCCTAGGGGTGCCCTACCCTAAGCCTATGGGTGCCCTAGCCTAAGCCTTGGGCTGCCCTAGCCTAAGCTTAGGGGTGCACTAGCCTAAGTCTAGGGGTGCCCTAGCCTTAGACTAAGCCTTGGGGTGCCCTAGCCTAAGCCTAAGGGTGCCCTAACCTAAGCCTAGGGTGCCCTTGCCTAAGCCTAGGGGTGCCTTAGCTTAAGCCTAGGGGTCCCCTAGCCTTAGCCTAAGCCTAGGGGTGCCTTGGCCTTAGCCTAGGAGTACCCTAACCTAAGCCTAGGGGTGCCCTAGCCTAAGCCTAGGGGTGCCCAGGCCTTAGGCTAGAGGAGCCCTAGCCTTAGCCTAAGCCAAGGGGTACCCTAGCCTACCACTAGGGGTGCGCTAGCCTTAGGTTTGGGGAGCACTACCATTAGCCTAAGCCTAGGGGTGCCCTAGCCTAAGCCTAGGCGTGCCCTAGCCTAAGCCTAGGGGTGCCCTACCCTAAGCCTAGGGGTACCCTACCCTAAGCCTAGGAGGGCCAAGCCTAAGTCTAGGCTTGCCTTAGCCTTAGGCTAGCTGAGCCCTAGCCTAAGCCTAAGCCTAGGGGTGCCGTAACCTTAGGCTAGGGTAGCCCTAGCCTTAGCCTAAGCCTAGGGGTGTCCTAGCCTAAGCTTAGGGGTGCCCTACCCTAAGCCTAGGGTTGCCCTAGCCTAAGCCTAAGGGGGCCCTAGCCTAAGCCTAGGGGTGCCAAGGCCTTAGGGTAGAGGAGCCGTAGCCTTAGCCTAAGCCTATGGCTGCCCTAGCCTAAGCCTAGGGGTGCCCTAGCCTAAGCCTAGGGGTGCCCTAGCCTAACCCTAGGGGTGCCCTAGCCTTAGGCTAGGGGAGCACTAGCCTTAGCCTAAGCCTAGGGGTGCCCTAGCCTAAGCCTAGGCGTGCCCTAGCCTAAGCCTAGGGGTGCCCTAGCCTAAGCCTAGGGGTGCCCTAGCCTAAGCCTAGGGGTGCCCTAGCCTAAGCCTAGGGGTGCCTTAACCTAAGCTTAGGGGTGCCCTAGCCTAAGCTTAGGGGTGCCCAAGCCTAAGCCTACGGGTGCCCTAGCCTAAGCCTAGTGGTGCCCTAGCCTTACGCTAGGGGAGCCCTAGCCTTAACCTAAGCCTACGGGTGCCCTAGCTTAAGCCTAGGGGTGCCCTAGCCTAAGCCTAGGGGTGCCCTAGGCTTAGGCTAGTGGAGCCCTAGCCTTAGCTTAAGCGTATGGGTGCCCTAGCCTCAGTTTAGGGGTGCCCTAGCCTAAGCCTAGGAGTGCCCTAGCCTAACCCTATGGGTGCCCTAGCCTAAGCCTAGTGGTGCCTTAACCTAAGCCTAGGGTTGACCTAGCCTTAGCTTAAGCCTAGGAGTGCCCTAGCCTAAGCCTAGGGGTGCACTAGCCTAAGCCTAGTGGTGCCTTAACCTAAGCCTAGGGTTGACCTAGCCTTAGCCTAAGCCTAGTGGTGCCCTAGCCTCAGCCTAGGGGTGCCCTAGCCTAAGCCTAGTTGTGCCTTAGCCTAAGCCTAAGGGTGACCTAGCCTTAGCCGAAGGCTAGGGGTGCCTTAGCCTAAGCCTAGGGGTCCCCTAGCCTTAGCGTAAGCCTAGGGGTGCCCTAGCCTAAGCCTAGGCGTGCCCTAGCCTAAGCCTTGAGGTGTCCTAGCCTAAGCCTAGGGGTGCCCTAGCCTAAGCCTAGGGGTGCCCAGGCCTTAGGATAGAGGAGCCCTAGCCTTAGCCTAAGCCTATGGCTGCCCTAGCCTAAGCCTAGGGGTGCCCTAGCCTAAGCCTAGGGGTGCCCTAGCCTAACCCTAGGGGTGCCCTAGCCTTACGCTAGGGGAGCACTAGCTTTGCCTTAGCCTAGGGGTGCCCTAGCCTAAGCCTAGGCGTGCCCTAGCCTAAGCCTAGGGGTACCCTACCCTAAGCCTAGGGGTGCCCTACCCTAAGCCTAGGGGTGCCCTAGCCTAAGCCTAGGCTTGACCTAGTCTTAGGCTAGCTGAGCCCTAGCCTAAGCCTAAGCCTAGGGGTGCCCTAGCCTAAGCCTAGGGGTGCCCTAGCCTAAGCCTAGGGGTGCCCTAGCCTAAGCTTAGGGGTGCCCTAGCCTAAGCCTAGGGGTGCCATAGCCTTAGGCTAGAGTAGCCCTAGCCTTAGCCTAAGCCTAGGGGTGCGCTAGCCTAAGACTAGGGGTGCCCTATCCTAAGCTTAGAGGTGCCCCCGCCTAAGCCTTGGTGTGCCCTATCCTAAGCCTAGGGGTGCCCTAGGGTTAGGCTAGGGTAGCCCTAGCCTTAGCCTAAGCCTAGGGGTGCCCTAGCCTAAGCATAGGGGTGCCCTAGCCTAAGCCTACGGGTGCCCTAGTCTAAGCCTATGGGTGCCCTAGCCTTAGGCTAGGGGAGCCCTAGCCTTAGCCTAAGCCTAGTGGTACCCTAGCCTAAGCCTAGGGGTGCCCTAGCCTAAGCTTAGGGGTGCCCTAGCCTTAGGCTAGGGGATCCCTACCCTTAGCCTAAGCCTAGGGGTGCCCTAGCCCAAGCCTAGGGGTGCCATAACCTAAGCCTAGTTGTGCCCTAGCCTAAGCCTAGGGGTGCCCTAGCCTAAGCCTAGGGGTGCCCTAGACTTAGGCTAGCTGAGCCCTAGTCTTAGCCTAAGCCTCGGGGTGCCGTAGCCGAAGCCTAGGGGTGCCCTAGCCTAAGCTTAGGGGTGCCCTAGCGTAAGCATAGGGGTGCCCTAGCCTTAGGCTAGGGGAGTCCTAGCCTTAGCCTAAGCCTAGGGGTGCCCTACCCTAAGCCTAGGGGTGCCCTAGCCTAAGCCTTGGGCTGCCCTAGCCTAAGCTTAGGGGTGCACTAGCCTAAGTCTAGGGGTGCCCTAGGCTTAGACTAAGCCTTGGGGTGCCCTAGCCTAAGCCTAAGGGTGCCCTAACCTAAGCCTAGGGTGCCCTTGCCTAAGCCTAGGGGTGCCTTAGCTTAAGCCTAGGGGTCCCCTAGCCTTAGCCTAAGCCTAGGGGTGCCTTGGCCTAGGCCTAGGAGTACCCTAACCTAAGCCTAGGGGTGCCCTAGCCTAAGCCTAGGGGTGCCCAGGCCTTAGGCTAGAGGAGCCCTAGCCTTAGCCTAAGCCAAGGGGTGCCCTAGCCTACCACTAGGGGTGCGCTAGCCTTAGGCTAGGGGAGCACTACCATTAGCCTAAGCCTAGGGGTGCCCTAGCCTAAGCCTAGGCGTGCCCTAGCCTAAGCCTAGGGGTGCCCTACCCTAAGCCTAGGGGTACCCTACCCTAAGCCTAGGAGGGCCAAGCCTAAGTCTAGGCTTGCCCTAGCCTTAGGCTAGCTGAGCCCTAGCCTAAGCCTAAGCCTAGGGGTGCCGTAACCTTAGGCTAGGGTAGCCCTAGCCTTAGCCTAAGCCTAGGGGTGTCCTAGCCTAAGCTTAGGGGTGCCCTACCCTAAGCCTAGGGTTGCCCTAGCCTAAGCCTAAGGGGGCCCTAGCCTAAGCCTAGGGGTGCCAAGGCCTTAGGGTAGAGGAGCCGTAGCCTTAGCCTAAGCCTATGGCTGCCCTAGCCTAAGCCTAGGGGTGCCCTAGCCTAAGCCTAGGGGTTCCCTAGCCTAACCCTAGGGGTGCCCTAGCCTTAGGCTAGGGGAGCACTAGCCTTAGCCTAAGCCTAGGGGTGCCCTAGCCTAAGCCTAGGCGTGCCCTAGCCTAAGCCTAGGGGTGCCCTAGCCTAAGCCTAGGGGTGCCCTAGCCTAAGCCTAGGGGTGCCTTAACCTAAGCTTAGGGGTGCCCTAGCCTAAGCTTAGGGGTGCCCAAGACTAAGCCTACGGGTGCCCTAGCCTAAGCCTAGTGGTGCCCTAGCCTTAGGCTAGGGGAGCCCTAGCCTTAACCTAAGCCTACGGGTGCCCTAGCTTAAGCCTAGGGGTGCCCTAGCCTAAGCCTAGGGGTGCCCTAGGCTTAGGCTAGTGGAGCCCTAGCCTTAGCTTAAGCCTATGTGTGCCCTAGCCTCAGTTTAGGGGTGCCCTAGCCTAAGCCTAGGAGTGCCCTAGCCTAACCCTATGGGTGCCCTAGCCTAAGCCTAGTGGTGCCTTAACCTAAGCCTAGGGTTGACCTAGCCTTAGCTTAAGCCTAGGAGTGCCCTAGCCTAAGCCTAGGGGTGCACTAGCCTAAGCCTAGTGGTGCCTTAACCTAAGCCTAAGGTTGACCTAGCCTTAGCCTAAGCCTAGTGGTGCCCTAGCCTCAGCCTAGGGGTGCCCTAGCCTAAGCCTAGTGGTGCCTTAGCCTAAGCCTAAGGGTGACCTAGCCTTAGCAGAAGGCTAGGGGTGCCTTAGCCTAAGCCTAGGGGTCCCCTAGCCTTAGCGTAAGCCTAGGGGTGCCCTAGCCTAAGCCTAGGCGTGCCCTAGCCTAAGCCTTGAGGTGTCCTAGCCTAAGCCTAGGGGTGCCCTAGCCTAAGCCTAGGGGTGCCCAGGCCATAGGATAGAGGAGCCCTAGCCTTAGCCTAAGCCTATGGCTGCCCTAGCCTAAGCCTAGGGGTGCCCTAGCCTAAGCCTAGGGGTGCCCTAGCCTAACCCTAGGGGTGCCCTAGCCTTACGCTAGGGGAGCACTAGCTTTGCCTTAGCCTAGGGGTGCCCTAGCCTAAGCCTAGGCGTGCCCTAGCCTAAGCCTAGGGGTACCCTACCCTAAGCCTAGGGGTGCCCTACCCTAAGCCTAGGGGTGCCCTAGCCTAAGCCTAGGCTTGCCCTAGTCTTAGGCTAGCTGAGCCCTAGCCTAAGCCTAAGCCTAGGGGTGCCCTAGCCTAAGCCTAGGGGTGCCCTAGCCTAAGCTTAGGGGTGCCCTAGCCTAAGGCTAGGGGTGCCATAGCCTTAGGCTAGAGTAGCCCTAGCCTTAGCCTAAGCCTAGGGGTGCGCTAGCCTAAGACTAGGGGTGCCCTATCCTAAGCTTAGAGGTGCCCCCGCCTAAGCCTTGGGGTGCCCTATCCTAAGCCTAGGGGTGCCCTAGGGTTAGGCTAGGGTAGCCCTAGCCTTAGCCTAAGCCTAGGGGTGCCCTAGCCTAAGCATAGGGGTGCCCTAGCCTAAGCCTAGGGCTGCCCTAGTCTAAGCCTATGGGTGCCCTAGCCTTAGGCTAGGGGAGCCCTAGCCTTAGCCTAAGCCTAGGGGTGCCCTAGCCTAAGCCTAGGGGTGCCCAGGCCTTAGGATAGAGGAGCCCTAGCCTTAGCCTAAGCCTATGGCTGCCCTAGCCTAAGCCTAGGGGTGCCCTAGCCTAAGCCTAGGGGTGCCCTAGCCTAACCCTAGGGGTGCCCTAGCCTTACGCTAGGGGAGCACTAGCTTTGCCTTAGCCTAGGGGTGCCCTAGCCTAAGCCTAGGCGTGCCCTAGCCTAAGCCTAGGGGTACCCTACCCTAAGCCTAGGGGTGCCCTACCCTAAGCCTAGGGGTGCCCTAGCCTAAGCCTAGGCTTGCCCTAGTCTTAGGCTAGCTGAGCCCTAGCCTAAGCCTAAGCCTAGGGGTGCCCTAGCCTAAGCCTAGGGGTTCCCTAGCCTAAGCCTAGGGGTGCCCTAGCCTAAGCTTAGGGGTGCCCTAGCCTAAGGCTAGGGGTGCCATAGCCTTAGGCTAGAGTAGCCCTAGCCTTAGCCTAAGCCTAGGGGTGCGCTAGCCTAAGACTAGGGGTGCCCTATCCTAAGCTTAGAGGTGCCCCCGCCTAAGCCTTGGGGTGCCCTATCCTAAGCCTAGGGGTGCCCTAGGGTTAGGCTAGGGTAGCCCTAGCCTTAGCCTAAGCCTAGGGGTGCCCTAGCCTAAGCATAGGGGTGCCCTAGCCTAAGCCTAGGGCTGCCCTAGTCTAAGCCTATGGGTGCCCTAGCCTTAGGCTAGGGGAGCCCTAGCCTTAGCCTAAGCCTAGGGGTGCCCTAGCCTAAGCCTAGGGGTGCCCTAGCCTAAGCTTAGGGGTGCCCTAGCCTTAGGCTAGGGGATCCCTACCCTTAGCCTAAGCCTAGGGGTGCCCTAGCCCAAGCCTAGGGGTGCCATAACCTAAGCCTAGTTGTGCCCTAGCCTAAGCCTAGGGGTGCCCTAGCCTAAGCCTAGGGGTGCCCTAGACTTAGGCTAGCTGAGCCCTAGTCTTAGCCTAAGCCTAGGGGTGCCGTAGCCGAAGCCTAGGGGTGCCCTAGCCTAAGCTTAGGGGTGCCCTAGCGTAAGCCTCAGGATGCCCTAGCCTAAGCCTAAGGGTTCCCTAGCCTAAGCCTAGGGGTGCACTACCCTAAGCCTAGGGGTGCCCTAGCCTAAGCCTAGGGGTTCTTTAGCCTTACGCTAGCTGAGCCCTTGCCTTAGACTAAGCTTAGGCTTGCCCTAGCCTAAGCCTAGGGGTGCCCTAGCCTAAGCATAGGGGTGCCCTAGCCTTAGGCTAGGGGAGTCCTAGCCTTAGCCTAAGCCTAGGGGTGCCCTACCCTAAGCCTAGGGGTGCCCTAGCCTAAGCCTTGGACTGCCATAGCCTAAGCTTAGGGGTGCTCTAGACTAAGTCTAGGGGTGCCCTAGCCTTAGGTTAGGTGAGCCCTAGCCTTAGCATAAGCCTTGGTGTGCCCTAGCCAAATCCTAGGGGTGCCAAAGCCTAAGCCTAGAGGTGCCCTCGCCTTAGGCTTGGGGAGCCCTAACAATAGCGTAAGCCTAGGGGTTCCTTAGCCTAAGCCTAGGGGTGCCCTAGCCTAAGCCTAGGGGTGCCCTAGCCTAAACATAGGGGTGCCCTAGCCTTAGGCTAGGGGAGCCCTAGCCTTAGGCTAATCCTAGGGGTGCCCTAACCTAAGTCTAGGGGTGTCCTAGCCTAAGCCTACGGGTGCCCTAGCCTAAGCCTAGGAGTGCCCTATCCATAGGCTAGGGGATCCGTAGCATAAGCCTAAGCCTAGGGATGCCCTAGCTTAAGCCTAGGGGTGCCATAGCCTAAGCCTAGGGGTGCACTAGCCTAAGCCTCGGGGTGCCCTAGCCTTAGGCTAGGGGAGCCCTAGCCTTAGCCTATGCCTAGGGGTGCCCTAGCCTAAGCCTCGGGTGCCCTAGCCAAAGCGTAGGGGTGCCCTAGCCTAAGCCTAGGGGTGCCCTAGCCTTAGCCTAGGGGTTCCCTAGCCAAAACCTAGGGGTGCCCTAGCCTAAGGATAGGGGTGCCCTAGCATTAGGTTGGGGAGCCCTAGCCTTAGCCTAAGCCAAGGGGTGCACTAGCATAAGCCTAGGGGTGCCCTAGCCTAAGCCTAGTGGTGCCTTAGACTAAGCCTAGGGGTGACCTAGCCTTAGACTAAGCCTTGGGGTGCCCTAGCCTAAGCCTAAGGGTGCCCTAACCTAAGCCTATGGTGCCCTTGCCTAAGCCTAGGGGTGCCTTAGCCTAAGCCTAGGGGTCCCCTAGCCTTAGCCTAAGCCTAGGGGTACCCTGGCCTAAGCCTAGGAGTACACTAACCTAAGCCTAGGGGTGCCCTAGCCTAAGCCTAGGGGTGCCCAAGCCTTAGGCTAGAGGAGCCCTAGCCTTAGCCTAAGCCAAGGGGTGCCCTAGCCTAACACTAGGGGTGCCCTAGCCTTAGGCTAGGGGAGCACTACCCTTAGCCTAAGCCTAGGGGTGCCCTAGCCTAAGCCTAGGCGTGCCCTAGCCTAAGCCTAGGGGTGCCCTACCCTAAGCCTAGGGGTGCCCTACCCTAAGCCTAGGGGGGCCAAGCCTAAGTCTAGGCTTGCCCTAGCCTTAGGCTAGCTGAGCCCTAGCCTAAGCCTAAGCCTAGGGGTGCCCTAGCCTTAGGCTAGGGGAGCCCTAAACTTAGCCTAAGCCTAGGGGTGTCCTAGCCTAAGCTTAGTGGTGCCCTACCCTAAGCCTAGGGTTGCCGTAGCCTAAGCCTAGGGGTGCCCTAGCCTAAGCCTAGGGGTGCCAAGGCCTTAGGCTAGAGGAGCCGTAGCCTTGGCCTAAGCCTATGGCTGCCCTAGCCTAAGCCTAGGGTGCCCTAGCCTAAGCCTAGGGGTGCCCTAGCCTAACCCTAGGGGTGCCCTAGCCTTAGGCTAGGGGAGCATTAGCCTTAGCCTAAGCCTAGGGATGCCCTAGCCTAAGCCTAGGCGTGCCCTAGCCTAAGCCTAGGGGTGCCCTAGCCTAAGCCTCGGGGTGCCCTAGCCTAAGCCTAGGGGTGCCCTAGCCTAAGCCTAGGGGTGCCGTAGCCTAAGCTTTGGGGTGCCCTAGCCTAAGCCTAGGGGTGCCCTAGCCTAAGCTTAGGGGTGCCCAAGCCTAAGCCTACGGGTGCCCTAGCCTAAGCCTAGTGGTGCCCTAGCCTTAGGCTAGGGGAGCCGTAGCCTTAACCTAAGCCTACGGGTGCCCTAGCTTATGCCTAGGGGTGCCCTAGCCTAAGCCTAGGGGTGCCCTAGCCGTAGGCTTGTGGAGCCCTAGCCTTAGCTTAAGCCTATGGGTGCCTAGCCTCAGCTTAGGGGTGCCCTAGCCTAAGCCTAGGAGTGCCCTAGCCTAAGCCTATGGGTGCCGTAGCCTAAGCCTAGTGGTGCCTTATCCTAAGCCTAGGGTTGACCTAGCCTTAGCCTAAGCCTAGTGGTGCCCTAGCCTAAGCCTAGGGGTGCCCTAGCCTAAGCCTAGTGGTGCCTTAGCCTAAGCCTAAGGGTGACCTAGCCTTAGCCGAAGCCTAGGGGTGCCTTAGCCTAAGCCTAGGGGTCCCCTAGCCTTAGCGTAAGCCTAGGGGTGCCCTAGCCTAAGGCTAGGCGTGCCCTAGCCTAAGCCTTGAGGTGTCCTAGCCTAAGCCTAGGGGTGCCCTAGCCTAAACTTAGGGGTGCCCAGGCCTTAGCATAGAGGAGCCCTAGCCTTAGCCTAAGCCTATGGCTGCCCTAGCCTAAGCCTAGGGGTGCCCTAGCCTAAGCCTAGGGGTGCCCTAGCCTAACCCTAGGGGTGCCCTAGCCTTACGCTAGGGGAGCACTAGCTTTTCCTAAGCCTAGGGGTGCCCTAGCCTAAGCCTAGGCGTGCCCTAGCCTAAGCCTAGGGGTACCCTAACCTAAGCCTAGGGGTGCCCTACCCTAAGCCTAGGGGTGCCCTAGCCTAAGCCTAGGCTTGCCCTAGTCTTAGGCTAGCTGAGCCCTAGCCTAAGCCTAAGTCTAGGGGTGCCCTAGCCTAAGCCTAGGGGTGCCCTAGCCTAAGCCTAGGGGTGCCCTAGCCTAAGCTTAGGGGTGCCCTAGCCTAAGCCTAGAGGTGCCCTAGCCTTAGGCTAGGGGAGCCCTAGCCTTAGCCTAAGCCTAGGGGTGTCCTAGCCTAAGCCTAGGGGTGTCCTAGCCTAAGCCTAGGGGTGCCCTACCCTAAGCCTAGGGGTGCCCTAGCCTAAGCCTAGGCTTGCCCTAGCCTTAGGCTAGCTGAGCCCTAGCCAAAGCCTAAGCCTAGGGGTGCCCTAGCCTAAGCCAAGGGGTGCCCTAGCCTAAGCCTAGGGATACCCTAGCCTAATCCTTGGGGTGCCCTAGCCTAAGCCTAGGGGTGCCATAGCCTTAGGCTAGAGTAGCCCTAGCCTTAGCCTAAGCCTAGGGGTGCGCTAGCCTAAGACTAGGGGTGCCCTATCCTAAGCTTAGAGGTGCCCCCGCCTAAGCCTTGGGGTGCCCTATCCTAAGCCTAGGGGTGCCCTAGGGTTAGGCTAGGGTAGCCCTATCCTTAGCCTAAGCCTAGGGGTGCCCTAGCCTAAGCATAGGGGTGCCCTAGCCTAAGCCTAGGGGTGCCCTAGTCTAAGCCTATGGGTGCCATAGCCTTAGGCTAGAGGAGCCCTAGCCTTAGCCTAAGCCTAGGGGTGCCCTAGCCTAAGCCTAGGGGTGCCCTAGCCTAAGCTTAGGGGTGCCCTAGCCTTAGGCTAGGAGAGCCCTATCCATAGGCTAGGGGATCCGTAGCCTAAGCCTAAGCCTAGGGGTGCCCTAGCTTAAGCCTAGGGGTGCCATAGCCTAAGCCTAGGGGTGCACTAGCCTAAGCCTCGGGGTGCCCTAGCCTTAGGCTAGGGGAGCCCTAACCTTAGCCTATGCCTAGGGGTGCCCTAGCCTAAGCCTCGGGTGCCCTAGCCAAAGCGTAGGGGTGCCCTAGCCTAAGCCTAGGGGTGCCCTAGCCTTAGGCTAGGGGTTCCCTAGCCAAAACCTAGGGGTGCCCTAGCCTAAGGATAGGGGTGCCCTAGCATTAGGTTGGGGAGCCCTAGCCTTAGCCTAACGCAAGGGGTGCACTAGCATAAGCCTAGGGGTGCCCTAGCCTAAGTCTAGGGGTGCCCTAGCCTAAGCCTTATGGTGCCTTAGACTAAGCCTAGGGGTGACCTAGCCTTAGACTAAGCCTTGGGGTGCCCTAGCCTAAGCCTAAGGGTGACCTAACCTAAGCCTATGGTGCCCTTGCCTAAGCCTAGAGTGCCTTAGCCTAAGCCTAGGGGTCCCCTAGCCTTAGCCTAAGCCTAGGGGTGCCCTGGCCTAAGCCTAGGAGTACCCTAACCTAAGCCTAGGGGTGCCCTAGCCTAAGCCTAGGGGTGCCCAGGCCTTAGGCTAGAGGAGCCCTAGCCTTAGCCTAAGCCAAGGGGTGCCCTAGCCTAACACTAGGGGTGCCCTACCCTAAGCCTAGGGGTGCCCTACCCTAAGCCTAGGGGGGCCAAGCCTAAGTCTAGGCTTGCCCTAGCCTTAGGCTAGCTGAGCCCTAGCCTAAGCCTAAGCCTAGGGGTGTCCTAGCCTAAGCTTAGTGGTGCCCTACCCTAAGCCTAGGGTTGCCCTAGCCTAAGCCTAGGGGTGCCCTAGCCTAAGCCTAGGGGTGCCAAGGCCTTAGGCTAGAGGAGCCGTAGCCTTAGCCTAACCCTATGGCTGCCCTAGCCTAAGCCTAGGGTGCCCTAGCCTAAGCCTAGGGGTGCCCTAGCCTAACCCTAGGGGTGCCCTAGCCTTAGGCTAGGGGAGCACTAGCCTTAGCCTAATCCTAGGGGTGCCCTAGCCTAAGCCTAGGCGTGCCCTAGCCTAAGCCTAGGGGTGCCCTAGCCTAAGCCTAAGGGTGCCCTAGCCTAAGACTAGGGGTGCCCTAGCCTAAGCCTAGGTGTGCCGTAGCCTAAGCTTTGGGGTGCCCTAGCCTAAGCCTAGGGGTGCCCTAGCCTAAGCTTAGGGGTGCCCAAGCCTAAGCCTACGGGTGCCCTAGCCTAAGCCTAGTGGTGCCCTAGCCTTAGGCTAGGGGAGCCCTAGCCTTAACCTAAGCCTACGGGTGCCTTAGCTTATGCCTAGGGGTGCCCTTGCCTAAGCCTAGGGGTGCCCTAGCCTTAGGCTAGTGGAGCCCTAGCCTTAGCTTAAGCCTATGGGTGCCCTAGCCTCAGCTTAGGGGTGCCCTAGCCTAAGCCTAGGAGTGCCCTAGCCTAAGCCTATGGGTGCCGTAGCCTAAGCCTAGTGGTGCCTTAACCTAAGCCTAGGGTTGACCTAGCCTTAGCCTAAGCCTAGTGGTGCCCTAGCCTAAGCCTAGAGGTGCCCTAGCCTAAGCCTAGTGGTGCCTTAGCCTAAGCCTAAGGGTGACCTAGCCTTAGCCGAAGCCTAGGGGTGCCTTAGCCTAAGCCTAGGGGTCCCCTAGCCTTAGCGTAAGCCTACGGGTGCCCTAGCCTAAGCCTAGGCGTGCCTTAGCCTAAGCCTTGAGGTGTCCTAGCCTAAGCCTAGGGGTGCACTAGCCTAAGCCTAGGGGTGCCCAGGCCTTAGGATAGAGGAGCCCTAGCCTTAGGCTAAGCCTATGGCTGCCCTAGCCTAAGCCTAGGGGTCCCTGGCCTAAGCCTAGGGGTACCCTAACCTAAACCTAGGGGTTCCCTAGCCTAAGCCTAGGGGTGCCCAGGCCTTAGGCTAGAGGAGCCCTAGCCTTAGCCTAAGCCAAGGGGTGCCCTAGCCTAACACTAGGGGTGCCCTAGCCTTAGGCTAGGGGAGCACTACCCTTAGCCTAAGCCTAGGGGTGCCCTAGCCTAAGCCTAGGCGTGCCCTAGCCTATACCTAGGGGTGCCCTACCCTAAGCCTCGGGGTGCCCTACCCTAAGCCTAGGGGGGCCAAGCCTAAGTCTAGGCTTGCCCTAGCCTTAGGCTAGCTGAGCCCTAGCCTAAGCCTAAGCCTAGGGGTGCCCTAGCCTTAGGCTAGGGGAGCCCTAGCCTTAGCCTAAGCCTAGGGGTGTCCTAGCCTAAGCTTAGGGGTGCCCTACCCTAAGCCTAGGGTTGCCCTAGCCTAAGCCTACGGGTGCCCTAGCCTAAGCCTAGGGGTGCCAAGGCCTTAGGCTAGAGGAGCCGTAGCCTTAGCCTAAGCCTATGGCTGCCCTAGCCTAAGCCTAGGGGTGCCCTAGCCTAAGCCTAGGGGTGCCCTAGCCTAAGCCTAGGGGTGCCCTAGCCTAACCCTAGGGGTGCCCTAGCCTTAGGCTAGGGGAGCACTAGCCTTAGCCTAAGCCTATGGGTGCCCTAGCCTCAGCTTAGGGGTGCCCTAGCCTAAGCCTAGGAGTGCCCTAGCCTAAGCCTATGGGTGCCCTAGCCTAAGCCTAGTGTTGCCTTAACCTAAGCCTAGGGTTGACCTAGCCTTAGCCTAAGCCTAGTGGTGCCCTAGCCTAAGCCTAGGGGTGCCCTAGCCTAAGCCTAGTGGTGCCTTAGCCTAAGCCTAAGGGTGACCTAGCCTTAGCCGAAGCCTAGGGGTGCCTTAGCCTAAGCCTAGGGGTCCCCTAGCCTTAGCGTTAGCCTAGGGGTGCCCTAGCCTAAGCCTAGGCGTGCCCTAGCCTAAGCCTTGAGGTGTCCTAGCCTAAGCCTAGGGATGCCCTAGCCTAAGCCTAGGGGTGCCCAGGCCTTAGGATAGAGGAGCCCTAGCCTTAGCCTAAGCCTATGGCTGCCCTAGCCTAAGCCTAGGGGTGCCCTAGCCTAATCCTAGGGGTGCCCTAGCCTTATGCTAGGGGAGCACTAGCTTTGCCTAAGCCTAGGGGTGCCCTAGCCTAAGCCTAGACGTGCCCTAGCCTAAGCCTAGGGGTACCC
The DNA here is from genome assembly GCF_050624435.1 of Tenrec ecaudatus. Taxonomy (NCBI): domain Eukaryota; kingdom Metazoa; phylum Chordata; class Mammalia; order Afrosoricida; family Tenrecidae; genus Tenrec; species Tenrec ecaudatus. The sequence goes on along the minus strand of NW_027459448.1, from coordinate 415,899 downwards.
TACCCTAAGCCTAGGGGTGCCCTACCCTAAGCCTAGGGGTGCCCTAGCCTAAGCCTAGGCTTGCCCTAGTCTTAGGCTAGCTGAGCCCTAGCCTAAGCATAAGCCTAGGGGTGCCCTACCCTAAGCCTAGGGGTGCCCTAGCCTAAGCCTAGGGGTGCCCTAGCCTAAGCCTAGGGGTGCCCTAGCCTAAGCCTTTGGGTGCCATAGCCTTAGGCTAGGGGAGCCCTAGCCTTAGCCTAAGCCTATGGGTGTCCTAGCCTAAGCCTAGGGGTGTCCTAGCCTAAGCCTAGGGGTGCCCTACCCTAAGCCTAGGGGTGCCCTAGCCTAAGCCTAGGCTTGCCCTAGCTTTAGGCTAGCTGAGCCCTAGCCTAAGCCTAAGCCTTTGGGTGCCCTAGCCTAAGCCTAGGGGTGCCATAGCCTAAGCCTAGGGGTGCCCTAGCCTAAGCCAAGGGGTGCCCTAGCCTAAGCCTAGGGGTGCCATAGCCTTAGGCTAGGGGAGCCCTAGCCTTAGCCTAAGCCTATGGGTGTCCTAGCCTAAGCCTAGGGGTGTCCTAGCCTAAGCCTACGGGTGCCCTTGCCTAAGCCTTGGGGTGCCCTAGCCTAAACCTAGGGGTGCCATAGCCTTAGGCTAGAGTAGCCCTAGCCTTAGCCTAAGCCTAGGGGTGCGCTAGCCTAAGAATAGGGGTGCCCTATCCTAAGCTTAGAGGTGCCCCCGCCTAAGCCTTGGGGAGCCCTATCCTAAGCCTAGGGGTGCCCTAGTGTTAGGCTAGGGTAGCCCTAGCCTTAGCCTAAGCCTAGGAGTGCCCTAGCCTAAACCTAGGGGTGCCCTAGTCTAAGCCTATGGGTGCCCTAGCCTTAGGCTAGGGGAGCCCTAGCCTTAGCCTAAGCCTAGGGGTGCCCTAGCCTAAGCTTAGGGGTGCCCTAGCCTAAGCTTAGGGGTGCCCTAGCCTTAGGCTAGGGGAGCCCTACCCTTAGCCTAAGACTAGGGGTGCCCTAGCCCAAGCCTAGGGGTGCCATAACCTAAGTCTAGTTGTGCCCTAGCCTAAGCCTAGGGGTGCCCTCGCCTAAGCCTAGGGGTGCCCTAGACTTAGGCTAGCTGAGCCCTAGACTTAGCCTAAGCCTAGGGGTGCCGTAGCCGAAGCCTAGGGGTGCCCTAGCCTAAACTTAGGGGTGCCCTAGCCTAAGCCAATGGGTGCCTTAACCTATGCCTAGGGGTGCCCTAGCCTTAGGCTAGGGGAACCCTAGCCTTAGCCTAACCCTAGGTGTGCCCTAGCCTAAGACTAGGGGTGCCCTAGCCTAAGCTTAGGGGTGCCCTAGACTAAGCCTATGGGTGCACTACTCTAAGCCTAGGGGTGCCCTAGCCTAAGCCTAGGGGTTCTTTAGCCTTACGCTAGCTGAGCCCTTGCCTTAACCTAAGCCTAGGCTTGCCCTAGCCTAAGCCTAGGGGTGCCCTAGCCTAAGCATAGGGGTGCCTTAGCCTTAGGCTTGGGGAGCCCTAGCCTTAGCCTAAGCCTAGGGGTGCCCTACCCTAAGCCTAGGGGTGCCCTAGCCTAAGCCTTGGGCTGCCCTAGCCTAAGCTTAAGGGTGCTCTAGCCTAAGTCTAGGGGTGCCCTAGCCTTAGGCTAGGTGAGCCCTAGCCTTAGCATAAGCCTAGGGGTGCCCTAGCCAAATCCTAGGGGTGCCCTATCCTAAGCCTAGAGGTGCCCTCGCCTTAGGCTTGGGGAGCCCTAACAATAGCGTAAGCCTAGGGGTGCCTTAGCCTAAGCCTAGGGGTGCCCTAGCCTAAGCCTAGGGGTGCCCTAGCCTAAACATAGGGGTGCCCTAGCCTTAGGCTAGGGGAGCCCTAGCCTTAGCCTATGCCTAGGGGTGCCCTAGCCTAAGCCTCGGGTGCCCTAGCCAAAGCGTAGGGGTGCCCTAGCCTAAGCCTAGGGGTGCCCTAGCCTTAGGCTAGGGGTTCCGTAGCCAAAACCTAGGGGTGCCCTAGCCTAAGGATAGGGGTTCCCTAGCATTAGGTTGGGGAGCCCTAGCCTTAGCCTAAGCCAAGAGGTGCACTAGCATAAGCCTAGGGGTGCCCTAGCTTTAGGCTAGGGGTGCCCTAGCCAAATCCTTGGGGTGCCCTTGCCTAAGCATAGGGTGCCCTAGCCTTAGGCTCGGGGAGCCCTAGCCTTAGCCTAAGCTTTGGGGTGACCTAGCCTAAGCCTATGGGTGCCCCAGACTAAGCCTAGGGTTGCCCTAGCCTTAGGCTAGGGGATATCTAGCCTTAGCCTAATCCTAGGGGTGCCCTAGACTAAGCCTAGGGGTGCCCTAGCCTAAGCCTATGGGTGCCCTAGCCTTAGGCTAGGGGAGCCCTAAACTTAGCTAAGCCTAGGGGTGACCTAGCCTAAGCATAGGGGTGCCCTAGCCTTAGGCTAGGGGAGCCCTAGCCTTAGCCTAAGCCTAGGGGTGCCCTAGCCTAAGCCTAGGGGTGCCCTAGCCTAAGCTTAGGGCTGCCCTAGCCTAAGCTTAGGGGTGTCCTAGCCTAAGCCTAGGGGTGCCCTAGCCTAAACCTAGGGGTGCCCTAGCCTTAGGCTAGGGGAGCCCTACCCTTAGCCTAATCCTAGGGGTGCCCTATCCTTAGTCTAGCGGTGTCCTAGCCTAAGCCTACGGGTGCCCTAGCCTAAGCCTAAGAGTGCCCTATCCTTAGGCTATGGGATTCCTAGCCTAAGCCTAAGTCTAGGGGTGCCCTAGCTTAAGCCTAGGGGTGCCCTAGTCTAAGCCTAGGGGTGCCCTAGCCTAAGCCTAGGGGTTCCCTATCCTAAGCCTAGGGGTGCCCTATTCAAAGCCTAGGGGAGCCCTAGCCTTAGGCTAGGGGTTCCCTAGCCAAAACCTAGGGGTGCCCTAGCCTAAGGATAGTGGTGCCCTAAAATTAGGTTGGGGAGCCCTAGCCTTAGCCTAAGCCTAGGGGTGCACTAGCATAAGCCTAGGGGTGCCCTAGCCTAAGCCTAGGGGTGCCTTAGCCTAAGCCTAGGGGTGCCCTAGCCTAAGCCGAGGGCTGACCTAGCCTAAGCTTAGGGGTGCCCTAGCCTAAGCCTAGGGGTGCCCTAGCCTTAGGCTAGGGGAGCCCTACCCTTAGCCTAATCCTAGGGGTGCTCTAGCCTAAGTCTAGGGGTGTCCTAGCCTAAGCCTACGGGTGCCCTAGCCTAAGCCTAGGAGTGCCCTATCCTTAGGCTATGGGATTCCTAGCCTGAGCCTAAGCCTAAGGGTGCCCTAGCCTAAGCCTAGGGGTGCCCTAGCCTTAGACTAGGGGAGCCCTAGATTTAGCCTAAGCCTAGGGGTGACCTAGCCTAAGCCTAGGCTTGCCCTAGCGTAAGCCTAGGGGTGCCCTAGCCTAAGCATAGGGGTGCCCTAGCCTTAAGCTTAGGGCAGCCCTAGCCTTAGCCTAAGCCTAGGGGTGCCCTAGCCTAAGCCTAGGGGTGCCCTAGCCTAAGCCTATGGGTCCCTAGCCTTAGGCTAGGGGAGCCCTAGACTTAGCCTAAGCCTAGGGGGGACCTAGCCTAAGCCTAGGCTTGCCCTAGCCTAAGCCTAGGGGTGCCCTAGCCTAAGCATAGGGGTGCCCTAGCCTTAGGCTAGGGGAGCCCTAGCCTTAGCCTAAGCCTTGGGGTGCCCTAGCCTAAGCCTAGGGGTGCCCTAGCCTAAGCCTAGGGCTGACCTAGCGTAAGCTTAGGGGTGCCCTAGCCTAAGCCTAGGGGTGCCCTAGCCTTAGGCTAGGTGAGCCCTATCCTTAGCCTAAGCCTAGGGGTGCCCTAGCCAAAGCCTAGGGGTGCCCAACCTAAGCCTAGAGGTGCCTTCCCCTTAGGCTTGGGGAGCCCTAAAAATAGCGTAAGCCTAGGGGAGCCTTAGCCTAAGCCTTGGTGTGCCCTAGCCTAAGCCTAGGGGTGCCATAGCCTAAGTCTAGGGGTGTCCTAGGCTAAGCCTCCGGGTGCCCTAGCCTATGCCTTGGGGTGCCCTAGCCTAAGCCTAGGGTGCCCTAGCCTAAGCCTAGGGGTTCCCTATCCTAAGCCTATTGGTTCCCTAGCCTAAGCCTAGGGGTTCCCTAGCCTAAGCCTAGGAGTTCCCTAGCCTAAGCCTAGGGGTGCCATAGCCTAAGCCTATGGGTGCCCTAGCCTAAGCCTATGGGTGCCCTAGCCTTAGGCTAGGGGAGCCCTAGACTTAGTCTAAGCCTAGGGGTGACCTAGCCTAAGCCTAGGCTTGCCCTAGCCTAAGCCTAGGGGTGCCCTAGCCTAAGCATAGGGGTGCCCTAGCCTTAGGCTAGGGGAGCCCTAGCCTTAGCCTAAGCCTAGCGGTGCCCTAGCCTAAGCCTAGGGCTGCCCTAGCCTAAGCCTAGGGCTGACCTAGCCTAAGCTTAGGGGTGACCTAGCCTAAGCCTAGGGGTGCCCTAGCCTTAGGCTAGGTGAGCCCTATCCTTAGCCTAAGCCTAGGGGTGCCCTAGCCAAAGCCTAGGGGTGCCCTAACCTAAGCCTAGAGGTGCCTTCCCCTTAGGCTTGGGGAGCCCTAAAAATAGCGTAAGCCTAGTGGCGCCTTAGCCTAAGCCTTGGTGCACCCTAGCCTAAGCCTAGGGGTGCCATAGCCTAAGTCTAGGGGTGTCCTAGCCTAAGCCTCCGGGAGCCCTAGCCTATGCCTAGGGGTGCCCTAGCCTAAGCCTAGGGTGCCCTAGCCTAAGCCTAGGGTGCCCTAGCCTAAGCCTAGGAGTTCCCTATCCTAAGCCTAGGGGTTCCCTAGCCAAAGCCTAGTGGTGCCCTAGCCTTAGGCTAGGGGAGCCCTAGCCTTAGCCTAAGCCTACGGGTGCCCAAGATTAAGCCTAGGGGTGCCCTAGCCTAAGCCTTGTATTTCCCTAGCCTTAGGCTAGGGGAGCCCTAGCCTTAGCCTAAGCTTAGGGGTTCCCTAGCCTAAGCCAAGGAGTTCCCTAACCTAAGCCTAGGGGTTCCATAGCCTAAGCCTAGGGGTGCACTAGCTTTAGGCTGGGAGCCCTAGCTTTAACCTAAGCATATGGGTGCCCTAGCCTTAGGCTAGGGGAGCCCTAGACTTAGCCTAAGCCTACGGGTGACCTATTCTAAGCCTAGGCTTGCCCTAGCCTAAGCCTAGGGGTGCCCTAGCCTAAGCATAGGGGTGCACTAGCCTTAGGCTAGGAGAGCCCTAGCCTTAGCCTAAGCCTAGGTGTGCCCTAGCCTAAGCCTAGGGGTGCCCTAACCTAAGCCTAAGGGTGCCCTAGCCTAAGCCAAAGGTGCCCTAGCCTAAGCCTAGAGGTGCCCTCGCCTTAGGCTAGGGGAGCCCTAACAATAGCGTAAGCCTAAGGCTGCCCTAACCTAAGCCTAGGGGTGCCCTGGCCTAAGCCTAGGAGTGCCCTATCCTTAGGCTAGGGGATCCCTAGCCTAAGCCTAAGCCTAGGGGTGCCCTAGCTTAAGCCTAGGGGTGCCCTAGCCTAAGCCTAGGGGTGCCCTAGCCTAAGCCTAGGGGTGCCCTACCCTTAGGCTAGGGGAGCCCTAGCCTTAGCCTACGCCTAGGGGTGCCCTAGCCTAAGCATACGGTGCCCTAGCCTAAGCCTAGTGGTGCCATAGCCTAAGCCTAGGGGTGACCTAGCCTTAGCCTAAGCCTAGGGTTCCCCTAGCCTAAGCCTAGGGGTGCCCTAGCCTAAGCCTAGGGGTGCCCTAGCCTAAGCCTAGGGGTGCCTTAGCCTAAGCCTAGGTGTGCCCTAGCCTAAGCCTAGGGGTGCCTGAGCATAAGCCTAGGGGTGCCCTAGCCTTAGGCTAGGGGAGCCCTAGCCTTAGCCTAAGCCTAGGGGTGCCCTAGCCTAAGCCTAGGGGTGCCCTAGCCTAAGCCTAGGGGTGCCCTAGCCTTAGGCTAGGGGAGCCCTAGCCTTAGCCTACGCCTAGGGGTCCCCTAGCCTAAGCCTAGGGGTGCCCTAGCCAAAGCCTAGGGGTGCCCTAGCCTAAGCGTAGGGGTTCCCTAGCATAAGCCTAGGGGTGCCCTAGCCTAAGCCTTGGGGTGCCCTAGCCTTAGGCTAGGCGAGCCGTAGCCTTAGCCTAAGCCTAGGGGTGCCCTAGCCTAAGCCTACAGATGCCCTAGCCTGAGCCTGTTCTTCCTGACTTCCACGTTAGGACACATAGACCATCTGAGTAAACCCTTTGATTCTGTGTCCTTCTCCTTCCCATAGACAAAACTGCAGCCAGCACCAGACATTAAACCTGCAGACTAAAGGTTTGTCAAAAGTCTAGAAAGAGCAGTCATACCTTGAAAACCTAGCCTGCAGAAGAGAAGACACAGAATCAAAAGCTACAACTGAAAAAAAAAAAAAAAAGCTCCAGGTGGGGGTCATTCAGACAACCGATTCCAATGAGTACACTTGAGCTTCTCACAGTGTAAAATTGCTTTTACTTTCATACTATTGTAATTCAAACAGTTTCCCATATCTCACCTCCAAATGTAACTCCAGCAAATTCAAGTATATTAAGGAAGAGGCAATTATTCTGGTGTTTCCCCTGCAACGATTATGGAGTCTCAAAGAGTTTTACTATTCTCAGTTCATGCCTTAGATTTTCAACTATTTGAATGTGAAGGAAATCTTAACATGCCGCATTTCATAGGCTGTCTTCAGTGTTGCCTCACCCAGATTTACGTTTTTCATTTCTAGAGTGCCTCAACATGAGTTTTTTTGGGGGGGGTTGGTTAAGGAGCATTATCATTTTCCATCATCAGTTGTTGATGGGAAATTTTACATCCTGGAGGTTCCTGTATACAATAATTACATTAAACAATGGAGCTTTCTGTATCTTCCTGTTTTTCACAACAGGTTATGCTCACTCATATTGTTAGCTTATCACGCCAAATGTCCAAGATGCACAGGTGGTGTTAATTGAAGAGCGGAATGATTCATGCATTGGTCACTTTAGCATTGCAAGTTCATGAGCATCTTGATTTTGAAATTCAGTAAAGGGAGATGATGCCTTAGCCAGTTAAATGCTACTCCTTCCAAACCTCACGTACACTCAGACATATCTGAGCAGAAGCCACATTATCTACGTGAAACAGCTTTGGGTGCTCCCCAGTTATATGCAGATGCCCACCAAACATGAGATTATTTTGCTTTCTCTGACTTGGCTCTTACTAGCATTCAGCCTCATTCCATCTCTTTTGTAGATTGTTGTGGATTCTGGGGGGCCTATGGCATAATGGTGGGCTTATGAGGTTAAAAAAATCTTGTAGCGAAGTTTTCTTGATGTGCATTTAATATTTATTTACAACTCTCTTTTATATACGTGTGTCTGTGGATTTTAACATTTAAGTGCACAGATTAGCATATTCCCATAGCGGAGTGAACCTCCCTTCCGTTATGTCTATAGGTATTTCTCCTTCCTATGGGCAGCTGGACAGTAATTTATCTGGGGAACGTCTGGTAAACCATGACAATGGTGCTTCCCCAGCTTTCTGGGATGAAGGGCCAGGCCATTGGTTACCTTTATAGAAGTCTCCTGACACTTCCTAGTGATGTCTGTTTCTGGGATCATAGTGGCTTCCTCTTCCTCGGTTGGTCTTGTTGGTAGGTGCTGTCCAGTTGGTCTGCTTCAAAGCAACCTCAATGTACAGGACAAGGAAAGGCTTGCCAGTCCTGGGCCACCCTCATTTCTTTCTGATGTTTGAACCCATCGTTGCAGCTCCCTTGACCATGCATTCTTCAAACGGCCTGGCTCTTTGTCACTGATCCTCCCCTTTAATCTGACCAAAAGTGTTCGTATTTTGGTCCTCTTCCTGAGAAGGTTCTGCCTAGTTTTACTAGTCCTCCACTACCTGACAGTGTATCAATGATTAGCATAAGGTTTTCAGTGGTGTATTTCGTCATCCTCAGTGTGTCCTTATTGGGGGCTCTTACAACTCTTGTTACAATCCATACACCAATTGTATCTGACATAGTCATACGTATATTGCCATCATTCTTTTCTAGACATTTACTTTCTATTGAGCCCTTGGGATCAGCTCCCCTTTCGTTCCTCCTCCCCCACTCGTGGTTCCTTGAGAGATTATAGATTGTTATTATTTTCATATCTCACATCGACCATTGTCTCTTTTATCCTCAGCTTTCTGTTGCTCCTCTCCCTGCGAGGGGTGTGTGGTTATATGTCATTCATTGCTATCGGTTCCCCTTCCTTCCATCCTCTACCCTCCTTCCCCCTACCCTTTTGGTATCTCTATTCCCATTCCTGTTCCTGGGTTCCATGTGTTGTGAGTTTTATCTCTTGTTAATACCTATGCAGTCTAGTCCAGAGTGGGTAGCGGCACTGGGGTGATGATATTGGGGGGTGAGGAGGCCTCAAGGGGTCAGAGGCAGATTGTGTGATTCATTGGTGTGATCCATGTCTCCTCAGGGGGGCCTCCACCCAGTGGGACACAGCATCTGGGATACTTGTGGCTTTCTCCTGAGACAGCATGGTGGCCAAGGGACCGGGCATTGAGGGTGGGACTCTGGGCCTGGGGTGGCAGCACTTGCAGAAGCCACCCCCTCCCCCAGGCACCCACCTGGTTATGGACGAGCACTTGAGACAGTTGGCTGTGAACTTTGATGGTGGCCTCAGCGTCTCAGAGCAGGTGGGGTCTGGCCTGAGTCAGCTCCCACAGCTCCAACCTGGAAGCCCTGCCCCAGGTGGGGGTCAGCAGTTATCCCAGCATGCTCTTTCCTCCCCCTCAGCTTCTCTCTGGTCAGCCCTTCAGCTTCCTGGCTGGGTTTAGAACTTGTTCTAAGCTCCCTGAGGGCCACCGTCCTGAGATCTTGCTCAGCGCTTCAGGCCTTTCTGCAAACTCTCCTCCCAGGAGCCCAGTATTACTAGCAGTTTACCCCTTGCTCTAACGATGCTCCAGGAGGCCTGCTTGGGAAGTGTTGGGCTGTTGCCTGGTTCAGTCCCACTAACTGCTCCTCAGGAGATAGAAGAGGTTCCCTGCTCCTGGAAAGATTTACTGGCTTTCAAACCCTCTGGAGGATCCCCATGAGTCAGCAAGTGGGGTCATTCTAAAGCCCGGCACTCCACAGGTAGCCACGTTGTGTGCCACCCAGGCATGCTGTGTGTTTGGAGGAGACTGCACACCCTTCAAAGGTAGAAGCTGCACCCCTCCATGGTTCTTGCATGCAGCAAATGCAGGGCCCCTGAGACTCCGGGCCCGCCTCTGGGCTAGGATCATGGGCAAATCGTTATCTCGCCTAAGCTCCATCTGGGCTGGAAACGCAGTAGCTTGTACTGTGACCTGGGTCAGTCTGGGGCTGTGCAGGGCATCCTCAGCCCAGCTCAACTCTTCCCAGAACGCCCCTGCAGACGCAGGGAGCCCCTGGCTTGGGAAAGTGATCCTGCTAAGTGGGCTTTGTGACCAGGCTCCCTGATCCACCGACCCAGCTTTGCCTCCTCCACAGGCCGCAGACAGCAGGGGCTGCCCTGGGTTCCCTGAACTCGGGCCCTCTCCAGAGACAGTGTGGGCAGGACCTGGAGGGTGTGGAAGTGAGTCGTGCTGGGAAAGTGGATGGAGGAACGGAGGGTAGGGTAGATGCTGGGTGGGCTGAGGGGGCAGGAGATGCCCTGCAGAGTTCTAGAACCAGGGCTGAGGGATGTGGGAGCTGTTGGGGCCAGCTGGCCCTTTCGTGAGTTTTAGGAGCTGCCTGAACCCCATCCACATTGACCCTCTCCAGCCCCACCTTTGGCAGATGCTGGCAGAGAAGTTCAAGGTCTTCCAGGAGAAAGGGCAGAGTGTGGGGCTGCCAGGGTTCAGGCCCTGAGGGAGCTGGCAGGTGCCCTGGAACTCGCCTCCCCCAGCTCCATGGCCCAGAGTCAAGTCCACAGGAGCTGCGTAGAGGACGCATGGGTGAGGCTGGACAAGGCAATGAAAGCCCGCACAGAGGTGGGTGCCCAGAGGGACAGGCCAGCGACAGCCAAAGGGCTCGGGACACAGGGGCCTACCCCAGTTGTGTGTGCGTGTGTGTGCGTGTGTGTGTGTGCTCCTGTGTAGGGGTGGGCATGTGGGTGTGTGCATGCGTACTTCTGTGTGTATTCTCGTGTGCGCATGTGTGTATGAAGGGGCATGGCTGACTCCAGCTCCCAGCATCAATCAGCCTTCCCCGTCCAACCATGCTCCTTCCTGCCCCCAGTTTGGAGTCCTTCAGCGCAGGTCACTCCTTGTGGCAGGAGCACGAAGTGTGCTCTCCCAATGCTCCCTGAGCACGGTCCACAGTTTCGTTTGGGGCACAGGCCCTGCTGGTCTTCTTGCTGACCGCCACTCTTAGAGCTCCCTGCCTCCCCTCCCCACACCCTCCTTTCTCGGGATCTGGTGTCTCAGTGCACTGAGCACCTGACAGGTCCTGCAACCGAAATCCTGGAGCTGGGTGGCTCCGGGGCCAGCCCTTTCCTCACTGACTGTTGGAGTTGCTACAGGCAGACCCCCTGACAGGCAGCCCACTCGCTCCCTGAGCCTCAATCCTCATGTGCTCAGGGCTCCCCATCTTTTTGCCTTCCTCCCAACATGCGTGTCAAGACCCTTTCCTCCCTCGGGCCCTGCCTGTGGGCCCCAGGCCTCATCAGGAACCTGCTGTGATCAGAGGAAACCATCCATCTTCTAACCACCGAAGGGCAAGAAGGCGCGAATGTACAGCGATTATAATAGGTAAAGGTCATGGTAAAGTCATAGAGGACAGGAAAGACAGGGTCGAGAAAATACAATAAAGAGTCAGACATGTTTTATTAGGCATGCTCACTTCAGCTCCTCTTGATGGACCACGTGGAACTGGGAGAAGTGGAACCTTTGCTATCTTGGGACGTGTATAGGGAGCATGGAGACACACTTCTTCAGTAGTGACATGGGTCACAAGGTGGGCGGTATCTATCATAAGGCCCCTGTACTTGAGCTCACCAAGGTGAGGAAAGCTAATACCTGCATTGGGGGAAGCTACAAGGGGGACTGGGTGTCACGGTGGGAAGAGAGGGCAAAAGGATCATATCTGCTTCTACACAGAGATACAATCAGTCATGTGCTCACATTAAGGCAGCCTAGCTGTTAACGGAGAATCCGTGGGAATGATTTTTAAAGCAGGATAATGTACTTGGACTTTACCTCTAACTTACCAAAGTAGAGGCTTTCCTACCGTGGAATACCAGCTTTCCAGATTCTCCCTGTTATAAGTTAGGGAATAGAGTCTTCGTCCTATTTCCCTCCGTGTTAACGCCCCACAAATCCCCAAGCCACAGTCTTTGCTCAAAAGGAGGTGGCCCTGTTCTCAGGGAGAAAGTTGCTGGCCTTCCTTCCCGCTGTGCCCTCGATTTCCACCAGGCGGCGCTAGAGCTGTGGGGCCACATGCAGAAGGTGGTCCTGGTGGAGGGTGCTGTCCTTGGCCAAGACCTGGCGTCTGTGGAGGTCCTGCAGCGCCAGCACCGCCTCCTGCAGGGGAGGGCCCCAGTCCCTCCCCACCGCAAGAACCCCTCTTTGTAGGCAATGGATGGATGAGGAGCCCTCACCCCCAGCTGACCCCAGGCAGGACTGCAGCCTGCCCCTGCCCCCTCTGGGATGGGGGGTGACGGGCCTGGGCTTGACTTGGCTGGGGTACAGCCAGGATGGCCTGCAGAGTCCTAGGTGGAGGAGCATTCAGCCTGCTCTCTGCCAGCTGCAGAGGGAGTTGGTGGCTGTGGACAAGGTGGTGGTTCAGATGGGGATGGAGTCCTTCCAGGTACACCCTGCGGTCCAGGAGGGCCTGGCCGAGCAGCTGGCTGAGGTGCAGTAGGCCTGGGCCACCTGAACATGAAGGCCTGGGAGCAGGGCCAGCAGCTGGAGTGGGTAGCCCATGGCCACGCCTTACTCAGGCACTGCCAGGAACTGCTGTATGTGCCACCCCACCTGGATGGGGGCTCGCTCTGTTCCATGCGGGTGGGGGCACCCAGCTCTTCCCTGCCTACTCCATGTTCTGCCCTCTGGCCCTGAGACCTGTTCCCATGCCCTGTCCCCCACCCAGCACTCGGGCTCAAGAGAAGCAGGCGCTAGTCTATATCCTCAGAAAGGCCAGCTGGGGCCAAGGAGACACTGGGGCAGGAGCTCTGCCTGAGAGCCCAGGCAGTGCGGCCGGCGGGGTAGCAGCTGCTGGACACCAGCCACGTCATGGTCCCAGAGATGTGCGCGCTGAGGGCTAGGGCCAGGGTGGTGCGTGGCCAGAGCTCCCTTTCCTGCTTCTCCCTGCTCCATGGTAATCCAGCCCTGCCCCACCCAGGCGACACCCTGAGCCCCACCCAACAGCCCTCTGCCCCCCAGGTCACAGTGTCTCCGGGAGCTGGACAGGCAGCTGCAGGAGCTCTGGACGGCCTGGGCCCTTCACCAGGAGCACTGCCAGGTGAGCCAGGACCAGGAGGAGCTGCGGGGCATGCTGGGTCAGGCTGAGGTCTGGCTGGCCTCCCGAGAGGACCTCCTGCTAGATCCTGACTTTGGGGTGAGCAGGGATCCGCCCCTTAGAGGGCCACATGCCTGGCACCAGGACTTGGAAAGGCAGCTGGCAGCCCAGGAGGTGAAGCAAACCCAGCTCCAAATGTAGGTGAGGGTGTGGAGGGCGGGACTGAGGAGGGGTCGAGGGGCCTCCACCTGCGGTGGGGTCTCCAGAGCATTGACCTGCCCTGAGGGGCACCCATTCGGGGAAACAGCCGCAGGGTCCTGTCCTCCATGGGCAGTCTGGCTCTGTGAGGTCCATCACAGCTTCTTCTGCCCAACTGCTCCCTCCCCTCCTCCTCCTGGTTTCCCCCTCTGAGAGCTGCCCGCAGAGCAAGCCCTGTGGGACACAGAGGGTCACTATGGGTGGAAACCAATCAATAATCTCATGGGTGCAGAGCACACTCTGAGGAACACAGGGGAGGTGACACTAGCTACAGAGAATCTGAGTGGAGCGAGGGTTTGTAATCCTTGTGTAGGCTGGGGGTGGGGCTGATAGCGGGGTGGGGGGGATTGATACCACAGGATCCTGTGGGACTGAAAGTGAGGACCTGAGGGTGGACGGGCAGAGGGAGTGCCCCATCCTCTGAGGTAGGAAGGTGGTCAGCTAGGGTGAGCACGGAGGAAGATGAGCAGGGGCTGCTGCAGTCACGCAAATGTCACGTAAGAATCTCACTTTAGTATAAAATGTTTGTCTCCATTGCAAAACCACCTCTAGCAACTAGGATCCCCTCTCTCCCCATCTGGAGTTGACGAGTAAAGAAAATCAAAAACTGAAGCAAAGCAGTCCACAGGACTAACGGACCACCAACACCACAGCCCTCCATCCTTGTCCTGGAGAGCAGGAGAGTTAGATGGTGCCTAGCCACCGCCTCAAACTGCTCTGGTTGAGCTCAAACTGGCAACTTGTGCACAGCTTGAAAGCCAATGGAAGTTGACTTCATGAAGAGAGGGCATTGCAAGTTTGACAGGGACTGCTGGAACCCCGAGACCAGGGCCCTTCAAATCCAAAACAGAGCCCAGCTCCGGGAATCACCCCTGCCCAAGCAACAGTCGAGCTGATAAAGTGAATGCATGGCACCTGTGAGGCAAGTGCTTCCCAGAGCAAACGGGAACATTTGCCCTCAAAAATCAGGAGGGAGGAGGGGTCAGGGAGGAGGCAAGAAGAGTGCTGTGTTATATTATTGTTAAACTGCTCTGCATGTTTCCACTTAAAACAAAAACCCTCTATATTAAAATTCATATATATATGTGCATTATATGTGTATATATATATATTAGTCAAACCCAAGGTCAGAAAAAGGCATGCCCCGGGCTGCTCCTCGTGGCAAGGTCAGTGATCTGAAACCCATCAGAAAAACGCGGCTTAGCTGTCTGCTCCCGTAGTGACAGCCTCAGAGAGCCGCAGGGGCCGTCGTGTGCTGTCCTACAGGGCCTCGATGATAGAAATCGACTCGATGGCAATGTTTTGAGTGCTTTGAAGGTCAGAAACTGTAGACAGTGATCTATAAACATCCTTCTCTCCTGTAAGGTGTCTGTAACACAATCAAAGGAAAACAATCGGTCTGCTCTCCAGATCTTCAATGGGACCATTTCCAGGGAGCCTGGCCACACACTGCCAGGCTGTGCCTCCTCAGATCCGCTGGCACTGCTAGGAAGGTTGTGGGCCCTGCAGGGGTGGGGGACTCTCCAGCCTGCTCCCCAGCAATAGAGGCACTAGGCCAAGACTGGAAGAGCCCCGGCGGGGGGAGAGTGGGGAGGTTGAGGCAGTCACTGTGCCCTGCTTCTGACACTCTTCATGTGGCTGCTATGGTCACCCTTGACCTCAGGGAAGGCCAAGGGTCACCAGGGCAGAAAACACTTCCTTTTTATGGTGAGGAACATATCGGGTCTCAACTCCACTGCTAATTAACTGTGGTCTCTAGCAAGTAACCCAGCTTCTCGGTGCACCCAGTTTCCCCAGTGCTATCTGGAGTCCCCAGAAGGGCCAGGTACAGCCAGGTTGCTTGCAGCTGGGCCAGAACCAGCAGCTGCCCTCACCGTGCCCTGAAGCCAGAAGCCCAGAACTCAAAGGCTGAGCTTTGCTGAAGGTCGTCCGACATGGCCTCTCAGCTTAAGTAAGGGGTCCCAAGCTCCAGGCTGCACAAGTTGCTCCCTGGAACACGTGGCCCGGGCCCCCAATGTGGGCACACGGAAAGCCAGTTCACCTCTCAGGGGTTTGGCAAAGCCGCAGCACAGCAAGGGTCTCCCTGGAAGCCCCTCCACCCCATGCCCAGCACCTCCCCCAAACTCATCCCTGCTCCAGGCAGCTGGTACTCACTGTAGGTCCTGTCACCACTGCTGGGCCCTGGGGGCAGTGCTGGGCCACCACTCCAGCAGGCTCTCCGCTAGTGGGGCAGGCTGCCCCCTGGTGGCCACCCATCTTCACTTGGTGCAGAAACTTTGCAAACTTGGTTTAGAGGAGCTGAGAAGAGAGGAGAGGGGTCACAGGGGGCCCTGGCTGGTGGGCTGTGAGACACGTCAGTGAGTGACTGGGCAGGGCAGGACTGGATAGCCATAGAACTTGCCCCTCTACGCAGAGAGGGGAATAGGAAGTCACAGGTGTCCTCAGTCCAGACTGATGTTCCCCATCAGCCCATTGTGCATGCAGCCCCCCCTCCACCACCCGTCTTCATTCGGCTCCAGGGCACCTTCCTTGCCCCTAGCCCCTTCCTCACTAGGGTGTGCTCATAGTCCTCTCTCCTCTGGCCACCTGCTGCTGGCTGCTCAGCCAGCTCTGCAAGTCCTCAGCTTCCCTCAGGAAGCCCTGCATTGCCAGCATCCTCTTCAGATCCTGGCCCCTGTGGTGACAGCCTGAGTCCCCCAACAGTTAGTGTGCATGTGTCCACACTCTGCAGGACAAGGGACCCAATCAAAGGGGCTGCCTGAAAGACAAGGTTCTTCATGGTCTTTGCCCAGGCTGCTCCTCTGGATTCAAGAAGCAAACCCAGGCCAGGGGGAGTTGGGGCTGGCGAGGGTGTGGCTGTGGGGAAGGGCAGGTGACTGGATCCAGGGAGCCGAGCCCCTGCCCTGCAGGCTCTCCTCAAAGGTTTGTGGGAAGAGGAAACAGTGAAGGACTCATCTATTCCTGACACATGTCTACAGGCCTCCGTCACGGTTCTCTTCAAGGCAGGGGTAGCATCTAGGGGAATAAGCAACCCCAGCCAGTTTTCTGGTACCCACAGATGCAGTGACCCTCACTGTTGGGCTGCCAACTCCCGCAGTGTCTGCAGCTGCTTCCAGAGCCTCCCCTGCATCACACCCAGCTGCTCTGAGACCTCAGTTACAAGGATCTACATATAACTTCCTCCCTGGGGGATGGACAACAGAAAAGTGGGTGAAGGGAGACAAAATATGTAAGATCTGACAAATTATCAATTGTTCATGAGTGAGGGGGAAACAGGGAGGGCGAAGAGAAAAATGAGGACATGATGCCAGGGCCTTAAATGGAGAGCAAATGTTTTGAGAATGATGAGGGCAATGAATGTACGGATGTGCTTTGCACAACTGATGTATGTATGGATTGTGATAAGAGTTGTATGTGCCCCTAATAAAATGATTTAAAAAAATTAAATCATTTAAATTTCTTAGGACAATGCCATTTGTATTTCAAAGCAACATTCACAAAAGCTATTTTTTCACCTTTACTATCTTCTATTTAGTGTTAGATAGTGCAAAAACAATTCTTATGCCTTTTTATGAGATGTAATGAGTGTAGACGTAAATTTATGCATAATTAAAAATTTGAATGAACAAAATATTTTGTTAAAGAATTTGAACTTTTGTGAAAATCATAGAAAGCATATAGCATTTTATTGAAGGGTTGGGAATTTTTTCCTCTATTTTATTCTAGTATTTGGTCTGAGGTTCTTACCGCATATTCTGATTGTTGTCATGTAAGAGAATGTACATTCCATTAAGAGAAAACTTTCCTTATAATATTTTCCTATCCATTGCTTCCTGCTGTATCTCTCATTTGTTCTTTTATCATTTTTCCTATAAAAACCCAGGCTGCTTAATTTTATTCTTATTAAGCATTTATATAAGTTAGGAAAATATTTATTATATATACATTTTTATTAAAAATCTTTTCTTGGAGACTCTTACAACTTTTGTTTCAATCCATATTGATTGCATCAGGCTTTTTGTACATATGTTGCCTTCATTCATTTATACACATTTCTTTCCTTTTCTTTTTTAAAATCATTTTATTGGGGCTCATACAACTCATCACAATCCATACATACACCAATTGTGTAAAGCACACTTATACATTCGTTGCCTTCATCATTCTCAAAATTTGCTTTCCGCTTGGGTTCCTGGAATCAGCTCATTTCCCCTTTCCCCTCTCCCCCTCTCACCCTGCTCCTCTTCCCTCATGAACCCTTAATAATTTATACATTATTATTTTCTCTTATCTTACACTGTGCGGCGTCTCCCTTCACCCAATTTTCTGTTGCCCATCTCCCAGGGGGGAAGTTATATGTAGATCCTTGTGATCGGTTTCCCATTTCTACACCCACTTCCCTCCCAGTATCGCCACTCTCACCGCTAGTCCTGGGGGGTTCATCTGTCCTGGATTCCCTATGTTTCCAGTTCCCGTCTGTACCGCTGTGTATCTTCTGGTCTAATCAGGTTTGCAAGGCAGAATTGGGATCATGAGAGGTGGGGGGAGGAAGCGTTTAATATCTAGAGGAAGGTTGTGAGTTTCATTATTGCTACACTGAACCCTGAGTGACTCATCTCCTTCCCACTACCCCTCCGTAAGGGATGTCCAGTTGTCTACAGGTGGGCATTGGTCCCCCGTCATGCACTCCCCTCATTCACGATGATATAATCCCCCTCCCGCCTTTGTTGCTTGAAAACTGGTCCCCTCAGCCCTTCATGATCACACATGTTGGTGTGATGCTTCCATGTGGGCTTTGTTGCTTCTGGGCCAGATTTTTTACTTTCAAGCCTCTAAGACCCGGGATGCTATATCGCTTGATAGCCAGCCACCATCAGCCTTCTTCACCACACTTACTTATGCACACATTCATCTTCAGCGTTTATGTGGGGAAGGTGATCACACAATGATGGTTTTTGTTCTTTGGTGTCTGCTACCTGATCCCTTCAACACCTCGTGTTCACTTAGGCTTGTGTGCTTCTTCTCTGTGGGCTTTGTTGCTTCCGAGCTAGATTTCAGCCTGTTTGCCTTCAAGCCTTTAAGACCCCCAGAGTTTCATTATATTGTGCAGAGAGTGGCTATAAGCCAAACTCACTCGACTGCACCCAACAACAATAACAGCAGGACTTGTGCTTCTAACAATATGCTGAAGAAGACCTTAAGAGAATCTCCCCTTCGTTTAGAGCAGCGGCTCTCGACCTGTGGTTCGTGTCTATTTAGGGGGTCAAACAGCCCTTTCATGGGGTGGCCTGAATTATAGCAGAAGCAAAATTATAGCTATGATGTAGCAACAAAAATAATTTTATGGTTGGTTGGTCACGACTACATGAGGAACTGTATGAAAGGGTCGTGAGTAAGAATGTTGAAAACCACTGTCCAAGAGGAAGACTCAATTCTTGATACAGTTGAAGGGCAACAAAATAGACTCAGCCCCAATATAGATGGGATAGCACAGTGGCTGCAACAATAAACACAAGCCAAAGAAACACTGCAAGGATGGCACAAGACGGGACAGTGTTTCATTATATTGACATAGAGTTGCTATGAGTCAAAACCCACAAGAAAAAAAAACAGGACTTGTTTTTCTAACACTGTACCTAAGTAGACCTTAAGAGAATCTCCTATTAGTTTAGCGCAGCGGGCCTCAAACTGAGGGTCGTGACCCCTTTTGCGGGATGAATGACCCTTTCACGGCAGTGGACCGTTCATTAAAGTGGAAAAATTAGAGTTATGATGTAGCAATGAAAATAATTTCATGATTTGGCAGTCACCACTACATGAGGAATGGTATGAAAGAGTCGTGGCATTAGGAAGGTTGAGAACCACTTCCCTAGAGGAAGACAGAATTCTTGGTAGAGTAGAAGGGCAGCAAAGGAGAGGCAGCCCCTACAAGATTGATTAGCCCAGTGGCTGCAACAATGAGCACAGGCAAATGAACAACTCTGAGCATGGCATTGGACTGGGCAGCATTTCATTATATTGTGCATAGAGTTGCTGTGACCAGAAACCCACTCGACAGCACTCAACAAAAATAACTACAGGACTTGTGCTTCTAAAATATGGTGAAGTAGGACTTCAGAGAAAGTCCTTTAACTTTAGAGCAGCAGTTCTCAACCTGTGGGTCGCGCCCCTTGGGAGGGTAGAATGACCCTTTCACGGGGGTGGTCGGATTCATAACGGTAGTTCAATTAGGGTGACAAAGTACCAATGAAAATAATTTTATGGTTGCTGGTCTCCACTAAATGAGAATCGATATGAAAGGGTAGTGGCATTAGGAAGGTTAAGAACCACTTCTCTAGGGAAAGACACAAATTTGGTACAGAAGGGAAGGAAGAGAGCGGCAGTCTCCAACAAGTTGGATTAGCACAGTGGCTGCAACACTGAGGCCAAGCACACAAGCACGGTGAGGGTGGCACAGGGCAGGGCAGCGTTTCATTATATTGTGCATAGAGTTGCTAAGAGTCAAAACCCACTCGACGGAACTTAACGACAATAACTACAGGACGTGTACTTCTAACAATATGCTGAACTAGATCTTAAGAGAAACTCCTCTAAATTTAGAGCAGTGGTTCTTAACTTGTGGGTCATGACCCCTATGGGGTTTCAGACGAGCCTCTCACAGGTGTTGCCCAATTCATAACAGTAGTGAAATCACAGTAATGGAGTAACAATGAAAAAAATTTACTGTTGGAGGATCACCACAACATTAAGAATTGTATAAAGGAGCCATGCCATTAAGAAGGTTCAGAAACACTGCCTGAGAGGAATACACAAAACGTGGTACTGCAGAAGGGCAGCAAGTGAGAGGCAGACCATACAAGATGGAATAGCTCAGTGGCTGCAACAATGAATGCCATCAACGAACCACTGTGACGACGGCACAGGACGGGGTAGCGTTTCATTATATTGTGCGTAGAGTTGCTGAGAGTCAAAACCCACTCGACGGCAACTAACAGCAACACAAAAAGAACTTGAGCTTCTAACAATATGCTGACGTAGATCTTAAGAGAAACGCCTCTTAGTTTAGTGTAGGCTTCTCAGCCTATGAATCACGAACCCTTTTGGGGAGTGAGTGGGTTGAATGACCCTTTCACAAGGGTTGCCTGATTCATAAGATTAGCAAAATTACAGTTATGAAATATCAGCGAAAATTTTGTATGACTGGGGGTCCACCACTATTTTGGGAACTGCATGAAAGGGTCGTGGATTTAGGAAGATTGAGAACCACTGTCTGAGAGGAAGACACAAATGTTGGTAGAGTAGAAGGGCAGCAAAGGAGAGGCAGCCCCTCCAAGTTGGAATAGCTCAGTGGCTGCAACAACCAGCGCAAGCAAAGAACCACTGTGAGGAATGCACAGATGGGGGAGCGTTTCGTTATATTTTGCATGGAGTTGCTATGAGCCAAAACCCACTTGAAGGCACCTAAATACAATAACAGCAGGACTTTTGCTTCTAACAATGTGCTGAAATATATCTTAAGAGACATTCTTCATAGTTTGGAGCAGAGATTCTCAACCTGTGGGTCATGACTCCATTAGGGTGATGAACTACCCTTGCACAGGGGTGGCCCAATTCATAGCAGTAGCTACATTACAGTTATGAAGTAGCAATGACGATAAATTTATGACTGGGATTGTACCCACTACATGAGGAGTGGTATAAAAGGCCTGTGGCATTAGAGGAAGGTTGAGAGCCACTGTCTTCGAGCAAGACAGAAATCTTGGCAGAGCAGAAAGGCAGCAAATGAGAGGCAGACCCCCAGATGATAGATTAGCGCAGTGGCTGCAACAATGAGTGCAGACAAGAAACCACTGTGAGGATGGCACAGGACGGGGCAGCGTTTCATTATCTTGTGTGTGGAGTTGCTGAGAATCGAAACCCAAAGGACAACACCTAACAACAATCACTGTAGGACTCATGCTTTTCACAATACGGTGCTGTAGATCCTAAGAGAAAATCCTCTTAGTTTAGAGCAGTGGTTCTCAACCTGTGGGTCGCGAGCCCTTTGGGAGGGTCAAATGACCCTTTCACAGTGGAGGCCTGATTCATGACTGTAGCAAAATTAAAGTTACGAAGTAGCAATGAAAATAATTTTATGATTGGGGGTTCATCACTACATGAGGAAATGAATGAAAGGGCAGTAGAGGGGCAGCAAAAGAGAGGCAGCCCCCCAAAAGTTGGATTAGCCCATGGTTGCAACAATGACAACAAGCAAAATAACCACTGTGAAGGTGGCACGAGATGGGGTCACGTTTCATTATATTGTGTATAGAGTTGCTATGAGCCAGCGCACACTCAAAGGCACCAAACAATAACAACAGGACTGTGTGTCTATGAATATGCTAAAGTAAACCTTAAGAGAAACTCCCCTTAGTTTAGACCAGTGGTTCTCAAACTGTGTCACAGTGCCTTTAGAAGACTAATGAACCTTTCACATGGGTGTCCTGATCCATAACAGAAGCGGAATTACAGTTATGCTGTAGCAATGAAAATATTTTATGGTTGGGGAGTCACCACTACATGAGGACTGGTATGAAATAGTAGTGGCATTCAGAAAGTTGAGAACCACTATTCTTGAGGAAGACACAAATCTTGGTACGGAAGGGCAGGAAAAGAGAGGTAGTCCCTAACAAGATGGATTACCACAGTGGCCGCAACAATGAGCGCAAACAGAAGAACCACCGTGAGGATGCACAGGGCAGGACAACGTTTCATTACATTGTGCATAGGGTTGGTATGAGCCAAAACCCATTTGAAGGCAGCCAAAAACAAGAACAGGATTTGTGCTTCTAACAATATGCTGAAACATCCCTTAAAAAGAAACTCCTCTTAGTGTAGAATAGCAGTTCTCAAACTGTGGGTCGTGATGCCTTTTGGGGGGTGGGGTGGAGAAGGACTATATCATATGGTGGCCTGATTCATAACAGTAGCATAATTTTAGTTATAAAGTAACAAGGAAAGTAATTTTATGATTGGGGGGGGGGAGGTCACCAATACATGAGGAATGGTGTGAAAGAGTCGTGCATTAGGAAGTTTGAGAACCACTGCCCTAGAGGAAGACACAAATCTGGGTTCAGTAGAGTGTCAGCAAATGAGAGTCAGTCCCCCAAAAGATGGATTAGCACAGAGACTGCAACAATGAGTGAAAACAAAAGAAAAGTGTGAGGGTGTTAGAGGATGGAACAGTGTTTCATGATACTGTGCATAGAGTTGTTATGAGCCAACTTTGAGCCAAACCCACTCGACAGCCCCTAACAACAATAAGAACAGGACTCGTGCGTGTAATAATATACTGAGCTATACCACAGGAGAAACTCCTCTTAATTTAGAACAGCGGTTCTCAACCTGTGATTTGTGACCACTTTGGTTGGTTGAAGAACCCTTTCACAGGGTGACTAGATTCATAAGACTTGCAAAATTACAGTTATGGAATAACAGTAGAAAAAAACCTTTATGCTTTGGGGACCACCACTACACATTGGGAAGTGTATGGAAAGGTCATAGAAATAGGAAGGGTGAGAAACACTGTCCTAGAGGAAGACGCAAATACAGGAGAAGGGCAGCAGAAGAGAGGAAGTCCCTACAAGACAGATTTGCACGGTGGCTGCAACAATGAGCGCAAGCAAAGAACCACCGTGAGGATGATGCAAGACTGGGCAGGCCTTTATTATATTGTGCACAGGGTTGCTATGAGCCCAAACCCTCTCCACGGCCCGAACAACAATAACAGGAGATATCATACATCTAAGAGTATGCTCAACTA
Organism: Tenrec ecaudatus; assembly: GCF_050624435.1. Classification (NCBI taxonomy): domain Eukaryota; kingdom Metazoa; phylum Chordata; class Mammalia; order Afrosoricida; family Tenrecidae; genus Tenrec; species Tenrec ecaudatus. The sequence goes on along the minus strand of NW_027459448.1, from coordinate 393,460 downwards.
AACCTTGAGAGAAACTGCTCTTAGTTTAGAGCAGCCGTTCTCAACTTGTGAGTGGTAAATCCTTTGGGGGTGTTCGAATGACCGTCCCATAGGCGTGGCCAGATACGTAACAGTAGCAAAATTACAGTTATGATGTAGCAACAGTATAATTTTTTGGTTGGGGGGTCATTACTAGACGAGGCACTGTATGAAAGGGTCGTGGCATTAGGATTGCTGATAACCACAGTCCTACAGGAAGACACAAGTCTTGATACAGTTGAAGGGCCGCAATATAGAGTCAGCCCCCAAATAGATGGAATAGCATAGTGGCTGCAGCAATGAGCTCAAGCTAAGGGAACACTGTGAGGATGGCACAAGATGGGGCAGCGTTACATTATATGGAGCATAGAGTAGCTATGAGTCAAAACCCACTCGACTGCACCTGACAACAAAACAACAGGACTTGTGTTTCTTATAATGTGCTGAAGTAGACCTTAAGAGAAACTCCTATTAGTTTAGTGCAGCGGTTCTCAACTTTTGGGTCACGAGCCCTGTTGGGGGATGAATGAACCTTTCATAGTGGTGCCCAGTCATAACCGTAGAAAAATTAGAGTTACAAAGTTGCAATGAAAATAATTTTATGATTTGGCAGTCAGCACTATATGAGGAACGGTATGAAAATGTTGTGGCATTAGGAAGGTTGAGAACCACTGCCCTAAAGGAAGACACAAATCTTGGTAGAGTAGAAGGGCAACAAAAAATAGCCAGCCCCCCCAAATATGGCTCCAACAATGAGCACTAGCAAACAACCACTGGCAGGATGGCACAGGTCTGGGAAGCATTTCATGATATTGTGCATAGAGATGCGATGAGCCAAAACCCCCTCCGCGGAACTTAACAACAATAACAACAGGGCTTGTGTGTTTAACAATATGCTGAAGTAAATCTTAAGAGCAACTCTTCTTAGTTTACAGCAGGGTTCTCAACATTGGGTCGTGAACACTTTCAGGTGGGGGGTGTTTCGAATCACCCCTTCACAGTGATGGCCTGATTCATAACAGTAGCAAAAGTACAGTTATGAAATATCAATGAATATAATTTTATGATCCATAACAGAGGCAAAATTACAATTATGATGTAGCAATGCAAATATTTTATGGTTGGATGTCACCACTAAACGAGGAATGGTGTGAAGTGGTTGTGGCATTTGGAAAGTTGAGAACCACTGCTCTAGAGGAAGACACATATCTTGGTACAGAAGGGCAGGAAACGAGAGGCAGTGCCCAACAAGATGGATTAGCACAGTGGCTGCAAAAATGAGTGTGAGCAAAAGAACCACTGTATGGAAGGCACAGGATGGGAAAGCATTTCATTACATGGTGCATAGAGTTGGTATGAGCCTAAACCCATTCGAAGGCACCAAACAACAGGATTTGTGCCTCTAACAATATGCTGAAGAAGACTTTAAAAGAAACTCTTAGTGTAGAGTAACAGTTCTCTAACTGTGGGTCACGACGTCTTAGGAGGGAACAATGAGCATTTCACATGGGTGACCTGATTCATAACAATAGCAAATTTATAGTTATGGAGTAACAAGGAAAATAATTTTATGACTGGGGGGGGGTCACTAGTACATGAGGAATGGTGTGAAAGAGTCATGACATTAGGAAGGTTGAGAACCACTGCCCTAGAGGGAGACATAGATCTGGGTACAGTAGAAGGGCAGCAAAAAGAGGCAGCCCACAGCACGATGGAATACAACAGTGACTGCAACAATCCGCGCAAGCAAAAGAACCACTGGGAGGATGGCGCAGGACAGGACACCTTTCCATCATATTGTGCTTAGAGTTGCTAGGCGTCGAAAGCTACACAACAGAATCTAACAATAACTATAGGATTTGTGCTTCTGACAATAGGATGAAGTAGATATTAAGAGAAACTCCTCTTACTTTAGACCAGCGGTTTTTAACCTGTGGTTCGCGACCACTTTTCGCGATCGAATGACCCTTTCACAGGTATGAAATGATTCATAAATGTAGGAAAATTACAGTTACGAAGTAACAATAATGTTATGATGGGGGTCACCACGACATGAGGAACTGTATGAAAGGGTCATGGCATTAGGAAATTTGACAACCAGTGCCCTAGAGGAAGACACAAGTCTTGGTACAGTAGAAAGGCCACAAAAAAGAGGCAGCTACCCAAAAGTTGGATTAGCACAGTGGCTGCAACAATGCGCACAAGCAAAAGAACCACTGTGAGGATGGCATAGGATGGGAAAGCGTTTCCTTATATTGTACATAGAGTTACTATGAGCCAAAACCCACTCGATGGTGCCTAACACCAATAACAACAGAACTTGTGCATCTACCAGTATGCTGAATTCTATCTTAAGAGAATCTCCTCTTAGTTTAGAGCAGGGGATCTTCACCTGTGTGTCACAACCCCTTTGTGGATATGGAATGAAAATTTCACAGGGGTGTCGTGACTCATAACAGTAACAAAATTACAGTTATGAAGCTGCAATGAAATCATTTTATGGTTGGGGGGGGGTCACCACTAAATGAGAATCGGTATGAAAATATCATGGCATTCGGAAAGTTGAGAACCACTGCTCTAGAGGAAGTCCCAAATCTTGGTATGAAAGGGCAGGAAAAGAGAGGCGGTCCCCAACAAGAAGCATTAGCACAGTGGCTGCAACAATGAGCGCAAGCAGAGAACCACTGTGAGGATGTCACAGGACAGGGCGGCGTTTCATTATATTGTGCGTAGAGTTGCTATGAGACATACCCACTCGACGGCACCTAACAACAACAACCAATGGACTTGAGCTTCTAACAGTATGGTGAAATAGACCTGAAGAGAAACTCCTCTCAATTTAGAGCAGCGGTTCTCACCATGTGTGTCGTGACCCCTTTGGGGCTTAGACGAACCCTTTACAGGGTTGCACTATTCATAACTTGTAACAAAACGAGAGTTACGAAGTAGCAAAGAATATAATTTTATGATTGGGGGTCTACCACTACAAAGGAAACTGTATGAAAGTGCCGTGGATTTAGGAAGGTTGAGAAGAACTGTCCTAGAGGAAGACACAGATATTGGTAGAGTAGAAGGGCAGCAAAGGAGAGGCAGCCCCTACAATTTGGAATAGCTCAGTGGTTGCAACAATGAGCGCAAGCAAAGAACCACTGTGAGGAATGCACAGGACGGGGCAGCGTTTCAGTACATTGTACATAGAGTTGCTGTGAGCCAAAATCCACTCGACGGCACCTAACAACAACAACAACAACAACAACAGGACTTGGGCGTCTAACAATATACTGAACTACATCTTAAAGAAACACCTCTTAGTTTAGAGCAGCGGTTCTCAACCTGTGGATCGGGCCCTCTTTGGGGGTTGAGATACCCATTCACAGGGGTCGGTCTCTTCTTCATAGTAGCAAAATTACAGTTATGAAGTAGCAACGAAAATATTTTTACGAATGGATGTTCACCACAACATCAGGAACTTCATTACAGTGCCAAGGCATTAGGAAGGTTGAGAACCACTGTTTTAGAGGATAGGAAATCTGATGCAATACTGCATATTTTAACACACATGAAGTTGGAAAATAAAGGAAATTGGGAGAGGACAGTAGTATCAAATTCCTATGAGTCAGAATTGCTCTATATCATAGAGTAGCTAAGACAATGAGAAGAAATGACAAAGTCAAAGAGCTGAAGAGAAAATTCCAAAGGACACGTGGCAACAGCTTTATGCTCTTGTTAGACCCTCGAGGCCTCCTTATCTTTTGTTGGCTTTCTTAAGCCCATCCCCACCACTGTGAATAGTCTTCATTAAACTCTCTTTTTTTTTTAAAAAACTCTCTTTAATTAAACCTTCTGCATGGTTTGTTTTCTGCTGGAACCCTCAGAGATATTTAATTTTCTGGATTGCAATTCATCTCTAGCATACAGAAATATTTCAAGAGTTTGTTTTATGTTTTGTTTTCATCCACAATAGCATTTCCTTCCAGATTTGTTTGTCCTTGAAACATGATCAGTAGTTCTTTCCTCTCCAATGAAACCCAAGTGATACGCTGCCTGACTGCCTAGGAAGTTCATGTGTAGCCTACATGGAGATCCCAACCATTCCCTAGACAAGTGTTTCTCAAACGTCCGAATGCCATGATTCTTTCATACAGTTCCTCAGGTTGTGTTTACCCCGATCATAAAAATTATTTCATTGCTCATTCATCACTGTAATTTTGCTACTGCGATGAACCAGGCAACCCCTGTGAAAGTGTCATTGGACCCCCAAAGGTGTTGTGACCCACTGGTTGAGATCCACTACCTTAGACCAACGTATGGCCCGAGGGCTGTATAGGGCCCCCAAATAATCAATTGCTGCCAGCATCACACATCTCACCAACGAGAAGCATTTGTAGCCATCACCTTAGGGGTGAGTTCATTAAATATTTGACCTCTATGGCCCCATGAATGATGTTATAAATCACCACATGGTCCTTGGCAGAAAAACAGGTTTCCAGCTCCTGCTCCAGACCAAAGGTTCCCAAACGTATTCTGCCTACTGCCCTCTTTTCAGAAAAAGAAATTACTCAGGACCCCCCAGCAATGAAAGAATTTTGTACTATAGCCCACCATCCAGGATAAAATGTAGATATCTGATTTGTAGATCTCTGGATTTTTCTGTGCCCAGTAGGTGGGTGGTGTTGCCCACTTTGGGAAACGAGACTCTAGGAAAATCAGGTGTGTTTTCACTCTCTCTGCAAGAATTTCAGTTGAGGAGCAACATCTGTCTTGAAAGAAGTGTATCCAGATTGCTCCATAGAGGCAAGGATGGCTAGACTTCATCTCACATCCTTGGGCATCAGGAGCTATGAGGAGCAACATCACGCAAAAGGGCATCATGCTTGGTAAAGGGGCGCCCAAAAGGGGAGGACCCTCACCAAGATGGATGGACAAAGTTTCTACAACAACACACTAAAACTTAACAATTGTGAGGCTGGCACAGGAGCAGGAAGTAATTCTTTCGGTTGTATGTAGAGTCGCCACGAGTTGAAACCAACTTGACAGCATCGAACAAAACCAGATGTGGAGAAAGCAAGGCCTGGTCTGTGTACAGTGGCCCCACCGAGGTTCCTCATCAGTTGTGTTTGAATGGGCCAGGTGCTCTCACAAACCTCCTCTTCAATAGACAACTTAGAATGTTTGCTTTGTGCCCAGGAACCATCCTGAAATTTAAAATGACCATTTGGCACTGAGTTGATTGCGATTCATGGTGAGTCATAGGACTTTCAATGGGCATAACCTTTCAGAAACAGATGGCCAGGCTTTTCTTCCAAGGTATTTCTGGGTGCGCTTGAACCTCCTCAGTTTCTGTTAATGGCCAAGTGTTTTAACCATTTGTACTCTCCAGGGATGACTCACAGCTCTATATATCCTTAAAACTAACATCTCTCCTCTCTTTGGAAAGCCATGGCAATTGATCTCTTTCAGTAGATTTACCTTCTTTAAATATAGGAATGACATATACTTCTACCACCTCACAGAAAATGTCAGAAACTCGTAGCTCTCATTTAATAATGGCGTGGGTGATTACATATTGGGCTGCTAAGCCCAAAGCCAACAGTTCAATACCACCAGCCACTCTCAGGGAAAAACATGAAACTTTCCAATCCTATAAAGTTACAATCTCAAATACCCACAGGAGCAGTTGGACCCTGTCCTATAGGGTAGAACTCAGGTCATGGGGAGTCAGAGTGGATTCGATGGCAGTGAGTTTGGTTTGGTTTTTGGACTCCCCTCCTACCACAATAGCTCACAATTACTAAGTGCATGTTATGTACTAGTGTTCTAAGCATTGCATGTACATTCACTCATTTCATCCCACGGGTGGTGGTGTGGGTGAAGCATTAGAACTGCTAACCAGAAGGTTGGTGGTTCAAACCCACCAGCTGTTCTTCGGAATCAAGATGGGGCTGTCTGAGCTCATAAAGATTTTCAGGGTCGGACGTCTGCAGGGACAGTTATTACTTTATCCTGCTGAGTTGCTATGAATCTGAATGAACTCTAGAGAAGTGGGGTTTTGGTGACTTTTGCAACCCCTTTAAGAGGAGCGCTGGCGGGGCAATAGAGAAGCCCTTGACTATTTACCACTAGCATAGCGAAACCCTCAGCAGCTTCCCATGAGAATGATGCGTCAATTTGCTCCAGTATCAGTCACAGCCTATGGGAACGCCTATAGAATGGTTCCACTCTGTCCTCCAGGCTCACTATGAGTTGGAATCGACTGACCCATTGGTAGTGCATCAGCTTCTGTCTATAGGTGAGAACACGAATGCACAGAGAGGTGAAGCCATCTGGCCCAGGGGTAACCAGGTTATTCAAGGGAGAGCTGGAATTTAAATCCCAGCAGACCAGCCTCAGAGACTACAGGCTTAGCTCTACCGTCTGCTGATATCTGGACTAAGAGTGGTTGGATTTTGCCTCCTTTGCCCTACACATCATCTCCACTGTCCCCTATCAAGCAAAATTAGCTTGAGTATTGAACAGGCACCCTCCAGCCCTGCCTGATTTCACACGCGCAGGGGAGAAAAGGATGGGGAGATCACTGGGCTGTTTTAGCTGCCACCTCTACTCGCACTGTGCACACACCCACAACGAAGTCAGAGAAAGTATTCTTGGCCTTGTAACCACTCCTCAGCCCTGACACCTTGCAGAGAGCCAAAGCCACTCTCTTGGACACCCACTCGACTGCTACCTGGGAACTTCCCATGGAGCATTTGGGGACAAAGGAGAGGGAGCACGCCTGCAATGTAATTAACATTATGACAACTTGTTCCCCCCTTGGAGAATGACACCATTAGCTGCTTCAATTGTGCATGAAATGTAAATTACACGATTCAGGGGTATCATGTCTGAGCAGACATGATGCTAAGTGACAAGGCTCTCCATCGAGCAGCCCCTCCCCAAGCAGGAGGAACTAAGAAACCAAAGCCCCGAGGCCGACAGCTGAGACCGAGGTCCTGTGGTCTTTGAGTGTGCCTGCTTCACAGAGCCCACAAGGGAGGATCTTTCCGGGTGGCCCTGGATGCCAGGCTGGGATGTTCCAGCCACCTGCTGTCATCACCCTGGCCCTCCCATTTTCTTTAAAGGGAGTCGAACGCTGGACAGCACTCTTTCCTCTCTATCTCTCAGAAAATTAGGAAAAAGGGGTGGTGGCAGTGGTTGTGGTAATACCCTTCTTGCTAAGGAGTTTTGGTGATGCTGTGGGTTAAGCATCGTGCTAGCCATTCTGCCTCCCATTCATTACTCTGTCTGGCTCAAATTACTTCGTGTTCACTCCCTGGCCAGCCCCCCACAGTTCCCTACCCCCTTTCACCACGAACTCTCTGGACACTACTCGAAATCAGCTTGAGACACTGGATCAGCTACACTTCTTTGTGGCCCATGAAAGAACTTTCCAAAACCTCATGTCACAAGCAGGTCCACTTGCTTTTAGAGAAGAGGCATAGGCGAAATTGTATGTTTCCACCTTGAGAGGGGCAAGCACCACCATGTACAATTAGTAGGTGACCACCAGTGTGTCACTTTTGTGGTCACCACACATCTCCTTTGGGGACCCATTTGCCCCTCTCCTAGCACCCTGATCCCTGGTGCCATGGCTAGACTGGGATGGGAAATCCATGTGGTCAACCAGGAACTTCCAGGTGGAATCAGAGCCACTGTCCCCTCTGCAGAGCCTCTGTGAGGACAGGGAGTTTGGAAACACAGCCTAAAGCTGCAGTAGGATAAATTTAAGAACTGATCACGCATTTACCCTAATGTCAACTGTACAAATCCCACAACCACCCTTCAAATGCCCTGCCACTGAGAAGAGCCAAAAGCAGGAAGAGCCAAAACCTACATATGGGTACAGGAAGACCTCTGGAAGGTGTCCCTGTGGGGTGCCAGGGAAGGGGGAGAATGGAGTTGAGGAGGCTCAGGGGCTCAGGCTCAGGCTGGGTAAGAGCCAGAGTTCCTAGTTCGACTCTCTCTTTGTCTCTCTGCCTAACCACCCACCTCCCACCCAGTCCAGGAGATTCTTTGAACGGGGCCCACAGGGTCAGAGGTGAGAGCTGTCAGCTCCTGTTACTACCCTGACTTGGGAAACCTCTCTCATTCTGGAAATTCATATATTTTCTTGGGCTTTGATCAAAATCCAGGTCAAGCTTCCCCTCCCCCTTTTCTCAGAGAGGCACTTGGTCAGAATGGCAAATAACCCTCAACCGTGCCATGCACTCCGCCTCTTCATTCCCTGTTCCCTTCGAACCATCTGCTGCAAAAAAAAAAAAATCACAAAACAGCCCGATGGAGGGCAGGTCAGTGCTTCTTTTTCAGACTTCCCTCTCATTCTTTCTCTGGTCGCATCATCATTCCAGGTACAGCAAACCCATTACTGTCCAGTCAATTCCAACTCATGGAGACCCTATGTAAGTTTTCCAACGTTGTCCAACATTACTGGAACAGACAGCCTCATCGTTTCCCTTGAAGTAGCTGGTGGTTTGAACAGTCAACCTTTGAGCTAGCAGTTCAACATTTACATGACATCCCTTCAGAGTGGTGAGTCATAGTCTGCAGACACCGTGGGCGAGAATCATTGTTCTGGCTTATTTTCATAAGGTGGGATTCTAGGTAGGCAGGTGTGACGCAGGTGTAACTGGAAGTCGACTTGATGGCAACAAACAACAACACTGATGTCATTGTTTTGGGACTTGGGAACTGAGACCTCTGAGGCATGGAGCTAAGTAACAGCTACTTCAGGTTTGTTAGGTACTTCATTGCTGAGCTCTGCTCTAGATACTGGGAATAAAGCTAGAAGGAAGGTGGCATCTCTGTTCCTGGGGTTGAGAGATGAGAGGGGTTGGGAAACTTCCTGTCCTGTTAGTAGTGGGTGTGGACATAGTTTCTGCTGTTAGATGCCATTGAGTCAGTTCCAACCGCTAGCCACCCTATGGATAATAGAATGAAACACAACCCAGTCCTGCCCCATCCTCTCAATTGTTGTTATGTTTGAGCCCCTTGTTGCAGCCACTGTGTCAATCCATTGGCCGAAGTTCTTCCTCATTTTCACTGCCTCTCTGCTTCACCTAGCAGGACGTACTTCCTCCTCCAGGGACTGGTCTCTCCCTAACAGTATGTCCAAAGTACGTGAGGGGAAGCCTCACCATCCTGGTTTCTAAGGAGTATTCTGGCTGTACTTCTAACCCACATTTGTTTGTTCTTTGGCAGTTCATAGTACTTTCAATATTCTTCACCAGCCTCCCAATTCAAATGCATTGATTCTTCTCTGATCTTCCTTTTCAATGTCCAACTTTCACGTGCATAGAAGGCCATGGAAAATATGACTAAGATGGCTTTAGTCAGGTGCACCTTAATGTAACATTCTTGCTCTTAAACACTTTGAAGAACACTTTTGAAAGAGGTCTCTGGCGGCAGCACGCGGCCCGTTTAAGTGTGAGGAGGAGGGGCGCACAGGTGGAAGCCCATGGCCCCTTTAAGGCTTGGCCTACTTGGCAGCAGCTGGAGCCTATTGAGAACATGACAGGAGGCCAGCCAGCACTTCCTATAGAGGTAAAGGGCTCATTCTGAAGGCTGTGAGCCAGTCTCGGAGCCGCACTGCCTCCATGGGCCATAATGACCTAATGCGCAAGGCCTAGGACTTCAAAGACCAGGTGTGGCCTGTGCAGCCTTCCCAGACTCCTGCCCACCAGGGAGGGCCTTGCCACCATGACCCCTGATTTGGGTCTGCAGCCCACCAGGCACGTGGCCAGCAACCAGGATCCTCGCCCTGCCCAGCTGACCCACCCAGGACCACACTCCAGACCCCCTCCCCCCACCCTGGGCCTACTCACCACCAAGACTCTGCCCTGGGCCCGCTGCCCACCCAGGAACCTGCATAAGGGCCCTTGCCAACCCTGGGTCCAGTCCAGGCCGGGAACACACCTGGGATCCCTGTTCCAGGTCCCTGCCCACCTGGGTCTGGGCCTGCCACAAAGACCCTGCCCGAGGCCCTCTGCCTACCCAGGAAACACCCCCTGCCCAGCTAGCCCCTGGCTCATCTGGGCACTGCCCCAGGCCCCCTGCCTGCCCAAGATCTTGTGTTAGCCTGACTGGCCATGGAGGATGGAGAGGAAGAGGGACCCTGCCCAGGCCCCTGCACCCAATCCCACTTGGGAAGCCCTGGGTTGGTCCAGCCCCAAAGGTGGCTCCCCTCCTCCAGGCCCACATACCCAGAACTCCATTGGGCCCACTGCTTACCTGAGGCCTCCCCATCAAGGGCTTGGGATATGTAACCCCAGCCTGGGATGGGCTCCTAGCTTGCTAGAGCCCCATGCAACTCTCCTTAAGCCTCAACTATTTAAGATCCCTAGAAAGTGCCTGTGGGCGCCCTTGTTGCATATCACTCTGGCTGTAAGGGGCTAGGCTGTAGCTCTTGAAACTTGTCTTCTCCATTCTGAACCTTTAGGACATTGGTCCTTCCACAGGGCAGTTCTACAGAAGTGGCAGGGAACTCTATTCCCGAGTGGAGATGGCCAGGTTTGAGTGGGGGGTGCCCTGGCAGGGACCCCAACTTGGGAGAACAGCCCATTTCCCCTTTCTCTTTCCCAGCTGCAAAAAAAGAAAAAAAGAAAGAGATCTCAAACAGCAGATTTACCCAATACAATACATCCCTTGAGTTCTTGACCGGGGCTCGCATGATCATTTATTGTGGACTCCAGAAGGAAGATAACTCTGATCACTTCAGCCTTTTCTCCATTTATCATGATCATGTTGTAGATGACAGGGTCATAATTACATATAAATATGTCCCTGGGACCCAGCTCCTGGGGAGTCCCAAACAACTTGATGTAAAGAAAATAAGAGAGAGAAAACAAGCACTCTGAGCTCTTGGTTGGAAGGACAGTCCTTTGTGAATAGAGAGCTGCAAGGATATTGGAGTTCCGGAAGGGGGGCAAACAGTTCCACACACAACTATTTAACAAATCATTTGCCGTTGGAACCCACCCAGGGACACCATGGAGGAAAGGCCTGGCAACCTGCTTAAAGCCTAGAGTCTTGAAAGTCCTATGCAATGCACACTTGGGGGCACCATGCGTCAGAATCAACTCTCTCATGCCTGTTTTGGTTTGGGGCGAGCAGCTATTAGAAGCAGTGGGGTATAATGTTGAATCCCAAAAAAGGAAGGATTTGGTCACCATTAAAGTGACTTCTGACCAAATTACTAACAATCATAGGGACTTTTGTGGGAGAAAGATGAGGAGTGCTACTGCTGTAAATATTTCGTGTCAAAAACCCACAGACAGTTCTACCCTGTCCTATGCAGTCGCTGACTTGCTGTCAACTGGATGGCACTAAGATAGCACCTATCTGCTGAAAGGTTGCCATGCGGCAGGACTTGTGCCAAGTCCACTATGGTTATGCCTATGATCTTTGTGGGAGACAAAGCCCTGCTTATGTTTAATGTCTCTGTTGTCAGATCGCTCCATTGTCCAGTCCTGGCTCTATGTCCTTCTAGCTCCATGACCTGGGACAAATCATTGAACCCCCTTTGCGCTGCTGTGTGTAGAAGGGAAGTGAAAATAGTGCTTAGGTTGTGTGTTCGAGGTTGAGTTTGAATGCATCAATAGATAGAAAGACCTTGTTGTTGTTGTTAGTCTCCAGTAAGTCAAATTTGACTCCTTTTGACCGTAGGTCTGATAGGACAAATCACTGCCCAATCCTATGCCATCTTCCTGCCCATCGGCAGGTTTGAGGTCATTGTTGCGATTATGGTGCCAGTCCGTGTCATGAAGAGTTTCCCCAGATCCACATGATGTCCTCTTCTCGCAACTGGTCTTTCCTAACGACATGACAACATTTTGCCATTCTCTCTTCTAAGAACATTCTGTGAAGAGTGTCCTGGCTCAATTTCCTCCAGGACTGATTTGCTCGTTCTCCTGGCCACACACAGTATACTCCACACACGGTCTTTGCCATCACTGCCATTCAAATGCCTCAATCCTTCTGAGAATCCTGGTCCTCACTGTTGTCCCCATGAGAAACTCCATTTCTCGCAGCTTGCTTCAGATCTGCTGAAGTGGAATCTGAGTTTCTGTTAGGCCCCAAGGGCATTGTATTTGTGTGCCTGCTAGAAGCACGGCTGGGGAACAATGTCTGGCCCATAGTAAGTGCTGTATAATTATTGGTTGTGATCAGTGTCATTATTTATTACTCCATCTAATCTTTCCAGCACACTCACAGGTCAGGAAACCAAGATTCTGAGCCTGCCAGTGCCTTTGCTGAGGTTACCCCTCAGGAGAGGGCAGGGGCTCCATGCAAATCGAATATAGGATCAGGCCAACATTTGGATCACTCTGAATGGAGACACAGTCAATGCTCATTAACCAGTCACTCCCCATTGCTTTCGTCACCCAATCCTTATCAACCGTGACTCTGCTTGCTGTCTATGGATTTCCCTATGGATTCTGCATATTTTATATCAATCTCATTATGGTCTGACTTGTTTCACTCAGCAGAAGGTGTTCAAGGTCCCTGCATGGTGTAGCATGTTCCAAAACATCATTCCTTTTTAAAGGCTGAATAATATTCCATTGTATGACTTAGATATTGTTTGGTTTATCCATTCTTCGGGCCCCGGGCACTTTGCTCATAGTCACCTTTCAGCTATTGTGGGTAGTGCTGCAGTGATATTGTATACCACATCTCTTTGAGTCTCTGTTTGTTATTCTTTGAGGTATATGCTTAGATGTAGAATTGTGAGGTGGTCATGGATTTCCTCTTCCTTGGATCCATGATCAACGCTCATGCAAGCAGCAGTCAACAGCTTAAAAAATGCATTGCATTGTATTGGCTAAATATTCGCAAGACCTCTTTAGAGTATTGAAAAGCAGGGATGCTATTTTGAGAACTAAGGTGCATCTGACACAAGCCATAGTATGTTCAACACTTCCTATGCATGTAAAATTTGGAGATTAAATAAGGCAGGCCAAAGAAGAATCGATGCATTTGAATTATGGTGCTAGGAAAAAAGAACCATAGAAAGTACTATGGACTACCAGAAGCACCAATAAACTTGTCTTGGAAGAAGCACAGGAGAAATTCTCCTTAGAAGTAAGGATGGCCAGATTTTGTCACCCTTTGGATATGTATTTTCAACATGTTGTCAGGAGAGACCAGGCCCAGGAATAGGACATCATGCTTGGTAAAGTGGAAGGGCAATGGAAAAGAGGAAGGCTCTCATGGGATGGATGGACATGGGGGCTGCAGTAATGGGCTCAAATATAAGAACAATTGTGATGATGGTACTGGGTGGCGTTGTGTTCTGTTTGACATAGGGTTGTTATGAGTGGGAACCAACAGGACCGACCCTAACAACAATAGTAAATCTCTGACTTGTTAAGAAGAAACAAGCATTTTTCATTTCCTCTATGAGCCAGGCACTGAGAAGACCCTGAAAGTCCAGATAGAAACAGCACTTGACTCCTACCCATGATGGGTTCCCAGTCTAGGGGTGAGGCAGCAGATCTCCACTTTTGGATGAGACCTATGCAGCACTCTTGGGGTTCTAGTGTGTGCTGGAGAGACTCCAGTTAACTTTGCTTTTCTCTATACCCGCCTTTAGGGAAGTGGAAGAACTTTAGAATAAAGCATCCCCCGAGATTTCTGTTGCACAATTAGACAAAAGGAAACCAATGGTGGCTAAAGAGAGCGAACAGAGAATCCAGAGCTGTGTCCGGGTCCTTGGCCATGCAGCTATGAATCAGCACAGTTGAGTTCAGTAATCAGGAAGCGAAGATCCTCAATATCTGGATCCAGTAGGTATAGAAGGCATAGCTTCAAAGATAAAGAAGGATAAACCCTCTTTCGCTTTCAGGAGGAACTCACCCAGGGAGAACTCATTCAGGTGGGACTGCACTAAAGCCTTAGAACTGGGAGGGTCCATAGGAGCATGTTTACTGCCAGAACAGTGGCTTCCCATTCAAGAGCTTCTATCATGAATGGTCCTTCGAGTGCCTTGGTTCTTTTGCTGTGACTTCTGTGGCATCACTTGAACTCTCCATCCCCTCCAGCCAGGAGCAGTGGCAGGAAAAATCTATTAGGGAGAAGTGAGAGAGTGAGCTAGGAGATATTCCGTACACAGCTTGCAGTCTCCTTCAGCAAAGGCCCTGTGGGGTGGGGACTTAACTTTTCTGATTCTCTCCTGTTAGAAGTCAACACGGAGCTAAAGAAGCATGAATGGAAGAAAGCAGGATGATGAGCTGACAGCTTTTCCATAAGGAAATAATAGCCAGAAGGGCTCCAATTTGGGATGAGGGGATGGTGGGGAGGGGAACACACGTGCTGCTACCAAGAGGAGAGTGAGGAGCAAGAGACCAGTAGAGGCTAGTCTCAAAGCCATCTCCAATAACATTTCCCCAACAGGCTGTTTTCCTCTCTCCACTCTAAACACGTCAGCCTTCACCTCCACCAAGCACCGAAACCCCCAATGCAGCCTTTATCTGCCCATTCCTCCCACCAATTGATCCAGGTTACTATGGGAACTATGGGAGTAGTAACGGGTTCCCTCTATTACTACCTACCTCCCTGATTTCAGCACAGATCAATCAACCCGTCCCCGCAGCCCCATATCTAAGGGGAAGGTACTAGGGGAGAGTAAGGAAAAGATAGATTCAACACAGGACTAGAACAATAGTGAAAAACTTACAAAGAGAGTGAGTGATGTAATTCCAGAGTATTAGTCAATTCCTTTTGTCCTTCCAGCTACCATCCTCTCGCTCAGCTTAACTCCCTGAAGGAGGAAGGAACTCTCAGTGGGTGTCTGCAAAGGTGAGGTTCCAGGCCACTTGGGGGCTTCTGAGGGTTCCCTTCCAAATTTGCCTTCCCTCCCTTCAAAAGAAAGTCACTGGAACTCACCAGCCAGAGTTGGCAAGGCTACCACTGAGTTGCCCAGTTAAGATTTATGTCCTGGGGAAGACTGTAGCTCACAAAATGCCGTCAAGGGATTGTTTCTTCCAATACAAGCTCTTCCAGAATCTTGTCATTCTACATCCCAAGTTGGAGTCTATGTTTCCTCCTTTGACCCCACGCCAGCTTTATGGCTCTCCAGGAGTCAAGTTTGGCAGGTGAGGTGCAGTGTGACTTCTGAGGTAATACAGCTCCCACCTGGCTCTTTCTCTGTACAAGACCCTCTGAGTCCAGTCCCCTTGCTGTGAGGAAGTGTGATGAAGAAGCCACATGCAGATGCTGACACTAGTCCCTCTTAAAGTCCCAGCAAACACCAGTGGCCATTGTCAAGTACACCAGTGGGGAAGCTGTGTGAGATGTCTCCATCATAAGCCACTGCCAGACGGCAACCGCACAGAAGAATCTGCTAGCTTAGTACTGGCAATCCCCAGAACCATAGGAAATGATGACTGATGAGGAAGATAATAATTGACTCCAATTTTGTTTCAAACTGGAAGAAATATGCTGCACAGCACTGGAGTTGTAGCTCTGGAGCCACAGTCCCGATGCAGATGTATTAAATAATTTATTATCTAGTGATTGTTCCTGGTCCTCACCCTTCCCAGCTTCCCTGTGCCCACCCAGTCCAAGCAGCTGCTTCATCACTTATTCTGTAAAAGTATGTGAGGGTAAGTCAGAAAGCATTGCTCTAAAACCACAGACACTTTATTAAACAAAAATATCAAAATGTGAATGACTGTTTCTAGACATAGCCGCCATCTTGATCTACATCGGGGAGGCAAACTTTTGAGATAGAAGCCTAGTTTTCCTCTCACAAAAATTGAAACATTCTTTGAGATAAAATATATATATATTTTAGCAACTTCAATCACCATTATCTGAATAATCACTGTCCTTGAAAAGGTTTCCATTTTACTTCAGAGCCACATGCATGGACCGAGAGACCCGCAGTGTATCCCTGACCCCTGCTCTATAGACTTCAGTAATTGTTCTCTGAGGGATTCTCTGCTCATATACACTTCTAGTCACACGACATACCATGACCAACAGGGTCGTTCAAACCCTCTCCAGAGATTCTTCAAGGATGTGTGTGTGTGTGTGTGTAAAAAGAACACGAAGTCAGAAGACATCCAGAGATTATGGATGGGTATGAGTGTGAACGTGTGTGTGTGTGTGTGTGTGTCTGTAAAATGGACACGAAGTCAGAAGCCCTCTACAGATTCTGCAAGGGTGTGTGTGTTTGCATGTAAAAAGGACATGACTTTAGAAACCCTCCAGAGATTCATCAAGGTTGTGCGTGTGTATGTGTGTGTGTGTGTGTGTGTATAAAGGACAAGATGTCAAAAGCCCTCTAGAGATTCTTCAAGGGTATGAGTGTGAGTGGGTGTGTAAAAAGAACACGAAGTCAGAAGTCCTCTGAAGATTCTGTAAGGGTGCATGTATGTGTGTGTTTGGAAAAAGGACAAGAAGTCCGAAGCCCTAAGGAGATTCTGGAAGGGTATGATTGTGAGTGTGTGTGTGTGTGTGTGTGTGTGTGTGTGTGTGTGTGTGTGTGTGTAAAAAAACACGAATTCAGAAGCCCTCTATAGATTCTGCAAGGGTGTGTGTGTGTCTGTGTGGGTGTGTGCGTGTAAAAAGGACAGGAAATCAGAATCCCTCCAGATATTCTGCAAGGGTGCGTGCATGTGTGTATATGTGTGTGTGTGAGTGTGTAAAAAGGACACGAAGTCAGAAGCCCTCCAGAGGTTCTGCAAGTGTGTGTGTGTGTGTATGTGTAAAGGACAGTAAATCAGAAGCCTTCTAGAGATTCTGCAACGGTGTGTATGTGTGTTTGTGTGTAAAAGGGACACGATGTCAGAAGCCCTCTAGTGATTCTGCCTGGGTATGAGTGTTGGTGTGAGTGTGTGTGTGTGTGTGTGTGTGTGTGTGTGTGTGTGTAAAAGGAAACAAAATCAGAAGCCCTCTAGTGATCCTGCAAGGGGTGTGTGTGTGTGTGTGTGTGTGTGTGCTTGTAAAAAGGACATGAAGTCAGATGCCTTCCAGAGATTCTGCAAGGGTATGGGTATGCATTTGGCTGTGTGTGTGAGTGTGAGTGTGTGTGTGTGTGTGTGTGTGTGTGTGTGTGTAAAAAGGACCCGAAATCAGAAGCCCTGTTTGTGAACCCTGGCTCTATTCCTTAGTGTTCCTTATCTCTCAATTTTGGATGTCCAGATACCTGAGGGTGTCATGGTTCTGTGTTGGGGTTCTAACGGCAAGGACAGAAGTTAGGCCACACCAGGCACTCCAAAGGAGAAAGTTGACACTTTGTGGTCCCCTAGATAGTTCGTATCAGAAACCCACAGGGGCAGTTTTGCTGTGTTCTGTAGGGTCACTGTGAGTCAGAATCGACTCAGCGACAGTGAATGTGGTTGAGTGTTTGAGCACAGTTCCTTTCATCCTCTGTGCAGGCATCTCTGTTTTAAAGGAGTTAGGTCAGTCCCATGTATTAGACTCTCCTTCAGAGCAACTGGGCAGGTGTGTGTCTGCGTGTTTCTAACGTCATCTTGTTTTTCTCATTCAAGGGATGTGGAGAGCAGGGTTCTTCAAATCGGTTTAAGGAGAGAAAGGAGATTAAAAAGAGAACAAAGAAAAGGAGGGTGAAAAAGGATTGGAGCGGGGGTCTGAGGAGAAGAGGGCGTTGCTCAGGCTTCTAAGGCTGTCAATCAGCCTGGTAGCCAGCTGTGAGCTTACCTGGTGCACCTCAAAGATCCCAGAATCCCTAGTTGACAGTGGAATTTGCATAGCGAACTGGCTCATTGAGCCAAGCCAGAGGCCTCTGTCTGCAGAAGAGACCAAGCCCTGTGCTGCAGCTCCTGCTCCCATCTGCAAGCAGTGGGGTCCAGATGCGGGTCCTGTGTCTGCTTCCTGTTGTAAAAGGCAGTGTTGGGACAAGTAGCCTTCTACTGAGTCTCTCCTCCGTCTACGCAGTCGACCCCCTTACCTGGGGGAGCAGGCTCCAGGCTTGCTGTGGCCAGCTAATAGCAAGTAGTAGGCATAGCGCTAATGAAGAGAGGAGACAGCTGGGCAGAGGGCCTAAACCTGCTGAGCGCCATGGCCCCTGAGACACTGGCGAGCTGTTGGCTCCCAGCTCCCTGTCCCTGACTCTTACCTGCCTCCCTCTGTCGAGTTCACTCTTGAATTTCAGTCTCCATGCAATCTCACCCAGCCTTGCTGCCTGACTGGAGAGGGACACTGGAGGCTGTTAGAATGGCGCTGCTCAGCCTCTTTGGGCTATAGAATCTGACGTGAGCCAGCAGCTCCATGAAGTTCCCTCCCTCAGGCAGTTTTCTCCCTCTCCATCCCCCTTAGTCTCCCTGCAGGCCTGGCCCTGGGCCCTGACCTTCCACTTGCTTCCTCATCCAACATGTGGAGGGCTGGCTCTTGCCAAGTACACACATGGGTGCAGACATGAGAGATCCCACTCTCTCCTGGAAACCAGGAGGTCTATAAACAAGGGCACAGCTGAGGCCTGTTCTTACCCAAATCATGTGCATCCTTCTCTCTGCCCTCTGCCCTGGGGTAGAGACAAGGGCTCTGGGAAGACCGGCCACCCCATCACTATGGGGCATGGCCCGATGGTGCTGGTGCACAGAGCACTGGGCAGGCAGGGCTCCCTACAGGCCCTTGCACCGTGTGGGGCTACAGAAGGGGAGAAAGGCAGAAGAGTGCTGCCAGGAGCCAGCTGCACTCTGGCAACGTGGGGTCCTCTGGGCTGGGCCACTGAGGTGGGGTGCTAAGGCTGTGCTCCCCTCTCCCTCTCCCCAGGTGTGTGGTTGTGCTCTTCAATCCCCGGAATCACAAGCAGCACCACATCCTCAACAGCTCCAGGTAAATGGGCTCTGGGGCTTTGGGGAGTGCCACCTTTCCCCAGGGATGGCCAGAGGGGTGCTACCTGCTTCTCTGTGGCATTGGGCCCTGTTGGGCCCTAGGCCTGCAAGGGAAGCAGCACAGGGAGGGCGGGTTTGCTGCCCTTGTTTAGAGAGGGGACTGTGAGAGGCCAGGCCTGGGCCAGGCTGCCAGTGCCCCTCTTGAGCCTGCCCCCATTCCTTTCAGGAAAACCATCACTGCCTTTGCCTTCTCTCCTGATGGCAAGTACCTGATCACCAGCGAGGTGAGTGAGGAAGGAAGCTCAGGCACTGCAGAGGGGGTGGCCTGGCCTTAGCAGAGAGTGACAGCCTGCGGCCCGCATAGGACTGGTGCCAAGTTTGACTTTCTGTACTGGTGTCCACTTTGGGTGTTTGGTCTGCCCTAGAGCAGTGTTCTTAGGCTGTAGCCTGCATCAGAAGTGCTATGGTGGCCCCATAGTACAGACTGCTGGCTCTCTGGCTCAGCAGGTCTGGGTTGGCTCTCTTCAATTTGCAATGCTAACAAGTAGTTCCTGATGAGGCTGAAGCTGCCAATTTGGGAAACACATTTTGGAAAACACCTCCTTAAAACATTCCTTATCCCTGCTGGTCACAGTGTGGAACAGGGCTGCCCTCCCATAGACTTGCCCTGTGAGGCTTTGGGAGCAAACCGCAGGAGTGATGGTTCTTGCCCATGCAAATCACGCCAGGAGCCCATCCCTGAGAGTCCCTGTTCCCCAACACTGATCACATTCCCTCCGGGGGTGTCCTTGATTCATGTGCAGGCACATTAGGTTAGGTGTCCTTCATTTATGTGCAGGCTCTTGTCCAGTGGCTGGGAAGGCCAGGCCTCTGTGGATGGGGAGGGAGCTGGTTGCCTCTGGCTTTTACTTCGGGGTCTTCGTCCCCGCAGAGTGGACACATGCCTGCTGTGTGGGTATGGGACGTGTCGGAGCGCAGCCAGGTGGTGGAGCTTCAGGAGCATAAGTATGGCGAGGCGTGTGTGGCCTTCTCACCCAGCGCCAAGTACATTGTCTCAGTGGGCTACCAGCATGACATGATCTTCAATGTCTGGGCCTGGAAGGTGAGTGGGCTGCTGGCCTCAGGACAGGCAGGGCCGGGAGGGGAGCCAAGAAACTGCTGACAGGTGGCCTTCACTTCCACCTGCTGGCCTCAGTCCCTTTCTAGAGAACTCTGAGCAGAAAGGAGCAACTGGGTATCTAGGATGCTAAAGACAGGGCAGAAGGAGAGGTCAAGTTCACAGCTTGTCTAACCTCCTTCAGTGTGTAAGTTTCTTTTCCCTCAGCTCCTAGAAGCAGAGCCTTGATTTCCCTTGACTTTCTCTCCAGAAAAACATTGTAGTGGCTTCCAACAAGGTGTCCAGTCGGGTGACAGCAGTATATTTCTCTGAGGACTGCAGCTAATTTGTCATTGCAGGCAACCGGCACATCAAATTCTGGTACCTTGATGACAGCAAGACCTCAAAGGTGAGGCAGCAAGTAGCCACCAGGGTGGGGTCTGCCCAGATCTGTTCCACCTGCGCCCACTTCTGCATGCTCAAAAGCCCCTTGGAAGTCTCAGCTGGGCCAGGTGCTATGTCAATCTGCAAGGGAAGCCTTTTCACTCCTCCCCAGGGCCTGCTTTTCAGGGGGTAGCCTGCAGGGTGGGTGGGTGGGTGGCACCTGTGGTGTGCCTCCACAGGTGAATGCCACTGTGCCCCTGCTGGGCCGCTCCGGGCTGCTGGGGGACCTGCGGAACAACTTGTTCACTGATGTAGCCTGTGGCCGCAGGAAGAAGGCTGACAGCACCTTCTGTATCACATCCTCGGGGCAGCTGTGTGAGTTCAGTGACCAGAGACTGTGGGACAAGGGGGTGGAGCTGAGGGTAAGTGAATGCTTTGTCGGCACCCTCCCGTCTGTCATCTCCAGTCTCCAGGGGTCCTGGGGCTAGCAGCAGGGTCTGCATGCACGCTGGGGGAGGCCCCAGGCGGAGGAAGCTGTTTGGGGACCTCTCTGCTAGCTCGTGGTCTCTGTCTCTGCCTCTTCCTCTGCTTTCCTCTTTTGCGAAGCACAAAGACAGCATCACAGTAAGTGTGCTGGCCCTGTCCGCTGCCTCTGCTGCCTTTCTCTTGGCCGGCCTTTTCTGAGTGTGTCTTTGCCTAAACATCAGGTGCCTTATAAGGCTTCCTGACTCCTTCCCCCTAATTGCACGGGGCTGTGGGCCCTCTGGCCAGCTGCTGTTAGAGGGAGGGGCATTGAGGGGCTCTGGCCAGGGCAGCTGGCCTGCCTTGCACTTGTCCTTACCTCTTGACTCATGGCTGTTGAGGTGTCGGGTGAAGGAGTGGGCAGACGCCCTTGCTGACTGGGGGTGTCATAACCTGAGTCTAGGGGTGCACTAGCCTGAGGCTAGGGGAGCAGTAGCTTAGGCTAAGCCTAGGGGAGCCCTAGCTAAAGCCTAGGGGTGCCCAAGCCTAAGCTTAGGGGTGCCCTAGCCTGAGCCTAGGGGTGCGGTAGCCTTAGGCTAGGGGAGCCCTAGCCTTAGCCTAAGCCTAGGGGTGCCCGAGCCTAAGCCTAGGGGTGCCCTAGCCTAAGCCTAGGGGTGCCCTAGCCTTAGGCTAGGGGAGCCCTAGCCTCCACCTACGCCTAGGGGTGCCCTGGCCTAAGTGTAGGGGTGCCCTAGCCTAAGCCTAAGGGAGCCCTAGCCTTAGTCTGGCCTTGAATTGCCCTAGCCTAAGCCTAGGGGAGCCATAGACTGAGGCTAGGGGAGCCCTAGCCTGAGGCTAGGGGAGCCATAGCCTTAGCCTTAGCTTAGGGGTGCCCTAGCCTAAGCCTAGGGGTGCCCTAGCCTTAGGCTAGGGGAGCCCTAGCCTTAGGCTAGGGGAGCCCTAGCCTTAGCCTAGGCCTAGAGGTGCCATAGCCTAAGCCTAAGGGTGCCCTAGCCTGAGCCTAGGGGTTCCCTCGCCTTAGGCTAGGGGAGCCTTAAACTTAGCCTAAGCCTAGGGGTGCCCTAGCCTAAGCCTAGGGGTGCCCTAGCCTAAGCCTAGGGGTGTCCGAGCCCTAGCCTAAGCCTAAGCCTAGGGGTGCCCTAGCCTAAGCCTAGGGGTGCCCTAGCCTAAGCCTAGGGGTGCTCTAGCCTTAGGCTAGGGGAGCCCTAGCCTTAGCCTAAGCCTAGGGGTGCCCTAGCCTAAGCCTAGGGTTGCCCTAGCCTGAGGCAAGGGGTGCCCTAGCCGAAGCCTAGGGGTGCCCTAGCCTGAGCCTAAGGGTGCCCTAGCCTGAGCCTACGGGTGCCCGAGCCTGAGGCTAGGGGAGCCCTAGCGTTAGTCTAGCCTAGGATTGCCCTAGCCTAAGCCTAGGTGTGTCATAGCCTGAGTCTAGGGGGGCACTAGCCTGAGGATAGGGGACCCGTAGCCTTAGCCATAGCCTAGGGGAGCCCTAGCTAAAGCCTAGGGGTGCCCTAGCCTAAGCCTAGGGGTGCCGTAGCCTGAGCCTAGGGGTGCCGTAGCCTTAGGTTAGGGGAGCCCTAGCCTTAGCCTAAGCCTAGGGGTGTCCTAGTCTAAGCCTAGGGGTGCCCTATCCTGAGCCTAGGGGTGCCGTAGTCTAAGGCTAGGGGAGCCCTAGCCTTAGCCTAAGCCTATGATTGCCCTAGCCTAAGCTTAGGGGTGCCCTATCCTGAGTCGGGGGGTGCCCTAGCCTGAGGCTAGGGGAGCCGTTGCCTTAGCCTAAGTCTAGGGGTGCTCTAGCCTAAGCCTAGGGGTGCCCTAGCCTAAGCCTAGGGGTGCCCTAGCCTTAGGCTAGCTGAGCCCTAGTCTTAGCTTAAGCCTAGGAGAGCCCTAGCCTAAGCCTAGGGGTACCCTAGCTTTAGGCTAGGGGAACCCTAGCCTTAGCCTAAGCCTAGGGGTGCCCTAGCCTAAGGCTAGGGGAGCCCTAGCCTAAAGCTAAGGGAGCCGTAGCCTAAGCCTAGGGGTGCCCTATCCTAAACCTAGGGAAACCCTAGCCTAAGGCTAGGGGAGCCTTAGCCTAAGGCTAGGGGAGCCCTAGCTTTAGCCTAAGCCTTGGGGTGACAGACCCTAAGGCTAAGGGAGCCCTACCGAAGGATAGGGGAGCCCTAGTCTTAGCCTAAGCCTAGGGGTGCCCTAGCATAAGGTTAGGGAAGCCCTAGCCTAAGGCTAGGAGAGCCCTAGCCTAAACCTAGGGGTGCCCGAGCCTAAGCCTAGGGGAGCCCTAGCCTTAGGCTAGGGGAGCCCTGGACTAAGCCTAGGGGTGCCCTGGCCTAAGGATAGGGGAGCACTAGCCTAAGGTTATGGGAGACCAAGCCTAAGTCTAGGGGAACCCTAGGTTAAGCCTAATGGTGCCCTATCCTAAGCCTAGGGGTGCCCTAGCCTTAGGCTAGGTGAGCCCTAGCCTTAGCCTAAGCCTAGGGGTGCCCTAGCCTAAGCTTACGGGTGCCCTAACCTGAGCTTAGGGGTGCCCTAGCCTGAGCCTAGGGGGGCCCTAGCCTTAGGCTAAGGGAGCCCTAGCCTTAACCTAATCCTAGGGGTGCCCTAGCCTAAGTCTAGGGGTGCCCTAGCCTGAGTCTAGGGATGCCCTAACCTGAGTCTAGGGGACCCATAGCCTGAGTCTAGGGGTGCCCTAGCCTAAGCCTAGGGGTGCCCTAGCCTAAGCCTAGGGGTACCATAGCCTAAGCCTAGGGGTGCCCTAGCCTTAGGCTAGGGGAGCCCAAGCCTTTTCCTAAGCTTAGGGGTGCCATAGCCAAAGCCTTGGAGTGCCCTAGCCTGAGCCGAGGGGTGCCGTAACCTTAGGGTAGGGGAGCCCTAGCCTTAGCCTAAGACTAGGATTGCCCTAGCCTAAGCTTAGGGGAGCCCTAGCCTAAGCCTAGGGGTGACCGATCCTGAGGCTAGGGGAGCCGTTCCCGTAGACTTAGTCTAGGTGTGCCCTAGCCTAAGCCTATGGGTGCCCTAGCCTAAGCCTAGGGGTGCCCTAGACTTAGGCTAGGGGTTCCCTAGCCTAAGCCTAGGGGTGCCCTAGCCTAAGCCTAGGGGTGCCCAAGCCTTAGGCTAGGGGAGCCCTAGCCTTAGCCTAAACCTAGGGGTGCCCTAGCCTAAGCCTAGGGCTGCCCTAGCCTGAACCTACGGGTGCCCTAGCCTGAGCCTATGGGTGCGCATGCCTGAGGCTAGGGGATCCCTAGCCTTAGTCTTGCCTAGGATTGCCCTAGCCTAAGCCTAGGGGTGTCATAGCCTGAGTCTAGGGGTGCCCTAGCCTGAGGCTAGGGGAGCCGTAGCCTTAGCCTAGGGGTGCCGTAACCTTAGGGTAGGGGAGCCCTAGCCCTAGCCTAAGCCTAGGGGTGCCCTGGCATAAGCATAGGGGAGCCCTAGCCTGAGCCTAGGTGTGCCCTCGCCTGAGCCTAGGGGTGCCCTAGCCTGAGGCTAAGGCAGCCCTAGCCTTAGCCTAAGCCTAGGGGTGCCCTAGCCTAAGCCTAGGGGTGCCCTAGCCTAAGCCTAGGGGTGCCCTAGCCTAAGCCTAGGGGTGCCCTAGCCTAAGCCTAGGGGTGCCCTAGCCTAAGCCTAGGGGTGCCCTAGCCTAAGCCTAGGGGTGCCCTAGCCTAAGCCTAGGGGTGCCCTAGCCTAAGCCTAGGGGTGCCCTAGCCTAAGGCTAGGGGAGCCCTAGCCTTAGCCTAAGCCTAGGGGTGCCCTATCCTAAGCCTAGGGGTGCCCTAGCCTGAGTCTAGGGGTGCCCTAGCCTGAGTCTAGGGGTGCCCTAGCCTGAGCCTAGGGGTGCCATAGCCTGAGTCTAGGGGTGTACTAGCCTGAGGCTAGGGTAGCCGTAGCCTTAGCCTAAGCCTAGTGGAGCCCTAGCTTAAGCCTAGGGGTGCCCTAGCCTAAGCCTAAGGTGCCCTAGCCTAAGCCTAGGGGTGCCCTAGCCTTAGGCTAGGGGTGCCCTAGCCTGAGCCTAGGGGTCCCGTAACCTTAGGGTAGGGGAGCCCTAGCCTTAGCCTAAGACTAGGATTGCCCTAGCCTAAGTTTAGGGGTGCCCTCCCTGAATATAGGGGTGCCCTAGCCTGAGGCTAGGGGAGCCGTTGCCTTAGCCTAAGTCTAGGTGTGCCCTAGCCTAAGCCTATGGGTGCCCTAGCCTAAGCCTAGGGGTGCCCTAGCCTTAGGCTAGGGGTTCCCTAGCCTAAGCCAAGGGGTGCCCTAGCTTAAGCCTAGGGGTGCCCTAACCTGAGCGTAGGGGTGCCCTAGCCTAAGGCTAGGGGAGCCCTAGCCTGAGCGTAGGTGTGCCCTCGCCTGAGCCTAGGGGTGCCCTAGCCTGAGCCTATGGGAGCCCTAGCCTTTGCCTAAGCCTAGGATTGCCCTAGCCTAAACTTATTGGTGCCCTAGCCTGAGTCTAGGGGTGCCCTAGCCTGAGGCTATGGGACCGTTGCCTTAGCCTAAGTCTAGGGGTGGCCTAGCCTAAGCCTAGCGGTGCACTAGCCTAAGCCTAGGGGTGCCCTAGCCTTAGGCTAGGGGTTCCGTAGCCTAAGCCTAGGGGTGCCCTAGCCTAAGCCTAGGGGTGCCCTTGCCTTAGGCTGGGGGAGCCCTAGCCTTAACCTAAGCCTAGGGGTGCCGTAGCCTAATCCTAAGGGTGCCCTAGCCTGAGCCTAGGTGTGCCCTCGCCTGAGGCTAGGGGAGCCCTAGCCTGAGGCTAGGGGAGCCATAGCCTTAGCCTTAGCTTAGGGGTGCCCTAGCCTAAGCCTAGGGGTGCCCTAGCCTAAGCCTAGGTTTGCCCTAGCCTAAGCTTAGGGGTGCCCTAGCCTTAGGCTAGGGGAGCCCTAGCCTTAGGCTAGGGGAGGCCTAGCCTTAGCCTAGGCCTAGAGGTGCCATAGCCTAAGCCTAAGGGTGCCCTAGCCTGAGCCTAGGGGTGCCCTCGCCTTAGGCTAGGGGAGCCTTAAACTTACCCTAAGCCTAGGGGTGCCCTAGCCTAAGCCTAGGCGTGCCCTAGCCTAAGCCTAGGGGTGTCCGAGCCCTAGCCTAAGCCTAAGCCTAGGGGTGCCCTAGCCTAAGCCTAGGGGTGCCCTAGCCTAAGCCTAGGGGTGCTCTAGCCTTAGGCTAGGGGAGCCCTAGCCTTAGCCTAAGCCTAGGGGTGCCCTAGCCTAAGCCTAGGGTTGCCCTAGCCTGAGGCAAGGGGTGCCCTAGCCGAAGCCTAGGGGTGCCCTAGCCTGAGCCTAAGGGTGCCCTAGCCTGAGCCTACGGGTGCCCGAGCCTGAGGCTAGGGGAGCCCTAGCGTTAGTCTAGCCTAGGATTGCCCTAGCCTAAGCCTAGGTGTGTCATAGCCTGAGTCTAGGGGGGCACTAGCCTGAGGATAGGGGACCCGTAGCCTTAGCCATAGCCTAGGGGAGCCCTAGCTAAAGCCTAGGGGTGCCCTAGCCTAAGCCTAGGGGTGCCGTAGCCTGAGCCTAGGGGTGCCGTAGCCTTAGGTTAGGGGAGCCCTAGCCTTAGCCTAAGCCTAGGGGTGTCCTAGTCTAAGCCTAGGGGTGCCCTATCCTGAGCCTAGGGGTGCCGTAGTCTATGGCTAGGGGAGCCCTAGCCTTAGCCTAAGCCTATGATTGCCCTAGCCTAAGCTTAGGGGTGCCCTATCCTGAGTCGGGGGGTGCCCTAGCCTGAGGCTAGGGGAGCCGTTGCCTTAGCCTAAGTCTAGGGGTGCTCTAGCCTAAGCCTAGGGGTGCCCTAGCCTAAGCCTAGGGGTGCCCTAGCCTTAGGCTAGCTGAGCCCTAGTCTTAGCTTAAGCCTAGGAGAGCCCTAGCCTAAGCCTAGGGGTACCCTAGCCTTAGGCTAGGGGAACCCTAGCCTTAGCCTAAGCCTAGGGGTGCCCTAGCCTAAGGCTAGGGGAGCCCTAGCCTAAAGCTAAGGGAGCCGTAGCCTAAGCCTAGGGGTGCCCTATCCTAAACCTAGGGAAACCCTAGCCTAAGGCTAGGGGAGCCTTAGCCTAAGGCTAGGGGAGCCCTAGCTTTAGCCTAAGCCTTGGGGTGACCGACCCTAAGGCTAAGGGAGCCCTACCGAAGGATAGGGGAGCCCTAGCCTTAGCCTAAGCCTAGGGGTGCCCTAGCCTAAGCCTAGGGGTGCCCTAGCCTAAGCCTAGGGGTGCCCTAGCCTAAGCCTAGGGGTGCCCTAGCCTAAGCCTAGGGGTGCCCTAGCCTAAGCCTAGGGGTGCCCTAGCCTAAGCCTAGGGGTGCCCTAGCCTAAGCCTACGGGTGCCCTAGCCTAAGGCTAGGGGAGCCCTAGCCTTAGCCTAAGCCTAGGGGTGCCCTATCCTAAGCCTAGGGGTGCCCTAGCCTGAGTCTAGGGGTGCCCTAGCCTGAGTCTAGGGGTGCCCTAGCCTGAGCCTAGGGGTGCCATAGCCTGAGTCTAGGGGTGTACTAGCCTGAGGCTAGGGTAGCCGTAGCCTTAGCCTAAGCCTAGTGGAGCCCTAGCTTAAGCCTAGGGGTGCCCTAGCCTAAGCCTAAGGTGCCCTAGCCTAAGCCTAGGGGTGCCCTAGCCTTAGGCTAGGGGTGCCCTAGCCTGAGCCTAGGGGTCCCGTAACCTTAGGGTAGGGGAGCCCTAGCCTTAGCCTAAGACTAGGATTGCCCTAGCCTAAGTTTAGGGGTGCCCTCCCTGAATATAGGGGTGCCCTAGCCTGAGGCTAGGGGAGCCGTTGCCTTAGCCTAAGTCTAGGTGTGCCCTAGCCTAAGCCTATGGGTGCCCTAGCCTAAGCCTAGGGGTGCCCTAGCCTTAGGCTAGGGGTTCCCTAGCCTAAGCCAAGGGGTGCCCTAGCTTAAGCCTAGGGGTGCCCTAACCTGAGCGTAGGGGTGCCCTAGCCTAAGGCTAGGGGAGCCCTAGCCTGAGCGTAGGTGTGCCCTCGCCTGAGCCTAGGGGTGCCCTAGCCTGAGCCTATGGGAGCCCTAGCCTTTGCCTAAGCCTAGGATTGCCCTAGCCTAAACTTATTGGTGCCCTAGCCTGAGTCTAGGGGTGCCCTAGCCTGAGGCTATGGGACCGTTGCCTTAGCCTAAGTCTAGGGGTGGCCTAGCCTAAGCCTAGCGGTGCACTAGCCTAAGCCTAGGGGTGCCCTAGCCTTAGGCTAGGGGTTCCGTAGCCTAAGCCTAGGGGTGCCCTAGCCTAAGCCTAGGGGTGCCCTTGCCTTAGGCTGGGGGAGCCCTAGCCTTAACCTAAGCCTAGGGGTGCCGTAGCCTAATCCTAAGGGTGCCCTAGCCTGAGCCTAGGTGTGCCCTCGCCTGAGGCTAGGGGAGCCCTAGCCTGAGGCTAGGGGAGCCATAGCCTTAGCCTTAGCTTAGGGGTGCCCTAGCCTAAGCCTAGGGGTGCCCTAGCCTAAGCCTAGGTTTGCCCTAGCCTAAGCTTAGGGGTGCCCTAGCCTTAGGCTAGGGGAGCCCTAGCCTTAGGCTAGGGGAGGCCTAGCCTTAGCCTAGGCCTAGAGGTGCCATAGCCTAAGCCTAAGGGTGCCCTAGCCTGAGCCTAGGGGTGCCCTCGCCTTAGGCTAGGGGAGCCTTAAACTTACCCTAAGCCTAGGGGTGCCCTAGCCTAAGCCTAGGGGTGCCCTAGCCTAAGCCTAGGGGTGTCCGAGCCCTAGCCTAAGCCTAAGCCTAGGGGTGCCCTAGCCTAAGCCTAGGGGTGCCCTAGCCTAAGCCTAGGGGTGCTCTAGCCTTAGGCTAGGGGAGCCCTAGCCTTAGCCTAAGCCTAGGGGTGCCCTAGCCTAAGCCTAGGGTTGCCCTAGCCTGAGGCAAGGGGTGCCCTAGCCGAAGCCTAGGGGTGCCCTAGCCTGAGCCTAAGGGTGCCCTAGCCTGAGCCTACGGGTGCCCGAGCCTGAGGCTAGGGGAGCCCTAGCGTTAGTCTAGCCTAGGATTGCCCTAGCCTAAGCCTAGGTGTGTCATAGCCTGAGTCTAGGGGGGCACTAGCCTGAGGATAGGGGACCCGTAGCCTTAGCCATAGCCTAGGGGAGCCCTAGCTAAAGCCTAGGGGTGCCCTAGCCTAAGCCTAGGGGTGCCGTAGCCTGAGCCTAGGGGTGCCGTAGCCTTAGGTTAGGGGAGCCCTAGCCTTAGCCTAAGCCTAGGGGTGTCCTAGTCTAAGCCTAGGGGTGCCCTATCCTGAGCCTAGGGGTGCCGTAGTCTATGGCTAGGGGAGCCCTAGCCTTAGCCTAAGCCTATGATTGCCCTAGCCTAAGCTTAGGGGTGCCCTATCCTGAGTCGGGGGGTGCCCTAGCCTGAGGCTAGGGGAGCCGTTGCCTTAGCCTAAGTCTAGGGGTGCTCTAGCCTAAGCCTAGGGGTGCCCTAGCCTAAGCCTAGGGGTGCCCTAGCCTTAGGCTAGCTGAGCCCTAGTCTTAGCTTAAGCCTAGGAGAGCCCTAGCCTAAGCCTAGGGGTACCCTAGCCTTAGGCTAGGGGAACCCTAGCCTTAGCCTAAGCCTAGGGGTGCCCTAGCCTAAGGCTAGGGGAGCCCTAGCCTAAAGCTAAGGGAGCCGTAGCCTAAGCCTAGGGGTGCCCTATCCTAAACCTAGGGAAACCCTAGCCTAAGGCTAGGGGAGCCTTAGCCTAAGGCTAGGGGAGCCCTAGCTTTAGCCTAAGCCTTGGGGTGACCGACCCTAAGGCTAAGGGAGCCCTACCGAAGGATAGGGGAGCCCTAGTCTTAGCCTAAGCCTAGGGGTGCCCTAGCATAAGGTTAGGGGAGCCCTAGCCTAAGGCTAGGAGAGCCCTAACCTAAACCTAGGGGTGCCCGAGCCTAAGCCTAGGGGAGACCTAGCCTTAGGCTAGGGGAGCCCTGGACTAAGCCTAGGGGTGCCCTGGCCTAAGGATAGGGGAGCACTAGCCTAATGTTATGGGAGACAAAGCCTAAGTCTAGGGGAACCCTAGCCTAAGCCTAGGGGTGCCCTATCCTAAGCCTAGGGGTGCCCTAGCCTTAGGCTAGGTGAGCCCTAGCCTTAGCCTAAGCCTAGGGGTGCCCTAGCCTAAGCTTACGGGTGCCCTAACCTGAGCTTAGGGGTGCCCTAGCCTGAGCCTAGGGGGGCCCTAGCCTTAGGCTATGGGAGCCCTAGCCTTAACCTAAGCCTAGGGGTGCCCTAGCCTAAGTCTAGGGGTACCCTAGCCTGAGTCTAGGGATGCCCTAACCTGAGTCTAGGGGACCCATAGCCTGAGTCTAGGGGTGCCCTAGCCTAAGCTTAGGGGTGCCCTAGCCTAAGCCTAATGGTACCATAGCCTAAGCCTAGGGGTGCCCTAGCCTTAGGCTAGGGGAGCCCTAGCCTTTTCCTAAGCTTAGGGGTGCCATAGCCAAAGCCTTGGAGTGCCCTAGCCTGAGCCGAGGGGTGCCGTAACCTTAGGGTAGGGGAGCCCTAGCCTTAGCCTAAGACTAGGATTGCCCTAGCCTAAGCTTAGGGGAGCCCTAGCCTAAGCCTAGGGGTGACCTATCCTGAGGCTAGGGGAGCCGTTGCCGTAGACTTAGTCTAGGTGTGCCCTAGCCTAAGCCTATGGGTGCCCTAGCCTAAGCCTAGGGGTGCCCTAGCCTAAGCCTAGGGGTGCCCAAGCCTTAGGCTAGGGGAGCCCTAGCCTTAGCCTAAACCTAGGGGTGCCCTAGCCTAAGCCTAGGGCTGCCCTAGCCTGAACCTACGGGTGCCCTAGCCTGAGCCTATGGGTGCGCATGCCTGAGGCTAGGGGATCCCTAGCCTTAGTCTTGCCTAGGATTGCCCTAGCCTAAGCCTAGGGGTGTCATAGCCTGAGTCTAGGGGTGCCCTAGCCTGAGGCTAGGGGAGCCGTAGCCTTAGCCTAGGGGTGCCGTAACCTTAGGGTAGGGGAGCCCTAGCCCTAGCCTAAGCCTAGGGGTGCCCTGGAATAAGCATAGGGGAGCCCTAGCCTAAGCCTAGGTGTGCCCTCGCCTGAGCCTAGGGGTGCCCTAGCCTGAGGCTAAGGCAGCCCTAGCCTTAGCCTAAGCCTAGGGGTGCCCTAGCCTAAGCCTAGGGGTGCCCTAGCCTAAGCCTAGGGGTGCCCTAGCCTAAGCCTAGGGGTGCCCTAGCCTAAGCCTAGGGGTGCCGTAGCCTTAGGCTAGGGGAGCCCTAGCCTTAGCCTAGGCCTAGAGGTGCCATAGCCTAAGCCTAAGGGTGCCCTAGCCTGAGCCTAGGGGTGCCCTCACCTTAGGCTAGGGGAGCCTTAAACTTAGCCTAAGCCTAGGGGTGCTCTAGCCTAAGCCTAGGGGTGCCCTAGCCTAAGCCTAGGGGTGTCCGAGCCCTAGCCTAAGCCTAAGCCTAAGGGTGCCCTAGCCTAAGCCTAGGGGTGCCCTAGCCTAAGCCTAGGGGTGCTCTAGCCTTAGGCTAGGGGAGCCCTAGCCTTAGCCTAAGCCTAGGGGTGCCCTAGCCTAAGCCTAGGGTTGCCCTAGCCTGAGGCAAGGGGTGCCCTAGCCGAAGCCTAGGGGTGCCCTAGCCTGAGCCTACGGGTGCCCGAGCCTGAGGCTAGGGGAGCCCTAGCGTTAGTCTAGCCTAGGATTGCCCTAGCCTAAGCCTAGGTGTGTCATAGCCTGAGTCTAGGGGGGCACTAGCCTGAGGATAGGGGACCCGTAGCCTTAGCCATAGCCTAGGGGAGCCCTAGCTAAAGCATAGGGGTGCCCTAGCCTAAGCCTAGGGGTGCCGTAGCCTGAGCCTAAGGGTGCCGTAGCCTTAGGTTAGGGGAGCCCTAGCCTTAGCCTAAGCCTAGGGGTGTCCTAGTCTAAGCCTAGGGGTGCCCTATCCTGAGCCTAGGGGTGCCGTAGTCTAAGGCTAGGGGAGCCCTAGCCTTAGCCTAAGCCTATGATTGCCCTAGCCTAAGCTTAGGGGTGCCCTATCCTGAGTCGGGGGGTGCCCTAGCCTGAGGCTAGGGGAGCCGTTGCCTTAGCCTAAGTCTAGGGGTGCTCTAGCCTAAGCCTAGGGGTGCCCTAGCCTAAGCCTAGGGGTGCTCTAGCCTTAGGCTAGGGGTTCCGTAGCCTAAGCCTAGGGGTGCCCTAGCCTAAGCCTAGGGGTGCCCTTGCCTTAGGCTGGGGGAGCCCTAGCCTTAACCTAAGCCTAGGGGTGCCGTAGCCTAATCCTAAGGGTGCCCTAGCCTGAGCCTAGGTGTGCCCTCGCCTGAGGCTAGGGGAGCCCTAGCCTGAGGCTAGGGGAGCCATAGCCTTAGCCTTAGCTTAGGGGTGCCCTAGCCTAAGCCTAGGGGTGCCCTAGCCTAAGCCTAGGTTTGCCCTAGCCTAAGCTTAGGGGTGCCCTAGCCTTAGGCTAGGGGAGCCCTAGCCTTAGGCTAGGGGAGGCCTAGCCTTAGCCTAGGCCTAGAGGTGCCATAGCCTAAGCCTAAGGGTGCCCTAGCCTGAGCCTAGGGGTGCCCTCGCCTTAGGCTAGGGGAGCCTTAAACTTACCCTAAGCCTAGGGGTGCCCTAGCCTAAGCCTAGGGGTGCCCTAGCCTAAGCCTAGGGGTGTCCGAGCCCTAGCCTAAGCCTAAGCCTAGGGGTGCCCTAGCCTAAGCCTAGGGGTGCCCTAGCCTAAGCCTAGGGGTGCTCTAGCCTTAGGCTAGGGGAGCCCTAGCCTTAGCCTAAGCCTAGGGGTGCCCTAGCCTAAGCCTAGGGTTGCCCTAGCCTGAGGCAAGGGGTGCCCTAGCCGAAGCCTAGGGGTGCCCTAGCCTGAGCCTAAGGGTGCCCTAGCCTGAGCCTACGGGTGCCCGAGCCTGAGGCTAGGGGAGCCCTAGCGTTAGTCTAGCCTAGGATTGCCCTAGCCTAAGCCTAGGTGTGTCATAGCCTGAGTCTAGGGGGGCACTAGCCTGAGGATAGGGGACCCGTAGCCTTAGCCATAGCCTAGGGGAGCCCTAGCTAAAGCCTAGGGGTGCCCTAGCCTAAGCCTAGGGGTGCCGTAGCCTGAGCCTAGGGGTGCCGTAGCCTTAGGTTAGGGGAGCCCTAGCCTTAGCCTAAGCCTAGGGGTGTCCTAGTCTAAGCCTAGGGGTGCCCTATCCTGAGTCGGGGGGTGCCCTAGCCTGAGGCTAGGGGAGCCGTTGCCTTAGCCTAAGTCTAGGGGTGCTCTAGCCTAAGCCTAGGGGTGCCCTAGCCTAAGCCTAGGGGTGCCCTAGCCTTAGGCTAGCTGAGCCCTAGTCTTAGCTTAAGCCTAGGAGAGCCCTAGCCTAAGCCTAGGGGTACCCTAGCCTTAGGCTAGGGGAACCCTAGCCTTAGCCTAAGCCTAGGGGTGCCCTAGCCTAAGGCTAGGGGAGCCCTAGCCTAAAGCTAAGGGAGCCGTAGCCTAAGCCTAGGGGTGCCCTATCCTAAACCTAGGGAAACCCTAGCCTAAGGCTAGGGGAGCCTTAGCCTAAGGCTAGGGGAGCCCTAGCTTTAGCCTAAGCCTTGGGGTGACCGACCCTAAGGCTAAGGGAGCCCTACCGAAGGATAGGGGAGCCCTAGTCTTAGCCTAAGCCTAGGGGTGCCCTAGCATAAGGTTAGGGGAGCCCTAGCCTAAGGCTAGGAGAGCCCTAACCTAAACCTAGGGGTGCCCGAGCCTAAGCCTAGGGGAGACCTAGCCTTAGGCTAGGGGAGCCCTGGACTAAGCCTAGGGGTGCCCTGGCCTAAGGATAGGGGAGCACTAGCCTAATGTTATGGGAGACAAAGCCTAAGTCTAGGGGAACCCTAGCCTAAGCCTAGGGGTGCCCTATCCTAAGCCTAGGGGTGCCCTAGCCTTAGGCTAGGTGAGCCCTAGCCTTAGCCTAAGCCTAGGGGTGCCCTAGCCTAAGCTTACGGGTGCCCTAACCTGAGCTTAGGGGTGCCCTAGCCTGAGCCTAGGGGGGCCCTAGCCTTAGGCTATGGGAGCCCTAGCCTTAACCTAAGCCTAGGGGTGCCCTAGCCTAAGTCTAGGGGTACCCTAGCCTGAGTCTAGGGATGCCCTAACCTGAGTCTAGGGGACCCATAGCCTGAGTCTAGGGGTGCCCTAGCCTAAGCTTAGGGGTGCCCTAGCCTAAGCCTAATGGTACCATAGCCTAAGCCTAGGGGTGCCCTAGCCTTAGGCTAGGGGAGCCCTAGCCTTTTCCTAAGCTTAGGGGTGCCATAGCCAAAGCCTTGGAGTGCCCTAGCCTGAGCCGAGGGGTGCCGTAACCTTAGGGTAGGGGAGCCCTAGCCTTAGCCTAAGACTAGGATTGCCCTAGCCTAAGCTTAGGGGAGCCCTAGCCTAAGCCTAGGGGTGACCTATCCTGAGGCTAGGGGAGCCGTTGCCGTAGACTTAGTCTAGGTGTGCCCTAGCCTAAGCCTATGGGTGCCCTAGCCTAAGCCTAGGGGTGCCCTAGCCTAAGCCTAGGGGTGCCCAAGCCTTAGGCTAGGGGAGCCCTAGCCTTAGCCTAAACCTAGGGGTGCCCTAGCCTAAGCCTAGGGCTGCCCTAGCCTGAACCTACGGGTGCCCTAGCCTGAGCCTATGGGTGCGCATGCCTGAGGCTAGGGGATCCCTAGCCTTAGTCTTGCCTAGGATTGCCCTAGCCTAAGCCTAGGGGTGTCATAGCCTGAGTCTAGGGGTGCCCTAGCCTGAGGCTAGGGGAGCCGTAGCCTTAGCCTAGGGGTGCCGTAACCTTAGGGTAGGGGAGCCCTAGCCCTAGCCTAAGCCTAGGGGTGCCCTGGAATAAGCATAGGGGAGCCCTAGCCTAAGCCTAGGTGTGCCCTCGCCTGAGCCTAGGGGTGCCCTAGCCTGAGGCTAAGGCAGCCCTAGCCTTAGCCTAAGCCTAGGGGTGCCCTAGCCTAAGCCTAGGGGTGCCCTAGCCTAAGCCTAGGGGTGCCCTAGCCTAAGCCTAGGGGTGCCCTAGCCTAAGCCTAGGGGTGCCGTAGCCTTAGGCTAGGGGAGCCCTAGCCTTAGCCTAGGCCTAGAGGTGCCATAGCCTAAGCCTAAGGGTGCCCTAGCCTGAGCCTAGGGGTGCCCTCACCTTAGGCTAGGGGAGCCTTAAACTTAGCCTAAGCCTAGGGGTGCCCTAGCCTAAGCCTAGGGGTGCCCTAGCCTAAGCCTAGGGGTGTCCGAGCCCTAGCCTAAGCCTAAGCCTAAGGGTGCCCTAGCCTAAGCCTAGGGGTGCCCTAGCCTAAGCCTAGGGGTGCTCTAGCCTTAGGCTAGGGGAGCCCTAGCCTTAGCCTAAGCCTAGGGGTGCCCTAGCCTAAGCCTAGGGTTGCCCTAGCCTGAGGCAAGGGGTGCCCTAGCCGAAGCCTAGGGGTGCCCTAGCCTGAGCCTAAGGGTGCCCTAGCCTGAGCCTACGGGTGCCCGAGCCTGAGGCTAGGGGAGCCCTAGCGTTAGTCTAGCCTAGGATTGCCCTAGCCTAAGCCTAGGTGTGTCATAGCCTGAGTCTAGGGGGGCACTAGCCTGAGGATAGGGGACCCGTAGCCTTAGCCATAGCCTAGGGGAGCCCTAGCTAAAGCATAGGGGTGCCCTAGCCTAAGCCTAGGGGTGCCGTAGCCTGAGCCTAAGGGTGCCGTAGCCTTAGGTTAGGGGAGCCCTAGCCTTAGCCTAAGCCTAGGGGTGTCCTAGTCTAAGCCTAGGGGTGCCCTATCCTGAGCCTAGGGGTGCCGTAGTCTAAGGCTAGGGGAGCCCTAGCCTTAGCCTAAGCCTATGATTGCCCTAGCCTAAGCTTAGGGGTGCCCTATCCTGAGTCGGGGGGTGCCCTAGCCTGAGGCTAGGGGAGCCGTTGCCTTAGCCTAAGTCTAGGGGTGCTCTAGCCTAAGCCTAGGGGTGCCCTAGCCTAAGCCTAGGGGTGCTCTAGCCTTAGGCTATCTGAGCCCTAGTCTTAGCTTAAGCCTAGGAGAGCCCTAGCCTAAGCCTAGGGGTACCCTAGCCTTAGGCTAGGGGAACCCTAGCCTTAGCCTAAGCCTAGGGGTGCCCTAGCCTAAGGCTAGGGGAGCCCTAGCCTAAAGCTAAGGGAGCCGTAGCCTAAGCCTAGGGGTGCCCTATCCTAAACCTAGGGAAACCCTAGCCTAAGGCTAGGGGAGCCTTAGCCTAAGGCTAGGGGAGCCCTAGCTTTAGCCTAAGCCTTGGGGTGACCGACCCTAAGGCTAAGGGAGCCCTACCGAAGGATAGGGGAGCCCTAGTCTTAGCCTAAGCCTAGGGGTGCCCTAGCATAAGGTTAGGGGAGCCCTAGCCTAAGGCTAGGAGAGCCCTAGCCTAAACCTAGGGGTGCCCGAGCCTAAGCCTAGGGGAGCCCTAGCCTTAGGCTAGGGGAGCCCTGGACTAAGCCTAGGGGTGCCCTGGCCTAAGGATAGGGGAGCACTAGCCTAAGGTTATGGGAGACCAAGCCTAAGTCTAGGGGAACCCTAGGTTAAGCCTAGGGGTGCCCTATCCTAAGCCTAGGGGTGCCCTAGCCTTAGGCTAGGTGAGCCCTAGCCTTAGCCTAAGCCTAGGGGTGCCCTAGCCTAAGCTTACGAGTGCCCTAACCTGAGCTTAGGGGTGCCCTAGCCTGAGCCTAGGGGGGCCCTAGCCTTAGGCTATGGGAGCCCTAGCCTTAACCTAAGCCTAGGGGTGCCCTAGCCTAAGTCTAGGGGTGCCCTAGCCTGAGTCTAGGGATGCCCTAACCTGAGTCTAGGGGACCCATAGCCTGAGTCTAGGGGTGCCCTAGCCTAAGCCTAGGGGTGCCCTAGCCTAAGCCTAGGGGTACCATAGCATAAGCCTAGGGGTGCCCTAGCCTTAGGCTAGGGGAGCCCTAGCCTTTTCCTAAGCTTAGGGGTGCCATAGCCAAAGCCTTGGAGTGCCCTAGCCTGAGCCGAGGGGTGCCGTAACCTTAGGGTAGGGGAGCCCTAGCCTTAGCCTAAGACTAGGATTGCCCTAGCCTAAGCTTAGGGGAGCCCTAGCCTAAGCCTAGGGGTGACCTATCCTGAGGCTAGGGGAGCCGTTGCCGTAGACTTAGTCTAGGTGTGCCCTAGCCTAAGCCTATGGGTGCCCTAGCCTAAGCCTAGGGGTGCCCTAGACTTAGGCTAGGGGTTCCCTAGCCTAAGCCTAGGGGTGCCCTAGCCTAAGCCTAGGGGTGCCCAAGCCTTAGGCTAGGGGAGCCCTAGCCTTAGCCTAAACCTAGGGGTGCCCTAGCCTGAACCTACGGGTGCCCTAGCCTGAGCCTATGGGTGCGCATGCCTGAGGCTAGGGGATCCCTAGCCTTAGTCTTGCCTAGGATTGCCCTAGCCTAAGCCTAGGGGTGTCATAGCCTGAGTCTAGGGGTGCCCTAGCCTGAGGCTAGGGGAGCCGTAGCCTTAGCCTAGGGGTGCCGTAACCTTAGGGTAGGGGAGCCCTAGCCCTAGCCTAAGCCTAGGGGTGCCCTGGAATAAGCATAGGGGAGCCCTAGCCTAAGCCTAGGTGTGCCCTCGCCTGAGCCTAGGGGTGCCCTAGCCTGAGGCTAAGGCAGCCCTAGCCTTAGCCTAAGCCTAGGGGTGCCCTAGCCTAAGCCTAGGGGTGCCCTAGCCTAAGCCTAGGGGTGCCCTAGCCTAAGCCTAGGGGTGCCCTAGCATAAGCCTAGGGGTGCCCTAGCCTTAGGCTAGGGGAGCCCTAGCCTTAGCCTAGGCCTACAGGTGCCATAGCCTAAGCCTAAGGGTGCCCTAGCCTGAGCCTAGGGGTGCCCTCGCCTTAGGCTAGGGGAGCCTTAAACTTAGCCTAAGCCTAGGGGTGCCCTAACCTAAGCCTAGTGGTGCCCTAGCCTAAGCCTAGGGGTGTCCGAGCCCTAGCCTAAGCCTAAGCCTAGGGGTGCCCTAGCCTAAGCCTAGGGGTGCCCTAGCCTAAGCCTAGGGGTGCTCTAGCCTTAGGCTAGGGGAGCCCTAGCCTTAGCCTAAGCCTAGGGGTGCCCTAGCCTAAGCCTAGGGTTGCCCTAGCCTGAGGCAAGGGGTGCCCTAGCCGAAGCCTAGGGGTGCCCTAGCCTGAGCCTAAGGGTGCCCTAGCCTGAGCCTACGGGTGCCCGAGCCTGAGGCTAGGGGAGCCCTAGCGTTAGTCTAGCCTAGGATTGCCCTAGCCTAAGCCTAGGTGTGTCATAGCCTGAGTCTAGGGGGGCACTAGCCTGAGGATAGGGGACCCGTAGCCTTAGCCATAGCCTAGGGGAGCCCTAGCTAAAGCCTAGGGGTGCCCTAGCCTAAGCCTAGGGGTGCCGTAGCCTGAGCCTAAGGGTGCCGTAGCCTTAGGTTAGGGGAGCCCTAGCCTTAGCCTAAGCCTAGGGGTGTCCTAGTCTAAGCCTAGGGGTGCCCTATCCTGAGCCTAGGGGTGCCGTAGTCTAAGGCTAGGGGAGCCCTAGCCTTAGCCTAAGCCTATGATTGCCCTAGCCTAAGCTTAGGGGTGCCCTATCCTGAGTCGGGGGGTGCCCTAGCCTGAGGCTAGGGGAGCCGTTGCCTTAGCCTAAGTCTAGGGGTGCTCTAGCCTAAGCCTAGGGGTGCCCTAGCCTAAGCCTAGGGGTGCTCTAGCCTTAGGCTATCTGAGCCCTAGTCTTAGCTTAAGCCTAGGAGAGCCCTAGCCTAAGCCTAGGGGTACCCTAGCCTTAGGCTAGGGGAACCCTAGCCTTAGCCTAAGCCTAGGGGTGCCCTAGCCTAAGGCTAGGGGAGCCCTAGCCTAAAGCTAAGGGAGCCGTAGCCTAAGCCTAGGGGTGCCCTATCCTAAACCTAGGGAAACCCTAGCCTAAGGCTAGGGGAGCCTTAGCCTAAGGCTAGGGGAGCCCTAGCTTTAGCCTAAGCCTTGGGGTGACCGACCCTAAGGCTAAGGGAGCCCTACCGAAGGATAGGGGAGCCCTAGTCTTAGCCTAAGCCTAGGGGTGCCCTAGCATAAGGTTAGGGGAGCCCTAGCCTAAGGCTAGGAGAGCCCTAGCCTAAACCTAGGGGTGCCCGAGCCTAAGCCTAGGGGAGCCCTAGCCTTAGGCTAGGGGAGCCCTGGACTAAGCCTTCGGGTGCCCTGGCCTAAGGATAGGGGAGCACTAGCCTAAGGTTATGGGAGACCAAGCCTAAGTCTAGGGGAACCCTAGCCTAAGCCTAGGGGTACCCTATCCTAAGCCTAGGGGTGCCCTAGCCTTAGGCTAGGTGAGCCCTAGCCTTAGCCTAAGTCTAGGGGTGCCATAGCCTAAGCTTACGGGTGCCCTAACCTGAGCTTAGGGGTGCCCTAGCCTGAGCCTAGGGGGGCCCTAGCCTTAGGCTATGGGAGCCCTAGCCTTAACGTAAGCCTAGGGGTGCCCTAGCCTAAGTCTAGGGGTGCCCTAGCCTGAGTCTAGGGATGCCCTAACCTGAGTCTAGGGGACCCATAGCCTGAGTCTAGGGGTGCCCTAGCCTAAGCCTAGGGGTGCCCTAGCCTAAGCCTAGGGGTACCATAGCCTAAGCCTAGGGGTGCCCTAGCCTTAGGCTAGGGGAGCCCTAGCCTTTTCCTAAGCTTAGGGGTGCCATAGCCAAAGCCTTGGAGTGCCCTA
This sequence comes from Tenrec ecaudatus, assembly GCF_050624435.1. Lineage (NCBI taxonomy): Eukaryota > Metazoa > Chordata > Mammalia > Afrosoricida > Tenrecidae > Tenrec > Tenrec ecaudatus. The sequence continues at coordinate 354,214 of NW_027459448.1, read as the reverse complement.
GCCTGAGCTGAGGGGTGCCGTAACCTTAGGGTAGGGGAGCCCTAGCCTTAGCCTAAGACTAGGATTGCCCTAGCCTAAGCTTAGGGGAGCCCTAGCCTAAGCCTAGGGGTGACCTATCCTGAGGCTAGGGGAGCCGTTGCCGTAGACTTAGTCTAGGTGTGCCCTAGCCTAAGCCTATGGGTGCCATAGCCAAAGCCTTGGAGTGCCCTAGCCTATGCCTAGGGGTGCCCAAGCCTTAGGCTAGGGAAGCCCTAGCCTTAGCCTAAACCTAGGTGTGCCCTAGCCTAAGCCTAGGGCTGCCCTAGCCTGAACCTACGGGTGCCCTAGCCTGAGCCGATGGGTGCGCATGCCTGAGGCTAGGGGATCCCTAGCCTTAGTCTTGCCTAGGATTGCCCTAGCCTAAGCCTAGGGGTGTCATAGCCTGAGTCTAGGGGTGCCCTAGCCTGAGGCTAGGGGAGCCGTAGCCTTAGCCTAGGGGTGCCGTAACCTTAGGGTAGGGGAGCCCTAGCCCTAGCCTAAGCCTAGGGGTGCCCTGGCATAAGCATAGGGGAGCCCTAGCCTGAGCCTAGGTGTGCCCTCGCCTGAGCCTAGGGGTGCCCTAGCCTGAGGCTAAGGCAGCCCTAGCCTTAGCCTAAGCCTAGGGGTGCCCTAGCCTAAGCCTAGGGGTGCCCTAGCCTAAGCCTAGGGGTGCCCTAGCCTAAGCCTAGGGGTGCCCTAGCCTAAGCCTAGGGGTGCCCTAGCCTAAGCCTAGGGGTGCCCTAGCCTAAGCCTAGGGGTGCCCTAGCCTAAGCCTAGGGGTGCCCTAGCCTAAGCCTAGGGGTGCCCTAGCCTAAGCCTAGGGGTGCCCTAGCCTAAGCCTACGGGTGCCCTAGCCTAAGGCTAGGGGAGCCCTAGCCTTAGCCTAAGCCTAGGGGTGCCCTATCCTAAGCCTAGGGGTGCCCTAGCCTAAACCTAGGGGTGCCCTAGCCTGAGTCTAGGGGTGCCCTAGCCTGAGCCTAGGGGTGCCATAGCCTGAGTCTAGGGGTGTACTAGCCTGAGGCTAGGGTAGCCGTAGCCTTAGCCTAAGCCTAGTGGAGCCCTAGCTTAAGCCTAGGGGTGCCCTAGCCTAAGTCTAGGGGTGCCCTAGCCTGAGTCTAGGGATGCCCTAACCTGAGTCTAGGGGACCCATAGCCTGAGTCTAGGGGTGCCCTAGCCTAAGCCTAGGGGTGCCCTAGCCTAAGCCTAGGGGTACCATAGCCTAAGCCTAGGGGTGCCCTAGCCTTAGGCTAGGGGAGCCCTAGCCTTTTCCTAAGCTTAGGGGTGCCATAGCCAAAGCCTTGGAGTGCCCTAGCCTGAGCCGAGGGGTGCCGTAACCTTAGGGTAGGGGAGCCCTAGCCTTAGCCTAAGACTAGGATTGCCCTAGCCTAAGCTTAGGGGAGCCCTAGCCTAAGCCTAGGGGTGACCTATCCTGAGGCTAGGGGAGCCGTTGCCGTAGACTTAGTCTAGGTGTGCCCTAGCCTAAGCCTATGGGTGCCATAGCCAAAGCCTTGGAGTGCCCTAGCCTATGCCTAGGGGTGCCCAAGCCTTAGGCTAGGGAAGCCCTAGCCTTAGCCTAAACCTAGGTGTGCCCTAGCCTAAGCCTAGGGCTGCCCTAGCCTGAACCTACGGGTGCCCTAGCCTGAGCCTATGGGTGAGCATGCCTGAGGCTAGGGGATCCCTAGCCTTAGTCTTGCCTAGGATTGCCCTAGCCTAAGCCTAGGGGTGTCATAGCCTGAGTCTAGGGGTGCCCTAGCCTGAGGCTAGGGGAGCCGTAGCCTTAGCCTAGGGGTGCCGTAACCTTAGGGTAGGGGAGCCCTAGCCCTAGCCTAAGCCTAGGGGTGCCCTGGCATAAGCATAGGGGAGCCCTAGCCTGAGCCTAGGTGTGCCCTCGCCTGAGCCTAGGGGTGCCCTAGCCTGAGGCTAAGGCAGCCCTAGCCTTAGCCTAAGCCTAGGGGTGCCCTAGCCTAAGCCTAGGGGTGCCCTAGCCTAAGCCTAGGGGTGCCCTAGCCTAAGCCTAGGGGTGCCCTAGCCTAAGCCTAGGGGTGCCCTAGCCTAAGCCTAGGGGTGCCCTAGCCTAAGCCTAGGGGTGCCCTAGCCTAAGCCTAGGGGTGCCCTAGCCTAAGCCTAGGGGTGCCCTAGCCTAAGCCTACGGGTGCCCTAGCCTAAGGCTAGGGGAGCCCTAGCCTTAGCCTAAGCCTAGGGGTGCCCTATACTAAGCCTAGGGGTGCCCTAGCCTCAACCTAGGTGTGCCCTAGCCTGAGTCTAGGGGTGCCCTAGCCTGAGCCTAGGGGTGCCATAGCCTGAGTCTAGGGGTGTACTAGCCTGAGGCTAGGGTAGCCGTAGCCTTAGCCTAAGCCTAGTGGAGCCCTAGTTTAAGCCTAGGGGTGCCCTAGCCTAAGCCTAAGGTGCCCAAGCCTAAGCCTAGGGGTGCCCTAGCCTTAGGCTAGGGGTGCCCTAGCCTGAGCCTAGGGGTCCCGTAACCTTAGGGTAGGGGAGCCCTAGCCTTAGCCTAAGACTAGGATTGCCCTAGCCTAAGTTTAGGGGTGCCCTCCCTGAGTATAGGGGTGCCCTAGCCTGAGGCTAGGGGAGTCGTTGCCTTAGCCTAAGTCTAGGTGTGCCCTAGCCTAAGCCTATGGGTGCCCTAGCCTAAGCCTAGGGGTGCCCTAGCCTTAGGCTAGGGGTTCCCTAGCCTAAGCCAAGGGGTGCCCTAGCTTAAGCCTAGGGGTGCCAAACCTGAGCGTAGGGGTGCCCTATCCTAAGGCTAGGGGAGCCCTAGCCTGAGCGTAGGTGTGCCCTCGCCTGAGCCTAGGGGTGCCCTAGCCTGAGGCTATGGGAGCCCTAGCCTTAGCCTAAGCCTAGGATTGCCCTAGCCTAAACTTATTGGTGCCCTAGCCTGAGTCTAGGGGTGCCCTAGCCTGAGGCTAGGGGACCGTTGCCTTAGCCTAAGTCTAGGGGTGGCCTAGCCTAAGCCTAGCGGTGCCCTAGCCTAAGCCTAGGGGTGCCCTAGCCTTAGGCTAGGGGTTCCGTAGCCTAAGTCTAGGGGTGCCCTAGCCTAAGCCTAGGGGTGCCCTTGCCTTAGGCTGGGGGAGCCCTAGCCTTAACCTAAGCCTAGGGGTGCCGTAGCCTAATCCTAAGGGTGCCCTAGCCTGAGCCTAGGTTTGCCCTCGCCTGAGCCTACGGGTGCCCTAGCCTGACGCTAGGGGAGACCTAGTCTTAGTCTAGCCTAGGATTGCGCTAGGCTAAGCCTAGGGGTGCCATAGCCTGAGTCTAGGGTTGCCCTAGCCTGAGGCTAGGGGAGCTGTAGCCTTAGCCTAAGCCTCGGAGTGCCCTAGCCTAAGCCAAGGGGTGCCCATGCCTAAGCCTAGGGGTGCCCTAGCCTAAGCCTAGGGGTGCCCTAGCCTAAGCCTAGGGGTGCCCTAGCCTTAGGCTAGGGGAGCCCTAGCCTAAGCCTAAGCCTAGGGGTTCCCTAGCTTAAGCATAGGGGTGCCCTAGCCTCAGGCTAGAGGAGCCCTAGCCTTAGCCTATGCCTAGGGGTGCCGTAGCCTAAGCCTAGGGGTGCCCTAGCCTAAGGCTAGGGGTGCCCTAGACTAAGCCTAGGGGTGCCCTAGCCTTAGGCTAGTTGAGCCCTAGCCTTAGCCTAAGCCTAGGGATACCCTAGCCTAAACCTAGGGGTGCCCTAGCCTAAGCCTACGGGTGCCCTAGCCTGAGCCTACGGGTGCCCTAGCCTGAGACTATGGGAGCCCTAGCGTTAGTCTAGCCTAGGATTGCCCTAGCCTAAGCCTAGGGATGCCATAGCCTGAGTCTATTGGTGCACTAGCCTGAGGCTAGGGGAGCCGTAGCCTTAGCCTAAGCCTAGGGGAGCCCTAGCTTAAGCCTAGGGGTGCCCTAGCCTGAGCCTAGGGGTGCCTTAGCCTAAGCCTAGGGGTGCCCTAGCCTTAAGCTAGGGTAGCCCTAGCCTTTTCCTAAGCCTAGGGGTTCCCTAGCCTAAGCCTAGTGGTGCCCTAGCCTAAGCCTAGGGATGCCCCTGCCTGAGCCTAGGGGTTCCCTAGCGTGAGCCTACGGGTGTCCTAGCCTGAGGCTAGGGGATCCCTACCCTTAGTCTAGCCTAGGATTGCCCTAGACTAAGCCTAGGGGTGCCCTAGCCTAAGCCTAAGGGTTCCCTAGCCCAAGCCTAGGGGTGCCCTAGCCTAAGCCTACGGGTGCCCTAGCCTAAGCCTAGGGGTGCCCTAGGTTAAGCCTAGGGGTGCGCTAGCCATAGGCTATGGAAGACCTAGCCATAGGCTAGGGGAGCCCTAGCCTTAGCCTAAGCCTAGCGGTGCCCTAGCCTAAGCCTAGCGGTGCCTTAGCCTAAGCCTAGGGGTGCACTAGCCTTAGGCTAGGGGAGCCCTAGCCTTAGCCGAATCCTACGGGTGTCCTTGCCAAAGCTAGGGGTGCCCCAGCCTAAGCCTAGGGGTGCTCTAGCCTTAGGCTAGGGGAGCCCTAGCCTTAGCCTAATCCTAGGCGTGCCCTATCCTAAGCCTAGGGGTGCCCTAGCCTGAGCCTAGTGGTGCTGTAGCCTTAGGCTAGGGGAGCCGTAGCCTTAGCCTAAGCCTAGCGGTGCCCTAGCCTAAGCCTAGGGGTGCCCTAGCCTGAGCCTAGGGGTGCCCTTGCCTGAGGCTAGGTGAAATCTAGCCTGAGCCTAAGCCTAGGATTGCCCTAGCCTAAGCTTAGGGGTGACCTAGCCTGAGTCTAGGGGTGCTCTAGCCTGAGGCTAGGGTAGCCGTTGCCTTAGCCTAAGTCTAGAAGTGTCCTAGCCTAAGCCTACGGGTGCCCAAGCCTGAGACTACGGGTGCCCTAGCCTGAGGCTAGGGGAGCCCTGGCCTTAAACTAGGGGTGCCCTAGCCTAAGCCTAGGGGTGCCCTAGCCTAAGCCTAGGGATGCCCTATCCTAAGCCTAGGGGTGCCCTAGCCTTTGGCTAGGGGAACCCTAGGCCTAGCCTAAGCTTATGGGTGCCCCAGCCTGAGCCTAGGGGTGCCTTAGCCTCAGGCTAGGGGAGCCCTAGCCTTAGCCTAAACCTAGGGGTGCCCTAGCCTAAGCCTAGGGGTGCCCTAGCATAAGCCTAGGACTGCCCTAGCCTGAGCCTAGGGGTGCCCTAGCGTGAGCCTACGGGTGCCCTAGCCTGAGGCTAGGGGATCCCTAGCCTTAGTCTAGCCTAGGATTGCCCTAGCCTAAGCCAAAGGGTGCCACAGCCTGAGTCTAGGGGTGCCCTAGCCTGAGGCTAGGGGAGCCCTAGCCTTAGCCTAAGCCTAGGGGTGCCCTAGCCTAAGGCTAGGGGAGCCCTAGCCTGAGCCTAGGTGTGCCCTCGCCTGAGCCTAGGTGTACCCTAGCCTGAGGCTAGGGGAGCCCTAGCTTTAGCCTAAGCCAAGGGGTGCCCTTGCCTAAGCCTAGGGGTGCCCTAGCCTAAGCCTAGGGGTGCCCTAGCCTGAGTCTAGGGGTGCTCTAGCCTTAGGCTAGGGGAGCCGTAGCCTTAGCCTAAGCCTAGGGGTGCCCTAGCCTAAGCCTAGGGGTGCCCTAGCCTACGCCTAGGGGTGCCTTAGCCTAAGCCTAGGGGTGCCCTAGCCTAAGGCTAGGGGAGCCCTAGCCTGAGCCTAGGTGTGCCCTCGCCTGAGCCTAGGGGTGCCCTAGCCTGAGGCTAGGGGATTCCTAGCCTTAGCCTAAGCCTAGGGGTGCCAACACCTAAGCCTAGGGGTGCCCTTGCCTGGGTCTAGGGGTGCCCTAGCCTTAGGCTAGGGGAGCCGTAGCCTTAGCCTAAGACTAGGGGTGCCCTAGCCTAAGCCTAGGGGTGCCCTAGCCTAAGCCTAGGGGTGCCCTGGCCTAAGCCTAGGTGTGCCTTAGCCTAAGCCTAGGGGTGCCCTAGCCTAAGCCTAGGGGTGCCCAAACCTGAGCCTAGGGGTGCCCTATCCTTAGGCTAGTGGAGCCCTAGCCTTAGCCTAAGCCAAGGGGTGCCCTAGCCTAAACCTAGGGGTGCCCTAGCCTAAGCCTAGGGGTGCCCTAGCCTGAGCCTACGGGTACCCTAGCCTGAGGCTATGGGAGCCCTTGCTTTTGTCTAGCCTAGGATTGCCCTAGGCTAAGCCTTGGGGTGCCATAGCCTGAGTCTAGGGGTGCACTAGCCTGAGGCTAGGGTAGCCTTAGCCTTAGCCTAAGCCTAGGGGAGCCCTAGCTTAATTCGAGGGGTGCCCTAGCCTAAGCCTAGGGGTGCCCTAGCCTAAGCGTAGGTGTGCCCTAGCCTAAGCCTAGGGGTGCCCTAGACTGAGCCTAGGGGTGCCCTACCTGAGCATAGGGGTGCCGTAGCGTTAGCCTAGAGGAGCCCTAGTTTTAGCCTCAGCCTAGGGGTGCCCTAATCTAAGCCTAGGGGAGCCCTAGCCTAAGCCTAGAGGTGCCCTAGCCTAAGCCTAGGGGTGCCCTAGCCTGAGCCTAGGAGTGCCGTAGCCTTAGGCTAGGGGAGCCGTAGCCTATGCCTAGGGGTGCCCTAGCGTAAGCCTAGGGGTGCCTTAGCCTAAGCCTAGGGTGGCGCTAGCCTAAGCCTAGGGGTGCCCTAGACTAAGCCTAGGGGTGCCCTAGCCTAAGTCTAGGGGTGCCCTAGCCTTAAGCTAGGGGAGCCCTAGCCTTAGCCTAAGCCTAGGTGTGCCCGAGCCTAAGCCTAGGGGTGCCCTAGCCTGAGCCTAGGGGTGCCCTAGCCTAAGCCTAGGTTTTCCACTCGCCTAAGGTTTGAGGTGCCCTAGCCTAAGCCTAGGGGTGCCCTAGCCTTAGGCTAGAGGAGCCCTAGCCTTAACCTAAGCCTAGGGGTGCCCTAGCCTAAGCCTAGGGGTGCCCTAGCCTAAGCCTAGGTGTTGCCTAGCCTTAGGCTAGGGGAGCCTTAGCCTTAGCCTAAGCCTAGGGGAGCCCTAGCCTAAGCCTAGGGGTGCCCTAGCCTAAGCCTAGGTGTCCCCTAGCCAAAGCCTAGGGGTACCCTAGCCTAAGTTTGGGTTTACCCTAGCCTAAGCCTAGGGGTGCCCAAGCCTAATCATAGGGGTGCCCTAGCCTAAGCCTAGGGGTGCCCTAGCCTGAGCCTACGGGTGCCCTAGCTTGTGCTATGGGAGCCCTAGCCTTAGTCTAGCCTAGGATTGCCCTAGCCTAAGCTTAGGGGTGCCCTTCCCTGAGTCTAGGGGAGCCCTAGCCTTAGCCTAAGCCTAGGGGTGCCCTAGCCTAAACCTAGGGGTGCCCTAGCCTGAGACTATGGGAGCCCTAGCGTTAGTCTAGCCTAGGATTGCCCTAGCCTAAGCCTAGGGGTGCCATAGCCTGAGTCTATTGGTGCACTAGCCTGAGGCTAGGGGAGCCATAGCCTTAGCCTAAGCCTAGGGGAGCCCTAGCCTAAGCCTAGGGGTGCCTTAGCCTAAGCCTAGGGGTGCCTTAGCCTTGGGTTAGGGGAGCCCTAACCTTAGTCTAAGTCTAGGGGTACCCTAGCCTAAGCCTAGGGGTGCCCTAGCGTAAGCCTAGGGGTGCCCTAGCCTAATCCTAGGGGTGCCCAAGCCTAAGCCTAGGGGTGCCCAAGCCTAAGCCTAAGCCTAGGGGTGCCCTAGCCTAAGCCTAGGGGTGCCCTAGCCTAAGCCTAGGGGTGCCCTAGCCTTAGGCTAGGGGAGCCCTAGTTTATCCTAAGCCTAGGGGTGCAATAGCCTAAGCCTAGGGGTGCTCTAGCCTTAGGCTAGGGGAGCCCTAGCCTTAGACTAAGCCTAGGGGTGCTAGCCTAAGCCTAGGGCTGCCCTAGCCTGAGCCTACGGGTGCCCTAGCCTGAGCCTCCGGGTGCCCCTGCCTGAGCTAGGGGATCCCTAGCCTTAGTCTAGCCTAGGATTGCCCTAGCCTAAGCCTAGGGGTGCCATAGCCTTGGTCTAGGGGTGCCCTAGCCTGAGGCTAGGGGAGCCGTAGCCTTAGCCTAAGCCTAGTGGAGCCCTAGCATAAGCCTAGGGGTGCCCTAGCCTAAGACTAGGGGTGCCCTATCCTAAGCCTAGGGGTGCCCTGGCATAAGTCTAGGGGTGCCCTAGCCTAAGCCTAGGGGTGCCCTAGCCTAAGCCTAGGGGTGCCCTAGCCTAAGCCTAGGGGTGCCCTAGCCTTAGGCTAGGGGAGCCCTAGCCTTAGCCTAAGCCTAGGGGTGCCCTAGCCTAAACCTAGTGGTGCCCTATCCTAAGCCTAGGGGTGCCCAAGCCTTAGGCTAGTGGAGCCCTAGCCTTAGCCTAAGCCTAGGGGTACCCTAGCCTAAACCTAGGGGTGCCCTAGCCTGAGTCTAGGGGTGCCCTAGCCTGAGCCTAGGGGTGCCATAGCCTGAGTCTAGGGGTGCACTACCCTAAGCCTAGGGGTGCCCTAGCCTTAGCTAGTGGTGCCCTAGCCTGAGCCTAGGGGTGCCGTAACCTTAGGGTAGGGGAGACCTAGCCTTAGCCTAAGACTAGGATTGCCCTAGCCTAAGCTTACGGGTGCCATAGCCTGAGTCTCGGAGTGCCCTAGCCTGAGGCTAGGGGAGCCGTTGCCTTAGCCTAAGTCTAGGTGTGCCCTAGCCTAAGCCTATGGGTGCCCTAGCCTAAGCCTAGGGGTGTCCTAGCATTAGGCTAGGGGTTCCCTAGCCTAAGCCTAGGGGTGCCCTAGCTTAAGCCTAGGGGTGCCCTAACCTGAGCGTAGGTGTGCCCTAGCCTAAGGCTAGGGGAGCCCTAGCCTGAGCGTAGGTGTGCCCTCGCCTGAGCCTAGGGGTGCCCTAGCCTTAGCCTAAGCCTAGGATTGCCCTAGCCTAAACTTATTGGTGCCCTAGCCTGAGTCTAGGGGTGCCCTAGCCTGAGGCTAGGGGACCGTTGCCTTAGCCTAAGTCTAGGGGTGGCCTAGCCTAAGCCTAGCGGTGCCCTAGCCTAAGCCTAGGGGTGCCCTAGCCTTAGGCTAGGGGTTCCGTAGCCTAAGTCTAGGGGTGTCCTAGCCTAAGCCTAGGGTGCCCTAGCCTAAGCCTAGTGGTGCCCTAACCTAAGCCTAGGGATGCCCTATCCTAAGCCTAGGGGTGCCCTAGCCTTAGGCTACGGGAACCCTAGGCCTAGCCTAAGCTTATGGGTGCCCCAGCCTGAGCCTAGGGGTGCCTTAGCCTCAGGTTAGGGGAGCCCTAGCCTTAGCCTAAACCTAGGGGTGCCCTAGCCTAAGCCTAGGGGTGCCCTAGCATAAGCCTAGGGCTGCCCTAGCCTGAGCCTAGGGGTGCCCTAGCGTGAGCCTACGGGTGCCCTAGCCTGAGGTTAGGGGATCCCTAGCCTTAGTCTAGCCTAGGATTGCCCTAGCCTAAGCCAAAGGGTGCCACAGCCTGAGTCTAGGGGTGCCCTAGCCTGAGGCTAGGGGAGCCCTAGCCTTAGCCTAAGCTTAGGGGTGCCCTAGCCTAAGGCTAGGGGAGCCCTAGCCTGAGCCTAGGTGTGCCCTCGCCTGAGCCTAGGGGTGCCCTAGCCTGAGGCTAGGGGAGCCCTAGCTTTAGCCTAAGCCTAGGGGTGCCCTAGCCTAAGCCTAGGGGTGCCCTAGCCTAAGCCTAGGGGTGTCCTAGCCTGAGTCTAGGGGTGCTCTAACCTTAGGCTAGGGGAGCCGTAGCCTTAGCCTAAGCCTAGGGGTGCCCTAGCCTAAGCCTAGGGGTGCCCTAGCCTAAGCCTAGGGGTACCTTAGCCTAAGCCTAGGGGTGCCCTAGCCTAAGCCTATGGTGCCCTAGCCTAAGCCTAGGGGTGCCCTAGCCTAAGGCTAGGGGAGCCCTAGCCTGAGCCTAGGTGTGCCCTCGCCTGAGCCTAGGGGTGCCCTAGCCTGAGGCTAGGGGAGCCCTAGCCTTAGCCTAAGCCTAGAGGTGCCAACACCTGAGCCTAGGGGTGCCCTTGCCTGGGTCTAGGTGTGCCCTAGCCTTAGGCTAGGGGAGCTGTAGCCTTAGCCTAAGACTAGGGGTGCCCTAGCCTAAGCCTAGGGGTGCCCTAGCCTAAGCCGAGGGGTGCCCTGGCCTAAGCCTAGGGGTGCCCTGGCCTAAACCTAGGTGTGCCTTAGCCTAAGGCTAGGGGTGCCCTAGCCTAAGCCTAGGGGTGCCCAAACCTGAGCCTAGGGGTGCCCTATCCTTAGGCTAGTGGAGCCCTAGCCTAAGCCTAAGCCAAGGAGTGCCCTAGCCTAAACCTAGGGGTGACCTAGCCTAAGCCTAGGGGTGCCCTAGCCTGAGCCTACGGGTACCCTAGCCTGAGGCTATGGGAGCCCATGCTTTTGTCTAGCCTAGGATTGCCCTAGGCTAAGCCTTGGGGTGCCATGGCCTGAGTCTAGGGGTGCACTAGCCTGAGGCTAGGGGAGCCGTAGCCTTAGCCTAAGCCTAGTTGAGCCCTAGCTTAATTCGAGGGGTGCCCTAGCCTAAGCCTAGGGGTGCCCTAGCCTTAAGCTAGGGGAGCCCTAGCCTTAGCCTAAGCCTAGGTGTGCCCTAGCCTAAGCCTAGGGGTGCCCTAGCCTGAGCCTAGGGGTGCCCTACCTGAGCATAGGGGTGCCGTAGCGTTAGCCTAGAGGAGCCCTAGTTTTAGCCTAAGCCTAGGTGTGCCCTAATCTAAGCCTAGGGGAGCCCTAGCCTAAGCCTAGAGGTGCCCTAGCCTAAGCCTAGGGGTGCCCTAGCCTGAGCCTAGGAGTGCCGTAGACTTAGGCTATGGGAGCCGTAGCCTATGCCTAGGGGTGCCCTAGCCTAAGCCTAGGGGTGCCCTAGCCTAAGCCTAGGGTGGCGCTAGCCTAAGCCTAGGGGTGCCCTAGACTAAGCCTAGGGGTGCCCTAGCCTAAATCTATGGGTGCCCTAGCCTTAAGCTAGCGGAGCCCTAGCCTTAGCCTCAGCCTAGGTCTGCCCTAGCCTAAGCCTAGGGGTGCCCTAGCCTGAGCCTAGGGGTAACCTAGCCTAAGCCTAGGTTTTCCACTCGCCTAAGGCTTGAGGTGCCCTAGCCTAAGCCTAGGGGTGCCCTAGCCTTAGGCTAGAGGAGCCCTAGACTTAACCTAAGCCTAGGGGTGCCCTAGCCTAAGCCTAGGGGTGCCCTAGCCTAAGCCTAGGGGTTGCCTAGCCTTAGGCTAGGGGAGCCTTAGCCTTAGCCTAAGCCTAGGGGAGCCCTAGCCTAAGCCTAGGGGTGCCCTAGCCTAAGCCTAGGTGTCCCCTAGCCAAAGCCTAGGGGTACCCTAGCCTAAGTTTAGGTTTACCCTAGCCTAAGCCTAGGGGTGCCCAAGCCTAATCATAGGGGTGCCCTAGCCTAAGCCTAGGGGTGCCCTAGCCATAGGCTTGGGGAGCCCTTGCCTTAGCCTAAGCCTAGGGGTGCCCTAGCCTAAGCCTAGGAGTGCCCTAGCCTAAGCCTAAGGGTGCCCCAGCCTGAGCCTACGGGTGCCCTAGTTTGTGCTATGGGAGCCCTGGCCTTAGTCTAGCCTAGGATTGCCCTAGCCTAAGCTTAGGGGTGCCCTTCCCTGAGTCTAGGGGAGCCCTAGCCTTAGCCTAAGCCTAGGGGTGCCCTAGCCTAAACCTAGGGGTGCCCTAGCCTGAGCCTACGAGTGCCCTAGCCTGAGACTATGGGAGCCCTAGCGTTAGTCTAGCCTAGGATTGCCCTAGCCTAAGCCTAGGGGTGCCATAGCCTGAGTCTATTGGTGCACTAGCCTGAGGCTAGGGGAGCCGTAGCCTTAGCCTAAGCTTAGGGGACCCCTAGCCTAAGCCTAGGGGTGCCTTAGCCTAAGCCTAGGGGTGCCTTAGCCTTGGGCTAGGGGAGCCCTAACCTTAGTCTAAGCCTAGGGGTGCCCTAGCCTAATCCTAGGGGTGCCCTAGCGTAAGCCTAGGGGTGCCCTAGCCTAATCCTAGGGGTGCCCAAGCCTAAGCCTAGGGGTGCCCAAGCCTAAGCCTAAGCCTAGGGGTGCCCATCCTAAGCCTAGGGGTGCCCTAGCCTAAGCTTAGGGTTGCCCTAGCCTAAGCCTAGGGGTGCCCTAGCCTTAGGCTAGGGGAGCCCTAGCCTTATCCTAAGCCTAGGGGTGCAATAGTCTAAGCCTAGGGGTGCTCTAGCCTTAGGCTAGGGGAGCCCTAGCCTTAGACTAGCCTAGGATTGCCCTAGCCTAAGCCTAGGGGTGCCATAGCCTGAGTCTAGGGGTGCCATAGCCTGAGGCTAGGGGAGCCGTAGCGTTAGCCTAAGCCTAGTGGAGCCCTAGCCCAAGCCTAGGGGTGCCCTAGCCTAAGACTAGGGATGCCCTAGCCTAAGCCTAGGGGTGCCCTGGCATAAGCATTGGGGTGCCCTAGGCTGAGCCTAGGGGTGCCCTAGCCTAAGGCTAGGGGAGCCCTAGCCTGAGCCTAGGTGTGCCCTCCCCTGAGCCTAGGGGTGACCTAGCCTGAGACTAAGGCAGCCCTAGCCTTAGCCTAAGTCTAGGGGTGCCCTAGCCTAAGCCTAGGGGTGCCCTAGCCTAAGCCTAGCGGTGCCCTAGCCTAAGCCTAGGGGTGCCCTATCCTAAGCCTAGGGGTGCCCTAGCCTTAGGCTAGTGGAGCCCTAGCCTTAGCCTAAGCCTAGGGGTACCCTAGCCTAAACCTAGGGGTGTCCTAGACTGAGTCTAGGGGTGCCCTAGCCTGAGCCTAGGGGTGCCATAGCCTGAGTCTAGGGGTGCACTAGCCTGAGGCTAGGGTAGCCGTAGCCTTAGCCTAAGCCTAGTGGAGCCCTAGCTTAAGCCTAAGGGTGCCCTAGCCTAAGCCTAAGGTGCCCTATCCTAAGCCTAGGGGTGCCCTAGCCTTAGCTAGTGGTGCCCTAGCCTGAGCCTAGGGGTGCCGTAACCTTAGGGTAGGGGAGCCTTAGCCTTAGCCTAAGACTAGGATTGCCCTAGCCTAAGCTTAGGGGTGCCATAGCCTGAGTCTAGGAGTGCCCTAGCCTGAGGCTAGGTGAGCCGTTGCTTTAGCCTAAGTCTAGGTGTGCCCTAGCCTAAGCCTATGGGTGCCCTAGCCTAAGCCTAGGGGTGCCCTAGCTTAAGCCTAGGGGTGCCCTAACCTGAGCATAGGGGTGCCCTAGCCTAAGGCTAGGGGAGCCCTAGCCTGAGCGTAGGTGTGCCCTCGCCTGAGCCTAGGGGTGCCCTAGCCTTAGCCTAAGCCTAGGATTGCCCTAGCCTAAACTTATTGGTGCCCTAGCCTGAGTCTAGGGGTGCCCTAGCCTGAGGCTAGGGGACCGTTGCCTTAGCCTAAGTCTAGGGGTGGCCTAGCCTAAGCCTAGCGGTGCCCTAGCCTAAGCCTAGGGGTGCCCTAGCCTTAGGCTAGGGGTTCCCTAGCCTAAGCCTAGGGGTGCCCTAGCCTAAGCCTAGGGGTGCCCTAGCCTAAGCCTAGGGGTGCCCTTGCCTTAGGCTGGGGGAGCCCTAGCCTTAACCTAAGCCTAGGGGTGCCCTAGCCTAATCCTAGGGGTGCCCTAGCCTGAGCCTAGGGGTGCCCTAGCCTGAGCATACGGGTGCCCTAGCCTGAGGCTAGGGAAGACCTAGTCTTAGTCTAGCCTAGGATTGCCCTAGCCTAAGCCTAGGGGTGCCATAGCCTGAGTCTAGGGTTGCCCTAGCCTGAGGCTAGGGGAGCCGTAGCCTTAGCATAAGCCTCGGAGTGTCCTAGCCTAAGCCTACGGGTGCCCTAGCCTGAGCCTACGGGTGCCCTAGCATGAGGCTAGGGGAGCCCTAGCCTTAGTGTAGCCTAGGATTGCCCTAGCCTTAACCTAGGGGTGCCATAGCCTGAGTCTAGGGGTGCCATAGCCTGAGGCTAGGGGAGCTGTAGCCTTAGCCTAAGCCTAGGGGTGCCCTAGCCTAAGCCAAGGGGTGCCCATGCCTAAGCCTAGGTGTGCCCTAGCCTAAGCCTAGGGGTGCCCTAGCCTAAGCCTAGGGGTGCCCTAGCCTTAGTCTAGGGAAGCCCTAGCCTTAGCCGAAGCCTAGGGGTGCCCTAGCCTAAGCATAGGGGTGCCCTAGCCTGAGCTTAGGGGTGCCCTAGCCTCAGGCTAGAGGAGCCCTAGCCTTAGCCTAAGCCTAGGGGTGCCCTAGCCTAAGCCTAGGGGTGCCCTAGCCTAAGCCTAGGGGTGCCCTAGCCTAAGCCTAGGGGTGCCCTAGCCTTAGGCTAGTTGAGCCCTAGCCTTAGCCTAAGCCTAGGGGTGCCCTAGCCTAAACCTTGGGGTGCCCTAGCCTGAGCCTACGGGTGCCCTAGCCTGAGACTATGGGAGCCCTAGCGTTAGTCTAGCCTAGGATTGCCCTAGCCTAAGCCTAGGGGTGCCATAGCCTGAGTCTATTGGTGCACTAGCCTGAGGCTAGGGGAGCCGTAGCCTTAGCCTAAGCCTAGGGGAGCCCTAGCTTAAGCCTAGGGGTGCCCTAGCCTGAGCCTAGGGGTGCCTTAGCCTAAGCCTAGGGGTGCCCTAGCCTAAAGCTAGGGTAGCCCTAGCCTTTTCCTAAGCCTAGGGGTTCCCTAGCCTAAGCCTAGTGGTGCCCTAGCCTAAGCCTAGGGGTGCCCTAGCCTAAGCTTTGGACTGCCTTTGCCTGAGCCTAGGGGTTCCCTAGCGTGAGCCTACGGGTGTCCTAGCCTGAGGCTAGGGGATCCCTAGCCTTCGTCTAGCCTAGGATTGCCCTAGCCTAAGCCTAGGGGTGCCTAGCGTGAGGCTAGGGGAGCCCTAGCCTTAGCCTAAGCCTAGGGGTGCCCTAGCCTAAGCCTAGGGGTGCCCTAGCCTAAGCCTAGGGGTGCCCTAGCCTAAGCCTAGGGGTGCCCTAGGCTAAGCCTAGGGGAGCGCTAGCCATAGGCTATGGGAGACCTAGCCATAGGCTAGGGGAGCCCTAGCCTTACCCTAAGCCTAGGTGTGCCCTAGCCTAAGCCTAGGGGTGCCCTACCCTAAGCCTAGGGGTGCACTAGCCTTAGGATAGGGGAGCCCTAGCCTTAGCCGAAGCCTACGGGTGCCCTTGCCTAAGCTAGTGGTGCCCTAGGCTAAGCCTAGGGGTGCTCTACCTTAGGCTAGGGGAGCCCTAGCCTTAGCCTAAGCCTAGGAATGCCCTATCCTAAGCCTAGGGATGCCCTAGCCTGAGCCTAGGGGTCCTGTAGCCTTAGGCTAGGGGTGCCCTAGCCTAAGCCTAGGGGTGCCCTATCCTAAGCCTAGGGGTGCCCTAGCCTGAGCCTAGGGGTGCCCTTGCCTGAGGCTAGGGGAACTCTAGCCTGAGCCTAAGCCTAGGATTGCCCTAGCCTAAGGTTAGGGGTGACCTTGCCTGAGTCTAGGGGTGCTCTAGCCTGAGGCTAAGGTAGCCGTTGCCTTAGCCTAAGTCTAGAAGTGTCCTAGCCTAAGCCTACGGGTGCCCTAGCCTGAGCCTACGGGTGCCCTAGCCTGAGGCTAGGGGAGCCCTAGCCTTAACCTAGGGGTGCCATAGCCTAAGCCTAGGGGTGCCCTAGCCTAAGCCTAGGGGTGCCCTAGCCTAAGCCTAGGGGTGCCCTAGCCTAAGCCTAGGGGTGCCCTAGCCTTAGGCTAGGGGAAGCCTAGCCCTAGCCTAAGCCTAGGGGTGCCCCAACCTGAGCCTAGGGGTGCCTTAGCCTCAGGCTAGGGGAGCCCTAGCCTTAGCCTAAACCTAGGGGTTCCCTAGCCTAAGCCTAAGGGTGCCCTAGCCTAAGCCTAGGGCTGCCCTAGCCTGAGCCTAGGAGTGCCCTAGCGTGAGCCTACGGTTGCCCTAGCCTGAGGCTAGGGGATCCCTAGCCTTAGACTAGCCTAGGATTGCCCTAGCCTAAGACAAAAGGTGCCATCGCCTGAGTCTAGGGGTGCCCTAGCCTTAGGCCAGGGGAGCCGTAGCCTTAGCCTAAGCCTAGGGGTGCCCTACCCTAAGCCTAGGGGTGCCCTAGCCTAAGCCTAGGGGTGCCCTAGCCTAAGCCTAGGGGTGCCCTAGCCTAAGGCTAGGGGAGCCCTAGCCTGAGCTTAGGTGTGCCCTCGCCTGAGCCTAGGGGTGCCCTAGCCTGAGGCTAGGGGAGCCCTAGCTTTAGCCTAAGCCTAGGGGTGCCCTAGCCTAAACCTAGGGGTGCCCTAGCCTAAGCCTAGGGGTGCCCTAGCCTGAGTCTAGGGGTGCTCTAGCCTTAGGCTAGGGGAACCGTAGCCTTAGCCTAAGCCTTGGGGTGCCCTAGCCTAAGCCTAGGGGTGCCCTAGCCTAAGCCTAGGGGTGCCCTAGCCTAAGCCTAGGGGTGCCCTAGCCTAAGCCTAGGGGTGCCCTAGCCTAAGGCTAGGGGAGCCCTAGCCTGAGTCTAGGGGTGCCCTTGCCTGAGCCTAGGGGTGCCCAAACCTGAGCCTAGGGGTGCCCTAACCTTAGGCTAGTGGAGCCCTAGCCTTAGCCTAAGCCAAGGGGTGCCCTATCCTAAACCTAGCGGTGCCCTAGCCTAAGCCTAGGGGTGCCCTAGCCTGAGCCTACGGGTACCCTAGCCTGAGGCTATGTGAGCCCTAGCGTTTGTCTAGCCTAGGATTGCCCTAGCCAAAGCCTAGGGGTGCCCTACCTGAGCCTAGGGGTGCCATAGCGTTAGCCTAGGGGAGCCCTAGCCTTAGCCTAAGCCTAGGGGAGCCCTAGCCTAAGCCTAGAGGTGCCAACGCCTAAGCCTAGGGGTGCCCTAGCCTAAGTCTAGGGATGCCCTAGCCTGAGTCTAGGGGTGCTCTAGCCTTAGGCTAGGGGAGCCGTAGCCTTAGCCTAAGGCTAGGGGTGCCCTAGCCTAAGCCTAAGGGTGCCCTAGCCTAAGCCTAGGGGTGCGCTAGCCTAAGTCTAGGGGTGCCCTAGCCTAAGGCTAGGGAAGCCGTAGCCTATGCCTAGGGGTGCCCTAGCCTAAGCCTAGGGGTGCCCTAGCCTAACCCTAGGGTGGCGCTAGCCTAAGCCTAGGGGTACCCTAAACTAAGCCTAGGGATGCCCTAGCCTAAGCCTAGAGGTGCCCTAGCCTAAGCCTAGAGGTGCCCTAGCCTAAGCCTAGGGGTGCCCTACCTGAGCCTAGGGATGCCGTAGCGTTAGCCTAGGGGAGCCGTAGCCTTAGCCTAAGCCTAGGGGAGCCCTAGCCTAAGCCTAGAGGTGCCAACGCCTAAGCCTAGGGGTGCCCTAGCCTAAGCCTAGGGGTGCCCTAGCCTTAAGCTAGGGGAGCCCTAGCCTTAGCCTAAGCCTAGGGGTTCCCTAGCCTGAGTCTAGGGGTGCTCTAGCCTTAGGCTAGGGGAGCCGTAGCCTTAGCCTAAGCCCAGGGGTGCCCTAGCCTAAGCCTAGGGGTGCCCTAGCCTAAGCCTAGGTGTGCCCTAGCCTAAGCCTAGGGGTGCCCTAGCCTAAGCCTAGGGGTGCCCTAGCCTAAGCCTAGGGGTGCCCTAGCCTAAGCCTAGGGGTGCCCTAGCTAAGGCTAGGGGAGCCATAGCCTATGCCTAGGGGTGCCCTAGCCTAAGCCTAGGGGTGCCCTAGCCTAACCCTAGGGTGGCGCTAGCCTAAGCCTAGGGGTGCCCTAAACTAAGCCTAGGGGTGCCCTAGCCTAAGCCTAGGGGTGCCCTAGCCTTAAGCTAGGGGAGCCCTAGCCTTAGCCTATGCCTAGGGGTGCCCTAGCCTAAGACTAGGAGAGCCCTAGCCTAAGCCTAAGGGTGCCGTAGCCTGAGCCTACGGGTGCCCTAGCTTGTGCTATGGGAGCCCTAGCCTTAGTCTAGCCTAGGATTGCCCTAGCCTAAGCTTAGGGGTGCCCTTCCCTGAGTCTAGGGGTGCCCTAGCCTTAGGCTTAGGGAGCCCTAGCCTTAGGCTAAGACTAGGGGTGCCCTAGCCTAAGCCTAGGGGTGCCCTAGCCTAAGACTAGGGGTGCCTAGCCTAAGACTAGTGGTGCCCTAGCCTAAGCCTAGGGGTGCCCTAGACTGAGTCTAGAGGTGCTCTAGCCTTAGGCTAGGGGAGCCGTAGCCTTAGCCTAAGCCTTGGGGTGCCCTAGCTTAAGCCTAGGGGTGCCCTAGCCTAAGCCTAGGAGTGCCCTAGCCTAAGCCTAGAGGTGCCCTAGCCTAAGCCTAGGGGTGACCTAGCCTAAGCCTAGGGGTGCCCTAGCCTAAGGCTAGGGGAGCCCTAGCCTGAGCCTAGGGGTGCCCTTGCCTGAGCCTAGGGGTGCCCAAACCTGAGCCTAGGGGTGCCGTAACCCTAGGCTAGTGGAGCCCTAGCCTTAGCCTAAGCCTAGGGGAGCCCTAGCCTAAGCCTAGAGGTGCCAACGCCTAAGCCTAGGGGTGCCCTAGCCTGAGTCTAGGGGTGCTCTAGCCTTAGGCTAGGGGAGCCGTAGCCTTAGCCTAAGGCTAGGGGAGCCGTAGCCTATGCCTAGGGGTGCCCTAGCCTAAGCCTAGGGGTGCCCTAGCCTAACCCTAGGGTGGCGCTAGCCTAAGCCTAGGGGTACCCTAAACTAAGCCTAGGGATGCCCTAGCCTAAGCCTAGAGGTGCCCTAGCCTAAGCCTAGGGGTGCCCTAGCTAAGGCTAGAGGAGCCATAGCCTATGCCTAGGGGTGCCCTAGCCTAAGCCTAGGGGTGCCCTAGCCTAACCCTAGGGTGGCGCTAGCCTAAGCCTAGGGGTGCCCTAAACTAAGCCTAGGGGTGCCCTAGCCTAAGCCTAGGGGTGCCCTAGCCTTAAGCCAGGGAGCCCTAGCCTTAGCCTAAGCCTAGGGGTGCCCTAGCCTAAGCCTAGGAGTGCCCTAGCCTAAGCCTAAGGGTGCCGTAGCCTGAGCCTACGGGTGCCCTAGCTTGTGCTATGGGAGCCCTAGCCTTAGTCTAGCCTAGGATTGCCCTAGCCTAAGCTTAGGGGTGCCCTTCCCTGAGTCTAGGGGTGCCCTAGCCTTAGGCTTAGGGAGCCCTAGCCTTAGGCTAAGACTAGGGGTGCCCTAGCCTAAGCCTAGGGGTGCCCTAGCCTAAGACTAGGGGTGCCTAGCCTAAGACTAGTGGTGCCCTAGCCTAAGCCTAGGGGTGCCCTAGACTGAGTCTAGAGGGGCTCTAGCCTTAGGCTAGGGGAGCCGTAGCCTTAGCCTAAGCCTTGGGGTGCCCTAGCCTAAGCCTAGGGGTGCCCTAGCCTAAGCCTAGGGGTGCCCTAGCCTAAGCCTAGGGGTGACCTAGCCTAAGCCTAGGGGTGCCCTAGCCTAAGGCTAGGGGAGCCCTAGCCTGAGCCTAGGGGTGCCCTTGCCTGAGCCTAGGGGTGCCCAAACCTTAGCCTAGGGGTGCCCTAACCCTAGGCTAGTGGAGCCCTAGCCTTAGCCTAAGCCAAGGGGTGCCCTAGCCTAAACCTAGCGGTGCCCTAGCCTAAGCCTAGGGGTGCCCTAGCCTGAGCCTACGGGTACCCTAGCCTGAGGCTATGTGAGCCCTAGCATTTGTCTAGCCTAGGATTGCCCTAGCCAAAGCCTAGGGGTGCCCTACCTGAGCCTAGGGGTGCCATAGCGTTAGCCTAGGGGAGACCTAGCCTTAGCCTAAGCCTAGGGGAGCCCTAGCCTAAGCCTAGAGGTGCCAACGCCTAAGCCTAGGGGTGCCCTAGCCTAAGTCTAGGGGTGCCCTAGCCTGAGTCTAGGGGTGCTCTAGCCTTAGGCTAGGGGAGCCGTAGCCTTAGCCTAAGGCTAGGGGTGCCCTAGCCTAAGCCTAAGGGTGCCCTAGCCTAAGCCTAGGGGTGCGCTAGCCTAAGCCTAGGGGTGCCCTAGCCTAAGGCTAGGGTAGCCGTAGCCTATGCCTAGGGGTGCCCTAGCCTAAGCCTAGGGGTGCCCTAGCCTAACCCTAGGGTGGCGCTAGCCTAAGCCTAGGGGTACCCTAAACTAAGCCTAGGGATGCCCTAGCCTAAGCCTAGAGGTGCCCTAGCCTAAGCCTAGGGGTACCCTACCTGAGCCTAGGGATGCCGTAGCGTTAGCCTAGGGGAGCCGTAGCCTTAGCCTAAGCCTAGGGGAGCCCTAGCCTAAGCCTAGAGGTGCCAACGCCTAAGCCAAGGGGTGCCCTAGCCTAAGCCTAGGGGTGCCCTAGCCTTAAGCTAGGGGAGCCCTAGCCTTAGCCTAAGCCTAGGGGTTCCCTAGCCTGAGTCTAGGGGTGCTCTAGCCTTAGGCTAGGGGAGCCGTAGCCTTAGCCTAAGCCTAGGGGTGCCCTAGCCTAAGCCTAGGGGTGCCCTAGCCTAAGCCTAGGTGTGCCCTAGCCTAAGCCTAGGGGTGCCCTAGCCTAAGCCTAGGGGTGCCCTAGCCTAAGCCTAGGGGTGCCCTAGCTAAGGCTAGGGGAGCCATAGCCTATGCCTAGGGGTGCCCTAGCCTAAGCCTAGGGGTGCCCTAGCCTAACCCTAGGGTGGCGCTAGCCTAAGCCTAGGGGTGCCCTAAACTAAGCCTAGGGGTGCCCTAGCCTAAGCCTAGGGGTGCCCTAGCCTTAAGCTAGGGGAGCCCTAGCCTTAGCCTAAGTCTATGGGTGCCCTAGCCTAAGCCTAGGAGTGCCCTAGCATAAGCCTAAGGGTGCCGTAGCCTGAGCCTACGGGTGCCCTAGCTTGTGCTATGGGAGCCTTAGCCTTATTCTAGCCTAGGATTGCCCTAGCCTAAGCCTAGGGGTGCCCTAGCCTGAGCCTAGGGGTGCCCTAGCCTAAGCCTAGGTTTTCCACTCGCCTAAGGTTTGAGGTGCCCTAGCCTAAGCCTAGGGGTGCCCTAGCCTTAGGCTAGAGGAGCCCTAGCCTTAACCTAAGCCTAGGGGTGCCCTAGCCTAAGCCTAGGGGTGCCCTAGCCTAAGCCTAGGTGTTGCCTAGCCTTAGGCTAGGGGAGCCTTAGCCTTAGCCTAAGCCTAGGGGAGCCCTAGCCTAAGCCTAGGGGTGCCCTAGCCTAAGCCTAGGTGTCCCCTAGCCAAAGCCTAGGGGTACCCTAGCCTAAGTTTGGGTTTACCCTAGCCTAAGCCTAGGGGTGCCCAAGCCTAATCATAGGGGTGCCCTAGCCTAAGCCTAGGGGTGCCCTAGCCTGAGCCTACGGGTGCCCTAGCTTGTGCTATGGGAGCCCTAGCCTTAGTCTAGCCTAGGATTGCCCTAGCCTAAGCTTAGGGGTGCCCTTCCCTGAGTCTAGGGGAGCCCTAGCCTTAGCCTAAGCCTAGGGGTGCCCTAGCCTAAACCTAGGGGTGCCCTAGCCTGAGACTATGGGAGCCCTAGCGTTAGTCTAGCCTAGGATTGCCCTAGCCTAAGCCTAGGGGTGCCATAGCCTGAGTCTATTGGTGCACTAGCCTGAGGCTAGGGGAGCCATAGCCTTAGCCTAAGCCTAGGGGAGCCCTAGCCTAAGCCTAGGGGTGCCTTAGCCTAAGCCTAGGGGTGCCTTAGCCTTGGGTTAGGGGAGCCCTAACCTTAGTCTAAGTCTAGGGGTACCCTAGCCTAAGCCTAGGGGTGCCCTAGCGTAAGCCTAGGGGTGCCCTAGCCTAATCCTAGGGGTGCCCAAGCCTAAGCCTAGGGGTGCCCAAGCCTAAGCCTAAGCCTAGGGGTGCCCTAGCCTAAGCCTAGGGGTGCCCTAGCCTAAGCCTAGGGGTGCCCTAGCCTTAGGCTAGGGGAGCCCTAGTTTATCCTAAGCCTAGGGGTGCAATAGCCTAAGCCTAGGGGTGCTCTAGCCTTAGGCTAGGGGAGCCCTAGCCTTAGACTAAGCCTAGGGGTGCTAGCCTAAGCCTAGGGCTGCCCTAGCCTGAGCCTACGGGTGCCCTAGCCTGAGCCTCCGGGTGCCCCTGCCTGAGCTAGGGGATCCCTAGCCTTAGTCTAGCCTAGGATTGCCCTAGCCTAAGCCTAGGGGTGCCATAGCCTTGGTCTAGGGGTGCCCTAGCCTGAGGCTAGGGGAGCCGTAGCCTTAGCCTAAGCCTAGTGGAGCCCTAGCATAAGCCTAGGGGTGCCCTAGCCTAAGACTAGGGGTGCCCTATCCTAAGCCTAGGGGTGCCCTGGCATAAGCATAGGGGTGCCCTAGCCTGAGCCTAGGGTTGCCCTAGCCTAAGCCTAGGGGTGCCCTAGCCTGAGCCTAGGTGTGCCCTCCCCTGAGCCTAGGGGTGACCTAGCCTGAGGCTAAGGCAGCCCTAGCCTTAGCCTAAGTCTAGGGGTGCCCTAGCCTAAGCCTAGGGGTGCCCTAGCCTAAGCCTAGGGGTGCCCTAGCCTAAGCCTAGGGGTGCCCTAGCCTTAGGCTAGGGGAGCCCTAGCCTTAGCCTAAGCCTAGGGGTGCCCTAGCCTAAACCTAGTGGTGCCCTATCCTAAGCCTAGGGGTGCCCAAGCCTTAGGCTAGTGGAGCCCTAGCCTTAGCCTAAGCCTAGGGGTACCCTAGCCTAAACCTAGGGGTGCCCTAGCCTGAGTCTAGGGGTGCCCTAGCCTGAGCCTAGGGGTGCCATAGCCTGAGTCTAGGGGTGCACTACCCTAAGCCTAGGGGTGCCCTAGCCTTAGCTAGTGGTGCCCTAGCCTGAGCCTAGGGGTGCCGTAACCTTAGGGTAGGGGAGACCTAGCCTTAGCCTAAGACTAGGATTGCCCTAGCCTAAGCTTACGGGTGCCATAGCCTGAGTCTCGGAGTGCCCTAGCCTGAGGCTAGGGGAGCCGTTGCCTTAGCCTAAGTCTAGGTGTGCCCTAGCCTAAGCCTATGGGTGCCCTAGCCTAAGCCTAGGGGTGTCCTAGCCTTAGGCTAGGGGTTCCCTAGCCTAAGCCTAGGGGTGCCCTAGCTTAAGCCTAGGGGTGCCCTAACCTGAGCGTAGGTGTGCCCTAGCCTAAGGCTAGGGGAGCCCTAGCCTGAGCGTAGGTGTGCCCTCGCCTGAGCCTAGGGGTGCCCTAGCCTTAGCCTAAGCCTAGGATTGCCCTAGCCTAAACTTATTGGTGCCCTAGCCTGAGTCTAGGGGTGCCCTAGCCTGAGGCTAGGGGACCGTTGCCTTAGCCTAAGTCTAGGGGTGGCCTAGCCTAAGCCTAGCGGTGCCCTAGCCTAAGCCTAGGGGTGCCCTAGCCTTAGGCTAGGGGTTCCGTAGCCTAAGTCTAGGGGTGTCCTAGCCTAAGCCTAGGGGTGCCCTAGCCTAAGCCTAGTGGTGCCCTAACCTAAGCCTAGGGATGCCCTATCCTAAGCCTAGGGGTGCCCTAGCCTTAGGCTACGGGAACCCTAGGCCTAGCCTAAGCTTATGGGTGCCCCAGCCTGAGCCTAGGGGTGCCTTAGCCTCAGGTTAGGGGAGCCCTAGCCTTAGCCTAAACCTAGGGGTGCCCTAGCCTAAGCCTAGGGGTGCCCTAGCATAAGCCTAGGGCTGCCCTAGCCTGAGCCTAGGGGTGCCCTAGCGTGAGCCTACGGGTGCCCTAGCCTGAGGTTAGGGGATCCCTAGCCTTAGTCTAGCCTAGGATTGCCCTAGCCTAAGCCAAAGGGTGCCACAGCCTGAGTCTAGGGGTGCCCTAGCCTGAGGCTAGGGGAGCCCTAGCCTTAGCCTAAGCTTAGGGGTGCCCTAGCCTAAGGCTAGGGGAGCCCTAGCCTGAGCCTAGGTGTGCCCTCGCCTGAGCCTAGGGGTGCCCTAGCCTGAGGCTAGGGGAGCCCTAGCTTTAGCCTAAGCCTAGGGGTGCCCTAGCCTAAGCCTAGGGGTGCCCTAGCCTAAGCCTAGGGGTGTCCTAGCCTGAGTCTAGGGGTGCTCTAACCTTAGGCTAGGGGAGCCGTAGCCTTAGCCTAAGCCTAGGGGTGCCCTAGCCTAAGCCTAGGGGTGCCCTAGCCTAAGCCTAGGGGTACCTTAGCCTAAGCCTAGGGGTGCCCTAGCCTAAGCCTATGGTGCCCTAGCCTAAGCCGAGGGGTGCCCTGGCCTAAGCCTAGGGGTGCCCTGGCCTAAACCTAGGTGTGCCTTAGCCTAAGGCTAGGGGTGCCCTAGCCTAAGCCTAGGGGTGCCCAAACCTGAGCCTAGGGGTGCCCTATCCTTAGGCTAGTGGAGCCCTAGCCTAAGCCTAAGCCAAGGAGTGCCCTAGCCTAAACCTAGGGGTGACCTAGCCTAAGCCTAGGGGTGCCCTAGCCTGAGCCTACGGGTACCCTAGCCTGAGGCTATGGGAGCCCATGCTTTTGTCTAGCCTAGGATTGCCCTAGGCTAAGCCTTGGGGTGCCATGGCCTGAGTCTAGGGGTGCACTAGCCTGAGGCTAGGGGAGCCGTAGCCTTAGCCTAAGCCTAGTTGAGCCCTAGCTTAATTCGAGGGGTGCCCTAGCCTAAGCCTAGGGGTGCCCTAGCCTTAAGCTAGGGGAGCCCTAGCCTTAGCCTAAGCCTAGGTGTGCCCTAGCCTAAGCCTAGGGGTGCCCTAGCCTGAGCCTAGGGGTGCCCTACCTGAGCATAGGGGTGCCGTAGCGTTAGCCTAGAGGAGCCCTAGTTTTAGCCTAAGCCTAGGTGTGCCCTAATCTAAGCCTAGGGGAGCCCTAGCCTAAGCCTAGAGGTGCCCTAGCCTAAGCCTAGGGGTGCCCTAGCCTGAGCCTAGGAGTGCCGTAGACTTTGGCTATGGGAGCCGTAGCCTATGCCTAGGGGTGCCCTAGCCTAAGCCTAGGGGTGCCCTAGCCTAAGCCTAGGGTGGCGCTAGCCTAAGCCTAGGGGTGCCCTAGACTAAGCCTAGGGGTGCCCTAGCCTAAATCTATGGGTGCCCTAGCCTTAAGCTAGCGGAGCCCTAGCCTTAGCCTCAGCCTAGGTCTGCCCTAGCCTAAGCCTAGGGGTGCCCTAGCCTGAGCCTAGGGGTAACCTAGCCTAAGCCTAGGTTTTCCACTCGCCTAAGGCTTGAGGTGCCCTAGCCTAAGCCTAGGGGTGCCCTAGCCTTAGGCTAGAGGAGCCCTAGACTTAACCTAAGCCTAGGGGTGCCCTAGCCTAAGCCTAGGGGTGCCCTAGCCTAAGCCTAGGGGTTGCCTAGCCTTAGGCTAGGGGAGCCTTAGCCTTAGCCTAAGCCTAGGGGAGCCCTAGCCTAAGCCTAGGGGTGCCCTAGCCTAAGCCTAGGTGTCCCCTAGCCAAACCCTAGGGGTACCCTAGCCTAAGTTTAGGTTTACCCTAGCCTAAGCCTAGGGGTGCCCAAGCCTAATCATAGGGGTGCCCTAGCCTAAGCCTAGGGGTGCCCTAGCCATAGGCTTGGGGAGCCCTTGCCTTAGCCTAAGCCTAGGGGTGCCCTAGCCTAAGCCTAGGAGTGCCCTAGCCTAAGCCTAAGGGTGCCCCAGCCTGAGCCTACGGGTGCCCTAGTTTGTGCTATGGGAGCCCTGGCCTTAGTCTAGCCTAGGATTGCCCTAGCCTAAGCTTAGGGGTGCCCTTCCCTGAGTCTAGGGGAGCCCTAGCCTTAGCCTAAGCCTAGGGGTGCCCTAGCCTAAACCTAGGGGTGCCCTAGCCTGAGCCTACGAGTGCCCTAGCCTGAGACTATGGGAGCCCTAGCGTTAGTCTAGCCTAGGATTGCCCTAGCCTAAGCCTAGGGGTGCCATAGCCTGAGTCTATTGGTGCACTAGCCTGAGGCTAGGGGAGCCGTAGCCTTAGCCTAAGCCTAGGGGACCCCTAGCCTAAGCCTAGGGGTGCCTTAGCCTAAGCCTAGGGGTGCCTTAGCCTTGGGCTAGGGGAGCCCTAACCTTAGTCTAAGCCTAGGGGTGCCCTAGCCTAATCCTAGGGGTGCCCTAGCGTAAGCCTAGGGGTGCCCTAGCCTAATCCTAGGGGTGCCCAAGCCTAAGCCTAGGGGTGCCCAAGCCTAAGCCTAAGCCTAGGGGTGCCCATCCTAAGCCTAGGGGTGCCCTAGCCTAAGCTTAGGGTTGCCCTAGCCTAAGCCTAGGGGTGCCCTAGCCTTAGGCTAGGGGAGCCCTAGCCTTATCCTAAGCCTAGGGGTGCAATAGTCTAAGCCTAGGGGTGCCCTAGCCTAAGCCTAGGGGTGCCCTAGCCTAACCCTAGGGTGGCGCTAGCCTAAGCCTAGGGGTGCCCTAAACTAAGCCTAGGGGTGCCCTAGCCTAAGCCTAGGGGTGCCCTAGCCTTAAGCCAGGGAGCCCTAGCCTTAGCCTAAGCCTAGGGGTGCCCTAGCCTAAGCCTAGGAGTGCCCTAGCCTAAGCCTAAGGGTGCCGTAGCCTGAGCCTACGGGTGCCCTAGCTTGTGCTATGGGAGCCCTAGCCTTAGTCTAGCCTAGGATTGCCCTAGCCTAAGCTTAGGGGTGCCCTTCCCTGAGTCTAGGGGTGCCCTAGCCTTAGGCTTAGGGAGCCCTAGCCTTAGGCTAAGACTAGGGGTGCCCTAGCCTAAGCCTAGGGGTGCCCTAGCCTAAGACTAGGGGTGCCTAGCCTAAGACTAGTGGTGCCCTAGCCTAAGCCTAGGGGTGCCCTAGACTGAGTCTAGAGGGGCTCTAGCCTTAGGCTAGGGGAGCCGTAGCCTTAGCCTAAGCCTTGGGGTGCCCTAGCCTAAGCCTAGGGGTGCCCTAGCCTAAGCCTAGGGGTGCCCTAGCCTAAGCCTAGGGGTGACCTAGCCTAAGCCTAGGGGTGCCCTAGCCTAAGGCTAGGGGAGCCCTAGCCTGAGCCTAGGGGTGCCCTTGCCTGAGCCTAGGGGTGCCCAAACCTTAGCCTAGGGGTGCCCTAACCCTAGGCTAGTGGAGCCCTAGCCTTAGCCTAAGCCAAGGGGTGCCCTAGCCTAAACCTAGCGGTGCCCTAGCCTAAGCCTAGGGGTGCCCTAGCCTGAGCCTACGGGTACCCTAGCCTGAGGCTATGTGAGCCCTAGCATTTGTCTAGCCTAGGATTGCCCTAGCCAAAGCCTAGGGGTGCCCTACCTGAGCCTAGGGGTGCCATAGCGTTAGCCTAGGGGAGACCTAGCCTTAGCCTAAGCCTAGGGGAGCCCTAGCCTAAGCCTAGAGGTGCCAACGCCTAAGCCTAGGGGTGCCCTAGCCTAAGTCTAGGGGTGCCCTAGCCTGAGTCTAGGGGTGCTCTAGCCTTAGGCTAGGGGAGCCGTAGCCTTAGCCTAAGGCTAGGGGTGCCCTAGCCTAAGCCTAAGGGTGCCCTAGCCTAAGCCTAGGGGTGCGCTAGCCTAAGCCTAGGGGTGCCCTAGCCTAAGGCTAGGGTAGCCGTAGCCTATGCCTAGGGGTGCCCTAGCCTAAGCCTAGGGGTGCCCTAGCCTAACCCTAGGGTGGCGCTAGCCTAAGCCTAGGGGTACCCTAAACTAAGCCTAGGGATGCCCTAGCCTAAGCCTAGAGGTGCCCTAGCCTAAGCCTAGGGGTACCCTACCTGAGCCTAGGGATGCCGTAGCGTTAGCCTAGGGGAGCCGTAGCCTTAGCCTAAGCCTAGGGGAGCCCTAGCCTAAGCCTAGAGGTGCCAACGCCTAAGCCAAGGGGTGCCCTAGCCTAAGCCTAGGGGTGCCCTAGCCTTAAGCTAGGGGAGCCCTAGCCTTAGCCTAAGCCTAGGGGTTCCCTAGCCTGAGTCTAGGGGTGCTCTAGCCTTAGGCTAGGGGAGCCGTAGCCTTAGCCTAAGCCTAGGGGTGCCCTAGCCTAAGCCTAGGGGTGCCCTAGCCTAAGCCTAGGTGTGCCCTAGCCTAAGCCTAGGGGTGCCCTAGCCTAAGCCTAGGGGTGCCCTAGCCTAAGCCTAGGGGTGCCCTAGCTAAGGCTAGGGGAGCCATAGCCTATGCCTAGGGGTGCCCTAGCCTAAGCCTAGGGGTGCCCTAGCCTAACCCTAGGGTGGCGCTAGCCTAAGCCTAGGGGTGCCCTAAACTAAGCCTAGGGGTGCCCTAGCCTAAGCCTAGGGGTGCCCTAGCCTTAAGCTAGGGGAGCCCTAGCCTTAGCCTAAGTCTATGGGTGCCCTAGCCTAAGCCTAGGAGTGCCCTAGCATAAGCCTAAGGGTGCCGTAGCCTGAGCCTACGGGTGCCCTAGCTTGTGCTATGGGAGCCTTAGCCTTATTCTAGCCTAGGATTGCCCTAGCCTAAGCCTAGGGGTGCCCTAGCCTGAGCCTAGGGGTGCCCTAGCCTAAGCCTAGGTTTTCCACTCGCCTAAGGTTTGAGGTGCCCTAGCCTAAGCCTAGGGGTGCCCTAGCCTTAGGCTAGAGGAGCCCTAGCCTTAACCTAAGCCTAGGGGTGCCCTAGCCTAAGCCTAGGGGTGCCCTAGCCTAAGCCTAGGTGTTGCCTAGCCTTAGGCTAGGGGAGCCTTAGCCTTAGCCTAAGCCTAGGGGAGCCCTAGCCTAAGCCTAGGGGTGCCCTAGCCTAAGCCTAGGTGTCCCCTAGCCAAAGCCTAGGGGTACCCTAGCCTAAGTTTGGGTTTACCCTAGCCTAAGCCTAGGGGTGCCCAAGCCTAATCATAGGGGTGCCCTAGCCTAAGCCTAGGGGTGCCCTAGCCTGAGCCTACGGGTGCCCTAGCTTGTGCTATGGGAGCCCTAGCCTTAGTCTAGCCTAGGATTGCCCTAGCCTAAGCTTAGGGGTGCCCTTCCCTGAGTCTAGGGGAGCCCTAGCCTTAGCCTAAGCCTAGGGGTGCCCTAGCCTAAACCTAGGGGTGCCCTAGCCTGAGACTATGGGAGCCCTAGCGTTAGTCTAGCCTAGGATTGCCCTAGCCTAAGCCTAGGGGTGCCATAGCCTGAGTCTATTGGTGCACTAGCCTGAGGCTAGGGGAGCCATAGCCTTAGCCTAAGCCTAGGGGAGCCCTAGCCTAAGCCTAGGGGTGCCTTAGCCTAAGCCTAGGGGTGCCTTAGCCTTGGGTTAGGGGAGCCCTAACCTTAGTCTAAGTCTAGGGGTACCCTAGCCTAAGCCTAGGGGTGCCCTAGCGTAAGCCTAGGGGTGCCCTAGCCTAATCCTAGGGGTGCCCAAGCCTAAGCCTAGGGGTGCCCAAGCCTAAGCCTAAGCCTAGGGGTGCCCTAGCCTAAGCCTAGGGGTGCCCTAGCCTAAGCCTAGGGGTGCCCTAGCCTTAGGCTAGGGGAGCCCTAGTTTATCCTAAGCCTAGGGGTGCAATAGCCTAAGCCTAGGGGTGCTCTAGCCTTAGGCTAGGGGAGCCCTAGCCTTAGACTAAGCCTAGGGGTGCTAGCCTAAGCCTAGGGCTGCCCTAGCCTGAGCCTACGGGTGCCCTAGCCTGAGCCTCCGGGTGCCCCTGCCTGAGCTAGGGGATCCCTAGCCTTAGTCTAGCCTAGGATTGCCCTAGCCTAAGCCTAGGGGTGCCATAGCCTTGGTCTAGGGGTGCCCTAGCCTGAGGCTAGGGGAGCCGTAGCCTTAGCCTAAGCCTAGTGGAGCCCTAGCATAAGCCTAGGGGTGCCCTAGCCTAAGACTAGGGGTGCCCTATCCTAAGCCTAGGGGTGCCCTGGCATAAGCATAGGGGTGCCCTAGCCTGAGCCTAGGGTTGCCCTAGCCTAAGCCTAGGGGTGCCCTAGCCTGAGCCTAGGTGTGCCCTCCCCTGAGCCTAGGGGTGACCTAGCCTGAGGCTAAGGCAGCCCTAGCCTTAGCCTAAGTCTAGGGGTGCCCTAGCCTAAGCCTAGGGGTGCCCTAGCCTAAGCCTAGGGGTGCCCTAGCCTAAGCCTAGGGGTGCCCTAGCCTTAGGCTAGGGGAGCCCTAGCCTTAGCCTAAGCCTAGGGGTGCCCTAGCCTAAACCTAGTGGTGCCCTATCCTAAGCCTAGGGGTGCCCAAGCCTTAGGCTAGTGGAGCCCTAGCCTTAGCCTAAGCCTAGGGGTACCCTAGCCTAAACCTAGGGGTGCCCTAGCCTGAGTCTAGGGGTGCCCTAGCCTGAGCCTAGGGGTGCCATAGCCTGAGTCTAGGGGTGCACTACCCTAAGCCTAGGGGTGCCCTAGCCTTAGCTAGTGGTGCCCTAGCCTGAGCCTAGGGGTGCCGTAACCTTAGGGTAGGGGAGACCTAGCCTTAGCCTAAGACTAGGATTGCCCTAGCCTAAGCTTACGGGTGCCATAGCCTGAGTCTCGGAGTGCCCTAGCCTGAGGCTAGGGGAGCCGTTGCCTTAGCCTAAGTCTAGGTGTGCCCTAGCCTAAGCCTATGGGTGCCCTAGCCTAAGCCTAGGGGTGTCCTAGCCTTAGGCTAGGGGTTCCCTAGCCTAAGCCTAGGGGTGCCCTAGCTTAAGCCTAGGGGTGCCCTAACCTGAGCGTAGGTGTGCCCTAGCCTAAGGCTAGGGGAGCCCTAGCCTGAGCGTAGGTGTGCCCTCGCCTGAGCCTAGGGGTGCCCTAGCCTTAGCCTAAGCCTAGGATTGCCCTAGCCTAAACTTATTGGTGCCCTAGCCTGAGTCTAGGGGTGCCCTAGCCTGAGGCTAGGGGACCGTTGCCTTAGCCTAAGTCTAGGGGTGGCCTAGCCTAAGCCTAGCGGTGCCCTAGCCTAAGCCTAGGGGTGCCCTAGCCTTAGGCTAGGGGTTCCGTAGCCTAAGTCTAGGGGTGTCCTAGCCTAAGCCTAGGGGTGCCCTAGCCTAAGCCTAGTGGTGCCCTAACCTAAGCCTAGGGATGCCCTATCCTAAGCCTAGGGGTGCCCTAGCCTTAGGCTACGGGAACCCTAGGCCTAGCCTAAGCTTATGGGTGCCCCAGCCTGAGCCTAGGGGTGCCTTAGCCTCAGGTTAGGGGAGCCCTAGCCTTAGCCTAAACCTAGGGGTGCCCTAGCCTAAGCCTAGGGGTGCCCTAGCATAAGCCTAGGGCTGCCCTAGCCTGAGCCTAGGGGTGCCCTAGCGTGAGCCTACGGGTGCCCTAGCCTGAGGTTAGGGGATCCCTAGCCTTAGTCTAGCCTAGGATTGCCCTAGCCTAAGCCAAAGGGTGCCACAGCCTGAGTCTAGGGGTGCCCTAGCCTGAGGCTAGGGGAGCCCTAGCCTTAGCCTAAGCTTAGGGGTGCCCTAGCCTAAGGCTAGGGGAGCCCTAGCCTGAGCCTAGGTGTGCCCTCGCCTGAGCCTAGGGGTGCCCTAGCCTGAGGCTAGGGGAGCCCTAGCTTTAGCCTAAGCCTAGGGGTGCCCTAGCCTAAGCCTAGGGGTGCCCTAGCCTAAGCCTAGGGGTGTCCTAGCCTGAGTCTAGGGGTGCTCTAACCTTAGGCTAGGGGAGCCGTAGCCTTAGCCTAAGCCTAGGGGTGCCCTAGCCTAAGCCTAGGGGTGCCCTAGCCTAAGCCTAGGGGTACCTTAGCCTAAGCCTAGGGGTGCCCTAGCCTAAGCCTATGGTGCCCTAGCCTAAGCCGAGGGGTGCCCTGGCCTAAGCCTAGGGGTGCCCTGGCCTAAACCTAGGTGTGCCTTAGCCTAAGGCTAGGGGTGCCCTAGCCTAAGCCTAGGGGTGCCCAAACCTGAGCCTAGGGGTGCCCTATCCTTAGGCTAGTGGAGCCCTAGCCTAAGCCTAAGCCAAGGAGTGCCCTAGCCTAAACCTAGGGGTGACCTAGCCTAAGCCTAGGGGTGCCCTAGCCTGAGCCTACGGGTACCCTAGCCTGAGGCTATGGGAGCCCATGCTTTTGTCTAGCCTAGGATTGCCCTAGGCTAAGCCTTGGGGTGCCATGGCCTGAGTCTAGGGGTGCACTAGCCTGAGGCTAGGGGAGCCGTAGCCTTAGCCTAAGCCTAGTTGAGCCCTAGCTTAATTCGAGGGGTGCCCTAGCCTAAGCCTAGGGGTGCCCTAGCCTTAAGCTAGGGGAGCCCTAGCCTTAGCCTAAGCCTAGGTGTGCCCTAGCCTAAGCCTAGGGGTGCCCTAGCCTGAGCCTAGGGGTGCCCTACCTGAGCATAGGGGTGCCGTAGCGTTAGCCTAGAGGAGCCCTAGTTTTAGCCTAAGCCTAGGTGTGCCCTAATCTAAGCCTAGGGGAGCCCTAGCCTAAGCCTAGAGGTGCCCTAGCCTAAGCCTAGGGGTGCCCTAGCCTGAGCCTAGGAGTGCCGTAGACTTAGGCTATGGGAGCCGTAGCCTATGCCTAGGGGTGCCCTAGCCTAAGCCTAGGGGTGCCCTAGCCTAAGCCTAGGGTGGCGCTAGCCTAAGCCTAGGGGTGCCCTAGACTAAGCCTAGGGGTGCCCTAGCCTAAATCTATGGGTGCCCTAGCCTTAAGCTAGCGGAGCCCTAGCCTTAGCCTCAGCCTAGGTCTGCCCTAGCCTAAGCCTAGGGGTGCCCTAGCCTGAGCCTAGGGGTAACCTAGCCTAAGCCTAGGTTTTCCACTCGCCTAAGGCTTGAGGTGCCCTAGCCTAAGCCTAGGGGTGCCCTAGCCTTAGGCTAGAGGAGCCCTAGACTTAACCTAAGCCTAGGGGTGCCCTAGCCTAAGCCTAGGGGTGCCCTAGCCTAAGCCTAGGGGTTGCCTAGCCTTAGGCTAGGGGAGCCTTAGCCTTAGCCTAAGCCTAGGGGAGCCCTAGCCTAAGCCTAGGGGTGCCCTAGCCTAAGCCTAGGTGTCCCCTAGCCAAACCCTAGGGGTACCCTAGCCTAAGTTTAGGTTTACCCTAGCCTAAGCCTAGGGGTGCCCAAGCCTAATCATAGGGGTGCCCTAGCCTAAGCCTAGGGGTGCCCTAGCCATAGGCTTGGGGAGCCCTTGCCTTAGCCTAAGCCTAGGGGTGCCCTAGCCTAAGCCTAGGAGTGCCCTAGCCTAAGCCTAAGGGTGCCCCAGCCTGAGCCTACGGGTGCCCTAGTTTGTGCTATGGGAGCCCTGGCCTTAGTCTAGCCTAGGATTGCCCTAGCCTAAGCTTAGGGGTGCCCTTCCCTGAGTCTAGGGGAGCCCTAGCCTTAGCCTAAGCCTAGGGGTGCCCTAGCCTAAACCTAGGGGTGCCCTAGCCTGAGCCTACGAGTGCCCTAGCCTGAGACTATGGGAGCCCTAGCGTTAGTCTAGCCTAGGATTGCCCTAGCCTAAGCCTAGGGGTGCCATAGCCTGAGTCTATTGGTGCACTAGCCTGAGGCTAGGGGAGCCGTAGCCTTAGCCTAAGCCTAGGGGACCCCTAGCCTAAGCCTAGGGGTGCCTTAGCCTAAGCCTAGGGGTGCCTTAGCCTTGGGCTAGGGGAGCCCTAACCTTAGTCTAAGCCTAGGGGTGCCCTAGCCTAATCCTAGGGGTGCCCTAGCGTAAGCCTAGGGGTGCCCTAGCCTAATCCTAGGGGTGCCCAAGCCTAAGCCTAGGGGTGCCCAAGCCTAAGCCTAAGCCTAGGGGTGCCCATCCTAAGCCTAGGGGTGCCCTAGCCTAAGCTTAGGGTTGCCCTAGCCTAAGCCTAGGGGTGCCCTAGCCTTAGGCTAGGGGAGCCCTAGCCTTATCCTAAGCCTAGGGGTGCAATAGTCTAAGCCTAGGGGTGCTCTAGCCTTAGGCTAGGGGAGCCCTAGCCTTAGACTAGCCTAGGATTGCCCTAGCCTAAGCCTAGGGGTGCCATAGCCTGAGTCTAGGGGTGCCATAGCCTGAGGCTAGGGGAGCCGTAGCCTTAGCCTAAGCCTAGTGGAGCCCTAGCCCAAGCCTAGGGGTGCCCTAGCCTAAGACTAGGGGTGCCCTAGCCTAAGCCTAGGGGTGCCCTGGCATAAGCATTGGGGTGCCCTAGGCTGAGCCTAGGGGTGCCCTAGCCTAAGGCTAGGGGAGCCCTAGCCTGAGCCTAGGTGTGCCCTCCCCTGAGCCTAGGGGTGACCTAGCCTGAGACTAAGGCAGCCCTAGCCTTAGCCTAAGTCTAGGGGTGCCCTAGCCTAAGCCTAGGGGTGCCCTAGCCTAAGCCTAGCGGTGCCCTAGCCTAAGCCTAGGGGTGCCCTATCCTAAGCCTAGGGGTGCCCTAGCCTTAGGCTAGTGGAGCCCTAGCCTTAGCCTAAGCCTAGGGGTACCCTAGCCTAAACCTAGGGGTGTCCTAGACTGAGTCTAGGGGTGCCCTAGCCTGAGCCTAGGGGTGCCATAGCCTGAGTCTAGGGGTGCACTAGCCTGAGGCTAGGGTAGCCGTAGCCTTAGCCTAAGCCTAGTGGAGCCCTAGCTTAAGCCTAAGGGTGCCCTAGCCTAAGCCTAAGGT
Source organism: Tenrec ecaudatus (assembly GCF_050624435.1). Lineage (NCBI taxonomy): Eukaryota > Metazoa > Chordata > Mammalia > Afrosoricida > Tenrecidae > Tenrec > Tenrec ecaudatus. Next base: position 320,434 of record NW_027459448.1, on the reverse strand, counting down.
GCCCTATCCTAAGCCTAGGGGTGCCCTAGCCTTAGCTAGTGGTGCCCTAGCCTGAGCCTAGGGGTGCCGTAACCTTAGGGTAGGGGAGCCTTAGCCTTAGCCTAAGACTAGGATTGCCCTAGCCTAAGCTTAGGGGTGCCATAGCCTGAGTCTAGGAGTGCCCTAGCCTGAGGCTAGGTGAGCCGTTGCTTTAGCCTAAGTCTAGGTGTGCCCTAGCCTAAGCCTATGGGTGCCCTAGCCTAAGCCTAGGGGTGCCCTAGCTTAAGCCTAGGGGTGCCCTAACCTGAGCATAGGGGTGCCCTAGCCTAAGGCTAGGGGAGCCCTAGCCTGAGCGTAGGTGTGCCCTCGCCTGAGCCTAGGGGTGTCCTAGCCTTAGCCTAAGCCTAGGATTGCCCTAGCCTAAACTTATTGGTGCCCTAGCCTGAGTCTAGGGGTGCCCTAGCCTGAGGCTAGGGGACCGTTGCCTTAGCCTAAGTCTAGGGGTGGCCTAGCCTAAGCCTAGCGGTGCCCTAGCCTAAGCCTAGGGGTGCCCTAGCCTTAGGCTAGGGGTTCCCTAGCCTAAGCCTAGGGGTGCCCTAGCCTAAGCCTAGGGGTGCCCTAGCCTAAGCCTAGGGGTGCCCTTGCCTTAGGCTGGGGGAGCCCTAGCCTTAACCTAAGCCTAGGGGTGCCCTAGCCTAATCCTAGGGGTGCCCTAGCCTGAGCCTAGGGGTGCCCTAGCCTGAGCATACGGGTGCCCTAGCCTGAGGCTAGGGAAGACCTAGTCTTAGTCTAGCCTAGGATTGCCCTAGCCTAAGCCTAGGGGTGCCATAGCCTGAGTCTAGGGTTGCCCTAGCCTGAGGCTAGGGGAGCCGTAGCCTTAGCATAATCCTCGGAGTGTCCTAGCCTAAGCCTACGGGTGCCCTAGCCTGAGCCTACGGGTGCCCTAGCATGAGGCTAGGGGAGCCCTAGCCTTAGTGTAGCCTAGGATTGCCCTAGCCTTAACCTAGGGGTGCCATAGCCTGAGTCTAGGGGTGCCATAGCCTGAGGCTAGGGGAGCTGTAGCCTTAGCCTAAGCCTAGGGGTGCCCTAGCCTAAGCCAAGGGGTGCCCATGCCTAAGCCTAGGTGTGCCCTAGCCTAAGCCTAGGGGTGCCCTAGCCTAAGCCTAGGGGTGCCCTAGCCTTAGTCTAGGGAAGCCCTAGCCTTAGCCGAAGCCTAGGGGTGCCCTAGCCTAAGCATAGGGGTGCCCTAGCCTGAGCTTAGGGGTGCCCTAGCCTCAGGCTAGAGGAGCCCTAGCCTTAGCCTAAGCCTAGGGGTGCCCTAGCCTAAGCCTAGGGGTGCCCTAGCCTAAGCCTAGGGGTGCCCTAGCCTAAGCCTAGGGGTGCCCTAGCCTTAGGCTAGTTGAGCCCTAGCCTTAGCCTAAGCCTAGGGGTGCCCTAGCCTAAACCTTGGGGTGCCCTAGCCTGAGCCTACGGGTGCCCTAGCCTGAGACTATGGGAGCCCTAGCGTTAGTCTAGCCTAGGATTGCCCTAGCCTAAGCCTAGGGGTGCCATAGCCTGAGTCTATTGGTGCACTAGCCTGAGGCTAGGGGAGCCGTAGCCTTAGCCTAAGCCTAGGGGAGCCCTAGCTTAAGCCTAGGGGTGCCCTAGCCTGAGCCTAGGGGTGCCTTAGCCTAAGCCTAGGGGTGCCCTAGCCTAAAGCTAGGGTAGCCCTAGCCTTTTCCTAAGCCTAGGGGTTCCCTAGCCTAAGCCTAGTGGTGCCCTAGCCTAAGCCTAGGGGTGCCCTAGCCTAAGCTTTGGACTGCCTTTGCCTGAGCCTAGGGGTTCCCTAGCGTGAGCCTACGGGTGTCCTAGCCTGAGGCTAGGGGATCCCTAGCCTTCGTCTAGCCTAGGATTGCCCTAGCCTAAGCCTAGGGGTGCCTAGCGTGAGGCTAGGGGAGCCCTAGCCTTAGCCTAAGCCTAGGGGTGCCCTAGCCTAAGCCTAGGGGTGCCCTAGCCTAAGCCTAGGGGTGCCCTAGCCTAAGCCTAGGGGTGCCCTAGGCTAAGCCTAGGGGAGCGCTAGCCATAGGCTATGGGAGACCTAGCCATAGGCTAGGGGAGCCCTAGCCTTACCCTAAGCCTAGGTGTGCCCTAGCCTAAGCCTAGGGGTGCCCTAACCTAAGCCTAGGGGTGCACTAGCCTTAGGATAGGGGAGCCCTAGCCTTAGCCGAAGCCTACGGGTGCCCTTGCCTAAGCTAGTGGTGCCCTAGGCTAAGCCTAGGGGTGCTCTACCTTAGGCTAGGGGAGCCCTAGCCTTAGCCTAAGCCTAGGAATGCCCTATCCTAAGCCTAGGGATGCCCTAGCCTGAGCCTAGGGGTCCTGTAGCCTTAGGCTAGGGGTGCCCTAGCCTAAGCCTAGGGGTGCCCTATCCTAAGCCTAGGGGTGCCCTAGCCTGAGCCTAGGGGTGCCCTTGCCTGAGGCTAGGGGAACTCTAGCCTGAGCCTAAGCCTAGGATTGCCCTAGCCTAAGGTTAGGGGTGACCTTGCCTGAGTCTAGGGGTGCTCTAGCCTGAGGCTAAGGTAGCCGTTGCCTTAGCCTAAGTCTAGAAGTGTCCTAGCCTAAGCCTACGGGTGCCCTAGCCTGAGCCTACGGGTGCCCTAGCCTGAGGCTAGGGGAGCCCTAGCCTTAACCTAGGGGTGCCATAGCCTAAGCCTAGGGGTGCCCTAGCCTAAGCCTAGGGGTGCCCTAGCCTAAGCCTAGGGGTGCCCTAGCCTAAGCCTAGGGGTGCCCTAGCCTTAGGCTAGGGGAAGCCTAGCCCTAGCCTAAGCCTAGGGGTGCCCCAACCTGAGCCTAGGGGTGCCTTAGCCTCAGGCTAGGGGAGCCCTAGCCTTAGCCTAAACCTAGGGGTTCCCTAGCCTAAGCCTAAGGGTGCCCTAGCCTAAGCCTAGGGCTGCCCTAGCCTGAGCCTAGGAGTGCCCTAGCGTGAGCCTACGGTTGCCCTAGCCTGAGGCTAGGGGATCCCTAGCCTTAGACTAGCCTAGGATTGCCCTAGCCTAAGACAAAAGGTGCCATCGCCTGAGTCTAGGGGTGCCCTAGCCTTAGGCCAGGGGAGCCGTAGCCTTAGCCTAAGCCTAGGGGTGCCCTACCCTAAGCCTAGGGGTGCCCTAGCCTAAGCCTAGGGGTGCCCTAGCCTAAGCCTAGGGGTGCCCTAGCCTAAGGCTAGGGGAGCCCTAGCCTGAGCTTAGGTGTGCCCTCGCCTGAGCCTAGGGGTGCCCTAGCCTGAGGCTAGGGGAGCCCTAGCTTTAGCCTAAGCCTAGGGGTGCCCTAGCCTAAACCTAGGGGTGCCCTAGCCTAAGCCTAGGGGTGCCCTAGCCTGAGTCTAGGGGTGCTCTAGCCTTAGGCTAGGGGAACCGTAGCCTTAGCCTAAGCCTTGGGGTGCCCTAGCCTAAGCCTAGGGGTGCCCTAGCCTAAGCCTAGGGGTGCCCTAGCCTAAGCCTAGGGGTGCCCTAGCCTAAGCCTAGGGGTGCCCTAGCCTAAGGCTAGGGGAGCCCTAGCCTGAGTCTAGGGGTGCCCTTGCCTGAGCCTAGGGGTGCCCAAACCTGAGCCTAGGGGTGCCCTAACCTTAGGCTAGTGGAGCCCTAGCCTTAGCCTAAGCCAAGGGGTGCCCTATCCTAAACCTAGCGGTGCCCTAGCCTAAGCCTAGGGGTGCCCTAGCCTGAGCCTACGGGTACCCTAGCCTGAGGCTATGTGAGCCCTAGCGTTTGTCTAGCCTAGGATTGCCCTAGCCAAAGCCTAGGGGTGCCCTACCTGAGCCTAGGGGTGCCATAGCGTTAGCCTAGGGGAGCCCTAGCCTTAGCCTAAGCCTAGGGGAGCCCTAGCCTAAGCCTAGAGGTGCCAACGCCTAAGCCTAGGGGTGCCCTAGCCTAAGTCTAGGGATGCCCTAGCCTGAGTCTAGGGGTGCTCTAGCCTTAGGCTAGGGGAGCCGTAGCCTTAGCCTAAGGCTAGGGGTGCCCTAGCCTAAGCCTAAGGGTGCCCTAGCCTAAGCCTAGGGGTGCGCTAGCCTAAGTCTAGGGGTGCCCTAGCCTAAGGCTAGGGAAGCCGTAGCCTATGCCTAGGGGTGCCCTAGCCTAAGCCTAGGGGTGCCCTAGCCTAACCCTAGGGTGGCGCTAGCCTAAGCCTAGGGGTACCCTAAACTAAGCCTAGGGATGCCCTAGCCTAAGCCTAGAGGTGCCCTAGCCTAAGCCTAGAGGTGCCCTAGCCTAAGCCTAGGGGTGCCCTACCTGAGCCTAGGGATGCCGTAGCGTTAGCCTAGGGGAGCCGTAGCCTTAGCCTAAGCCTAGGGGAGCCCTAGCCTAAGCCTAGAGGTGCCAACGCCTAAGCCTAGGGGTGCCCTAGCCTAAGCCTAGGGGTGCCCTAGCCTTAAGCTAGGGGAGCCCTAGCCTTAGCCTAAGCCTAGGGGTTCCCTAGCCTGAGTCTAGGGGTGCTCTAGCCTTAGGCTAGGGGAGCCGTAGCCTTAGCCTAAGCCCAGGGGTGCCCTAGCCTAAGCCTAGGGGTGCCCTAGCCTAAGCCTAGGTGTGCCCTAGCCTAAGCCTAGGGGTGCCCTAGCCTAAGCCTAGGGGTGCCCTAGCCTAAGCCTAGGGGTGCCCTAGCCTAAGCCTAGGGGTGCCCTAGCTAAGGCTAGGGGAGCCATAGCCTATGCCTAGGGGTGCCCTAGCCTAAGCCTAGGGGTGCCCTAGCCTAACCCTAGGGTGGCGCTAGCCTAAGCCTAGGGGTGCCCTAAACTAAGCCTAGGGGTGCCCTAGCCTAAGCCTAGGGGTGCCCTAGCCTTAAGCTAGGGGAGCACTAGCCTTAGCCTATGCCTAGGGGTGCCCTAGCCTAAGACTAGGAGAGCCCTAGCCTAAGCCTAAGGGTGCCGTAGCCTGAGCCTACGGGTGCCCTAGCTTGTGCTATGGGAGCCCTAGCCTTAGTCTAGCCTAGGATTGCCCTAGCCTAAGCTTAGGGGTGCCCTTCCCTGAGTCTAGGGGTGCCCTAGCCTTAGGCTTAGGGAGCCCTAGCCTTAGGCTAAGACTAGGGGTGCCCTAGCCTAAGCCTAGGGGTGCCCTAGCCTAAGACTAGGGGTGCCTAGCCTAAGACTAGTGGTGCCCTAGCCTAAGCCTAGGGGTGCCCTAGACTGAGTCTAGAGGTGCTCTAGCCTTAGGCTAGGGGAGCCGTAGCCTTAGCCTAAGCCTTGGGGTGCCCTAGCTTAAGCCTAGGGGTGCCCTAGCCTAAGCCTAGGAGTGCCCTAGCCTAAGCCTAGGGGTGCCCTAGCCTAAGCCTAGGGGTGACCTAGCCTAAGCCTAGGGGTGCCCTAGCCTAAGGCTAGGGGAGCCCTAGCCTGAGCCTAGGGGTGCCCTTGCCTGAGCCTAGGGGTGCCCAAACCTGAGCCTAGGGGTGCCGTAACCCTAGGCTAGTGGAGCCCTAGCCTTAGCCTAAGCCTAGGGGAGCCCTAGCCTAAGCCTAGAGGTGCCAACGCCTAAGCCTAGGGGTGCCCTAGCCTGAGTCTAGGGGTGCTCTAGCCTTAGGCTAGGGGAGCCGTAGCCTTAGCCTAAGGCTAGGGGAGCCGTAGCCTATGCCTAGGGGTGCCCTAGCCTAAGCCTAGGGGTGCCCTAGCCTAACCCTAGGGTGGCGCTAGCCTAAGCCTAGGGGTACCCTAAACTAAGCCTAGGGATGCCCTAGCCTAAGCCTAGAGGTGCCCTAGCCTAAGCCTAGGGGTGCCCTAGCTAAGGCTAGAGGAGCCATAGCCTATGCCTAGGGGTGCCCTAGCCTAAGCCTAGGGGTGCCCTAGCCTAACCCTAGGGTGGCGCTAGCCTAAGCCTAGGGGTGCCCTAAACTAAGCCTAGGGGTGCCCTAGCCTAAGCCTAGGGGTGCCCTAGCCTTAAGCCAGGGAGCCCTAGCCTTAGCCTAAGCCTAGGGGTGCCCTAGCCTAAGCCTAGGAGTGCCCTAGCCTAAGCCTAAGGGTGCCGTAGCCTGAGCCTACGGGTGCCCTAGCTTGTGCTATGGGAGCCCTAGCCTTAGTCTAGCCTAGGATTGCCCTAGCCTAAGCTTAGGGGTGCCCTTCCCTGAGTCTAGGGGTGCCCTAGCCTTAGGCTTAGGGAGCCCTAGCCTTAGGCTAAGACTAGGGGTGCCCTAGCCTAAGCCTAGGGGTGCCCTAGCCTAAGACTAGGGGTGCCTAGCCTAAGACTAGTGGTGCCCTAGCCTAAGCCTAGGGGTGCCCTAGACTGAGTCTAGAGGGGCTCTAGCCTTAGGCTAGGGGAGCCGTAGCCTTAGCCTAAGCCTTGGGGTGCCCTAGCCTAAGCCTAGGGGTGCCCTAGCCTAAGCCTAGGGGTGCCCTAGCCTAAGCCTAGGGGTGACCTAGCCTAAGCCTAGGGGTGCCCTAGCCTAAGGCTAGGGGAGCCCTAGCCTGAGCCTAGGGGTGCCCTTGCCTGAGCCTAGGGGTGCCCAAACCTTAGCCTAGGGGTGCCCTAACCCTAGGCTAGTGGAGCCCTAGCCTTAGCCTAAGCCAAGGGGTGCCCTAGCCTAAACCTAGCGGTGCCCTAGCCTAAGCCTAGGGGTGCCCTAGCCTGAGCCTACGGGTACCCTAGCCTGAGGCTATGTGAGCCCTAGCATTTGTCTAGCCTAGGATTGCCCTAGCCAAAGCCTAGGGGTGCCCTACCTGAGCCTAGGGGTGCCATAGCGTTAGCCTAGGGGAGACCTAGCCTTAGCCTAAGCCTAGGGGAGCCCTAGCCTAAGCCTAGAGGTGCCAACGCCTAAGCCTAGGGGTGCCCTAGCCTAAGTCTAGGGGTGCCCTAGCCTGAGTCTAGGGGTGCTCTAGCCTTAGGCTAGGGGAGCCGTAGCCTTAGCCTAAGGCTAGGGGTGCCCTAGCCTAAGCCTAAGGGTGCCCTAGCCTAAGCCTAGGGGTGCGCTAGCCTAAGCCTAGGGGTGCCCTAGCCTAAGGCTAGGGTAGCCGTAGCCTATGCCTAGGGGTGCCCTAGCCTAAGCCTAGGGGTGCCCTAGCCTAACCCTAGGGTGGCGCTAGCCTAAGCCTAGGGGTACCCTAAACTAAGCCTAGGGATGCCCTAGCCTAAGCCTAGAGGTGCCCTAGCCTAAGCCTAGGGGTACCCTACCTGAGCCTAGGGATGCCGTAGCGTTAGCCTAGGGGAGCCGTAGCCTTAGCCTAAGCCTAGGGGAGCCCTAGCCTAAGCCTAGAGGTGCCAACGCCTAAGCCAAGGGGTGCCCTAGCCTAAGCCTAGGGGTGCCCTAGCCTTAAGCTAGGGGAGCCCTAGCCTTAGCCTAAGCCTAGGGGTTCCCTAGCCTGAGTCTAGGGGTGCTCTAGCCTTAGGCTAGGGGAGCCGTAGCCTTAGCCTAAGCCTAGGGGTGCCCTAGCCTAAGCCTAGGGGTGCCCTAGCCTAAGCCTAGGTGTGCCCTAGCCTAAGCCTAGGGGTGCCCTAGCCTAAGCCTAGGGGTGCCCTAGCCTAAGCCTAGGGGTGCCCTAGCTAAGGCTAGGGGAGCCATAGCCTATGCCTAGGGGTGCCCTAGCCTAAGCCTAGGGGTGCCCTAGCCTAACCCTAGGGTGGCGCTAGCCTAAGCCTAGGGGTGCCCTAAACTAAGCCTAGGGGTGCCCTAGCCTAAGCCTAGGGGTGCCCTAGCCTTAAGCTAGGGGAGCCCTAGCCTTGGCCTAAGTCTATGGGTGCCCTAGCCTAAGCCTAGGAGTGCCCTAGCATAAGCCTAAGGGTGCCGTAGCCTGAGCCTACGGGTGCCCTAGCTTGTGCTATGGGAGCCTTAGCCTTATTCTAGCCTAGGATTGCCCTAGCCTAAGCTTAGTGGTGCCCTTCCCTGAGTCTAGGGGTGCCCTAACCTTAGGCTTAGGGAGCCCTAGCCTTAGGCTAAGACTAGGGGTGCCCTAGCCTAAGCCTAGGGGTGCCCTAGCCTAAGACTAGGGGTGCCTAGCCTAAGACTAGTGGTGCCCTAGCCTAAGCCTAGGGGTGCCCTAGCCTAAGCCTAGGGGTGCCCTAGCCTTAGGTTAGGGGAGCCGTAGCCTTAGCCTAAGCCTAGGGGAGCCCTAGACTAAGCCTTGGGGTGCCCTAGCCTAAGCCTAGAGGTGCCCTAGCCTGAGGCTAGGGGAGCCCTAGCCTTAGTCTAGCCTAGGATTGCCCTAGCCTAAGCCTAGAGGTGCCATAGCCTGAGTCTAGGGGTGTCCTAGCCTGAGGCTAGGGGAGCCGTAGCCTGAGCCTAAGCCTAGGGGTGCCCTAGCCTAAGCCTAGGGGTGCCCTAGCCTAAGCCTAGGGGTGCCCTAGCCTAAGCCTAGGGGTGCCCTAGCCTTAGGATAGGGGAGCCCTAGCCTTAGCCTAAGCCTAGGGGAGCCCTAGACTAAGCCTAGGGGTGCCCTAACCTAAGCCTGGGGTGCCCAAGCCTATGTCTAGGGGTGCCCTAGGCTGCGGCTAGGGTGGCCCTAGCCTTAGTTTATCCTAGGATTGCCCTAGCCTAAGCCTAGGGGTGCCATAGCCTGAGTCTAGGGGTGTCCTAGCCTTAGGCTAGGGAAGCCTTAGCCTGATCCTAAGCCTAGGGGTGCCCTAGCCTAAGCCTAGGGGAGCCCTAGCCTAAGCCTAGGGGTGCCCTAGCCTTAGGCTAGGGGTGCCCTAGCCTGAGTCTAGGGGTGCCCTAGCCTAAGCCTAGGGGTGCTCTAGCCTTAGGTTAGGGGAGCCCTAGCCTTAGCCTAAGCCTAGGGGTGCCCTAGTCTAAGCCTATGGGTGCCCTAGCCTAAGCCTAAGCTAGGATTGCCCTAGCCTAAGGTTATGGGTGCCCTAGCCTGTGTCTAGGGGTGCCCTAACCTGAGGCTAGGGGAGATGTTGCCTTAGCCTAAGTCTAGGGGTGCCCTAGCCTAAGTCTAGGGTTGCCCTAGCCTTAGGCTAGGGGTGCCCTAGCCTAAGACTAGGGGTGCCCTAGCCTAAGCCTAGGGATGCCCTAGCCTAAGCCTAGGGGTGCCCTAGCCTAAGCCTAGGGGTGCCCTAGCCTAAGCCTAGGGGTGCCCTAGCCTAAGCCTAGGGGTGCCCTAGCCTAAGCCTAGGGGTGCCCTTGCCTAACCCTAGGGGTGCCCTAGCCTAAGCCTATGGGTGCCCTAGCCTAAGCCTATGGGTGCCCTAGCCTAAGCCTAGGGGTGCCCTAGCCTTAGGCTAGGGGAGCCCTAGCCTTAGCCTAAGCCTAGAGGAGCCCTAGGCTAAGCCTAGGGGTGCCCTAGCCTAAGCCTAGGTGTCCCCTAGCCTAAGCCTAGGGGTGCCCTTGCCTAAGCCTATGGGTGCCCTAGCCTTAGGCTAGGGGAGCCCTAGCCTTAGCCTAAGCCTAGGGGTGCCCTAGCCTAAGCCAAGGGGTGTTCTAGCCTTAGTCTAGGGGAGCCCTAGCCTTAGCCTAAGCCTAGGGTTGCCCTAGACTAAGCCAATGGGTGCCCTAGCCTGAGCCAGGGGTGCCCTAGTCTGAGGCTACGGATGCCCTAGCCTGAGGCTAGGGGAGCCTTAGCCTTAGCCTAAGACTAGGATTGCCCTAGCCTAAGCCTAGAGGTGCCAACGCCTAAGCCTAGGGGTGCCCTAGCCTAAGCCTAGGGGTGCCCTAGCCTGAGTCTAGGGGTGCTCTAGCCTTAGGCTAGGGGAGCCGTAGCCTTAGCCTAAGCCTAGGGGTGCCCTAGCCTAAGCCTAGGGGTGCGCTAGCCTAAGCCTAGGGGTGCCCTAGCCTAAGGCTAGGGGAGCCGTAGCCTATGCCTAGGGGTGCCCTAGCCTAAGCCTAGGGGGGCCCTAGCCTAACCCTAGGGTGGCGCTAGCCTAAGCCTAGGGGTGCCCTAAACTAAGCCTAGGGTTGCCCTAGCCTAAGCCTAGGTGTGCCCTAGCCTAAGCCTAGAGGTGCCCTAGCCTAAGCCTAGGGGTGCCCTACCTGAGCCTAGGGGTGCCGTAGCGTTAGCCTAGGGGAGCCCTAGCCTTAGCCTAAGCCTAGGGGAGCCCTAGCCTAAGCCTAGAAGTGCCAACGCCTAAGCCTAGGGGTGCCCTAGCCTAAGCCTAGGGGTGCCCTAGCCTGAGTCTAGGGGTGCTCTAGCCTTAGGCTAGGGGAGCCGTAGCCTTAGCCTAAGCCTAGGGGTGCCCTAGCCTAAGCCTAGGGGTGCCAAGCCTAAGCCTAGGGGTGCCCGAGCCTAACCCTAGGGTGGCGCTAGCCTAAGCCTAGGGGTGCCCTAAACTAAGCCTAGGGGTGCCCTAGCCTAAGCCTAGGGGTGCCCTAGCCTTAAGCTAGGGGAGCCCTGGCCTTAGCCTAAGCCTAGGGGTGCCCTAGCCTTAGGCTAGGGGTGCCCTAGCCTAAGCCTAAGCCTAGGGGTGCCCTAGCCTAAGCCTAGGGGTGCCCTAGCCTGAGTCTAGGGGTGCCCTTGCCTGAGGCTAGGGGAGCCCTAGCTTTAGCCTAACCTAGGATTGCCCTAGCCTAAGGTTATGGGTGCCCTAGCATGTTTCTAGGGGTGCCCTAACCTGAGGCTAGGGGAGATGTTGCCTTAGCCCAAGTCTAGGGGTGCCCTAGCCTAAGCCTAGGGGTGCCCTAGCCTTAGGCTAGGGGTGCCCTAGCCTAAGCCTAGGGGTGCCCTAGCCTAAGCCTAGGGATGCCCTAGCCTAAGCCTAGGGGTGCCCTAGCCTTAGCCTAAGCCTAGGGGTGCCCTAGCCTAAGCCTAGGGGTGCCCTAGCCTAAGCCTATGGGTGCCCTAGCCTAAGCCTAGGGGTGCCCTTGCCTAACCCAAGGGGTGCCCTAGCCTAAGCCTATGGGTGCCCTAGCCTAAGCCTAGGGGTGCCCTAGCCTTAGGCTAGGGGAGCCCTAGCCTTAGCCTAAGCCTAGAGGAGCCCTAGGCTAAGCCTAGGGGTGCCCTAGCCTAAGCCTAGGTGTCCCCTAGCCTAAGCCTAGGGGTGCCCTTGCCTAAGCCTAGGGGTGCCCTAGCCTTGGCCTAGGGGAGCCCTAGCCTTAGCCTAAGCCTAGGGGTGCCCTAGCCTAAGCCAAGGGGTGCTCTAGCCTTAGTCTAGGGGAGCCCTAGCCTTAGCCTTAGCCTAGGGGTGCCCTAGCCTAAGCCTAGGGGTGCCCTAGCCTGAGCCTAGGGGTGCCCTAGCCTGAGTCTACGGATGCCCTAGCCTGAGGCTAGGGGAGCCGTAGCCTTAGTGGAGCCTAGGATTGCGCTAGGCTAAGCCTAGTGGTGCCATAGCCTGAGTGTAGGGGTGCCCTAGCCTGAGGCTAGGGGAGCCGTAGCCTGAGCCTAAGCCTAGGGGTGCCCTAGCCTAAGCATATGGGTGCCCTAGCCTTAGCCTAGGGGTGCCCTAGCCTAAGCCTAGGCGTGCCCTAGCGTAAGCCTAGGGGTGCCCTAGCCTAATCCTAGGGGTGCCCAAGCTTAAGCCTCGGGGTGCCCAAGCCTTAGGCTAGGGGAGCCCTAGCCTAAGCCTAAGCCTAGGGGTGCAATAGCCTAAGCCTAGGGGTGCTCTAGCCTTAGGCTAGGGGAGCCCTAGCCTTAGACTAAGCCTAGGGGTGCTAGCCTAAGCCTCGTTGTGCCCTAGCCTAAGCCTAGGCGTGCCCTAGCCTGAGCCTAGGGGTGCCGTACCCTTAGTTTAGGGGAGCCCTAGCCTTAGCCTAAGCCTAGGGGTGCCATAGTCTAAGCCTAGGGGTGCTAGCCTAAGCCTCGTTGTGCCCTAGCCTAAGCCTAGGCGTGCCCTAGCCTGAGCCTAGGGGTGCCCTAGCCTGAGGCTAGGGGACCCCTAGCCTTAGCCTAAGCCTAGGGGTGCCCTAGCCTGAGCCTAGGGGTGTCCTAGCCTATGCCTAGGGGTGCCCTAGCCTAAGCCTAGGGGTGCCCTAGCCTAAGCCTAGGGGTGCCCTAGCCTAAGGCTAAGGGTGCCCTACCTAAGACTAGGGGTGCCCTAGCCTAAGCCTAGGGGTGCCCTAGCCTGAGCCTAGGGGTGCCCTAGCCTGAATCTACGGGTGCCCTAGCATGAGGCTAGGGCAGCCCTAGCCTTATCCTAAGCCTAGGCGTGCCCTAGCCTTAGCCTAGGGGTGCCCTAGCCTAAGCCTAGGGTTGCCCTAGCCTGAGCCTAGGAGTGCCGTAGCCTTAGGCTAGGGGAGCCGTAGCTTATGCCTAGGGGTGCCCTAGCCTAAGCCTAGGGGTGCCCTAGCCTAAGCCGAGGGTGGCGCTAGCCTAAGCCTAGGGGTGCCCTAGACTAAGCCTAGGGGTGCCCTAGCCTAAGCTTAGGTGTGCCCTTGCCTTAAGCTAGGGGAGCCCTAGCCTTAGCCTAAGCCTAGGGTGCCCTAGCCAAAGCCTAGGGGTGCCCTAGCCTGAGCCTAAGCATGCCCTAGCCTAAGCCTAGGTATGCCCTCGCCTAAGGCTTGGGGTGCCCTAGCCTAAGCCTAGGGGTGCCCTAGCCTTAGTCTAGAGGAGCCCTAGCCTTAACCTAAGCCTAGGGGTGCCCTAGCCTAAGCCTAAGGGTGCCCTAGCCTGAGCCTACGGGTGCCCTAGCTTGTGCTATGGGAGCCCTAGCCTTAGTCTAGCCTAGGATTGCCCTAGCCTAAGCTTAGGGGTGCCCTTCCCTAAGTCTAGGGGTGCCCTAGCCTTAGGCTAGGGGAGCCCTAGCCTTAGCCTCAGCCTAGGGGTGCCCTAGCCGAAGGCTAGGGGTGCCCTAGCCTAAGACTAGGGGTGCCTAGCCTAAGACTCGTGGTGCCCTGGCCTAAGCCTAGGGGTGCCCTAGCCTAAGCCTAGTGGTGCCCTAGCCTTAGGCTAGGGGAGCCCTAGCCTTAGCCTAAACCTAGGGGAGCCCTAGACTAAGCCTTGGGGTGCCCTATCATAAGCCTAGGGGTGCCTTAGCCTAAGCCTAGGGGTGCCCTAGACTGAGACTAGGGGAGCCTTAGCCTTAGTCTAGCCTAGGATTGCCCTAGCCTAAGCCTAGGGGTGCCATAGCCTGAGTCTAGGGGTGTCCTAGCCTGAGGCTAAGGGAGCCGTAGCCTGAGCCTAAGCCTAGGAGTGCCCTAGCCTAAACCTAGGGGTGCCCTAGCCTAAGCCTAGGGGTGCCCTAGCCTTAGGCTAGGGGTGCCCTAGCCTAAGCCTAAGCCTAGGGGTGCCCTAGCTTAAGCCTAGGGGTGCCCTAGCCTAAGCCTAGGGGTGCCCTAGCCTTAGGATAGGGGAACCCTAGCCTTATCCTAAGTTTAGGCGTGCCCTAGCCTTAGCCTAGCGGTGCCCTAGCCTAAGCCTAGGGGTGCTCTAGCCTTAGGTTAGGGGAGCCCTAGCCTTAGCTTAAGCCTAGGGGTGCCCTAGCCTAAGCCTAGGGGTGCCCTTGCCTAAGCCTATGGGTGCCCTAGCCTAAGCCTATAGGTGCCCTAGCCTAAGCATATGGGTGCCCTATCCTAAGCCTAGGGGTGCCCTAGCCTTAGGCTAGGTGTGCCCTGCCTAAGCCTACGGGTGCGCTTGCCTAAGCCTAGGGATGCCCTAGCCTTAGGCTAGGGGAGCCCTATCCTTAGCCTAAGCCTAGGGGTGCCCTAGCCTAAGGCAAGGGGTGCTTTAGCCTTCGTCTAGGGGAGCCCTAGCTTTAGCCTAAGCCTAGGGGTGCCCTAGCCTGAGTCTACGGATGCCCTAGCCTGAGGCTAGAGGAGCCCTAGCCTTAGTGGAGCCTAGGATTGCGCTAGCCTAAGCCTAGTGGTGCCATAGCCTGAGTGTAGGGGTGCCCTAGCCTGAGGCTAGGGGAGCCGTAGCCTGAGCCTAAGCCTAGGGGTGCCCTAGCCTAAGCCTAGGGGTGCCCTACCCTAAGCCTAGGGGTGCCGTAGCCTAAGCCTAGGGATGCCCTAGCCTTAGGCTAGGGGATCCCTAGCCTTAGCCTAAGCCTAGGGGTGCCCTAGCCTAAGCCTAGGGTTGCCCTAGCCTGAGCCTAGGGGTGCCCTAGCCTTAGGCTAGGGAAGCCCTAGACTTAGACTAAGCCTAGGGGTGCCGTAGCCTAAGCCTAGGAGTGCCCTAGCCTAAGCCTAGGGGTGCCCTAGCCTGAGCCTAGGGGTGCCCTAACCTAAGCCTAGGTATGCCCTCGCCTAAGGCTTGGGGTGCCCTAGCCTAAGCCTAGGGGTGCCCTAGCCTTAGGCTAGAGGAGCCCTAGCCTTAACCTAAGCCTAGGGGTACCCTAGCCTAAGCCTAGGGGTGCCCTAGCCTAAGCCTAGGGGTTGCCTAGCCTAAGGCTAGGGGAGCCCTAGCCTTAGCCTAAGCCTAGGGGAGCCCTAGCCTAAGCCTAGGGGTGCCCTAGCCTAAGCCTAGGTGTCCCCTAGCCAAAGCCTAGGGGTACCCTAGCCTATTTTTTTGGGGTACCCTAGCCTAAACCTAGGGGTGCCCAAGACTAATCATAGGGGTGCCCTAGCCTAAGCCTAGGGGTGCCCTAGCCTTAGGCTTGGGGATCCCTAGCCTTAGCCTAAGCCTAGGGGTGCCCTAGCCTAAGCCTAGGTGTGCCCTAGCCTAAGCCTAGAGGTGCCCTAGCCTAAGCCTAGGGGTGCCCTACCTGAGCCTAGGGGTGCCGTAGCGTTAGCCTAGGGGAGCCCTAGCCTTAGCCTAAGCCTAGGGGTGCCCTAGCCTAAGCCTAGGGGTGCCCTAGCCTGAGTCTAGGGGTGCTCTAGCCTTAGGCTAGGGGAGCCGTAGCCTTAGCCTAAGCCTAGGGGTGCCCTAGCCTAAGCCTAGGGGTGCCCTAGCCTAAGCCTAGGGGTGCCCTAGCCTAAGCCTAGGGGTGCCCTAGCCTAAGCCTAGGGGTGCCCTAGCCTAAGCCTAGGGGTGCCCTAGCCTAAGCCTAGGGGTGCCCTAGCCTAAGCCTAGGGGTGCCCTAGCCTAAGCCTAGGGGTGCCCTAGCCTAAGCCTAGGGGTGCCCTAGCCTAAGCCTAGGGGTGCCCTAGCCTAAGCCTAGGGGTGCCCTAGCCTAAGCCTAGGGGTGCCCTAGCCTAAGCCTAGGGGTGCCCTAGCCTAAGCCTAGGGGTGCCCTAGCCTAAGCCTAGGGGTGCCCTATCCTAAGCCTAGGGGTGCCCTAGCCAAAGGCTACGGGATCCGAAGCCTATGCCTAAGGGTGCCCTAGCCTTAGCCTAGGGGTGCCCTAGCCTAACCCTAGGGTGGCGCTAGCCTAAGCCTAGGGGTGCCCTAAACTAAGCCTAGGGGTGCCCTAGCCTAAGCCTAGGGGTGCCCTAGCCTTAAGCTAGGGGAGCCCTAGCCTGAGCCTACGGGTGCCCTAGCTTGTGCTATGGGAGCCCTAGCCTTAGTCTAGCCTAGGATTGCCCTAGCCTAAGCTTAGGGGTGCCCTTCCCTGAGTGTAGGGGTGCCCTAGCCTTAGGCTAGGGGAGCCCTAGCCTTAGCCTAAGCCTAGGGGTGCCCTAGCCTAAGCCTAGGAGTGCCCTAGCCTAAGCCTAAGGGTGCCCTAGCCTGAGCCTACGGGTGCCCTAGCTTGTGCTATGGGAGCCCTAGCCTTAGTCTAGCCTAGGATTGCCCTAGCCTAAGCTTAGGGGTGCCCTTCCCTGAGTGTAGGGGTGCGCTAGCCTTAGGCTAGGGGAGCCCTAGCCTTAGCCTAAGCCTAGGGGTGCCCTAGCCTAAGCCTAGGGGTGCCCTAGCCTAAGACTAGGGGTGCCTAGCCTAAGACTAGTGGAGCCCTAGCCTAAGCCTAGGGGTGCCCTAGCCTAAGCCTAGGGGAGCCCTAGACTAAGCCTTGGGGTGCCCTAGCCTAAGCCTAGAGGTGCCCTCGCCTGAGGCTATTGGAGCCCTAGCCTTAGTCTAGCCTAGGATTGCCCTAGCCTAAGCCTAGGGTTGCCATAGCCTGATTCTAGGGGTGTCCTAGCCTGAGGGTAGGGGAGCCGTAGCCTGAGCCTAAGCCTAGGGGTGCCCTAGCCTAAGCCTAGGGGTGCCCTAACCTAAGCCTAGGGGTGCCCTAACTTTAGGCTAGGGGAGCCCTAGCCTTAGCCTAAGCCTAGGGGAGCCCGAGACTAAGCCTAGGGGTGCCCTAGCGTAAGCCTAGGGGTGCCCAAGCCTAAGCCTAGGGGTGCCCTAGCCTGAGGCTACTGTGGCCCTAGCCTTAGTCTATCCTAGGATTGCCCTAGCCTAAGCCTAGGGGTGCCATAGCCTGAGTCTAGCGGTGTCCTAGCCTGAGGCTAGGGGAGCCGTAGCCTGATCCTAAGCCTAGGGGTGCCCTAGCCTAAGCCTAGGGGTGCCCTAGCCTATGCGTAAGCCTAGGGGTGCCCTAGCCTAAGCCTAGGGGTGCCCTAGCCTGAGTCTAGGGGTGCCCTAGCCTAAGCCTAGGGGTGCTCTAGCCTTAGGTGAGGGGAGCCCTAGCCTTAGCCTAAGCCTAGGGGTGCCCTACTCTAAGCCTATGGGTGCCCTAGGCTAAGCCTAGGGGTGCCCTTGCCTGAGGGAAGGGGAGCCCTAGACTTAGCCTAAGCCTAGGATTGCCCTATCCTAAGGTTATGGGTGCCCTAGCCTGTGTCTAGGGGTGCCCTAACCTGAGGCTAGGGGAGATGTTGCCTTAGCCTAAGTCTAGGGGTGCCCTAGCCTAAGCCTAGGGGTGCCCTAGCCTTAGGCTAGGGGTGCCCTAGCCTAAGCCTAGGGATGCCCTAGCCTTAGGCTAGGGGAGCCCTAGCCTTAGCCTAAGCCTAGGGGTGCCCTAGCCTAAGCCTAGGGGTGCCCTAGCCTAAGCCTAGGGGTGCCCTTGCCTAAGCCTAGGGGTGCCCTTGCCTAACTCTAGGGGTGCCCTAGCCTAAGCCTATGGGTGCCCTAGCCTAAGCCTATGGGTGCCCTAGCCTAAGCCTAGGGGTGCCCTAGCCTTAGGCTAGGGGAGCCCTAGCCTTAGCCTAAGCCTAGAGGAGCCCTAGGCTAAGCCTAGGGGTGCCCTAGCCTAAGCCTAGGTATCCCCTAGCCTAAGCCTAGGGGTGCCCTAGCCTGAGTCTACGGATGCCCTAGCCTGAGGCTAGGGGAGCCCTAGCCTTAGTGGAGCCTAGGATTGCGCTAGCCTAAGCCTAGTGGTGCCATAACCTGAGTGTAGGGGTGCCCTAGCCTGAGGCTAGGGGAGCCGTAGCCTGAGCCTAAGCCTAGGGGTGCCCTAGCCTAAGCCTATGGGTGCCCTAGCCTAAGCCTAGGGGTGCCCTAGCCTAAGCCTAGGGGTTCCCTATCCTTAGGCTAGGGGAGCCCTAGCCTTATCCTAAGCCTAGGGGTGCAATAGCCTAAGTCTAGGGGTGCTCTAGCCTTAGGCTAGGGGAGCCCTAGCCTTAGACTAATCCGAGGGGTGCTAGCCTAAGCCTAGGGGTGCCCTAGCCTGAGCCTAGGGGTGCCGTAGCCTTAGGTTAGGGGAGCCCTAGCTTTAGCCTAAGCCTAGGGGTGCCTTGGTCTAAGCATAGGGGTGCCCTAGCCTGAGCCTAGGGGTGCCCTAGCCTGAGGCTAGGGGAGCCCTAGCCTTAGCCTAAGCCTAAGGGTGCCGTAGCCTAAGCCTAGGGGTGCCCTACCCTAAGCCTAGGGGTGCCGTAGCCTAAGCCTAGGGATGCCCTAGCCTTAGGCTAGGGGATCCCTAGCCTTAGCCTAAGCCTAGGGGTGCCCTAGCCTGAGCCTAGGGTTGCCCTAGCCTGAGCCTAGGGGTGCCCTAGCTTTAGGCTAGGGAAGTCCTAGACTTAGACTAAGCCTAGGGGTGCCGTAGCCTAAGCCTAGGGGTGCCCTAGCCTAAGCCTAGGGGTGCCCTAGCCTGAGCCTAGGGGTGCCCTAACCTAAGCCTAGGTATGCCCTCGCCTAAGGCTTGGGGTGCCCTAGCCCAAACCTAGGGGTACCCTAGCCTTAGGCTAGAGGAGCCCTAGCCTTAACCTAAGCCTAGGGGTGCCCTAGCCTAAGCTTAGGGGTGCCCTAGCCTAAGCCTACGGGTTGCCTAGCCTTAAGCTAGGGGAGCCCTAGCCTTAGCCTAAGCCTAGGGGAGCCCTAGCCTAAGCCTAGGGGTGCCCTAGCCTAAGCTTAGGTGTCCCCTAGCCAAAGCCTAGGGGTACCCTAGCCTAAGTTTTGGGGGTACCCTAGCCTAATCCTAGGGGTGCCCAAGCCTAATCATAGGGGTGCCCTAGCCTAAGCCTAGGGGTGCCCTAGCCTTAGGCTTGGGGAGCCCTAGCCTTAGCCTAAGCCTAGGGGTGCCCTAGCCTAAGCCTAGGGGTGCCCTAGCCTGAGTCTAGGGGTGCTCTAGCCTTAGGCTAGGGGAGCCGTAGCCTTAGCCTAAGCCTAGGGGTGCCCTAGCCTAAGCCTAGGGGTGCCCTAGCCTAAGCCTAGGGGTGCCCTAGCCTAAGCCTAGGGGTGCCCTAGCCTAAGCCTAGGGGTGCCCTAGCCTAAGCCTAGGGGTGCCCTAGCCTAAGCCTAGGGGTGCCCTAGCCTAAGCCTAGGGGTGCCCTAGCCTAAGCCTAGGGGTGCCCTAGCCTAAGGCTAGGGGAGCCGTAGCCTATGCCTAAGGGTGCCCTAGCCTAAGCCTAGGGGTGCCCTAGCCTAACCCTAGGGTGGCGCTAGCCTAAGCCTTGGGGTGCCCTAAACTAAGGCTAGGGGTGCCCTAGCCTAAGCCTAGGGGTGCCCTAGCCTTAAGCTAGGGGAGCCCTAGCCTTAGCCTAAGCCTAGGGGTTACCTAGCCTAAGCCTAGGAGTGCCCTAGCCTAAGCCTAAGGGTGCCCTAGCCTGAGCCTACGGGTGCCCTAGCTTGTGCTATGGGAGCCCTAGCCTTAGTCTAGACTAGGATTGCCCTAGCCTAAGCTTAGCGGTGCCCTTCCCTGAGTCTAGGGGTGCCCTAGCCTTAGGCTAGGGGAGCCCTAGCCTTAGCCTAAGCCTAGGGGTGCCCTAGCCTAAGCCTAGGGGTGCCCTAGCCTAAGACTAGGGGTGCCTAGCCTAAGACTAATGGAGCCCTAGCCTAAGCCTAGGGGTGCCCTAGCCTAAGCCTAGGGGTGCCCTAGCCCTAGGTTAGGGGAGCCCTAGCCTTAGCCTAAGTCTAGGGGAGCCCTAGACTAAGCCTTGGGGTGCCCTAGCCTAAGCCTAGAGGTGCCCTCGCCTGAGGCTAGGGGAGCCCAACCTTAGTCTAGCCTAGGATTGCCCTAGCCTAAGCCTAGGGGTGCCATAGCCTGATTCTAGGGGTGTCCTAGCCTGAGGCTAGGGGAGCCGTAGCCTGAGCCTAAGCCTAGGAGTGCCCTAGCCTAAGCCTAGGGGTGCCCTAGCCTAAGCCTAGGGGTGCCCTAGCCTAAGCCTAGGGGTGCCCTAGCCTTAGGCTAGGGGAGCCCTAGCCTTAGCCTAAGCCTAGGGGAGCCCTAGACTAAGCCTAGGGGTGCCCTAGCCTAAGCCTAAGGGTGCCCAAGCCTAAGCCTAGGGGTGCCCTAGCCTGAGGCTAGGGTGGCCCTAGCCTTAGTCTATCCTAGGATTGCCCTAGCCTAAGCCTAGGGGTGCCATAGCCTGAGTCTAGGGGTGTCCTAGCCTGAGGCTAGGGGAGCCGTAGCCTGATCCTAAGCCTAGGGGTGCCCTAGCCTAAGCATATGGGTGCCCTAGCCTTAGCCTAGGGGTGCCCTAGCCTTGGGCTAGCGGAGCCCTAACCTTAGTCTAAGACTAGGGGTGCCCTAGCCTAAGCCTAGGCGTGCCCTAGCGTAAGCCTAGGGGTGCCCTAGCCTAATCCTAGGGGTGCCCAAGCCTAAGCCTCGGGGTGTCCAAGCCTTAGGCTAGGAGAACCCTAGCCTAAGCCTAAGCCTAGGGGTGCCCTAGCCTAAGCCTAGGGGTGCCCTAGCCTAAGCCTAGGGGTGCCCAAGCATTAGGCTAGGAGAGCCCTAGCCTTATCCTAAGCCTAGGGGTGCAAAAGCCTAAGCCTAGGGGTGCTCTGGCCTTAGGCTAGGGGAGCCCTAGCCTTAGACTAAGCCTAGGGGGGCTAGCCTAAGCCTCGTGGTGCCCTAGCCTAAACCTAGGGGTGCCCTAGCCTGAGCCTCGGGTGCCCTAGCCTGAGGCTAGGGGAGCCCTAGCCTTAGCCTAATCCTAGGGGTGCCCTAGCCTGAGCCTAGGGCTGTCCTAGCCTAAGCCTAGGGGTGCCCTAGCCTAAGCCTAGGGGTGCCGTAACCTAAGCCAGGGATGCCCTAGCATTAGGATAGGGGAGCCCTAGCCTTAGCCTAAGCCTAGGGGTGCCCTTGCCTAAGCCTAGGGTTGCCCTAGCCTGAGCCTAGGGGTGCCCTAGCCTTAGGCTAGGGAAACCCTAGCCTTAGACTAAGCCTACGGGTGCCCTAGCCTAAGCCTAGGGGTGCCCTAGCCTAAGGCTAAGGGTGCCCTAGCCTAAGCCTACGGGTGCCCTAGCCTGAGCCTAGGGGTGCCCTAGCCTGAGCCTAGGGGTGCCCTAGCCTGAATCTACGGGTGCCCTAGCATGAGGCTAGGGGAGCCCTAGCCTTATCCTAAGCCTAGGCATGCACTAGCCTTAGCCTCTGGGTGCCCTAGCCTAAGCCTAGGGGTGCCCTAGCCTAAGCCTAGGGTGCCCTAGCCTTAGGCTAGGGGAGCCCTAGCCTTAGCCTAAGCCTAGGGGAGCCGGAGACTAAGCCTAGGGGTGCCCTAGCCTAAGTCTAGGGGTGCCCAAGCCTAAGCCTAGGGGTGCCCTAGCCTGGGGCTAGGGTGGCCCTAGCCTTAGTCTATCCTAGGATTGCCCTAGCCTAAGCCTAGGGGTGCCATAGCCTGAGTCTAGGGGTGTCCTAGCCTGAGGCTAGGGGAGCCGTAGCCTGATCCTAAGCCTAGGGTTGCCCTAGCCTAAGCCTAGGGGTGCCCTAGCCTAAGCCTAGGCGTGCCCTAGCGTAAGCCTAGGGGTGCCCTAGCCTAATCCTAGGGGTGCCCAAGCCTAAGCCTCGGGGTGTCCAAGCCTTAGGCTAGGAGAACCCTAGCCTAAGCCTAAGCCTAGGGGTGCCCTAGCCTAAGCCTAGGGGTGCCCTAGCCTAAGCCTAGGGGTGCCCAAGCATTAGGCTAGGAGAGCCCTAGCCTTATCCTAAGCCTAGGGGTGCAAAAGCCTAAGCCTAGGGGTGCTCTGGCCTTAGGCTAGGGGAGCCCTAGCCTTAGACTAAGCCTAGGGGGGCTAGCCTAAGCCTCGTGGTGCCCTAGCCTAAACCTAGGGGTGCCCTAGCCTGAGCCTCGGGTGCCCTAGCCTGAGGCTAGGGGAGCCCTAGCCTTAGCCTAATCCTAGGGGTGCCCTAGCCTGAGCCTAGGGCTGTCCTAGCCTAAGCCTAGGGGTGCCCTAGCCTAAGCCTAGGGGTGCCGTAACCTAAGCCAGGGATGCCCTAGCATTAGGATAGGGGAGCCCTAGCCTTAGCCTAAGCCTAGGGGTGCCCTTGCCTAAGCCTAGGGTTGCCCTAGCCTGAGCCTAGGGGTGCCCTAGCCTTAGGCTAGGGAAACCCTAGCCTTAGACTAAGCCTACGGGTGCCCTAGCCTAAGCCTAGGGGTGCCCTAGCCTAAGGCTAAGGGTGCCCTAGCCTAAGCCTAGGGGTGCCCTAGCCTGAGCCTAGGGGTGCCCTAGCCTGAGCCTAGGGGTGCCCTAGCCTGAATCTACGGGTGCCCTAGCATGAGGCTAGGGGAGCCCTAGCCTTATCCTAAGCCTAGGCATGCCCTAGCCTTAGCCTAGGGGTGCCCTAGCCTAAGCCTAGGGGTGCCCTAGCCTAAGCCTAGGGGTGCCCTAGCCTAAGCCTAGGGTGCCCTAGCCTTAGGCTAGGGGAGCCCTAGCCTTAGCCTAAGCCTAGGGGAGCCGTAGACTAAGCCTAGGGTTGCCCTAGCCTAAGTCTAGGGGTGCCCAAGCCTAAGCCTAGGGGTGCCCTAGCCTGGGGCTAGGGTGGCCCTAGCCTTAGTCTATCCTAGGATTGCCCTAGCCTAAGCCTAGGGGTGCCATAGCCTGAGTCTAGGGGTGTCCTAGCCTGAGGCTAGGGGAGCCGTAGCCTGATCCTAAGCCTAGGGTTGCCCTAGCCTAAGCCTAGGGGTGCCCTAGCCTAAGCCTAGGGGTGCCCTAGACTTAGGCTAGGGGTGCCCTAGCCTAAGCCTAAGCCTAGGGGTGCCCTAGCCTAAGCCTAGGGGTGCCCTAGCCTGAGTCTAGGGGTGCCCTAGCCTAAGCATAGGGGTGCTCTAGCCTTAGGTTAGTGGAGCCCTAGCCTTAGCCTAAGCCTAGGGGTGCCCTAGCCTAAGCCTAGGGGTGCCCTTGCCTGAGGCTAGGGGAGCCCTAGCCTTAGCCTAAGCCTAGGATTGCCCTAGCCTAAGATTATGGGTGCCCTAGCCTGTGTCTAGGGGTGCCCTAACCTGAGGCTAGGGGAGATGTTGCCTTAGCCTAAGTCTAGGGGTGCCCTAGCCTAAGACTAGGGGTGCCCTAGCCTTAGGCTAGGGGTGCCCTTGCCTAACCCTAGGGGTGCCCTAGCCTAAGCCTATGGGTGCCCTAGCCTAAGCCTATGGGTGCCCTAGCCTAAGCCTAGGGGTGCCCTAGCCTTAGGCTAGGGGAGCCCTAGCCTTAGCCTAAGCCTAGGGGTGCCCTAGCCTAAGCCTAGGGGTGCCCTAGCCTAAGCCTAGGGGTGCCCTAGCCTAAGCCTAGGGGTGCCCTGCCTAACCCTAGGGGTGCCCTAGCCTAAGCCTATGGGTGCCCTAGCCTAAGCCTATGGGTGCCCTAGCCTAAGCATATGGGTGACCTAGCCTTAGCCTAGGGGTGCCCTAGCCTTGGGCTAGGGGAGCCCTAACCTTAGTCTAAGACTAGGGGTGCCCTCGCCTAAGCCTAAGCCTAGGGGTGCCCTAGCCTAAGCCTAGGGGTGCCCTAGCCTAAGCCTAGGGGTGCCATAGTCTAAGCCTAGGGGTGCCCTAGCCTGGGCCTAGGGGTGCCCTAGCCTGAGGCTAGGGGAGTCCTAGCCTTAGCCTAATCCTAAGGGTGCCCTAGCCTGAGCCTAGGGGTGTCCTAGCCTAAGCCTAGGGGTGCCCTAGCCTAAGCCTAGGGGTGCCGTAGCCTAAGTCTAGGGATGCCCTAGCCTAAGCCTAGGGTTGCCCTAGCCTGAGCCTAGGGGTGCCCTAGCCTTAGGCTAGGGAAGCCCTAGCCTTAGACTAAGCCTAGGGGTGTCCTAGCCTAAGCCTAGGGGTGCCCTAGCCTAAGGCAAAGCGTGCCCTAGCCTAAGACTAGGGGTGCCCTAGCCTTGGGCTAGGGGAGCCCTAACCTTAGTCTAAGACTAGGGGTGCCCTCGCCTAAGCCTAAGCCTAGGGGTGCCCTAGCCTAAGCCTAGGGGTGCCCTAGCCTAACCCTAGGGGTGCCATAGTCTAAGCCTAGGGGTGCCCTAGCCTGGGCCTAGGGGTGCCCTAGCCTGAGGCTAGGGGAGCCCTAGCCTTAGCCTAATCCTAAGGGTGCCCTAGTCTGAGTCTAGGGGTGTCCTAGCCTAAGCCTAGGGGTGCCCTAGCCTAAGCTTAGGGGTGCCGTAGCCTAAGTCTAGGGATGCCCTAGCCTAAGCCTAGGGTTGCCCTAGCCTGAGCCTAGGGGTGCCCTAGCCTTAGGCTAGGGAAGCCCTAGCCTTAGACTAAGCCTAGGGGTGTCCTAGCCTAAGCCTAGGGGTGCCCTAGCCTAAGGCAAAGCGTGCCCTAGCCTAAGACTAGGGGTGCCCTAGCCTAAGCCTAGGGGTGCCCTAGCCTGAGCCTAGGGGTGCCCTAGCCTGAATCTACGGGTGCCCTAGCATGAGGCTAGGGGAGCCCTAGCCTTATCCTAAGCCTAGGCGTGCCCTAGCCTTAGCCTAGGGGTACCCTAGCCTAATCCTAGGGGTGCCCTAGCCTGAGCCTAGGAGTGCCGTAGCCTTAGGCTAGGGGAGCCATAGCCTATGCCTAGGGGTGCCTTAGCCTAAGCCTAGGGGTGCCCTAGCCTACGCCGAGGGTGGCGCTAGCCTAAGCCTAGGGGTGCCCTAGACTAAGCCTACGGGTGCCGTAGCCTACGCCTAGGGGTGCCCTTGCCTTAAGCTAGGGGAGCCCTAGCCTTAGCCTAAGCCTAGGGGAGCCCTAGCCTTAGCCTAGGGGTGCCCTAGCCTAAGCCTAGGTGTCCCCTAGCCAAAGCCTAGGGGTACCCTAGCCTAAGTTTTGGGGGTACCCTAGCCTAAGCCTAGGGGTGCCTAAGACTAAGCCATAGGGGTGTCCTAGCCTAAGCCTAGGGGTGCCCTAGCCTTAGACTTGGGGAGCCCTAGCCTTAGCCTAACCCTAGGGGTGCCCTAGCCTAAGCCTAGGCGTGCCCTAGCCTAAGCCTAAGGGTGCCCTAGCCTGAGCCTAAGCTTAGGGGTGCCCTAACCTAAGCCTAGGGGTGCCCTAGCCTGAGTCTAAGGGTGCCCTAGCCTAAGCCTAGGGGTGCTCTAGCCTTAGGTTAGGGGAGCCCTAGCCTTAGCCTAAGCCTAGGGGTGCCCTAGTCTAAGCCTATGGGTGCCCTAGCCTAAGCCTAGGGGTGCCCTTGCCTGAGGCTAGGGGTGCCCTTGCCTGAGGCTAGGGGAGCCCTAGCCTTAGCCTAAGCCTAGGATTGCCCTAGCCTAAGGTTATGGGTGCCCTAGCCTGTGTCTAGGGGTGCCCTAACCTGAGGCTAGGGGAGATGTTGCCTTAGCCTAAGTCTAGGGGTGCCCTAGCCTAAGCCTAGGGGTGCCCTAGCCTTAGGCTAGGGGTGCCCTAGCCTAAGCCTATTGATGCCCTAGCCTTAGGCTAGGGGAGCCCTAGCCTTAGCCTAAGCCTAGGGGTGCCCTAGCCTAAGCCTGGGGGTGCCCTAGCCTTAGACTTGGGGAGCCCTAGCCTTAGCCTAACCCTAGGGGTGCCCTAGCCTAAGCCTAGGCGTGCCCTAGCCTAAGCCTAAGGGTGCCCTAGCCTGAGCCTAAGCTTAGGGGTGCCCTAGCCTAAGCCTAGGGGTGCCCTAGCCTGAGTCTAGGGGTGCCCTAGCCTAAGCCTAGGGGTGCTCTAGCCTTAGGTTAGGGGAGCCCTAGCCTTAGCCTAAGCCTAGGGGTGCCCTAGTCTAAGCCTATGGGTGCCCTAGCCTAAGCCTAGGGGTGCCCTTGCCTGAGGCTAGGGGAGCCCTAGCCTTAGCCTAAGCCTAGGATTGCCCTAGCCTAAGGTTATGGGTGCCCTAGCCTGTGTCTAGGGGTGCCCTAACTTGAGGCTAGGGGAGATGTTGCCTTAGCCTAAGTCTAGGGGTGCCCTAGCCTAAGCCTAGGGGTGCCCTAGCCTTAGGCTAGGGGTGCCCTAGCCTAAGCCTAGGGATGCCCTAGCCTTAGGCTAGGGGAGCCCTAGCCTTAGCCTAAGCCTAGGGGTGCACTAGCCTAAGCCTGGGGGTGCCCTAGCCTAAGCCTAGGGGTGCCCTAGCCTAAGCCTAGGGGTGCCCTTGCCTAACCCTAGGGGTGCCCTAGCCTAAGCCTATGGGTGCCCTAGCCTAAGCCTATGGGTGCCCTAGCCTAAGCCTAGGGGTGCCCTAGCCTTAGGCTAGGGGAGCCCGAGCCTTAGCCTAAGCCTAGAGGAGCCCTTGGCTAAGCCTAGGGGTGCCCTAGCCTAAGCCTAGGTATCCCCTAGCCTAAGCCTAGGGGTGCCCTTGCCTAAGCCTAGGGGTGCCCTAGCCTTGGCCTAGGGGAGCCCTAGCCTTAGCCTAAGCCTAGGGGTGCCCTAGCCTAAGCCAAGGGGTGCTCTAGCCTTAGTCTAGGGGAGCCCTAGCCTTAGCCTTAGCCTAGGGGTTCCCTAACCTAAGCCTAGGGGTGCCCTAGCCTGAGCCTAGGGGTGTCCTAGCCTGAGTCTACGGATGCCCTAGCCTGAGGCTAGGGGAGCCCTAGCTTTAGTGGAGCCTAGGATTGCACTAGACTAAGCCTAGTGGTGCCATAGCCTGAGTGTAGGGGTGCCCTAGCCTGAGGCTAGGGGAGCCGTAGCCTGAGGCTAAGCCTAGGGGTGCCCTAGCCTAAGCATATGGGTGCCCTTCGCCTTAGCCTAGGGGTGCCCTAGCCTTGGGCTAGGGGAGCCCTAACCTTAGTCTAAGACTAGGGGTGCCCTCGCCTAAGCCTAAGCCTAGGGGTGCCCTAGCCTAAGCCTAGGGGTGCCCTAGCCTAAGCCTAGGGGTGCCCTAGCCTAAGCCTAGGGGTGCCCAAGCCTAAGGCTAGGAGAGCCCTAGCCTTATCCTAAGCCTAGGGCTGCAATAGCCTAAGCCTAGGGGTGCTCTAGCCATAGGCTAGGGGAGCCCTAGCCTTAGACTAAGCCCAGGGGTGCTAGCCTAATCCTCGTTGTGCCCTAGCCTAAGCCTAGGGGTGCCATAGTCTAAGCCTAGGGGTGCCTTAGCCTGAGCCTAGGGGTGCCCTAGCCTGAGGCTAGGGGAGCCCTAGCCTTAGCCTAATCCTAAGGGTGCCCTAGCCTGAGCCTAGGGGTGTCCTAGCCTAAGCCTAGGGGTGCCCTAGCCTAAGCCTAGGGGTGCCGTAGCCTAAGTCTAGGGATGCCCTAGCCTAAGCCTAGGGTTGCCCTAGCCTGAGCCTAGGGGTGCCCTAGCCTTAGGCTAGGGAAGCCCTAGCCTTAGACTAAGCCTAGGGGTGTCCTAGCCTAAGCCTAGGGGTGCCCTAGCCTAAGGCAAAGCGTGCCCTAGCCTAAGATTAGGGGTGCCCTAGCCTAAGCCTAGGGGTGCCCTAGCCTGAGCCTAGGGGTGCCCTAGCCTGAATCTACGGGTGCCCTAGCATGAGGCTAGGGGAGCCCTAGCCTTATCCTAAGCCTAGGCGTGCCCTAGCCTTAGCCTAGGGGTGCCCTAGCCTAAGCCTAGGGGTGCCCTAGCCTGAGCCTAGGAGTGCCGTAGCCTTAGGCTAGGGGATCCGTAGCCTATGCCTAGGGGTGCCTTAGCCTAAGCCTAGGGGTGCCCTAGCCTACGCCGAGGGTGGCGCTAGCGTAAGCCTAGGGGTGCCCTAGACTAAGCCTACGGGTGCCGTAGCCTAAGTCTAGGGGTGCCCTTGCCTTAAGCTAGGGGAGCCCTAGCCTTAGGCTAAGCCTAGGGGAGCCCTAGCCTTAGCCTAGGGGTGCCCTAGCCTAAGCCTAGGTGTCCCCTAGCCAAAGCCTAGGGGTGCCCTAGCCTTAGACTTGGGGAGCCCTAGCCTTAGCCTAACCCTAGGGGTGCCCTAGCCTAAGCCTAGGCGTGCCCTAGCCTAAGCCTAAGGGTGCCCTAGCCTGAGCCTACGGGTGCCCTAGCTTGTGCTATGGGAGCCCTAGCCTTAGTCTAGCCTAGGATTGCCCTACCCTTAGCTTAGGGGTGCCCTTCCCTGAGACTAGGTGTGCCCTAGCCTTAGGCTAGGGGAGCCCTAGCCTTAGCCTAAGCCTAGGGGTGCCCTAGCCTAAGCCTAGGGGTGCCCTATCCTAAGCCTAGGGGTGCCCTAGCCTGAGGCTAGGGGAGCCCTAGCCTTAGTCTATCCTAGGATTGCCCTAGCCTAAGCCTAGGGGTGCCCTAGCATAAGCCTAGGGGTGCCCTAACCTTAGGCTAGAGGAACCCTAGCCTTATCCTAAGCTTAGACGTGCCCTCGCCTTAGCCTAGGAGTGCCCTAGCCTAAGCCTAGGGGTGCTCTAGCCTTAGGTTAGGGGAGCCCTAGCCTTAGCCTAAGCCTAGGGGTGCCCTAGCCTAAGCCTAAGGGTGCCCTAGCCTAAGCCTAGGGGAGCCCTAGCCTTAGCCTAAGCCTAGGAGTACCCTAGCCTAAGTTTAGGGGTGCCCTAGCCTGAGTCTAGGGGTGCCCTAACCTGAGGCTAGGGGAACTGTTGCCTTAGCCTAAGTCTTGGGGTGCCCTAGCCTAAGCCTATGGGTGCCCTAGCCTAAGCATATGGGTGCCCTTGCCTAAGCCTAGGGGTGTTCTAGCTTTAGGCTAGGGGAACCCTAGCCTTAGCCTAAGCCTAGAGGAGCCCTAGGCTAAGCCTAGGTGTGCCCTAGTCTAAGCCTAGGTGTCCCCTAGCCTAAGCCTAGGGGTGCCCTTGCCTAAGCCTAGGGGTGCCCTAGCCTTAGGCTAGGGGAGCCCTAGCCTTAGCCTAAGCCTAGGGTTGCCCTAGCCTAAGCCAAGGGGTGCTCTAGCCTTAGTCTAGGGGAGCCCTAGCCTTAGCCTAAGCCTAGGGGTGCCCTAGCCTAAGCCTAGGGGTGCCCTAGCGTGAGCCTAGGGGTGCCCTGGCCTGAGTCTACGGATGCCCTAGCCTGAGGCTTGGGGACCCCTAGCCTTAGTGGAGCCTAGGATTGCGCTAGTCTAAGCCTAGTGGTGCCATAGCCTGAATGTAGGGGTGCCCTAGCCTGAGGCTAGGGGAGCCATAGCCTGAACCTAAGCCTAGGGATGCCCTAGCCTAAGCCTAGGGGTGCCCTAGCCTAAGCCTAGGGATGCCATAGCCTTGGGCTAGGGGAGTCCTAACCTAAGTCTAAGCCAAGGGGTGCCCTAGCCTAATCCTAGGGGTGCCCTAGCGTAATCCTAGGGGTGCCCAAGCCTAAGCCTGGGGGTGCCCAAGCCTAAGCCTAAGCCTAGGGGTGCCCTAGCCTAAGACTAGGGATGCCCTAGCCTAAGCCTAGGGGTGCCCTAGCCTAAGCCTAGGGGTGCCCTAGCCTTAGGCTAGGGGAGCCCTAGCCTTATCCTAAGCCTAGGGGTGCAATAGCCTAAGCCCAGGGGTGCTCTAGCCTTAGGCTAGGGGAGCCCTAGCCTTAGACTAAGCCTAGCGGTGCCATAGTGTAATCCTAGGGGTGCCCTAGCCTGAGCCTAGGGGTGCCGTAGCCTGAGGCTAGGGGAGCCCTAGCCTTAGCCTAAGCCTAAGGGTGCCGTGGCCTAAGCCTAGGGGTGCCGTAGCCTAAGCCTAGGGATGCCCTAGCCTTAGGCTAGGGGAGCCCTAGCCTTAGCCTAAGCCTAAGGGTGCCCTAGCCTAAGCCTAGGGTTGCCCTAGCCTGAGCCTAGGGGTGCCCTAGCCTTAGGCTTGGGAAGCCCTAGCCTTAGACTAAGCCTAGGGGTGCCCTAGCCTAAGGATAGGGGTGCCCTAGCCTAAGGCTAAGGGTGCCCTAGCCTAAGACTAGGGGTACCCTAGCCTAAACCTAGGAGTGCCCTGCCTAAGCCTAGTGGTGCCCTTGCCTAAGCCTATGGGTGGCCTAGCCTAAGCCTAGGGTTGCCCTAGCCTTAGGCTAGGGGAGCCCTACCCTTAGCCTAAGCTTAGGGGAGACCTAGGCTAAGCCTAGGGGTGCCCTAGCCATGCCTAGGGGCCCCCTAGCCTAAGCCTAGGGGTGCCCTAGCCTAAGCCTAGGGGTGCCCTAGCCTTAGGCTAGGGGAGCCCTAGCCTTAGCCTAAGCCTAGGTGTGCCCTAGCCTAAACCAAGCGGTGCTCTAGCCTTAGTCTAGGGGAGTCCTAGCCTTAGCCTAAGCCTAGGGGTGCCCCAGCCTGAGCCTAGGTGTGTCCTAGCCTGTGTCTACGGGTGCCCTAGCATGAGGCTAGGGGAGCCCTAGCCTTAGTCGAGCCTAGGATTGCGCTAGCCTAAGCCTAGTGGTGCCATAGCCTGAGTCTAGGGGTGCCCTAGCCTAAGACTAGAGGTACCCTAGCCTAAACCTAGGGTTGCCCTTGCCTAAGCCTAGGGGTGCCCTTGCCTAAGCCTATGGGTGGGCTAGCCTAAGCCTAGGGTTGCCCTAGCCTTAGGCTAGAAGAGCCCTAGCCTTAGCCTAAGCCTAGGGGTGCCCTAGCCTAAGCCTAGGGGTGCCCTAGCCTAAGCCTAGGGGTGCTATAGCCTTAGGTTAGGGGAGCCCTAGCCTTAGCCTAAGGCTAGGGGTGCCCTAGCCTAAGCCTAGGGGTGCCCTAGCCTAAGCCTAGGGGTGCCCTAGCCTAAGCCTAGGGGTGCCCTTGCCTAACCCTAGGGGTGCCCTAGCCTAAGCCTATGGGTGCCCTAGCCTAAGGCTACGGGTGCCCTAGCCTAAGCCTAGGGGTGCCCTAGCCTTAGGCTAGGGGAGCCCTAGCCTTAGCCTAAGCCTAGAGGAGTCCTTGGCTAAGCCTAGGGGTGCCCTAGCCTAAGCCTAGGTATCCCCTAGCCTAAGCCTAGGGGTGCCCTTGCCTAAGCCTAGGGGTGCCCTAGCCTTAGGCTAGGGGAGCCCTAGCCTTAGCCTAAGCCTAGGGGTGCCCTAGCCTAAGCCAAGGGGTGCCCTAGCCTCAGTCTAGGGGAGCCCTAGCCTTAGCCTAAGCCTAGGGGTTCCCTAGCCTAAGCCTAGGGGTGCCCTACCCTGAGCCTAGGGGTGTCCTAGCCTGAGTCTACGGATGCCCTAGCCTGAGGCTAGGGGAGCCCTAGCTTTAGTGGAGCCTAGGATTGCACTAGCCTAAGCCTAGTGGTGCCATAGCCTGAGTGTAGGGGTGCCCTAACCTGAGGCTAGGGGAGCCGTAGCCTGAGCCTAAGCCTAGGGGTGCCCTAGCCTAAGCATATGGGTGCCCTAGCCTTAGCCTAGGGGTGCCCTAGCCTTGGGCTAGGGGAGCCCTAACCTTAGTCTAAGCCTAGGGGTGCCCTAGCCTAAGCCTAGGGGTGCCGTAGCCTAAGCCTAGGGGTGCCCTAGCCTAAGCCTAGGGGTGCCCAAGCCTTAGGCTAGGAGAGCCCTAGCCTTATCCTAAGCCTAGGGGTGCAATAGCCTAAGCCTAGGGGTGCTCTAGCCTTAGGCTAGGGGAGCCCTAGCCTTAGACTAAGCCCAGGGGTGCTAGCCTAATCCTCGTGGTGCCCTAGCCTAAGCCTAGGGGTGCCATAGTCTAAGCCTAGGGGTGCCCTAGCCTGAGCCTAGGGGTGCCCTAGCCTGAGGCTAGGGGAGCCCTAGCCTTAGCCTAATCCTAGGGGTGCCCTAGCCTGAGCCTAGGGGTGTCCCAGCCTAAGCCTAGGGGTGCCCTAGCCTAAGCCTAGGGGTTCCCTAGCCTGAGCCTAGGAGTGCCGTAGCCTTAGGCTAGGGGAGCCGTAGCCTATGCCTAGGGGTGCCCTAGCCTAAGCCTAGGGGTGCCATAGCCTACGCCGAGGGTGGCGCTAGCCTAAGCCTAGGGGTGCCCTAGACTAAGCCTAGGGGTGCCGTAGCCTAAGCCTAGGGGTGCCCTTGCCTTAAGCTAGGGGAGCCCTAGCCTTAGCCTAAGCCTAGGGGTGCCGTAGCCCAAGCCTAGGGGTGCCCTAGCCTGAGCCTAGGGGTGCCCTAGCCTAAGCCTAGGTATGCCCTCGCCTAAGGCTTGGGGTGCCCTAGCCTAAGCCTAGGGATGCCCTAGCCTAAGCCTAGGGGTTGCGTAGCCTTAGGCTAGGGGAGCCCTAGCCTTAGCCTAAGCCTAGGGGAGCCCTAGCCTTAGCCTAGGGGTGCCCTAGCCTAAGCCTAGGTGTCCCCTAGCCAAAGCCTAGGGGTACCCTAGCCTAAGTTTTGGGGGTACCCTAGCCTAAGCCTAGGGGTGCCCAAGCCTAATCATAGGGGTGTCCAAGCCTAAGCCTAGGGGTGGCCTAGCCTTAGACTTGGGGAGCCCTAGCCTTAGCCTAAGCCTAGGGGTGCCCTAGCCTAAGCCTAGGCGTGCCCTAGCCTAAGCCTAAGGGTGCCCTATCCTGAGCCTACGGGTGCCCTAACTTGTGCTATGGGAGCCCTAGCCTTAGTCTAGCCTAGGATTGCCCTAGCCTAAGCTTAGGGGTGCCCTTCCCTAAGTCTAGGGGTGCCTTAGCCTTAGGCTAGGGGAGCCCTAGCCTTAGCCTCAGCCTAGGGGTGCCCTAGCCAAAGGCTAGGGGTGCCCTAGCCTAAGACTAGGGGTGCCTAGCCTAAGACTAGTGGTGCCCTAGCCTAAGCCTAGGGGTGCCCTAGCCTAAGCCTAGGGGTGCCCTAGCCTTAGGCTAGGGGAGCCCTAGCCTTAGCCTAAGCCTAGGGGAGCCCTGGACTAAGCCTTGGGGTGCCCTATCCTAAGCCTAGGGGTGCCCTAGCATAAGCCTAGGGGTGCCCTAGACTGAGGCTAGGGGAGCCCTAGCCTTAGTCTAGCCTAGCATTGCCCTAGCCTAAGCCTAGGGGTGCCATAGCCTGACTCTAGGGGTGTCCTAGCCTGAGGCTAGGGGAGCCGTAGCCTGAGCCTAAGCCTAGGGGTGCCCTAGCCTAAACCTAGGGGTGCCCTAGCCTAAGCCTAGGGGTGCCCTAGCCTTAGGCTAGGGGTGCCCTAGCCTAAGCCTAAGCCTAGTTGTGCCCTACTCTAAGCCTAGGGGTGCCCTAGCCTAAGCCTAGGGGTGCACTAGCCTTAGGCTAGGGGAACCCTAGCCTTATCCTAAGTTTAGGCATGCCCTAGCCTTAGACTAGGGGTGCCCTAGCCTAAGCCTAGGGGTGCTCTAGCCTTAGGTTAGGGGAGCCCTAGCCTTAGCTTAAGCCTAGGGGTGCCCTAGCCTAAGCTTAGGGGTGCCCTTGCCTAAGCCTATGGGTGCCCTAGCCTAAACCTATAGGTGCCCTAGCCTAAGCATATGGCTGCCCTAGCCTAAGCCTAGGGGTGCCCTAGCCTTAGGTACGGTGTGCCCTAGCCTAAGCCTACGGGTGCCCTAGCCTAAGCCTAGGGATGCCCTAGCCTTAGGCTAGGGGAGCCCTAGCCTTAGCCAAAGCCTAGGGGTGCCCTAGCCTGAGTCTACGGATGCCCTAGCCTGAGGCTAGGGGAGCCCAAGCCTTAGTGGAGCCTAGGATTGCGCTAGCCTAAGCCTAGTGGTGCCAAAGCCTGAGTGTAGGGGTGACCTAGCCTGAGGCTAGGGGTGTCGTAGCCTGAGCCTAAGCCTAGGGGTGCCATAGCCTAAGCCTTGGGGTGCCCTAGCCTAAGCCTAGGGGTGCCTTTGCCTTGGGCTAGGGGAGCCCTAACCTTAGTCTAAGCCTAGGGGTGCCCTAGCCTAAGCCTAAGTGTGCCCTAGCGTAAGCCTAGGGGTGCCCTAGCCTAATCCTAGGGGTGCCCTAGCCTAAGCCTAGGTGTGCCCAAGCCTAAGCCTAAGCCTAGGGGTGCCCTAGCCTAAGCCTAGGGGTGCCCTAGCCTAAGCCTAGGGGTGCCCTAGCCTAAGCCTAGGGGTTCCCTAGCCTTAGGCTAGGGGAGCCCTAGCCTTATCCTAAGCCTAGGGGTGCAATAGCCTAAGCCTAGGGGTGCTCTAGCCTTAGGCTAGGGGAGCCCTAGCCTTAGCCTAAGCCTATGGGTGCCCTAGCCTAAGCCTAGGGTTGCCCTAGCTTGAGCCTAGGGCTGCCCTAGCCTTAGGCTAAGGAAGCCCTAGCCTTAGACTAAGCCTAGGGGTGCCATAGCCTAAGCCTAGGGGTGCCCTAGCCGAAGCCTAGGGGTGCCCTAGCCTGAGCCTAGGGGTGCCCTAGCCTAAGCCTAGGTATGCCCTCGCCTAAGGCTTGGGGTGCCCTAGCCTAAGCCTAGGGGTGCCCTAGCCTTAGGCTAGAGGAGCCCAAGCCTTAACCTAAGCCTAGGGGTGCCCTAGCCTAAGCCTAGGGGTGCCCTAGCCTAAGCCTAAGGGTGCCCTAGTCTGAGCCTACGTGTGCCCTAGCTTGTGCTATGGGAGCCCTAGCCTTAGTCTAGCCTAGGATTGCCCTACCCTAAGCTTAGGGGTGCCCTTCCCTGAGTCTAGGGGTACCCTAGCCTTAGGCTAGGGGAGCCCTAGCTTTAGCCTAAGCCTAGGGGTGCCCTAGCCTAAGTCTAGGGGTGCCCTAGCCAAAGGCTAGGGGTGCCCTAGCCTAAGACTAGGGGTGCCTAGCCTAAGACTAGTGGTGCCCTAGCCTAAGCCTAGGGGTGCCCTAGCCTAAGCCTAGGGGTGCCCTAGCCTTAGGCTAGGTGAGCCCTAGCCTTAGCCTAAGCCTAGGGGAGCCCTAGACTAAGCCTTGGGGTTCCCTATCCTAAGCCTCGGGGTGCCCTATCCTAAGCCTAGGGGTGCCCTAGCCTGAGGCTAGGGGAGCCCTAGCCTTAGTCTAGCCTAGGATTGCCCTAGCCTAAGCCTAGGGGTGCCCTAGCATAAACCTAGGGGTGCCCTAGCCTTAGGCTAGGGGAACCCTAGCCTTATCCTAAGCTTAGACGTGCCCTCACCTTAGCCTAGGAGTGCCCTAGCCTAAGCCTAGGGGTGCTCTAGCCTTAGGTTAGAGGAGCCCTAGCCTTAGCCTAAGCCTAGGGGTGCCCTAGCCTAAGCCTATGGGTGCCCTAGCCTAAGCCTAGGGGAGCCCTAGCCTTAGCCTAAGCCTAGGATTACCCTAGCCTAAGCTTAGGGGTGCCCTAGCCTGAGTCTAGGGGTGCCCTAACCTGAGGCTACGGGAACTGTTGCCTTAGCCTAAGTCTTGGGGTGCCCTAGCCTAAGCCTATGTGTGCCCTAGCCTAAGAATATGGGTGTACTTGCCTAAGCCTAGGGGTGCTCTAGCCTTAGGCTAGGGGAGCCCTAGCCTTAGCCTAAGCCTAGAGGAGCCCTAGGCTAAGCCTAGGGGTGCCCTAGCCAAAGCCTAGGTGTCCCCTAGCCTAAGCCTAGGGGTGCCCTTGCCTAAGCCTAGGGGTGCCCTAGACTTAGGCTAGGGGAGCCCTAGCCTTAGCCTAAGCCTAGGGTTGCCCTAGCCTAAGCCAAGGGGTGCTCTAGCCTTAGTCTAGGGGAGCCCTAGCCTTAGCCTAAGCCTAGGGGTGCCCTAGCCTAAGCCTAGGGGTGCCCTAGCGTGAGCCTAGGGGTGCCCTGGCCTGAGTCTACGGATGCCCTAGCCTGAGGCTTGGGGACCCCTAGCCTTAGTGGAGCCTAGGATTGCGCTAGTCTAAGCCTAGTGGTGCCATAGCCTGAGTGTAGGGGTGCCCTAGCCTGAGGCTAGGGGAGCCGTAGCCTGAACCTAAGCCTAGGGGTGCCCTAGCCTAAGCCTAGGGGTGCCCTAGCCTAAGCCTAGGGATGCCCTAGCCTTGGGCTAGGGGAGCCCTAACCTTAGTCTAAGCCAAGGGGTGCCCTAGCCTAATCCTAGGGGTGCCCTAGCGTAATCCTAGGGGTGCCCTAGCCTAATCCTAGGGGTGCCCAAGCCTAAGCCTAGGGGTGCCCAAGCCTAAGCCTAAGCCTTGGGGTGCCCTAGCCTAAGACTAGGGATGCCCTAGCCTAAGCCTAGGGGTGCCCTAGCCTAAGCCTAGGGGTGCCCTAGCCTTAGGCTAGGGGAGCCCTAGCCTTATCCTAAGCCTATGGGTGCAATAGCTTAAGCCCAGGGGTGCTCTAGCCTTAGGCTAGGGGAGCCCTAGCCTTAGACTAAGCCTAGCGGTGCCATAGTCTAATCCTAGGGGTGCCCTAGCCTGAGCCTAGGGGTGCCCTAGCCTGAGGCTAGGGGAGCCCTAGCCTTAGCCTAAGCCTAAGGGTGCCGTAGGCTAAACCTAGGGGTGCCGTAGCCTAAGCCTAGGAATGCCCTAGCCTTAGGCTAGGGGAGCCCTAGCCTTAGCCTAAGCCTAGGGGTGCCCTAGCCTAAGGCTAGGGGTGCCCTAGCCTAAGGCTAGGGGTGTCCTAGCCTAAGGCTAGGGGTGCCCTAGCCTAAGCCTAGGGGTGCCCTAACCTAAGCCTATGGGTGCCCTAGCCTAAGCCTAGGGGTGCCCTAGCCTTAGGCTAGGGGAGCCCTACCCTTAGCCTAAGCCTAAGGGAGCCCTAGGCTAAGCCTAGGGGTGCCCTAGCCTAAGCCTAGGTGTCCCCTAGCCTAAGCCTAGGGGTGCCCTTGCCTAAGCCTAGGGGTGCCCTAGCCTTAGGCTAGGGGAGCCCTAGCCTTAGCCTAAGCCTAGGGTTGCCCTACCCTAAGACAAGGGGTGCTCTAGCCTTAGTCTAGGGGAGCCCTAGCCTTAGCCTAAGCCTAGGGGTGCCCTAGCCTTAGCCTAAGCCTAGGGGTGCCCTAGCCTAAGTCTAGGGGTGCCCTATCGTGAGCCTAGGGGTGCCCTGGCATGAGTCTACGGATGCCCTAGCCTGAGGATTGGGGACCCCTAGCCTTAGTGGAGCCTAGGATTGCGCTAGTCTAAGCCTATTGATGCCATAGCCTGAGTGTAGGGGTGCCCTAGCCTGAGGCTAGGGGAGCCGTAGCCTGAACCTAAGCCTAAGGGTGCCCTAGCCTAAGCCTAGGGGTGCCCTAGCCTAAGCCTAGGGATGCCCTAGCCTTGGGCTAGGGGAGCCCTAACCTTAGTCTAAGCCAAGGGGTGCCCTAGCCTAATCCTAGGGGTGCCCTAGCGTAATCCTAGGGGTGCCCTAGCCTAATCCTAGGGGTGCCCAAGCCTAAGCCTAGGGGTGCCCAAGCCTAAGCCTAAGCCTAGGGGTGCCCTAGCCTAAGACTAGGGATGCCCTAGCCTAAGCCTAGGGGTGCCCTAGCCTAAGCCTAGGGGTGCCCTAGCCTTAGGCTAGGGGAGCCCTAGCCTTATCCTAAGCCTAGGGGTGCAATAGCCTAAGCCCAGGGGTGCTCTAGCCTTAGGCTAGGGGAGCCCTAGCCTTAGACTAAGCCTAGCGGTGCCATAGTCTAATCCTAGGGGTGCCCTAGCCTGAGCCTAGGGGTGCCCTAGCCTGAGGCTAGGGGAGCCCTAGCCTTAGCCTAAGCCTAAGGGTGCCGTAGCCTAAGCCTAGGGGTGCCGTAGCCTAAGCCTAGGGATGCCCTAGCCTTAGGCTAGGGGAGCCCTAGCCTTAGCCTAAGCCTAAGGGTGCCCTAGCCTAAGCCTTGGGTTGCCCTAGCCGGAGCCTAGGGGTGCCCTAGCCTTAGGCTTGGGAAGCCCTAGCCTTAGACTAAGCCTAGGGGTGCCCTAGCCTAAGGATAGGAGTGCCCTAGCCTAAGGCTAAGGGTGCCCTAGCCTAAGACTAGGGGTGCCCTAGCCTAAACCTAGGAGTGCCCTTGCCTAAGCCTAGGGGTGCCCTTGCCTAAGCCTATGGGTGGCCTAGCCTAAGCCTAGGGTTGCCCTAGCCTTAGGCTAGAAGAGCCC
The DNA here is from genome assembly GCF_050624435.1 of Tenrec ecaudatus. Classification (NCBI taxonomy): domain Eukaryota; kingdom Metazoa; phylum Chordata; class Mammalia; order Afrosoricida; family Tenrecidae; genus Tenrec; species Tenrec ecaudatus. The sequence goes on along the minus strand of NW_027459448.1, from coordinate 283,604 downwards.
TAGCCTAAGCCTAAGCCTAGGGGTGGCCTAGCCTAAGCCTAGGGGTGCCCTAGCCTGAGTTTACGGGTGCCCTAGAATGAGGCTAGGGGAGCCCTAGCCTTATCCTAAGCCTAGGCGTGCCCTAGCCTTAGCCTAGGGGTGCCCTAGCCTAAGAATAGGGGTGCTCAAGCCTTAGGTTAGGGGAGCCTTAGCCTAAGCCTAGGGGTGCCCTAGCCTGAGGCTAGGGGAGCCCGAGCCTTAGCCTAAGCCTTGGATTGCCCTAACCTAAGCTTAAGGGTGCCCTAGCCTGAGTTTAGGGGTGCCCTAGCCTAATCCTAGGGATGCCCTAGCCTTAGGCTTGGGGTGCCCTATCCTAAGCCTAGGGGTGCCCTAACCTAAGCCTAGGGGTGCCCTAGCCTTATGCTAGGGGAGTCCTAGCCTTAGCCTAAGCCTAGGGGTGCCCGAGCCTAAGGCTAGGGGTGCCCTAGCCTAAGGCTAGGGGTGTCCTAGCCTAAGGCTAGGGGTGCCCTAGCCTAAGCCTAGGGGTGCCCTAACCTAAGCCTATGGGTGCCCTAGCCTAAGCCTAGGGGTGCCCTAACCTAAGCCTATGGGTGCCCTAGCCTAAGCCTAGGGGTGCCCTAACCTAAGCCTAGTGGTGCCATAGCCTGAGTCTAGGGGTGCCCTAGCCTAAGGCTAGGGGAGCCGTAGCCTGAGCCTAAGCATAGGGGTGCCCTAGTCTAAACCTAGGGGTGCCCTAGCCTAAGCCTAGGGGTGCCCAAGCCGTAGGCTAGGGGAGCCCTAGCCTTAGACTAAGCCTAGGGGTGCCCCAGCCTAAGCCTAGGGGTGCCCTAGCCTAAGGCTAAGGGTGCCCTAACCTATGACTAGAGGTGCCCTAGCCTAAACCTAGGGGTGCCCTTGCCTAAGCCTAGGGGTGCCCTTGCCTATGCCTATGGGTGGGCTAGCCTAAGCCTAGGGTTGCCCTAGCCTTAGGCTAGAAGAGCCCTAGCCTTAGCCTAAGCCTAGGGGTGCCCTAGCCTAAGCCTAGGGGTGCCCTAGCCTGAGCCTGGGGGTGCCCTAGCCTGAGTCTACTGGTGCCCTAGCATGAGGCTAGGGAAGCGCTAGCCTTAGTCGAGCCTAGGATTGCGCTAGCCTAAGCCTAGGGGTGCCTAGCCTAAGCGTAGGGGAGCCCTATCCTTAGGCTACGGGAGCCCTGGCCTTATCCTAAGCCTAGGCGTGCCCTAGCCTTAGCCTAGGGGTGCCCTAGCCTAAGGCTAGGGGTGCCCTAGCCTAAGCTAAGGGGTGCCCTAGCCTTAGGCTAGGGAAGCCCTAGCCTTAACCTAAGCCTAGGGGTGCCCTAGACTAAGCCTTGGGGTGCCCTAGCCTAAGCCTAGGGGTGCCCTAGCCTGAGGCTAGGGGAGCCCTAGCCTTAGTCTAGCCTAGGATTGCCCTAGCCTAAGCCTAGGGGTGCCATAGCCTGAGTCTAGGGGTGCCCTAGCCTGAGGCTAGGGGATCCGTAGCCTGAGCCTAAGCCTGGGGGTGCCCTAGCCTAAGCCTTGGGGTGCCCTACCCTACGCCTAGGGGTGCCCAAGCCTAAGCTAGGGGTGCCCTAGCCTTAGGGTAGGGGAGCCCTAGCCTAAGCCTAAGCCTAGGGGTGCCCTAGCCTGAGTTTAGGGGTGCCCTAGCCTAAGCCTAGGGATGCCCTAGCCTTAGGCTTGGGGTGCCCTATCCTAAGCCTAGGGGTGCCCTAACCTAAGCCTAGGGGTGCCCTAGCCTTATGCTACTGGAGCCCTAGCCTTAGCCTAAGCCTAGGGGTGCCCGAGCCTAAGGCTAGGGGTGCCCTAGCCTAAGGCTAGGGGTGTCCTAGCCTAAGGCTAGGGGTGCCCTAGCCTAAGCCTAGGGGTGCCCTAACCTAAGCCTATGGGTGCCCTACCCTAAGCCTAGTGGTGCCCTAGCCTTAGGCTAGGGGAGCCCTACCCTTAGCCTAAGCCTAGGGGAGCCCTATTCTAAGCCTAGGGGTGCCCTAGCCTAAGCCTAGGGGCCCCCTAGCCTAAGCCTAGGGGTGCCCTAGCCTAAGCGTAGGGGTGCCCTAGCCTTAGGCTAGGGGAGCCCTAGCCTTAGCCTAAGCCTAGGGGTGCCCTAGCCTAAACCAAGCGGTGCTCTAGCGTTAGTCTAGGGGAGTCCTAGCCTTAGCCTAAGCCTAGGGTGCCCCAGCCTGAGCCTAGGGGTGTCCTAGCCTGAGTCTACGGCTGCCCTAGCATGAGGCTAGGGGAGCCCTAGCCTTAGTCGAGCCTAGGATTGCGCTAGCCTAAGCCTAGTGGTGCCATAGCCTGAGTCTAGGGGTGCCCTAGCCTAAGGCTAGGGGAGCCGTAGCCTGAGCCTAAGCCTAGGGGTGCCCTAGCCTAAACCTAGGGGTGCCCTAGCCTAAGCCTAGGTGTGCCCAAGCCGTAGGCTAGGGGAGCCCTAGCCTTAGACTAAGCCTAGGGGTGCCCTAGCCTAAGCCTAGGGGTGCCCTAGCCTAAGGCTAAGGGTGCCCTAGCCTAAGACTAGAGGTGCCCTAGCCTAAACCTAGGGGTGCCCTTGCCTAAGCCTAGGGGTGCCCTTGCCTAAGCCTATGGGTGGGCTAGCCTAAGCCTAGGGTTGCCCTAGCCTTAGGCTAGAAGAGCCCTAGCCTTAGCCTAAGCCTAGGGGTGCCCTAGCCTAAGCCTAGGGGTGCCCTAGCCTGAGCCTGGGGGTGCCCTAGCTTGAGTCTACGGGTGCCCTAGCATGAGGCTAGGGAAGCGCTAGCCTTAGTCGAGCCTAGGATTGCGCTAGCCTAAGCCTAGGGGTGCCTAGCCTAAGCGTAGGGGAGCCCTATCCTTAGGCTACGGGAGCCCTGGCCTTATCCTAAGCCTAGGCGTGCCCTAGCCTTAGCCTAGGGGTGCCCTAGCCTAAGGCTAGGGGTGCCCTAGCCTAAGCTAAGGGGTGCCCTAGCCTTAGGCTAGGGAAGCCCTAGCCTTAACCTAAGCCTAGGGGAGCCCTAGACTAAGCCTTGGGGTGCCCTAGCCTAAGCCTAGGGGTGCCCTAGCCTAAGCCTAGGGGTGCCCTAGCCTGAGGCTAGGGGAGCCCTAGCCTTAGTCTAGCCTAGGATTGCCCTAGCCTAAGCCTAGGGGTGCCATAGCCTGAGTCTAGGGGTGCCCTAGCCTGAGGCTAGGGGATCCGTAGCCTGAGCCTAAGCCTGGAGGTGCCCTAGCCTAAGCCTTGGGGTGCCCTACCGATCGCCTAGGGGTGCCCAAGCCTAAGCTAGGGGTGCCCTAGCCTTAGGCTAGGGGAGCCCTAGCCTAAGCCTAATCCTAGGGGTGCCCTAGCCTAAGACTAGGGGTGACCTAGCCTAAGCCTACGGGTGCCCTAGCCTAAGCCTAGGGGTGCTATAGCCTTAGGTTAGGGGAGCCCTAGCCTTAGCCTAAGGCTAGGGGTGCCCTAGTCTAAGCCTATGGGTGCCCAAGCCTTAGCCTAGGGGTGCCCTAGCCTGAGGCTAGGGGAGCCCTAGACTTAGCCTAAGCCTAGGATTGCCCTAGCCTAAGCTTAGGGGTGCCCTAGCCTGAGTCTAGGGGTGCCCTAACATGAGGCTAGGGGAGCTGTTGCCTTAGCCTAAGTCTAGGGGTGCCCTAGCATAAGCCTAGTGGTGCCCAAGCCTTAGGCTAGGGGTGCCCTAGCCTAAGCCTAGGGGTGCCCTAGCCTAAGCCTAGGGGTGCCCTAGCCTTAGGCTAGGTGAGCCCTAGCCTTAGCCTAAGCCAAGGGGTTCCCTAGCCTAAGCCTAGGGGTGCCCTAGCCTAAGACTAGGGGTGCCCTAGCCTTAGGCTAGGGGAGCCCTAGCCTTAGCCTAAGCCTAGGGTTGCCCTACCCTAAGACAAGGGGTGCTCTAGCCTTAGTCTAGGGGAGCCCTAGCCTTAGCCTAAGCCTAGGGGTGCCCTAACCTTAGCCTAAGCCTAGGGGTGCCCTAGCCTAAGTCTAGGGGTGCCCTATCGTGAGCCTAGGGGTGCCCTGGCATGAGTCTACGGATGCCCTAGCCTGAGGATTGGGGACCCCTAGCCTTAGTGGAGCCTAGGATTGCGCTAGTCTAAGCCTATTGATGCCATAGCCTGAGTGTAGGGGTGCCCTAGCCTGAGGCTAGGGGAGCCGTAGCCTGAACCTAAGCCTAAGGGTGCCCTAGCCTAAGCCTAGGGGTGCCCTAGCCTAAGCCTAGGGATGCCCTAGCCTTGGGCTAGGGGAGCCCTAACCTTAGTCTAAGCCAAGGGGTGCCCTAGCCTAATCCTAGGGGTGCCCTAGCGTAATCCTAGGGGTGCCCTAGCCTAATCCTAGGGGTGCCCAAGCCTAAACCTAGGGGTGCCCAAGCCTAAGCCTAAGCCTAGGGGTGCCCTAGCCTAAGACTAGGGATGCCCTAGCCTAAGCCTAGGGGTGCCCTAGCCTAAGCCTAGGGGTGCCCTAGCCTTAGGCTAGGGGAGCCCTAGCCTTATCCTAAGCCTAGGGGTGCAATAGCCTAAGCCCAGGGGTGCTCTAGCCTTAGGCTAGGGGAGCCCTAGCCTTAGACTAAGCCTAGCGGTGCCATAGTCTAATCCTAGGGGTGCCCTAGCCTGAGCCTAGGGGTGCCCTAGCCTGAGGCTAGGGGAGCCCTAGCCTTAGCCTAAGCCTAAGGGTGCCGTAGCCTAAGCCTAGGGGTGCCGTAGCCTAAGCCTAGGGATGCCCTAGCCTTAGGCTAGGGGAGCCCTAGCCTTAGCCTAAGCCTAAGGGTGCCCTAGCCTAAGCCTTGGGTTGCCCTAGCCGGAGCCTAGGGGTGCCCTAGCCTTAGGCTTGGGAAGCCCTAGCCTTAGACTAAGCCTAGGGGTGCCCTAGCCTAAGGATAGGAGTGCCCTAGCCTAAGGCTAAGGGTGCCCTAGCCTAAGACTAGGGGTGCCCTAGCCTAAACCTAGGAGTGCCCTTGCCTAAGCCTAGGGGTGCCCTTGCCTAAGCCTATGGGTGGCCTAGCCTAAGCCTAGGGTTGCCCTAGCCTTAGGCTAGAAGAGCCCTAGCCTAAGCCTAAGCCTAGGGGTGGCCTAGCCTAAGCCTAGGGGTGCCCTAGCCTGAGTTTACGGGTGCCCTAGAATGAGGCTAGGGGAGCCCTAGCCTTATCCTAAGCCTAGGCGTGCCCTAGCCTTAGCCTAGGGGTGCCCTAGCCTAAGAATAGGGGTGCTCAAGCCTTAGGTTAGGGGAGCCTTAGCCTAAGCCTAGGGGTGCCCTAGCCTGAGGCTAGGGGAGCCCGAGCCTTAGCCTAAGCCTTGGATTGCCCTAGCCTAAGCTTAAGGGTGCCCTAGCCTGAGTTTAGGGGTGCCCTAGCCTAATCCTAGGGATGCCCTAGCCTTAGGCTTGGGGTGCCCTATCCTAAGCCTAGGGGTGCCCTAACCTAAGCCTAGGGGTGCCCTAGCCTTATGCTAGGGGAGTCCTAGCCTTAGCCTAAGCCTAGGGGTGCCCGAGCCTAAGGCTAGGGGTGCCCTAGCCTAAGGCTAGGGGTGTCCTAGCCTAAGGCTAGGGGTGCCCTAGCCTAAGCCTAGGGGTGCCCTAACCTAAGCCTATGGGTGCCCTAGCCTAAGCCTAGGGGTGCCCTAACCTAAGCCTATGGGTGCCCTAGCCTAAGCCTAGGGGTGCCCTAACCTAAGCCTAGTGGTGCCATAGCCTGAGTCTAGGGGTGCCCTAGCCTAAGGCTAGGGGAGCCGTAGCCTGAGCCTAAGCATAGGGGTGCCCTAGTCTAAACCTAGGGGTGCCCTAGCCTAAGCCTAGGGGTGCCCAAGCCGTAGGCTAGGGGAGCCCTAGCCTTAGACTAAGCCTAGGGGTGCCCCAGCCTAAGCCTAGGGGTGCCCTAGCCTAAGGCTAAGGGTGCCCTAACCTATGACTAGAGGTGCCCTAGCCTAAACCTAGGGGTGCCCTTGCCTAAGCCTAGGGGTGCCCTTGCCTAAGCCTATGGGTGGGCTAGCCTAAGCCTAGGGTTGCCCTAGCCTTAGGCTAGAAGAGCCCTAGCCTTAGCCTAAGCCTAGGGGTGCCCTAGCCTAAGCCTAGGGGTGCCCTAGCCTGAGCCTGGGGGTGCCCTAGCCTGAGTCTACTGGTGCCCTAGCATGAGGCTAGGGAAGCGCTAGCCTTAGTCGAGCCTAGGATTGCGCTAGCCTAAGCCTAGGGGTGCCTAGCCTAAGCGTAGGGGAGCCCTATCCTTAGGCTACGGGAGCCCTGGCCTTATCCTAAGCCTAGGCATGCCCTAGCCTTAGCCTAGGGGTGCCCTAGCCTAAGGCTAGGGGTGCCCTAGCCTAAGCTAAGGGGTGCCCTAGCCTTAGGCTAGGGAAGCCCTAGCCTTAACCTAAGCCTAGGGGAGCCCTAGACTAAGCCTTGGGGTGCCCTAGCCTAAGCCTAGGGGTGCCCTAGCCTGAGGCTAGGGGAGCCCTAGCCTTAGTCTAGCCTAGGATTGCCCTAGCCTAAGCCTAGGGGTGCCATAGCCTGAGTCTAGGGGTGCCCTAGCCTGAGGCTAGGGGATCCGTAGCCTGAGCCTAAGCCTGGGGGTGCCCTAGCCTAAGCCTTGGGGTGCCCTACCCTACGCCTAGGGGTGCCCAAGCCTAAGCTAGGGGTGCCCTAGCCTTAGGCTAGGGGAGCCCTAGCCTAAGCCTAAGCCTAGGGGTGCCCTAGCCTGAGTTTAGGGGTGCCCTAGCCTAAGCCTAGGGATGCCCTAGCCTTAGGCTTGGGGTGCCCTATCCTAAGCCTAGGGGTGCCCTAACCTAAGCCTAGGGGTGCCCTAGCCTTATGCTACTGGAGCCCTAGCCTTAGCCTAAGCCTAGGGGTGCCTGAGCCTAAGGCTAGGGGTGCCCTAGCCTAAGGCTAGGGGTGTCCTAGCCTAAGGCTAGGGGTGCCCTAGCCTAAGCCTAGGGGTGCCCTAACCTAAGCCTATGGGTGCCCTACCCTAAGCCTAGTGGTGCCCTAGCCTTAGGCTAGGGGAGCCCTACCCTTAGCCTAAGCCTAGGGGAGCCCTAGGCTAAGCCTAGGGGTGCCCTAGCCTAAGCCTAGGGGCCCCCTAGCCTAAGCCTAGGGGTGCCCTAGCCTAAGCGTAGGGGTGCCCTAGCCTTAGGCTAGGGGAGCCCTAGCCTTAGCCTAAGCCTAGGGGTGCCCTAGCCTAAACCAAGCGGTGCTCTAGCGTTAGTCTAGGGGAGTCCTAGCCTTAGCCTAAGCCTAGGGTGCCCCAGCCTGAGCCTAGGGGTGTCCTAGCCTGAGTCTACGGCTGCCCTAGCATGAGGCTAGGGGAGCCCTAGCCTTAGTCGAGCCTAGGATTGCGCTAGCCTAAGCCTAGTGGTGCCATAGCCTGAGTCTAGGGGTGCCCTAGCCTAAGGCTAGGGGAGCCGTAGGCTGAGCCTAAGCCTAGGGGTGCCCTAGCCTAAACCTAGGGGTGCCCTAGCCTAAGCCTAGGGGTGCCCAAGCCGTAGGCTAGGGGAGCCCTAGCCTTAGACTAAGCCTAGGGGTGCCCTAGCCTAAGCCTAGGGGTGCCCTAGCCTAAGGCTAAGGGTGCCCTAGCCTAAGACTAGAGGTGCCCTAGCCTAAACCTAGGGGTGCCCTTGCCTAAGCCTAGGGGTGCCCTTGCCTAAGCCTATGGGTGGGCTAGCCTAAGCCTAGGGTTGCCCTAGCCTTAGGCTAGAAGAGCCCTAGCCTTAGCCTAAGCCTAGGGGTGCCCTAGCCTAAGCCTAGGGGTGCCCTAGCCTGAGCCTGGGGGTGCCCTAGCTTGAGTCTACGGGTGCCCTAGCATGAGGCTAGGGAAGCGCTAGCCTTAGTCGAGCCTAGGATTGCGCTAGCCTAAGCCTAGGGGTGCCTAGCCTAAGCGTAGGGGAGCCCTATCCTTAGGCTACGGGAGCCCTGGCCTTATCCTAAGCCTAGGCGTGCCCTAGCCTTAGCCTAGGGGTGCCCTAGCCTAAGGCTAGGGGTGCCCTAGCCTAAGCTAAGGGGTGCCCTAGCCTTAGGCTAGGGAAGCCCTAGCCTTAACCTAAGCCTAGGGGAGCCCTAGACTAAGCCTTGGGGTGCCCTAGCCTAAGCCTAGGGGTGCCCTAGCCTAAGCCTAGGGGTGCCCTAGCCTGAGGCTAGGGGAGCCCTAGCCTTAGTCTAGCCTAGGATTGCCCTAGCCTAAGCCTAGGGGTGCCATAGCCTGAGTCTAGGGGTGCCCTAGCCTGAGGCTAGGGGATCCGTAGCCTGAGCCTAAGCCTGGAGGTGCCCTAGCCTAAGCCTTGGGGTGCCCTACCGATCGCCTAGGGGTGCCCAAGCCTAAGCTAGGGGTGCCCTAGCCTTAGGCTAGGGGAGCCCTAGCCTAAGCCTAAGCCTAGGGGTGCCCTAGCCTAAGACTAGGGGTGACCTAGCCTAAGCCTACGGGTGCCCTAGCCTAAGCCTAGGGGTGCTATAGCCTTAGGTTAGGGGAGCCCTAGCCTTAGCCTAAGGCTAGGGGTGCCCTAGTCTAAGCCTATGGGTGCCCAAGCCTTAGCCTAGGGGTGCCCTAGCCTGAGGCTAGGGGAGCCCTAGACTTAGCCTAAGCCTAGGATTGCCCTAGCCTAAGCTTAGGGGTGCCCTAGCCTGAGTCTAGGGGTGCCCTAACCTGAGGCTAGGGGAGCTGTTGCCTTAGCCTAAGTCTAGGGGTGCCCTAGCATAAGCCTAGTGGTGCCCAAGCCTTAGGCTAGGGGTGCCCTAGCCTAAGCCTAGGGGTGCCCTAGCCTAAGCCTAGGGGTGCCCTAGCCTTAGGCTAGGTGAGCCCTAGCCTTAGCCTAAGCCAAGGGGTTCCCTAGCCTAAGCCTAGGGGTGCCCTAGCCTAAGACTAGGGGTGCCCTAGCCTAAGGCTAGGGGTGCCCTAGCCTAAGGCTAGGGGTTCCCTTGCCTAAGCCTAGGGGTGCCCTAGCCTAAGCCTAGGGGTGCCCTATCCTTAGGCTAGGGGAGCCCTAGCCTTAGCCTAAGCCTAGGGGTGCCCTATCCTAAGCAAAGGGGTGCATTAGCCTAAGCCTAGGGGTGCCCTAGCCTAAGCCTAGCGGTGCCCTAGCCTGAGCTTAGGGGTGCCCTAGCCTGAGTCTACGGGTGCCCTAACCTGAGGCTAGGGGAGCCATAGCCTTAGTGGAGCCTAGGATTGCGCTAGCCTAAGCTTAGTGGTGCCATAGCCTGAGTCTAGGGGTGCCCTAGTCTGAGGCTAGGGGAGCCATAGCCTGAGCCTAAGCCTAGGGGTGCCCTAGCCTAAGCCTAGGGTGCCCTAGCCTAAGCCTTGGGGTGCCCTAGCCTTGGGCTAGGGGAGCCCTAACCTTAGTCTAAGCCTAGGGGTGCCCTAGCCTAAACTTAGGGGTGCCCTAGCGTAAGCATAGGCGTGCCCTAGCCTAATCCTAGGGGTGCCCAAGCCTAAGCCTAGGGGTGCCCAAGCCTTAGGCTAGGGGAGCCCTAGCCTTATCCTAAGCTTAGGGGTTCAATAGCCTAAGCCTAGGGGTGCTCTAGCCTTAGGCTAGGGGAGCCCTAGCCTTAGACTTAGCCTAGGGGTGCCCTATCCTAAGCCTAGGGGTGCCCTAGCCTAAGCCTAGGGGTGCCCTAGCCTAAGCCTAGGGGTGCCCTAGCCTTAGGCTAGGGGAGCCCTAGCCTTATCCTAAGCCTAGGGGTGCAATAGCCTAAGCCTAGGGGTGCTCTAGCCTTAGGCTAGGGTACCCCTAGCCTTAGACTAAGCCTAGGGGTGCCCTATCCTAAGCCTAGGGGTGCCCTAGCCTAAGCCTAGGGGTGCCCAAGCCTGAGTCTAGGGGTGCCGTAGCCCTAGGTTAGGGGAGCCCTAGCCTTAGCCTAAGCTTAGGGGTGCCATAGTCTAAGCCTAGGGGTGCCCCAGCCTGAGCCTAGGGGTGCCCTAGCATGAGGCTAGGGGAGCCCTAGCCTTAGCCTAAGCCTAAGGGTGCCGTAGCCTAAGCCTAGGGGTGCCCTAGCCTAAGCCTAGGGGTGCCGTAGCCTAAGCCTAGGGATTCCCTAGCCTTAGGCTAGGGGAGCCTTAGCCTTAGCCTAAGCCTAGGGGTGCCCTAGCCTAAGCATAGGGTTGCCCTAGCCTGAGCCTAGGGGTGCCCTAGCCTTAGTCTTGGGGAGCCCTAGCCTTAGACTAAGCCTAGGGGTGCCCTAGCCTAAGCCTAGGGGTGCCCTACCCTAAGGCTTAGGGTGCTCTAGCCTAAGACTAGGGGTGCCCTAACCTAAACTTATGGGTGCCGTTGCCTAAGCCTAGGGGTGCCCTTGCATAAGCCTATGGGTGGCCTAGCCTAAGCCTAGGGTTGCCTTAGCCTTAGGCTAGAAGACCCCTAGCCTTAGCCTAAGCCTAGGGGTGCCCTAGCCTAAGCCTAGGGGTGCCCTAGCCTGAGCCTAGGGGTGCCCTAGCCTGAGTCTACGGGTGCCCTAGCATGAGGCTAGGGGAGGCTAGCCTTAGTCGAGCCTAGGATTGCGCTAGCCTAAGCCTAGGGGTGCCCTAGCCTAAGCCCAGGGGAGCCCTATCTTTAGGCTAGGGGAGCCATAGCCTTATCCTAAGCCTAGCCGTGTCCTAGCCTTAGCCTAGGGGTGCCCTAGCCTAAGCCTAGGGGTACTGTAGCCTTAGGTTAGGGGAGCCTTAGCCTGAGGCTAGGGGAGCCCTAGCCTTAGCCTAAACCTAGGATTGCCATAGCCTAAGCTTAGGTGCTCCCTAGTCTGAGTCTAGGGGTGCCCTAGCCTAAGCCTAAGGGTGCCCTAGCCTAAGGCTAGGGGTGCCCTAGCCTAAGTATAGGGTTGCCCTAGCCTAAGCCTAGGGGTGCCCTAGCCTAAGCCTATGGGTGCCCTAGCCTAAGCCTAGGGGTGCCGTAGCCTTAGGCTAGTGGAGCCCTAGCCTTAGCCTAAGTCTAGGGGAGCCCTAGGCTAAGCCTAAGGGTGCCCTAGCCTAAGCCTATGGGTCCCCTAGCCTAAGCCTAGGGGTGCAATAGCCTAAGCCTAGGGGTGCCCTAACCTTAGGCTAGGGGAGCCCTAGCCGTAGCCTAAGCCTAGTGGTGCCCTAGCCTAAGCCAAGCGGTGCTCTAGCCTTAGTTTAGTGGAGCCTCAGACTTAGCCTAAGCCTAGGGGTGCCCTAGGCTGAGCCTAGGGGTGCCCTATCCTGAGTCTACGTGTGCCCTAGCATGAGGCTAGGGGAGCCGTAGCCTTAGTCGAGCCTCGGATTGCGCTAGCCTAAGCCTAGTGGTGCCATAGCCTGAGTCTAGGGGTGCTCTAGCCTGAGGCTAGGGGAGCCGTAGCCTGAGCCTAAGCCTAGGGGTGCCCTAGCCTAAGCCTAGTGGTGCCCTATCCTAAGCCTAGGGGTGCCCTATCCTAAGCCTATGGGTGCCCTAGCCTTGGGCTAGGGGAGCCCTAACCTTAGTCTAAGCCTAGGGGTGCCCTAGCCTAAGCCTAGGGGTGGCCTAGCCTAATCCTACGGGTGCCCAAGCCTAAGCCTGGGGGTGCCCAAGCTGTAGGCTAGGGGAGCCCTAGCCTTAGACTAAGCCTAGGGGTGCCCTAGCCTAAGCCTAGGGGTGCCCCAGCATAAGGCTAAGGGTGCCCTAGCCTAAGAAAAGGGGTGCCCTAGCCTAAACCTAGGGGTGCCCTTGCCTAAGCCTAGGGGTGCCCTTGCCTAAGCCTATGGGTGGCCTAGTCTAAGCCTAGGGTTGCCCTAGCCTAAGGCTAGGGGTGCCCTAGCCTAAGCCTAGGGATGCCCTAACCTAAGCCTATGGGTACCCTAGCCTAAGCCTAGGGGTGCCCTAGCCTTGGGCTAGGGGATCCCTAACCTTATTCTAAGCCTAGGGGTGCCCTAGCCTAAGCCTAGGGGTGCCCTAGCGTAAGCCTAGGGGTGCCCTAGCCTAATCCTACGGGTGCCCAAGCCTAAGCCTCGGGGTGCCCAAGCTGTCGGCTAGGGGAGCCCTAGCCTTAGACTAAGCCTAGGGGTGCCCTAGCCTAAGCCTAGGGGTTCCCTAGCATAAGGCTAAGGGTGTCCTAGCCTAAGACTAGTGATGCCCTAGCCCAAACTTAGGGGTGCCCTTGCCTAAGCCTAGGGGTGCCCTTGCCTAAGCCTAGGGGTGCCCTAGCCTAAGCCTAGGGGTGCCCTAGCCTAAGTCTAGGGGTTCCCTAGCCTAAGCCTAGGGGTGCCCTAGCCTAAGCCCAGGGGTGCCATATCCTGAGCCTAGGGGTGCCCTATCCTGAGACTAGGGGTGCCCCAGCCTGACGCTAGAGGTGCCCTAGCCTTAGCCTAAGCCAAGGGGTGCCCTAGCCTAAGCCTAGTGGTGCCTTACCCTAAGCCTAGGGGTGCCCTATCCTGAGCCTCAGCCTAGGGGTACCCTTGCCTAAGCCTAGGGGTGCCCTAGCCAGAGGCTAGGGGAGCCCTAGCCTTAGCCTACGCCTAGTGGTGCCCTAGCCTAAGCCTAGGGGTGCCCTAGCCTAAGCCTGGGGGTGCCCTAGCCTAAGCCTGGGGGTGCCCTAGCCTGAGCCTCAGCCTAGGGGTGCCCTTTCCTGAGCCTAGGGGTGCCCTATCCAGAGGCTAGGAGAGCTCTAGCCTGAGCCTCAGATTAGGGGTGCCCTAGCCTGAGCCGAGGGGTGCCCTAGCCTGTGGCTAGGGGAGCCCTATCCTTAGCCTACTCCTAGTGGTGCCCTAGCCTAAGCCTAGGGGTGCCCTAGCCTAAGCCTAGGGGTGCCCTAGCCTAAGCCTAGGGGCAACCTAGCCTAAACCTACGGGTGACCTAGCCTAAGCCTAGGGGTGCCCTAGCTTAAGCCTAGAGGTGCCGTAGCCTAAGCCTAGGGGTGCCCTATCCTGAGCCTAGGGGTGCCCTATCCTGAGCCTAAGTGTGCCCCAGTCTGACGCTAGAGGTGCCCTAGCCTTAGCCTAAGCCTAGGGTTGCCCTAGCCTAAGCCTTGGCGTGCCCTAATCTTAGGCTAGGGGAGACCTAGCCTTAGCCTAAGCCTAGGGGTGCCCTATCCTAAGCCTAGGGGTGCCCTAGCCTAAGGATAGGTATGCCCTAGCCTAAGGCTAGGGTTGCCCTAGCCTAATCCTAGGGGTGCCCTAGCCTAAGCCTATGGGTGCCCTAGCCTAAGCCTAGGGGTGCCCAAGCCGTAGGCTAGTGGAGCCCTAGCCTAAGCCTAAGCCTAGGTGTGCCCTAACGTAAGCCTAGGGTTGCCCTAGCCTAAGCCTAGGGGTGCCCTAGCCTTATCCTAACCCTAGGGGTGCCCTAGACTAAGCCTAGGGGTGCAATAACCTAAGCCTAGGGGTGCTCTAGACTTACGCTAGGGGATCCCTAGCCTTAGACTAAGCCTTGGGGTGCCCTAGCCTAAGCCTAGGGGTGCCCTAGCCTAAGCCTAGGGGTGCCCTAGCCTGAGTCTACGGGTGCCCTAGCCTGAGGCTAGGGGAGCCCTAGCTTTAGCCTAAGCCTAAGGGTGCCGTAGCCTAAGCCTAGAGGTGCCGTACCCTAAGCCTAGGGGTACCCTAGCCTAAGCCTAGGGATGCCCTAGCCTGAGCCTAGGGGTGCCCTACCCTTAGGCTAGAGGAGCCCTAGCCTTAGACTAAGCCTAGGGGTGCCCTAGCCTAAGCCTATGGGTGCCCTAGCCTAAGGCTAAGGGTGCCCTAGCCTAAGCCTAGTGGTGCCCTAGCCTAAGCCTAGGGCTGCCCTAGCCTAAGCCTATGGGTGCCCTAGCCTAAGCCTAGGGGTGACCTAGCCTAAGCCTAGGGGTGCCCTAGCTTAAGCCTAGGGGTGCCCTAGCCTAATCCTAGGGGTGCCCTAGCCTAAGTCTAGGGGTGCCCTAGCTTAAGCCTAGGGGTGCCTTATCCTAAGCCTAGGGGTGCCCTATCCTGAGCCTAGGGGTGCCCTATCCTGTGCCTAGGGGTGCCCCAGCCTGACGCTAGAGGTGCCCTAGCCTTAGCCTAAGCCTAGGGGTGTCCTAGCCTAAGCCTAGTGGTGCCTTAGCCTAAGCCTAGGGGTGCCCTAGCCTGAGTTTACGGGTGCCCTAGAATGAGGCTAGGGGAGCCCTAGCCTTATCCTAAGCCTAGGCGTGCCCTAGCCTTAGCCTAGGGGTGCCCTAGCCTAAGAATAGGAGTGCTCAAGCCTTAGGTTAGGGGAGCCTTAGCCTAAGCCTAGGGGTGCCCTAGCCTGAGGCTAGGGGAGCCCGAGCCTTAGCCTAAGCCTTGGATTGCCCTAGCCTAAGCCTAGGGGTGCCCTAGCCTGAGTTTAGGGGTGCCCTAGCCTAATCCTAGGGATGCCCTAGCCTTAGGCTTGGGGTGCCCTATCCTAAGCCTAGGGGTGCCCTAACCTAAGCCTAGGGGTGCCCTAGCCTTATGCTAGGGGAGCCCTAGCCTTAGCCTAAGCCTAGGGGTGCCCGAGCCTAAGGCTAGGGGTGCCCTAGCCTAAGGCTAGGGGTGTCCTAGCCTAAGGCTAGGGGTGCCCTAGCCTAAGCCTAGGGGTGCCCTAACCTAAGCCTATGGGTGCCCTACCCTAAGCCTAGTGGTGCCCTAACCTTAGGCTAGGGGAGCCCTACCCTTAGCCTAAGCCTAGGGGAGCCCTAGGCTAAGCCTAGGGGTGCCCTAGCCTAAGCCTAGGGGCCCCCTAGCCTAAGCCTAGGGGTGCCCTAGCCTAAGCCTAGGGGTGCCCTAGCCTTAGGCTAGGGGAGCCCTAGCCTTAGCCTAAGCGTAGGGGTGCCCTAGCCTAAACCAAGCGGTGCTCTAGCCTTAGTCTAGGGGAGTCCTAGCCTTAGCCTAAGCCTAGGGTGCCCCAGCCTGAGCCTAGGGGTGTCCTAGCCTGAGTCTACGGCTGCCCTAGCATGAGGCTAGGGGAGCCCTAGCCTTAGTCGAGCCTAGGATTGCGCTAGCCTAAGCCTAGTGGTGCCATAGCCTGAGTCTAGGGGTGCCCTAGCCTAAGGCTAGGGGAGCCGTAGCCTGAGCCTAAGCCTAGGGGTGCCCTAGCCTAAACCTAGGGGTGCCCTAGCCTAAGCCTAGGGGTGCCCAAGCCGTAGGCTAGGGGAGCCCTAGCCTTAGACTAAGCCTAGGGGTGCCCTAGCCTAAGCCTAGGGGTGCCCTAGCCTAAGGCTAAGGGTGCCCTAGCCTAAGACTAGAGGTGCCCTAGCCTAAACCTAGGGGTGCCCTTGCCTAAGCCTAGGGGTGCCCTTGCCTAAGCCTATGGGTGGGCTAGCCTAAGCCTAGGGTTGCCCTAGCCTTAGGCTAGAAGAGCCCTAGCCTTAGCCTAAGCCTAGGGGTGCCCTAGCCTAAGCCTAGGGGTGCCCTAGCCTGAGCCTGGGGGTGCCCTAGCCTGAGTCTACTGGTGCCCTAGCATGAGGCTAGGGAAGCGCTAGCCTTAGTCGAGCCTAGGATTGCGCTAGCCTAAGCCTAGGGGTGCCTAGCCTAAGCGTAGGGGAGCCCTATCCTTAGGCTACGGGAGCCCTGGCCTTATCCTAAGCCTAGGCGTGCCCTAGCCTTAGCCTAGGGGTGCCCTAGCCTAAGGCTAGGGGTGCCCTAGCCTAAGCTAAGGGGTGCCCTAGCCTTAGGCTAGGGAAGCCCTAGCCTTAACCTAAGCCTAGGGGAGCCCTAGACTAAGCCTTGGAGTGCCCTAGCCTAAGCCTAGGGGTGCCCTAGTCTGAGGCTAGGGGAGCCCTAGCCTTAGTCTAGCCTAGGATTGCCCTAGCCTAAGCCTAGGGGTGCCATAGCCTGAGTCTAGGGGTGCCCTAGCCTGAGGCTAGGGGATCCGTAGCCTGAGCCTAAGCCTGGGGGTGCCCTAGCCTAAGCCTTGGGGTGCCCTACCCTACGCCTAGGGGTACCCAAGCCTAAGCTAGGGGTGCCCTAGCCTTAGGCTAGGGGAGCCCTAGCCTAAGCCTAAGCCTAGGCGTGCCCTAGCCTGAGTTTAGGGGTGCCCTAGCCTAAGCCTAGGGATGCCCTAGCCTTAGGCTTGGGGTGCCCTATCCTAAGCCTAGGGGTGCCCTAACCTAAGCCTAGGGGTGCCCTAGCCTTATGCTAGGGGAGCCCTAGCCTTAGCCTAAACCTAGGGGTGCCCGAGCCTAAGGCTAGGGGTGCCCTAGCCTAAGGCTAGGGGTGTCCTAGCCTAAGGCTAGGGGTGCCCTAGCCTAAGCCTAGGGGTGCCCTAACCTAAGCCTATGGGTGCCCTAGCCTAAGCCTAGTGGTGCCCTAGCCTTAGGCTAGGGGAGCCCTACCCTTAGCCTAAGCCTAGGGGAGCCCTAGGCTAAGCCTAGGGGTGCCCTAGCCTAAGCCTAGGGGCCCCCTAGCCTAAGCCTAGGGGTGCCCTAGCCTAAGCGTAGGGGTGCCCTAGCCTTAGGCTAGGGGAGCCCTAGCCTTAGCCTAAGCCTAGGGGTGCCCTAGCCTAAACCAAGCGGTGCTCTAGCCTTAGTCTAGGGGAGTCCTAGCCTTAGCCTAAGCCTAGGGTGCCCCAGCCTGAGCCTAGGGGTGTCCTAGCCTGAGTCTACGGCTGCCCTAGCATGAGGCTAGGGGAGCCCTAGCCTTAGTCGAGCCTAGGATTGCGCTAGCCTAAGCCTAGTGGTGCCATAGCCTGAGTCTAGGGGTGCCCTAGCCTAAGGCTAGGGGAGCCGTAGCCTGAGCCTAAGCCTAGGGGTGCCCTAGCCTAAACCTAGGGGTGCCCTAGCCTAAGCCTAGGGGTGCCCAAGCCGTAGGCTAGGGGAGCCCTAGCCTTAGACTAAGCCTAGGGGTGCCCTAGCCTAAGACTAGGGGTGCCCTAGCCTAAGGCTAAGGGTGCCCTAGCCTAAGACTAGAGGTGCCCTAGCCTAAACCTAGGGGTGCCCTTGCCTAAGCCTAGGGGTGCCCTTGCCTAAGCCTATGGGTGGGCTAGCCTAAGCCTAGGGTTGCCCTAGCCTTAGGCTAGAAGAGCCCTAGCCTTAGCCTAAGCCTAGGGGTGCCCTAGCCTAAGCCTAGGGGTGCCCTAGCCTGAGCCTGGGGGTGCCCTAGCTTGAGTCTACGGGTGCCCTAGCATGAGGCTAGGGAAGCGCTAGCCTTAGTCGAGCCTAGGATTGCGCTAGCCTAAGCCTAGGGGTGCCTAGCCTAAGCGTAGGGGAGCCCTATCCTTAGGCTACGGGAGCCCTGGCCTTATCCTAAGCCTAGGCGTGCCCTAGCCTTAGCCTAAGGGTGCCCTAGCCTAAGGCTAGGGGTGCCCTAGCCTAAGCTAAGGGGTGCCCTAGCCTTAGGCTAGGGAAGCCCTAGCCTTAACCTAAGCCTAGGGGAGCCCTAGACTAAGCCTTGGGGTGCCCTAGCCTAAGCCTAGGGGTGCCCTAGCCTAAGCCTAGGGGTGCCCTAGCCTGAGGCTAGGGGAGCCCTAGCCTTAGTCTAGCCTAGGATTGCCCTAGCCTAAGCCTAGGGGTGCCATAGCCTGAGTCTAGGGGTGCCCTAGCCTGAGGCTAGGGGATCCGTAGCCTGAGCCTAAGCCTGGAGGTGCCCTAGCCTAAGCCTTGGGGTGCCCTACCGATCGCCTAGGGGTGCCCAAGCCTAAGCTAGGGGTGCCCTAGCCTTAGGCTAGGGGAGCCCTAGCCTAAGCCTAAGCCTAGGGGTGCCCTAGCCTAAGACTAGGGGTGACCTAGCCTAAGCCTACGTGTGCCCTAGCCTAAGCCTAGGGGTGCTATAGCCTTAGGTTAGGGGAGCCCTATCCTTAGCCTAAGGCTAGGGGTGCCCTAGTCTAAGCCTATGGGTGCCCAAGCCTTAGCCTAGGGGTGCCCTAGCCTGAGGCTAGGGGAGCCCTAGACTTAGCCTAAGCCTAGGATTGCCCTAGCCTAAGCTTAGGGGTGCCCTAGCCTGAGTCTAGGGGTGCCTTAACCTGAGGCTAGGGGAGCTGTTGCCTTAGCCTAAGCCAAGGGGTTCCCTAGCCTAAGCCTAGGGGTGCCCTAGCCTAAGCCTAGGGGTGCCCTAGCCTAAGGTTAGGGGTGCCCTAGCCTAAGGCTAGGGGTTCCCTTGCCTAAGCCTAGGGGTGCCCTAGCCTAAGCCTAGGGGTGCCCTATCCTTAGGCTAGGGGAGCCCTAGCCTTAGCCTAAGCCTAGGGGTGCCCTATCCTAAGCAAAGGAGTGCATTAGCCTAAGCCTAGGGGTGCCCTAGCCTAAGCCTAGCGGTGCCCTAGCCTGAGCTTAGGGGTGCCCTAGCCTGAGTCTACGGGTGCTCTAACCTGAGGCTAGGGGAGCCATAGCCTTAGTGGAGCCTAGGATTGCGCTAGCCTAAGCTTAGTGGTGCCATAGCCTGAGTCTAGGGGTGCCCTAGTCTGAGGCTAGGGGAGCCATAGCCTGAGCCTAAGCCTAGGGGTGCCCTAGCCTAAGCCTAGGGTGCCCTAGCCTAAGCCTTGGGGTGACCTAGCCTTGGGCTAGGGGAGCCCTAACCTTAGTCTAAGCCTAGGGGTGCCCTAGCCTAAACCTAGGGGTGCCCTAGCGTAAGCATAGGCGTGCCCTAGCCTAATCCTAGGGGTGCCCAGCCTAAGCCTAGGGGTGCCCAAGCCTTAGGCTAGGGGAGCCCTAGCCTTATCCTAAGCTTAGGGGTTCAATAGCCTAAGCCTAGGGGTGCTCTAGCCTTAGGCTAGGGGAGCCCTAGCCTTAGACTTAGCCTAGGGGTGCCCTATCCTAAGCCTAGGGGTGCCCTAGCCTAAGCCTAGGGGTGCCCTAGCCTAAGCCTAGGGGTGCCCTAGCCTTAGGCTAGGGGAGCCCTAGCCTTATCCTAAGCCTAGGGGTGCAATAGCCTAAGCCTAGGGGTGCCCAAGCCTAATCATAGGGGTGTCCAAGCCTAAGCCTAGGGGTGGCCTAGCCTTAGACTTGGGGAGCCCTAGCCTTAGCCTAAGCCTAGGGGTGCCCTAGCCTAAGCCTAGGCGTGCCCTAGCCTAAGCCTAAGGGTGCCCTATCCTGAGCCTACGGGTGCCCTAACTTGTGCTATGGGAGCCCTAGCCTTAGTCTAGCCTAGGATTGCCCTAGCCTAAGCTTAGGGGTGCCCTTCCCTAAGTCTATGGGTGCCCTAGCCTTAGGCTAGGGGAGCCCTAGCCTTAGCCTCAGCCTAGGGGTGCCCTAGCCAAAGGCTAGGGGTGCCCTAGCCTAAGACTAGGGGTGCCTAGCCTAAGACTAGTGGTGCCCTAGCCTAAGCCTAGGGGTGCCCTAGCCTAAGCCTAGGGGTGCCCTAGCCTTAGGCTAGGGGAGCCCTAGCCTTAGCCTAAGCCTAGGGGAGCCCTGGACTAAGCCTTGGGGTGCCCTATCCTAAGCCTAGGGGTGCCCTAGCATAAGCCTAGGGGTGCCCTAGACTGAGGCTAGGGGAGCCCTAGCCTTAGTCTAGCCTAGCATTGCCCTAGCCTAAGCCTAGGGGTGCCATAGCCTGACTCTAGGGGTGTCCTAGCCTGAGGCTAGGGGAGCCGTAGCCTGAGCCTAAGCCTAGGGGTGCCCTAGCCTAAACCTAGGGGTGCCCTAGCCTAAGCCTAGGGGTGCCCTAGCCTTAGGCTAGGGGTGCCCTAGCCTAAGCCTAAGCCTAGGTGTGCCCTACTCTAAGCCTAGGGGTGCCCTAGCCTAAGCCTAGGGGTGCCCTAGCCTTAGGCTAGGGGAACCCTAGCCTTATCCTAAGTTTAGGCATGCCCTAGCCTTAGACTAGGGGTGCCCTAGCCTAAGGCTAGGGGTGCTCTAGCCTTAGGTTAGGGGAGCCCTAGCCTTAGCTTAAGCCTAGGGGTGCCCTAGCCTAAGCTTAGGGGTGCCCTTGCCTAAGCCTATGGGTGCCCTAGCCTAAACCTATAGGTGCCCTAGCCTAAGCATATGGCTGCCCTAGCCTAAGCCTAGGGGTGCCCTAGCCTTAGGTACGGTGTGCCCTAGCCTAAGCCTACGAGTGCCCTAGCCTAAGCCTAGGGATGCCCTAGCCTTAGGCTAGGGGAGCCCTAGCCTTAGCCAAAGCCTAGGGGTGCCCTAGCCTGAGTCTACGGATGCCCTAGCCTGAGGCTAGGGGAGCCCTAGCCTTAGTGGAGCCTAGGATTGCGCTAGCCTAAGCCTAGTGGTGCCAAAGCCTGAGTGTAGGGGTGACCTAGCCTGAGGCTAGGGGTGTCGTAGCCTGAGCCTAAGCCTAGGGGTGCCATAGCCTAAGCCTTGGGGTGCCCTAGCCTAAGCCTAGGGGTGCCTTTGCCTTGGGCTAGGGGAGCCCTAACCTTAGTCTAAGCCTAGGGGTGCCCTAGCCTAAGCCTAAGTGTGCCCTAGCGTAAGCCTAGGGGTGCCCTAGCCTAATCCTAGGGGTGCCCTAGCCTAAGCCTAGGTGTGCCCAAGCCTAAGCCTAAGCCTAGGGGTGCCCTAGCCTAAGCCTAGGGGTGCCCTAGCCTAAGCCTAGGGGTGCCCTAGCCTAAGCCTAGGGGTTCCCTAGCCTTAGGCTAGGGGAGCCCTAGCCTTATCCTAAGCCTAGGGGTGCAATAGCCTAAGCCTAGGGGTGCTCTAGCCTTAGGCTAGGGGAGCCCTAGCCTTAGCCTAAGCCTATGGGTGCCCTAGCCTAAGCCTAGGGTTGCCCTAGCCTGAGCCTAGGGCTGCCCTAGCCTTAGGCTAAGGAAGCCCTAGCCTTATACTAAGCCTAGGGGTGCCATAGCCTAAGCCTAGGGGTGCCCTAGCCGAAGCCTAGGGGTGCCCTAGCCTGAGCCTAGGGGTGCCCTAGCCTAAGCCTAGGTATGCCCTCGCCTAAGGCTTGGGGTGCCCTAGCCTAAGCCTAGGGGTGCCCTAGCCTTAGGCTAGAGGAGCCCAAGCCTTAACCTAAGCCTAGGGGTGCCCTAGCCTAAGCCTAGGGGTGCCCTAGCCTAAGCCTAAGGGTGCCCTAGTCTGAGCCTACGTGTGCCCTAGCTTGTGCTATGGGAGCCCTAGCCTTAGTCTAGCCTAGGATTGCCCTACCCTAAGCTTAGGGGTGCCCTTCCCTGAGTCTAGGGGTACCCTAGCCTTAGGCTAGGGGAGCCCTAGCTTTAGCCTAAGCCTAGGGGTGCCCTAGCCTAAGTCTAGGGGTGCCCTAGCCAAAGGCTAGGGGTGCCCTAGCCTAAGATTAGGGGTGCCTAGCCTAAGACTAGTGGTGCCCTAGCCTAAGCCTAGGGGTGCCCTAGCCTAAGCCTAGGGGTGCCCTAGCCTTAGGCTAGGTGAGCCCTAGCCTTAGCCTAAGCCTAGGGGAGCCCTAGACTAAGCCTTGGGGTTCCCTATCCTAAGCCTCGGGGTGCCCTATCCTAAGCCTAGGGGTGCCCTAGCCTGAGGCTAGGGGAGCCCTAGCCTTAGTCTAGCCTAGGATTGCCCTAGCCTAAGCCTAGGGGTGCCCTAGCATAAACCTAGGGGTGCCCTAGCCTTAGGCTAGGGGAACCCTAGCCTTATCCTAAGCTTAGACGTGCCCTCACCTTAGCCTAGGAGTGCCCTAGCCTAAGCCTAGGGGTGCTCTAGCCTTAGGTTAGAGGAGCCCTAGCCTTAGCCTAAGCCTAGGGGTGCCCTAGCCTAAGCCTATGGGTGCCCTAGCCTAAGCCTAGGGGAGCCCTAGCCTTAGCCTAAGCCTAGGATTACCCTAGCCTAAGCTTAGGGGTGCCCTAGCCTGAGTCTAGGGGTGCCCTAACCTGAGGCTACGGGAACTGTTGCCTTAGCCTAAGTCTTGGGGTGCCCTAGCCTAAGCCTATGTGTGCCCTAGCCTAAGAATATGGGTGTACTTGCCTAAGCCTAGGGGTGCTCTAGCCTTAGGCTAGGGGAGCCCTAGCCTTAGCCTAAGCCTAGAGGAGCCCTAGGCTAAGCCTAGGGGTGCCCTAGCCAAAGCCTAGGTGTCCCCTAGCCTAAGCCTAGGGGTGCCCTTGCATAAGCCTAGGGGTGCCCTAGCCTTAGGCTAGGGGAGCCCTAGCCTTAGCCTAAGCCTAGGGTTGCCCTAGCCTAAGCCAAGGGGTGCTCTAGCCTTAGTCTAGGGGAGCCCTAGCCTTAGCCTAAGCCTAGGGGTGCCCTAGCCTAAGCCTAGGGGTGCCCTAGCGTGAGCCTAGGGGTGCCCTGGCCTGAGTCTACGGATGCCCTAGCCTGAGGCTTGGGGACCCCTAGCCTTAGTGGAGCCTAGGATTGCGCTAGTCTAAGCCTAGTGGTGCCATAGCCTGAGTGTAGGGGTGCCCTAGCCTGAGGCTAGGGGAGCCGTAGCCTGAACCTAAGCCTAGGGGTGCCCTAGCCTAAGCCTAGGGGTGCCCTAGCCTAAGCCTAGGGATGCCCTAGCCTTGGGCTAGGGGAGCCCTAACCTTAGTCTAAGCCAAGGGGTGCCCTAGCCTAATCCTAGGGGTGCCCTAGCGTAATCCTAGGGGTGCCCTAGCCTAATCCTAGGGGTGCCCAAGCCTAAGCCTAGGGGTGCCCAAGCCTAAGCCTAAGCCTTGGGGTGCCCTAGCCTAAGACTAGGGATGCCCTAGCCAAAGCCTAGGGGTGCCCTAGCCTAAGCCTAGGGGTGCCCTAGCCTTAGGCTAGGGGAGCCCTAGCCTTATCCTAAGCCTATGGGTGCAATAGCTTAAGCCCAGGGGTGCTCTAGCCTTAGGCTAGGGGAGCCCTAGCCTTAGACTAAGCCTAGCGGTGCCATAGTCTAATCCTAGGGGTGCCCTAGCCTGAGCCTAGGGGTGCCCTAGCCTGAGGCTAGGGGAGCCCTAGCCTTAGCCTAAGCCTAAGGGTGCCGTAGGCTAAACCTAGGGGTGCCGTAGCCTAAGCCTAGGAATGCCCTAGCCTTAGGCTAGGGGAGCCCTAGCCTTAGCCTAAGCCTAGGGGTGCCCTAGCCTAAGGCTAGGGGTGCCCTAGCCTAAGGCTAGGGGTGTCCTAGCCTAAGGCTAGGGGTGCCCTAGCCTAAGCCTAGGGGTGCCCTAACCTAAGCCTATGGGTGCCCTAGCCTAAGCCTAGGGGTGCCCTAGCCTTAGGCTAGGGGAGCCCTACCCTTAGCCTAAGCCTAAGGGAGCCCTAGGCTAAGCCTAGGGGTGCCCTAGCCTAAGCCTAGGTGTCCCCTAGCCTAAGCCTAGGGGTGCCCTTGCCTAAGCCTAGGGGTGCCCTAGCCTTAGGCTAGGGGAGCCCTAGCCTTAGCCTAAGCCTAGGGTTGCCCTACCCTAAGACAAGGGGTGCTCTAGCCTTAGTCTAGGGGAGCCCTAGCCTTAGCCTAAGCCTAGGGGTGCCCTAGCCTTAGCCTAAGCCTAGGGGTGCCCTAGCCTAAGTCTAGGGGTGCCCTATCGTGAGCCTAGGGGTGCCCTGGCATGAGTCTACGGATGCCCTAGCCTGAGGATTGGGGACCCCTAGCCTTAGTGGAGCCTAGGATTGCGCTAGTCTAAGCCTATTGATGCCATAGCCTGAGTGTAGCGGTGCCCTAGCCTGAGGCTAGGGGAGCCGTAGCCTGAACCTAAGCCTAAGGGTGCCCTAGCCTAAGCCTAGGGATGCCCTAGCCTTGGGCTAGGGGAGCCCTAACCTTAGTCTAAACCAAGGGGTGCCCTAGCCTAATCCTAGGGGTGCCCTAGCGTAATCCTAGGGGTGCCCTAGCCTAATCCTAGGGGTGCCCAAGCCTAAGCCTAGGGGTGCCCAAGCCTAAGCCTAAGCCTAGGGGTGCCCTAGCCTAAGACTAGGGATGCCCTAGCCTAAGCCTAGGGGTGCCCTAGCCTAAGCCTAGGGGTGCCCTAGCCTTAGGCTAGGGGAGCCCTAGCCTTATCCTAAGCCTAGGGGTGCAATAGCCTAAGCCCAGGGGTGCTCTAGCCTTAGGCTAGGGGAGCCCTAGCCTTAGACTAAGCCTAGCGGTGCCATAGTCTAATCCTAGGGGTGCCCTAGCCTGAGCCTAGGGGTGCCCTAGCCTGAGGCTAGGGGAGCCCTAGCCTTAGCCTAAGCCTAAGGGTGCCGTAGCCTAAGCCTAGGGGTGCCGTAGCCTAAGCCTAGGGATGCCCTAGCCTTAGGCTAGGGGAGCCCTAGCCTTAGCCTAAGCCTAAGGGTGCCCTAGCCTAAGCCTTGGGTTGCCCTAGCCGGAGCCTAGGGGTGCCCTAGCCTTAGGCTTGGGAAGCCCTAGCCTTAGACTAAGCCTAGGGGTGCCCTAGCCTAAGGATAGGAGTGCCCTAGCCTAAGGCTAAGGGTGCCCTAGCCTAAGACTAGGGGTGCCCTAGCCTAAACCTAGGAGTGCCCTTGCCTAAGCCTAGGGGTGCCCTTGCCTAAGCCTATGGGTGGCCTAGCCTAAGCCTAGGGTTGCCCTAGCCTTAGGCTAGAAGAGCCCTAGCCTAAGCCTAAGCCTAGGGGTGGCCTAGCCTAAGCCTAGGGGTGCCCTAGCCTGAGTTTACGGGTGCCCTAGAATGAGGCTAGGGGAGCCCTAGCCTTATCCTAAGCCTAGGCGTGCCCTAGCCTTAGCCTAGGGGTGCCCTAGCCTAAGAATAGGGGTGCTCAAGCCTTAGGTTAGGGGAGCCTTAGCCTAAGCCTAGGGGTGCCCTAGCCTGAGGCTAGGGGAGCCCGAGCCTTAGCCTAAGCCTTGGATTGCCCTAGCCTAAGCTTAAGGGTGCCCTAGCCTGAGTTTAGGGGTGCCCTAGCCTAATCCTAGGGATGCCCTAGCCTTAGGCTTGGGGTGCCCTATCCTAAGCCTAGGGGTGCCCTAACCTAAGCCTAGGGGTGCCCTAGCCTTATGCTAGGGGAGTCCTAGCCTTAGCCTAAGCCTAGGGGTGCCCGAGCCTAAGGCTAGGGGTGCCCTAGCCTAAGGCTAGGGGTGTCCTAGCCTAAGGCTAGGGGTGCCCTAGCCTAAGCCTAGGGGTGCCCTAACCTAAGCCTATGGGTGCCCTAGCCTAAGCCTAGTGGTGCCCTAACCTTAGGCTAGGGGAGCCCTACCCTTAGCCTAAGCCTAGGGGAGCCCTAGGCTAAGCCTAGGGGTGCCCTAGCCTAAGCCTAGGGGCCCCCTAGCCTAAGCCTAGGGGTGCCCTAGCCTAAGCCTAGGGGTGCCCTAGCCTTAGGCTAGGGGAGCCCTAGCCTTAGCCTAAGCCTAGGGGTGCCCTAGCCTAAACCAAGCGGTGCTCTAGCCTTAGTCTAGGGGAGTCCTAGCCTTAGCCTAAGCCTATGGTGCCCCAGCCTGAGCCTAGGGGTGTCCTAGCCTGAGTCTACGGCTGCCCTAGCATGAGGCTAGGGGAGCCCTAGCCTTAGTCGAGCCTAGGATTGCGCTAGCCTAAGCCTAGTGGTGCCATAGCCTGAGCCTAGGGGTGCCCTAGCCTAAGGCTAGGGGAGCCGTAGCCTGAGCCTAAGCATAGGGGTGCCCTAGCCTAAACCTAGGGGTGCCCTAGCCTAAGCCTAGGGGTGCCCAAGCCGTAGGCTAGGGGAGCCCTAGCCTTAGACTAAGCCTAGGGGTGCCCCAGCCTAAGCCTAGGGGTGCCCTAGCCTAAGGCTAAGGGTGCCCTAACCTATGACTAGAGGTGCCCTAGCCTAAACCTAGGGGTGCCCTTGCCTAATCCTAGGGGTGCCCTTGCCTAAGCCTATGGGTGGGCTAGCCTAAGCCTAGGGTTGCCCTAGCCTTAGGCTAGAAGAGCCCTAGCCTTAGCCTAAGCCTAGGGGTGCCCTAGCCTAAGCCTAGGGGTGCCCTAGCCTGAGCCTGGGGGTGCCCTAGCCTGAGTCTACTGGTGCCCTAGCATGAGGCTAGGGAAGCGCTAGCCTTAGTCGAGCCTAGGATTGCGCTAGCCTAAGCCTAGGGGTGCCTAGACTAAGCGTAGGGGAGCCCTATCCTTAGGCTACGGGAGCCCTGGCCTTATCCTAAGCCTAGGCGTGCCCTAGCCTTAGCCTAGGGGTGCCCTAGCCTAAGGCTAGGGGTGCCCTAGCCTAAGCTAAGGGGTGCCCTAGCCTTAGGCTAGGGAAGCCCTAGCCTTAACCTAAGCCTAGGGGAGCCCTAGACTAAGCCTTGGGGTGCCCTAGCCTAAGCCTAGGGGTGCCCTAGCCTGAGGCTAGGGGAGCCCTAGCCTTAGTCTAGCCTAGGATTGCCCTAGCCTAAGCCTAGTGGTGCCATAGCCTGAGTCTAGGGGTGCCCTAGCCTAAGGCTAGGGGAGCCGTAGGCTGAGCCTAAGCCTAGGGGTGCCCTAGCCTAAACCTAGGGGTGCCCTAGCCTAAGCCTAGGGGTGCCCAAGCCGTAGGCTAGGGGAGCCCTAGCCTTAGACTAAGCCTAGGGGTGCCCTAGCCTAAGCCTAGGGGTGCCCTAGCCTAAGGCTAAGGGTGCCCTAGCCTAAGACTAGAGGTGCCCTAGCCTAAACCTAGGGGTGCCCTTGCCTAAGCCTAGGGGTGCCCTTGCCTAAGCCTATGGGTGGGCTAGCCTAAGCCTAGGGTTGCCCTAGCCTTAGGCTAGAAGAGCCCTAGCCTTAGCCTAAGCCTAGGGGTGCCCTAGCCTAAGCCTAGGGGTGCCCTAGCCTGAGCCTGGGGGTGCCCTAGCTTGAGTCTACGGGTGCCCTAGCATGAGGCTAGGGAAGCGCTAGCCTTAGTCGAGCCTAGGATTGCGCTAGCCTAAGCCTAGGGGTGCCTAGCCTAAGCGTAGGGGAGCCCTATCCTTAGGCTACGGGAGCCCTGGCCTTATCCTAAGCCTAGGCGTGCCCTAGCCTTAGCCTAGGGGTGCCCTAGCCTAAGGCTAGGGGTGCCCTAGCCTAAGCTAAGGGGTGCCCTAGCCTTAGGCTAGGGAAGCCCTAGCCTTAACCTAAGCCTAGGGGAGCCCTAGACTAAGCCTTGGGGTGCCCTAGCCTAAGCCTAGGGGTGCCCTAGCCTAAGCCTAGGGGTGCCCTAGCCTGAGGCTAGGGGAGCCCTAGCCTTAGTCTAGCCTAGGATTGCCCTAGCCTAAGCCTAGGGGTGCCATAGCCTGAGTCTAGGGGTGCCCTAGCCTGAGGCTAGGGGATCCGTAGCCTGAGCCTAAGCCTGGAGGTGCCCTAGCCTAAGCCTTGGGGTGCCCTACCCATCGCCTAGGGGTGCCCAAGCCTAAGCTAGGGGTGCCCTAGCCTTAGGCTAGGGGAGCCCTAGCCTAAGCCTAAGCCTAGGGGTGCCCTAGCCTAAGACTAGGGGTGACCTAGCCTAAGCCTACGGGTGCCCTAGCCTAAGCCTAGGGGTGCTATAGCCTTAGGTTAGGGGAGCCCTAGCCTTAGCCTAAGGCTAGGGGTGCCCTAGTCTAAGCCTATGGGTGCCCAAGCCTTAGCCTAGGGGTGCCCTAGCCTGAGGCTAGGGGAGCCCTAGACTTAGCCTAAGCCTAGGATTGCCCTAGCCTAAGCTTAGGGGTGCCCTAGCCTGAGTCTAGGGGTGCCCTAACCTGAGGCTAGGGGAGCTGTTGCCTTAGCCTAAGTCTAGGGGTGCCCTAGCATAAGCCTAGTGGTGCCCAAGCCTTAGGCTAGGGGTGCCCTAGCCTAAGCCTAGGGGTGCCCTAGCCTAAGCCTAGGGGTGCCCTAGCCTTAGGCTAGGTGAGCCCTAGCCTTAGCCTAAGCCAAGGGGTTCCCTAGCCTAAGCCTAGGGGTGCCCTAGCCTAAGACTAGGGGTGCCCTAGCCTAAGGCTAGGGGTGCCCTAGCCTAAGGCTAGGGGTTCCCTTGCCTAAGCCTAGGGGTGCCCTAGCCTAAGCCTAGGGGTGCCCTATCCTTAGGCTAGGGGAGCCCTAGCCTTAGCCTAAGCCTAGGGGTGCCCTATCCTAAGCAAAGGGGTGCATTAGCCTAAGCCTAGGGGTGCCCTAGCCTAAGCCTAGCGGTGCCCTAGCCTGAGCTTAGGGGTGCCCTAGCCTGAGTCTACGGGTGCCCTAACCTGAGGCTAGGGGAGCCATAGCCTTAGTGGAGCCTAGGATTGCGCTAGCCTAAGCTTAGTGGTGCCATAGCCTGAGTCTAGGGGTGCCCTAGTCTGAGGCTAGGGGAGCCATAGCCTGAGCCTAAGCCTAGGGGTGCCCTAGCCTAAGCCTAGGGTGCCCTAGCCTAAGCCTTGGGGTGCCCTAGCCTTGGGCTAGGGGAGCCCTAACCTTAGTCTAAGCCTAGGGGTGCCCTAGCCTAAACTTAGGGGTGCCCTAGCGTAAGCATAGGCGTGCCCTAGCCTAATCCTAGGGGTGCCCAAGCCTAAGCCTAGGGGTGCCCAAGCCTTAGGCTAGGGGAGCCCTAGCCTTATCCTAAGCTTAGGGGTTCAATAGCCTAAGCCTAGGGGTGCTCTAGCCTTAGGCTAGGGGAGCCCTAGCCTTAGACTTAGCCTAGGGGTGCCCTATCCTAAGCCTAGGGGTGCCCTAGCCTAAGCCTAGGGGTGCCCTAGCCTAAGCCTAGGGGTGCCCTAGCCTTAGGCTAGGGGAGCCCTAGCCTTATCCTAAGCCTAGGGGTGCAATAGCCTAAGCCTAGGGGTGCTCTAGCCTTAGGCTAGGGTACCCCTAGCCTTAGACTAAGCCTAGGGGTGCCCTATCCTAAGCCTAGGGGTGCCCTAGCCTAAGCCTAGGGGTGCCCAAGCCTGAGTCTAGGGGTGCCGTAGCCCTAGGTTAGGGGAGCCCTAGCCTTAGCCTAAGCTTAGGGGTGCCATAGTCTAAGCCTAGGGGTGCCCCAGCCTGAGCCTAGGGGTGCCCTAGCATGAGGCTAGGGGAGCCCTAGCCTTAGCCTAAGCCTAAGGGTGCCGTAGCCTAAGCCTAGGGGTGCCCTAGCCTAAGCCTAGGGGTGCCGTAGCCTAAGCCTAGGGATTCCCTAGCCTTAGGCTAGGGGAGCCTTAGCCTTAGCCTAAGCCTAGGGGTGCCCTAGCCTAAGCATAGGGTTGCCCTAGCCTGAGCCTAGGGGTGCCCTAGCCTTAGTCTTGGGGAGCCCTAGCCTTAGACTAAGCCTAGGGGTGCCCTAGCCTAAGCCTAGGGGTGCCCTACCCTAAGGCTTAGGGTGCTCTAGCCTAAGACTAGGGGTGCCCTAACCTAAACTTATGGGTGCCGTTGCCTAAGCCTAGGGGTGCCCTTGCATAAGCCTATGGGTGGCCTAGCCTAAGCCTAGGGTTGCCTTAGCCTTAGGCTAGAAGACCCCTAGCCTTAGCCTAAGCCTAGGGGTGCCCTAGCCTAAGCCTAGGGGTGCCCTAGCCTGAGCCTAGGGGTGCCCTAGCCTGAGTCTACGGGTGCCCTAGCATGAGGCTAGGGGAGGCTAGCCTTAGTCGAGCCTAGGATTGCGCTAGCCTAAGCCTAGGGGTGCCCTAGCCTAAGCCCAGGGGAGCCCTATCTTTAGGCTAGGGGAGCCATAGCCTTATCCTAAGCCTAGCCGTGTCCTAGCCTTAGCCTAGGGGTGCCCTAGCCTAAGCCTAGGGGTACTGTAGCCTTAGGTTAGGGGAGCCTTAGCCTGAGGCTAGGGGAGCCCTAGCCTTAGCCTAAACCTAGGATTGCCATAGCCTAAGCTTAGGTGCTCCCTAGTCTGAGTCTAGGGGTGCCCTAGCCTAAGCCTAAGGGTGCCCTAGCCTAAGGCTAGGGGTGCCCTAGCCTAAGTATAGGGTTGCCCTAGCCTAAGCCTAGGGGTGCCCTAGCCTAAGCCTATGGGTGCCCTAGCCTAAGCCTAGGGGTGCCGTAGCCTTAGGCTAGTGGAGCCCTAGCCTTAGCCTAAGTCTAGGGGAGCCCTAGGCTAAGCCTAAGGGTGCCCTAGCCTAAGCCTATGGGTCCCCTAGCCTAAGCCTAGGGGTGCAATAGCCTAAGCCTAGGGGTGCCCTAACCTTAGGCTAGGGGAGCCCTAGCCTTAGCCTAAGCCTAGTGGTGCCCTAGCCTAAGCCAAGCGGTGCTCTAGCCTTAGTTTAGTGGAGCCTCAGACTTAGCCTAAGCCTAGGGGTGCCCTAGGCTGAGCCTAGGGGTGCCCTATCCTGAGTCTACGTGTGCCCTAGCATGAGGCTAGGGGAGCCGTAGCCTTAGTCGAGCCTCGGATTGCGCTAGCCTAAGCCTAGTGGTGCCATAGCCTGAGTCTAGGGGTGCTCTAGCCTGAGGCTAGGGGAGCCGTAGCCTGAGCCTAAGCCTAGGGGTGCCCTAGCCTAAGCCTAGTGGTGCCCTATCCTAAGCCTAGGGGTGCCCTATCCTAAGCCTATGGGTGCCCTAGCCTTGGGCTAGGGGAGCCCTAACCTTAGTCTAAGCCTAGGGGTGCCCTAGCCTAAGCCTAGGGGTGGCCTAGCCTAATCCTACGGGTGCCCAAGCCTAAGCCTGGGGGTGCCCAAGCTGTAGGCTAGGGGAGCCCTAGCCTTAGACTAAGCCTAGGGGTGCCCTAGCCTAAGCCTAGGGGTGCCCCAGCATAAGGCTAAGGGTGCCCTAGCCTAAGAAAAGGGGTGCCCTAGCCTAAACCTAGGGGTGCCCTTGCCTAAGCCTAGGGGTGCCCTTGCCTAAGCCTATGGGTGGCCTAGTCTAAGCCTAGGGTTGCCCTAGCCTAAGGCTAGGGGTGCCCTAGCCTAAGCCTAGGGATGCCCTAACCTAAGCCTATGGGTGCCCTAGCCTATGCCTAGGGGTGCCCTAGCCTTGGGCTAGGGGATCCCTAACTTTATTCTAAGCCTAGGGGTGCCCTAGCCTAAGCCTAGGGGTGCCCTAGCGTAAGCCTAGGGGTGCCCTAGCCTAATCCTACGGGTGCCCAAGCCTAAGCCTCGGGGTGCCCAAGCTGTCGGCTAGGGGAGCCCTAGCCTTAGACTAAGCCTAGGGGTGCCCTAGCCTAAGCCTAGGGGTTCCCTAGCATAAGGCTAAGGGTGTCCTAGCCTAAGACTAGTGATGCCCTAGCCCAAACTTAGGGGTGCCCTTGCCTAAGCCTAGGGGTGCCCTTGCCTAAGCCTAGGGGTGCCCTAGCCTAAGCCTAGGGGTGCCCTAGCCTAAGTCTAGGGGTTCCCTAGCCTAAGCCTAGGGGTGCCCTAGCCTAAGCCCAGGGGTGCCATATCCTGAGCCTAGGGGTGCCCTATCCTGAGACTAGGGGTGCCCCAGCCTGACGCTAGAGGTGCCCTAGCCTTAGCCTAAGCCAAGGGGTGCCCTAGCCTAAGCCTAGTGGTGCCTTACCCTAAGCCTAGGGGTGCCCTATCCTGAGCCTCAGCCTAGGGGTACCCTTGCCTAAGCCTAGGGGTGCCCTAGCCAGAGGCTAGGGGAGCCCTAGCCTTAGCCTACGCCTAGTGGTGCCCTAGCCTAAGCCTAGGGGTGCCCTAGCCTAAGCCTGGGGGTGCCCTAGCCTAAGCCTGGGGGTGCCCTAGCCTGAGCCTCAGCCTAGGGGTGCCCTTTCCTGAGCCTAGGGGTGCCCTATCCAGAGGCTAGGAGAGCTCTAGCCTGAGCCTCAGATTAGGGGTGCCCTAGCCTGAGCCGAGGGGTGCCCTAGCCTGTGGCTAGGGGAGCCCTATCCTTAGCCTACTCCTAGTGGTGCCCTAGCCTAAGCCTAGGGGTGCCCTAGCCTAAGCCTAGGGGTGCCCTAGCCTAAGCCTAGGGGCAACCTAGCCTAAACCTACGGGTGACCTAGCCTAAGCCTAGGGGTGCCCTAGCTTAAGCCTAGAGGTGCCGTAGCCTAAGCCTAGGGGTGCCCTATCCTGAGCCTAGGGGTGCCCTATCCTGAGCCTAAGTGTGCCCCAGTCTGACGCTAGAGGTGCCCTAGCCTTAGCCTAAGCCTAGGGTTGCCCTAGCCTAAGCCTTGGCGTGCCCTAATCTTAGGCTAGGGGAGACCTAGCCTTAGCCTAAGCCTAGGGGTGCCCTATCCTAAGCCTAGGGGTGCCCTAGCCTAAGGATAGGTATGCCCTAGCCTAAGGCTAGGGTTGCCCTAGCCTAATCCTAGGGGTGCCCTAGCCTAAGCCTATGGGTGCCCTAGCCTAAGCCTAGGGGTGCCCAAGCCGTAGGCTAGTGGAGCC
Organism: Tenrec ecaudatus; assembly: GCF_050624435.1. Classification (NCBI taxonomy): domain Eukaryota; kingdom Metazoa; phylum Chordata; class Mammalia; order Afrosoricida; family Tenrecidae; genus Tenrec; species Tenrec ecaudatus. Next base: position 251,881 of record NW_027459448.1, on the reverse strand, counting down.
CTAGCCTAAGCCTAAGCCTAGGTGTGCCCTAACGTAAGCCTAGGGTTGCCCTAGCCTAAGCCTAGGGGTGCCCTAGCCTTATCCTAACCCTAGGGGTGCCCTAGACTAAGCCTAGGGGTGCAATAACCTAAGCCTAGGGGTGCTCTAGACTTACGCTAGGGGATCCCTAGCCTTAGACTAAGCCTTGGGGTGCCCTAGCCTAAGCCTAGGGGTGCCCTAGCCTAAGCCTAGGGGTGCCCTAGCCTGAGTCTACGGGTGCCCTAGCCTGAGGCTAGGGGAGCCCTAGCTTTAGCCTAAGCCTAAGGGTGCCGTAGCCTAAGCCTAGAGGTGCCGTACCCTAAGCCTAGGGGTACCCTAGCCTAAGCCTAGGGATGCCCTAGCCTGAGCCTAGGGGTGCCCTACCCTTAGGCTAGAGGAGCCCTAGCCTTAGACTAAGCCTAGGGGTGCCCTAGCCTAAGCCTATGGGTGCCCTAGCCTAAGGCTAAGGGTGCCCTAGCCTAAGCCTAGGGGTGCCCTAGCCTAAGCCTAGGGCTGCCCTAGCCTAAGCCTATGGGTGCCCTAGCCTAAGCCTAGGGGTGACCTAGCCTAAGCCTAGGGGTGCCCTAGCTTAAGCCTAGGGGTGCCCTAGCCTAATCCTAGGGGTGCCCTAGCCTAAGTCTAGGGGTGCCCTAGCTTAAGCCTAGGGGTGCCTTATCCTAAGCCTAGGGGTGCCCTATCCTGAGCCTAGGGGTGCCCTATCCTGTGCCTAGGGGTGCCCCAGCCTGACACTAGAGGTGCCCTAGCCTTAGCCTAAGCCTAGGGGTGTCCTAGCCTAAGCCTAGTGGTGCCTTAGCCTAAGCCTAGGGGTGCCCTAGCCTGAGTTTACGGGTGCCCTAGAATGAGGCTAGGGGAGCCCTAGCCTTATCCTAAGCCTAGGCGTGCCCTAGCCTTAGCCTAGGGGTGCCCTAGCCTAAGAATAGGAGTGCTCAAGCCTTAGGTTAGGGGAGCCTTAGCCTAAGCCTAGGGGTGCCCTAGCCTGAGGCTAGGGGAGCCCGAGCCTTAGCCTAAGCCTTGGATTGCCCTAGCCTAAGCCTAGGGGTGCCCTAGCCTGAGTTTAGGGGTGCCCTAGCCTAATCCTAGGGATGCCCTAGCCTTAGGCTTGGGGTGCCCTATCCTAAGCCTAGGGGTGCCCTAACCTAAGCCTAGGGGTGCCCTAGCCTTATGCTAGGGGAGCCCTAGCCTTAGCCTAAGCCTAGGGGTGCCCGAGCCTAAGGCTAGGGGTGCCCTAGCCTAAGGCTAGGGGTGTCCTAGCCTAAGGCTAGGGGTGCCCTAGCCTAAGCCTAGGGGTGCCCTAACCTAAGCCTATGGGTGCCCTACCCTAAGCCTAGTGGTGCCCTAACCTTAGGCTAGGGGAGCCCTACCCTTAGCCTAAGCCTAGGGGAGCCCTAGGCTAAGCCTAGGGGTGCCCTAGCCTAAGCCTAGGGGCCCCCTAGCCTAAGCCTAGGGGTGCCCTAGCCTAAGCCTAGGGGTGCCCTAGCCTTAGGCTAGGGGAGCCCTAGCCTTAGCCTAAGCGTAGGGGTGCCCTAGCCTAAACCAAGCGGTGCTCTAGCCTTAGTCTAGGGGAGTCCTAGCCTTAGCCTAAGCCTAGGGTGCCCCAGCCTGAGCCTAGGGGTGTCCTAGCCTGAGTCTACGGCTGCCCTAGCATGAGGCTAGGGGAGCCCTAGCCTTAGTCGAGCCTAGGATTGCGCTAGCCTAAGCCTAGTGGTGCCATAGCCTGAGTCTAGGGGTGCCCTAGCCTAAGGCTAGGGGAGCCGTAGCCTGAGCCTAAGCCTAGGGGTGCCCTAGCCTAAACCTAGGGGTGCCCTAGCCTAAGCCTAGGGGTGCCCAAGCCATAGGCTAGGGGAGCCCTAGCCTTAGACTAAGCCTAGGGGTGCCCTAGCCTAAGCCTAGGGGTGCCCTAGCCTAAGGCTAAGGGTGCCCTAGCCTAAGACTAGAGGTGCCCTAGCCTAAACCTAGGGGTGCCCTTGCCTAAGCCTAGGGGTGCCCTTACCTAAGCCTATGGGTGGGCTAGCCTAAGCCTAGGGTTGCCCTAGCCTTAGGCTAGAAGAGCCCTAGCCTTAGCCTAAGCCTAGGGGTGCCCTAGCCTAAGCCTAGGGGTGCCCTAGCCTGAGCCTGGGGGTGCCCTAGCCTGAGTCTACTGGTGCCCTAGCATGAGGCTAGGGAAGCGCTAGCCTTAGTCGAGCCTAGGATTGCGCTAGCCTAAGCCTAGGGGTGCCTAGCCTAAGCGTAGGGGAGCCCTATCCTTAGGCTACGGGAGCCCTGGCCTTATCCTAAGCCTAGGCGTGCCCTAGCCTTAGCCTAGGGGTGCCCTAGCCTAAGGCTAGGGGTGCCCTAGCCTAAGCTAAGGGGTGCCCTAGCCTTAGGCTAGGGAAGCCCTAGCCTTAACCTAAGCCTAGGGGAGCCCTAGACTAAGCCTTGGAGTGCCCTAGCCTAAGCCTAGGGGTGCCCTAGTCTGAGGCTAGGGGAGCCCTAGCCTTAGTCTAGCCTAGGATTGCCCTAGCCTAAGCCTAGGGGTGCCATAGCCTGAGTCTAGGGGTGCCCTAGCCTGAGGCTAGGGGATCCGTAGCCTGAGCCTAAGCCTGGGGGTGCCCTAGCCTAAGCCTTGGGGTGCCCTACCCTACGCCTAGGGGTACCCAAGCCTAAGCTAGGGGTGCCCTAGCCTTAGGCTAGGGGAGCCCTAGCCTAAGCCTAAGCCTAGGCGTGCCCTAGCCTGAGTTTAGGGGTGCCCTAGCCTAAGCCTAGGGATGCCCTAGCCTTAGGCTTGGGGTGCCCTATCCTAAGCCTAGGGGTGCCCTAACCTAAGCCTAGGGGTGCCCTAGCCTTATGCTAGGGGAGCCCTAGCCTTAGCCTAAACCTAGGGGTGCCCGAGCCTAAGGCTAGGGGTGCCCTAGCCTAAGGCTAGGGGTGTCCTAGCCTAAGGCTAGGGGTGCCCTAGCCTAAGCCTAGGGGTGCCCTAACCTAAGCCTATGGGTGCCCTAGCCTAAGCCTAGTGGTGCCCTAGCCTTAGGCTAGGGGAGCCCTACCCTTAGCCTAAGCCTAGGGGAGCCCTAGGCTAAGCCTAGGGGTGCCCTAGCCTAAGCCTAGGGGCCCCCTAGCCTAAGCCTAGGGGTGCCCTAGCCTAAGCGTAGGGGTGCCCTAGCCTTAGGCTAGGGGAGCCCTAGCCTTAGCCTAAGCCTAGGGGTGCCCTAGCCTAAACCAAGCGGTGCTCTAGCCTTAGTCTAGGGGAGTCCTAGCCTTAGCCTAAGCCTAGGGTGCCCCAGCCTGAGCCTAGGGGTGTCCTAGCCTGAGTCTACGGCTGCCCTAGCATGAGGCTAGGGGAGCCCTAGCCTTAGTCGAGCCTAGGATTGCGCTAGCCTAAGCCTAGTGGTGCCATAGCCTGAGTCTAGGGGTGCCCTAGCCTAAGGCTAGGGGAGCCGTAGCCTGAGCCTAAGCCTAGGGGTGCCCTAGCCTAAACCTAGGGGTGCCCTAGCCTAAGCCTAGGGGTGCCCAAGCCGTAGGCTAGGGGAGCCCTAGCCTTAGACTAAGCCTAGGGGTGCCCTAGCCTAAGACTAGGGGTGCCCTAGCCTAAGGCTAAGGGTGCCCTAGCCTAAGACTAGAGGTGCCCTAGCCTAAACCTAGGGGTGCCCTTGCCTAAGCCTAGGGGTGCCCTTGCCTAAGCCTATGGGTGGGCTAGCCTAAGCCTAGGGTTGCCCTAGCCTTAGGCTAGAAGAGCCCTAGCCTTAGCCTAAGCCTAGGGGTGCCCTAGCCTAAGCCTAGGGGTGCCCTAGCCTGAGCCTGGGGGTGCCCTAGCTTGAGTCTACGGGTGCCCTAGCATGAGGCTAGGGAAGCGCTAGCCTTAGTCGAGCCTAGGATTGCGCTAGCCTAAGCCTAGGGGTGCCTAGCCTAAGCGTAGGGGAGCCCTATCCTTAGGCTACGGGAGCCCTGGCCTTATCCTAAGCCTAGGCGTGCCCTAGCCTTAGCCTAGGGGTGCCCTAGCCTAAGGCTAGGGGTGCCCTAGCCTAAGCTAAGGGGTGCCCTAGCCTTAGGCTAGGGAAGCCCTAGCCTTAACCTAAGCCTAGGGGAGCCCTAGACTAAGCCTTGGGGTGCCCTAGCCTAAGCCTAGGGGTGCCCTAGCCTAAGCCTAGGGGTGCCCTAGCCTGAGGCTAGGGGAGCCCTAGCCTTAGTCTAGCCTAGGATTGCCCTAGCCTAAGCCTAGGGGTGCCATAGCCTGAGTCTAGGGGTGCCCTAGCCTGAGGCTAGGGGATCCGTAGCCTGAGCCTAAGCCTGGAGGTGCCCTAGCCTAAGCCTTGGGGTGCCCTACCGATCGCCTAGGGGTGCCCAAGCCTAAGCTAGGGGTGCCCTAGCCTTAGGCTAGGGGAGCCCTAGCCTAAGCCTAAGCCTAGGGGTGCCCTAGCCTAAGACTAGGGGTGACCTAGCCTAAGCCTACGTGTGCCCTAGCCTAAGCCTAGGGGTGCTATAGCCTTAGGTTAGGGGAGCCCTATCCTTAGCCTAAGGCTAGGGGTGCCCTAGTCTAAGCCTATTGGTGCCCAAGCCTTAGCCTAGGGGTGCCCTAGCCTGAGGCTAGGGGAGCCCTAGACTTAGCCTAAGCCTAGGATTGCCCTAGCCTAAGCTTAGGGGTGCCCTAGCCTGAGTCTAGGGGTGCCCTAACCTGAGGCTAGGGGAGCTGTTGCCTTAGCCTAAGCCAAGGGGTTCCCTAGCCTAAGCCTAGGGGTGCCCTAGCCTAAGCCTAGGGGTGCCCTAGCCTAAGGCTAGGGGTGCCCTAGCCTAAGGCTAGGGGTTCCCTTGCCTAAGCCTAGGGGTGCCCTAGCCTAAGCCTAGGGGTGCCCTATCCTTAGGCTAGGGGAGCCCTAGCCTTAGCCTAAGCCTAGGGGTGCCCTATCCTAAGCAAAGGGGTGCATTAGCCTAAGCCTAGGGGTGCCCTAGCCTAAGCCTAGCGGTGCCCTAGCCTGAGCTTAGGGGTGCCCTAGCCTGAGTCTACGGGTGCTCTAACCTGAGGCTAGGGGAGCCATAGCCTTAGTGGAGCCTAGGATTGCGCTAGCCTAAGCTTAGTGGTGCCATAGCCTGAGTCTAGGGGTGCCCTAGTCTGAGGCTAGGGGAGCCATAGCCTGAGCCTAAGCCTAGGGGTGCCCTAGCCTAAGCCTAGGGTGCCCTAGCCTAAGCCTTGGGGTGCCCTAGCCTTGGGCTAGGGGAGCCCTAACCTTAGTCTAAGCCTAGGGGTGCCCTAGCCTAAACCTAGGGGTGCCCTAGCGTAAGCATAGGCGTGCCCTAGCCTAATCCTAGGGGTGCCCAGCCTAAGCCTAGGGGTGCCCAAGCCTTAGGCTAGGGGAGCCCTAGCCTTATCCTAAGCTTAGGGGTTCAATAGCCTAAGCCTAGGGGTGCTCTAGCCTTAGGCTAGGGGAGCCCTAGCCTTAGACTTAGCCTAGGGGTGCCCTATCCTAAGCCTAGGGGTGCCCTAGCCTAAGCCTAGGGGTGCCCTAGCCTAAGCCTAGGGGTGCCCTAGCCTTAGGCTAGGGGAGCCCTAGCCTTATCCTAAGCCTAGGGGTGCAATAGCCTAAGCCTAGGGGTGCTCTAGCCTTAGGCTAGGGTACCCCTAGCCTTAGACTAAGCCTAGGGGTGCCCTATCCTAAGCCTAGGGGTGCCCTAGCTAAGCCTAGGGGTGCCCAAGCCTGAGTCTAGGGGTGCCGTAGCCTTAGGTTAGGGGAGCCCTAGCCTTAGCCTAAGCCTAGGGGTGCCATAGTCTAAGCCTAGGGGTGCCCCAGCCTGAGCCTAGGGGTGCCCTAGCATGAGGCTAGGGGAGCCCTAGCCTTAGCCTAAGCCTAAGGGTGCCGTAGCCTAAGCCTAGGGGTGCCCTAGCCTAAGCCTAGGGGTGCCGTAGCCTAAGCCTAGGGATTCCCTAGCCTTAGGCTAGGGGAGCCCTAGCCTTAGCCTAAGCCTAGGGGTGCCCTAGCCTAAGCCTAGGGTTGCCGTAGCCTGAGCCTAGGGGTGCCCTAGCCTTAGTCTTGGGGAGCCCTAGCCTTAGACTAAGCCTAGGGGTGCCCTAGCCTAAGCCTAGGGGTGCCCTACCCTAAGGCTTAGGGTGCTCTAGCCTAAGACTAGGGGTGCCCTAACCTAAACTTATGGGTGCCGTTGCCTAAGCCTAGGGGTGCCCTTGCATAAGCCTATGGGTGGCCTAGCCTAAGCCTAGGGTTGCCTTAGCCTTAGGCTAGAAGACCCCTAGCCTTAGCCTAAGCCTAGGGGTGCCCTAGCCTAAGCCTAGGGGTGCCCTAGCCTGAGCCTAGGGGTGCCCTAGCCTGAGTCTACGGGTGCCCTAGCATGAGGCTAGGGGAGGCTAGCCTTAGTCGAGCCTAGGATTGCGCTAGCCTAAGCCTAGGGGTGCCCTAGCCTAAGCCCAGGGGAGCCCTATCTTTAGGCTAGGGGAGCCATAGCCTTATCCTAAGCCTAGCCGTGTCCTAGCCTTAGCCTAGGGGTGCCCTAGCCTAAGCCTAGGGGTACTGTAGCCTTAGGTTAGGGGAGTCTTAGCCTAAGCCTAGGGGTGCCCTAGCCTGAGGCTAGGGGAGCCCTAGCCTTAGCCTAAACCTAGGATTGCCATAGCCTAAGCTTAGGTGCTCCCTAGTCTGAGTCTAGGGGTGCCCTAGCCTAAGCCTAAGGGTGCCCTAGCCTAAGGCTAGGGGTGCCCTAGCCTAAGGATAGGGTTGCCCTAGCCTAAGCCTAGGGGTGCCCTAGCCTAAGCCTATGGGTGCCCTAGCCTAAGCCTAGGGGTGCCGTAGCCTTAGGCTAGTGGAGCCCTAGCCTTAGCCTAAGTCTAGGGGAGCCCTAGGCTAAGCATAAGGGTGCCCTAATTTAAGCCTATGGGTCCCCTAGCCTAAGCCTAGGGGTGCAATAGCCTAAGCCTAGGGGTGCCCTAACCTTAGGCTAGGGGAGCCCTAGCCTTAGCCTAAGCCTAGTGGTGCCCTAGCCTAAGCCAAGCGGTGCTCTAGCCTTAGTTTAGTGGAGCCCCAGACTTAGCCTAAGCCTAGGGGTGCCCTAGGCTGAGCCTAGGGGTGCCCTATCCTGAGTCTACGTGTGCCCTAGCATGAGGCTAGGGGAGCCGTAGCCTTAGTCGAGCCTCGGATTGCGCTAGCCTAAGCCTAGTGGTGCCATATCCTGAGTCTAGGGGTGCTCTAGCCTGAGGCTAGGGGAGCCGTAGCCTGAGCCTAAGCCTAGGGGTGCCCTATCCTAAGCCTATGGGTGCCCTAGCCTTGGGCTAGGGGAGCCCTAACCTTAGTCTAAGCCTAGGGGTGCCCTAGCCTAAGCCTAGGGGTGGCCTAGCCTAATCCTACGGGTGCCCTAGCCTAAGCCTAGGGGTGCCCCAGCATAAGGCTAAGGGTGCCCTAGCCTAAGAAAAGGGGTGCCCTAGCCTAAACCTAGGGGTGCCCTTGCCTAAGCCTAGGGGTGCCCTTGCCTAAGCCTATGGGTGGCCTAGTCTAAGCCTAGGGTTGCCCTAGCCTAAGGCTAGGGGTGCCCTAGCCTAAGCCTAGGGATGCCCTAACCTAAGCCTATGGGTGCCCTAGCCTAAGCCTAGGGGTGCCCTAGCCTTGGGCTAGGGGATCCCTAACCTTATTCTAAGCCTAGGGGTGCCCTAGCCTAAGCCTAGGGGTGCCCTAGCGTAAGCCTAGGGGTGCCCTAGCCTAATCCTACGGGTGCCCAAGCCTAAGCCTCGGGGTGCCCAAGCTGTAGGCTAGGGGAGCCCTAGCCTTAGACTAAGCCTAGGGGTGCCCTAGCCTAAGCCTAGGGGTTCCCTAGCATAAGGGTAAGGGTGTCCTAGCCTAAGACTAGTGGTGCCCTAGCCCAAACTTAGGGGTGCCCTTGCCTAAGCCTAGGGGTGCCCTTGCCTAAGCCTAGGGGTGCCCTAGCCTAAGCCTAGGGGTGCCCTAGCCTAAGTCTAGGGGTTCCCTAGCCTAAGCCTAGGGGTGCCCTAGCCTAAGCCCAGGGGTGCCCTATCCTGAGCCTAGGGGTGCCCTATCCTGAGACTAGGGGTGCCCCAGCCTGACGCTAGAGGTGCCCTAGCCTTAGCCTAAGCCAAGGGGTGCCCTAGCCTAAGCCTAGTGGTGCCTTACCCTAAGCCTAGGGGTGCCCTATCCTGAGCCTCAGCCTAGGGGTACCCTTGCCTAAGCCTAGGGGTGCCCTAGCCAGAGGCTAGGGGAGCCCTAGCCTTAGCCTACGCCTAGTGGTGCCCTAGCCTAAGCCTAGGGGTGCCCTAGCCTAAGCCTGGGGGTGCCCTAGCCTAAGCCTGGGGGTGCCCTAGCCTGAGCCTCAGCCTAGGGGTGCCCTTTCCTGAGCCTAGGGGTGCCCTATCCAGAGGCTAGGAGAGCTCTAGCCTGAGCCTCAGATTAGGGGTGCCCTAGCCTGAGCCGAGGGGTGCCCTAGCCTGTGGCTAGGGGAGCCCTATCCTTAGCCTACTCCTAGTGGTGCCCTAGCCTAAGCCTAGGGGTGCCCTAGCCTAAGCCTAGGGGTGCCCTAGCATAAGCCTAGGGGTGCCCTAGTCTTAAGCTAGGGGAGCCCTATCCTTAGCCTAAGCCTAGGGGTGCCCTAGCCTAAGCCTAGGGGCAACCTAGCCTAAACCTACGGGTGACCTAGCCTAAGCCTAGGGGTGCCCTAGCTTAAGCCTAGAGGTGCCGTAGCCTAAGCCTAGGGGTGCCCTATCCTGAGCCTAGGGGTGCCCTATCCTGAGCCTAAGTGTGCCCCAGTCTGACGCTAGAGGTGCCCTAGCCTTAGCCTAAGCCTAGGGTTGCCCTAGCCTAAGCCTTGGCGTGCCCTAATCTTAGGCTAGGGGAGACCTAGCCTTAGTCTAAGCCTAGGGGTGCCCTAGCCTAAGCCTAGGGGTGCCCTAGCCTAAGGATAGGTATGCCCTAGCCTAAGGCTAGGGTTGCCCTAGCCTAAGCCTAGGGGTGCCCTAGCCTAAGCCTATGGGTGCCCTAGCCTAAGCCTAGGGGTGCCCAAGCCGTAGGCTAGTGGAGCCCTAGCCTAAGCCTTCGCCTAGGGGTGCCCTAGCCTGAGCCTAGGGGTGCCCTAGCCTGAGGCTAGGGGAGCCCTAGCCTTAGCCTTCGCCTAGTGGTGCCCTATCCTAAGCCTAGGGGTGCCCTAGCCTAAGCCTAGGGGTGCCCTAGTCTTAGCCTAAACCTAGGGGTGCCCTAGCCTAAGCCTAGGGGTGCCCTAGCCTAAGCCTACGGGTGCCCTAGCCTTAAGCTAGGGGAGCCCTATCCTTAGCCTAAGCCTAGGGGTTCCCTAGCCTAAGCGTAGGGGTGCCCTAACCTGAGCCTAAGGGAGCCCTAGCCTTAGCCTACGCCTAGTGGTGCCCTAGCCTAAGCCTAGGGGTGCCCTAGCCTAAGCCTAGGGGTGCCCTAGCCTTAGGCTATGGGAGCCGTAGCCTTTGCCTAAGCCTAGGGGTGCCCTAGCCTAAGCCTAGGGGTGCCCTAGCCTGTGCCTGTTCTGTCTGACTTCTACGTTAGGACACATAGACCATCTGAGTAAACCCTTTGATTCTGTGTCCTTCTCCTTCCCATAGACAAAACTGCATTCAGCACCAGACGTTTAACCTGCTGACTAAAGGTTTGTCAAAAGTCTAGAAAGAGCAGTCATACCTTGAAAACCTAGCCTGCAGAAGAGAAGACACAGAATCAAAAGCTACAACTGAAAAAAAAAAAAAAAACAAGCTCCAGGTGGGTGTCATTCAGACAACCGATTCCAATGAGTACACTTGAGCTTCTCACAGTGTAAAATTCCTTTTACTTTCATACTATTGTAATTCAAACAGTTTCCCATATATCACCTCCAAATGTAACTCCAGCAGATTCAAGTATATTAAGGAAGAGGCAATTATTCTGGTGTTTCCCCTGCAACGATTATGGAGCCTCAAAGAGTTTTACTATTCTCAGCTCATGCCTTAAATTTTCAACTATTTGAATGTGAAGGAAATCTTAACATGCCACATTTCATAGGCTGTCTTCAGTGTTGCCTCACCCAGATTTACGTTTTTCATTTCTAGAGTGCCTCAACATGAGTTTTTTTTGGGGGGGGTTGGTTAAGGAGCATTATCATTTTCCATCATCAGTTGTTGATGGGAAATTTTACATCCTCCAGGTTCCCGTATACAATAATTACATTAAACAATGGAGTTTTCTGTATATTCCTGTTTTTCACAACAGGTTATGTTCACTCATATTGTTAGCTTATCACGCCAAATGTCCAAGATGCACAGGTGGTGTTAATTGAAGAGCGGAATGATTCATGCATTGGTCACTTTAGCACTGCAAGTTCATGAGCATCTTGATTTTGAAATTCAGTAAAGGGAGATGATGCCTTAGCCAGTTAAATGCTACTCCTTCCAAACCTCACGTACACTCAGACATATCTGAGCAGAAGCCACATTATCTACGTGAAACAGCTTTGGGTGCTCCCCAGCTATATGCAGATGCCCACCAAACATGAGATTATTTTGCTTTCTCTGACTTGGCTCTTACTAGCATTCAGCCTCATTCCATCTCTTTTGTAGATGGTTGTGGATTCTGGGGGGCCTATGGCATAATGGTGGGCTTATGAGGTTAAAAAAATCTTGTAGCGAAGTTTTCTTGATGTGCATTTAATATTTATTTACAACTCTCTTTTATACACGTGTGTCTGTGGATTTCAACATTTAAGTGCACAGATTAGCATATTCCCATAGCGGAGTGAACCTTCCTTCCGTCATGTCTATAGGTATTTCTCCTTCCTATGGGCAGCTGGACAGAAATTTATCTGAGGAACGTTTGGTAAACCATGACAATGGTGCTTCCCCAGCTTTCTGGGATGAAGGGCCAGGCCATTGGTTAACTTTATAGAAGTCTCCTGACACTTCCTAGTGATGTCTGTTTCTGGGATCATAGTGGCTTCCTCTTCCTCGGTTGGTCTTGTTGGTAGGTGCTGTCCAGTTGGTCTGCTTCAAAGCAACCTCAATGTACAGGACAAGGAAAGGCTTGCCAGTCCTGGGCCACCCTCATTTCTTTCTGATGTTTGAACCCATCGTTGCAGCTCCCTTGGCCATGCATTCTTCAAATGGCCTGGCTCTTTGCACTGATCCTCCCCTTTAATCTGACCAAAAGTGTTCATCATCTGGTCCTCTCTCTGACAAGGTTCTGCCTAGTTTTACTAGCCCTCCACAACCTGACAGTTTATCAATGATTAGCATAAGGTTTTCAGTGGTGTATTTAGTCATCCTCAGTGTGTCCTTATTGGGGGCTCTTACAACTCTTGTTACAATCCATACACCAATTGTATCTGACATAGTCATACGTATATTGCCATCATTCTTTTCTAGACATTTACTTTCTATTGAGCCCTTGGGATCAGCTCCCCTTTCTTTCCTGCTTCCCCACTCGTGGTTCCTTGATAGATTATAGATTGTTATTATTTTCATATCTCGCATCGACCATTGTCTCTTTTATCCTCAGCTTTCTGTTGCTCCTCTCCCTGCGAGGGGTGTGTGGTTATATGTCATTCATTGCTATCGGTTCCCCTTCCTTCCATCCTCTACCCCCCTTCCCCCTACCATTTTGGTATCTCTATTCCCATTCCTGTTCCTGGGTTCCATGTGTTGTGAGTTTTATCTCTTGCTAATACCTATGCATTCTAGTCCAGAGTGGGAAGCGGCACTGGGGTGATGATATTGGGGGGTGAGGAGGTCTCAAGGGGTCAGAGGCAGATTGTGTGATTCATTGGTGTGATCCATGTCTCCTCAGGGGGGCCTCCACCCAGTGGGACACAGCATCTGGGATACTTGTGGCTTTCTCCTGAGACAGCATGGTGGCCAAGGGACCGGGCATTGAGGGTGGGACTCTGGGCCTGGGGTGGCAGCACTTGCAGAAGCCACCCCCTCCCCCAGGCGCCCACCTGGATATGGACGAGCACATGAAACAGTTGGCTGTGAATTTTGATGGTGGCCTCAGCGTCTCCGAACAGGTGGGGTCTGGCCTGAGTCAGCTCCCACAGCTCCAACCTGGAAGCCCTGCCCCAGGCGGGGGTCAGCAGTTATCCCAGCATGCTCTTTCCTCCCCCTCAGCTTCTCTCTGGTCAGCCCTTCAGCTTCCTGGCTGGGTTTAGAACTTGTCCTAAGATCCCTGAGGGCCACCGTCCTGAGATCTTGCTCAGAGCTTCAGGCCTTTCTGCAAACTCTCCTCCCAGGAGCCCAGTATTACTAGCAGTTTACCCCTTGCTCTAACGATGCTCCAGGAGGCCTGCTTGGGAAGTGTTGGGCTGTTGCCTGGTTCAGTCCCACTAACTGCTCCTCAGGAGATAGAAGAGGTTCCCTGCTCCTGGAAAGATTTACTGGCTTTCAAACCCTCTGGAGGATCCCCATGAGTCAGCAGGTGGGGTCATTCTAAAGCTCGGCATTCCACAGGTAGCCACGTTGTGTGCCACCCAGGCATGCTGTGTGTTTGGAGGAGACTGCACACCCTTCAAAGGTAGAAGCTGCACCCCTCCATGGTTCTTGCATGCAGCAAATGCAGGGCCCCTGAGCCTCCGGGCCAGCCTCTGGGCTAGGATCATGGACAAATCGTTATCTCGCCTAAGCTCCATCTGGGCTGGAAACGCAGTAGCTTGTACTGTGACCTGTTTCAGCCTGGGGCTGTGCAGGGCATCCTCAGCCCAGCTCAACTCTTCCCAGAACGCCCCTGCAGGTGCACGGAGCCCCTGGCTTGGGAAAGTGACCCTGCTAAGTGGGCTTTGTGACCAGGCTCCCTGATCCACCGACCCAGCTTTGCCTCCTCCACAGGCCGCAGACAGCAGGGGCTGCCCTGGGTTCCCTGAACTCGGGCCCTCTCCAGAGACAGTGTGGGCAGGACCTGGAGGGTGTGGAAGTGAGTCGTGCCGGGAAAGTGGATGGAGGAACGGAGGGTAGGGTAGATGCTGGGTGGGCTGAGGGGGCAGGAGATGCCCTGCAGAGTTCTAGAACCAGGGCTGAGGGATGTGGGAGCTGTTGGGGCCAGCTGGCCCTTTCGTGAGTTTTAGGAGCTGTCTGAACCCCATCTACATTGACCCTCTCCAGCCCCACCTTTGGCAGATGCTGGCAGAGAAGTTCAAGGTCTTCCAGGAGAAAGGGCAGAGTGTGGGGCTGCCAGGGTTCAGGCCCTGAGGGAGCTGGCAGGTGCCCTGGAACTCGCCTCCCCCAGCTCCATGGCCCAGAGTCAATTCCACAGGAGCTGTGTAGAGGCCGCATGGGTGAGGCTGGACAAGGCAATGAAAGCCCGCACAGAGGTGGGTGCCCAGAGGGACAGGCCAGCGACAGCCAAAGGGCTCGGGACACAGGGTCCTACGCCAGATGTGTGTGCGTGTGTGTGTGCTCATGTGTAGGGGTGGGCATGTGGGTGTGTGCATGCATACTTCTGTGTGTATTCTCGTGTGCGCATGTGTGTATGAAGGAGCATGGCTGACTCCAGCTCCCAGCATCAATCAGCCTTCCCCGTCCAACCATGCTCCTTCCTGCCCCCAGTTTGGAGTCCTTCAGCGCAGGTCACTCCTTGTGGCAGGAGCACGAAGTGTGCTCTCCCAATGCTCCCTGAGCACGGTCCACAGTTTCGTTTGGGGCACAGGCCCTGCTGGTCTTCTTGCTGACCGCCACTCTTAGAGCTCCCTGCCTCCCCTCCCCACACCCTCCTTTCTCGGGATCTGGTGTCTCAGTGCACTGAGCACCTGACAGGTCCTGCAACCGAAATCCTGGGGCTGGGTGGCTCCGGGGCCAGCCCTCTCCTCACTGACTGTTAGAGTTGCTACAGGCAGACCCCCTGACAGGCAGCCCACTCGCTCCCTGAGCCGCAATCCTCATGTGCTCAGGGCTCCCCATCTTTTTGCCTTCCTCCCAACATGCGTGTCAAGACCCTTTCCTCCCTCGGGCCCTGCCTGTGGGCCCCGGGCCTCATCAGGAACCTGCTGTGATCAGAGGAAACCATCCATCTTCTAACCACCGAAGGGCAAGAAGGCGCGAATGTACAGCAATGATAATAGGTAAAGGTCATGGTAAAGTCATAGAGGACAGGAAAGACAGGGTCGAGAGAATACAATACAGAGTCAGACATGTTTTATTAGGCATGCTCACTTCAGCTCCTCTTGATGGACCACGTGGAACTGGGAGAAGTGGAACCTTTGCTATCTTGGGACGTGTATAGGGAGCCTGGAGACACACCTCTTCAGTAGTGACATGGGTCACAAGGTGGGCGGTATCTATCGTAAGGCCCCTGTACTTGAGCTCACCAAGGTGAGGAAAGCTAATACCTGCATTGGGGGAAGCTACAAGGGGGGCTGGGTGTCACGGTGGGAAGAGAGGACAAAAGGACCATATCTGCTTCTACACAGAGATACAATCAGTCATGTGCTCACATTAAGGCAGCCTAGCAGTTAACGGAGAATCCGTGGGAATGATTTTTAAAGCAGGATAATGTACTTGGACTTTACCTCTAACTTACCAAAGTAGAGGCTTTCCTACCGTGGAATACCAGCTTTCCAGATTCTCCCTGTTATAAGTTAGGGAATAGAGTCTTCGTCCTATTTCCCTCCGTGTTAACGCCCCACAAATCCCCAAGCCACAGTCTTTGCTCAAAAGGAGGTGGCCCTGTTCTCAGGGAGAAAGTTGCTGGCCTTCCTTCCCGCTGTGCCCTCGATTTCCACCAGGCGGCGCTAGAGCTGTGGGGCCACATGCAGAAGGTGGTCCTGGTGGAGGGTGCTGTCCTTGGCCACCACCTGGCGTCTGTGGAGGTCCTGCGGCGCCAGCACCGCCTCCTGCAGGGGAGGGCCCCAGTCCCTCCCCACCGCAAGAATACCTCTTTGTAGGCAATGGATGGATGAGGTGCCCTCACCCCCAGCTGACCCCAGGCAGGACTGCAGCCTGCCCCTGCCCCCTCTGGGATGGGGGGTGACGGGCCTGGGCTTGACCTAGGCTGGGGTACAGCCAGGATGGCCTGCAGAGTCCTGGGTGGAGGAGCATTCAGCCTGCTCTCTGCCAGCTGCAGAGGGAGTTGGTGGCTGTGGACAAGGTGGTGGTTCAGATGGGGATGGAGTCCATCCAGGTACACCCTGCGGTCCAGGAGAGCCTGGCCGGGCAGCTGGCTGAGGTGCAGGAGGCCTGGGCCACCTGGACATGAAGGCCTGGGAGCAGGGCCAGCAGCTGGAGTGGGTAGCCCATGGCCACGCCTTCCTCAGGCACTGCCAGGAACTGCTGAATGTGCCACCCCAACTGGATGGGGGCTCGCTCTGTTCCATGCGGGTGGGGGCACCCAGCTCTTCCCTGCCTCCTCCCTGTTCTGCCCTCTGGCCCTGAAACCTGTTCCCATGCCCTGTCCCCCACCCAGCACTCGGGCTCAAGAGAAGCAGGCGCTAGTCTATATCCTCAGAAAGGCCAGCTGGGGCCAAGGAGACACTGGGGCAGGAGCTCTGCCTGAGAGCCCAGGCAGTGCGGCCGGCGGGGTAGCAGCTGCTGGACACTAGCCACGTCATGGCCCCAGAGATGTGCGCGCTGAGGGCTAGGGCCAGGGTGGTGCGTGGCCAGAGCTCCCTTTCCTGCTTCTCCCTGCTCCATGTTAACCCAGCCCTGCCCCACCCAGTCGACACCCTGAGCCCCTCCCAACAGCCCTCTGCCCCCCAGGTCACAGTGTCTCCGGGAGCTGGACAGGAAGCTGCAGGAGCTCTGGACAGACTGAGCCCTTCACCAGGAGCACTGCCAGGTGAGCCAGGACCAGGAGGAGCTGCGGGGAATGCTGGGTCAGGCCGAGGTCTGGCTGGCCTCCTGAGAGGACCTCCTGCTAGATCCTGACTGTGGGGTGAGCAGGGATCCGCCCCTTAGAGGGCCACATGCCTGGCACCAGGACTTGGAAAGGCAGCTGGCAGCCCAGGAGGAGAAGCTCACCCAGCTCCAAATGTAGGTGAGGGTGTGGAGGGCGGGACTGAGGAGGGGTCGAGGGGCCTCCACCTGCGGTGGGGTCTCCAGAGCATTGATCTGCCCTGAGGGGAACCCATTTGGGGAAACAGTCGCAGGGTCCTGTCCTCCATGGGCAGTCTGGCTCTGTGGGGTCCATCACAGCTTCTTCTGCCCAACTGTTCCCTCCCTTCCTCCTCCTGATTTCCCCCTCTGAGAGCTGCCCCCAGAGCAAGCCCTGTGGGACACAGAGGGTCACTATGGGTGGAAACCAATCAATAATCTCATGGGTGCAGAGCACACTCTGAGGAACACAGGGGAGGTGACACTAGCTACAGAGAATCTGAGTGGAGCGAGGGTTTGTAATCCTTGTGTAGGCTGGGGGTGGGGCTGATAGCGGGGTGGGGGGGATTGATACCACAGGATCCTGTGGGACTGAAAGTGAGGACCTGAGGGTGGACGGGCAGAGGGAGTGCCCCATCCTCTGAGGTAGGAAGGTGGTCAGCTAGGGTGAGCACGGAGGAAGATGAGCAGGGGCTGCTGCAGTCACGCAAATGTCACGTAAGAATCTCACTTTAGTATAAAATGTTTGTCTCCATTGCAAAGCCACCTCTAGCAACTAGGATCCCCTCTCTCCCCATCTGGAGTTGACGAGTGAAGAAAATCAAAAACTGAAGCAAAGCAGTCCACAGGACTAACGGACCACCAACACCACAACCCTCCATCCTTGTCCTGGAGACCAGGAGAGTTAGATGGTGCCCAGCCACCGCCTCAAACTGCTCTGGTTGAGCTCAAACTGGCAACTTGTTCACAGCTTGAAAGCCAATGGAAGTTGACTTCATGAAGAGAGGGCATTACAAGTTTGACAGGGACTGCTGGAACCCCGAGACCAGGGCCCTTCAAATCCAAAACAGAGCCCAGCTCCGGGAATCACCCCGCCCAAGCAACAGTCGAGCTGATAAAGTGAACGCATGGCACCTGTGAGGCAAGTGCTTCCCAGAGCAAACGGGAGCATTTGCCCTCAAAAATCAGGAGGGAGGGAGGGGTCAGGGAGGAGGCAAGAAGAGTGCTGTGTTATATTATTGTTAAACTGCTCTGCATGTTTCCACTTAAAACAAAAACCCTCTATATTAAAATTCATATATATATGTGCATTATATGTGTATATATATATATTAGTCTAACCCAAGGTCAGAAAAAGGCATGCCCCGGGCTGCTGCTCGTGGCAAGGTCAGTGATCTGAAACCCATCAGAAAGACGCGGCTCAGCTATCTGCTCCCGTAGTGACAGCCTCAGAGAGCCGCAGGGGCCGTCGTGTGCTGTCCTACAGGGCCTCGATGATAGAAATCGACTCGATGGCAATGTTTTGAGTGCTTTGAAGGTCAGAAACTGTAGACAGTGATCTATAAACATCCTTCTCTCCTGTAAGGTGTCTGTAACACAATCAAAGGAAAACAATCGGTCTGCTCTCCAGATCTTCAATGGGACCATTTCCAGGGAGCCTGGCCACACACTGCCAGGCTGTGCCTCCTCAGATCCGCTGGCACTGCTAGGAAGGTTGTGGGCCCTGCAGGGGTGGGGGATTCTCCAGCCTGCTCCCCAGCAATAGAGGCACTAGGCCAAGACTGGAAGAGCCCCGGCGGGGGGAGAGTGGGGAGGTTGAGGCAGTCACTGTGCCCTGCTTCTGACACTCTTCATGTGGCTGCTATGGTCACCCTTGACCTCAGGGAAGGCCAAGGGTCACCAGGGCAGAAAACACTTCCTTTTTATGATGAGGGCCATATCGGGTCTCAACTCCACTGCTAATTAGCTGTGGTCTCTAGCAAGTAACCCAGCCTCTCGGTGAACCCAGTTTCCCCAGTGCTATCTGGAGTCCCCAGAAGGGCCAGGTACAGCCAGGCTGCTTGCAGCTGGGCCAGAACCAGCAGCTGCCCTCACCGTGCCCTGAAGCCAGAAGCCCAGAACTCAAAGCCTGAGCTTTGCTGAAGGTCGTCCGACATGGCCTCTCAGCTTAAGTAAGGGGTCCCAAGCTCCAGGCTGCACAAGTTGCTCCCTGGAACACGTGGCCCGGGCCCCCAATGTGGGCACACAGAAAGCCAGTTCACCCCTCAGGGGATTGGCAAAGCCGCAGCACAGCAAGGGTCTCCCTGGAAGCCCCTCCACCCCATGCCCAGCACCTCCCCCAAACTCATCCCTGCTCCAGGCAGCTGGTACTCACTGTAGGTCCTGTCACCACTGCTGGGCCCTGGGGGCAGTGCTGGGCCGCCACTCCAGCAGGCTCTCCGCTAGTGGGGCAGGCTGCCCCTGGTGGCCACCCATCTTCACTTGGTGCAGAAACATTGCAAACTTGGTTAAGAGGAGCTGAGAAGAGAGGAGAGGGGTCACAGGGGGCCCTGGCTGGTGGGCTGTGAGACACCTCAGTGAGTGACTGGGCAGGGCAGGACTGGATAGCCACTGAACTTGCCCCTCTACGCAGAGAGGGGAATAGGAAGTCACAGGTGTCCTCAGTCCAGACTGATGTTCCCCATCAGCCCCTTGTGCATGCAGCCCCCCCTCCACCACCCGTCTTCCTTCGGATCCAGGGCACCTTCCTTGCCCCTAGCCCCTTCCTCACTAGGGTGTGCTCATAGTCCTCTCTCCTCTGGCCACCTGCTGCTGGCTGCTCAGCCAGCTCTGCAAGTCCTCAGCTTCCCTCAGGAAGCCCTGCAGTGCCAGCATCCTCTTCAGATCCTGGCCCCTGTGGTGACAGCCTGAGTCCCCCAACAGTTAGTGTGCATGTGTCCACACTCTGCAGGACAAGGGACCCAATCAAAGGGGCTGCCTGAAGGACAAGGTTCTTCATGGTCTTTGCCCAGGCTGCTCCTCTGGATTCAAGCAGCAAACCCAGGCCAGGGGGCGTTGGGGCTGGCGAGGGTGTGGCTGTGGGGAAGGGCAGGTGACTGGAGCCAGGGAGCGGAGCCCCTGCCCTGCAGGCTCTCCTCAAAGGTTTGTGGGAAGAGGAAACAGTGAAGGACTCATCTATTCCTGACACATGTCTACAGGCCTCCGTCACGGTTCTCTTCAAGGCAGGGGTAGCATCTAGGGGAATAAGCAACCCCAGCCAGTTTTCTGGTACCCACGGATGCAGTGACCCTCACTGTTGGGCTGCCAACTCCCGCAGTGTCTGCAGCTGCTTCCAGAGCCTCCCCTGCATCACACCCAGCTGCTCTGAGACCTCAGTTACAAGGATCTACATATAACTTCCTCCCGGGGGATGAACAACAGAAAAGTGGGTGAAGGGAGACAAAATATGTAAGATCTGACAAATTATCAAGGGTTCATGAGTGAGGGGGGAACAGGGAGGGTGGAGAAAAATGAGGACATGATGCCAGGGCCTTAAGTGGAGAGCAAATGTTTTGAGAATAATGAGGGCAATGAATGTACGGATGTGCTTTACACAACTGATGTATGTATGGATTGTGATAAGAGTTGTATGTGCCCCTAATAAAATGATTTAAAAAAAATTAAATCATTTAAATTTATTAGGACAATGCCATTTGTATTTCAAAGCAACATTCACAAAAGCTATTTTTTCACCTTCACTATCTTCTATTTAGTTTTAGATAGAGAAAAACAATTCTTATGCCTTTGTATGAGATGTAATGCAAGTAGACATAAATTTATGCATAATTAAAAATTTGAATGAACAAAATATTTTGTTAAAGAATTTGAACTTTTGTGAAAATCATAGAAAGCATATAGCATTTTATTGAAGGGTTGGGAATTATTTCCTCTATTTTATTCTAGTATTTGGTCTGAGGTTCTTACAGCATATTCTGATTGTTGTCATGTAAGAGAATGTACATTCCATATAAGAGAAAACTTTCCTTATAATATTTTCCAATCCATTGCTTCCTGCTGAATCTCTCATTTGTTCTTTTATCATTTTTCCTATAAAAACACAGGCTGCTTAATTTTATTCTTATTAATCATTTATATAAGTTAAGAAAATATTTATTATATATACATTTTTATTAAAAATCTTTTCTTGGAGACTCTTACAACTTTGTTGCAATCCATATTGATTGCATCAGGCATTTTGTACATATGTTGCCTTCATTCATTTATAGATATTTCTTTCCTTTTCTTTTTTAAAATCATTTTATTGGGGCTCATACAACTCATCACAATCCATACATACACCAATTGATATTGATTGCATCAGGCATTTTGTACATATGTTGCCTTCATTCATTTATAGATATTTCTTTCCTTTTCTTTTTTAAAATCATTTTATTGGGGCTCATACAACTCATCACAATCCATACATACACCAATTGTGTAAAGCACACTTATACATTCGTTGCTTTCATCATTCTCAAAATTTGCTTTCCGCTTGGGTTCCTGGAATCAGCTTATTTCCCCTTTCCCCTCTCCCCCTCTCACCCTGCTCCTCTTCCCTCATGAACCCTTAATAATTTATACATTATTATTTTCTCTTATCTTACACTGCGCGGCGTCTCCCTTCACCCAATTTTCTGTTGCCCATCTCCCAGGGAGGAAGTTATATGTAGATCCTTGTGATCGGTTTCCCATTTCTACACCCACTTCCCTCCCAGTATCGCCACTCTCACCGCTAGTCCTGGGGGGGTTCATCTGTCCTGGATTTACTGTGTTTCCAGTTCCCGTGTGTACCGCTGTGTATCTTCTGGTCTAATCAGGTTTGCAAGGTAGAATTGGGATCATGAGCGGTGCGGGGAGGAAGCGTTTAATAACTAGAGGAAGGTTGTGAGTTTCATTATTGCTACACTGAACCCTGAGTGACTCATCTCCTTCCCACTACCCCTCCGTAAGGGATGTCCAGTTGTCTACAGGTGGGCATTGGTCCCCCGTCATGCACTCCCCTCATTCACGATGATATAATCCCCCTCCTGCCTTTGTTGCTTGAAAACTGGTCCCCTCTGCCCTTCATGATCACACATGTTGGTGTGATGCTTCCATGTGGGCTTTGTTGCTTCTGGGCCTGCTTTTTTACTTTCAAGCCTCTAAGACACGGGACGCTATATCGCTTGATAGCCAGTCACCATCAGCCTTCTTCACCACACATACTTATGCACACATTCATCTTCAGCGTTTATGTGGGGAAGGTGATCACACAATGATGATTTTTGTTCTTTGGTGTCTGCTACCTGATCCCTTCAACACCTCGTGTTCACTTAGGCTTGTGTGCTTCTTCTCTGTGGGCTTTGTTGCTTCCAAGCTAGATTTCAGCCTGTTTGCCTTCAAGCCTTTAAGACCCCCAGAGTTTCATTATATTGTGCAGAGAGTGGCTATGAGCCAAACTCACTCGACTGCACCCAACAACAATAACAACAGGACTTGTGCTTCTAACAATATGCTGAAGAAGACCTTAAGAGAATCTCCCCTTCGTTTAGAGCAGCGGCTCTCGACATATGGGTCGTGTCTACTTAGGGGGTCAAACAGCCCTTTCATGGGGTGGCCTGAATTATAGCAGTAGCAAAATTATAGCTATGATGTAGCAACAAAAATAATTTTATGGTTGTTTGGTCACGACTACATGAGGAACTGTATGAAAGGGTCGTGAGTAAGAATGTTGAAAACCACTGTCCAAGAGGAAGACTCAATTCTTGATACATTTGAAGGGCAACAAAATAGACTCAGCCCCAATATAGATGGGATAGCACAGTGGCTGCAACAATAAACACAAGCCAAAGAAACACTGCAAGGATGCCACAAGACGGGACAGTGTTTCATTATATTGACATAGAGTTGCTATGAGTCAAAACCCACAAGAAAAAAAAAACAGGACTTGTTTTTCTAACAATGTACCTACGTAGACCTTAAGAGAATCTCCTATTAGTTTAGCGCAGGGGGCCTCAAACTGAGGGTCGTGACCCCTTTTGGGGGATGAATGACCCTTTCACGGCAGTGGACCGTTCATTAAAGTGGAAAAATTAGAGTTATGATGTAGCAATGAAAATAATTTCATGATTTGGCAGTCACCACTACATGAGTAATGGTATGAAAGAGTCGTGGCATTAGGAAGGTTGAGAACCACTTCCCTAGAGGAAGACATAATTCTTGGTAGAGTAGAAGGGCAGCAAAGGAGAGGCAGCCCCTACAAGGTTGATTAGCCCAGTGGCTGCAACAATGAGCACAGGCAAATGAACAACTCTGAGCATGGCATTGGACTGGGCAGCATTTCATTATATTGTGCATAGAGTTGCTGTGACCAGAAACCCACTCGACAGCACTCAACAAAAATAACTACAGGACTTGTGCTTCTAAAATATGGTGAAGTAGGACTTCAGAGAAAGTCCTTTAACTTTAGAGCAGCAGTTCTCAACCTGTGGGTCGCACGCCTTGGGAGGGTAGAATGACCCTTTCACGGGGGTTGTCGGATTCATAATGGTAGTTCAATTAGGGTGACAAAGTACCAATGAAAATAATTTTATGGTTGCTGGTCTCCACTAAATGAGAATCGATATGAAAGGGTAGTGGCATTAGGAAGGTTAAGAACCACTTCTCTAGGGAAAGACACAAATTTGGTACAGAAGGGAAGGAAGAGAGCGGCAGTCTCCAACAAGTTGGATTAGCACAGTGGCTGCAACACTGAGGCCAAGCACACAAGCACGGTGAGGGTGGCACAGGGCAGGGCAGCGTTTCATTAATATTGTGCATAGAGTTGCTAAGAGTCAAAACCCACTCGACGGAACTTAACGACAACAACTACAGGACGTGTACTTCTAACAATATGCTGAACTAGATCTTAAGAGAAACTCCTCTAAATTTAGAGCAGTGGTTCTTAACTTGTGGGTCGTGACCCCTATGGGGTTTCAGACGAGCCTCTCACAGGTTTTGCCCAATTCATAACAGTAGTGAAATCACAGTAATGGAGTAACGATGAAAAAAAATTACTGTTGGAGGATCACCACAACATTAAGAATTGTATAAAGGAGCCATGCCATTAAGAAGGTTCAGAAACACTGCCTGAGAGGAATACACAAAACGTGGTACTGCAGAAGGGCAGCAAGTGAGAGGCAGACCCTACAAGATGGAATAGCTCAGTGGCTGCAACAATGAATGCCATCAACGAACCACTGTGAGGACAGCACAGGACGAGGCAGCGTTTCATTATATTGTGCGTAGAGTTGCTGAGAGTCAAAACCCACTCGACGGCAACTAACAGCAACACAAAAAGAACTTGAGGTTCTAACAATATGCTGACGTAGATCTTAAGAGAAACGCCTCTTAGTTTAGTGCAGGCTTCTCAGCCTATGAATCACGAACTCTTTTTGGGAGTGAGTGGGTTGAATGACCCTTTCACAAGGGTTGCCTGATTCATAAGATTAGCAAAATTACAGTTATGAAATATCAGCGAAAATTTTGTATGACTGGGGGTCCACCACTATTTTGGGAACTGCATGAAAGGGTCGTGGATTTAGGAAGATTGAGAACCACTGTCCGAGAGGAAGACACAAATGTTGGTAAAGTAGAAGGGCAGCAAGGAGAGGCAGCCCCTCCAAGGTGGAATAGCTCAGTGGCTGCAACAACCAGCGCAAGCAAAGAACCACTGTGAGGAAAGCACAGGATGGGGAAGCGTTTCATTATATTTTGCATGGAGTTGCTATGAGCCAAAACCCACTTGAAGGCACCTAAATACAATAACAACAGGACTTTTGCTTCTAACAATGTGCTGAAATATATCTTAAGAGACATTCTTCATAGTTTGGAGCAGAGATTCTCAACCTGTGGGTCATGACTCCATTAGGGTGATGAACTACCCGTGCACAGGGGTGGCCCAATTCATAGCAGTAGCTACACTACAGTTATGAAGTAGCAATGACGATAAATTTATGACTGGGATTGTACCCACTACATGAGGAGTGGTATAAAAGGCCTGTGGCATTAGAGGAAGGTTGAGAGCCACTGTCCTCGAGCAAGACAGACATCTTGGCAGAGCAGAAAGGCAGCAAATGAGAGGCAGACCCCCAGATGATAGATTAGTGCAGTGGCTGCAACAATGAGTGCAGACAAGAAACCACTGTGAGGATGGCACAGGACGGGGCAGCGTTTCATTATCTTGTGTGTGGAGTTGCTGAGAATCGAAACCCACAGGACAACACCTAACAACAATCACTGTAGGACTCATGTTTTCACAATACGGTGCTGTAGATCCTAAGAGAAAATCCTCTTAGTTTAGAGCAGTGGTTCTCAACCTGTGGGTCGCGAGCCCTTTGGGAGGGTCAAATGACCCTTTCACAGTGGAGGCCTGATTCATGACTGTAGCAAAATTAAAGTTACGAAGTAGCAATGAAAATAATTTTATGATTGGGGGTTCATCACTACATGAGGAAATGAATGAAAGGGCAGTAGAGGGGCAGCAAAAGAGAGGCAGCCCCCCAAAAGTTGGATTAGCCCATGGTTGCAACAATGACAACAAGCAAAATAACCACTGTGAGGGTGGCACGAGATGGGGTCACGTTTCATTATATTGTGTATAGAGTTGCTATGAGCCAGCACACACTCAAAGGCACCAAACAATAACAACAGGACTGTGCATCTATGAATATGCTGGAGTAAACCTTAAGAGAAACTCCCCTTAGTTTAGACCAGTGGTTCTCAAACTGTGTCACAGTGCCTTTAGAAGACTAATGAACCTTTCACATGGGTGGCCTGATCCATAACAGAAGCGGAATTACAGTGATGATGTAGCAATGAAAATATTTTATGGTTGGGGAGTCACCACTACATGAGGACTGGTATGAAATAGTAGTGGCATTCAGAATGTTGAGAACCACTATTCTTGAGGAAGACACAAATCTTGGTACGGAAGGGCAGGAAAAGAGAGGTAGTCCCTAACAAGATGGATTACCACAGTGGCCGCAACAATGAGCGCAAACAGAAGAACCACCGTGAGGATGCACAGGGCAGGACAACGTTTCATTACATTGTGCATAGGGTTGGTATGAGCCAAAACCCACTCGAAGGCAGCCAAAAACAAGAACAGGATTTGTGCTTCTAACAATATGCTGAAACATCCCTTAAAAAGAAACTCCTCTTAGTGTAGAATAGCAGTTCTCAAACTGTGGGTCGTGATGCCTTTTGGGGGGTGGTGTGGAGAAGTACTATATCACATGGTGGCCTGATTCATAACAGTAGCATAATTTTAGTTATAAAATAACAAGGAAAGTAATTTTATGATTGGGGGGGGGGAAGGTCACCAATACATGAGGAATGGTGTGAAAGAGTCGTGCATTAGGAAGTTTGAGAACCACTGCCCTAGAGGAAGACACAAATCTGGGTTCAGTAGAGTGTCAGCAAATGAGAGTCAGTCCCCCAAAAGATGGATTAGCACAGAGACTGCAACAATGAGTGAAAACAAAAGAAAAGTGTGAGGGTGTTAGAGGATGGAACAGTGTTTCATGATACTGTGCATAGAGTTGTTATGAGCCAACTTTGAGCCAAACCCACTCGACAGCCCTTTACAACAATAAGAACAGGACTCGTGCGTGTAATAATATACTGAGCTATACCACAGGAGAAACTCCTCTTAATTTAGAACAGCGGTTCTCAACCTGTGATTTGTGACCACTTTGGTTGGTTGAACAACCCTTTCACAGGGTGACTAGATTCATAAGACGTGTAAAATTACAGTTATGGAATAACAGTAGAAAAAACCTTTATGCTTTGGGGACCACCACTACACATTGGAAAGTGTATGGAAAGGTCGTAGAAATAGGAAGGGTGAGAAACACTGTCCTAGAGGAAGACGCAAGTACAGTAGAAGGGCAGCAGAAGAGAGGAAGTCCCTACAAGACGGATTTGCACGGTGGCTGCAACAATGAGCACAAGCAAAGAACCACCGTGAGGATGATGCAAGACTGGGCAGGCCTTTATTATATTGTGCACAGGGTTGCTATGAGCCCAAACCCTCTCCACGGCCCAAACAACAATAACAGGAGATATCATACAACTAACAGTATGCTCAACTAAACCGTGAGAGAAACTGCTCTTAGTTTAGAGCAGCCGTTCTCAACTTGTGAGTGGTAAATCCTTTGGGGGTGTTCGAATGACCCTCCCATAGGCGTGGTCAGATACGTAACAGTAGCAAAATTACAGTTATGAAGTAGCAACAGTATAATTTTTTGGTTGGGGGGTCATTACTACACGAGGCACTGTATGAAAGGGTCGTGGCATTAGGATTGCTGAAAACCACAGTCCTACAGGAAGACACAAGTCTTGATACAGTTGAAGGGCCGCAATATAGAGTCAGCCCCCAAATAGATGGAATAGCATAGTGGCTGCAGCAATGAACTCAAGCTAAGGGAACACTGTGAGGATGGCACAAGATGGGGCAGCGTTACATTATATGGAGCATAGAGTTGCTATGAGTCAAAACCCACTCGACTGCACCTGACAACAAAACAACAGGACTTGTGTTTCTTATAATGTGCTGAAGTAGACCTTAAGAGAAACTCCTATTAGTTTAGTGCAGCGGTTCTCAACTTTTGGGTCATGAGCCCTGTTGGGGGATGAATGAACCTTTCATAGTGGTCGCCCAGTCATAACAGTAGAAAAATTAGAGTTACAAAGTTGCAATGAAAATAATTTTATGATTTGGCAGTCAGCACTATATGAGGAACGGTATGAAAATGTTGTGGCATTAGGAAGGTTGAGAACCACTGCCCTAAAGGAAGACACAAATCTTGGTAGAGTAGAAGGGCAACAAAAAATAGCCAGTCCCCCCAAATATGGCTCCAACAATGAGCACTAGCAAACAACCACTGGCAGGATGGCACAGGTCAGGGAAGCATTTCATGATATTGTGCATAGAGATGCGATGAGCCAAAACCCCCTCCGCGGAACTTAACAACAATAACAACAGGGCTTGTGTGTTTAACAATATGCTGAAGTAAATCTTAAGAGCAACTCTTCTTAGTTTACAGCAGGGTTCTCAACATTGGGTCGTGAACACTTTCAGGTGGGGGGTGTTTCGAATCACCCCTTCACAGTGATGGCCTGATTCATAACAGTAGCAAAAGTACAGTTATGAAATATCAATGAATATAATTTTATGATCCATAACAGAGGCAAAATTACAATTATGATGTAGCAATGCAAATATTTTATGGTTGGATGTCACCACTACACGAGGAATGGTGTGAAGTGGTTGTGGCATTTGGAAAGTTGAGAACCACTGCTCTAGAGGAAGACACATATCTTGGTACAGAAGGGCAGGAAAAGAGAAGCAATGCCCAACATGATGGATTAGCACAGTGGCTGCAAAAATGAGTGTGAGCAAAAGAACCACTGTATGGAAGGCACAGGACGGGAAAGCATTTCATTACATGGTGCATAGAGTTGGTATGAGCCTAAACCCATTCGAAGGCACCAAACAACAGGATTTGTGCCTCTAACAATATGCTGAAGAAGACTTTAAAAGAAACTCTTAGTGTAGAGTAACAGTTCTCTAACTGTGGGTCACGACGTCTTAGGAGGGAACAATGAGCATTTCACATGGGTTACCTGATTCATAACAATAGCAAATTTATAGTTATGGAGTAACAAGGAAAATAATTTTATGACTGGGGGGGTCACTAGTACATGAGGAATGGTGTGAAAGAGTCATGACATTAGGAAGGTTGAGAACCACTGCCCTAGAGGGAGACATAGATCTGGGTAGAGTAGAAGGGCAGCAAAAAGAGGCAGCCCACAGCACGATGGAATACAACAGTGACTGCAACAATCCGCGCAAGCAAAAGAACCACTGGGAGGATGGCGCAGGACAGGACACCTTTCCATCATATTGTGCTTAGAGTTGCTAGGCGTCAAAAGCTACACAACAGAATCTAACAATATAGGATTTGTGCTTCTGACAATAGGATGAAGTAGATATTAAGAGAAACTCCTCTTACTTTAGACCAGCGGTTTTTAACCTGTGGTTCGCGACCACTTTTGGCGATCGAAATGACCCTTTCACAGGTGTGAAATGATTCATAAATGTAGGAAAATTACAGTTACGAAGTAACAATAATGTTATGATGGGGGTCACCACTACATGAGGAACTGTATGAAAGGGTCATGGCATTAGGAAATTTGACAACCAGTGCCCTAGAGGAAGACACAAGTCTTGGTACAGTAGAAAGGCCACAAAAAAGAGGCAGCTACCCAAAAGTTGGATTAGCACAGTGGCTGCAACAATGTGCACAAGCAAAAGAACCACTGTGAGGATGGCATAGGATGGGAAAGCGTTTCCTTATATTGTACATAGAGTTACTATGAGCCAAAACCCACTCGATGGTGCCTAACACCAATAACAACAGAACTTGTGCATCTACCAGTATGCTGAATTCTATCTTAAGAGAATCTCCTCTTAGTTTAGAGCAGGGGATCTTCACCTGTGTGTCGCAACCCCTTTGTGGATATGGAATGAAAATTTCACAGGGGTGTCGTAACTCATAACAGTAACAAAATTACAATTATGAAGCTGCAATGAAATCATTTTATGGTTGGGGGGGGGTCACCACTAAATGAGAATCGGTATGAAAATATCATGGCATAAGGAAAGTTGAGAACCACTGCTCTAGCGGAAGTCCCAAATCTTGGTATGAAAGGGCAGGAAAAGAGAGGCGGTCCCCAACAAGATGCATTAGCACAGTGGCTGCAACAATGAGCGCAAGCAGAGAACCACTGTGAGGATGTCACAGGACAGGGCGGCGTTTCATTATATTGTGCGTAGAGTTGCTATGAGACATACCCACTCGACGGCACCTAACAACAACAACCAATGGACTTGAGCTTCTAACAGTATGGTGAAATAGACCTGAAGAGAAACTCCTCTCAATTTACAGCAGCGGTTCTCACCATGTGGGTCGTGACCCCTTTGGGGCTTGGACGAACCCTTTACAGGGTTGCACTATTCATAACTTTTAACAAACCGAGAGTTACGAAGTAGCAAAGAATATAATTTTATGATTGGGGGTCTACCACTACAAAGGAAACTGTATGAAAGTGCTGTGGATTTAGGAAGGTTGAGAAGCACTGTCCTAGAGGAAGACACAGATATTGGTAGAGTAGAAGGGCAGCAAAGGAGAGGCAGCCCCTACAATTTGGAATAGCTCAGTGGCTGCAACAATGAGCGCAAGCAAAGAACCACTGTGAGGAATTCACAGGACGGGGCAGCGTTTCAGTACATTGTACATAGAGTTGCTGTGAGCCAAAATCCACTCGACGGCACCTAACAACAACAACAACAACAACAGGACTTAGGCGTCTAACAATATACTGAACTACATCTTAAAGAAACACCTCTTAGTTTAGAGCAGCGGTTCTCAACCTGTGGATCGGGCCCTCTTTGGGGGTTGAGATACCCATTCACAGGGGTCTGTCTCTTATTCATAGTAGCAAAATTACAGTTATGAAGTAGCAACGAAAATATTTTTACGAATGGATGTTCACCACAACATCAGGAACTTCATTATAGTGCCAAGGCATTAGGAAGGTTGAGAACCACTGGTTTAGAGCATAGGAAATCTGATGCAATACTGCATATTTTAACACACATGAAGTTGGAAAATAAAGGAAATTGGGAGAGGACAGTAGTATCAAATTCCTATGAGTCAGAATTGCTCTATATCATAGAATAGCTAAGACAATGAGAAGAAATGACAAAGTCAAAGAGCTGAAGAGAAAATTCCATAGGACACGTGGCAACAGCTTTATGCTCTTGTTAGACCCTCGGGGCCTCCTTATCTTTTGCTGGCTTTCTTAAGCCCATCCCCACCACTGTGAATAGTCTTCATTAAACTCTCTTTAATTAAACCTTCTGCATGGTTTGTTTCCTGCTGGAACCCTCAGAGATATCATTTAATTTTCTGGATTGCAATTCATCTCTAGCATACAGGAATCTTTCAAGAGTTTGTTTTATGTTTTGTTTTCATCCACAATAGCATTTCCTTCCAGATTTGTTTGTCCTTGAAACATGATCAATAGTTCTTTCCTCTCCAATGAAACCCAAGTGATACGCTGCCTGACTGCCTAGGAAGTTCATGTGTAGCCTACATGGAGATCCCAACCATTCCCTAGACAAGTGTTTCTCAAACTTCCGAATGCCATGATTCTTTCATACAGTTCCTCAGGTTGTGTTTACCCCGATCATAAAAATTATTTCATTGCTCATTCATCACTGTAATTTTGCTACTGCGATGAACCAGGCAACCCCTGTGAAAGTGTCATTGGACCCCCAAAGGTGTTGTGACCCACTGGTGGAGATCCACTACCTTAGACCAACGTATGGCCCGAGGGCTGTATAGGGCCCCCCAAATAATCAATTGCTGCCAGCATCATACATCTCACCAACGAGAAGCATTTGTAGCCATCACCTTAGGGGTGAGTTCATTAAATATTTGACCTCTATGGCCCCATGAATGATGTTATAAATCACCACATAGTCCTTGGCAGAAAAACAGGTTTCCAGCTCCTGCTCCAGACCAAAGGTTCCCAAACGTATTCTGCCTACTGCCCTCTTTTCAGAAAAAGAAATTACTCAGGACCCCCCAGCAATGAAAGAATTTTGTACTATAGCCCACCATCCAGGATAAAATGTAGATATCTGATTTATAGATCTCTGGATTTTTCTGTGCCCAGTACGTGGGTGGTGTTGCCCACTTTGGGAAATGAGACTCTAGGAAAATCAGGTGTGTTTTCACTCTCTCTGCAAGAATTTCAGTTGAGGAGCAAGATCTGTCTTGAAAGATATGAGGAGCAACATCATGGAAAAGGGCATCATGCTTGGTAAAGGGGCGCCCAAAAGGGGAGGACCCTCACCAAGATGGATGGACACAGTTTCTACAACAACACACTAAAACATAACAATTGTGAGGCTGGCACAGGAGCAGGCAGTGTTTCTTTCGGTTGTATGTAGAGTCGCCACGAGTTGAAACCAACTTGACAGCATCCAACAAAACCAGATGTGGAGAAAGCATCGCCTGGTCTGTGTACAGTGGCCCCACCGAGGTTCCTCATCAGTTGTGTTTGAATGGGCCAGGTGCTCTCACAAACCTCCTCTTCAATAGACAACTTAGAATGTTTGCTTTGTGCCCAGGAACCATCCTGAAATTTAAAATGACCATTTGACACTGAGTTGATTGCGATTCATGGTGAGTCATAGGACTTTCAATGGGCATAACCTTTCAGAAACAGATGGCCAGGCTTTTCTTCCAAGGTATTTCTGGGTGCGCTTGAACCTCCTCAGTTTCTGTTAATGGCCAAGTGTTTTAACCATTTGTACTCTCCAGGGATGACTCACAGCTCTATATATCCTTAAAACTGACATCGCTCCTCTCTTTGGAAAGCCATGGCAATTGTTCTCTTTCAGTAGATTTACCTTCTTTAAATATAGGAATGACATATACTTCTACCACCTCACAGAAAATGTCAGAAACTCGTAGCTCTCATTTAATAATGGCGTGGGTGATTACATATTGGGCTGCTAAGCCCAAAGCCAACAGTTCAAAACCACCAACCACTCTCAGGGAAAAACATGAAATTTTCCAATCCTATAAAGTTACAATCTGAAATACCCACAGGAGCAGTTGGACCCTGTCCTATAGGGTAGAACTCAGGTCATGGGGAGTCAGAGTGGATTCGATGGCAGTGAGTTTGCTTTGGTTTTTGGACTCCCCTCCTACCACAATAGCTCAAAATTACTAAGTGCATGTTATGTACTAGTGTTCTAAGCATTGCATGTACATTCACTCATTTCATCCCACGGGTGGTGGTGTGGGTGAAGCATTAGAACTGCTAACCAGAAGGTTGGTGGTTCAAACCCACCAGCTGTTCTTCGGAATCAAGATGGGGCTGTCTGAGCTCATAAAGATTTTCAGGGTCGGACGTCTGCAGGGACAGTTATTACTTTATCCTGCTGAGTTGCTATGAGTCTGAATGAACTCTAGAGAAGTGGGGTTTTGGTGACTTTTGCAACCCCTTTAAGAGGAGCGCTGTCGGGGCAATAGAGAAGCACTTGACTATTTACCACTAGCTCAGCGAAACCCTCAGCAGCTTCCCATGAGAATGATGCGTCAATTTGCTCCAGTATCAGTCACAGCCTATGGGAACGCCTATAGAATGGTTCCACTCTGTCCTCCAGGCTCACTATGAGTTGGAATCGACTGACCCATTGGTAGT
Source organism: Tenrec ecaudatus (assembly GCF_050624435.1). Classification (NCBI taxonomy): domain Eukaryota; kingdom Metazoa; phylum Chordata; class Mammalia; order Afrosoricida; family Tenrecidae; genus Tenrec; species Tenrec ecaudatus. Next base: position 219,735 of record NW_027459448.1, on the reverse strand, counting down.
GCATCAGCTTCTGTCTATAGGTGAGAACACGAATGCACAGAGAGGTGAAGCCATCTGGCCCAGGGGTAACCAGGTTATCCAAGGGAGAGCTGGAATTTAAATCCCAGCAGACCAGCCTCAGAGACTACAGACTTAGCTCTACCGTCTGCTGATATCTGGACTAAGAGTGGTTGGATTTTGCCTCCTTTGCCCTACACATCATCTCCACTGTCCCCTATCAAGCAAAATTAGCTTGAGTATTGAACAGGCACCCTCCAGCCCTGCCCGATTTCACACGCGCAGGGGAGAAAAGGATGGGGAGATCACTGGGCTGTTTTAGCTGCCACCTCTACTCGCACTGCGCCAACACACCCACAACGAAGTCAGAGAAAGAATTCTTGGCCTTGTAACCACTCCTCAGCCCTGAACCCTTGCAGAGAGCCAAAGCCACTCTCTTGGACACCCACTCGACTGCTACCTGGGAACTTCCCATGGAGCATTTGGGGACAAAGGAGAGGGGGCACACCTGCAATGTAATTAACATTATGACAACTTGTTCCCCCCTTGGAGAATGACACCATTAGCTGCTTCAATTGTGCATGAAATGTAAATTACACGATTCAGGGGTATCATGTCTGAGCAGCCATGATGCTAAGTGACAAGGCCCTCCATCGAGCAGCCCCTCCCCAAGCAGGAGGAACTAAGAAACCCAAGCCCCGAGGCCGACAGCTGAGACCGAGGTCCTGTGGTCTTTGAGTGTCCCTGCTTCACAGAGCCCACAAGGGAGGATCTTTGCGGGGGGCCCTGGATGCCAAGCTGGGATGTTCCAGCCACCTGCTGTCATCACCCTGGCCTTCCCATTTTCTTTAAAGGGAGTCGAACGCTGGACAGCACTCTTTCCTCTCTATCTTTCAGAAAATTAGGAAAAAGGGGTGGTGGCAGTGGTTGTGGTAATACCCTTCTTGCTAAGGAGTTTTGGTGATGCTGTGGGTTACGCATCCTGCTAGCCATTCTGCCTCCCATTCATTACTCTGTCTGGCTCAAATTACTTCGTGTTCACTCCCTGGCCAGCCCCCCACAGTTCCCTACCCCCTTTCACCACGAACTCTCTGGACACTACTCGAAATCAGCTTGAGACACTGGATCAGCCACACTTCTTTGTGGCCCATGAAAGAACTTTCCAAAACCTCATGTCACAAGCAGGTCCACTTGCTTATAGAGAAGAGGCATAGGCGAAAGTGTATGTTTCCACCTTGAGAGGGGCAAGCACCACCATGTACAATTAGTATGTGACCACCAGTGTGTCACTTTTGTGGTCACCACACATCTCCTTTGGGGACCCATTTGCCCCTCTCCTAGCACCCTGATCCCTGGTGCCATGGCTAGACTGGGATGGGAAATCCATGTGGTCAACCAGGAACTTCCAGGTGGAATCATAGCCACTGTCCCCTCTGCAGAGCCTCTGTGAGGACAGGGAGTTTGGAAACACAGCCTAAAGCTGCAGTAGGATAAATTTAAGAACTGATCACGCATTTACCCTAATGTCAACTGTACAAATCCCTCAACCACCCTTCAAATGCCCTGCCACTGAGCAGAGCCAAAAGCAGGAAGAGCCAAAACCTACATATGGGTACAGGAAGACCTCTGGAAGGTGTCCTTGTGGGGTGCCAGGGAAGGGGGAGAGTGGAGTTGAGGAGGCTCAGGGGCTCAGGCTCAGGCTGGGAAAGAGCCAGAGTTCCTAGTTCGACTCTCTCTTTGTCTCTCTGCCTAACCACCCACCTCCCACCCAGTCCAGGAGATTCTTTGAACAGGGCCCACAGGGTCAGAGGTGAGAGCTGTCAGCTCCTGTTACTACCCTGACTTGGGAAACCTCTCTCATTCTGGAAATTCATATATTTTTTTGGGCTTTGATCAATATCCAGGTCAAGCTTCCCCTCCCCCTTTTCTCACAGAGGCACTTGGTCAGAATGGCAAATAGCCCTCAACTGTGCCATGCACTCCGCCTCTTCATTCCCTGTTCCCTTCGAACCATCTGCTGCAAAAAAAAATCACAAAACAGCCCGATGGAGGGCAGGTCAGTGCTTCTTTTTCAGACTTCCCTCTCATTCTTTCTCTGGTCGCATCATCATTCCAGGTACAGCAAACCCATTACTGTCCAGTCAATTCCAACTCATGGAGACCCTATGTAAGTTTTCCAACGTTGTCCAACATTACTGGAACAGACAGCCTCGTCGTTTTCCTTGAAGTAGCTGGTGGTTTGAACAGTCAACCTTTGTGCTAGCAGTTCAACATTTACATGACATCCCTTCAGAGTGGTGAGTCATAGTCTGCAGACACCGTGGGCGAGAATCATTGTTCTGGCTTATTTTCATAAGGTGGGATTCTAGGTAGGCAGGTGTGACGCAGGTGTAACTAGAAGTCGACTTGATGGCAACAAACAACAACACTGATGTCATTGTTTTGGGACTTGGGAACTGAGACCTCTGAGGCATGGAGCTAAGTAACAGCTACTTCAGGTTTGTTAGGTACTTAATTGCTGAGCTCTGCTCTAGATACTGGGAATAAAGCTAGAAGGAAGGTGGCATCTCTGTTCCTGGGGTTGAGAGATGAGAGGGGTTGGGAAACTTCCTGTCCTGTTAGTAGTGGGTGTGGACATAGTTTCTGCTGTTAGATGCCATTGAGTCAGTTCCAACCCCTAGCCACCCTATGGATAATAGAATGAAACACAACCCAGTCCTGCCCCATCCTCTCAATTGTTGTTATGTTTGAGCCCCTTGTTGCAGCCACTGTGTCAATCCATTGGCCGAAGTTCTTCCTCATTTTCACTGCCTCTCTGCTTCACGTAGCAGGACGTCCTTCCTCCTGCAGGGAATGGTCTCTCCCTAACAGTATGTCCAAAGTACGTGAGGGGAAGCCTCACCATCCTGGCTTCTAAGGAGTATTCTGGCTGTACTTCTAACCCACATTTGTTTGTTCTTTGGCAGTTCATAATACTTTCAATATTCTTCACCAGCCTCCCAATTCAAATGCATTGATTCTTCTCTGATCTTCCTTTTCAATGTCCAACTTTCACGTGCACAGAAGGCCATCGAAAATATGACTAAGATGGCTTTAGTCAGGTGCACCTTAATGTAACATTCTTGCTCTTAAACACTTTGAAGAACACTTTTGAAAGAGGTCTCTGGCGGCAGCACGTGGCCCGTTTAAGGGTGAGGAGGAGGGGCGCACAGGTGGAAGCCCATGGCCCCTTTAAAGCTTGGCCTACTTGGCAGCAGCTGGAGCCTATTGAGAACATGACAGGAGGCCAGCCAGCACTTCCTATAGAGGTCAAGGGCTCATTCTGAAGGCTGTGAGCCAGTCTCGGAACCGCACTGCCTCCATGGGCCATAATGACCTAATGCGCAAGGCCTAGGACTTCAAAGACCAGGTGTGGCCTGTGCAGCCTTCCCGCCCCTTCCCAGACTCCTGCCCACCAGGGAGGGCCTTGCCACCATGACCCCTGATGTGGGTCTGCAGCCCACCAGGCACCTGGCCAGCCACCAGGATCCTCACCCTGCCCAGCTGACCCACCCAGGACCACACTCCAGACTCCCTGCCCCCACCCTGGGCCTGCTCACCACCAAGACTCTGCCCTGGGCCCGCTACCCACCTAGGAACCTGCATAAGGGCCCTTGCCAACCCTGGGTCCAGTCCAGGCCGGGCACACACCTGGGATCCCTGTTCCAGGTCCCTGCCCACCTGGGTCTGGGCCTGCCACAAAGACCCTGCCCGAGGTCCTCTGCCTACCCAGGAAACACCCCCTGCCCAGCTAGCCCCTGGCATATCTGGGCACTGCCCCAGGCCCCCTGCCTGCCCAAGATCTTGTGTTAGTCTTACTGGCCATGGAGGATGGAGCGGAAGAGGGACCCTGCCCAGGCCCCTGCACCCCATCCCACTTGGGATGCCCTGGGTTGGTCCAGCCCCAAAGGTGGCTCCCCTCCTCCAGGCCAACATACCCAGAACTCCATTGGGCACACTACTTACCTGAGGCCTCCACATCAAGGGCTTGGGATATGTAACCCCAGCCTGGGATGGGGCTCCTAGCTTGCTAGAGCCCCATGCCACTCTCCTTAAGCCCCAACTACTTAAGATCCCTAGAAAGTGCCTGTGGGGGCCCTTGGTGAGTATCACTCTGGCTCTAAGGGGCTAGGCTGTAGCTCTTGAAAGAACAGCCCATCTCCCCTTTCTCTTTCCCAGCTGCAAAAAAAGAAAGAGATCTCAAACAGCAGATTTACCCAATACAATACATCCCTTGAGTTCTTGACCGGGGCTCGCATGATCATTTATTGTGGACCCCAGAAAGAAGATAGCCCTGATCACTTCAGCCTTTTCTCCATTTATCATGATCATGTTGTAGATGACAGGGTCATAATTACATATAAATATGTCCCTGGGAGCCAGCTCCTGGGGAGTCCCAAACAACTTGATGTAAAGAAAATAAGAGAGAGAAAACAAGCACTCTGAGCTCTTGGTTGGAAGGACAGTCCTTTGTGAATAGAGGGCTGCAAGGATATTGGAGTTCCTGAAGGGGGGCAAACAGTTCCACACACAACTATTTAACAAATCATTTGCCGTTGGAACCCACCCAGGGACACCATGGAGGAAAGGCCTGGCAACCTGCTTAAAGCCTATAGTCTTGAAAGTCCTATGCAATGCACACATGAGGGCACCATGCGTCAGAATCAACTCTCTCATGCCTGTTTTGGTTTGGGGCGAGCAGCTATTAGAAGCAGTGGGGTATAATGTTGAATCCCAAAAAAGGAAGGATTTGGTCACCATTAAAGTGACTTCTGACCAAATTACTAACAATCATAGGGACTTTTGTGGGAGAAAGATGAGGAGTGCTACTGCTGTAAATATTTCGTGTCAAAAACCCACAGACAGTTCTACCCTGTCCTATGCAGTCGCTGACTTGCTGTCAACTGGATGGCACTAAGATAGCACCTATCTGCTGAAAGGTTGCCATGCGGCAGGACTTGTGCCAAGTCCACTATGGTTATGCCTATGATCTTTGTGGGAGACAAAACCCTGCTTATGTTTAATGTCTCTGTTGTCAGATCGCTCCATTGTCCAGTCCTGGCTCTATGTCCTTCTAGCTCCATGACCTGGGACAAATCATTGAACCCCCTTTGCGCTGCTGTGTGTAGAAGGGAAGTGAAAAATAGTGCTTAGGTTGTGTGTTCAAGGTTGAGTTTGAATGCATCAATAGATAGAAAGACCTTGTTGTTGTTGTTAGTCTCCAGTAAGTCAAATTTGACTCCTTTTGACCGTAGGTCTGATAGGACAAATCACTGCCCAATCCTATGCCATCTTCCTACCCATCGGCAGGTTTGAGGTCATTGTTGCGATTATGGTGCCAGTCCGTGTCATGAAGAGTTTCCCCAGATCCACATGATGTCCTCTTCTCGCAACTGGTCTTTCCTAACGACATGACAACAGTTTGCCATTCTCTCTTCTAAGAACATTCTGTGAAGACTGTCCTGGCTCAATTTCCTCCAGGACTGATTTGCTCGTTCTCCTGGCCACACACAGTATACTCCACCCACGGTCTTTGCCATCACTGCCATTCAAATGCCTCAATCCTTCTGAGAATCCTGGTCCTCACTGTTGTCCCCATGAGAAACTCCATTTCTCGCAGCTTGCTTCAGATCTGCTGAAGTGGAATCTGAGTTTCTGTTAGGCCCCAAGGGCATTGTATTTGTGTGCCTGCTAGAAGCACGGCTGGGGAACAATGTCTGGCCCATAGTAAGTGCTGTATAATTATTGGTTGTGATCAGTGTCATTATTTATTACTCCATCTAATCTTTCCAGCACACTCACAGGTCAGGAAACCAAGATTCTGAGCCTGCCAGTGCCTTTGCTGAGGTTACCCCTCAGGAGAGGGCAGGGGCTCCATGCAAATCGAATATAAGATCAGGCCAACATTTGGATCACTCTGAATGGAGACACAGTCAATGCTCATTAACCAGTCACTCCCCATTGCTTTCGTCACCCCATCCTTATCAACTGTGACTCTGCTTACTGTCTATGGATTTCCCTATGGATTTGCATATTTTATATCAATCTCATTATGGTCTGACTTGTTTCACTCAGCAGAAGGTGTTCAAGGTCCCTGCATGGTGCAGCATGTTCCAAAACATCATTCCATTTTAAAGGGTGAATAATATTCCATTGTATGACTTAGATATTGTTTGGTTTATCCATTCTTCGGGCCCCGGGCACTTTGGTAATAGTCACCTTTCAGCTATTGTGGGTAGTGCTGCAGTGAACTTGTATACCACTATCTCTTTGAGTCTCTGTTTGTTATTCTTTGAGGTATATGCTTAGATGTAGAATTGTGAGGTGGTCATGGATTTCCTCTTCCTTGGATCCATGATCAACGCTCATGCAAGCAGCAGTCAACAGCTTAAAAAATGCATTGCATTGTATTGGCTAAATATTCACAAGACCTCTTTAGAGTATTGAAAAGCAGGGATGTTATTTTGAGAACTAAGGTGCATCTGACACAAGCCATAGTATGTTCAACACTTCCTATGCATGTAAACTTTGGAGATTAAATAAGGCAGGCCAAAGAAGAATCGATGCATTTGAATTACGGTGCTAGGAAAAAAGAACCATAGAAAGTACTATGGACTACCAGAAGCACCAATAAACTTGTCTTGGAAGAAGCACAGGCCAAATGCTCCTTAGAAGTAAGGATGGCCAGATTTTGTCACCCTTTGGATATGTATTTTCAACATGTTGTCAGGAGAGACCAGGCCCAGGAATAGGACATCATGCTTGGTAAAGTGGAAGGGCAATGGAAAAGAGGAAGGCTCTCATGGGATGGATGGACATGGGGGCTGCAGTAATGGGCTCAAACATAAGAACAATTGTGATGATGGTACTGGGTGGCGTTGTGTTCTGTTTGACATAGGGTTGTTATGAGTGGGAACCAACAGGACCGACCCTAACAACAATAGTAAATCTCTGACTTGTTAAGAAGAAACAAGCATTTTTCATTTCCTCTATGAGCCAGGCACTGAGAAGACCCTGAAGGTCCAGATAGAAACAGCACTTGACCCCTACCCATGATGGGTTCCCAGTCTAGCGGTGAGGCAGCAGATCTCCACTTTTGGATGAGACCTATGCAGCCCTCTTGGGGTTCTAGTGTGTGCTGGAGAGACTCCAGTTAACTTTGCCTTTCTCTATACCCGCCTTTAGGGAAGTGGAAGAACTTTAGAATAAAGCATCCCCCGAGATTTCTGTTGCACAATTAGACAAAAGGAAACCAATGGTGGCTAAAGAGAGCGAACAGAGAATCCAGAGCTGTGTCTGGGTCCTTGGCCATGCAGCTATCAATCAGCACAGTTGAGTTCAGGAATCAGCAAGCGAAGATCCTCAATATCTGGATCCAGTAGGTATAGAAGGCGTAGCTTCAAAGATAAAGAAGGATAAACCCTCTTTCGCTTTCAGGAGGAACTCACCCAGGGAGAACTCATTCAGGTGGGACTGCCCTAAAGCCTTAGAACTGGGAGGGTCCATAGGAGCATGTTTACTGCCAGAACGGTGGCTTCCCATTCAAGAGCTTCTATCATATTCCAGCTCATGAATGGTCCTTCGAGTGCCTTGGTTCTTTTGCTGTGACTTCTGTGGCATCACTTGAACTCTCCATCCCCTCCAGCCAGGAGCAGTGGCAGGAAAAATCTATTAGGGAGAAGTGAGAGAGTGAGCTAGGAGATATTCCGTACACAGCTTGCAGTCTCCTTCAGCAAAGGCCCTGTGGGGTGGGGACTTAACTTTTCTGATTCTCTCCTGTTAGAAGTCAACACGGAGCTAAAGAAGCATGAATGGAAGAAAGCAGGATGATGAGCTGACAGCTTTTCCATAAGGAAATAATAGCCAGAAGGGCTCCAAGTTGGGATGAGGGGATGGTGGGGAGGGGAACACACGTGCTGCTACCAAGAGGAGAGTGAGGAGCAAGAGACCAGTAGAGACTAGTCTCAAAGCCATCTCCAATAACATTTCCCCAACAGGCTGTTTTCCTCTCTCCACTCTAAACACGTCAGCCTTCACCTCCACCAAGCACCGAAACCCCAATGCAGCCTTTATCTGCCCATTCCTCCCACTAATTGGTCCAGGTTACTATGGGAACTATGGGAGTAGTAACGGGTTCCCTCTATTACTACCTACCTCCCTGATTTCAGCACAGATCAATCAACCCATCCCCGCAGCCCCATATCTAAGGGGAAGGTCCTAGGGGAGAGTAAGGAAAAGATAGATTCAACACAGGACTAGAACAATAGTGAAAAACTTACAAAGAGAGCGAGTGATGTAATTCCAGAGTATTAGTCAATTCCTTTTGTCTTTCCAGCTACCATCCTCTCGCCCAGCTTAACTCCCTGAAGGAGGAAGGATCTCTCAGTGGGTGTCTGCAAAGGTGAGGTTCCAGGCCACTTGGGGGCTTCTGAGGGTTCCCTTCCAAATTTGCCTTCCCTCCCTTCAAAAGAAAGTCACTGGAACTCACCAGCCAGAGTTGGCAAGGCTACCACTGAGTTGCCCAGTTAAGGTTTATGTCCTGGGGAAGACTGTAGCTCACAAAATGCCTTCAAGGGATTGTTTCTTCCCTACAAGCTCTTCCAGAATCTTGTCATTCTACATCCCAAGTTGGAGTCTATGTTTCCTCCTTTGAACCCACGCCAGCCTTATGGCTCTCCAGGAGTCAAGTTTGGCAGGTGAGGTGCGGTGTGACTTCTGAGGTAATACAGCTCCCAACTGGCTCTTTCTCTGTAGAAGACCCTCGGAGTCCAGTCCCCTTGCTGTGAGGAAGTGTGATGAAGAGGCCACATGCAGATGCTGACACTAGTCCCACTTAAAGTCCCAGCAAACACCAGTGGCCATTGTCAAGTACACCAGTGGGGAAGCTGTGTGAGATGTCTCCATCATAAGCCATTGTCAGACGGCAACCGCACAGAAGAATCTGCTAGCTTAGTACTGCCAATCCCCAGAACCATAGGAAATGATGACTGATGAGGAAGATAATAATTGACTCCAATTTTGTTTCAAACTGGAAGAAATGCGCTGCACAGCACCGGAGTTGTAGCTCTGGAGCCACAGTCCCGATGCAGATGTATTAAATAATTTATTATCTAGAGATTGTTCCTGGTCCTCACCCTTCCCAGCTTCCCTGTGCCCACCCAGTCCAAGCAGCTGCTTCATCACTTATTCTGTAAAAGTATGTGAGGGTAAGTCAGAAAGCATTGCTCTAAAACCACAGACACTTTATTAAACAAAAATATCAAAATGTGAAGTGACTGTTTCTAGACATAGCCGCCATCTTGATCTACATCGGGGAGGCAAACTTTTGAGATAGAAGAGCCTACTTTTTCTCTCACAAAAATTGAAACATTCTTTGAGATAAAAAAATATATTTTTGCAACTTCAATCACTATTATCTGAATAATCACTGTTCTTGAAAAGGTTTCCATTTTACTTCAGAGCCACATGCATGGACCGAGAGACCCGCAGTGAATCCCTGACCCCTGCTCTATAGACTTCAGTAATTGTTCTCTGAGGGATTCTCTGCTCATATACACTTCTAGTCACACGACATACCATGACCAACAGGGTCGTTCAAACCCTTTCCAGAGATTCTTCAAGTGTGTGAGTGTGTGTGTGTGTGTTTGTGTGTGTGTGTGTGTGTAAAAAGAACACGAAGTCAGAAGACATCCAGAGATTATGGAAGGGTTGAGTGTGAACGTGTGTGTGTGTGTGTGTGTGTGTCTGTAAAATGGACACGAAATCAGAAGCCCTCTACAGATTCTGCAAGGGTGTGTGTGTTTGTATGTAAAAAGGACATGACTTTAGAAACCTTCCAGAGATTCATCAAGGTTGTGCGTGTGTGTGTGTGTGTGTGTGTTTGTATAAAGGACAAGATGTCAAAAGCCCTCTAGAGATTCTTCAAGGGTATGAGTGTGAGTGGGTGTGTAAAAAGAACACGAAGTCAGAAGCCCTCTGAAGATTCTGCAAGGGTGCATGTATGTGTGTGTTTGGAAAAAGGACAAGAAGTCCGAAGCCCTAAGGAGATTCTTGAAGGGTATGATTGTGAGTGTGTGTGTGTGTGTGTGTGTGTGTGTGTAAAAAACACGAAATCAGAAGCCCTCTATAGATTCTGCAAGGGTGTGTGTGTGTCTGTGTGGGTGTGTGCGTGTAAAAAGGACAGGAAATCAGAATCCCTCCAGATATTCTGCAAGGGTGCGTGCATGTGTGTATATGTGTGTGTGTGAGTGTGTAAAAAGGACACGAAGTCAGAAGCCCTCCAGACGTTCTGCAAGTGTGTGTGTGTGTGTGTATGTGTAAAGGACAGTAAGTCAGAAACCTTCTAGAGATTCTGCAACGGTGTGTATGAGTGTTTGTGTGTAAAAGGAACACGATGTCAGAAGCCCTCTAGTGATTCTGCCTGGGTATGAGTGTTAGTGTGAGTGTGTGTGTGTGTGTGTGTGTGTGTAAAAGGAAACAAAATCAGAAGCCCTCTAGTGATTCTGCCTGGGTATGAGTGTTAGTGTGAGTGTGTGTGTGTGTGTGTGTGTGTGTGTGTGTGTGTGTAAAAGGAAACAAAATCAGAAGCCCTCTAGTGATCCTGCAAGGGGTGTGTGTGTGTGTGTGTGTGTGTGTGTGTGTGTGTGTTTGTAAAAAGGACATGAAGTCAGATGCCTTCCAGAGATTCTGCAAGGGTATGGGTATGCATTTGGCTGTGTGTGTGAGTGTGAGTGTGAGTGTGTGTGTGTGTGTGTGTGTGTGTGTGTGTAAAAAGGACCCGAAATCAGAAGCTCTGTTTGTGAACCCTGGCTCTATTCCTTAGTGTTCCTTATCTCTCAATTTTGGATGCCCAGATACCTGAGGGTGTCATGATCCTGTGTTGGGGTTCTAACGGCAAGGACAGAAGTTAGGCCACACCAGGCACTCCAAAGGAGAAAGATGACACTTTGTGGTCCCCTAGATAGTTCGTATCAGAAACCCACAGGGGCAGTTTTGCTGTGTTCTGTAGGGTCACTGTGAGTCAGAATCGACTCAGCGACAGTGAATGTGGTTGAGTGTTTGAGCACAGTTCCTTTCATCCTCTGTGCAGGCATCTCTGTTTTAGAGGAGTTAGGTCAGTCCCATGTATTAGACTCTCCTTCAGAGCAACTGGGCAGGTGTGTGTCTGCGTGTTTCTAATGTCATCTTGTTTTTCTCATTCAAGGGATGTGGAGAGCAGGGTTCTTCAAATCGGTTTAAAGAGAGAAAGGAGATTAAAAAGAGAACAAAGAAAAGGAGGGTGAAAAAGGATTGGAGCGGGGGTCTGAGGAGAAGAGGGCGTTGCTCAGGCTTCTAAGGCTGTCAATCAGCCTGGTAGCCAGCTGTGAACTTACCTGGTGCACCTCCAAGATCCCAGAATCCCTAGTTTACAGTGGAATTTGCATAGCGAACTGGCTCATTGAGCCGAGCCGGAGGCCTCTGTCTGCAGAAGAGACCAAGCCCTGTGCTGCAGCTCCTGCTCCCATCTGCAAGCAGTGGGGTCCAGATGCGGGTCCTGTGTCTGCTTCCTGTTGTAAAAGGCAGTGTTGGGACAAGTAGCCTTCTACTGAGTCTCTCCTCCGTCTACGCAGTCGACCCCCTTACCTGGGGGAGCAGGCTCCAGGCTTGCTGTGGCCAGCTAATAGCAAGTAGTAGGCATAGCGCTAATGAAGAGAGGAGACAGTTGGGCAGAGGGCCTAAACCTGCTGAGCGCCATGGCCCCTGAGACACTGGCGAGCTGTTGGCTCCCAGCTCTCTGTCCCTGACTCTTACCTGCCTCCCTCTGTCGAGTTCACTCTTGAATTTCAGTCTCCATGCAATCTCACCCAGCCTTGCTGCCTGACTGGAGAGGGAGCCTGGAGGCTGTTAGAATGGCGCTGCTCAGGCTCTTTGGGCTAAAAAGTCTGACGTGGGCCAGCAGCTCCATGAAGTTCCCTCCCTCAGGCAGTTTTCTGCCACTCCATCCCCCTTAGTCTCCCTGCAGGCCTGGCCCTGGGCCCTGACCTTCCACTTGCTTCCTCATCCAACATGTGGAGGGCTGGCTCTTGCCAAGTACACACATGGGCGCAGACATGAGAGATCCCACTCTCTCCTGGAAACCAGGAGGTCTATAAACAAGGGCACAGCTGAGGCCTGTTCTTACCCAAATCATGTGCATCCTTCTCTCTGCCCTCTGCCCTGGGGTAGAGACAAGGGCTCTGGGAAGACCGGCCACCCCATCACTATGGGGCATGGCCCGATGGTGCTGGTGCACAGAGCACTGGGCAGGCAGGGCTCCCTACAGGCCCTTGCACCGTGTGGGGCTACAGAAGGGGAGAAAGGCAGAAGAGTGCTGCCAGGAGCCAGCTGCACTCTGGCAACGTGGGGTCCTCTGGGCTGGGCCACTGAGGTGGGGTGCTAAGGCTGTGCTCCCCTCTCCCTCTCCCCAGGTGTGTGGTTGTGCTCTTCAATCCCCGGAAACACAAGCAGCACCACATCCTCAACAGCTCCAGGTAAATGGGCTCTGGGGCTTTGGGGAGTGCCACCTTTCCCCAAGGATGGCCAGAGAGGTGCCACCTGCTTCTCTGTGGCATTGGGCCCTGTTGGGCCCTAGGCCTGCAAGGGAAGCAGCACAGGGAGGGCGGGTTTGCTGCCCTTGTTTTGAGAGGGGACTGTGAGAGGCCAGGCCTGGGCCAGGCTGCCAGTGCCCCTCTTGAGCCTGCCCCCATTCCTTTCAGGAAAACCATCACTGCCTTTGCCTTCTCTCCTGATGGCAAGTACCTGGTCACCGGCGAGGTGAGTGAGGAAGGAAGCTCAGGTACTGCAGAAGGGGTGGCCTGGCCTTAGCAGAGAGTGACAGCCTGCGCCCCGCATAGGACTGGTGCCAAGTTTGACTTTCTGTACTGGTGTCCACTTTGGGTGTTTGGTCTGCCCTAGAGCAGTGTTCTTAGGCTGTAGCCTGCGTCAGAAGTGCTATGGTGGCCCCGTAGTACAGACTGCTGGCTCTCTGGCTAAGCAGGTCTGGGTTGGCTCTCTTCAGTTTGCAATGCTAACAAGTAGTTCCCGATGAGGCTGAAGCTGCCAATTTGGGAAACACATTTTGGAAAACACCTTCTTAAAACATTCCTTATCCCTGCTGGTCACAGTGTGGAACAGGGCTGCCCTCCCATAGACTTGCCCTGGAGGCTGTGGGAGCAAACCGCAGGAGTGGTGGTTCTTGCCCATGCAAATCACGCCAGGAGCCCATCCCTGAGAGTCCCTGTTCCCCAACACTGATCACATTCCCTCCGGGGGTGTCCTTGATTCATGTGCAGGCACATTAGGTTAGGTGTCCTTCATTTATGTGCAGGCTCTTGTCCAGTGGCTGGGAAGGCCAGGCCTCCGTGGATGGGGAGGGAGCTGGTTGCCTCTGGCCTTTACTTCGGGGTCTTCGTCCCCGCAGAGTGGACACATACCTGCTGTGTGGGTATGGGACGTGTCGGAGCGCAGCCAGGTGGTGGAGCTTCAGGAGCATAAGTATGGCGTGGCGTGTGTGGCCTTCTCACCCAGCGCCAAGTACATTGTCTCAGTGGGCTACCAGCATGACATGATCTTCAATGTGGGCTGCTGGCCTCAGGACAGGCAGGGCCGGGAGGGGAGCCAAGAAACTGCTGACAGGTGGCCTTCACTTCCACCTGCTGGCCTCAGTCCCTTTCTAGAGAACTCTGAGCAGAAAGGAGCAACTGGGTATCTAGGATGCTGAAGAAGGGGCAGAAGGAGAGGTCAAGTTCACAGCTTGTCTAACCTCCTTCAGTGTGTAAGTTTCTTTTCCCTCAGCTCCTAGAAGCAGAGCCTTGATTTCCCTTGACTTTCTCTCCAGAAAAACATTGTAGTGGCTTCCAACAAGGTGTCCAGTCGGGTGACAGCAGTATATTTCTCTGAGGACTGCAGCTACTTTGTCATTGCAGGCAACCGGCACATCAAATTCTGGTACCTTGATGACAGCAAGACCTCAAAGGTGAGGCAGCAAGTAGCCACCAGGGTGGGGTCTGCCCAGATCTGTTCCACCTGCGCCCACTTCTGCATGCTCAAAAGCCCCTTGGAAGTCTCAGCTGGGCCAGGTGCTATGTCAATCTGCAAGGGAAGCCTTTTCCCTCTCTCCCCAGGGCCTGCTTTTCAGGGGGTAGCCTGCAGGGTGGGTGAGTGGGTGGGTGGCACCTGTGGTGTGCCTCCACAGGTGAATGCCACTGTGCCCCTGCTGGGCCGCTCCGGGCTGCTGGGGGACCTGCGGAACAACCTGTTCACTGATGTAGCCTGTGGCCGCAGGAAGAAGGCTGACAGCACCTTCTGTATCACATCCTCGGGGCAGCTGTGTGAGTTCAGTGACCAGAGACTGTTGGACAAGGGGGTGGAGCTGAGGGTAAGTGAATGCTTTGTCGGCACCCTCCCGTCTGTCACCTCCAGGCTCCGGGGGTCCTGGGGCTAGCAGCAGGGTCTGCATGCACGCTGGGGGAGGCCCCAGGCGGAGGAAGCTGTTTGGGGACCTCTCTGCTCGCTCGCGCTCTCTGTCTCTGCCTCTTCCTCTGCTTTCCTCTTCTGCTCAGCACAAAGACAGCATCACAGTAAGTGTGCTGGCCCTGTCCGCTGCCTCTGCTGCCTTTCTCTTGGCCGGCCTTTTCTGAGTGTGTCTTTGCCTAAACCTCAGGTGCCTCATAAGGCTTGCTGACTCCTTCCCCCTAAGTGCACGGGGCTGTGGGCCCTCTGGCCAGCTGCTGTTAGAGGGAGGGGCATTAAGGGGCTCTGGCCAGGGCAGCTGGCCTGCCTTGCACTTGTCCTTACCTATTGGCTCATGGCTGTTGAGGTGTCGGGTGAAGGAGTGGGCAGACACCCTTGCTGACTGGGCTTTCTGTGCTCACAGACCACAGTGGCCCACTGCATTCTCGGTGAGCCAGGACTACACCTTCTGTGTCTGTGTTGACAGCACCGTGCGCCTTTTCAACCCCTCCAACCTGCACTTCCTCAGCACGCTGCCCCGGCCCCATGCCCTGGGGACAGGCATTGCCAGCATCACAGAGGCCAGGTGAGCGGTGTGGGTGGGCCCCTGAGTCCTGTCAGAGCCCCACTCTGTGCCAGGCCATCCTTGGCATGCTGCAAGGAGAGGAGGGCACACATAGACCTCTGGGAAGACCCTTGCAGTCAAGCACAGGTGGTTCTTTCAGCATTTCTTGCTCACTGTGGGCATCCATGGTAATCTGAGTCTGCCGTGTGGTAATGCATTGTCCTGTAAAGACCACAGCTAGGACATACAGGCAGTTCCTTAGGGTTTCTGAGAGAGACTGGAAACCTGATGGAGCAGGCCTTTCTCCCTCAGGGTGGTCCTGGGTTGCAGCTGCAGTAGGAGGGGCTTAGTGTAGCCTCGGGCCTTGGGTTAGGTGTTTGCAGGAAGTGAAGTTTTGCTCTGCTTTCAGTGCTGTCAGGAAGCGGGGCAGTTCTGCAGTTGGGTAGATTAATTTCTCTTTCAGGGCAGGAGGGGACTAAATCTGCATTTGGTAGGAAATGAGATATGACCATGGTTGTGGATTGCACAGTGTCCTTCGTTGTCCTCTGACGTGAGTCTAGAAGGGCCTGACATCTGCTTGGCTGCATCACGGCCACACACTGTCCACGCCTGATGTTGGGGGCTATGAAATAGCTTGTGTTCTTTTGGAGAGCCCCATGGCAAGGAATGCCAGGCCAGCCGCTGCGTTCTTTCTCCATTGACTGCTGGCCAACCTGCTGCTCCTCCCTTGAGTGCCCCATTTCATTAGCGCTCACTCACCAGTTTGCCCTGTCTGCCCTGGACACCCTGCCCCCCTCTTTCCTCAGTCGCCTTTTCGCTGGAGTGGCCAATGCGAAGTATCCGGACACCATCGCCTTGACCTTTGATCCTGCAAACCAGTGGCTGTCTTGTGTGTACAATGACCATAGTATTTATGTCTGGGATGTGAAGGACCCCAAGAAAGTGGGCAAGGTGTATTCAGCTCTGTATCATTCCTCCTGCTTCTGGAGTGTAGAGCTACGTGGGCCAGGTCTGCTGAGACTGACCGTGTTTCCTGGGCTACCATTAGGAGCTGGAGTTCCTCAAGTGTGGAATTTGTTTCCTCCAGCACCCTTGCTCCCCCAGAAGTGCCCCTGGGTCCCTTCGTATCTGTTAATTGGCTCTGAGGATGGGAGGGGATTTTAGTGCTGACTCATCTCAGACGTTTTTCAGTATGCCCCTGTGCAGTCTGAGCTTTGCCTCTTTGGACATGTTCCTGAACTTGACCAAACCTTAGTTTCTGCAATTGTGAAATGACATACCTGATGCATTTGATTTTTACGAAAAGGAGACAATGTAAGTGGGAGATTTAGAATGCCTAGTACTTGCTAGGTGCTTGGTTAATGTATATTCCTTTACTTGTTAAAGACAAGAGCTAATCATTATGACTTGCTTGCTCTGGGATAAGCCTGGGGCTAAGTCTTGACCAACCTTTTCTCTACTCTCATCCCGTCCCATCTCTGTGGGCAGCCAAGGTCTGACCCAGGTCCCTCTGGTCCTTGTGCTCCTCCAGGTCTACCCTGAGGTGAAGGACAGTCAACAGGCCTGCCTGCCCCCGAACTCCTTTATCACCTGCTCTTCTGACAGCACCATCCACCTGTGGAATACAGAGAGCTCAGGGGTGCATGGCTCCACCCTGCACCGAAACATCCTCAGCCACGTGAGCCTGGTGCCCCCATACCACAGTCTCAGGATCTGAGTCTCCAGACCAGACTGTCCCAGATGTTTCTGCAAGTGTATGAGTGTGAGTGTGTGTGTGTTTGTGTGTGTGTGTAAAAAGGACCCAAAGTCAGAAACCCTTTACAGTTTCTGCAAGAGTGTGTGTATGTTTGTGTTTGTAAAAAGGACATTAAGTCAGACACCCTCCAGAGATTCAGAAAGTGTTTGTTTGTTTGTGTGTGTGTGTGTGTGTGTGTGTGTGTGTGTGTGTGTGTAAAAAGGGCACGAAGTCAGAAGCCCTCTAGAGATTCTGCCATGGTGTGTGTGTGTGTTTGTGTAAAAAGAACAAGAAGTCAGAAGCCCTCTAGAGGTTCTGCAAGGGTCTGAGTGTGAGTGTGTGTGTGTGTTTGTAAAAAGACACGAAGTCAGAAGCCCTCCAGCGATTCTGCAAGAATGTTTGTGTGTTTGTGTAAAAAGGAAACCAATTCAGAAGCCTTCTAGAGTTTCAGCAACGGTGTGTATGTGTGTGTGCCTGTAAAAAGGAGAAGAAGTCAGAAGCTCTCCTAAGATGCTGCAAGGGTATGAGTGTGAGTATGTGTGTGTGTGTTTAAAAAGGACACGATACCAGGCGCCCTCTAGAGATTCTTGAAGATTTTGTGTGGGTGTGAGTGTAAAGGACACAAAGTCAGAAGCCCTCCAGATATTAGGAAAGGGTGTGAGTGTTTGTTTGTGTGTGACTAATTAAGACACGAATTCAGAAGCCCTCCAGAGATTCTGCAAGGGTATAAGTGTGAGTATGTGTGTGTGTATAAAAATGACACGATGTCAGAAGCCCTCTAGAGATTCTGCAAGGTTGTGTGTGGGTGTGTGTGTAAAGGACACGAAGTCAGAAGCACTCAAGAGATTCTGCAAATGTATGAGTGTGTGTGTGTGTGTGTGTGTGTAAAAAGAACGAAGTCAGAAGCCCTCCAGAGATTCTCCAAGGGTGCATATATGTGTCTGTGTGTGTAAAAATGAAACAAAATCAGAAGCCCTCTAGTGATTCTGGAAGGATGTGTGTGTGTGTGTGTGTCCTAAAAAGGACACGAAGTCAGAAGCCCTCCAGAGATTCTGTAGGGGCATGAGTGTGTGTGTGTGTGTGTGTTTGTGTAAGTAAAACCTACAAAGTCAGAAGCCCTCCAGAGATTTTGCAAGTGTTTTTGTGTGTATGTGTGTGTAAAAAAGACATGAAATCAGACGCCCTACAGAGATTCTGCAAGGGTGCGTGTATGTTTGTGTGTGTAAAAATGACACGAAACTAGAAGCCTTATAGAGATTCTGGAAGTGTGTGTGTATGTGTGTTTGTGTTTGTAAAAAGGACATTAAGTCAGAAACCCTCCAGAGATTCTGAAAGTGTGTATGTGTGTGTGTTTGTGTGTGTGTGGGTGTGTGTGTGTTTAAAAAGTACACGAAGTCAGAAGCCCCCTAGAGATTCTGCCATGGTGTATGTGTGTGTGTGTTTGTGTAAAAAGGACACGAAGTCAGAAGCCCTCTAGAGATTCTGCAAGGGTCTGAGTGTGAGTGTGTGTGTGTGTGTGTGTGTAAAAAGGACACGAAGTCAGAAGCCCTCCTGAGATTCTGCAAGATTGTGTGTGTGTTTGTGCAAAAAGGAAACCAAATCAGTGGCCTTCTAGAGATTTGCAAGGATGTGTGTGGGTGTGAGTGTAAAGGACACGAATTCAGAAGCTCTCAAGGGATTCTGCAAGTGTATGAGTGTGTTTCAAAAGGATACGAAGTCAGAAGTCCTCCAGAGATTCTTCAAAGGTGTGAGGTTTTGTGTGTGTCTGTCAAAAAAGGACATGAATTCAGAAGCCCTCCAGAGATTCAGCAAGGGTGCGTGATTGTGTGTGTGTAAAAAGGACAGTAAATCAGAAGACTACTAGAGATTCTGCAATGGTGTGTATGTGCATGTGTAAAAAGGAGAAGTCAGAAGCCCTCCAGAGATTCTGCAAGGGTGCGTGCAAGATGCATGTGTGCGTGCGAGTGTGTAAAATGACACGAAGTCAGAAGACCTGCAGATATTCTGCAAGGGTGTGTGTGCGTGTGTGTGTACAAAGGACACGAGGTCAGAAGCCCTCCAGGGATTCTGAGAGAGTGTGAGTGTGAGTGTGTGTGTATGTGTGTGTGTGTGTGTGTGTGTGTGTGTGTAAAATGGACACGAAGTCAGCAGGCCTCCATAGATTCTGCAAGTGTATGAGTGTGTGTGTAAAAAGTACACAAAGTTAGAAGCACTCTAGAGATTCTGCAAGGGTGTGTGTGTGTGTGTGTGTGTGTGTGTGTGTGTGTGTGTGTAAAAATGACACGAAGTCAGAAGCCTTCTAGAGTTTCTGCAAGAGTGTTTGTGTTTGTAAAAACGACATTAAGTCAGACACCCTCCAGATACTCAGAAAGGGTGTGTGTGTGTGTGTGTGTGTGTGTGTGTGTGTGTGTGTAATAAGGGCACGAAGTCAGAAGCCCTTTAGAGATTCTGCTATGGTGTGTGTGTGTGTTTGTGTAAAAAGAATAAGAAGTCACTAGCCCTCTAGAGATTCTGCAAGGGTCTGAGTGTGTGTGTGTGTGTGTGTGTGTGTGTGTGTAAGTAAAAAGACACGAAGTCAGAAGCCCTCCAGCGATTCTGCAAGATTGTTTGTGTGTTTGTGTAAAAAGGAAACCAATTCAGGAGCCTTCTAGAAATTCAGTAACGGTGTGTATGTGTGTGTGCCTGTAAAAAGGAGAAGAAGTCAGAAGCTCTCCTAAGATGCTGCAAGGGTATGAGTGTGAGTATGTGTGTGTGTGTTTAAAAAGGACACGATACCAGGCGCCCTCTAGAGATTCTTTAAGGTTGTGTGTGGGTGTGAGTGTAAAGGACAAAGTCAGAAGTCTTCCAGAGATTAGGAAAGGGTGTGAGTGTTTGTGTGTGTGTGACTAAAAAAATACGAATTCAGAAGACCTCCAGAGATTCTGCAAGGGTGTGTCATAGTGTGTGTGTGTGCGTGTAAAATGGACACTACATCAGATGCGTTCCAGAGATTCTGCAATGGTGTGTATGTGTATGTGTGTGTGTGTGTGTGTGTGTGTGTGTGTGTAAAAAGGAGAAGAATCAGAAGCCCTCCAGAGATTGTGCAAGGGTATGTGTGTGAGTACATGTGTGTGTATAAAAATGAAACGATGTCCGAAGCCCTCTAGAGATTCTGCAAGGGTTTGTATGTGGGTGTGTGTGTAAAAAGGAGAAGAATCAGAAGCCCTCCAGAGATTGTGCAAGGGTATGTGTGTGAGTACGTGTGTGTGTATAAAAATGAAACGATGTCAGAAGCCCTCTAGAGATTCTGCAAGGGTTTGTGTGTGGGTGTGTGTGTAAAGGACACGAAGTCAGAAGCACTCAAGAGATTCTGCATGTGTGAGTGTGTGTGTGTGTGTGTGTGTGTGTGTGTGTGTGTGTAAAATGGACAAGAAGTCAGCAGGCCTCCATAGATTCTGCAAGTGTATGAGTGTGAGTGTGTGTGTAAAAAGGACACAAAGTTAGAAGCACTCTAGAGACTCTGCAAGGGTCTGTGAGTGTGTGTGTGTGTGTGTGTGTGTGTAAAAATGACACGAAGTCAGAAGCCTTCTAGAGTTTCTGTAAGAGTGTTTGTGTGTTTGTGTTTGTAAAAACGACATTAAGTCAGACACCCTCCAGATACTCAGAAAGGGTGTGTGTGTGTGTGTTTGTGTTTGTAAAAAGGACATTAAGTCAGACACCCTCCAGAGATTCAGAAAGTGTTTGTGTGTGTGTGTGTGTGTGTGTGTGTGTGTGTGTGTAAAAAGGGCACGAAGTCAGAAGCCCTCTAGAGATTCTGCCATGGTGTGTGTGTGTGTTTGTGTAAAAAGAACAAGAAGTCAGAAGCCCTCTAGAGGTTCTGCAAGGGTCTGAGTGTGAGTGAGTGTGTGTGTGTGTTTGTAAAAAGACACGAAGTCAGAAGCCCTCCAGCGATTCTGCAAGAATGTTTGTGTGTTTGTGTAAAAAGGAAACCAATTCAGAAGCCTTCTAGAGTTTCAGCAACGGTGTGTATGTGTGTGTGCCTGTAAAAAGGAGAAGTCAGAAGCTCTCCTAAGATGCTGCAAGGGTATGAGTGTGAGTATGTGTGTGTGTGTTTAAAAAGGACACGATACCAGGCACCCTCTAGAGATTCTTGAAGATTTTGTGTGGGTGTGAGTGTAAAGGACACAAAGTCAGAAGCCCTCCAGATATTAGGAAAGGGTGTGAGTGTTTGTGTGTGTATGACTAATTAAGACACGAATTCAGAAGCCCTCCAGAGATTCTGCAAGGGTATAAGTGTGAGTATGTGTGTGTGTATAAAAATGACACGATGTCAGAAGCCCTCTAGAGATTCTGCAAGGTTGTGTGTGGGTGTGTGTGTAAAGGACACGAAGTCAGAAGCACTCAAGAGATTCTGCAAATGTATGAGTGTGTGTGTGTGTGTGTGTGTGTGTGTGTGTAAAAAGGACACGAAGTCAGAAGCCCTCTAGAGGTTCTGCAAGGGTCTGAGTGTGAGTGTGTGTGTGTTTGTTAAAAGACACGAAGTCAGAAGCCCTCCAGCGATTCTGCATTCTGCATCATTGCATGTAACTGCGTAAGTTGGAAAGGAACTTATGGGCTAGTGTTGGACTTATGGACTTGAGTTGGACTGGCCTGGGATATTTCCTTGAAATAGAAATACTATAATGACTTCTTGATAGAAAACTATTTATTGCACATATATGAGTGGCACTTGATTTGTGTCTCTAGTCAGTCTGGCTTACATCCAGTTCACTGCCATCAAGTTGATTCCAACCCTTCGCAACTCTATAGGACAGGGGAGAGATATCCCTGTGGGTTTCCAATACTGGAACTTTGTATGGGAGCAGAACTGCTGATCTTGTGTTGAGCAACCCAACTGGGTTGGTTCTGACGCATTATGTTTGTAACCACTATACCACTAGGGCTCAGCTGTGCCTTATTCCTCAAAGTGACATCTTTTAACACTGGAAATTGGTCTTCAGCAAGATCTACCAGTGTACTCGGTCATATGACTTATTTTCTTTTTACACTGTTTTGATTGAGATGTGAGGGAAAATCTACAGAGTAAATTGATTTTCCTTACAATTCATGCAATGTTTTATGATATTGATTGCAATACCTACAACGCAATACTACTTTTCCTATTCCCTCACTTTGTTTGCCGTTTCCATTGGTCTTTCGTTCCCATTCCTTCCTGCCTTCTGAGTAACTCCCTGACAAATGCTGGGCTCTGAATTGTACATCGTTGACAGTATAGGTCTCCTATTTGGGGGCTGAAAGTTGAGCCATGGAGGTGAGGTCAGGTGTCAAATGGGAATTCCACTAGTGCCTATCATATCCTAAGGTTAGTCTTCTTATTTTGAGTTCTACATTTCCCCCAGTTGATCCAGGGCCTACTACTGTGAGCACTTTCAGAGCAATCTGCAGTGAGAACCCTATGGTATCTTGGTCTTCTGGACTCAGCGCTGTGGAGCCTGGGCTTCATGTGGTCAGTGAATCCCTTTCATCTTCTTTTGATGCTATCTGTGTAATTCTGTATTTTGAATTTCTCTTCAATTTTTTCAGCTAGTGAAATGCACATGCTTTTCATTTTTGCTGTCCTCATTCCAGGTCTTTGCAACTTTTAATATAATTCTTTATTCCATCTCTTTTAATTCCCCTTTGAAATTTTGTGTTCAGCTTCTTTATTCAGCGTCTTTACTTCATCAATTATTTCTATATTTCTCTCTCTTTTTCGTACTTCATCATTTCTTTCATTGGCTTCAGCTACTCCACATTCAAGGTGACATCCATTTTGTCTTTTCTTTAGTTTCTATCTTTTTAATTATCTTTGAATTTCTTTATTTATGATGTTCTTGATATTATTGCAGAACTCGTATCATCTCAGGTGATTTGTGTTCAATGTGTCAACTTTCTTCTTGAAGTATCCTCTAATTTAGATGAAATATACTCAAATTCATACTTTGACTCTTGGGGACTTGTTTTAATTTTATTTGAATTCGAGTTCAATTTGCCATTGATGGCTTGTTCCACAGTTGGTCTCCAGTCTCTTGACTGATGATATTGAACTTCTTTATACCGTAAATACTTGAGTATAAGCCGAGTTTTTTTCAGCACATTTTTTATGCTGAAAAAGCACCCCAGATTTGGGGGGTAAAATTAGTTGCCTTGGGTTATACTCGAGTATATATAGTAGTTTATTTCAACAGATGTAGTTGATTTAATTCCTGTGTATTTCTATCCAATATACATGATCCATGTCTATGGTTACTGTTTACATCCCTGAAAAATATATATTCAATCAATAAGCCATCCTTATTGGAAAATTCTATCATGAGATCTCCCATGTGGCTTCCATCCCCATGGCCATATTTTCTAACTAGTGATCCTCCTCCTTAGTTTCCAGTTTTTGCATTCAAGTCATCAGTAATCTTGATTGCATGTTTCATCAATTTCAGACTGAAAAGGTTGGTAAAAATCCTCAATGGCTTTATTGTTAGCATTAGTGGTTGGTGTGTCAATTTGAATAATAACTTTATTAATTATTCATCCTTGTAGGTATAATATATCCTACACCTAACAATGGTGAACATTGGAATCGATGTTGAAACATTCTCTTTTTTAACATGAAAGTCATCCATTCCTTTCAAATTTGTTACTCTGGTATGTAAACCATATTATTATGACATTCAAAATGGCCAATACCAGTCTATTTCAGTTCAATAACACCTAGAGTGTTTGATCTTTATGTGTTCCATTTTTTCATGGCTTCCAATTTTTCTAGATCCATATTTCATGCATCCCATCTTCTTGTTAGTGGTTATTGCAGTACTGCTGTTTCTTCTCATTTTGAGTCATTGCCACATCAACAAATATAGGTCCTGAAAACTTTATATCACTAAGGTCAACTCTACTTTGAGGAGACAGCTCTTCCCCAATTATATTTTGAGTGTCTTCCAACTTGAGGGGTTCATCATCCTGCACTATATGAAAAAATATTCCACTGCTATCAATGTGCTCCACAAACACCACTATTTTTTTTTCAGATGTAGATTGGCAGGTTATTCTTTCTAGTCTATTTAGCTTGTAAGCTTTTCTGAAAATTTTCCACCACGGGTAACTATGCTTGTGTTTGAAATACCAGTGGTATATCTCACAGGATCATGGTGACTTTCAAGTTATGATAGTGCAAGAACCTGACAGTCTGACAACTTGGCATGCTAGCCTAATTCAGAATGGCCAACACATCTCTCTTCTTGCTTTCTCTAGTTTCTGTAGACCACTGTACCTGAGCATACATGGCTTAGGAGGTTGTGGAGTTAATTCTTGCTTCTTGGAGTAACCCTTAACCAATGACCGATAGGAGTTGTTGGACAAATAGCTACACTCCCTCACATTCTGGGCAGAATAACTAGTGGATTTTCTACAGTGTCTCCAGTAAGATTAACCTCCAGTTGCCCACAATTTTAAATTGTTTGATAATGTACTTTTCATTGGCTGCCTTCTTTCCCTTGTCTATTTCTCATTTCCTTATTGATATCTCCCCCAAAAATGGCTTAATTAAAACCTTTGTCTCAGAATCTAATCCTATGGGGAACCCAAACTCAATCATACAAGACATTTGTCAAATCATGGACTTAGTGGTTATATCTATTATATGTGTAGGTCATGGAAGAGAACAATTCATACCATCACTTTGAATAGTCATTCAGAGTGCCAACTGGGTCCCCAGCATAGATCCTGGACATCAAAACTCACTGTTTCCTGTATCATAACACTTCCTTTTAGACTTCTGTCATTCAAAAAACTCAACAACTAGCTTGCTGTCTCACTTCAAATTTTGAAGTGGGCAAATATGGCTATGTTTTCATTGTGTGTTTAGCACTGGACAAATCAGCTTTGACCAGGAAGGTGAAGTCATGTGGGAAAAAAAAAAACAAAAACACTAGCAGCTGTGTGTTGTGGAAGAAAACCCTGTGGATGAAGTGCAATTTTTAGGGAACAGAGACCAGCAAGAGAAACCAATAAATGTCCACTGTTCTGATGTTAAGGAGAACCCTGGTGAGGCAGTAATTAAGCACTTAAGGGCTAATCAATCAGCAGTTCAAACCCACCATCTTCCCCAAGGAAGAGTTACGATGTGGCAGTCTGACCCCCTTAAGATTTACATTTGTTACCACTACCAACTGATCTGAGAGGGATAGCATTAGGGAATCCTGGATAGCATTCTTAACGAGCTCTAATGGAAGAGTGGACTCCTCATTGAGCTCCTAACCACAAAGTAAGTGGTTCTATCCTATCAGTCGGTCCATGTGAGAAATATGAGTTTGTCTGCTCTGGTAAAGATTTAAGCCTTGGAAAATGAAAGGGTGAAGTTCGATTCTATCTTGTAGGGTCTCTATGAGTCAGCTTCAACACAATGATAATGAGTTTGCTTTGGAATTTTGGGATAGAATAGGAGAAATATGTGCAACAAAGTTTAAACTTATTTTAAAAGTTCAGGGGTATTGCTCAGAGAGAGATTCTTGGAACCCACAAGACTGTTGTCCTTAGGCACCTTCAGATCTGGAACTGAACTCACTCCCTTGGCTCAATCTTCAGCCAAACAATAGGTAGATCTATAAGGTAAAAAGTAACACTAATCAACTATTTGAATCAAAAGGATATAATTTATTCAAAGATCAAGTTCAGAAGGGTCAGGAAAGAAGGGGGAATGGAAACAGGAAATACAAGGAGGAAGTGCGATAAGTGATATTACGTTGAGCAGACTGCAGTCAATATCATGAAGCAAAATATGTGTGAACTGTCAAATGGAAAACGGATGTATTCTGTAAACCTTCACCCAACTCACAATAAAGAGATTTTTTTTCAGCCTTGGAAACCTATGAGGCAATACTATTCTGTCCTATAGGGTACCCATGAGTTGAAATCAACTCAGTGGCAATGGGATATTGATGCTGATGCTTTCTGCCAATTCTAAAAAATAGGGTTATTAGCAATTATTGTGGAAATAGCATGAATCAGACTATATAAATGGGGTTGGTTACAGATAAATTCTTTTAAATGTTAAAGGATAAGTGATTCAGGATGGACTTACCCAAAAAGAGAAAATTATTGCAAGATTTTGTTCCAGGGATAAAATAAAAATAGGCTTCCTGTGGGTAAGACTTAAGCCTATAGATATGGAATTTAAGGAACTGGTATTCCATGATGGTCACCTTCCAGACACAATCACTCAAGACAAAAAGTGGGTGTATAAACAAATGAGGTGAAGAAAGCTTATGGAGCCTAGCTATCAAAAGATAAAGAGTCTAGGGTTTTAAAGACTAGAAGGTTCACATGTGGCCATCTAACTCAGAAGCAATAAAGCGCACATGAAAGAAGCACACCAGCCTGTGTGATCACAAGATGTAGAAGGGATCAGGTATCAGGCATCAAAGAACAAAAAAATCATATCATTGTGAATGAGGGCGGGTACAGTTAGGAGATCCAAGATCTATCTGTAGGCAACTGGACAACCCCTTACAGAAGGGTCGCTGGGAGGAGATGAGCCAGTCAGGATGGAGTGTAGCAACGATGAAACATATAACTTTCCTCTCGTTCCTAAATGCTACCGCGCCCACTATCATGATCCCAATTCTACCTTACAAACCTGGCTAGACCAGAGAATATACACTGGTCCATATAGGAACTGGAAACACAGGGAAACCAGGACAGATGACCCCTTCAGGACCAGTGCTGAGAGTAGCAATAACAGGAGGGTGGAGGAAAGGTGGGGTAGAAAAAGGGATCTGATTACAAGGATCTACATATAACCTCCTCCATGAGGGAGGGACAACAAAAAAGTGGGTGAAGGTAGATGTCGGACAGTGTAAGATAGGACAGAATAATAATTTATAAATTATCAAGGGTCCATGAGGGAGGGGGAGGGTGTAGGAGGGGAAATGAGGAGCTAATACCAAGGGCTCAAGTAGAAAGCAAATGTTTTGAGAATGATGATGGCAACAAATGTACACAGTGGATGTATGTATAGATTGTGATAAGAGTTGTAGGAGCCCCCAATAAAATGATTCTTTTTAAAAACCTCAAAGAGCAAAACACACTATGGTTTATTGTACATCAATGATACTTAAATAAAACTACATAAAAGAGCAGAAAAAGAAATGGAATTTAAGGTAAAGAAAGTATTCCCTTTGAAGACCATATTGCAAATATATATTTAGGCAGGCAATTAGATAAAGACATTTTAAGTCTTGGCTTCTATACCTGCCATCTGTCTGTTATGAAAAGTATAATTAGCAACTAGAATCTCTCATACAAAATCAACTCAATATGGTCTTTCTGGTCTGACCTCCGTGGTGTTCTACTCTGCTTTGATGGAGCTCATCATATCATGGCTCTATAACAAGATTGAGGAGTTATTTGCATCCTTATGTGGAAGGTAAATCTGTTTGGCCATTCTGTTAGACTAGTTCATTTTCTTTCCTACCATCCCATCTGCCATTTTAATTCAAAACAAGGAGAAAGCATGTATGTGCCTTTTGAGGAAGGAGAAGATTTTGGTGTGGAAGAAATTCTCTTCTAGACTGCAAGGTAAGTATTTACCCCCTCTAGCCCTGTTGGAGGAGGGGAAAAGGAAGAGAGACAAGGCAAAGAGAACAACCTAGTTAGCTTCATGCCTCCTTACTTTACCTGGGGATTGAGGGGAATATCAGTGACTATGGACCTGTTGTGCTCCCCATTTGGAAGCATGAAGAATAGAGGCTGCCAGGCAGAGCAGCCCTATGGGAAGTCACTGAAGACAAACATATAGAGAGTGCCATCAAGTCTACTGTGATCCATGGAGACCTTATATGAAATGGAATGGAGTGCTGTCTGATCTTGCACCATTGTCACACATTCCTGAATGTTGAAGTCCATTGTTGCAGCGATTAGGTCAATCTGCCTCAACAAGGATCTTCCCTGTCCCTCTATTTCATCAAATATGATGTCTTCCTCTAGGAATTGTCCACTGATACTGTGTCCAAAACACATTAGTCAGTCAGTGTTCTCTTGTGATCCATAAGGTTTTCTTTCAGTAATTTTTGGAAGTGGACTGGCAGGCCCCTCTTCCTTGTCTGTCTTAGTCTAGAAGCTTCACTGAAACCTGTCCACCATGGGCAGTCCTGCTGGTATTTGAAATTCTTGGAACAGAGCTTCCAGCATCATAACAATACACAAACCATTATAGTACAACCAACTGACAGATGAGTGGAGGATATCTATCTATCTATCTATCTATCTATCTATCTATCTATCTATCTATCTATCTATCTATCTACCTATCTACCTATCTACATATATATATATATATATATATATAGAGAGAGAGAGAGAGAGTAAAACTGGCAATGCAGTCTGATTAGGCAGTATTCTGATGATCTGCTGCTAACAGAAAGTATCCCCACAAATAACATCTTAAAGTAATGATAATATCAATTTTGTTCACAAATCTGCAATCTGGGCAGAGCTCAGTGAGGACACTAGTTTTGGCTTCATCAAGCATTAGCTGGGGTAGCTCAAAGGACAGAGGCTGCAGCTCTCTTAAGACTCACTCCCTCACACGACTGATACTTCTTTTGGTTGGAGCTCAAGAAGAACCCTATATGTGACATTTTCATTTGGCTTGGTCTTCCTTGCAATATCCTGACAGGGTCCCAATGGTGAACAACCCAATACGACCAGGTTGAAGTCACAGAGCAACACTTCTGCCATAGTCAAAGGCCTGCCAAGATGCAAGGAAGAGGGAAAGCAGGCCCTGTTTCTGGAAAAATGAACACAAACTCATCTTGTAACAAGAGAATGTGCGATGTGCAACATTAGGACAGTCATCTTTGAAGGACACAACCTGCCACGAGCCAAGATACAGAGACAGATTTCTACGAAAGCGAAAGGGCAGGACTTAGACTTAAAGATAAAGCCACAGACTTCATAGGACAAGAGCAATAGGGAGACAAGCAAAGGAAAGCTCTAGGACGCAAGCCTAACATGGCTAAAGATAGGGACAATGTCAGGACTGAACTGGAAGCAAGCAGACACCTGTGCAAGGCAGAACCCATGAAGTTGTGAGTGCCTTCAAGGCTAAGTCAAAGTACCTTGGGGCGTGAGAAGGGAAGGAGCAGGAGAAGGAATTAATGGGTAGGTTTATGGAATTTGTAAGTCTGGGGCCAGAGCATCAGGAATAGCTGGGTTCTGGCACTCAGTTGATACCATCAGAGTTTGAACCTTTTCCTTTCAGTGCTGTTTCCTTTTGAGTTTCACGCAGGTTTCCTGATGACAGCTGTAGTTTTATCTAGAAGCTCAGGAATTCTATTAGAGAGAGGCTCTTTCCTTTCTAATCATTGGTGGTACTATCAGGTAAGCATTGGATTGCTAACTGCAAGGTTGGCAGTGCTACCCTACCAGCTACCTCATAGGGAAAAAGATGGAACTTTCTGCTCACATAAATATTTACAGTCTGAGAAACCCCATAGGGGCCTTCTATGATTCAAAATGGACTCATTGGCAATGGGGTAATTGTTTCTGGGGCATTTTTTAGGGTTAGATATCATTAACCTTGCATGAGTCACATACTGAGTCTGACCCAGTCCCTTTGGACAGAGGAAAGTCATGCCCTGACTAGCCAGGCCTGGAGCTGGCAGATTGGGTCAATGCCAGCAGAAGCATGGAGATGGAGCATGGTGGAAGAGTGATCCCAAAGATACAAGCCATGTGCTGTGAGTGGAAGAAGGGCAAATGAATGCTGCATTAATTAACCAGTCATTGACAAAATGAGGTTGCATAACAAATGGCTCCAAAACCCAGCAGTTCAACAAACAGCCCAACCCCTTCCCTCCCACACACACAGTTCTTAAAATTCAGGATCAGGGAGATTAACTGGAACTTTGAACTTGGCACTTCAGGGCTTGGAAGAGGTGACAGTGCATGTAAAGGCCTTGGGGCAGGAGAGATCTTGGTGTGACTGAAAGCCCAGAAGAAGACTAATTTGGGGGAGGTGAGATAATAGGAATGGAGGTTTCAGTGAGCATTTCCTTGAGAGCCTTCAAGCAAAAGCGATTTTTCTATATTCATGTTTTAGAAGTAGATCTCCACCCATTGGGTAAAGCTTTGGGTATTGGATTGGTGTCGGTATGCAGGGAAAAAATAAATGGGCTTGTTATGGATTAGGAGCCTGTGGTAGTCACCTAATCTTGTGTCAAGTTAAGGATTAGGAGTGTAGGCGTGGAGTCTAGGCTGCCAATCTGGAGATAGTCAGTGAGATTTTTATGTGGGCATAGCCTTCTCCTGAGAACTCTGAGAAATCTGGTACTTCCTCCTTGGCGGTGGAAGACACCTCTCTCTCTCTCTCTCTCTCTCTCTCTCTCTCTCTCTCTCTCTCTCTCTCTCTCTCTCTCTGCTACTCCTTGGGAGACATTGCAGAAGGCAAGCCAAATGGATGTGACCAGACCTCTGAAGCCAAAGAAGCCTCAGAGAGATCCCAGCCAGCATTGAGATGCTTACAATGCCACTGGATCCACAAGACTTTCCACCCATTGGCCTGTGATTATCCTGCATTCAGCATCACTGCACATGTTTTATGGGTCTGAAATGGAATTTATAGATTGGTATCAGACATATGGGCTAATATCAGACTTATAGATTTGATCTGCACTGGGCTGGGATGTTTGCTTAATGTACAATTACTGTTTGATATAAAACTCTCTCTCTGGATTTATAAGGTAGAATTAGACCAGAACATGTACTCTGGTACAGACAGGAGCTGGAAACACAGGGAATCCACGACAGATGATCCCTTCAGGACCAGTGGTGAGAGTGGCAATACCAGGAGGGTGGAGGGAAGGTGGGGTAGAAAGAGTGAACTGATTACAAGGATTACATAAAACCTCTGCCCTGGGGGATGGACAACAGGAAAGTGGTGGAAGTGAGATGTTTGATGTGTAAGATATGACAAAATAATTTATATATTATCAAGGATTTATGAGGGAAGGGGTGGAGGATGGAAGTGGGGAAATGAGGAGCTGATACTAAGGGATCAAGTAGAAAGCAAATGTTTTGAGAAGGATGAGGGCAACACATGTACAAATGTACTTGACATACAATGGGTGGATGGATGGATGGATGGATGGATGGATGGATGGATGGATGGATGGATGGATGGATGGATGGAATGACTGTGATAAGAGTTGTATGAGCCCCCAATAAAATTATCAAGGGTTCATAAGGAGTGGGGAGTGGGGAGGGAGGAGAAAAATGAGGAGCAGGTGCCAGGGGCTTATGTGGAGAGCAAATGTTTTGACAATGATGAGGGCAATGAATGTATAAATGTGCTTTATAATGGATGGATGGATGGATTGTGATAAGAGTTGTATGAATCCCTAATATAATGATTAAATAATAGGGAAATGATTTTTAAAAACCACCAACTCTCTCTCATACACATGAGTCTCCCTCAATTTTCCTCTAGCATACCCAGACTAATACACAGTTCGCCCCTGTCCTATAGGGCCGCTATGAGTTGGCATGGACTTGAGGGCAGTGGGTTTGTTAGGGCTTTGGAGTTCAGCAGGCCTTTGTTGGTGTGTTTGAGTCTATTTTTGTAGCTGTTGTGTGCAGGTCAGTGGCTCATCTTCCAGCACTCTATAGGACCATATTTTGTTGTGACCCATAAGGCTTTCATTTGTTAATATTTGGAAGTAGATCACCAGGTCTTTCTTCCTAGTCTGCCTTAGGCTAGAGCAGTGGTTCTCAATCTGTGGGTTGTGACCCCTTTTGGGGTCCAGCGACCTTTTAACACGAGTCACCCGATTCATGGCAGCAGCAAAATTACAGGGGTGGTATTTCTCTCTCTTTGGCCACCCATGAACTGATAGGCAAGCAGCGGTCACAAAGGGTCTTAAGCCAGCTCTCCCGCTCCTGAGTCGTCCTGCAAAGTGGGATAAAGATGACGGGGATGGGGAGGGAAGGGGAGGGATGTCCTCCACTTTGGTGGCTTTAGGAACTTGGACTGGTTGTCTTTCCTGGTCATGCCATATTTCCTGAAATCTTGGGGAAAAGAACCCATTCTGTTGGGGGAGGGAGTAAGTCTTTTATGTATGCTGGCTTACTAGTGGCCCTGTAAAGTCACACATCAATTTTATCTAACCCTAACCCTAACCCTAACCCTAACCCTAACCCTAACCCTAATCCTAACCCTAACCCTAACCCTTACCCTTACCCTTACCCTTACCCCGATAGCAGAAGACCCCACCAGTAAGCCAGCCTGTGGTGGTGGTGGTGAGCCATTTATTAGTATATAATGTCTGGCTCTACATTTTGCCAGACCTGTTAGATTGACTAAGGGCCCTTGTGGCATAGTGGTTACAAGTTGAGCTCACATCCCAAAGGCCAGTAATTTGATACCACCATCAGCCCTGTGGCAGAAAGATGGAGCTTTCTGCTTCCATGGAGTTAGTCTTGGAGAGTCACAGGGACAGAGCTACCCTGTACCGTAGGATCCTGTTCAACAGGGTCCCTCACTATGAGCTAATATTTACTTGATGGCCATGAGTTTAAGGGCCATTTTGGCTTCCTTTTCAAAGGACCCTCATTTAGTGAACTGACTCTTTCTGGTCAATCCTTTCCTCTGACTGTGGTCTGAATGTAGCACCTCACCTGGGGAGTGAAGAGGTCTGAAGCTTGGAGCTGCCTCCCAATGAAAGAAAGTAAACCATGATAGTTCATAAAGGCACTTGTGCAAATTGTTAACCACCAACCTTGGCTTAATTCATTTTTTATTTGGATAGAAAGTACTCTAATTATGTTGATGACAAATAAACCAAACATATATATGTGGATACATACATACACACACACACACAAGACGGATGTTTAGGGGCATCTACCCAGCTCTGTCAGAGAGATTTGTCCCAGGTCTGGGCATAGGAGTCAGTCTTCTTGCATTTCAGTGTCTGGTTCTGTAACTGACCTTAAGCCACGTGACCTTGATGAGATTGCTTAACATCACTGAGCCATTTTGGCAACACCGTGTATCAGGGTTGAGAAGTGTCACTGGGTAAGCCCTGATACATGATGGGGGAGGGAATAAGCCAAAATAAAGCATACAAGGGTAATGACCATGGCATTCTCTCCAGTGTGGGCCTCAGAGCAGCTCTGGTTCTAGAAAATCCCACAGAAATAATTTTACCAACCTGGGCCTTCAGCCCTCACACCAAACTTAACACGTTTCTAATCCACACGATGTTTACAACTTTGGGTTCTCATCCCTCTACTTCTTCCAAGAGACCAAGGAGAATGGAGTGTTTGAGCAATATCCAGGCTGCATGACCATCTTTCTCAGTTCTTAACTCACCTTTTCCTCTCTCAAGCACAACTTTAATGTTTCCATGAGTGTCCGTGGCTATGATAAAGAATATGTGTTATGGGAGGTAATCAGGGCCTGCGTCTTCCATAAAACAGTTGCCAAAGACTCTTTACAGATAGGTAATGGTAGGCCCATATGTTTTACTTACCTATTGCTACTTAGTGACTTTCAATCCCACTCGGTGTATTATTTGCTCATAATTTTGTAATTTGAGGAAGGTTTGGCTGGGGCAGCACATCTCCACTCCACGTGGCATTGGCCAAACCAGCTCAAGCAGCGAGACCTGGCAAGATGGGTTTGCTTTGGTTCATAGGTCTAGGGCCTGGGTTCTTGCTGTTGCATTGGCTCCCCAATTTCCCTCCATGTGATCGTATCATGTGCTTGCCTTTAGCTTCCTCACATCAGGGTGATTTTCAAGATAGATTTTTCTGTCAGGATATTTGGGCTGTAGGCCCATTGACAAAATCCCTTAAAGGGATTAAATTGAATGCACAATTTAATGCATGACTGCCAAATATCCCCCAGAGCACACAAGTTGAAACCACAAGACTTCTCCCAAAGAGAGGTTCCTTGTAGCTTTTGATTGTCATCTAAGTCCCTTTTGCTTTTCCACAATAATGTCTGGGTTGCTTGATCAATCATCTTCTTTCTTTTTATGTAGCACTATCTCTGGCTGTTTAGTCCAAGCCAATGCAGTTCCTTCCCAAAGTTACTGGGTTTCCCTTGCAGTGGATTACATGATGCATTCCATTTTATGAAAGCCATGTCCCCACGTCTCTTTGAAATGGGTCCCTCTCTGTTTTAGGCTGCAATTCAGCCTATTTAGGCTGTAGCACAGCCTTCTGGAGACTCTTAGAAAACCTTTTGTGTACACGAGACTGTCTACAAGGCACTGGATTACATTCTTTTGTGATCTTAGTACAGGGCATGAAAGCTATCTTTTTGATCTGATCCAACGCAGAAGCCATGCTCATGCCATTCCTATTATGGGACATTATTTTTTGGCAAGAAAGACTTGGGGTTGAAAAATAGGTTTTGTTAGGCAGATAGGCAGGAATGAGATGTCCATTGACGCATGCTCAGGAGAACCAAGCATAGAACAAAAGCCTAGGTTTTCCCGCTGGTGGGTACGGATGGGCGTTAAACCTGGATCAGCCCACCTGGGCCAGGTGATTGCAATTCAGCCAATGGGATCGACTTGGGGTCATTCACCATACCTCCCCCCGGGAATCCTTGAAAAGGCAGGAGCGAGGGGGAGAAAGGAAAAACTGGGGACAGGAACTGGGGAGAGAACTTGAGAAAGAACTTGAGGCAGGACTTTTTTTGGAGTAAAACTTAGGAGAGAGATCTTTGCGTGACCTCGAGCAGTCTCTGCCAGGCTGCATGGTGGGGAGGAATCCTAGGGGTGCCGCGTAAAACCTGAAACTTCTTTTAACTTTCATTAAACTCACTTGGATCACGAGCCAGGCTTTGGCGTGAATTCTTTCTCATGCAAAGCCAAGAACTGAGATGTAACTCTAGCCCGGAGAGAGATCTTACAGTTTATATTTAAGTCCAGCATGTCCCTGCTCCTTCATAGTTCATATTTTCTGCTAAAAAAAACACACAACAAAACCCCAAACAGAAGTAACTTCTTTAGCTTTTCTTCACCCTTCTGTAGTTTATAATTATTTGTCTGTTGCCTCCATTGTCAATGACGCTGAGAGTTCAGATTCTAGATAAAGCAGAAGAATGTCACTGCCACCCAAAATAGTTGTTCTTAGTGTTAGTTGGTGCCCAATCAATCCCTGCCCATGCACTCACTTGCTGCCATTGAGTCAATTCTGACTCATGGCAGCGGAGTATACTTGCCCTGGTAGGTTTCTGAGACTATACATCTGTACAGTAGAAAGCCTCAGCTTTCTCTCTCAGAGCAGCTGGTAGTATTGAACTGCTGACCTTATGGTTAGCAGGACAATATGTTACCAGGGATCCTTTTCAAGACTGTGCCCTTTCAGAAACAGATCACCAGGCCTGCTTTCCTAGGAACCTGTGGGTGGGATTGAAACATCAACCTTTTGGTTAATATGCAAGTGCTTAACCAATGGGCTTTATCCTGGTTTGGAAAACCTAAGTCACTGGTCTTTTGCCTAAAGAGTCACTTTCAATGACCCTGGCTTGTTTCATGGGAAGGGCCAGTTCGGGCTCCCGGACAGATGGTGGGGTAGGATCCTTATTTAGTAGGGACATATTGGGTGGGGCGGCAGGGAAGTGTGTGTGTGCTGTATGTGTGTGTAATCTGCATCTTTAACAAATGAGAAACACTGGCCCCAATTGTCCTCTGCCTCTCTTGTTGCTGCCTTTTTTTGGGATTTTTCTGGCTTTTAGCAGCCCTGGAGGCCCCTCCTATCTAGGCAGGAGAAGGAGCCAATAAATAAGTTCACACTAAGGTGCTAGAGAGTGATAACAGCTAATCCCTTCCAAGGGCAATTGCTCTCAGAAAGAAAGAAAAAAAAAAGAGAGAGAGCTCAGGGGTTTGGGGGGAGCAATTTAACTCCAATGAATAGTGTCTCCTGGAAGAGTACTACACTTTGTTGCTGCAATGGGAGTCATATATGAACATGTGTGTGTGTGTGAAACCCCTCGCATCAGTCTCTTCTTCTGCTTTTGTGTAAATTGGACTTTAAACACATTCTCTAGGAAGTGTTTGAATACCTCTGTTTATGGAAGCTTCATGACAGAAGGGGGATTTTTGACTCTTTTGTTCAGGGAGAGAGCCCCAAGCTCTGGCATTTAATAAGTAAGTAGCAAGCTGGTTGAATGAATGAGTGAATGAGTGAGTGAGGTAAAGAAGCCTTCTGCAGCCTTCCAGGTCGTGACTGCCCCTCTCAGAAGCCTGGCTCTTGTCTAAATTGAGGTATACCTCTCCCCCTTCCCATTTCATGCTTCCCCGTGGTCTGCCTGGGATTGAGCTGAAAAATGTTTTTTCATGCACGTCATCCTCTTTATATCATTATTCTGCAGAGCAAAGCTCTCTGACCACCCTGAAGACCTGTATTTAATGTGAGGAAAGGTGATTTAATGGAGTGGAGAGCGCAGCATAAAACAGACAACCCTTTCAGAATAGCAGGGGAAAGGGACAAAAAGGGAAAAGAAACGAAAAATGGCGAGGGAGGGGGGGCAACTCTCACTCTCCTAATAGGCTGAAATAGGAAGTCCTTTTGGTCAGCTTCATCAGAAGACAAACATGAAAGGGGCCCCTTGCCCTCCCCGCCAGCGCATGACTGACTTACCATGCATTTTACCTTGGAGCTGATTATGCGCTGAGTTGAGGCAGACGGGGAGAGTTTATTGACATACGGTCTCCCTTCACACATTTTGTTACAGCCAGACATCAGGGACTGAGCTGCAGGATATTAGAGGATTTGGAAGCGTTATCAAGGAATGGGACATATTTATCAAAACCAGGGTGATATTACAAAGCTGGGTTGCTGCTACACCTGGGTGTGTTATGTGATTAAAAATAATGACAATGCATCCTCTTGATGGATTTTGCACCTGGGCGAATACTGAGCAGGTCTGCTGGACCACCCTTGGTCGAGAATTCACACCTAACAACCCCTTTGGTCTCAGAAGAAAATTGTGGCTGCTAGCTCACACTTGGAATCCAGGTAGGGCAATGTTTACGCACTTCACTGTTAACCGAAAGAGCAACACTTGGAATTCACCAGCTATCCCGAGTGAGAAAGATGTGACCATGTGCTGCCACAAAGATTACAGCCTTGGAAACCTTCCGGGAGTTTCTTCCCTGGCCTACAGGGTTGCTCGAGTCAGAATTGACTTGCCTTCCATGGCATTGAGCTGTTTTGAGTTTTGAATGGCTGAATTGGAGACTTCAGGATTGCAGGAAGATTTGAGAACAGCCTGAGATATGCAGGCGACCAGCCTTGCTTGCTGCAAGGGAAGAGGAGTTGAAGCACTTACTGATGAAATTCAAAGATGATAGTCTTCAGTGTGGATTACAACTCGAGGTTAAAAGAACAAGAATCCTCACCACTGAACCAATAAGCAACATGATGAACAGAGAAAAGATTTAAATGATGAAGCATTTCATCTTACTTGGACCCATCCACAACCAACGCTCATAGAAATATCTGTAAAGAAATCACTGGATAAATTGCTTTCAGTGAATTTGCTGCAAAAGGCCTTTTAAATATTTTTTTTAACCAAGGTGACTTTGTCACCTTAAAAACTCAGGAGTATCCTATCCCAAGGCATGATTATTTTCATATGGAAGCTGGAAAATGCATAAGGAAGTCCCACGAGAAGAATTGATGCATTTGAAATATGGTCCTGGTGAGGAATATTGAATACACCAAGGAACTTCTAGGAGAACAAACAAATCTATGTTGAAAGAATACAGCGAGATTGATTCTTAGAAGCGAGGATGGTGACATTTGGCTTCATGTACTTTGGGTGTTATCAGGAGGGACCAGTCCCTGGAGTTGGGCAGCATGCTTGGTCAAGCCAAAAGGAGGACAAACCTCCACAAGATGGGTTGACACAGTGGCTCAAATGTAGGAATGGCTGTGAGAAATGCGCAGGGCAGTGTGTTGTTTTGTTCTGCTGTACATAGAGTGGCTATGAGTTGGAACCAAATTGACAGCACCTGGTTACGCAATGTACTAATGGCAAGATCAACCATTCAAAACCACCAGCCACTCCTCAAGAGAAAGATGAGGCTTTTTTACTCCTGTAAAGAGTCACAGTGTGAGAAACTCACAGGGGGAATTCTACCCTGTCATATAGGGTCACTGTGAATCGGCATTGACTCTACGGACGTGAACGGCAACAACAACAACAACAACAACAACAAAACTTACTAATGGTGGCTGGGTACATGCGCAGACACCCATCCACTCGCACTGGAGCTAAGTTAGTGGTTTCAGCAGGAAGCTTACCTCGGTGGTTTCCAGACCTCCCCTGGGCTGAACCAATTTACACCAGGTCCTTCAAATATTCCTGGTACGCCGGGCATCTTTCATTTCCCAGAGTTGGTTGCATGACTTAAGGCTTGATGATCATGGGGCCACATGAAGGACGCCTATGTGCTCCAACCACTGCCTTCCTAGAGAGTGCTGTGGACAATTGCCTTCAAGTCAGCCAGCTCCTGACTCATGCGGACTCCATGCACTGCAGAACACAATGCCCACTGGTCCTGCCCCATTCCTTCAATGGGTTGTAGATTTGACCCCTTGTCAGTTGGGGGGTTTTCAGTGGCTGATGGCTTGAAGGAGTTCACCAGGCCTTTCCTCCTAGTCTGTCTGTAGGCAGAAAGCATCGCTAAAATCTGCTCAGCATCATAGCAATATGCCAGCCTCCACTAGCAGTTAGGTGGTCGCTGTAACAGGAGGCGCACTGGCCAAGAATCAAACCCAAATTTCCTGCATGGCTAGTGAGAATTCTGCCATGGAACCACCATTTCCTCTCTCCTGGTTTCTAGTGTTTATGTATATAAGATTTCAGTACCTTCTAACAAGCAGTAAGTAAGACTGCACCACGGGTCACCTCTATTTAGCTCTCCCCCAAATTTTTCCACATGAATTATCAAGTGTGTGACAGTTGTAATATGTTTCTCTTTTTAAAAATTGCTGGGTGAACTTAAAACAGCACAAGGAAGTGCCAGCATAGCAAAATGATACCCAACTGCTTATTTATCTTAAGAGAAGAAAAGTCGTGAATGCATTCACTCAGGTGAAAATATCATTCATGGAAAGAAGTGCCTAATGGTCACCAGGACCCATGGTTAATCCAGGCGTGGTCATCTGATTCCAATTGATCAGACCTAGCTATAAATCACTTATATGTCTGGGTAATTAAAAGCAAATATAAATTTTCAAAAAAATAACGTTGCATGGGATAGAAAGAGAATACAAAACAACATCAGACATAAGTATGCCTCAAGACAAACTCATTGTGCACATCCAGAACACATAATGGCTCTTGCTAAGATGCGTTTCCCACTAGACCCTACCCCAAGCCAGTGAAAGCCAGAAACTCTAAAGTAAACTGTGGATTGTACTACTCTGAAATGGGAGCTGTGTCTCTAGACCTAATTTGGGGCTGTTCGTGCTGAGGACTCACCAATACCTGCTGCAGTGACAACAGTCCAGGTGAGAATAAGGAAATCTGGATGACAGCCAGGATATAGGAGCACTGAGACCTCAAATTGCTTCTAGGCGAGCATGGCCTAATGGGCTTCCATTTCTGCACCTCTGGCAGGAGGAGTTTGTTCTGGAACGTAATGGTTTCTAAGGTAGTATTTCTTAAACTTTCACATGCATGCACTTACCCAGGTTCCTGGAAATCGGGCTGGGGGGCAGATTCTGATTTTGTGGGTTCAGGGTGGGGTCTAGGATCCAGCAGTTCTAGAGGCCCTGGACAGTAGTCCTAAACCACCAGCCAGTCCTTGGGAGAAATATGAGTCTGTAGACTCCGGGCAAGAGTGACAGTCTGGGAAACCCACAAGGGCAGTTCTACCCTGTCCTGTAGGGTCACTATGAGTCAGCATCAACTCGATGTCATTAGCATGGGAGAAGCTAATGCTGATGTTGCTGGTTCCTTGACCTATGATACTTTGAGTGGCAAAGTCCCAAGTGCCTTCCCGGATGTGATGGCCAAAAGCAGTAGTGTTCACCCTTGGTCATACTTTGGAATCCCTTAGGAGTTTTCAAGCCTCCCTTTGGCCTGGCGCCATCACAGGCCAATGAAGCAAGGCTTAGTGGAAGCAGGATTCAGGTCACGATCAGTGAGAAAGCCCCCTTGGCAATGCCAACGTACAGCCAGTGCAGAGTCGAACTGGTCGACGACTCCACATGACTCCATATACTTTGGTGAAGCCAGCTGTTTGGGCAAGGTTTTCAGAGTTACCACCCATGTAGACTTGTTGGTGATAGTGCATTAAATAGAGCACATGCAGTGCATTGCATGAGTGGCCTATGTCATGCAACCACATCAGGGGGATGTTGAGCCAATTTCTCTGGGAAACCAAGGGTGTTGGCTCCATCCTGAGCGTTGGCAGGGTAATGGACTGACACAGAGGAAACTCATTCTCTTTGTGGCGGTGCACTAATGGGTTCTTCACAGAAGGCCAAGTCCATGGCTGCAGATGCAGATGCTCACGGGGCTGAGGGAGCAGGTCAAATCCTAAGTCCGAGGTGGGTGTTTGCATATTTACATGCCCTCACTGCCATCAAGTCCATTCCAACTCACAGGCCCATGGGACTGAGTAAAATGGTCCCCGTGGGTTTCTGAGACTGTGATTCTTTAGAGGAGTAGAAAATCTCCTCTTTCTCCAGAGGAGCGGTTGGTCATTCAAACTGCTGACCTTGAGATTAACAGTCCAGCTCCTGACCACTCTTGCCATCAGAATTTTATTTATATACACAAATATATATATATATATATATATATATATATATATATATATATATATATATATATATATATATATATATATCCTTTCCCAAAAGAACTCCACATTTTCAAATCATTCTTGACACTCATGACCTTTTTTCCTTTATAGCCATGCCTTTGGTTGAAACACAGATATAAGATAAATATTTATCTACTTATAGGGGTACAAAAGGAGCTTTGTTGGCACAGTGTTTGCATGTTGGGCTGCTAACACCAAAGTCAGCACTTTGAAACCACCAGCCACTCCGTGGGAAGAAGAGTCTGTCTACTCCTATAAAGAGTTACAGTCTCAGAAACTCACAGGGACAGATCTACTCTGCCTCATAGGGTCACTATGAGTCAGCATCACATCCCTGGCAGTGAGGTAGATTTTGGTTTCATAGAGAAACAAGTCAGTCCTGAGATGCTAAAGACAAGGTTGGCAGTTTGAACCCACCAGCTGCAGAGAAAGAGGAGGCTTTCTATTCCCATAAGGAGCTACAGTTTCAGAAATACCCACAGGGGAAATTTTAACCTCTCCTGTAGGATCAATATGAGTCAGAATCGACTTATTGGTGGTGAGCAAGTGCAGGGGACCCTAAACAGGTTTCGGTGGACCTTAAGAGTTCTACTAATTGTGCATGCTCTGTAAAATGTAAACCAAGACTTTACTTTTGCAAACATTATTTTTTCTAAACACGTCTAACTGTGAAACTATACTCGCATGCGGGTCTTTGAACCTGGTCAGTGGTCTGGGGAAGTGAAGGGCCCTGACATCCTTTGTTGTTGTTAGTGCTGTCCAGTCATTCTGACATCACAGGGACCTTGTTTGCAACACAAGGCAGCACTGCCCGGTCCTTTGCCAGCCTCAGGGGTAGTATGTTGGAGCCCATGGTTTCAGCTACCGTGTCCTCCAGTTCACCAAGGAGTTTCCTCTTTGTGCTGCTTACTAAACCCGTTTCTGAGGAGTCCATTCCAACTCACGGTGACGCCGTGTGGGTCAGAACCACGGGACCCCACAGAGCTTTCAAAGGCTGGTCGTTCAGAAGTCAATCAGCAGGCCTTTCTTCTGAGGGGCCTTGGATTTGAACCGCAAACCTTTTAATCAGCAGTGGTTGAGCGTGCTAACTGTTCACATTACCCGGAGACACCCAACCCTTCTTACCCTCATCGCTTCATAGGTGATCTATCTCCAATCCAAGAGGGCAGAGAAGATAGATAATACAGCCTGAGCTGCGTATGTCAGGTTCAAACTTTTCAGTGTCATGGAACAAATAGCCAAAAACCTTGATGAAATGGCTGGGAAAACTCAGTCCAAATCATTCCAAAGAAATGAGTAGCGGTGCACTCTTGGGAACTTGCGCTGTGACAGCAGCCACCAGGAAGACCCGGGTAGTCCAGAGCCTTGCCACCCCAAATATGGT
This sequence comes from Tenrec ecaudatus, assembly GCF_050624435.1. NCBI lineage: Eukaryota > Metazoa > Chordata > Mammalia > Afrosoricida > Tenrecidae > Tenrec > Tenrec ecaudatus. The sequence goes on along the minus strand of NW_027459448.1, from coordinate 177,676 downwards.
CACAGACTAGCAACATCAAGAGCTTGTTAGAAGTGCAAATTCTCAAGCCCTACACAAGGTCCACTGAACCAGCGTGTGCAATTTACCAAGACCACCAATGGATTGGGGTACCTGTGAAAACCAAACCAAACCCATACTCACTGCTGTCCAGTCGAGTCAGACTCAGAGCAGCCCTATGGGCCAGGGTAGAGCTACCACTGTGCATTCCCAAGACTGTAATTCTTTAAAGGAGCAGACAGCTTGTTGTTCTCCTTCAGAATTCCTGCTAATTTAGAACTGCTAGTTTGGTGGTTAGCAGCCCACTGCCTAACCGCTAGGCCGCCAGGGCTCCTTTTGTGCTTGTGAGAGGTCGAGCAAATACCATTAGCAACTAGAGAAGAACATGGAAGGAGAAGAGCAGGGTCGGAACTGTGAGTGAATTTGGTCATTAGCACATTTCTGTGTTCACTTATTCTGTTCCTTCCCTTGTGTATTCAGTCAACAATTCTTCTTTGAACATCACCTCTGAGCCAGGATCTGTGGTATGCTAATTAAGTTGGTTTAGGAAAGGGGTCTGCCTAAGTGACTCCTGCTTCCTGGCTTTTCCTGCTTCCAGATCCCCTCTCTTTACTTCCTTCCACATTGGAAGCACATCCCTACATGTGCAGCTGATCCCTAGTTCAGGACGGGAAGTTACGTGTTGGCATGCATGCTCATAGCTCGCTCAGTGGGAGTGCAAAAAGTCAATTCCTTCAAGAGCCTAGCACAGTCTGTAAGGTTGGGATGGTGTTAAAAGTGGTGGGGTTGGTGTTAGCTCCCGTTGAGCCCATTCTGCATAGGATGCCTTCATGTGACAGAGTAGCAATGTCCCCATTGGGTTTCCTAGTCTGTCATTGTTACCAAAGGAGCCCCGGGGGTACTTTAAGGGAAGTGTTGGACTGTCAACTGCAAAGTCAGGGGTTCACACCTACCAGCTGCTCCACAGGAGACAGATTAGGCCCTCTGCTCCCATGAAGATTTACAGCCTCAGAATCCCATGATTGGGTCGCTATGAGCCAGGGTTGGTTCCATGACAGACCCAAAGCCCACTTTCTATCGAGTTGATTCCAACTCATGGTGATCTTATATACTTGTTGTTGCTGTCGGGTGCCATTGAGTGGTTTCTGACCCAAAGTGACCCTATGCATAACAGAACCAAACACTTCCAGGTCCTGCACCATCATCACATTTGTTCTCTGCCTGAGTCCATTGATGCAGCCACGGTGTCAATCCAGCTCGTTGAGGGCCTTCCTCTTTTGTGCTGCCCCTCCACTTTACCAAGCAGGATGTCCTTCTCCAGGCAATATGTCCAACATATTTGGGAGGCAAAATCTTGCCATATATGCTGTCCAAAAAACTCTGGACTGACTTCTTCCAAGACAGATTATGTTGTTCGTTTAGTAGTCCATGGCAGGGTGGAATTTTCCCTATAGGTTTCTGAGATATTATGTCTCTACAGGAATAGATAGCTTCATCTTTCTCCCACAGTGAAGCTGGTGGGTTAGAACTGTTGACTTTGCATGTAGTAGCTCTGTGCGTAGCCCGCCATGTCACCAGAGGTCCTTTGCGTTTGATGGCAGTGGGGTGGAATGTTTACAATGGCAAGACCTTTTTCTCATGTATTGCTACTGACCGCGGTCTAAAGCCCAAGTGCTTAGCCATTGGGCCACCAGGATTCTTCGTAGTAAGGATGTGTTCCTGCCAAAGTTCATGAACACTACACAGCAGTGCGGTTTTGGAACTGCTAGGTAGTTTAGCTTAGGGACTGAGGCATCCATTACGCATGGTCAGCAGTCTGAGCCTTTGTCCCATGAACGAGTGGTACACTGCGCATGCTCAGAGGCTCAGGTTCCCAGCCACGAAGGGGAGGTACACCTGGGTGTGTTCTGCACCTGAATTGGCCCAACAAGGCCAGGTGAATTCAGTTCAGCCAATGAGTTCAACCAGGGTCACCAGCACGCCCCACCTCTTGGAGTAATTTAAAAGGCAGGAGCAGAGAGCAGACCTCGTGACTTTCAGGTAAGCTTCTAAGGAGATGCACATTTCTGAAGAGCCCTGCAGGTGCCTTTATAAACCTGAAACTTCTTCTAATTCTCATAAAACTCACTTGGATCACAAACTAGGCTTGGAGGTGAATGCTTTCTCGTGTGTAGCCAAGGAGCAAGGTATATCTCTATCCTGAGAGATCTCACAGAACCATTGATTGCCCTGGCATGTTTTGGAGTCCTGATGGTGTCATGGTTATGCTTTGTGCAACAGTTTAAAACCACTAGCCACTCCACAAGGGAAAGATGGGGCTTTCTATTCCTATAAAGAGATACATCCTCAGTAACTCACAGGGGAATTCTACCCTGTCCTATAGGGTTGTTATGAGTCAGCATTGACTCAATGGCAGTGAGTGAGTGCCCTGGCAAGTAAGCCTTGGGTATCTATATTGACTCTCAGTTTCTGGTTAGCTTTTCACCACTTCACCCCATGAACTTGAATTGCAGTAGATGAGGGTTGGGAGCTCTGGCTCTGGGGCTGCTTGCTTGAATTTTCACATCATGGCCCTGCCCGTGATAGGACCTTTGACAGTTGGGCAAATGAGCTCAAGCCCGAGTTTCCTTTTCTGCAGCATAGGCTGAGGAAGGAGATGTCTTCTTTCTTGTGTGCTAACTGACTTTTACCAGTTAGTATGAATTAGATCTTTCACGAGGAAGATCAGGGAGAAGGGGGAAGGATGAAGCAACTTGGATAGAGGTGAAGGCAGCGTGAGGGGTCAGAGAGAGATGAAAGGACCACCATGTCACCTTTGACTACTCTTAGTGAGGCTGGCTTGGAGTGCAGGAACGGGGAGAGTGAGGACACGGGATAAAGGCAGTGCTCATTCATTACTTCCGGGCAGAGTTCAGCCGTTGGCATGTTTGTTGGATGCTGGCGCTGTGTTCATCCAATGAAACTTCAAACTTCTGTCCTCTCATTAACCCTTTGTCTCTCCTTTGTTCACGATTTAGAACTTCTATTCTCGGGTTCTCTTTAGAGCCCCAGGAAATCAGAAGTCACAAGTCACTTCTGTTTACAGAGAGGCCCCCAGCATGCAAAGGCAGGAGGGTGTGTTAACAGCACACCGGTCCAGTGGCTGGTCATGCCCATGCAGTACAGTCTCCATCCCTTAGCTCAACAAAAGGAAAATCACCAAAGAAAAACATTTTTCTTTTTCATGGATATTTACTTTTTCAGTTCCCTCCCCCACCCATAGTCTGTGTGAATTACAATAGAACACGCACACACACACATACACACAATTTTCTGCCAGAATGTGTTACTCGAATACATTCTACCCTCCTCCCTCACTGCCTCCTACCCTTTTTTCTCCTATCTACTTTCTTCCCATGACACCCAATGGACAGGTAGGGGAATTCAAAATAGACCCCAGTCTCAAATGTAGTTTAAAGCTCACTCACGCACTGCTATTGTGCCAGTTCTGACTCATAGTTACAGGATACAACTGTCCTTGTGGATTTCTGAAACAACAATTCTTTGTGGGAGTTGAAAGCTGCCCTTTCTACAGGAATGCAGCAGGTGCGTTTGAACTGCCAACCCTGCAGTTAATAGGCCAATGTGAAGGGATTTTGCCACTTTGCCACCAAGGATCCTAAAGGTAGCATGAGGAGAACATTTATTAAATCTTCCATGGTACACAGGCAAGGGGGAGACCTGAACCACAGCTCTCGGGATTCTTGGTGCCTCGAAGTGGACAGTTCCAGCCGCATCGGATCCAGGCTTCCCAAGATTTGAAGAGCCACCAGCATAGTCTTTGCTCCTCTCCAGGATTCACAATTGCTTCCTGGTTGCTCAGGTATGTAGGAGTTTAGTGGTTCTCTAATGCAATCATCCCATTTTTCAAAGAAGATGCTGATGCCCAGACCGGGGAGAAGATTATCGGAGGCCACTGAGAAGGACACCATCACCTCAAGTCCTTCTGACCCCCCACAAGTTTCTGCCAACAGCACTGAGCTCTGGGTTACCTACTCAGTCTTTTGAAGCCTTAGCCAGCTGATGCAGCTGCCAGTTGGATTGATCAGGGTATGTGACCCAGAGCTCCTTAGAACGCGCCCCCCCCACCCCAAATGCAAACTTACTGCCATAGAGTTGATACTGATTCAGAAGGACCCTATAAGACAGGGTAGAACTTCCCCTGCAGGTTTCTGAGACTAACTTTCAGCCTTTCTCCTGAGAAGTGGCTGGTTGTGTGGTGGTTTAGATCTTGCAGTTAGCAGCCTTTTAGCATGAGAGGTAGGGTCACATTTCTGTTCTGATTATGCTCCAATTTCTGAGATGCCAGTGCCGAGGTTCACCCCCTGCAGGTAGCAGTGAGATTTTTCTCACTAAACTGCGCTGGATGGGAAACTTGGGGCAAGTAGTGCATCGCAGCCAAGGAAGATCTCATTGACAGTGCAGTACTTGAATAAGGCAGGAAGACACAGGAGTGGCCATCTGGCGGTGGGGAAAGTGTTCCAGGTAGGAGACAGTCAGTGCAAAAGGCCTTGTGATTGGCTTCTCCAAGCTTCTTCCTGGAACAGCAAGGAGACCAATGTGAGTGGGGCATGACACTCTGTGTAGTGAGGAAAGATGATCACTGTGTGGGCCTCCTGTATGATTGAGAAGCCAAGGGGAATTTTTAAACCCTAAGCCAGATCAATGCTCAAGGAAGCATCAGTCAAGACATCAAATGACACGTTGCATTGGCTAAATGTGCTACAACAGATCTTTTAAAAAGACTGAAGATCAAGGATGTTACTTTGAGGACACTGCCTGATCTTGTGCCAAATCTCGCCATGGTTGTTAGGTTGGAGTCCATTGTTGCAGCCATGGTGTCAGCCCATCTCCTTGATGGTCAGTCTCTTTTCTTGTGGACCTTCAGTTTTACCGAGCATGATGTCCCTTTCCATGGACTGGTCTTTCCTGATAAAATGTAGTAGCTACAGGTTTGGATGTCATGCCTTTAGAACAGTGGTTCTCAACCATCCTAATGTTGTGAACTTTCATATAGTTCCTCATGTGTGGTGCTCCCCCCAACTATAAATTATTTTTGTTGCTACTTCATAACTATAATATTGCTACTGTGATGAATCGGATGACCCCTGTGAAAGCATTGTTCGACCCCACCCCCTCCCCATGGGGGTCGCGACCCACAGGTTGAGAATCACTGCTCGGGAACATTTTCATCATAGAAGAGAGTTCGGTTGCACAGCTCTGAGTTAGAGGGTGAGACGGGTTATTTGACATTCATTTGCTGATGTGTTTGCGAACCCAGTGGAAACACTCAGGAATGAGCATCTTCTTTAGCCATATTCCTGGATCATTCAAATGCCATCTCCCCTGTGAATGCCTCACTCCATCCTTGGCTTTCCATATTTGCCATATGAAAATGGGATAATATTCAATACTTAGCATTATATATAACCCAGTATTTGGTAGTCTGCCTCAAACAGATGCGAGTCTCTCTCTTTTTCTACTAATATTTAATTTTGATATGTGAAAACATACAAAGAAAAATCTGTTCCATTTCAACCCTTTCTGGACACAATGTTCAGTGTCATTGGTCACACTCTTCATATTGAATTAACATTCTTGTTCTTTCTATTCTAGGTGTTTCCTTTCTTTTTACTTAATCTCTCTGCCACAACCTTCTCTCATATATTTTGAATTACCTGTAGCCCATTTAGTTTTGTGCTGATTTTTTAAAGACTGCAATACTCAAGGATGCAATCCTTTAAGAGCTAAATTGTTATTTAGTTTAAAGATGACTTCAGGGGACAGTTTCAATTCAAGGTTTGAAGAGTAACTCAGGGTCATAGTCTCTGGGACTCTTCCAGTTAAGTAAGTCTAGATAATTAAAGAATTTTAAATTATGTTCCACAAGGTTCTCCCTTTCTATCAGCATCCTTAGGAATCATGGTGCTATGGTGCCTGCTAACCTCAAAGTCAGTAGTTGAAACCACCAGCCACTCTGCAGGGGAAAGAAAAGGCTTTCTGTTTCCTTAAAGAATAGCAAGCGAGGAAACCACAGGGGGTGTTCTATACTGAGTCAAAATTGACTCCATGGCAGTGAGTTTATGTTGTTATCGAAAAAAGAACACATTTTAATGGGGGCTCTGACAGATAATATAACAATCCATAAATCAATTAGATCAAGCGAGTTTGTACATATGCTGCCATCATCCTTTTCTAAACACTATCATTCTACTTGACCCCTTTGATATCAGCTCCTGTTTTTCCCTCTTTCCTCAACCCTCACACCCTTACTAAATTATATATAAATTAATATCTTTATACACACCATCCTCTGTGTCCCTCTACCCATATTTCTGTTATTCGGCCCCTAGGCTGTGTGTGTGCATTCTAAATCCATCATTGTTATCAGTTCCCTTTTCCTCCCCTTCCCTACACAGCCACCCTGTGCCCTCATGGTATCTGAGTCAGTTCGAGTTGATTAGAGAAGCACATTCATAAACACTCATGTGTCTTAAAAAAGCTTTATATAGAAGAATAATTGTATATTAAGAAAACATCCCAGCCCAGTCCAGACCACATCCATAAGTACGAAATTAACCCATATATCCAATAACAGTGTGTAAATTTATTTCAGCCTTATGCAACACATGCAATGACACCAAGTGCTGGAAGATCACAGGGCAGTCGGTGGAATGTCTTATGGACCCAGTGGAGGTGGAAAGTGGCATGGTTCTCCACATGACTCCTCACCGTTCAAGGCTCTGGCTGCCGTCAATGTAGATCCATGTATCTTGTCAGCAGAAATATCAAGTCATGGGTGTCTCTCACCCCCAGGAAAGAACACAGGAGTTGCCACAATCCTCAAGAGAAGGCCATGCCCACATTGAGACCTCACTGGCTATGGCCTGAGTGACAGTCTGGACTCCACCCCTATGCAAGATGATGGGAGATTAAAAAGCTACCACAGTATCGCTACTCCCATTACTGTTCCTGAGGATTTTATCTGTCCTGGAATCCGTGCGTGTTGCTATTTTTTTATGATTTTTCTTTCAGCATCTTTCTGTGGTGTCCCTGATCTGAATGCCCTGATGCAGTATCTGTGAGTCTCCTGTGAGCAGGGACTGTGTTCTCTACATCTGGGTCTTCTTAAAGCTTTGCAAAATGTTGTCATTTGAATAACACTCAATAAATATTTGTTGAAGGAATGGCATTGCAGGTGACAGTCAGTACCTATTCTCCCATCAGTTATATGGTTGGCGGTCTTTTTACCTCTCAGACATATAGCTGAATCATTACAATGTGAGGGTCTGAGTCTGGTTATATTATTGGGACATGTAGTCAAAAGACAAAATATGTTTGCCTAAAGCACCTTTTGAGTATGATGTTTCAATAAAATGAATTGGACAGATCCTGGCAGCAGACATGTTTCAGCCACTCACAAGCTATGTGGCTTTGAGTAGTGTACCCTAAGCTCTGAATTCAAGGTAAGTAGTTTCAATGGTCAATATGCATGTGAGAGCTGGACAGTGAGTAAGGAAAACTGAAGAAGAATCAATGCATGTGAAGGATGTGCAAACAATACCGAAAGTCATCTGGGCTGTCAGAAGAACAAGCAAATCCCTCTTGGAGGAAGCATGGCCAGAATGCCCCTTAGAAGTGAGGATGGCAAGTCTTCATCTCACATCCATTGGACATGCTATCAGGAGAGACTGGTTCTTAAGAAAGGACATAATGCTTGTTAAAGTACAGGGGCAGCAAGAGGGAAGAAGACCCTTGATAAGATGGATGTCCACAGTGGCTACAGCACTGGGCTCAACATGGACCAACGACTGTGGTGATGACACAAGAGCAGGCAGGGTTTCATTCCGTTGTACAGTTCCGGTCTCTGGTACAAAGGAAAATAAGTTGCCCTATCCTGTGGGGTCGAGGCTATTGTGCCTGCTGTGTATTTTGTCCTAAGGACTTGCAGTGTTGTTCTTTATACAGTGTTGTTGTTATTAGCTGCTTTTCGGTCCATTTTGACTCATAGCGACCCCCATGCATTTCAGAGTAGAACTGTTCCATAGGGTTTTTAAGGCTGTGACCTTTTGGAAGCAGATTTTCAGGCCTACCTTCCTTAGGCACCTCTTGGATTCTGGGTGGGATTTAACTGCCGACCTCCTGAGTGCTAGTCAAACACTACCCAGGGAGTCCTCCCACTGAATAGTGTGAGTGTATTCCCACCTAGCGTGCTCCTCTTCCAGTGCTTGTTTGGACGGTATTCTCTTTTGATCCATAGGGTTCCATGGACTCATTTTCAGTAGTACATCATCAGGTCTTTCTTCCCAGTGTGTCTTAGCTTGGATGCTCTGGTGAAGCGTGTCCAGAGTGGCTTGCTCTGGTTATAATCGTAGCTGGTGACACCGCTTACAGCAATCACAGCTATAGACAAATGACAACATGATGACAAACTGACAGATGGGAGGTATCCTAGGGAAGGAATGATCAACACAACACAACCTGAGTGGAAATCGAGGTATGGAGTCTCTGAGAGTCCAGGCTCTTCATCCTGGCACAGCCTGGGGCAGGACCTGGAGCCAGGAACTGTGGCTGCTGGGGTGAGGACCCCCAGCTTCCCCACTTGGCATTCCCTCCCCAAACACAGCTTGCAGCCTGTAGGAATTGTCTTTCCCCTTGCACATGACGGCACTGACGAGCATAACACAACCCTGCTGGTGGTTAATGACTGGTGACATTTTGAGGCCGCTGCCCACCTTTGGTTGAGGGAATTTGCCAATGCTCAGAAGTTGTTGGGCTCTAACGAAATGCAACCCCTGCAAGCAAGCACTGAGTCAAGTGCACGAGGTGTGGGGCACTCTGACATCCCCGTGTGACCGTGAAAAGCAGGCTGCGGAGCAGTGGTGGCTGCTGAGGCTCCTTTCTCCTGGCAATACTGGCGTGCTGAAATGGCCGGCTGATTTGCCATGGAAAGCAGGGTTTCATGGGAACTTGAGGATTAAGAATCCACATGCCTGCAATCAATATTGTATGTTCATCGTATAATTTACTTTGAAAGGGAGACGACACAGTTCTCCGAATTTTTGGGTGAAGTAAACCACTTTTCCAAAGGAGTAAGTGGATTTCTGTGTGTATGAATCATGCCCACCACTTGGGAGTGCAGAGGAGGATATGGGAGGATGGTAAAGAAAAGCAGCAGGAGAGGACCTGAAGACCTCATGTTTCCTCAGGGTCAGGGGCCAGGCGAAGCCAATGTCCCTGGAACACCACTGTCTCTCTGGAATGGTATTAGCACAGCTTGTTATTTGCATACTGTACTGAGTTCATTCTGACTCGCAGCGCCCCTATAGGGAAGAATAAACATGCCCCAATGAGTCTCTGAGACTATAATTCTTTACTCAAATAGAAAGCCTCATCTTTTTTCCATGGAGGAACTGGTGGATTCAGAACTGCTGACCTGGTGGTTAGCAGGCCAGCACCGAACCTACTATACCACCAGGACATTTCTGTTTAGCCTAGAGACTTTCAAATGGATAGAACAAGACCCAGCCCAACCCTGTTCACGGCTATCAAACCCCCTTTCTGTGAAGTCCCCACTACGTTCTGTGAAGTTCACCACTTTCTCCGTGTGTGTGTGTGTGTGTGTGTGTGTGTCTGTGTGTCTGTGTGTGTGAGAGAGAGTTATAAAAACAGGAACTTTGACTCCTTTTTAGAACTCTTGCAATTCCAGGGCTTGTTCAACAAAGCACGAATCCCCAGTGTCTTCAACCTGACTTGTCCCATGTGGAAATACACATTGGGGTTCCAGACACACTGAGCTAATGAGTGAGTGGACACTACTGTTCTATCTAAACAAACCCTGTGTGACAAGGCTGCACCTGCCTTACTTAATTGAATAACCAGAACCGTTTTCTAAAATAGGTAATATCAACTTAATCTCCCTGCCATCAAGTCACTGCTGATGCATAGCGACCTTGTAGGACAGGGGAGAATTGCCCCCATGAGTTTCTGAGCCTGTAACTCTTAACAGGAGTAGAAAGCCTCATCTTTCCCTCACTGAGTGCTGCTGTTTTCGAACTGCTGAGTTTAAGGTTAGGGACAAAATGTGTAACCCACTACACCACCAGGAGATGCTTGTGTCAACTTTCTATATACGAAAATGAGATGTCGCCAGGTCCAATGCCATCTTCATGGTCACTGCTGTATGTGAGTCCAAAGTTGTGAGCCAATACATCTCAAGGAGAATCGCCTGCATATCCAATGACACATCCCCACACCAAATCCGAGTTCCTTTTCTACTGATCAGCCTTGCTTAATGACTTGGCCAAAGTGATCAAGCATAAATCCTCCCAGCCTCCCTTGCCAGGCACAGTGTGGTTTCTGAGAGCAGTGTTTCTTCTACAATGGGAGTGCTCATGCTTTTGCCACACTGGGCAGATTCTATGAATATTTTGACTTTTTTTTTAAACTTATTTGATCATAGAGCATGTTTCCCTTTCCCTTTGTATGAGATGACAAAATTTCACTCACTGCCTAGTCATCCAAGGAAAGAGTAAACTTCCCTGCCCTGCCAGCGAAGGGCTTGGCCAATAGAATAAAAGTGGAAGGAGTTGTGTGCCACTCTTGATCAGAGGTTTTAAGAGAAATGGTTCTTTTGTTGCTTACCTATCCTTCAAGAGGAAGGAACCCTGGTAATACAGTGGTTATGCGTTGGTCTCTTAACCTCATGAGTCACATGCAAGTCTTTCAATTTGAAAGCCTGATTGTTCCCCTGCACAAAGCTAACAGATAAGCAACAACTGCTTGTAGGCTGGAAAGATTGCCTGAACATAGTGTACTTTGGGGATTTCTTACTGCCAGGAGAAATACAGGCGATGTGGCAGGTGACGGTCCTAGTATCTCTCAGCTGCCAATCAGAGGCAGGTTCTGAGCCTTCAGTCAGGGCCACTGGAGGAAGTGGCTCATGGTGCTGCTGCCATAGTCCATCCCAGGTCAAGCCCTCTGAGGTGCTGGGTTACAGAGTTTTGGATTGGCACTCAGTGAGGGCTGCTTCAAAGCTCCTTCCTTTCTTAAACTTGCTCCTGCAACCACATTCTTTCTGAAGGTCCTTGTCAGTAAGCCGAAATCCCAACCAATTTGCTGAGTCAGGACAAAATGCAAAATTGATGGTACCGAGAGACAGTAAACCACCTACAACCTTTTAGACCATGTCAACAGATCATCTGTAGCCTCAACTGCAGAAACATTTCACTAAATCCTCTCTGTTTCTCCACAAAGATTAGGAATGCCCTTCTATCTTTTAAAAACAGACATTGGTCTGGCACCACTTCGGTTCCAGCTGAGGTAGTGGATTCACCTGAGCTAAGCTCTAGAGAGGATCACTTAATCTTCATTCAAGATATATGTCATGAGGACTGTAGATCATGCAGGGACTGCACAATCCCTCTGTGTCGGCAGCGGCTGCATCACGGCCTGGCCCATTGGGAAGAGAGACGGACCAAGGCAATTATAAGGCAAGATGCTGAGGGTGCTGGGGTGGTCTAGGGATACAGGAAAGGAACTATTGGGCATGGAGGCAATTATGAAGGGTTCTTTTTTCCCATGGACCAAACCCATGCCAGTTGCCATGAAGTTAACTCTGATTCATAGGGACTCCTTTGGGCCAGAGTAGAACGACATTCTGTTGTTTTTTTTCTATAACTGATTTTGTTGTTGTTGTTTGAAATGCAGCACCAGGCCTTTCTTCAGAGACATTTCTGGCTGGGCTTGAAGCTCCAACCTATGAGTTAGTAGGCAAGTATGTTAACCAACTGCACCACCCAGGGACTCCTCCATGTGACTAAAGAATGACTTAAGGACTTCCCCCACAGACCCAAACCAAAACCAAATCCACTGCCATGGGGTTGACCTCATATATGGCACAATAGACTGGCTCTGCTGATTTTCAGAACTGCACATCTTTACTGGAGCAGAAAACCCTCATCCTTCTCCCAAGGAGTAGCTGGTGGGTTTGAACCATTAACTTTGCCATTAGCAGCAGCCCCACTCTTAACTCAATATACCACCAAGAGTGGTTCAATTTGGAAAAATAGTATGTGATCACCTATCTATGAAGGGAAAACCCTCTCATAGAGTGCACTTACACAAATGAGAAAGAAACGAGTCCCCAAATGCCCGTCTTAATCAACAATCTGGGGAAGGGTGTTCTGGGAAGCAGCTTTCAAATGTGGCTGGAGATTATAAAAATAATCAACCTAATCCCTGTTTTAAAGAGCCCTGGTGGTACAATGGCTAAGGACTGGGTGGCTAAACAAAAGGCTGGTAGTTTGAACCTACCCATGGGCTCTAAAGGGGAAAAGACCTGACGAGCTGGTCCCATAACGATCTCAGCCTAGGACACCTTTGGGGGCAGTTCTACTCTGTCCTGTAGGGTCACTATGAGCTGACATCAACTTAAAGACACAAAGCACGTTTGACTGTACGTCACTTGTTGATAGAGCTTGTGCAGAGCATTCTGAGTAGAAAACAGACTCAGGGGCATCTGACGTCAACTAGCAACAGTCTCTTTCCTTGAGAAAGACTGTGGAAAGGGATGAGGAGGGAGCTTCCAAAAGCGTGTGGAAAAATGATACGAAAAAATAATGGAATTTTGCCATGAGCTTTTTGAAGCTCTCTTCATGAGAGCTAGTCCTCCATGGAGGTTTCTAGAAAAGTGAAACACAAAAGAAGAGGCTGGTAAGTCCCACTGAACAATTCCAGGGGAGATTGGGACTTGACTCAGAGTACTTGAGCATTCTGGCTTATTCCTCCAAATAGCAAATCAGACTACACCAGGTTCTGAGACTCAGGGAAGGCAAATAAGACACACCAGGCCCATGATTCAGACTTATGGGGAAAGTCACACTGGAGAGGGAAGGCCTCTTTGCCTTGTGTGCCTGACAAGTGTCTCATTTGCCTCATCTAAAACCCAGCCCTGGAAAAAAGGCTAACAGTACCAGCTTCAAACTTGTGTTTGAATCTTGTCTCTGTCACTTATTAACTTAGCCACCTTAAATCCCTTCCTTTAGTTTTCCATGTGTAAATGAGGCACAGTTCCAATCATAGGGCCTTCAGTAAATGGCTATTATTAGGTAGGCATGCACTCCTGTTTTCTAGGCGAGAGTCCTCAGCCAGGTTTTTGTGGGAGCTTGTTCTTCAGGGTATTGTCATAGATGAGTGTGTCACCCAGATTCCTCCCCGGGCCAAGAGACTGATTTCCCCAGCTGCTGAGAGAGCCACTGATAGAAAAGGTCCCAGCTATCTGGCCCCTATCAGGATTGCCTCAGCTGATGAGAGCTCATCCAAGGTCTGCTCCTTCCCCAAACTAACCTTCATCCAACGACTTGTCAATGTAGGGGTATAAATGGCATAGTGGAGGCATTTGACCCCCCTGTAACTTCACAAAAGGCAATGGAGGAAGATCAAGATAAACAGCCCAAGGCTGATTCCTATGAGACAGAGATCAAAATGCCTCCACCCTCCTTTCTTTTCACAGTTTCTGACACCAACCATCCCTACCATGACACTCTCTTCTTTTCTGCTGGGTTTGATAATCCTTAAGTGGCAATGGCCACACAGAACTCGCAAACAATACTTATGTTTCTGGGGTTAATTGGGGACCTAGCAGGTGACAATTCAGGATCAGAAATGACTGGGGATATAGTTCTTCAGTCAGGACAGTCTCTTCCCAGTGGTGCCCAGAGGCAGAACTTTTTCTGGTCCTTGGCCTCTGCCCTGCAGCTCCTTGACCTCTGCTGTGCTTGGGACCGTGTACAAAGTTCTTTCAACTCTGCTGATAAGTGCGTTGAGGCAGCCCGCTTTGTCTGGAAACCTTGGCCCAAAGACACTCAGCTTTCTCATTCTGTGTGCTGGCGAGCTCCCTGTTCTGGGGTCTTGGTGCTGCTGCCTCTGCTTCCATGAGCTATTTATCTGCCACTGTTTTTCATTGTCTCCTGATGCATCCAGTGTCAGGGATCTCTGTCTCCTGGACAGAGGTGGTGCTCAGAGTAATAATCCTGGGTCCAAAGAGCACACTCCACTGCTGGCTTGTCTTTCTCGGTGCTCTTGAAACTCCACTTTCTGCTTCTGAGTTAACTCACCCAGGATGACCAAACCGACCAATTCCTACATTAGGGGTCTACAGGTCTTATTTGAATGCCATGCACCTTACTGATATTATTAGCATGCTATCTACTTCCCTCGGTGGCATAGTTCCATTGGTAGGAGTAACAAAGACTATAGCTAGAGGAGAACTAGTAAGCAATTCGCTGCAATGTGTTAGGCTACAAAGTCCCAGGCTACTGGTCACCACTTGGCCAGGTCCCAGTTACAGAGCTCCCTGTGATGGCTCCTTTTGCATATCAATGTGGCGAGGCTATGGTGCCCAGTTTTTTGGTCAAACAAGCATTCATCTATTTGCTCTTGTTTTTTAAACATTTTATTAGGGGCTCATACAACTCTTATCACAATCCATACATATACATACATCAATTTTATAAAGCACATCTGCACACTCTTTGCCCTAATCACTCTCAAAGCATTCGCTCTCCACTTAAGCCCTCCGCATCAGTTCCTCTTTTTTTGTCCCCTCCCTCCCCCCTCCCCCCTCCCTCAGGAGCTCTTGACAATCCACAGATTGTTATTTTGTCATCTCTTGCCCTTTCCAGAGTCTCCCTTCCCCCCTTCTCGGCCGTCCATCTCCCAGGGAGGAGGTCACATGTGGATCCTTGTAATCAGTTCCCTCTTTCCATCCCACTCAGCCTCCACTCTCCCAGTATCACCCCTCACACCCCTGGTCCTGAAGGTATCATCCACCCTGGATTCCCTGTGCCTCCAGCTCCCATATGCACCAGTGTACAGCTTCTGCCCTATCCAGTCCTGCAAGGTAGAATTTGGATCCTGGTAGTTGGGGAGAGGAAGCATCCAGGATCTAGGGGAAAGCTTTGTTCTTCATCGGTACTACATCACACCCTGACTGACCCATCTTCTCTCCTAAAGCCCTCTATGAGGGGATCTCCAGTGGTCGACATTTGGGCCTCTGGTCTCCACTCTGTACTTCCCCCTTCATTCTCTATGGTATATATATATATATATATATATATATATATATATATACCCCCATATACACACAGATATATATATATACATATATATATATATTCTTTTTTTTTTGCATGATGCCTTATACCTGGTCCCTTTGGCACCTCATGATCGCACCGGCTGGTGTGCTTCTTCCAGGTGGGCTTTATTGCTTCTGAGCTAGATGGCCGCTTGTTCACCTCATCTATTTGCTCTTATGAAGGAGTTGGACTCAAGCAAAATAGAATACCTTCCATAATGTGGGAAGGGGTAAACCTATCTGCCAAAGGCCTTCAGTGCAGAAAGGGAGTTTCCCTAGGGTGTGTTCTGACCATTCTTATTCTTGTCTTTTCCCATCACCTAACCTATGGATTTTAGGATGAACATCTACAGAGCTCTTTAGGCTGTTGCCTGACCTATGAATTTGGAACTTGCCATTCCCCTATGTGAGCCAATTCCTAGAAATAAGCCTCACTCTATGGGGCTCTGGTGTCGTAGTGGGTGGCCCATTGGGCATCCAACAGCAAGGACATCAGTTTGAAAACACCAACGGCTCCTTGAGGGAAAGATGAAGCTTCGTAATCTCCTGAAGAGTTACAGTCTCCAACGCCCAAAAGGTCAGTTCTATACTGTTTTACACAGTCACTTTGAGTCCACCTTGATGGCAATGAGTGGCCGGTGCAGTGGTTAACCATAGGAGCCTTGGTGGATATATCAAATATCTCCAGTTACAGCTATATAACTGGTTTAGTTTCTCTAGGGAACACTGACTATGACACTCTCCATAGGCAGGGATGAGACCTCTGTTGAGATTTCCCTCTTGTGCCCTTCCTTGATTCCCCCCACAGGTGCTTATTCCCTGAGCATTCCTCAATAAATGTCAGGAATCCAGAACTAATTCCATCACAGTGTCTCCTTCTTCCAGGGAGTCTGAATGGCTTCTGGGGAGTATGAACTACAGTCTCCATCCAACTTCCTCCTTCTATTTCTATGCTCCGGATCTTATTTGGGGCTCATTTGGTTGTAAACAGGCAAAGAGACCAGTACTTGGAAGAGAGAATCCTAGGAAAATGGAAAGGTGGGGAGAACAAGAGGACAGCTGGCTCTGTCGACCGTTCCTGACCACCACTGGCATGTTCCTGTGTTCTTTGTGTCTGTCTCTCAGGGCACATGCTGTAATCTCGCAACATAGAGCGCCTCCTCCACGTGGCGGGACATGTGCTTCTGAATTATGCTTCTTAGATGCCAGGCCACTTGCAAGAGCGGGACTTTCCTTTTCGTTTTTTGGTTGGAAATGTTCCAGAAAAAGCGTCTAGTTGACCCATCTTATGTCAGTGTCTCCACTGGGCCAATGAAAACAGCCTTGTGACTGTATTGAAATGTGGTGTCTTCCCCAGGGAACTGATATTTCAGCCAGTGAGGTAGTTCACAGGGACAGATAAGAAAGGGGGTTGGGACAGATTAAAATAATAATAATGTCTATTTGCAAAGAATAGGGCCTTATTATTTTTCGGATGCCCCCCATCTGAACACCCTACCACTGAATATAGGCAGGAGGTAGGGCCCACCTGTCACTCAAGCAGCTAAAAATGTATAGCACTTGCTGTAGCAGCTGCTAATGTGCCCATGTATTAGCACTTGGCACCCACCACTCCCAAAAATGCCAATGGTCTCACAGGAAGCACATGTAACTCCCCACACAGGGAACAGTCATTGAGCAGACAGGGGAGTTGACATCCTCCAGGACCTAATGCCACTTTAACCAATGACACATGTGGATAGGTGGAGCCACACTCCAGTTCCCTCAGCCTTTGGCTGGGACAACTACAAGAGGATTTATACTGTCTCTGGGAACCTACTCAATGACATTTCTTTATCGGCCCCTTCCCTTTGCTCTATCAGTATTACCCTTCTCTACTGGTCCTTCCTGGAGGCACCTCCCAAGGAAACAATAGTGTAGCTGCCATTCCAATTCTAGTGGATTCCAATTCTTGGTGATCGCATTCATGTGAGTCAATCAGAACAGTGCTTTCTGCAGATTCTTTCTCTCCCCTTTTTAAGAGTAGTTTTAAGGACATTGTGGAAGCTTCCCACCATCCAGTTCCAGAACATTTTCATTGACCCTGCAGCCATTAAGCAGTCATTCCCCATTGCCCCTCCCACCCCACCCTGGGAAACCACCAATCTACTCTATGGCTCTACGGGATTTACCTGTCCAGCATTTTCCCTCTAAATGGACTCACAATACATGGCATTTGGTGTTTGGCGTCTTTCACTTCATGTCTTGCGTTCACCTGTGTTACAGAGTCTGTCCGAATCAAAGGCCTTAGTTTTCTTGTGGCAGACTATATGTATACCCCACTCTGTGTAGATCATATTTTCTCTATTCTTCTACTGATGGGTATTGTTGGCTTATTGTTTACCTTTTGCCCATAGTGATTAGTGCAGCATCCATCTGGGTACTCTTCTTTCATTCTTTTAGATATGCACTTGGGAATGGACTCCCTGGATCAGCCGGCAAGGGTTCATGACCAAGTGGGTTATGTTGGGCTGCTAACCGTAAGGTCAGCATTTTGGACCCTTTAGCTACTGCGAGATAGAAATGCTCTCATAATGATCCACAGCCCCCCAGACCCACCAGCCGCAATTCTACTCTGTCCTTTCGGGTTGCTGTGAATCAGAATCGACTCGATGGCAGTGGTAGTGAGGAAGCCAGCGACTTGAGAGTGGAACCAGGGACCGTGGAGAATTCTGGCAGTAGCCATGGTGTCCTCACTACCCAGATGCCAGCAGCCACGAGTGAACAAAGGAGGCACAAGCAAGGTTCTTGCTGACTTCATGCTGGTGACTCGGCTGCCCCTGCTTCCTCAAATGCCATTTCCTCAGCTTTACTGACAACGGGGTGTACTCCCTATTATCATGTCACCAACTCTTTCAATGGTCCACCTAGCCAGGTGTGATTCCAGACACTCACTGTGCAGCCACCATCAGCGAAGGTGGCTGCCCACCTCATTTGTACACATGTAAAGAATGTGATCATTCTTGGCACTGGTGTCCTTAGTCATCCTGGTTAGTATATTTACATCCTTGGGGAGCTGGGTCAGTGAGCAAGCGCTTCTCAAGGTGCCCATATGATCTGTTTACTGAGAGTGCCAGCCCAAGGATCTGACTTGCCACCCACAGTGAACGCACCTCTGAGGCAAAGGGGAAGGCTTCTTTCTAACTGGGAGACCAGCAGGTCTTCTGCAGACATCACTCCCCTGCAGCACTCTGATCCGAGGCCTTTCATATTCCAAAGAGCAGCAATAAGATTCCCATCTGCCACCCAGTCAGACTCACATGTGAGAATTCTCTTTTCAGAGCAAGACAGCCAATGCAGTGAGCTGGGTAAAGGGGCAGTCTCACTCAGAGGAGACACAGCCAGGAGTGTAGGGACAAGGAGTGAAATGTGCAGCTTCCAGCTGCCACCCAAGCCTCCGTAGTGCAGTGGCATGAGAGCAAAGAGATAGTCCTTTGCGACTCTTTGACCTCATTCCTGGCCTTGTTGGAATTAACACTGCTCAGTGCCAGTCTCTTCTGAATATACAGAAAAGATAGCTCAGAAAAGAATAGAGTTAAATAAGAGCAGGACAGAGTAAGGTGGCTTCATGGTGTTGCATTTGTGTGTCTCAGAGCCCATCCTGGCTCACAGTGACCCTCTGTGACAGAGAAGAACTGTTCCACAGATTTTTCTAGGCAGAATTTTAAGGAAATGTACCTAGCAGCACAGTGGTTGCATGTGCGGCTGTAACAGAGAGACTGGCAGTTTGAACTCACTGATCCCCATCGAGAGAGTGAAGACGTGACTGATTGCCCCCATGAAGACTCCTAGCCTGTTGTTGTCTGTCCATTTGTGGTGCTGTGGTGAGTTGTGTGTTACTGTGATGCTTGAAGCCATGTGACTGGTATTTCAAATGCTAGCAGGGTTACCCCAAGTGAAGAGGTGTCAGGGAAACTTCCAGGTTAAGAACACAATACAAAGAAGGGTTCCACTGCCCACTTCAGAGGAAGTAGCCGCTGAAAACCCTAACACTATAGCACAGTGTGCCTTTCCTTCCCGTCACAGGGAGTCAGAATCGCCTCAATGGCACATAACAACCAACAACACCTTTGAGGAGAGAAATCTCCTTCAGTAGGGCTGGGTGAGTTTAAACTGGGTGGCTTCTTGGTTAGCACTTGAGCTCTGAATCATCTCACCACCAGGCTACCATCTTTATGATGCAGGCAAATAAAACCATCTTGGTCTTGCTCGGTATTGCCAGCGTCATCATGCTCTTTCTCCCATAAGCACATGTCTGGTGGTTGGACCACAGCAATCCCAGTTGAAACTATTTCCTCATCACCATGTGTGTGTCAGAGTAGAAGTGAACCATGAAGTTTTCTTTGATTAAAAACATTTTTATTGTGATTTGGGTGAAGGTTAAAGAGCAGCTCAGCTGTCCATTGAGCAATGCATACACATTTTGTTTCATGTCATTGACAGCAATTCCCACAATGTACCATCACTTCCCCCACATCTTCTTGTTTCTTGTCTCCAAGCTTCCTTCATTCTCAACTTTTTTGAACTTCATTCTTGGGGGAATGCTGTCTTTTGATCTCATGTGATCGATTATTCTACGGTATTTGTATGTCTCTAATGTCATTGTTCCCATTGTAGAACTGTCTATTGTTTGGTTGAACATCGAGCCATGATGAGTTCAGTTCCAGACCTGCAGGGTAACTAAGCACCATAGTCTTGCAATTTCACCAGCCTTTATCCAAACAGTAAGCTTGGTGTTTTATCATGATTTTGAGTTTTGCCCCACATTTCCCTTCCACTCTAATCAAGCCCCTCTAATGTGATCTCTTTCATAGCAGTCAATAGTGGGAGCTAGGCACCATCTAGTTCTTCTGGTCTCCAGTGGTGGAGGGTGATCGTTGCTTGAGTCACTAGTCATTGATTCATTGTGCCCAATCAGTTCTCCTCTTCTGCTGTCCTCTGGATGGAGAGAGACCAACTGTTGCCCCTTTCCTGATTGCTCAGGAACTTTGAAAATCCCAGAGACGATGGTCCTGATCCCCCAGGCTCAACAACTCATTCCCTCACAGTTTTTGCATCTGTCTCAGAGATTTTTTCCACCCCCACCCCGTTTTATGATATTGGTCCCTGTATGCTCCACCATATACCTGGATCTATTTAACAACCAAGGTCAATACATTCTATAAACTTTTCAATGGCCGAGGATTCTGAAGAAGATTGCCAGGCTTCTCTTTCACAGCTCCTCTAAGTGGGTTGGGAATGACAACTTTTCCCTTAATAGCAGAGCTCATTAACTGTTTACACCCCTAGATACTTCTTACTCTTAGAAAACTCACTGCCATCGAATCCATGCTGACTCACAGCCAACTTATAGGGCAGCGTGCAACTGCTCTTTGAGTGTCTGAGACTCGAAGTCTTTATGGCAGCAGAATGCCTTACCTTTCTCCCACAAAGCAGCTGGTAGTTTCAAACTGCTGATATAGCAATTAGCAGCCCAACTTGTAGCCACTAGGCCACAAAGGCTCTTTTTCTTCTTAGGCTGAGCTTTGCTGAAGGTCGTCCGACATGGCCTCTCAGCTTAAGTAAGGGGTCCCAAGCTACAGGCTGCACAAGTTGCTCCCTGAAACACGTGGCCTGGGCCCCAAATGTGGGCACACAGAAAGCCAGTTCACCTCTCAGGGGTTTGGCAGAGCCGCAGCACAGCAAGGGTCTCCCTGAAAGCCCCTCCACCCCATGCCCAGAACATCCCCCAAACTCACACCTGCTCCAGGCTGCTGGTACTCACTGTAGGTCCTGTCACCACTGCTGGGCCCTGGGGGCAGTGCTGGGCCGCCACTCCAGCAGGCTCTCCGCTAGTGGGGCAGGCTGCCCCCTGGTGGCCACCCATCTTCACTTGGTGCAGAAACATTGCAAACTTTGTTAAGAGGAGCTGAGAAGGGGTCTCAGGGGGCCCTGGCTGGTGGGCTGTGAGACACCTCAGTGAGTGACTGGGCAGGGCAGCCCACCCTCCACCACCCGTCTTCATTCGGCTCCAGGGCACCTTCCTTGGCCGTAGGCCCTTCCTCACTAGGCTTAAGGTATGGCTAGGAGACCCCTAGGTTTAGGCTAGGGCACCCCAAGGCTTAGGCTAATGCTAGGGGACCCCTAGGCTTAGGCTAAGGCACCCCGAGGCTTAGGCTAGGGCACCCCTAGGCTTAGGCTAGGGCACCCCTAGGCTTAGGCTAAGGCTAGGGCTCAGCTAGCGTAAGGCTAGGGCACCCCTAGGCTTAGGCTAGGGCACCCCTAGGCTTAGGCTAGGGCACCCCTAGGCTTACGGTAGGGCACCCCTAGGCTTAGGCTAGGTCACATCTAGGCTTAGGGTCGGGCACCCCTATGCTTAGGCTAAGGCAAGGGCTCCACTAGACTAACGCTAGGGCACCCCTAGCCTTAGGCTAGGGCACCCCTAGGCTTAGGCAAGGGCACCCCTAGGCTTGGGCTAGGGCACCCCTAGGTTTAGGCTAAGGTTAGGGCTCCCCTAGCCTAAGGTTACGGCACCCCTAGGCTTAGGCTAGGGCACCCCTAGGCTTAGGATAGGGCACCACTAGGCTTAGACAAGGGCACCCCTAGGCTTAGGCTAAGTCTAGGGCTCCCCTAGCCTAAGGCTTGGGCACCCCTAGGCTTAGGCTAGGGCACCCCTAGGCTTAGGCTAGGGCACCCCTAGGCTTAGGGTAAGGCTAGGGCTCCTCCAGCCTAAGGCTATGGCACCCCTAGGCTTAGGCTAGGCACCCCTAGGCTTAGGCAAGGGCACCCCTAGGCTTAGGCTTAGGCTAGGGCTCAGCTAGCCTAAGGCTAGGGCACCCCTAGGCTTAGGCTAGGGCACCCCTAGGCTTAGGCTAGGGCACCCCTAGGCTTACGCTAGGGCACCAATAAGCTTAGGCTAGGGCACACCTTGTCTTAGGCTAGGGCACCCCTAGGCTTAGGCTAAGGCTAGGGCACCCCTTGCCTTAGACTAGGGCACCCCTAGGCTTAGGCTAGGGCACCCCTAGGCTTAGGCTAGGGCACCCCTAGGCTTAGGATACGACACCCCTAGGCTTGGGCTAGGGCACCCCAAGGCTTAGGCTAAGGTTAGGGCTCCCCTAACCTAAGGCTAGGGCACCCCTAGGCTTAGGCTAGGGCACCCCTAGGCTTAACATAGGGCACCACTAGGCTAAGGCTAGGGCTCCCCTAGCCTAAGGCTTGGGCACCCCTAGGCTTAGGCTGGGGCACCCCTAGGCTTAGGCTAGGGCACCCCTAGGCTTACGCTAGGGCACCAATAAGCTTAGGCTAGGGCACACATTGTCTTAGGCTAGGGCACCCCTAGGCTTAGGCTAAGGCTAGGGCACCCCTTGGCTTAGACTAGGGCACCCCTAGGCTTAGGCTAGGGCACCCCTAGGCTTAGGCTAGGGCACCCCTAGGCTTACGGTAGGGCACCCCTAGGCTTAGGCTAGGTCACATCTAGGCTTAGGGTGGGGCACCCCTATGCTTAGGCTAAGGCAAGGGCTCCACTAGACTAACGCTAGGGCACCCCTAGCCTTAGGCTAGGGCACCCCTAGGCTTAGGCAAGGGCAACCCTAGGCTTGGGCTAGGGCACCCCTAGGTTTAGGCTAAGGTTAGGGCTCCCCTAGCCTAAGGTTACGGCACCCCTAGGCTTAGGCTAGGGCACCCCTAGGCTTAGGATAGGGCACCACTAGGCTTAGACAAGGGCACCCCTAGGCTTAGGCTAAGTCTAGGGCTCCCCTAGCCTAAGGCTTGGGCACCCCTAGGCTTAGGCTAGGGCACCCCTAGGCTTAGGCTAGGGCACCCCTAGGCTTAGGGTAAGGCTAGGGCTCCTCCAGCCTAAGGCTATGGCACCCCTAGGCTTAGGCTAGGCACCCCTAGGCTTAGGCAAGGGCACCCCTAGGCTTAGGCTTAGGCTAGGGCTCAGCTAGCCTAAGGCTAGGGCACCCCTAGGCTTAGGCTAGGGCACCAATAGGCTTAGGCTAGGGCACCCCTAGGCTTAGGGTAAGGCTAGGGGACCCCTAGGCTTAGGCTAAGGCACCCCTAGGCTTAGGCTAGGGCACCCCTAAGTTTAGGCTAGGGCACCCTTAGGCTTAGGCTAAGGCTAGTGCTCCCCTAGCCTAAGGCTTGGGCACCCCTAGGCTTAGGCTAGGGCACCCCTAGGCTTAGGCTAGGGCACCCCTAGGCTTACGCTAGGGCACCAATAAGCTTAGGCTAGGGCACACCTTGTCTTAGGCTAGGGCACCCCTAGGCTTAGGCTAAGGCTAGGGCACCCCTTGGCTTAGACTAGGGCACCCCTAGGCTTAGGCTAGGGCACCCCTAGGCTTAGGCTAGGGCACCCCTAGGCTTAGGCTACGACACCCCTAGGCTTGGGCTAGGGCACCCCAAGGCTTAGGCTAAGGTTAGGGCTCCCCTAACCTAAGGCTAGGGCACCCCTAGGCTTAGGCTAGGGCACCCCTAGGCTTAACATAGGGCACCACTAGGCTAAGGCTAGGGCTCCCCTAGCCTAAGGCTTGGGTACCCCTAGGCTTAGGCGAGGGCACCCCTAGGCTTAGGCTAGGGCACCCCTAGGCTTACGCTAGGGCACCAATAAGCTTAGGCTAGGGCACACCTTGTCTTAGGCTAGGGCACCCCTAGGCTTAGGCTAAGGCTAGGGCACCCCTTGGCTTAGACTAGGGCACCCCTAGGCTTAGGCTAGGGCACCCCTAGGCTTAGGCTAGGGCACCCCTAGGCTTAGGCTACGACACCCCTAGGCTTGGGCTAGGGCACCCCAAGGCTTAGGCTAAGGTTAGGGCTCCCCTAACCTAAGGCTAGGGCACCCCTAGGCTTAGGCTAGGGCACCCCTAGGCTTAACATAGGGCACCACTAGGCTAAGGCTAGGGCTCCCCTAGCCTAAGGCTAGGGCAACCCTAGGCTTAGGCTAGGGCACCACTAGGCTTAGGCTAGGGCACCCCTAGGCTTAGGCTAGGGCACACATAGGCTTAGGCTAGGGCACCCCTAGGCTTAGGCTAAGGCTAGGGCTCCCCTAGTCTAACCCTTGAGCACCCCTAGGCTTAGGCTAGGGCACCCCAAGGCTTAGGCTAGGGCACCCCTAGTCTTAGGCTAGGGCACCCCTAGGCTTAGGCTAAGGCTAGGGCTCAGCTAACCTAAGGCTAGGGTAGCTCTAGGCTTAGGCTAGGGCACCCCTAGGCTTAGGCTAGGGCACCCCTAGGCTTAGGCTAGGGCACCCCTAGGCTTAGGCTAGGGCACCCCTAATCTTAGGCTAGGGCACCCCTAGGCGTAGATTAAGGCTAGGGCTTCCCTAGCTTAAGGGTAGGGCACCCCTAGCCTAAGGCTAGGGCACCCCTAGGCTTAGGCTTGGGCAACCCTAGGCTTAGGCTCGGGCACCCCTAAGCTTAGGCTAAGGCTAGGGCTCCCCTAGGCTATGGCTAGGGCACCCCTAGGCTTAGGCTAGGGCACCAATAGGCTTAGGCTAGGGCACCCCTAGGCTTAGGCTAAGGCTAGGGGACCCCTAGGCTTAGGCTAAGGCACCCCTAGGCTTAGGCTAGGGCACCCCTAAGTTTAGGCTAGGGCACCCTTAGGCTTAGGCTAAGGCTAGTGCTCCCCTAGCCAAAAGCTAGGGCACCCATAGTGTTAGGCTAGGGCACCCCTAGGCTTAGGATAGGGCACCCCTAGGCTTAGCCTACGGCAGCCATAGGCTTAGGCTAAGGCTAGGGCTCCTCTAGCCTAAGGCCTGGGCACCCCTAGGCTTAGGCTAGGGCACCCCTAGGCTTATGCTAGGGCACCAATAAGCTTAGTCTAGGGCACCCCTAGTCTTAGGCTAGGGCACCCCAAGGCTTAGGCAAAGGCTAGGGCAACCCTTGGCATAGGCTAGGGCACCCCTAGGCTTAGGTTAGGGCACCCCTGGCCTTAGGCTACAACACCCCTTGGCTTGGGCTAGGGCACCCCAAGGCTTAGGCTAAGGTTAGGGCTCCCCTAGCCTAAGGCTAGAGCACCCCTAGGCTTAGGCTAGGGCACCCCTTGGCTTAGGACAGGGCACCACTAGGATAAGGCTAGGGCTCCCCTAGGCTTAGGTTAGGGCACCCATAGGCTTAGGCTAGGGCACCCGTAGGCTTAGGCTAAGGCTAGGGCTCCCCTAGCCTAACCCTAGGGCACCCCTAGGCTTAGGCTAGGGCACCCCAAGGCTTAGGCTAGGGCACCCCTAGTCTTAGGATAGGGCACCCCTAGGCCTAGGCTAAGGCTAGGGCTCAGCTAGCGTAAGGCTAGGGCACCCCTAGGCTTAGGCTAGGGCACCCCTAGGCTTAGGCTAGGGCACCCTTAGGCTTACGGTAGGTCACCCCTAGGTTAGGCTAGGTCACATCTAGGCTTAGGGTCGGGCACCTCTATGCTTAGGCTAAGGCAAGGGCTCCACTAGACTAAGGCTAGGGCACCCCTAGCCTTAGGCTAGGGCACCCGTAATCTTAGGCTAGGGCACCCCTAGGCTTAGGCTAGGGCACCCCTAGGCTTAGGCTACGGCACCACTAGGCTTGGGCTAGGGCACCCCTAGGTTTAGGCTAAGGTTAGGGCTCCCCTAGCCTAAGGTTACGGCACCCCTAGGCTTAGGCTAGGGCACCCCTAGGCTTAGGATAGGGCACCACTAGACTTAGACTAGGGCACCCCTAGGCTTAGGCTAAGTCTAGGGCTCCCCTAGCCTAAGGCTTGGACACCCCTAGGCTTAGGCTAGGGCACCCCTAGGCTTAGGCTAGGGCACCCCTAAGCTTAGGCTAAGGCTAGGGCTCCTCCAGCCTAAGGCTATGGCACCCCTAGGCTTAGGCTAGGGCACCCCTAGGCTTAGGCAAGGGCACCCCTGGGCTTAGGCTTAGGCTAGGGCTCAGCTAGCCTAAAGCTAGGGCAAGCCTAGGCTTAGGCTAGGGCACCCCTGGGCTTAGGGTAGGGCACCCCTAGGCTTAGGGTAGGGCACCCCTCGGCTTACGCTAGGGCACGCCTAGGCTTAGGCTAGGGCACCCCTAAGCTTAGGCTAAGGCTCGTGTTCCCCTAGCCTAAGGCTAGGGCACCACTAGGGTTAGGCTAGGGCATCCCTAGGCTTAGGCTAGGGCACCCCTAGGCTTAGGCTACGGCAGTCATAGGCTTAGGCTAAGGCTAGGGCTCCTCTAGCCTAAGGCCTGGGCACCCCTTGGCTTAGGCTAGGGCACCCCTAGGCTTAGGCTAGGGCAACCCTAGGCTTAGTCTAAGGCTAGGGCACCACTTGGCTTTGGCTAGGGCACCCCTAGGCTTAGGCTAGGGCACCCCTAGTCTTAGGCTAAGGCTAGTGCTCCCCTAGCCTAAGGCTAGGGCACTCCTAGGGTTAGGCTAGGGCACCAATAGGGTTAGGGTAGGGCAACCCTAGGCTTAGGCTAAGGCAGCCATAGGCTTAGGCTAAGGATAGGGCTCCTCTATCATAAGGCCTGGGCACCCCTAGCCTTAGGGTAGGGCACCCCTATGCTGAGGCTAGGGCACCCCTAGGCTTAGGCTAGGGCACCCCTAGGCTTAGGCTAGGGCACCCTTAGGCTTAGGCTAGGGCACCCCTAGGTTTAGGCTAGGGCACCCCTAGGCTTAGGCTAGGGCACCCCTAGGCTTAGGCTTAGGCTAGGGCTCAGCTAGCCTAAGGCTAGGGCAAGCCAGGCTTATGCTAGGGCACCCCTAGGCTTAGGGTAGGGCACCCCTAGGCTTAGGCTAGGGCACGCCTAGGCTTAGGCTAGGGCACCCCTAGGCTTAGGCTAAGGCTAGGGCTCCTCTATCCTAAGGCCTGGGCACCCCTAGGCTTAGGCTAGGGCACCCTTAGGCTTAGGCTAGGGCACCCCTAGGCTTAGGCTAGGGCACCCCTAGGCTTAGGCTATGGCACAACTAGGCTTAGGCTAAGGCACCTCTAGGCTTAGGCTAAGGCTAGGTCACCCCTAGGCTTAGGCTAAGGCACCACAAGGCTTAGGCTAGGGCACCCCTAGGCTTAGGCTAGGGCACTCCTAGGCTTAGGCTAGGGCACACCTAGGCTGAGGCTAGGGCACCCCGAGGCTGAGGCTAGGGCACCCATAGGCTTAGGCTAAGGCTAGGGCTCCCTAGCCTAAGGCTAGGGCACCCCTAAGCTTAGGCTAGGGCACCACAGGCCTAGGCTAGGGCACCCTTAGGCTTAGGCTAGGGCACCCCTAAGCTTAGGCTAGGGCACCCCTAGGCTTAGGATAGGGCACCCCTAGGCTTGGGCTAGGACACCCCTAGGCTTAGGCTAAGGCTAGTGCTCCCCTAGCCTAAGGCTAGGTCACCCCTAGGGTTAGGCTAGGGCACTCATAGGCTTAGGCTAGGGCACACCTAGGCTGATGCTAGGGCACCCCGAGGCTGAGACTAGGGCACCCATAGGCTTAGGCTAAGGCTAGGGCTCCCTAGCCTAAGGCTAGGGCACCCCTAGGCTTAGGCTAGGGCACCCCTCGGCTAAAGCTAGGGCACCAGTAGGCTTAGGCTAAGGCTAGGTCTCCCCTAGCCTAAGGCTAGGGCACCCCTAGGCTTAGGCTAGAGCACCCGTAGGCTTAGGCAAGGGCACCCTTAGCCTTAGGCTAGGGCACCCCTAGGCTTAGGCTAGGGCACCCCTACGCTTAGGCCAAGGCTAGGGCTCCCCTAGCCTAAGGCTGGGTCTCCCCTAGGCTCAGGCTAGGGCATTCCTAGGCTTAGGCTACGGAATCCCTAGGCTTAGGCTAAGGCTAGGGCTCCCCTAGCCTAAGGTGAGGGCACCCGTAGCCTTAGGCTAGGGTACCCCTAGGCTTAGGCTAAGGCTAGGGCGCACCTAGCCTAAGGCTAGGGCACCCCTAGGCTTAGGCTAGGGCAACCCTCGGCTTAGGGTAGGGCACCCCTAGGCTTAGGGTAGGGCACCCCTAGGCTTAGGCTAGGGCACCCCTAGGCTTAGGCTAGGGCACCCCTAGGCTTAGGTTAAGGCTAGGGCTCAGCTAGGCAAAGGCTTGGGCAACCCTAGGCTTAGGGTAGCGCACCCCTAGGCTTAGGCTAGGGCACCCCTAGGCTTAGGCTAGGGCACCCCTAGGCTTAGGCTGGGGCACCCCTAGGCTTAGGCTAAGTCTAGGGCTCCTCTATCCTAACGCTAGGGCATCCCTAGACTTGGGCTAGGGCACCCCTAGGCTTAGGCTAGGGCACCCCAAGCCTTCGGCTGAGGCGAGGTCTCCCCTAGCCTAAGGCTAGGGTACACCTAGGCTTAGGCTAGGGCACCCCTAGACTTAGGCTAGGGCACCCCTAAGCTTAAGCTAAGGTACCCCTAGGCTTAGGCTAAGCCAGGGCTCCTCTAGCCTAACGCTACGGCATCCCTAGGCTTGGGCTAAGGTACCCATAGGCTTAGGCTAGGGCACCCCTAGGCTTAGACTAAGGCTAGGGTTCCACTAGCGTAAGGCTAGGGCACCCCTAGCCTTAGGCTAGGGCACCCCTAGGCTTAGGCTAGGGCACCCCTAGGCTTAGGCTAGGGCACCCCTAGGCTTAAGGTAAGGCTATGCTCCTCTAGCCTAACGCTAGGGCATCCCTAGGCTTGGGCTAGGGCACCCCTAGGCTTAGGCTAAGGCTAGGGCTCCTGTAGCCTAACGCTAGGGCATCACTAGGCTTGGGCTAGGGCACCCCTAGGATTAGATTAAGGCTAGGAGTCCCCTTGCCTAAGGCTAGGGCACCCCTAGCCTTAGGATAGGGCACCCCTAGGCTTAGGCTAGCTCACCCCTGGGCTTAGGCTAGGGAACCCCTAGGTTTAGGCTAGGGCACCCAAGGCTTTGGCTAAGGCTAGGGCTCCCCTAGCCTAAGGCTAGGGGAACCCTAGGCTTAGGGTAGGGCACCCCTAGGCTTAGGCTAGGAAACCCGTAGGCTTAGGATAGGGCACCCCTAGGCTTAGGCTAGGGCACCCCTAGGCTTAGGCTAAGGCTAGGGCTCCCCTAGCTTAAGACTAGGGCACCCCTAGGCTTAGGGTAGGGCAACCCTAGGCTTAGGCTAGAGCACCCCTAGGCTTAGGCTACGGCACCCAATGTCTTAGTCTAGGGCACCCCTAGGCTTAGGCTAAGGCTAGGGCTCCACTGTACTAAGGCTAGGGCACCCCTAGCCTTACGCTAGGGCACCCCTATGCTTAGGCTAGGGCAACCGTAGGCTTAGGCTAGGGCACCCCTAGGCTTAGGCTAGGGCACCCCTAGGCTTAGGCTAGGGCACCCCTAGGCTTACGCTAGGGCCCCCTAGGTTTAGGCTAGGGCCCCCTAGGTTTAGACTAAGGCTAGGGCATCTCTAGGCGTAGGCTAGGGGACCCCTAGGCTTAGGCTAGGGTACCCTTAGGCTTACGCTAGGGCACCCCTAGGCTTAGGCTAAGGCTATGGCTCCTCTAGCCTAAGGCTAGGGTACCCCTAGACTTAGGCTAGGACACCCCTAGACTTAGGCTAGGGCACCTCTAGGCTTAGGCTAGGACACCCCTAGGCTTAAGCTAAGGCTAGGGCTCCTCTAGCCTAACGCTAGGGCATCCCTAGGCTTCGGCTAGGGCACCCCTAGCTTAGGCTAAGGCTAGGGCTCCCCTAGCCTAAAGCTAGGGAACCCCTAGGTTTAGGCTAGGGCGCCCCAAGGCTTAGGCTAAGGCTAGGGCTCCCCTAGCCTAAGGCTAGCACACCCCTACGGTTAGGCTAGGGCACCCCTAGGCGAAGGCTAAGGCTAGGGCTCCCCTATCCCAAGGCTAGGGCACCCCTAGGCTTAGGCTAGGGCAACCCTTGGCTTAGGCTCGGGCACCCATAAGCTTAGGCTAAGGCTAGGGCTCCCCTAGCCTATGGCTAGGGCACCCCTAGGCTTAGGCTAAGGCACCCCTAGGCTTAGGCTAGGGCACCCCTAAGTTTAGGCTAGGGCACCCCTAGGCTTAGGCTAAAGCTAGGGCTCCCCTAGGCTTAGGCTAGGGCACCCCTAGGCTAAGGCTACGGCACCCCTAGGCTCAGGCTAGGGTACCCCTAGGCTTAAGGTATGGCTAGGAGACCCCTAGGTTTAGGCGAGGGCACCCCAAGGCTTAGGCTAATGCTACGGGACCCCGAGGCTTAGGCTAAGGCACCCCGAGGCTTAGGCTAGGGCACCCCTAGGCTTAGGCTAGGGCACCCCTAGGCTTAGACTAAGGCTAAGGGACCCCTAGGCTTAGGCTAAGGCACCCCTAGGCTTAGGCTAGGGCACCCCTAGCCTAAAGCTAGGGCACCCCTAGGCTCAGGCTACGGCACCCCTACACTTAGGCTAGGGCACCCATAGGCTTAGGCTAAGGCTAGGGATCCCCTAGCCTAAGGCTAGGGCACCCCTAGGCTTAAGCTAGGGCACCCCTAGGCTTAGGCTAGGGCACCCCTATCTTAGGCTAGGGCACGCCTAAGCTTGGGCTAAGGCTAGGACTCCCCTAGCCTAAGGCTAGGGCACCCCTAGCCTTAGGCTAGGGCACCCCTAAGCTTAGGCTAGGGCACCCCTAGGCTTAGGATAGAGCACCCCTAGGCTTAGGCTAGGGCACCCCTAGGCTTAGGCTAGGGCAGCCCTAGGCTTATGTTAGGGCACCCCTAGGCTTAGGTTAAGGCTAGGGCTTCCCTAGCCTAAGGCTAGGGCACCCCTAGGCTTAGGCTAGGGCACCCGTAGGCTTAGGCTAGGGCACCCCTAGGCTTAGGTAGGGAACCCCTAGGCTTAGGTTAGGGAACCCTTATGCTTAGGCTAGGCACTCCTAGACTTAGGCTAGGGCACCCCTAGGCTTTGGCTGGGGCACCCCTAGGCTTAGGCTAAGTCTAGGGCTCCTCTAGCCTAACGCTAGGTCATCCCTAGGCTTGGGCTAGGGCACCCCTAGGCTTAGGCTAGGGCACCCCTAGGCTTAGGCTAGGGCACCCCAAGCCTTAGGCTGAGGCGAGGTCTCCCCTAGCCTAAGGCTAGGGTACACATAGGCTTAGGCTAGGGCACCCCTAGACTTAGGCTAGGGCACCCCTAGCCTTAGGCTAGGGCACCCCTAGGCTTAGGCTAAGCTAGGGCTCCTCTAGCCTAACGCTAGGGCATCGCTAGGCTTGGGCTAAGGCACCCCTAGGCTTAGGCTAGGGCACCCCTAGTCTTAGACTAAGGCTAGGGTTCCCCTAGCCTAAGGCTAGGGCACCCCTAGCCTTAGGCTAGGGCACCCCTAGGCTTAGGCTAGGGCACCCCTAGGCTTAGCATAGGGCACCCCTAGGCTTAGGCTAGGGCACCCCTAGGCTTAGGGTAAGGCTAGGGCTCCTCTAGCCTAACGCTAGGGCATCCATAGGCTTGGGCTAGGGCACCCCTAAGCTTAGGCTAAGGCTAGGGCTCCCCTAGCCTAAGGCTAGGGCACCCCTAGGCTCATGCTAGGGCATCCCTAGGCTTAGGCTCCGGCACCCCTAGGCTTAGGCTAAGGCTAGGACTCCCCAAGCCTAAGGCGAGTGCACCCGTAGGCTGAGGCTAGGGCACCCCTAGGCTTAGGTTAGGGAACCCCTAGGCTTAGGCTAGGGCACCCTTAGGCTTGGACTAAGGCTACGGCTCCCCTAACCTCACACTAGGGCACCCCTTGACTCAGGCTATGGCAACCCTAGGCTTAGGCTAGGGCAATCCTAGGCTAGACTAAAGCTAGGGCTCCCATAGCCTCAGGCTAGGGCACCCGTAGGCTCAGGCTAGGGCACCGCTAGGCTCAGGCTGGGGCAACCCTAGGCTCAGGCTAGGGCACCCCTAGGCTTAGGCTAGGGCACCCCTAATCTTAGGCTAGGGCACCCCTAGGCGAAGGCTAAGGCTAGGGCTCCCCTATCCCAAGGCTAGGGCACCCATAGGCTTAGGCTAGGGCAACCCTTGGCTTAGGCTCGGGCACCCATAAGCTTAGGCTAAGGCTAGGGCTCCCCTAGCCTATGGCTAGGGCACCCCTAGGCTTAGGCTAAGGCACCCCTAGGCTTAGGCTAGGGCACCCCTAAGTTTAGGCTAGGGCACCCCTAGGCTTAGGCTAAAGCTAGGGCTCCCCTAGGCTTAGGCTAGGGAACCCCTAGGCTAAGGCTACGGCACCCCTAGGCTCAGGCTAGGGTACCCCTAGGCTTAAGGTATGGCTAGGAGACCCCTAGGTTTAGGCGAGGGCACCCCAAGGCTTAGGCTAATGCTACGGGACCCCGAGGCTTAGGCTAAGGTACCCCGAGGCTTAGGCTAGGGCACCACTAGGCTTAGGCTAGGGCACCCCTAGGCTTAGACTAAGGCTAAGGGACCCCTAGGCTTAGGCTAAGGCACCCCTAGGCTTAGGCTAGGGCACCCCAACACTTAGGCTAGGGCACCCATAGGCTTAGGCTAAGGCTAGGGATCCCCTAGCCTAAGGCTAGGGCACCCCTAGGCTTAGGCTAGGGCACCCCTATCTTAGGCTAGGGCACCCCTAGGCTTAGGCTAAGGCTAGGACTCCCCTACACTAAGGCTAGGGCACCCCTAGCCTTAGGCTAGGGCACCCCTAAGCTTAGGCTAGGGCACCCCTAGGTTTAGGATAGAGCACCCCTAGGCTTAGGCTAGGGCACCCCTAGGCTTAGGCTAGGGCAGCCCTAGGCTTATGCTAGGGCACCCCTAGGCTTAGGCTAAGGCTAGGGCTTCCCTAGCCTAAGGCTAAGGCTAGGGCTTCTCTAGCCTAAGGCTAGGGCACCCCTAGGCTTAGGCTAGGGCACCCGTAGGCTTAGGCTAGGGCACCCCTAGGCTTAGGTAGGGAACCCCTAGGCTTAGGTTAGGGAACCCTTATGCTTAGGCTAGGCACTCCTAGACTTAGGCTAGGGCACCCCTAGGCTTTGGCTGGGGCACCCCTAGGCTTAGGCTAAGTCTAGGGCTCCTCTAGCCTAACGCTAGGTCATCCCTAGGCTTGGGCTAGGGCACTCCTAGGCTTAGGCTAGGGCACCCCTAGGCTTAGGCTAGGGCACCCCAAGCCTTCGGCTGAGGCGAGGTCTCCCCTAGCCTAAGGCTAGGGTACACCTAGGCTTAGGCTAGGGCATCCCTAGACTTAGGCTAGGGCACCCCTAGGCTTAGGCTAGGGCACCCCTAGGCTTAGCATAGGGCACCCCTAGGCTTAGGCTAGGGCACCCCTAGGCTTAGGGTAAGGCTAGGGCTCCTCTAGCCTAACGCTAGGGCATCCATAGGCTTGGGCTAGGGCACCCCTAGGCTTAGGCTAGGGCACCCCAAGGCTTAGTCTAGGGCACCCAAAGGCTTCAGCTAAGGCGAGGACTCCCCTAAACTAAGGCTAGGGTACTCCTAGGCTTAGGTTAGGGCACCCCAAGACTTAGGCTAGGGCACCCCTAGGCTTAGGCTAGGGCACCCTTAGGCTTAGGCTACGGCATCCCATGTCTTAGTCTAGGGCACCCCTAGGCTTAGGCTAGGGCACCCCTAGGCTTAGGCTAGGTCACCACTAGGCTTAGGCTAGGGCAACCGTAGACTTAGGCTAGGGCACCCCTAGGCTTAGGCTTGGGCAACCCTAGGCTTAGGCTAGGGCCCCCTAGGTTTAGGCTAGGGCCCCCTAGGTTTAGGCAAAGGCTAGGGCATCACTAGGCGAAGGCTAGGGGACCCCTAGGCTTAGGCTAGGGCACCCTTAGGCTTAGGCTAGGGCACCCCTAGGCTTAGGCTAAGGCTATGGCTCCTCCAGCCTAAGGCTAGGGTACCCCTAGGCTTAGGCTAGGACACCCCTAGGCTTAAGCTAAGGCTAGGGCTCCTCTAGCCTAACGCTAGGGCATCCCTAGGCTTCGGCTAGGGCACCCCTAAGCTTAGGCTAAGGCTAGGGCTCCCCTAGCCTAAGGCTAGGGATCCCCAAGGTTTAGGCTAGGGCGCCCCAAAGCTTAGGCTAAGGCTAGGGCTCCCCTAGCCTAAGGCTAGCGCACCGCTACGGTTAGGCTAGGGCACCCCTAGGCTTCGGCTAGGGCAGCCATAGGCTTAGGCTAAGGCTAGGGCTACTCTAGCCTAAGGCCTGGGCACCCCTAGGCTTAGGCTAGGGCACCCCTAGGCTTAGGCTAGGGCAACCCTAGGCTTAGGCTAGGGCACCCCTAGGCTTAGGCTAGGGCACCCCTAGGCTTAGGCTAGGGCACCCCTAGGCTTAGGCTAGTGCACCCCTAGGCTTAGTCTTAGGCTAGGGCTCAACTAGCCTAAGGCTATAGCAAGCTTAGGCTTAGGCTAGGGCACCCCTAGGCTTAGTGTAGGGCACCCCTAGGCTTAGGGTAGGGCACCCCTAGGCTTAGGCTAAGGCTAGTGCTCCCCTAGCCTAAGGCTAGGGCACCACTAGGGTTAGACTAAGGCACCCCTAAGCTTAAGCTAAAGCTAGGGCTACTCTAGCCTAAGGCCTGGGCACCCCTAGGCTTAGGCTAGGGCACCCCTAGGTTTAGGCTAAGGCTAGGGGACCCCTAGGCTTAGGCTAAGACACCCCTAGGCTTAGGCTAGGACACCCCTAAGTTTAGGCTAGGGCACCCCTAGGCTTAGGCTAGGGCACCCCTAGGATAAGGCTACGGCACTTCTAGGCTCAGGCTAGAGTACCCCTAGGCTTAAGGTATGGCTAGGAGACCCCTAGGTTTAGGCTAGGGCACCCCAAGGCTTAGGCTAATGCTAGGGGACCCTTAGGCTTAGGCTAAGGCACCCCGAGGCTTAGGCTAGGGCACCCCTAGGCTTAGGCTAGGGCACTCCTAGGCTTAGACTAAGGCTAAGGGACCCCTAGGCTTAGGATAAGGCACCCCTACACTTAGGCTAGGGCACCCATAGGCTTAGGCTAAGGCTAGGGATCCCCTAGCCTTAGGCTAGGGCACCCCTAGGCTTAGGCTATGGCACACCTAGGCTTAGGCTAGGGCACCCCTATCTTAGGCTAGGGCACCCCTAGCCTTAGGCTAGGGCACCCCTAAGCTTAGGCTAG
This sequence comes from Tenrec ecaudatus, assembly GCF_050624435.1. Taxonomy (NCBI): domain Eukaryota; kingdom Metazoa; phylum Chordata; class Mammalia; order Afrosoricida; family Tenrecidae; genus Tenrec; species Tenrec ecaudatus. The sequence continues at coordinate 142,583 of NW_027459448.1, read as the reverse complement.
GGCACCCCTAGGCTTAGGATAGAGCACCCCTAGGCTTAGGCTAGGGCACCCCTAGGCTTAGGCTAGGGCAGCCCTAGGCTTATGCTAGGGCACCCCTAGGCTTAGGCTAAGGCACCCCTAGAGTTAGGTTAGGGCATCCCTAGGCTTAGGCTAGGGCACCCCTAGGCTTAGGCTAAGCTAGGGCTCCTCTAGCCTAACGCTAGGGCATCCCAAGGCTTGGGCTAAGGCACCCCTAGGCTTAGGCTAGGGCACCCCTAGGCTTAGACTAAGGCTAGGGCTCCCCTAGCCTACGGCTCGGGCACCCCTAGCCTTAGGCTAGGGCACCCCTAGGCTTAGGATAAGGCACCCCTAGGCTAAGGATAGGGCACCCCTAGGCTTAGGCTAGGGAACCCCTGGGCTTAGGGTAAGGCTAGGGCTCCTCTAGCCTAACGCTAGGGCATCCATAGGCTTGGGCTAGGGTACCCCTAGGCTTAGGCTAAGGCTAGGGCTCCCCTAGCCTAAGGCTAGGGAACCCCTAGGTTTAGACTAGGGCGCCCCAAGGCCTAGGCTAAGGCTAGGGCTCCCCTACCCTAAGGCTAGGGCACCCCTTGTCTTAGGCTAGGGAACCCCTAGGCTTAGGCTAGGGCACCCCTAGGCTTAGGCTTAGGCTAGGGCACACCTAGGATTAGGCTAGGGCACCCCTAGGCTTAGGCTAAGGCTAGGGCTCCCCTAGCCTAAGGCTAGGGCACACCTAGGCTTAGGCAAGGGCACCCCTAGGCTTAGGCTAAGGCTAGGGCTCCCCTAGCCTAAGGCTAGGGCAACCCTAGGCTTAGGCTAGGGCACCCCTATGCTTAAGCTAGGGCAGCCGTAGGCTTATGCTAAGTCTAGGTCTCCCCTATCCTAAGGCTAGGGCACCCCTAGGCTTAGGCTAAGGCTAGGGCTTCCCTAGCCTAAGGCTAAGGCTAGGGCTTCTCTAGCCTAAGGCTAGGGCACCCCTAGGCTTAGGCTAGGGTACCCGTAGGCTTAGGCTAGGGCACCCCTAGGCTTAGGTAGGGAACCCCTAGGCTTAGGTTAGGGCACCCTTATGCTTAGGCTAGGCACTCCTAGACTTAGGCTAGGGCACCACTAGGCTTTTGCTGGGGCACCCCTAGGCTTAGGCTAAGTCTAGGGCTCCTCTAGCCTATCGCTAGGGCATCCCTAGGCTTGGGCTAGGGCACCCCTAGGCTTAGGCTACGGCACCCCTAGGCTTAGGCTGGGCACCCCAAGCCTTCGCTGAGGCGAGGTCTCCCCTAGCCTAAGGCTAGGGCACACCTAGGCTTAGGCTAAGGCACCCCTGGAGTTAGGCTAGGGCATCCCTAGGCTTAGGCTAGGGCACCCCTAGGCTTAGGCTAAGCTAGGGCTCCTCTAGCCTAACGCTAGGGCATCCCAAGGCTTGGGCTAAGGCACCCCTAGGCTTAGGCTAGGGCACCCCTAGGCTTAGACTAAGGCTAGGGCTCCCCTAGCCTAAGGCTCGGGCACCCCTAGCCTTAGGCTAGGGCACCCCTAGGCTTAGGCTAGGGCACCCCTAGGCTTCGGCTAGGGCACCCCTAGGCTTAGGCTAGGGCACCCCTAGGCTTAGGCTAGGGCACCCCTAGGCTTAGGCTAGTGCACCCCTAGGCTTAGTCTTAGGCTAGGGCTCAACTAGCCTAAGGCTATAGCAAGCTTAGGCTTAGGCTAGGGCACCCCTAGGCTTAGTGTAGGGCACCCCTAGGCTTAGGGTAGGGCACCCCTAGGCTTAGGCTAAGGCTAGTGCTCCCCTAGCCTAAGGCTAGGGCACCACTAGGGTTAGACTAAGGCACCCCTAAGCTTAAGCTAAAGCTAGGGCTACTCTAGCCTAAGGCCTGGGCACCCCTAGGCTTAGGCTAGGGCACCCCTAGGTTTAGGCTAAGGCTAGGGGACCCCTAGGCTTAGGCTAAGACACCCCTAGGCTTAGGCTAGGACACCCCTAAGTTTAGGCTAGGGCACCCCTAGGCTTAGGCTAGGGCACCCCTAGGATAAGGCTACGGCACTTCTAGGCTCAGGCTAGGGTAACCCTAGGCTTAAGGTATGGCTAGGAGACCCCTAGGTTTAGGCTAGGGCACCCCAAGGCTTAGGCTAATGCTAGGGGACCCTTAGGCTTAGGCTAAGGCACCCCGAGGCTTAGGCTAGGGCACCCCTAGGCTTAGGCTAGGGCACTCCTAGGCTTAGACTAAGGCTAAGGGACCCCTAGGCTTAGGATAAGGCACCCCTACACTTAGGCTAGGGCACCCATAGGCTTAGGCTAAGGCTAGGGATCCCCTAGCCTAAGGCTAGGCCACCCCTAGGCTTAGGCTATGGCAACCCTAGGCTTAGGCTAGGGCACCCCTATCTTAGGCTAGGGCACCCCTAGCCTTAGGCTAGGGCACCCCTAAGCTTAGGCTAGAGCACCCCTAGGCTTAGGATAGAGCACCCCTAGGCTTAGGCTAGGGCACCCCTAGGCTTAGGCTAGGGCAGCCCTAGGCTTATGCTAGGGCACTCCTAGGCTTAGGCTAAGGCTAGGGCTTCCCTAGCCTAAGGCTAGGGCACCCCTAGGCTTAGGCAAGGGTACCCGTAGGCTTAGGCTAGGGCACCCATAGGCTTAGGTAGGGAACCCCTAGTCTTAGGTTAGGGCACCCTTATGCTTAGGCTAGGCACTCCTAGACTTAGGCTAGGGCACCACTAGGCTTTTGCTGGGGCACCCCTAGGCTTAGGCTAAGTCTAGGGCTCCTCTAGCCTATCGCTAGGGCATCCCTAGGCTTGGGCTAGGGCACCCCTAGGCTTAGGCTACGGCACCCCTAGGCTTAGGCTAGGGCACCCCAAGCCTTCGCTGAGGCGAGGTCTCCCCTAGCCTAAGGCTAGGGCACACCTAGGCTTAGGCTAAGGCACCCCTGGAGTTAGGCTAGGGCATCCCTAGGCTTAGGCTAGGGCACCCCTAGGCTTAGGCTAAGCTAGGGCTCCTCTAGCCTAACGCTAGGGCATCCCAAGGCTTGGGCTAAGGCACCCCTAGGCTTAGGCTAGGGCACCCCTAGGCTTAGACTAAGGCTAGGGCTCCCCTAGCCTAAGGCTCGGGCACCCCTAGCCTTAGGCTAGGGCACCCCTAGGCTTAGGATAGGGCACCCCTAGGCTAAGGATAGGGCACCCCTAGGCTTAGGCTAGGGAACCCCTGGGCTAAGGGTAAGGCTAGGGCTCCTCTAGCCTAACGCTAGGGCATCCATAGGCTTGGGCTAGGGCACCCCTAGGCTTAGGCTAAGGCTAGGGCTCCCCTAGCCTAAGGCTAGGGAACCCCTAGGTTTAGACTAGGGCGCCCCAAGGCCTAGGCTAAGGCTAGGGCTCCCCTAGCCTAAGGCTAGGGCACCCCTAGTCTTAGGCTAGGGAACCCCTAGGCTTAGGCTAGGGCACCCCTAGGCTTAGGCTTAGGCTAGGGCACACCTAGGCTTAGGCTAGGGCACCCCTAGGCTTAGGCTAAGGCTAGGGCTCCCCTAGCCTAAGGCTAGGGCACACCTAGGCTTAGGCAAGGGCACCCCTAGGCTTAGGCTAGGGCACCCCTAGGCTTAGGCTAGGGCACCCCTAGGCTTAGGCTAAGGCTAGTGCTCCCCTAGCCTAAGGCTAGGGCACCCCTAGGGTTAGTCTAAGGCACCCCTAAGCTTAAGCTAAAGCTAGGGCTACTCTAGCCTAAGGCCTGGGCACCCCTAGGCTTAGGCTAGGGCACCCCTAGGCTTAGGCTAGGGCACCCCTAGGCTTAGGCTAGGGCACCCCTAGGCTTAGGCTAGGGCACCCCTAGGCTTAGGCTAAGGCTAGGGGACCCCTAGGCTTAGGCTACGGCATCCCTAGGCTTAGGCAAGGGCACCCTAGTCTTAGGTTAGGGCACCCTTAGGCTTAGGCTAGGGCACCCCTAGGCTTAGGTTAAGGCTAGGGCACCCCTAGGCTGAGGCTAGGGAACCCCTAGGCTGAGGCTAGGGCACCCATAGGCTTAGGCTAAGGCTAGGGCTCCCCTAGCCTAAGGCTAGGGCAACCCTAGGCTTAGGCTAGTGCACCCCTATGCTTAAGCTAGGGCAGCCGTAGGCTTAGGCTAAGTCTAGGTCTCCCCTATCCTAAGGCTAGGGCACCCCTAGGCTTTGGCTAGGGCACTCCTAGGCTAAGGCTAGGGCTCCCCTCGCCTAACACTAGGGCACCACTAGGCTTAGGCTAGGGACCCCTAGGCTTAGGCTAGGGCACCCCTAAGCTTAGGCGAGGGCACCCCATGTCTTAGTCTAGGGCACCCCTAGGCTTAGGCTAAGGCTAGGGCTCCACTGTACTAAGGCTAGGGCACCCCTAGGCTTAGGCTAGAGCACCCCTAGGCTTAGGCTAGGGCAACCGTATGCTTAGGCTAGGGCACCCCTAGGCTTAGGCTAGGGCAACCCTAGGCTTACGCTACGGCCCCATAGGTTTAGGCTAGGGCCCCCTAGGTTTAGGCTAAGGCTAGGGCATCCCTAGGCGTAGGCTAGGGGACACCTAGGCTTAGGCTAGGGCACCCTTAGGCTTACGCTAGGGCACCCCTAGGCTTAGGCTAAGGCTATGGCTCCTCTAGCCTAAGGCTAGGGTACCCCTAGGCTTAGGCTAGGACACCCCTAGACATAGGCTAGGGCACCTCTAGGCTTAGGCTAGGACAACCCTAGGCTTAAGCTAAGGCTAGGGCTCCTCTAGCCTAACGCTAGGGCATCCCTAGGCTTCGGCTAGGGCACCCCTAAGCTTAGGCTAAGGCTAGGGCTCCCCTAACCTAAGGCTAGGGAACCCCTAGGTTTAGGCTAGGGCGTCCCAAGGCTTAGGCTAAGGCTAGGGCACCCATAGCCTAAGGCTAGCGCACCCCTACGGTTAGGCTAGGGCACCCCTAGGCTTCGGCTAGGGCAGCCATAAGCTTAGGCTAAGGCTAGGGCTCCTCTAGCCTAAGGCCTTGGCACCCCTAGGCTTAGGCTAGGGCACCCCTAGGCTTAGGCTAGGGCAACTCTAGGCTTAGGCTTTGGCACCCCTAGGCTTAGGCTAGGGCACCCCTAGGATTAGGCTAGGGCACCCCTAGACTTAGACTAAGGCTAAGGGACCCCTAGGCTTAGACTAAGGCTAAGGGACCCCTAGGCTTAGGCTAAGGCACCCGTAGGCTTAGGCTAGGGCACCCCTAGCCTAAGGCTAGGGCACCCCTAGGCTCAGGCTAGGGCACCCCTACACTTAGGCTAGGGCACCCATAGGCTTAGGCTAAGGCTAGGGATCCCCTAGCCTAAGGCTAGGGCACCCCTAGGCTTAGGCTAGGGCACCCCTAGGCTTAGGCTAGGGCACCCCTATCTTAGGCTTCGGCACCCCTAGGCTTAGGCTAAGGCTAGGGCTCCCCCAGCCTAAGGCTAGGGCACCCCTAGCCTAAGGCTAGGGCACCCCTAGGCTTAGGCTAGGGCACCCGTAGGCTTAGGCTAGGGCACCCCTAGGCTTAGGGTAAGGCTAGGGCTCCTCTAGCCTAACGCTAGGGCATCCATAGGCTTGGGCTAGGGCACCCCTAGGCTTAGGCTAGGGCACCCCTAGGCTTGGCTGGGGCACCCCTAGGCTTAGGCTAAGACTAGGGCTCCTCTAGCCTAACGCTAGGGCATCCCTAGGCTTGGGCTAGGGCACCCCTAGGCTTAGGCTAGGGCACCCCTAGGCTTAGGCTAGGGCACCCCAAGCCTTCGCTGAGGCGAGGTCTCCCCTATCCTAAGGCTAGGGTACACCTAGGCTTAGGCTAGGGCACCCCTAAACTTAGGCTAGGGCACCCCTAGGCTTAGGCTAGGGTACCCCTAGGCTTAGGCTAAGGAAGGGCTCCTCTATCCTAACGCTAGGGCATCCCAAGGCTTGGGCTAAGGCACCCCTAGGCTTAGGCTAGGGCACCCCTAGGCTTAGGCTAGGGCACCCCAAGCCTTCGCTGAGGCGAGGTCTCCCCTATCCTAAGGCTAGGGTACACCTAGGCTTAGGCTAGGGCACCCCTAGACTTAGGCTAGGGCACCCCTAGGCTTAGGCTAGGGCACCCCTAGGCTTAGGCTAAGGAAGGGCTCCTCTAGCCTAACGCTAGGGCATCCCAAGGCTTGGGCTAAGGCACCCATAGGCTTAGGCTAGGGCACCCCTAGGCTTAGACTAAGGCTAGGGCTCCCCTAGCCTAAGGCTAGGGCACCCTAAGCCTTAGGCTAGGGCACCCCTAGGCTTAGGAGAGGGCACCCCTAGGCTTAGGATAGGGCACCCCTAGGCTTAGGCTAGGGCACCCCTAGGCTTAGGCTAAGGCTAGGGCTCACCTAGCCTAAGGCTAGGGCACCCCTAGGCTTAGGCTAGGGCAACCCTTGGCTTAGGGTAGGGCACCCCTAGGCTTAGGGTAGGGCACCCCTAGGCTTAGGCTAGGGCACCCCTAGGCTTAGGCTAGGGCACCCCTAGGCTTAGGTTAAGGCTAGGGCTCAGCTAGGCTAAGGCTTGGGCAACCCTAGGCTTAGGGTAGCGCACCCCTAGGCTTAGGCTAGGGCACACCTAGGCTTAGGCTAGGGCACCCCTAGGCTTAGGCTGGGGCACCCCTAGGCTTAGGCTAAGTCTAGGGCTCCTCTAGCCTAACGCTAGGGCATCCCTAGGCTTGGGCTAGGGCACCCCTAGGCTTAGGCTAGGGCACCCCAAGCCTTCGGCTGAGGCGAGGTCTCCCCTAGCCTAAGGCTAGGGTACACCTAGGCTTAGGCTAGGGCGCCCCTAGACTTAGGCTAGGGCACCCCTAAGCTTAGGCTAGGGCACCCCTAGGCTTAGGCTAAGCTAGCGCTCCTCTAACCTAACGCTACGGCATCCCTAGGCTTGGGCTAAGGTACCCATAGGCTTAGGCTAGGGCACCCCTAGGCTTAGACTAAGGCTAGGGTTCCACTAGCGTAAGGCTAGGGCACCCCTAGCCTAAGGCTAGGGCACCCCTAGCCTTAGGCTAGGGCACCCCTAGGCTTAGGCTAGGGCACCCCTAGGCTTAGGCTAGGGCACCCCTAGGCTTAAGGTAAGGCTATGGCTCCTCTACCCTAACGCTAGGGCATCCCTAGGCTTGGGCTAGGGCACCCCTAGGCTTAGGCTAGGGTACCCCAAGGCTTAGGCTAGTGCACCCCAAGGCTTCGGCTAAGGTGAGGACTCCCCTAGCCTAAGGCTAGGGTACACCTAGGGTTAGGCTAGGGCACCCCAAAACTTAGGCTAGGGCACCCCTAGGCTTAGGCTAGGGAACCCCTAGGCTTAGGCTAAGGCTAGGGCTCCTGTAGCCTAACGCTAGGGCATCCCTTGGCTTGGGCTAGGGCACCCCTAGGATTAGACTAAGGCTAGGTGTCCCCTAGCCTAAGGCTAGGGCACCCCTAGCCTTAGGATAGGGCACCCCTAGGCTTAGGCTAGCTCACCCCTAGGCTTAGGCTAGGGAACCCCTAGGTTTAGGCTAGGGCGCCCAAGGCTTTGGCTAAGGCTAGGGCTCCGCTAGCCTAAGGCTAGGGGAACCCTAGGCTTAGGGTAGGGCACCCCTAGGCTTAGGCTAGGAAACCCGTAGGCTTAGGATAGGGCACCCCTAGGCTTAGGCTAGGGCACCCCTAGGATTAGGCTAAGGCTAGGGCTCCCCTAGCCTAAGACTAGGGCACCCCTAGGCTTAGGGTAGGGCAACCCTAGGCTTAGGCTAGAGCACCCCTAGGCTTAGGCTACGGCACCCAATGTCTTAGTCTAGGGCACCCCTAGGCTTAGGCTAAGGCTAGGGCTCCACTGTACTAAGGCTAGGGCACCCCTAGCCTTACGCTAGGGCACCCCTATGCTTAGGCTAGGGCAACCGTAGGCTTAGGCTAGGGCACCCCTAGGCTTAGGCTAGGGCACCCCTAGGCTTAGGCTAGGGCCCCCTAGGTTTAGGCTAGGTCCCCCTAGGTTTAGGCTAAGGCTAGGGCATCCCTAGGCGTAGGCTAGGGGACCCCTAGGCTTAGGCTAGGGCACCCTTAGGCTTACGCTAGGGCACCCCTAGGCTTAGGCTAAGGCAATGGCTCCTCTAGCCTAAGGCTAGAGTACCCCTAGGCTTAGGCTAGGACACCCCTAGACTTAGGCTAGGGCACCTCTAGGCTTAGGCTAGGACACCCCTAGGCTTAGGCTAGGGCACCCCTAGGCTTAGGTTAAGGCTAGGGCTCAGCTAGGCTAAGGCTAGGGCAACCCTAGGCTTAGGGTAGCGCACCCCTAGGCTTAGGCTAGGGCACCCCTAGGCTTAGGCTAGGGCACCCCTAGGCTTAGGCTAAGGCTAGGGCTCCACTAGACTAAGGCTAGGGCACCTCTAGCCTTAGGCTAGGGCACCCCTAGGCTTAGGCAAGGGCATCTCTCGGCTTAGGCTAGGGAACCCCTAGGCTTAGGCTAGGGCACCCCTACGCTTAGGCTAAGGCTAGGGCTCCACTAGCCTAAGGCTAGGGCACCCCTAGGCTTAGATTAGGTCACCCCTAGGATTAGGCTAGAGCACCCCAAGGTTTAGGGTAGGGCACCCGTAGGCTTAGACTAGGGCACCCCTAGGCTTAGGATAAGGCTAGGGCTCCCCTAGCCTTAGGCTAGGACACCCCTACGCTTAGGCTAGGCACCCCTAGGCTTAGGCTAGGGCACCTCTAGGCTTAGGCTAGGGCACCCCTAGCCTTACGCTAGGGCACCCCTAAGCTTAGGCTAGGGCACCCCTAATCTTAGGCTAGGGCACCCCTAGGCTTAGGGTAAGGCTAGGGCTCCTCTAGCCTAACGCTAGGGCATCCATAGGCTTGGGCTAGGGCACCCCTAGGCTTAGGCTAGGGCACCCGAAGGCTTAGTCTAGGGCACCCAAAGGCTTCAGCTAAGGCGAGGACTCCCCTAAATTAAGGCTAGGGCACACCTAGGCTTAGGTTAGGGCACCCCAAGACTTAGGCTAGGGCACCCCTAGGCTTAGGCTAGGGCACCCTTAGGCTTTGGCTACGGCATCCCATGTCTTAGTCTAGGGCACCCCTAGGCTTAGGCTAAGGCTAGGGCTCCACTGTACTAAGGCTAGGGCACCCCTAGCCTTATGCTAGGGCACCCCTATGCTTAGGCTAGGGCAACCGTAGGCTTAGGATAGGGCACCCCTAGGCTTAGGCTAGGGCACCCCTAGGCTTAGGCTAGGGCCCCCTAGGTTTAGGCTAGGGCCCCCTAGGTTTAGGCTAAGGCTAGGGCACCCCTAGGCTTAGGCTAGGGCACCCCTTGGCTATGGCTAGGGCACCCCTAGGCTTAGGCTAGGGCACCCCTAGGCTTAGGCTAGGGCACCCGTAGGCTTAGGCTAGGGCACCCCTAGGCTTAGGTAGGGAACCCCTAGGCTTAGGTTAGGGCACCCTTATGCTTAGGCTACGTTCTCCTAGACTTAGGCTAGGGCACCCCTAGGCTTAGGCTGGGGCACCCCTAGGCTTAGGCTAAGTCTAGGGCTCCTCTAGCCTAACGCTAGGGCATCCCTAGGCTTGGGCTAGGGCACCCCTAGGCTTAGGCTAGGGCACCCCTAGGCTTAGGCTAGGGCACCCCAAACCTTCGGCTGAGGCGAAGTCTCCCCTAGCCTAAGGCTAGTGTACACCTAGGCTTAGGCTAGGGCACCCCTAGACTTAGGCTAGGGCACCCCTAAACTTAGGCTAGGGCACCCCTAGGCTTAGGCTAAGCTAGGGCTCCTCTAGCCTAACGCTAGGGCATCCCTAGACTTGGGCTAAAGTACCCATAGGCTTAGGCTAGGGCACCCCTAGGCTTAGACTAAGGCTAGGGTTCCACTAGCCTAAGGCTAGGGCACCCCTAGCCTTAGGCTAGGGCACCCCTAGGCTTAGGCTAGGGCACCCCTAGGCTTAAGGTAAGGCTATGGCTCCTCAAGCCTAACGCTAGGGCATCCCTAGGCTTGGGCTAGGGCACCCCTAGGCTTAGGCTAGTGCACCCCAAGGCTTCGGCTAAGGGGAGGACTCCCCTAGCCTAATGCTAGGGTACACCTAGGCTTAGGCTAGGGCACCCCAAGACTTAGGCTAGGGCACCACTAGGCTTAGGCTAGGGAACCCCTAGGCTTAGGCTAAGGCTAGGGCTCCTGTAGCCTAACGTTAGGGCATCCCTAGGCTTGGGCTAGGCCACCCCTAGGATTAGACTAAGGCTAGGTGTCCCCTAGCCTAAGGCTAGGGCACCACTAGCCTTAGGATAGGGCACCCCTAGGCTTAGGCTAGCTCACCCCTAGGATTAGGCTAGGGAACCCCTAGGTTTAGGCTAGGGCGCCCAAGGCTTTGGCTAAGGCTAGGGCTCCCCTAGCCTAAGGCTAGGGGAACCCTAGGCTTAGTGTAGGACACCCCTAGGCTTAGGCTAGGAAACCCGTAGGCTTAGTATAGGGCACCCCTAGGCTTAGGCTAGGGCATCCCTAGGCTTAGGCTAAGGCTAGGGCTCCCCTAGCCTAAGACTAGGGCACCCCGAGGCTTAGGGTAGGGCAACCCTAGGCTTAGGCTAGGGCACCCAATGTCTTAGTCTAGGGCACCCCTAGGATTAGGCTAAGGCTAGGGCTCCACTGTACTAAGGCTAGGGTACCCCTAGCCTTACGCTAGGGCACCCCTATGCTTAGGCTAGGGCAACCGTAGGCTTAGGCTAGGGCACCCCTAGGCTTAGGCTAGGGCACCCCTAGGCATAGTTTAGGGCCCCCTAGGTTTAGGCTAGGGCCCCCTAGGTTTAGGCTAAGGCTAGGGCATCCCTAGGCGTAGGCTAGGGGACCCCTAGGCTTAGGCTAGGGCACCCTTAGGCTTACGCTAGGGAACCCCTAGGCTTAGGCTAAGGCTATGGCTCCTCTAGCCTAAGGCTAGAGTACCCATAGGCTTAGGCTAGGACACCCCTAGACTTAGGCTAGGGCACCTCTAGGCTTAGGCTAGGACACCCCTAGGCTTAAGCTAAGGCTAGGGCTCCTCTAGCCTAACGCTAGGGCATCCCTAGGCTTCGGCTAGGGTACCCCTAAGCTTAGGCTAAGGCTAGGGCTCCCCTAGCCTAAAGCTAGGGAACCCCTAGGTTTAGGCTAGGGCGCCCCAAGGCTTAGGCTAAGGTTAGGGCTCCCCTAGCCTAAGACTAGGGCACCCCGAGGCTTCGGGTAGGGCAACCCTAGGCTTAGGCTAGGGCACCCCTAGGCTTAGGCTACGGCACCCAATGTCTTAGTCTACGGCACCCCTAGGCTTAGGCTAAGGCTAGGGCTCCACTGTACTAAGGCTAGGGCACCCCTAGCCTTACGCTAGGGCACCCCTATGTTTAGGATAGGGCAACCGTAGGCTTATGCTAGGGCACCCCTAGGCTTAGGCTAGGGCACCCCTAGGCTTAGGGTAGGGCACCCCTAGGCTTAGGCTAGGGCACGCCTAGGCTTAGGCTAGGGCACCCCTAGGCTTAGGCTAAGGCTAGTGCTCCCCTAGCCTAAGGTTAGGGCACCCCTAGGGTTATACTAAGGCACCCGTAAGCTTAAGCTAAAGCTAGGGCTACTCTAGCCTAAGGCCTGGGCACCCCTAGGCTTAGGCTAGGGCACCCCTAGGCTTAGGCTAGGGCACCCCTAGGCTTAGGCTAAGGCTAGGGGACCCCTAGGCTTAGGCTACGGCATCCCTAGGCTTAGGCAAGGGCACCCTAGTCTTAGGTTAGGGCACCCTTAGGCTTAGACTAGGGCACCCCTAGGCTTAGGTTAAGGCTAGGTCACCCCTAGGCTTAGTGTAAGGCACCCCTAGGCTTAGGCTAGGGCACTCCTAAGCTTAGGTTAGGGCACCCCTAGGCTGAGGCTAGGGAACCCCTAGGCTGAGGCTAGGGCACCCATAGGCTTAGGCTAAGGCTAGGGCTCCCCTAGCCTAAGGCTAGGGCACCCCTAGGCTTAGGCTAGGGCACCCCTATGCTTAAGCTAGGGCAGCCGTAGGCTTAGGCTAAGGCTAGGTCTCCCCTATCCTAAGGCTAGGGCACCCCTAGGCTTTGGCTAGGGCACTCCTAGGCTTAGGCTAGGGCACCCTTAGGATTAGGCTAAGGCTAGGTCTCCCCTATCCTAAGGCTAGGGCACCCCTAAGCTTTGGCTAGGGCACTCCTAGGCTTAGTCTAGGGCACCCCTAGGATTAGGCTAAGGCTAGGGCTCCCCTCGCCTAACACTAGGGCACCCCTAGGCTTAGGCTAGGGACCCCTAGGCTTAGGCTAGGGCACCCCTAAGCTTAGGCTAGGGCACCCCTAGTCTTAGGCTAGGGCACTCCTAGGCTTAGGCTAAGGGCACCCTTAGGCTTAGCCTAAGGCTAGGGCACCACTAGGCTTAGGCTAGGGCACCCTTAGGCTTAGGCTAGGGCACCCCTAAGCTTAGGCTAGGACACCCCTAGGCTTAGGATAGGGCACCCCTAGCCTTAGGCTAGGGCATCCCTAGGCTTAGGCTAGAGGACCCATAGGCTTAGGCTAGAGCACCCATAGGCTTAGGCTAAGGATAGTGCTCCCCTAGCCTAATGCTAGTGCACCCCTAGGGTTAGCCTAGGGCACCCCTAGGCTTAGGCTAGGGCAGCCCTAGGCTTAGGTTAAAGCTAGGGCTCGCCTAGCCTAAGGCTAGGGCACCCCGAGGCTTAGGCTAAGGCTAGGGCTCCCCTAGCCTAAGGATAGAGCACCCCTAGGCTCAGGCTAGGGCATCCCTAGGCTTAGGCTACGGCACCCCTAGGCTTAGGCTAAGGCTAGGGCTCCCAAGCCTAAGGCGAGTGCACCCGTAGGCTGATGCTAGGGCACCCATAGGCTTAGGTTAGGGAACCCCTAGGCTTAGGCTAGGGCACCCTTAGGCTTGGACTAAGGCTACGGCTCCCCTAACCTCAGACTAGGGCACCCCTTGACTCAGGCTATGGCACCCCTAGGCTTAGGCTAGGGCAATCCTAGGCTAGACTAAAGCTAGGGCTCCCATAGCCTCAGGCTAGGGCACCCGTAGGCTCAGGCTACGGCACCGCTAGGCTCAGGCTAGGGCACCCCTAGGCTCAGGCTAGGGCACCCCTAGGCTTAGGCTAGGGCACCCCTAATCTTAGGCTAGGGCACCCCTAGGCGAAGGCTAAGGCTAGGGCTCCCCTATCCCAAGGCTAGGGCACCCCTAGGCTTAGGCTAGGGCACCCCTAGGCGAAGGCTAAGGCTAGGGCTCCCCTATCCCAAGGCTAGGGCACCCCTAGGCTTAGGCTAGGGCAACCCTTGGCTTAGGCTCGGGCACCCATAAGCTTAGGCTAAGGCTAGGGCTCCCCTAGCCTATGGCTAGGGCACCCCTAGGCTTAGGCTAAGGCACCCCTAGGCTTAGGCTAGGGCACCCCTAAGTTTAGGCTAGGGCACCCCTAGGCTTAGGCTAAAGCTAGGGCTCCCCTAGGCTTAGGCTAGGGCACCCCTACGCTAAGGCTACGGCACCCCTAGGCTCGGGCTAGGGTACCCCTAGGCTTAAGGTATGGCTAGGAGACCCCTAGGTTTAGGCGAGGGCACCCTAAGGCTTAGGCTAATGCTACGGGACCCCTAGGCTTAGGCTAAGGCACCCCGAGGCTTAGGCTAGGGCACCCCTAGGCTTAGGCTAGGGCACCCCTAGGCTTAGACTAAGGCTAAGGGACCCCTAGGCTTAGGCTAAGGCACCCCTAGGCTTAGGCTAGGGCACCCCTAGCCTAAGGCTAGGGCACCCCTAGGCTCAGGCTAGGGCACCCCTACACTTAGGCTAGGGCACCCATAGGCTTAGGCTAAGGCTAGGGATCCCCTAGCCTAAGGCTAGGGCACCCCTAGGCTTAGGCTAGGGCACCCCTAGGCTTAGGCTACGGCACCCCTATCTTAGGCTAGGGGACCCCTAGGCTTAGGCTAAGGCTAGGACTCCCCTAGCCTAAGGCTAGGGCACCCCTAGCCTTAGGCTAGGGCACCCCTAAGCTTAGGCTAGGGCACCCCTAGGCTTAGGATAGAGCACCCCTAGGCTTAGGCTAGGGCACCCCTAGGCTTAGGCTAGGGCAGCCCTAGGCTTATGCTAGGGCACCCCTAGGCTTAGGCTAAGGCTAGGGCTTCATTAGCCTAAGGCTAGGGCACCCCTAGGCTTAGGCTAGGGCACCCGTAGGTTTAGGCTAGGGCACCCCTAGGCTTAGGTAGGGAACCTCTAGGCTTAGGTTAGGGAACCCTTATGCTTAGGCTAGGCACTCCTAGACTTAGGCTAGGGCACCCCTAGGCTTTGGCTGGGGCACCCCTAGGCTTAGGCTAAGTCTAGGGCTCCTCTAGCCTAACGCTAGGTCATCCCTAGGCTTGGGCTAGGGCACCCCTAGGCTTAGGCTAGGGCACCCCTAGGCTTAGGCTAGGGCACCCCTTGGCTTAGGCTAAGCTAGGGCTCCTCTAGCCTAACGCTAGGGCATCCCTAGGCTTGGGCTAAGGCACCCCTTGGCTTTGGCTAGGGCACCCCTAGGCTTAGACTAAGGCTAGGGCTCCCCTAGCCTAAGGCTAGGGCACCCCTAGCCTTAGGCTAGGGCACCCCTAGGCTTAGGCTAGGGCACCCCTTGGCTTAGCATAGGGCACCCCTAGGCTTAGGCTAGGGCACCCCTAGGCTTAGGCTAGGGCACCCAAAGGCTTCAGCTAAGGCGAGGACTCCCCTAAACTAAGGCTAGTGTACACCTAGGCTTAGGTTACGGCACCCCAAGACTTAGGCTAGGGCACCCCTAGGCTTAGGCTAGGGCACCCTTAGGCTTAGGCTACGGCATCCCATGTCTTAGTCTAGGGCACCCCTAGGCTTAGGCTAAGGCTAGGGCTCCACTGTACTAAGGCTAGGGCACCCCTAGCCTTACGCTAGGTCACCCCTAGGCTTAGGCTAGGGCAACCGTAGGCTTAGGCTAGGGCACCCCTAGGCTTAGGCTAGGGCAACCCTAGGCTTAGGCTAGGGCCCCCTAGGTTTAGGCTAGGGCCCCCTAGGTTTAGGCAAAGGCTAGGGCATCACTAGGCGTAGGCTAGGGGACCCCTAGGCTTAGGCTAGGGCACCCTTTGGCTTAGGCTAGGGCACCCCTAGGCTTAGGCTAAGGCTATGGCTCCTCTAGCCTAAGGCTAGGGTACCCCTAGGCTTAGGCTAGGACACCCCTAGACATAGGCTAGGGCACCTCTAGGCTTAGGCTAGGACACCCCTAGGCTTAAGCTAAGGCTAGGGCTCCTCTAGCCTAACGCTAGGGCATCCCTAGGCTTCGGCTAGGGCACCCCTAAGCTTAGGCTAAGGCTAGGGCTCCCCTAGCCTAAGGCTAGGGAACCCCAAGGATTAGGCTAGGGCGCCCCAAAGCTTAGGCTAAGGCTAGGGCTCCCCTAGCCTAAGGCTAGCGCACCGCTACGGTTAGGCTAGGGCACCCCTAGGCTTCGGCTAGGGCAGCCATAGGCTTAGGCTAAGGCTAGGGCTACTCTAGCCTAAGGCCTGGGCACCCCTAGGCTTAGGCTAGGGCACCCCTAGGCTTAGGCTAGGGCAACCCTAGGCTTAGGTAGGGCACCCCTAGGCTTAGGCTAGGGCACCCCTAGGCTTAGGCTAGTGCACCCCTAGGCTTACTCTTAGGCTAGGGCTCAACTAGCCTAAGGCTAGGGCAAGCCGAGGCTTAGGCTAGGGCACCCCTAGGCTTAGGGTAGGGCACCCCTAGGCTTAGGGTAGGGCACCCCTAGACTTAGGCTAGGGCACGCCTATGCTTAGGCTAGGGCACCCCTAGGCTTAGGCTAAGGCTAGTGCTCCCCTAGCCTAAGGCTAGGGCACCACTAGGGTTAGACTAAGGCACCCCTAAGCTTAAGCTAAAGCTAGGGCTACTCTAGCCTAAGGCCTGGGCACCCCTAGGCTTAGGCTAGGGCACCCCTAGGTTTAGGCCAAGGCTAGGGGACCCCTAGGCTTAGGCTAAGACACCCCTATGCTTAGGCTAGGACACCCCTAAGTTTAGGCTAGGGCACCCCTAGGCTTAGGCTAGGGCACCCCTAGGCTAAGGCTACGGCACTTCTAGGCTCAGGCTAGGGTACCCCTAGGCTTAAGGTATGGCTAGGAGACCCCTAGGTTTAGGCTAGGGCACCCCAAGGCTTAGGCTAATGCTAGGGGACCCTTAGGCTTAGGCTAAGGCACCCCGAGGCTTAGGCTAGGGCACCCCTAGGCTTAGGCTAGGGCACTCCTAGGCTTAGACTTAGGCTAAGGGACCCCTAGGCTTAGGATAAGGCACCCCTACACTTAGGCTAGGGCACCCATAGGCTTAGGCTAAGGCTAGGGATCCCCTAGCCTAAGGCTAGGGCACCCCTAGGCTTAGGCTAGGCACCCCTAGGCTTAGGCTAGGGCACCCCTATCTTAGGCTAGGGCACCCCTAAGCTTAGGCTAGGGCACCCCTAGGCTTAGGATAGAGCACCCCTAGGCTTAAGCTAGGGCACCCCTAGGCTTAGGCTAGGGCAGCCCTAGGCTTATGCTAGGGCACCCCTAGGCTTAGGCTAAGGCTAGGGCTTCCCTAGCCTAAGGCTAGGGAACCCCTAGGTTTAGGCTAGGGCGCCCCAAGGCCTAGGCTAAGGCTAGGGCTCCCCTAGCCTAAGGCTAGGGCACCCATAGTCTTAGGCTAGGGAAACCCTAGGCTTAGGCTAGGGCACCCCTAGGCTTAGGCTTAGGCTAGGGCACCCCTAGGCTTAGGGTAAGGCTAGGGCTCCTCTAGCCTAACGCTAGGGCATCCATAGGCTTGGGCTAGGGCACCCCTAGGCTTAGGCTAGGGCACCCGAAGGCTTAGTCTAGGGCACCCAAAGGCTTCAGCTAAGGCGAGGACTCCCCTAAATTAAGGCTAGGGCACACCTAGGCTTAGGTTAGGGCACCCCAAGACTTAGGCTAGGGCACCCCTAGGCTTAGGCTAGGGCACCCTTAGGCTTTGGCTACGGCATCCCATGTCTTAGTCTAGGGCACCCCTAGGCTTAGGCTAAGGCTAGGGCTCCACTGTACTAAGGCTAGGGCACCCCTAGCCTTATGCTAGGGCACCCCTATGCTTAGGCTAGGGCAACCGTAGGCTTAGGATAGGGCACCCCTAGGCTTAGGCTAGGGCACCCCTAGGCTTAGGCTAGGGCCCCCTAGGTTTAGGCTAGGGCCCCCTAGGTTTAGGCTAAGGCTAGGGCACCCCTAGGCTTAGGCTAGGGCACCCCTTGGCTATGGCTAGGGCACCCCTAGGCTTAGGCTAGGGCACCCCTAGGCTTAGGCTAGGGCACCCGTAGGCTTAGGCTAGGGCACCCCTAGGCTTAGGTAGGGAACCCCTAGGCTTAGGTTAGGGCACCCTTATGCTTAGGCTACGTTCTCCTAGACTTAGGCTAGGGCACCCCTAGGCTTAGGCTGGGGCACCCCTAGGCTTAGGCTAAGTCTAGGGCTCCTCTAGCCTAACGCTAGGGCATCCCTAGGCTTGGGCTAGGGCACCCCTAGGCTTAGGCTAGGGCACCCCTAGGCTTTGGCTAGGGCACCCCAAACCTTCGGCTGAGGCGAAGTCTCCCCTAGCCTAAGGCTAGTGTACACCTAGGCTTAGGCTAGGGCACCCCTAGACTTAGGCTAGGGCACCCCTAAGCTTAGGCTAGGGCACCCCTAGGCTTAGGCTAAGCTAGGGCTCCTCTAGCCTAACGCTAGGGCATCCCTAGACTTGGGCTAAAGTACCCATAGGCTTAGGCTAGGGCACCCCTAGGCTTAGACTAAGGCTAGGGTTCCACTAGCCTAAGGCTAGGGCACCCCTAGCCTTAGGCTAGGGCACCCCTAGGCTTAGGCTAGGGCACCCCTAGGCTTAAGGTAAGGCTATGGCTCCTCAAGCCTAACGCTAGGGCATCCCTAGGCTTGGGCTAGGGCACCCCTAGGCTTAGGCTAGTGCACCCCAAGGCTTCGGCTAAGGCGAGGACTCCCCTAGCCTAATGCTAGGGTACACCTAGGCTTAGGCTAGGGCACCCCAAGACTTAGGCTAGGGCACCACTAGGCTTAGGCTAGGGAACCCCTAGGCTTAGGCTAAGGCTAGGGCTCCTGTAGCCTAACGTTAGGGCATCCCTAGGCTTGGGCTAGGCCACCCCTAGGATTAGACTAAGGCTAGGTGTCCCCTAGCCTAAGGCTAGGGCACCACTAGCCTTAGGATAGGGCACCCCTAGGCTTAGGCTAGCTCACCCCTAGGATTAGGCTAGGGAACCCCTAGGTTTAGGCTAGGGCGCCCAAGGCTTTGGCTAAGGCTAGGGCTCCCCTAGCCTAAGGCTAGGGGAACCCTAGGCTTAGTGTAGGACACCCCTAGGCTTAGGCTAGGAAACCCGTAGGCTTAGTATAGGGCACCCCTAGGCTTAGGCTAGGGCATCCCTAGGCTTAGGCTAAGGCTAGGGCTCCCCTAGCCTAAGACTAGGGCACCCCGAGGCTTAGGGTAGGGCAACCCTAGGCTTAGGCTAGGGCACCCCTAGGCTTAGGCTACGGCACCCAATGTCTTAGTCTAGGGCACCCCTAGGCTTAGGCTAAGGCTAGGGCTCCACTGTACTAAGGCTAGGGTACCCCTAGCCTTACGCTAGGGCACCCCTATGCTTAGGCTAGGGCAACCGTAGGCTTAGGCTAGGGCACCCCTAGGCTTAGGCTAGGGCACCCCTAGGCATAGGCTAGGGCCCCCTAGGTTTAGGCTAGGGCCCCCTAGGTTTAGGCTAAGGCTAGGGCATCCCTAGGCGTAGGCTAGGGGACCCCTAGGCTTAGGCTAGGGCACCCTTAGGCTTACGCTAGGGCACCCCTAGGCTTAGGCTAAGGCTATGGCTCCTCTAGCCTAAGGCTAGAGTACCCATAGGCTTAGGCTAGGACACCCCTAGACTTAGGCTAGGGCACCTCTAGGCTTAGGCTAGGACACCCCTAGGCTTAAGCTAAGGCTAGGGCTCCTCTAGCCTAACGCTAGGGCATCCCTAGGCTTCGGCTAGGGCACCCCTAAGCTTAGGCTAAGGCTAGGGCTCCCCTAGCCTAAAGCTAGGGAACCCCTAGGTTTAGGCTAGGGCGCCCCAAGGCTTAGGCTAAGGCTAGGGCTCCCCTAGCCTAAGACTAGGGCACCCCTAGGCTTAGGGTAGGGCAACCCTAGGCTTAGGCTAGGGCACCCCTAGGCTTAGGCTACGGCACCCAATGTCTTAGTCTACGGCACCCCTAGGCTTAGGCTAAGGCTAGGGCTCCACTGTACTAAGGCTAGGGCACCCCTAGCCTTACGCTAGGGCACCCCTATGTTTAGGATAGGGCAACCGTAGGCTTATGCTAGGGCACCCCTAGGCTTAGGCTAGGGCACCCCTAGGCTTAGGGTAGGGCACCCCTAGGCTTAGGCTAGGGCACGCCTAGGCTTAGGCTAGGGCACCCCTAGGCTTAGGCTAAGGCTAGTGCTCCCCTAGCCTAAGGTTAGGGCACCCCTAGGGTTATACTAAGGCACCCGTAAGCTTAAGCTAAAGCTAGGGCTACTCTAGCCTAAGGCCTGGGCACCCCTAGGCTTAGGCTAGGGCACCCCTAGGCTTAGGCTAGGGCACCCCTAGGCTTAGGCTAAGGCTAGGGGACCCCTAGGCTTAGGCTACGGCATCCCTAGGCTTAGGCAAGGGCACCCTAGTCTTAGGTTAGGGCACACTTAGGCTTAGACTAGGGCACCCCTAGGCTTAGGTTAAGGCTAGGTCACCCCTAGGCTTAGTGTAAGGCACCCCTAGGCTTAGGCTAGGGCACTCCTAAGCTTAGGTTAGGGCACCCCTAGGCTGAGGCTAGGGAACCCCTAGGCTGAGGCTAGGGCACCCATAGGCTTAGGCTAAGGCTAGGGCTCCCCTAGCCTAAGGCTAGGGCACCCCTAGGCTTAGGCTAGGGCACCCCTATGCTTAAGCTAGGGCAGCCGTAGGCTTAGGCTAAGGCTAGGTCTCCCCTATCCTAAGGCTAGGGCACCCCTAGGCTTTGGCTAGGGCACTCCTAGGCTTAGGCTAGGGCACCCTTAGGATTAGGCTAAGGCTAGGTCTCCCCTATCCTAAGGCTAGGGCACCCCTAAGCTTTGGCTAGGGCACTCCTAGGCTTAGTCTAGGGCACCCCTAGGATTAGGCTAAGGCTAGGGCTCCCCTCGCCTAACACTAGGGCACCCCTAGGCTTAGGCTAGGGACCCCTAGGCTTAGGCTAGGGCACCCCTAAGCTTAGGCTAGGGCACCCCTAGTCTTAGGCTAGGGCACTCCTAGGCTTAGGCTAAGGGCACCCTTAGGCTTAGCCTAAGGCTAGGGCACCACTAGGCTTAGGCTAGGGCACCCTTAGGCTTAGGCTAGGGCACCCCTAAGCTTAGGCTAGGACACCCCTAGGCTTAGGATAGGGCACCCCTAGCCTTAGGCTAGGGCATCCCTAGGCTTAGGCTAGAGGACCCATAGGCTTAGGCTAGAGCACTCATAGGCTTAGGCTAAGGATAGTGCTCCCCTAGCCTAATGCTAGTGCACCCCTAGGGTTAGCCTAGGGCACCCCTAGGCTTAGGCTAGGGCAGCCCTAGGCTTAGGTTAAAGCTAGGGCTCGCCTAGCCTAAGGCTAGGGCACCCCGAGGCTTAGGCTAAGGCTAGGGCTCCCCTAGCCTAAGGATAGAGCACCCCTAGGCTCAGGCTAGGGCATCCCTAGGCTTAGGCTACGGCACCCCTAGGCTTAGGCTAAGGCTAGGGCTCCCCAAGCCTAAGGCGAGTGCACCCGTAGGCTGATGCTAGGGCACCCCTAGGCTTAGGTTAGGGAACCCCTAGGCTTAGGCTAGGGCACCCTTAGGCTTGGACTAAGGCTACGGCTCCCCTAACCTCAGACTAGGGCACCCCTTGACTCAGGCTATGGCACCCCTAGGCTTAGGCTAGGGCAATCCTAGGCTAGACTAAAGCTAGGGCTCCCATAGCCTCAGGCTAGGGCACCCGTAGGCTCAGGCTACGGCACCGCTAGGCTCAGGCTAGGGCACCCCTAGGCTCAGGCTAGGGCACCCCTAGGCTTAGGCTAGGGCACCCCTAATCTTAGGCTAGGGCACCCCTAGGCGAAGGCTAAGGCTAGGGCTCTCCTATCCCAAGGCTAGGGCACCCCTAGGCTTAGGCTAGGGCACCCCTAGGCGAAGGCTAAGGCTAGGGCTCCCCTATCCCAAGGCTAGGGCACCCCTAGGCTTAGGCTAGGGCAACCCTTGGCTTAGGCTCGGGCACCCATAAGCTTAGGCTAAGGCTAGGGCTCCCCTAGCCTATGGCTAGGGCACCCCTAGGCTTAGGCTAAGGCACCCCTAGGCTTAGGCTAGGGCACCCCTAAGTTTAGGCTAGGGCACCCCTAGGCTTAGGCTAAAGCTAGGGCTCCCCTAGGCTTAGGCTAGGGCACCCCTACGCTAAGGCTACGGCACCCCTAGGCTCGGGCTAGGGTACCCCTAGGCTTAAGGTATGGCTAGGAGACCCCTAGGTTTAGGCGAGGGCACCCCAAGGCTTAGGCTAATGCTACGGGACCCCTAGGCTTAGGCTAAGGCACCCCGAGGCTTAGGCTAGGGCACCCCTAGGCTTAGGCTAGGGCACCCCTAGGCTTAGACTAAGGCTAAGGGACCCCTAGGCTTAGGCTAAGGCACCCCTAGGCTTAGGCTAGGGCACCCCTAGCCTAAGGCTAGGGCACCCCTAGGCTCAGGCTAGGGCACCCCTACACTTAGGCTAGGGCACCCATAGGCTTAGGCTAAGGCTAGGGATCCCCTAGCCTAAGGCTAGGGCACCCCTAGGCTTAGGCTAGGGCACCCCTAGGCTTAGGCTAGGGCACCCCTATCTTAGGCTAGGGGACCCCTAGGCTTAGGCTAAGGCTAGGACTCCCCTAGCCTAAGGCTAGGGCACCCCTAGCCTTAGGCTAGGGCACCCCTAAGCTTAGGCTAGGGCACCCCTAGGCTTAGGATAGAGCACCCCTAGGCTTAGGCTATGGCACCCCTAGGCTTAGGCTAGGGCAGCCCTAGGCTTATGCTAGGGCACCCCAAGGCTTAGGCTAAGGCTAGGGCTTCATTAGCCTAAGGGTAGGGCACCCCTAGGCTTAGGCTAGGGCACCCGTAGGCTTAGGCTAGGGCACCCCTAGGCTTAGGTAGGGAACCTCTAGGCTTAGGTTAGGGAACCCTTATGCTTAGGCTAGGCACTCCTAGACTTAGGCTAGGGCACCCCTAGGCTTTGGCTGGGGCACCCCTAGGCTTAGGCTAAGTCTAGGGCTCCTCTAGCCTAACGCTAGGTCATCCCTAGGCTTGGGCTAGGGCACCCCTAGGCTTAGGCTAGGGCACCCCTAGGCTTAGGCTAGGGCACCCCTTGGCTTAGGCTAAGCTAGGGCTCCTCTAGCCTAACGCTAGGGCATCCCTAGGCTTGGGCTAAGGCACCCCTAGGCTTTGGCTAGGGCACCCCTAGGCTTAGACTAAGGCTAGGGCTCCCCTAGCCTAAGGCTAGGGCACCCCTAGCCTTAGGCTAGGGCACCCCTAGGCTTAGGCTAGGGCACCCCTTGGCTTAGCATAGGGCACCCCTAGGCTTAGGCTAGGGCACCCCTAGGCTTAGGCTAGGGCACCCAAAGGCTTCAGCTAAGGCGAGGACTCCCCTAAACTAAGGCTAGTGTACACCTAGGCTTAGGTTACGGCACCCCAAGACTTAGGCTAGGGCACCCCTAGGCTTAGGCTAGGGCACCCTTAGGCTTAGGCTACGGCATCCCATGTCTTAGTCTAGGGCACCCCTAGGCTTAGGCTAAGGCTAGGGCTCCACTGTACTAAGGCTAGGGCACCCCTAGCCTTACGCTAGGTCACCCCTAGGCTTAGGCTAGGGCAACCGTAGGCTTAGGCTAGGGCACCCCTAGGCTTAGGCTAGGGCAACCCTAGGCTTAGGCTAGGGCCCCCTAGGTTTAGGCTAGGGCCCCCTAGGTTTAGGCAAAGGCTAGGGCATCACTAGGCGTAGGCTAGGGGACCCCTAGGCTTAGGCTAGGGCACCCTTTGGCTTAGGCTAGGGCACCCCTAGGCTTAGGCTAAGGCTATGGCTCCTCTAGCCTAAGGCTAGGGTACCCCTAGGCTTAGGCTAGGACACCCCTAGACATAGGCTAGGGCACCTCTAGGCTTAGGCTAGGACACCCCTAGGCTTAAGCTAAGGCTAGGGCTCCTCTAGCCTAACGCTAGGGCATCCCTAGGCTTCGGCTAGGGCACCCCTAAGCTTAGGCTAAGGCTAGGGCTCCCCTAGCCTAAGGCTAGGGAACCCCAAGGATTAGGCTAGGGCGCCCCAAAGCTTAGGCTAAGGCTAGGGCTCCCCTAGCCTAAGGCTAGCGCACCGCTACGGTTAGGCTAGGGCACCCCTAGGCTTCGGCTAGGGCAGCCATAGGCTTAGGCTAAGGCTAGGGCTACTCTAGCCTAAGGCCTGGGCACCCCTAGGCTTAGGCTAGGGCACCCCTAGGCTTAGGCTAGGGCAACCCTAGGCTTAGGCTAGGGCACCCCTAGGCTTAGGCTAGGGCACCCCTAGGCTTAGGCTAGTGCACCCCTAGGCTTACTCTTAGGCTAGGGCTCAACTAGCCTAAGGCTAGGGCAAGCCGAGGCTTAGGCTAGGGCACCCCTAGGCTTAGGGTAGGGCACCCCTAGGCTTAGGGTAGGGCACCCCTAGACTTAGGCTAGGGCACGCCTATGCTTAGGCTAGGGCACCCCTAGGCTTAGGCTAAGGCTAGTGCTCCCCTAGCCTAAGGCTAGGGCACCACTAGGGTTAGACTAAGGCACCCCTAAGCTTAAGCTAAAGCTAGGGCTACTCTAGCCTAAGGCCTGGGCACCCCTAGGCTTAGGCTAGGGCACCCCTAGGTTTAGGCTAAGGCTAGGGGACCCCTAGGCTTAGGCTAAGACACCCCTATGCTTAGGCTAGGACACCCCTAAGTTTAGGCTAGGGCACCCCTAGGCTTAGGCTAGGGCACGCCTAGGCTAAGGCTACGGCACTTCTAGGCTCAGGCTAGGGTACCCCTAGGCTTAAGGTATGGCTAGGAGACCCCTAGGTTTAGGCTAGGGCACCCCAAGGCTTAGGCTAATGCTAGGGGACCCTTAGGCTTAGGCTAAGGCACCCCGAGGCTTAGGCTAGGGCACCCCTAGGCTTAGGCTAGGGCACTCCTAGGCTTAGACTTAGGCTAAGGGACCCCTAGGCTTAGGATAAGGCACCCCTACACTTAGGCTAGGGCACCCATAGGCTTAGGCTAAGGCTAGGGATCCCCTAGCCTAAGGCTAGGGCACCCCTAGGCTTAGGCTAGGGCACCCCTAGGCTTAGGCTAGGGCACCCCTATCTTAGGCTAGGGCACCCCTAAGCTTAGGCTAGGGCACCCCTAGGCTTAGGATAGAGCACCCCTAGGCTTAAGCTAGGGCACCCCTAGGCTTAGGCTAGGGCAGCCCTAGGCTTATGCTAGGGCACCCCTAGGCTTAGGCTAAGGCTAGGGCTTCCCTAGCCTAAGGCTAGGGAACCCCTAGGTTTAGGCTAGGGCGCCCCAAGGCCTAGGCTAAGGGTAGGGCTCCCCTAGCCTAAGGCTAGGGCACCCATAGTCTTAGGCTAGGGAAACCCTAGGCTTAGGCTAGGGCACCCCTAGGCTTAGGCTTAGGCTAGGGCACCCCTAGGCTTAGGCTAGGGCACCCCTAGGCTTAGGCTAAGGCTAGGGCTCCCCTAGCCTAAGGCTAGGGCACACCTAGGCTTAGGCAAGGGCACCCCTAGGCTTAGGCTAGGGCAACCCTAGGCTTAGGCTAGGGCACCCCTAGGCTTAGGCTAAGGCTAGTGCTCCCCTAGCCTAAGGCTAGGGCACCCCTAGGGTTAGACTAAGGCACCCCTAAGCTTAAGCTAAAGCTAGGGCTACTCTAGCCTAAGGCCTGGGCACCCCTAGGCTTAGGCTAGGGCACCCCTAGGCTTAGGCTAGGGCACCCCTAGGCTTAGCCTAGGGCACCCCTAGGCTTAGCCTAGGGCACCCCTAGGCTTAGGCTAAGGCTAGGGGACCCCTAGGCTTAGGCTACGGCATCCCTAGGCTTAGGCAAGGGCACCCTAGTCTTAGGTTAGGGCACCCTTAGGCTTTGGCTAGGGCACCCCTAGGCTTAGGTTAAGGCTAGGTCACCCCTAGGCTTAGTCTAAGGCACCCCTAGGCTTAGGCTAGGGCACTCCTAAGCTTAGGCTAGGGCACCCCTAGGCTGAGGCTAGGGAACCCCTAGGCTGAGGCTAGGGCACCCATAGGCTTAGGCTAAGGCTAGGGCACCCCTAGCCTAAGGCTAGGGCAACCCTAGGCTTAGGCTAGGGCACCCCTATGCTTAAGCTAGGGCAGCCGTAGGCTTAGGCTAAGTCTAGGTCTCCCCTATCCTAAGGCTAGGGCACCCCTATGCTTTGGCTAGGGCACTCCTAGGCTTAGTCTAGGGCACCACTAGGATTAGGCTAAGGCTAGGGCTCCCCTCGCCTAACACTAGGGCACCACTAGGCTTAGGCTAGGTACCCCTAGGCTTAGGCTAGGGCACCCCTAAGCTTAGGCTAGGGCACCCCATGTCTTAGTCTAGGGCACCCCTAGGCTTAGGCTAAGGCTAGGGCTCCACTGTACTAAGGCTAGGGCACCCCTAGGCTTAAGCTAGAGCACCCCTAGGCTTAGGCTAGGGCAACCGTATGCTTAGGCTAGGGCACACCTAGGCTTAGGCTAGGGCACCCCTAGGCTTACGCTAGGGCCCCATAGGTTTAGGCTAGGGCCCCCTAGGTTTAGGCTAAGGCTAGGGCATCCCTAGGCGTAGGCTAGGGGACCCCTAGGCTTAGGCTAGGGCACCCTTAGGCTTAGGCTAGGGCACCCCTAGGCTTAGGCTAAGGCTATGGCTCCTCTAGCCTAAGGCTAGGGTACCCCTAGGCTTAGGCTAGGACACCCCTAGACTTAGGCTAGGGCACCTCTAGGCTTAGGCTAGGACACCCCTAGGCTTAAGCTAAGGCTAGGGCTCCTCTAGCCTAACGCTAGGGCATCCCTAGGCTTCGGCTAGGGCACCCCTAAGCTTAGGCTAAGGCTAGGGCTCCCCTAACCTAAGGCTAGGGAACCCCTAGGTTTAGGCTAGGGCGCCCCAAGGCTTAGGCTAAGGCTAGGGCTCCCATAGCCTAAGGCTAGCGCACCGCTACGGTTAGGCTAGGGCACCCCTAGGCTTCGGCTAGGGCAGCCATAGGCTTAGGCTAAGGCTAGGGCTCCTCTAGCCTAAGGCCTTGGCACCCCTAGGCTTAGGCTAGGGCACCCCTAGGCTTAGGCTAGGGCAACCCTAGGCTTAGGCTTTGGCACCCCTAGTCTTAGGCTAGGGCACCCCTAGGCTTAGGCTACGGCACCCCTAGGCTTAGACTAAGGCTAAGGGACCCCTAGGCTTAGACTAAGGCTAAGGGACCCCTAGGCTTAGGCTAAGGCACCCCTAGGCTTAGGCTAGGGCACCCCTAGCCTAAGGCTAGGTCACCCCTAGGCTCAGGCTAGGGCACCCCTACACTTAGGCTAGGGCACCCATAGGCTTAGGCTAAGGCTAGGGATCCCCTAGCCTAAGGCTAGGGCACCCCTAGGCTTAGGCTAGGGCACCCGTAGGCTTAGGCTAGGGCACCCCTAGGCTTAGGGTAAGGCTAGGGCTCCTCTAGCCTAACGCTAGGGCATCCATAGGCTTGGGCTAGGGCACCCCTAGGCTTAGGCTAGGGCACCCCTAGGCTTGGCTGGGGCACCCCTAGGCTTAGGCTAAGACTAGGGCTCCTCTAGCCTAACGCTAGGGCATCCCTAGGCTTGGGCTAGGGCACCCCTAGGCTTAGGCTAGGGCACCCCTAGGCTTAGGCTAGGGCACCCCAAGCCTTCGCTGAGGCGAGGTCTCCCCTATCCTAAGGCTAGGGTACACCTAGGCTTAGGCTAGGGCCCCCCTAGACTTAGGCTA
This sequence comes from Tenrec ecaudatus, assembly GCF_050624435.1. Lineage (NCBI taxonomy): Eukaryota > Metazoa > Chordata > Mammalia > Afrosoricida > Tenrecidae > Tenrec > Tenrec ecaudatus. Next base: position 115,779 of record NW_027459448.1, on the reverse strand, counting down.
GGGCACCCCTAGGCTTAGGTTGGGCACCCCTAGGCTTAGGTTAAGGAAGGGCTCCTCTAGCCTAACGCTAGGGCATCCCAAGGCTTGGGCTAAGGCACCCCTAGGCTTAGGCTAGGGCACCCCTAGGCTTAGACTAAGGCTCGGGCTCCCCTAGCCTAAGGCTAGGGCTCCCCTAGCCTAAGGCTAGGGCACCCTTAGCCTTAGGATAGGGCACCCCTAGGCTTAGGATAGGGCACCCCTAGGCTTAGGATAGGGCACCCCTAGGCTTAGGCTAGGGCACCCCTAGGCTTAGGGTAAGGCTAGGGCTCCTCTAGCCTAACGCTAGGGCATCCATAGGCTTGGGCTAGGGCACCCCTAGGCTTAGGCTAGGGCACCCCTAGGCTTGGCTGGGGCACCCCTAGGCTTAGGCTAAGACTAGGGCTCCTCTAGCCTAACGCTAGGGCATCCCTAGGCTTGGGCTAGGGCACCCCTAGGCTTAGGCTAGGGCACCCCTAGGCTTAGGCTAGGGCACCCCAAGCCTTCGCTGAGGCGAGGTCTCCCCTATCCTAAGGCTAGGGTACACCTAGGCTTAGGCTAGGGCCCCCCTAGACTTAGGCTAGGGCACCCCTAGGCTTAGGTTGGGCACCCCTAGGCTTAGGTTAAGGAAGGGCTCCTCTAGCCTAACGCTAGGGCATCCCAAGGCTTGGGCTAAGGCACCCCTAGGCTTAGGCTAGGGCACCCCTAGGCTTAGACTAAGGCTCGGGCTCCCCTAGCCTAAGGCTAGGGCTCCCCTAGCCTAAGGCTAGGGCACCCTTAGCCTTAGGATAGGGCACCCCTAGGCTTAGGATAGGGCACCCCTAGGCTTAGGATAGGGCACCCCTAGGCTTAGGCTAGGGCACCCCTAGGCTTAGGGTAAGGCTAGGGCTCCTCTAGCCTAACGCTAGGGCATCCATAGGCTTGGGCTAGGGCACCCCTAGGCTTAGGCTAGGGCACCCCTAGGCTTAGGCAAGGGCACCCCTAGGCTTCGGCTAAGGCGAGGACTCCCCTAAACTAAGGCTAGGGTACACCTAGGCTTAGGCTAGGGCACCCCAAGACTTAGGCTAGGGCACCCCTAGGCTTAGGCTAGGGCACCCTTAGGCTTAGGCTACGGCATCCCATGTCTTAGTCTAGGGCACCCCTAGGCTTAGGCTAAGGCTAGGGCTCCACTGTACTAAGGCTAGGGCTCCTCTAGCCTAACGCTAGGGCATCCCTAGGCTTGGGCTAGGGCACCCCTAGGCTTAGGCTAGGGCACCCCTAGGCTTAGGCTAGGGCACACCAAGCCTTCGGCTGAAGCGAGGTCTCCCCTAGCGTAAGGCTAGTGTACATCTAGGTTTAGGTTAGGGCACCCCTAGGCTTAGGCTAGGGCACCTCTATCTTAGGCTAGGGCACCCCTAGGCTTAGGCTAGTGCACCCCTAGGCTTAGGCTAAGCTAGGGCTCCTCTAGCCTAACGCTAGCGCATCCCCAGGCTTGGGCTAAGGCACCCCTAGGCTTAGGCTAGGGCGGCCCTAGGTTTAGACTAAGGCTAGGGCTCCCCTAGCCTAAGGCTAGGGCACCCCTAGCCTTAGGCTAGGGCACCCCTAGGCTTAGGCTAGGGCACCCCTAGGCTTAGGCTAGGGCACCCCTAGGCTTAGGGTAAGGCTCGGGCTCCTGTAGCCTAACGCTAGGGCATCCCTAGGCTTGGGCTAGGTCACCCCGAGTCTTAGGCTAGGGCACCCCAAGGCTTAGGCTAGGGCACCCCAAGGCTTAGGCTCGGGCACCCCAAGGCTTCGGCTAAGGCGAGGACTCCCCTAGCCTAAGGCTAGGGCACCCCTAGGCTAAGGCTACGGCACTTCTAGGCTCAGGCTAGGGTTCCCCTAGGCTTAAGGTATGGCTAGGAGACCCCTAGGTTTAGGCTAGGGCACCCCAAGGCTTAGGCTAATGCTAGGGGACCCTTAGGCTTAGGCTAAGGCACCCCGAGGCTTAGGCTAGGGCATCCCTAGGCTTAGGCTAGGGCACTCCTAGGCTTAGACTTAGGCTAAGGGACCCCTAGGCTTAGGATAAGGCACCCCTACACTTAGGCTAGGGCACCCATAGGCTTAGGCTAAGGCTAGGGATCCCCTAGCCTAAGGCTAGGGCACCCCTACGCTTAGGCTAGGGCACCCCTAGGCTTAGGCTAGAGCACCCCTATCTTAGGCTAGGACACCCCTAAGCTTAGGCTAGGGCACCCCTAGGCTTAGGATAGAGCACCCCTAGGCTTAAGCTAGGGCACCCCTAGGCTTAGGCTAGGGCAGCCCTAGGCTTATGCTAGGGCACCCCTAGGCTTAGGCTAAGGCTAGGGCTTCCCTAGCCTAAGGCTAGGGAACCCCTAGGTTTAGGCTAGGGCGCCCCAAGGCCTAGGCTAAGGCTAGGGCTCCCCTAGCCTAAGGCTAGGGCACCCATAGTCTTAGGCTAGGGAAACCCTAGGCTTAGGCTAGGGCACCCCTAGGCTTAGGCTTAGGCTAGGCCACCCCTATGCTTAGGCTAGGGCACCCCTAGGCTTAGGCTAAGGCTAGGGCTCCCCTAGCCTAAGGCTAGGGCACACCTAGGCTTAGGCAAGGGCACCCCTAGGCTTAGGCTAGGGCACCCCTAGGCTTAGGCTAGGGCACCCCTAGGCTTAGGCTAAGGCTAGTGCTCCCCTAGCCTAAGGCTAGGGCACCCCTAGGGTTAGACTAAGGCACCCCTAAGCTTAAGCTAAAGCTAGGGCTACTCTAGCCTAAGGCCTGGGCACCCCTAGGCTTAGGCTAGGGCACCCCTAGGCTTAGGCTAGGGCACCCCTAGGCTTAGCCTAGGGCACCCCTAGGCTTAGCCTAGGGCACCCCTAGGCTTAGGCTAAGGCTAGGGGACCCCTAGGCTTAGGCTACGGCATCCCTAGGCTTAGGCAAGGGCACCCTAGTCTTAGGTTAGGGCACCCTTAGGCTTTGGCTAGGGCACCCCTAGGCTTAGGTTAAGGCTAGGTCACCCCTAGGCTTAGTCTAAGGCACCCCTAGGCTTAGGCTAGGGCACTCCTAAGCTTAGGCTAGGGCACCCCTAGGCTGAGGCTAGGGCACCCATAGGCTTAGGCTAAGGCTAGGGCACCCCTAGCCTAAGGCTAGGGCAACCCTAGGCTTAGGCTAGGGCACCCCTATGCTTAAGCTAGGGCAGCCGTAGGCTTAGGCTAAGTCTAGGTCTCCCCTATCCTAAGGCTAGGTCACCCCTATGCTTTGGCTAGGGCACTCCTAGGCTTAGGCTAGGGCACCACTAGGATTAGGCTAAGGCTAGGGCTCCCCTCGCCTAACACTAGGGCACCAATAGGCTTAGGCTAGGGACCCCTAGGCTTAGGCTAGGGCACCCCTAAGCTTAGGCTAGGGCACCCCATGTCTTAGTCTAGGGCACCCCTAGGCTTAGGCTAAGGCTAGGGCTCCACTGTACTAAGGCTAGGGCACCCCTAGGCTTAAGCTAGAGCACCCCTAGGCTTAGGCTAGGGCAACCGTATGCTTAGGCTAGGGCACCCCTAGGCTTAGGCTAGGGCACCCCTAGGCTTACGCTAGGGCCCCATAGGTTTAGGCTAGGGCCCCCTAGGTTTAGGCTAAGGCTAGGGCATCCCTAGGCGTAGGATAGGGGACCCCTAGGCTTAGGCTAGGGCACCCTTAGGCTTAGACTAGGGCACCACTAGGCTTAGGCTAAGGCTATGGCTCCTCTTGCCTAAGGCTAGGGTACCCCTAGGCTTAGGCTAGGACACCCCTAGACTTAGGCTAGGGCACCTCTAGGCTTAGGCTAGGACACCCCTAGGCTTAAGCTAAGGCTAGGGCTCCTCTAGCCTAACGCTAGGGCATCCCTAGGCTTCGGCTAGGGCACCCCTAAGCTTAGGCTAAGGCTAGGGCTCCCCTAACCTAAGGCTAGGGAACCCCTAGGTTTAGGCTAGGGCGCCCCAAGGCTTAGGCTAAGGCTAGGGCTCCCATAGCCTAAGGCTAGCGCACCCCTACGGTTAGGCTAGGGCACCCCTAGGCTTAGGCTAGGGCAGCCATAGGCTTAGGCTAAGGCTAGGGCTCCTCTAGCCTAAGGCCTTGGCACCCCTAGGCTTAGCCTAGGGCACCCCTAGGCTTAGGCTAGGGCAACCCTAGGCTTAGGCTTTGGCACCCCTAGGCTTAGGCTAGGGCACCCCTAGGCTTAGGCTACGGCACCCCTAGGCTTAGACTAAGGCTAAGGGACCCCTAGGCTTAGACTAAGGCTAAGGGACCCCTAGGCTTAGGCTAAGGCACCCCTAGGCTTAGGCTAGGGCACCCCAAGCCTAGGGCACTCCAAGGCTTAGGCTAGCTCACCTCTAGGCTTAGGCTAGGGAACCCCTAGGTTTAGGCTAGGGCGCCCCATGGCTTTGGCTAAGGCTAGGGCTACCCTAGCCTAAGGCTAGGGGAACCCTAGGCTTAGGGTAGGGCACCCCTAGGCTTAGGCTAGGAAACCCGTAGGCTTAGGCTAGGGCACTCCTAGGCTTAGGCTAGTGCACCCCTAGGCTTAGGCTAAGGCTAGGGTTCCCCTAGCCTAAGATTAGGGCACCCCTAGGCTTAGGGTAGGGCAATCCTAGGCTTAGGCTAGGGCACCCCAAGGCTTAGGCTACGGCACCCCATGTCTTAGTCTAGGGCACCCCTAGGCTTAGGCTACGGCTAGTGCTCCACTGTACTAAGGCTAGGGCACCCCTAGCCTTACGCTAGGGCACCCCTAGGCTTAGGCTAGGGCAACCGTAGGCTTAGGCTAGGGCACACCTAGGCTTAGGCTAGGGCACCCCTAGGCTGAGGCTAGGGCCCCCTAGATTTAGGCTAAGGCTAGGGCATACCTAGGATTAGGCTTGGGGACCCCTAGGCTTAGGCTAGGGCACCCTTAGGCTTAGGCTAGGGCACCCCTAGGCTTAGGCTAAGGCTATGGCTCCTCTAGCCTAAGGCTAGGGTACCCCTAGGCTTACGCTAGGACACCCCTAGACTTAGGCTAGGGCACCTCTAGGCTTAGGCTAGGACACCCCTAGGCTTAGGCTAAGGCTAGGGCTCCTCTAGCCTAACGCTAGGGCATCCCAAGGCTTCGGCTAGGGCACCCCTAAGCTTAGGCTAAGGCTAGGGAACCCCTAGGTTTAGGCTAGGACGCCCCAAGGCCTAGGCTAAGGCTAGGGCTCCCCTAGCCTAAGGCTAGGGCACCCCTAGGCTTAGGCTAGGGCACCCCTAGGCTTAGGCTAGGGCACCCCTAAGCTTAGGCTAGGACAACCGTAGGCTTAGGCTAGGGCACCCCTAGGCTTAGGCTAGGGCACCACTAGGCTTAGGCTAAGGCTAGGGCTCCGCTAGCCTAAGGCTAGGGCACCCCTAGGCTTAGGCAAGGGCACCCCTAGGCTTAGGCAAGGGCACCCCTAGGCTTAGGATAGGGCACCCCTAGGCTTAGGATAGGGCACCCCTAGGCTTAGGATGGGGCACCCCTAGACTTAGGATAGGGCACCCGTAGGATTGGGCTAGGGCACCCCTAGGCTTAGGCTAGGGCACCCCGAGGCTTAGGCTAGGGCACCCCTATCTTAGGCTATGGCACCCCTAGGCTTAGGCTAAGGCGAGGGTTGCCCTAGCCTAAGGCGAGGGCACCCCTAGCCTTAGGCTAGGGCACCCCAAATCTTAGGCTAGGGCACCCCTAGGCTTAGGATAGAGCACCCCAAGGCTTGGGCTAGGGCACCCCTAGGCTTAGGCTAGGGCACCCCTAGGCTTAGGCTAGGACAACCGTAGACTTAGGCTAGGGCACCCCTAGGCTTAGGCTAGGGCACCCCTAGGCTTAGGCTAAGGCTAGGGGACCCCTAGGTTTAGGCTAGGACGCCCCAAGGCCATGGGCTAAGGCTAGGGCTCCCCTAGCCTAAGGCTAGGGCACCCCTAGGCTTAGGCTAGGGCACCCTTAGGCTTAGGCTACGGCATCCCATGTCTTAGTCTAGGGCACCCCTAGGCTTAGGCTAAGGCTAGGGCTCCACTGTACTAAGGCTAGGGCTCCTCTAGCCTAACGCTAGGGCATCCCTAGGCTTGGGCTAGGGCACCCCTAGGCTTAGGCTAGGGCACCCCTAGGCTTAGGCTAGGGCACACCTAGGCTTAGGCTGAAGCGAGGTCTCCCCTAGCGTAAGGCTAGTGTACATCTAGGTTTAGGTTAGGGCACCCCTAGGCTTAGGCTAGGGCACCTCTATCTTAGGCTAGGGCACCCCTAGGCTTAGGCTAGTGCACCCCTAGGCTTAGGCTAAGCTAGGGCTCCTCTAGCCTAACGCTAGCGCATCCCCAGGCTTGGGCTAAGGCACCCCTAGGCTTAGGCTAGGGCGGCCCTAGGTTTAGACTAAGGCTAGGGCTCCCCTAGCCTAAGGCTAGGGCACCCCTAGCCTTAGTCTAGGGCACCCCTAGGCTTAGGCTAGGGCACCCCTAGGCTTAGGCTAGGGCACCCCTAGGCTTAGGGTAAGGCTCGGGCTCCTGTAGCCTAACGCTAGGGCATCCCTAGGCTTGGGCTAGGTCACCCCGAGTCTTAGGCTAGGGCACCCCAAGGCTTAGGCTAGGGCACCCCAAGGCTTAGGCTCGGGCACCCCAAGGCTTCGGCTAAGGCGAGGACTCCCCTAGCCTAAGGCTAGGGTACCCCTAGGCTTAGGCTAAGGCACCCCAAGACTTAGGCTAGGGCACCCCTAGCCTTTGGCTAGGGCACCCCTAGGCTTAGGCTAGGGCACCCCTAGGCTTGGGCTAAGGCTAGGGCTCCTCTAGCCTAACGCTATGGCACCCCTAGGCTTAGGTTAGGGCACCCCTAGGCTTAGGCTAGGGCACCCCTATCTTAGGCTAGGGCACCCCTAGGCTTAGGCTAAGGCTAGGGGACCCTTAGGCTTAGGCTAGGGCACCCCTAAGCTTAGGGTAAGGCTAGGGCTCCACTAGACTAAGGCTAGGGCACCCCTAGCCTTAGCCTAGGGCACTCCAAGGCTTAGGCTAGCTCACCTCTAGGCTTAGGCTAGGGAACCCCTAGGTTTAGGCTAGGGCGCCCCATGGCTTTGGCTAAGGCTAGGGCTACCCTAGCCTAAGGCTAGGGGAACCCTAGGCTTAGGGTAGGGCACTCCTAGGCTTAGGCTAGGAAACCCGTAGGCTTAGGCTAGGGCACCCCTAGGCTTAGGCTAGTGCACCCCTAGGCTTAGGCTAAGGCTAGGGTTCCCCTAGCCTAAGACTAGGGCACCCCTAGGCTTAGGGTAGGGCAATCCTAGGCTTAGGCTAGGGCACCCCAAGGCTTAGGCTACGGCACCCCATGTCTTAGTCTAGGGCACCCCTAGGCTTAGGCTACGGCTAGTGCTCCACTGTACTAAGGCTAGGGCACCCCTAGCCTTACGCTAGGGCACCCCTAGGCTTAGGCTAGGGCAACCGTAGGCTTAGGCTAGGGCACACCTAGGCTTAGGCTAGGGCACCCCTAGGCTGAGGCTAGGGCCCCCTAGATTTAGGCTAAGGCTAGGGCATACCTAGGATTAGGCTTGGGGACCCCTAGGCTTAGGCTAGGGCACCCTTAGTCTTAGGCTAGGGCACCCCTAGGCTTAGGCTAAGGCTATGGCTCCTCTAGCCTAAGGCTAGGGTACACCTAGGCTTACGCTAGGACACCCCTAGACTTAGGCTAGGGCACCTCTAGGCTTAGGCTAGGACACCCCTAGGCTTAGGCTAAGGCTAGGGCTCCTCTAGCCTAACGCTAGCGCATCCCAAGGCTTCGGCTAGGGCACCCCTAAGCTTAGGCTAAGGCTAGGGAACCCCTAGGTTTAGGCTAGGACGCCCCAAGGCCTAGGCTAAGGCTAGGGCTCCCCTAGCCTAAGGCTAGGGCACCCCTAGGCTTAGGCTAGGGCACCCCTAGGCTTAGGCTAGGGCACCCCTAAGCTTAGGCTAGGACAACCGTAGGCTTAGGCTAGGGCACCCCTAGGCTTAGGCTAGGGCACCACTAGGCTTAGGCTAAGGCTAGGGCTCCGCTAGCCTAAGGCTAGGGCACCCCTAGGCTTAGGCAAGGGCACCCCTAGGCTTAGGCAAGGGCACCCCTAGGCTTAGGATAGGGCACCCCTAGGCTTAGGATAGGGCACCCCTAGGCTTAGGATAGGGCACCCCTAGACTTAGGATAGGGCACCCGTAGGATTGGGCTAGGGCACCCCTAGGCTTAGGCTAGGGCACCCCGAGGCTTAGGCTAGGGCACCCCTATCTTAGGCTATGGCACCCCTAGGCTTAGGCTAAGGCGAGGGTTGCCCTAGCCTAAGGCGAGGGCACCCCTAGCCTTAGGCTAGGGCACCCCAAATCTTAGGCTAGGGCACCCCTAGGCTTAGGATAGAGCACCCCAAGGCTTGGGCTAGGGCACCCCTAGGCTTAGGCTAGGGCACCCCTAGGCTTAGGCTAGGACAACCGTAGGCTTAGGCTAGGGCACCCCTAGGCTTAGGCTAGGGCACCCCTAGGCTTAGGCTAAGGCTAGGGGACCCCTAGGTTTAGGCTAGGACGCCCCAAGGCCATGGGCTAAGGCTAGGGCTCCCCTAGCCTAAGGCTAGGGCACCCCTAGGCTTAGGCTAGGGCACTCCTAGGCTTAGGCTAGGACAACCGTAGGCTTAGGCTAGGGCACCCCTAGGCTTAGGCTAGGGCACCCCTAGGCTTAGGCTAAAGCTAGGGCTCCGCTAGCCTAAGGCTAGGGCACCCCTAGGCTTAGGCAAGGGCACCCCTAGGCTTAGGCAAGGGCACCCCTAGGCTTAGGATAGGGCACCCCTAGGCTTAGAATAGGGCACCCTTAGGATTAGGATAGGGCACCCCTAGACTTGGGCTAGGGCACCCCTAGGCTTAGGCTAGGGCACCCCGAGGCTTAGGCTAGGGCACCCCGAGGCTTAGGCTAGGGCACCCCTATCTTAGGCTATGGCACCCCTAGGCTTAGGCTAAGTCTAGGGCTCCCCTAGCCTAAGGAGAGGGCACCCCTAGCCTTAGCCTAGGGCACCTGTAGGCTTAGGCTAGGGCACCCCTAGGCTTAGGATTGGACACCCCTAGGCTTGGGCTAGGGCAGCCCTAGGCTTATGCTAGGGCACCCCTAGGCTTAGGCTAAAGCTAGGGATTCCCTAGCCTAAGGGTAGGGCACCTCTAGGCTTAGGCTAGGGCACCCGTAGGCTTAGGCTAGGGCACCCCTAGGCTTAGGTAGGGAACCCCTAGGCTTAGGTTAGGGCACCCTTATGCTTAGGCTAGGCACCCCTAGAATTAGGCTAGGGCACCCCGAGGCTTAGGCTAGGGCACCCCTAGGCTTAGACAAAGGCTAGGGCTCCCCTAGCCTAAGGCTGGGGCACCCCTAGCCTTGGGCTAGGGCACCCCTAGGCTTAGGCTAGGGCACCCCTAGGCTTAGGCTAGGGCACCCCTAGTCTTAGGGTAAGGCTAGGGCTCCTCTAGCCAAACGCTAGGGCATCCCTATGCTTGGGCTAGGGCACCCCTAGGCTTAGGCTAGGGCACCCCTAGGCTTAGGCTAAGGCTAGGGCTCCTCTAGCCTAACGCTAGGGCATCCCTAGGCTTGGGCTAGGGTACCCCTAGGCTTAGACTAAGACTAGGGCTCCCCTAGCGTTAGGATAGGGCACCCCTAGGCTTAGGCTAAGGCTAGGGCTCCACTAGACTAAGGCTAGGGCCCCCTAGCCTTAGCCTAGGGCACCCCTAGGCTTAGGCTAGCTCACCTCTAGGCTTAGGCTAGGGAACCCCTAGGTTTAGGCTAGGGTGCCCCATGACTTTGGCTAAGGCTAGGGCTCCCCTATCCTAAGGCTAGTGGAACCCTAGACTTAGGGGACGGCACCCCTAGGCTTAGGCTAGGAATCCAGTAGGCTTAGGCTAGGGCACCCCTAGGCTTAGGCTAGGGCACCTCTAGGCTTAGGCTAAGGCTAGGGCTCCCCTAGCCTAAGACTAGGGCACCCCTAGGCTTAGGGTAGGGCAACCCTAGGCTTAGGCTAGGGCACCCCTAGGCTTAGGCTACGGCACCCCATGTCTTAGTCTAGGGCACCCCTAGGCTTAGGCTAAGGCTAGGGCTCCACTGTACTAAGGCTAGGGCACCCCTAGCCTTACGCTAAGGCACCGATAGGCTTAGGCTAGGGAACCCCTAGGCTGAGGCTAGGGCCCCCTAGGTTTATGCTAAGGCTATGGCATCCCTAGGCTTAGGCTAGGGGACCCCTAGGCTTAGGCTAGGGCACCCTAAGGCTTAGGCTAGGGCACCCATAGGCTTAGGCTAAGGCTATGGCTCCTCTAGCCTAAGGCTAGGGTACCCCTAGGATTAGGGTAGGACACCCCTAGACTTAGGCTAGGGCACCTCTAGGCTTAGGCGAGGACACCCCTAGGCTTAGGCTAAGGCTAGGGCTCCTCTAGCCTAACGCTAGGGGATCCCTAGGCTTCGGCTAGGGCACCCCTAAGCTTAGGCTAAGGCTAGGGCTCCCCTAGCCTAAGGCTAGGGCACCCCTAGGGTTAGACTAAGTCACCCCTAAGCTTAAGCTAAAGCTAGGGCTACTCTAGCCTAAGGCCTGGGCACCCCTAGGCTTAGGCTAGGGCCCCCTAGGTTTAGGCTAAGGCTAGGGCATCCCTAGGCGTAGGCTAGGGGACCCCTAGGCTTAGGCTAGGGCACCCTTAGGCTTAGGCTAGGGCACCCCTAGGCTTAGGCTAAGGCTATGGCTCCTCTTGCCTAAGGCTAGGGTACCCCTAGGCTTAAGCTAGGACACCCCTAGACTTAGGCTAGGGCACCTATAGGCTTAGGCTAGGACACCCCTAGGCTTAAGCTAAGGCTAGGGCTCCTCTAGCCTAACGCTAGGGCATCCCTAGGCTTCGGCTAGGGCACCCCTAAGCTTAGGCTAAGGCTAGGGCTCCACTAGCCTAAAGCTAGGGAACCCCTAGGTTTAGGCTAGGGCGCCCCAAGGCTTAGGCTAAGGCTAGGGCTCCCCTAGCCTAAGGCTAGCGCACCCCTATGGTTAGGCTAGGGCACCCCTAGGCTTCGGCTAGGGCAGCCATAGTCTTAGGCTAGGGCACCCCTAGGCTTAGGCTAGGGCACCCCTAGGCTTAGGCTAGTGCACCCCTAGGCTTAGGCTTAGGCTAGGGCTCAACTAGCCTAAGGCTAGGGCAAGCCTAGGCTTAGGCTAGGGCACCCCTAGGCTTAGGGTACGGCACCACTAGGCTTAGGGTAGGGCACCCCTAGGCTTAGGCTAGAGCACCCCTAGGCTTAGGCTAGGGCAACCGTATGCTTAGGCTAGGGCACCCCTAGGCTTAGGCTAGGGCCCCCTAGGTTTAGGCTAGGGCCCCCTAGGTTTAGGCTAAGGCTAGAGCATCCCTAGGCGTAGGCTAGGGGACCCATAGGCTGAGGCTAGGGCACCCATAGGCTTAGGCTAGGGCAGCCCTAGGTTTAGGCTAAGGCAGTCCTAGCCTTAGGCTAGGGCACCCCTAGGCTTATGCTAAGGTTAGGGCTTCCCTAGCCCAAGGCTAGGGCACCCATAGGCTTAGGCTAGGGCACCCGTAGGCTTAGGCTAGGGCACCCGTAGGCTTAGGCTAGGGCACCCCTAAGCTTAGGTAGGGAACCCCTAGGCTTAGGATAGGGCACCCCTATGCTTAGGCTAGGCACCCCTAGACTTAGGCTAGGGCACCCCTAGGCTTAGTATGGGGCACCCCTAGGCTTAGGCAAAGGCTAGGGCTCCCTTAGCCTAAGGCTAGGGCACCCCTAGGCTTAGGGTAAGGCTAGGGTTCCTCTAGCCTAACGCTACGGCATCCCTAGGCTTGGGCTTGGGCAACCCTAGGCTTAGGCTAGGGCACCACTAAGCTTAGGCTAGGGCACCCCTTGACGTAGGCTATGGCACCCCTAGGCTTAGGCTAGGGCACCCCTAGGCTTAGACTAAGGCTAGGGGTCCTCTAGCCTAAGGCTTGGGCACCCCTACCCTTAGGCTAGGGGACCCAGAGGCTTAGACTAGGGCACAATAGGCTTAGGATAGGGCACCCCTAAGCTTAGGCTAAGGCTAGGGCTCCACTAGACTAAGGCTAGGGCACCCCTAGGCTTAGGCTAGGGAAACCCTAGGCTTAGGGTAGGGCACCCCTAGGCTTAGGCTAGGGCACCCCTAGGCTTGGGCTAGGGCACCTCTAGGCTTAGGCTTGGGCAACCCTAGGCTTAGCATAGGGCACCCCTAAGCTTAGGCTAAGGATAGGGCTCCACTAGACTAAGGCTAGGGCACCCCTAGCCTTAGCCTAGGGCACCCCTAGTGTTAGGCTAGGTCACCCCTAGGCTTAGGCTAGGGAACCCCTAGGTTTATGCTAGGGCGCCCCAAGGCTTAGGCTAAGGCAAGGGCTCCCCTAGCCTAAGTCTAGGACACCGGTAGGCTTAGGCTAGGGCACCGCTAGACTTAGGCTAGGGCACCCCTAGGCTTAGGATAGGGCACCCCTATGCTTAGGCTAGGGCACCCCTAGGCTTAGGCTAGGGCACCCCTAGGCTTAGGCTAGGGCACCCCTAGGCTTAGGATAGGGCACCACTAGGCTTAGGCTAGGGAAGCCCTAGGCTTAGGCTAGGGCAGCCCTAGGCTTAGGCTAGGGCACCCCTATGCTTAGGCTAAGGCTAGGGCTTCCGTAGCCTAAGGCTAGGGCACCCCTAGGATTAGGCTAGGGCACCCGTAGGCTTAGGCTAGGGCACCCCTAGGCTTAGGTAGGGAACCCCTATGCTTAGGCTAGGCACCCCTAGACTTAGGCTAGGGCACCCCTAGGCTTAGTCTGGGGCACCCCTATGATTAGGCTAAGGCTAGGGCTCCCCTAGCCTAAGGCTAGGGTACCCCTAAGCTTAAGCTAGGGCACCCCTAGACTTAGGCTAGGGCACTCCTAGCCTTAGGCTAGGGCACCCCTAGGCTTAGGGTAAGGCTAGGGCTCCTCTAGCCTAACGCTAGGGCATCCCTAGGCTTGTGCTAAGGCACCCCTAGGCTTAGGCTAGGGCACCCCAAGGCTTAGGCTAGGGCACCCCAAGGCTTCGGCTAAGGCGAGGACTCCCCTAGCCTAAGGCTAGAGTACACCTAGGCTTAGGCTAGGGCACCCCTAGACTTAGGCTAGGGCACCCCTAGGCTTAGGCTAGGGCACCCCTAGGCTTAGGCTAAGGCTAGGGCTCCTCTAGCCTAACGCTAGGGCATCCCTAGGCTTGGGCTAGGGCACCCCTAGGCGTAGACTAAGGCTAGGGCTCCCCTAGCCTATGGCTAGGGCACCCCTAGCCTTAGCATAGGGCACCCCTAGGCTTAGGATAGGGCACCCCTAGGCTTAGGCTAGCTCACCCTTAGGCTTAGGCTAGGGAACCCCTAAGTTTAGGCTAGGGCGCCCCAGGCTTTTGCTGAGGCTAGGGCTCCCCTAGCCTAAGGCTAGGGCAACCCTAGGCTTAGGTTAGGGCACCCCTAGGCTTAGGCTAGGAAACCCCTAGCCTTAGCCTAGGGCACCCCTAGGCTTAGGCTAGCTCACCCCTAGGCTTAGGCTAGGGAACCCCTAGGTTTAGGATAGGGCGCCCCAAGGCTTTGGCTAAGGCTAGGGCTCCCCTAGCCTAAGACTTGGGCACCCCTAGGGTTAGGGTAGGGTAACCCTAGGCTTAGGCTAGGGCACCCCTAGGCTTAGGCTACGGCACCCCATGTCTTAGGATAGGGCACCCCTAGGCTTAGGCTAAGGCTAGGGCTCCACTGGACTAAGGCTAGGGCACCCCTAGCCTCACGCTAGGGCAACCCAGGCTTAGGCTAGGGCAACCCTAGGCTTAGCCTTGGGCAACCCTAGGCTTAGGCTAGGGCACCCCTAGGCTTAGGCTAGGGCACCCCTAGGATTAGGCTAGGGCCCCCTAGGTTTAGGCTAAGGCTAGGGCATCCCTAGGCTTAGGCTAGGGGACACATAGGCTTAGGCTAGGGCACCCTTAGGCTTAGGCTAGGGCACCCCTAGGCTTAGGCTAAGGCAAGGGCTCCTCTAGCCAAAGGCTTGGGTACCCCTAGGCTTAGGCTAGGGCACCCCTAGACTTAGGCTAGCGCACCTCTAGGCTTAGGCTAGGGCAACCCTAGGCTTAGGCTAAGGCTAGGGCTCCTCTAGCCTAACGCTAGGGCATCCCTAGGCTTCGGCTAGGGCACCCGTAGGCTTAGGCTAAGGCTAGGGCTCCCCTAGCCTAAGGCTAGGGAACCCCTAAGTTTTGGCTAGGGTGCCCCAAGGCTTATTCTAAGGCTAGGGTTCCCCTAGCCTAAGGCTAGAGCACCCCTAGGCTTAGGCTAGGGCACCCCTAGGCTTAGGCTAGAACACCCGTAGGCTTCGGCTAGGGCACCCCTAGGCTTAGGCTAGGGCATCCCTAGGTTTAGGCTAGGGCACCCCTAGGCTTAGGCTAGGGCACCCCTAGGCTTAGGCTAGGGAACCACTAGGCTTAGGCTAGGGCAGCCCTAGGCTTAGGCTAAGGCACGCCTAGGCTTAGGCTAGGGCTTCCCTAGCCTAAGGCTAAGGCACCCCTAGGCTTCTGCTAGGGCACCCGTAGGCTTAGGCTAAGCTAGGGCTCCTCTAGCCTAACGATAGGCATCCCTAGGCTTGGGCTAGGGCACCCCTTGGCTTAGACTAAGGCTAGGGCTCCCCTAGCCTAAGGCTAGGGCACCCCTAGGCTTAGGCTAGGGCACCCCTAGGCTTAGAATAGGGCACCGCTAAGCTTAGGCTAAGGCTAGGGCTCCACTAAACTAAGGCTAGGGCTCCCCTAGCCTAAGGCTAGGGCACCCCTAGGCTTAGGCTAGGCAACCCCTAGGCTTAGGCTAGGTTACCCCTAGGCTTAGACTAGGACACCCGTAGGCTTAGGCTAGTGCACCCCTAGGCTTAGGCTAGGTCACCCCTAGGCTTAGGCTAAGGCTAGGGCTCCCCTAGTCTAAGGCTAGGGCACCCCTAGGCTTAGGCTAGGGCAACCGTAGGCTTAGGCTAGGCCACACCAAGGCTTAGGCTAGGGCACCCCATGGCTTAGGATAGGGCACCCCTAGGCTTTGGCTAGGGCGAGGGCTCCACTAGACTAAGGCTAGGGCACCCCTAGCCTTAGGCTAGGGCACCCCTAGGCTTAGGCTAGGGCAAACCTAGGCTTAAGCTAAGGCTAGGGCTCCCCTAGCCAAAGGCTAGGGGAGCCCTAGGCTTAGGCTAGGGCACCCCTAGACTTAGTCTAGGGCACCCCTAGGCATAGGCAAAGGCTAGGGCTCCTCTAGCATAACGCTAGGGCATCCCAAGGCTTGGGCTAGGGCACCCCTAGGCTTACGCTAGGGCACCCCTAGGCTTAGGCTAGGGCACCCCAAGGCTTCGGCTAAGGCGAGGACTCCCCTAGCCTAAGGCTAGGGTACCCTTAGGTTTAGGCTAGGGCACCCCTAGACTTACGCTAGGGCACCCCTAGGCTTAGGCTAGGGCACCCCTAGGCTTAGGCAGAGGCTAGGGCTCCTCTAGCCTAACGCTACGGCATCCCTAGGCTTGGGCTACGGCACCCCTAGGCTTAGGCTAAGGCACCCCTAGGCTTAGACTAAGACTAGGGCTCCCCTAACCTAATGCTAGGGCACCCCTAGCCTTAGGCTAGGGCACCCCTAGGTTTAGGCTAGGGCACCCCTAGGCTTAGGCTAGGGCACCGCTAGACTTAGGCTATGGCACCCCAAGGCTTCGGCTAAGGCGAGGACTCCCCTAGCCTAAGGTTAGGGTACACCTAGGCTTAGGCTAGGGCACCCCTAGACTTAGGCTAGGGCACCCCTAGGCTGAGGCTAGGGCACCCCTAGGCTTAGGCTAAGGCTAGGGCTCCTCTAGCCTAACACTAGGGCATGCCTAGGCTTGGGCTAGGGCACCACTAGGCTTAGCCTAGGGCACCCCTAGGCTTACGCTAGGGAACCCCTAGCTTTAGGCTAGGGCGCCCCAAGGCTTAGGCTAAGGCTAGGGCTCCCCTAGACTAAGGCTAGGGCAACCCTAGGCTTAGGGTAGGGCACCCCTAGACTTAGGCTAGGACACACGTAGGCTTAGGCTAGGGCTCTCCTAGGCTTAGGCTAGGGCACCCCTTGGCTTAGGCTAAGGCTAGGGCTCCCCTAGATTAAGACTAGGGCACCCCTAGGCTTAGGGTAGGGCAACCCAAGGCTTAGGCTAGGGCACCCCTAGGCTTAGGATAGGGCACCCCTAGGCTTAGGCTAAGGCTAGGGCTCCACTGGACTAAGGCTAGGGCACCCCTAGCCTTACACTAGCGCACCCTAGCCCTAGGCTAGGGCAACCCTAGGCTTAGGCTAGGGCACCCCTATGCTTACGCTAGGGCACCCCTAGGCTCAGGCTAGGGCACCCCTAGGTTTAGACTAAGGCTAGGGCTCCCCTAGCCTAAGGCAAGGGCACCCCTAGGCTTACGCTAGGGCACCCGTAGGCTTAGGCTAGGGAACCCCTAGGCTTAGGTAGGGAACCCCTAGGCTTAGGTTAGGGCACCCCTATGCTTAGGCTATGCACCCCTAGACTTAGGCTAGGGCACCCCTAGGCTTAGGCGGGGGCAACCCTAGGCTTAGGCTGGGGCACCCCTAGGCTTAGGGTAAGGCCAGGGCTCCTCTAGCCTAACGCTAGGGCATCCCTAGGCTTCGGCTAGGGCACCCCTAGGCTTAGGCTAGGGCACCCCAAGGCTTAGGCTGAGGCGAGGACTCTCCTAGCCTAAGGCTTGGGTACACCTAGGCTTAGGCTAGGGCACCCCTAGACTTAGGCTAGGGCACCCTTAGGCTTAGGCTAGGGCACCCCTAGGCTTAGGCTAAGCTAGGGCTCCTCTAGCCTAACGCTAGGGCATCCCTAGGCTTGGGCTAAGGCACCCCTAGCCTTAGGGTAAGGCTAGGGCTCCACTAGACTAAGACTTGGGCACCCCTAGCCTTAGCCTAGGGCACCCCTAGGCTTAGGCTAGGTCACCCCTAGGCTTAGGCTAGGGAACCCCTAGGTTTAGGCTAGGGCGCCCCAAGGCTTAGGCTAAGGCTAGGGCTCCCCTAGCCTAAGGCTAGGGCAACCCTTGGCTTAGGCTAGGGCACCCCTAGGCTTAGGCTAGGACACCCATAGGCTTAGGCTAGGGCACCCCTAGACTTAGGCTAGGGCACCCCTAGGCTTAGGCTAAGGCTAGGGCTCCCCTAGCCTAAGGCTAAGGCACTCCTAGGCTTAGGCTAGGGCACCCCTCGGATTAGGCGAGGGCACCCCTAGGGTTATGCTAGGGCACCCCTAGGCTTAGGCTAGGGCATCCCTAGGCTTACGCTAGGGCATCCGTCGGCTTAGGCTAGGGCACCCATAGGCTTAGGTAGGGCACCCCTAGGCTTAGGGTAGGGCACCCATATGTTTAGGCTAGGCACCCCTAGACTTAGGCTAGGGCACCCCTAGGCTTAAGCTGGGGCACCCCTAGGCTTAGGCTAAGGCTAGGGCTCCCCTGGCCTAAGGCTAAGGTACCCCTAGGCTTAAGCTAGGGCACCCCTAGACTTAGGCTAGGGCACCCCTAGGCTTAGTGTAAGGCAAGGACTCCTCTAGCCTAACGCTAGGGCATCCCTAGTCTTGGGCTAGGGAACCCCTAGGCTTAGGCTAGGGCACCCCTAGACTTAGGCTAGGGCACCTCAAGGCTTCGGCTAAGGCGAGGACTCCCCTAGCCTAAGGCTAGGGTACACCTAGGCTTAGGCTAGGGCACCCATAGACTAAGGCTAGGGCACCCCTAGGCTTAGGCTAGGGCACCCCTAGGCTTACGCTAATGCTAGGGCTCCTCTAGCCTAACGCTAGGGCATACCTAGACTTGGGCTAGGGCACCCCTAGGCTTAGACTAAGGCTAGGGTTCCCCTAGCCTAAGGCAAGGGCACCGCTAGCCTTAGGCTAGGGCACCCCTAGGCTTAGGCTAGGGCACTCCTAGGCTTAGGATAGGGCACCCCTAAGCTTAGGCTAAGGCTAGGGCTCCACTAGACTAAGGCTAGGGCACCCCTAGCCTTACCTAGGGCACCCCTAGGCTTAGGCTAGCTCACCCCTAGGCTTAGGCTAGGGAACCCCTAGGTTTAGACTAGGGCGCCCCTAGGCTTAGGCTAAGGCTAAGGCTCCCCTAGCCTAAGGCTAGGGCACCCCTAGGCTTAGGGTAGGCCACCCCTAGGCTTAGGCTAGGACACCCGTAGGCTTAGGCTAGGGCACCCCTAGGCTTAGGCTAGGGCACCCCTAGGCTTAGGCTAAGGCTAGGGTTCCCCTAGCCTAAGACTAGGGCACCTCTAGGCTTAGGGTAGGGCAACCGTAGGCTTAGGCTAGGGCACCCCTAGGCTTAGGCTAGGGCAACCCATGGCTTAGGATAGGGCACCCCTAGGCTTAGGCTAAGGCGAGGGCTCCACTAGACTAAGGCTAGGGCACCCCTAGACTTACGCTAGGGCACCCCTTGGCTTAGGCTAGGGCAACCCTAGGTTTATGGTAGGGCACCACTAGGTTTAGACGAGGGCACCCCTAGGCTTAGGATAGGGCACCCCTAAGCTTAGGCTAAGATTAGGGCTCCACTAGACTAAGGCTTGGGCACCCCTAGCCTTAGCCTAGGGCACCCCTAGGCTTAGGCTAGCTCACCCCTAGGCTTAGGCTAGGGAACCCCAAGGTTTAGGCTAGGGCGCCCCAAGGCTTAGGCTAAGGCTTGGGCTCCCCTAGCCTAAGGCTAAGGTCCCCTAGTCTAAGACTGGGGCACCCCCAGGTTTAGGCTAGGGCACCCCTAGGCTTAGGCTAGGACACCACTAGGCTTAGGCTAGGGCACCCCTAGGCTTAGGCTAAGGCTAGGGCCCCCAAGCCTAAGGCTAGGGCACCCCTAGGCTTAGGCTAGGGCACCCCTAGGTTTAGGCTGGCACCCCTAGGCTTAGACTAGGGCACCCATATTCTTAGACTAGGGCACCCAAAAGCTTAGGCTAGGGCACCCCTAGGTTTAGGCTAAGGCTAGGGCTCCCCTTGCCTAACCCTAGGGCACACCTAGGCTTAGGCTAGGGTACCCCTAGGCTTAGACTATGGCACCCCTAAGCTTAGGCTAGGGCACCACTAGTCTTAGGCTAGGGCACCCCTAGGCTTAGGCTAGGTCACCCCTAGGCTTAGGCTAGGGAACCCCTAGGTTTAGGCTAGGGCACCCCAAGGCTTAGGCTAAAGCTAGGGCTCCCCTAGCCTAAGGCTAGGGCACCCCTAGGCTTAGGCTAGGGCACCCCTAGGCTTAGGCTTGGACACACGCAGGCTTAGGCTAGGGCACCCCTATGCTTAGGCTAGGGCACACCTAGGCTTAGGCTAGGGCACCCCTAGGCTTAGGCTAGGGGACCCCATGGCTTAGGATAGGGCACTTCTAGGCTTAGGCTAAAGCGAGGACTCCACAAGACTAAGGCTAGGGCACCCCTAGCCTTAGGCTAGGGCACCCCTAGCCTTAGGCTAGGGCACCTCTAGGCTTAGGCTAGGGCACCCCTAGGCTTAGGCTAGGGTACCCCAAGGCTTAGGCTAGGGCACCCTTAGACTTAGGCTAGGGCACCCCTAGGCTTAGGCTAGGGCACCCCTAGGCTTAGGCTACGTCACCCCAAGGCTTCGGCTAAGGCGAGGACTCCCCTATCTAAAGGCTAGGGTACCCCTATGCTTAGGCTAGGGCAACCCAAGACTTAGGCTAGGGCACCCCTAGGCTTAGGATAGGGTACCCCTAGGCTTAGGCTCAGGCTGGGGCTCCTCTAGCCTAACGCTAGGGCACCCCTAGGCTTGGGATACGGCACTCCTAGGCTTAGGCTGGGTTACCCCTAGGTTTAGGCAAGGGCACCCCTAGGCTTAGGCTAGGGAACCCCTAGGCTTAGGCTAGGGCACCACTACGCTTAGGCTAGAGCACCCCTAGGCTTAGGCTAGGGCACCCCTAGGCTTAGGCTAGGGCAACCCTAGGCTTAGGCTAAGGCTAGGGCTTCCCTAACCTAAGGCTAGGGCACCCCTAGGCTTAGGCTAGGGCACCCGTAGGCTTAGGTTAGGGCACCCCTATGCTTATTCTAGGGCACCCCTACACTTAGGCCAGGGCACCCCTAGGCTTAGGCTGGGGCACACCTAGGCTTAGGTTAAGGCTAGGGCTCCCCTAGCCTAAGGCTTGTGTACCCCTAGGCTTAGGCTAGGGCACCCCTAGGCTTAGGCTAGGGCACCCCTAGGCTTAGGCTAGGGCAGCCCTAGGCTTAGGCTAGGGCACGCCTATTTTTAGGCTAAGGCTAGGGCTTCCCTAGCCTAAGGCTAGGGCACCCCTAGGCTTAGGCTTGGGCACCCGTAGGCTTAGGCTAGGGCACCCCTTGTCTTAGGTAGGGAACCCCTAGGCTTAGGTTAGGGCACCCCTATGCTTAGGCTAGGCACCCCTAGACTTAGGCTAGGGCACCCCTAGGCTTAGGCTGGGGCACCCCTAGGCTTAGGCTAAGGCTAGGGCTCCCCTAGCCTAAGGCTAAGTTACCCCTTGGCTTAAGCTAGGGCACCCCTAGGCTTAGGCTAGGGCACCCCTTGGCTTAGGCTAGGGCACCCCTAGGCTTAGGGTAAGGCTAGGGCTCCTCTAGCCTAACGCTAGGGCATCCCTAGGCTTGGGCTAGGGCACCCCTAGGCTTCGGCTAGGGCACCCCTAGGCTTAGGCTATGGCACTCCAAGGCTTCGGCTAAGGCGAGGACTCCCCTAGCCTAAGGCTAGGGTACACCTAGGCTTAGGCTAGGGCACCCCTAGACTTAGGCTAGGGCACCCCTAGGCTGACGCTAGGGCACCCCTAGGCTTAGGCTAAGGCTAGGGCTCCTCTAGCCTAACACTAGGGCATGCCTAGGCTTGGGCTAGGGCACCCCTAGGCTTAGACTACGGCTAGGGCACCCCTAGGCTTAGGATAGGGCACCCCTAATCGTAGGCTAAGGCTACGGCTCCACTAGACTAAGGCTAGGGCACCCCTAGCCTTAGCCTAGGGCACCCCTGGGCTTAGGCTAGGGAACCCCTAGGTTTAGGCTAGGGCGCCCCAAGCCTTAGGCTAAGGCAAGGGCTCCTAGCCTAAGGCTAGGGCAACCCTAGGCTTAGGGTAGGGCACCCCTAGGCTTAGGCTAGGACACCCGTAGGCTTAGGCTAGGGCACCCCTAGGCATAGGCTAGGGCACCCCTAGGTTTAGGCTAAGGCTAGGGCTCCCCTAGCTAAGACTAGGGCAACCCTAGGCTTAGGGTAGGGTAACCCTCGGCTTAGGCTAGGGCACCCCTAGGCTTAGGATAGGGCACCCCTAGGCTCAGGCTAAGGATAGGGCTCCACTGGACTAAGGCTAGGGCACCCCTAGCCTTACGCTAGCGCACCCCTAGGCTTAGGCTAGGGCAACCCTAGGCTTAGGCTAGGGCACCCCTATGCTTACGCTAGGGCACCCCTAGGCTCAGGCTAGGGCACCCCTAGGTTTAGGCTAAGGCAAGGGAACCCCTAGGCTTAGGTAGGGAACCCCTAGGCTTAGGTTAGGGCACCCCTATGCTTAGTCTAGGCACCCCTAGACTTAGGTTAGGGCACCCCTAGGCTTAGGCTGGGGCACCCCTAGGCTTAGGGTAAGGCCAGGGCTCCTCTAGCCTAACGCTAGGCATCTCTAGGCTTCGGCTAGGGCACCCCTAGGCTTAGGCTAGGGCACCCCTAGGCTTAGGCTAGGGCACCCCAAGGCTTAGGCTGAGGCGAGGACTCTCCTAGCCTAAGGCTTGGGTCCACCTAGGCTTAGGCTAGGGCACCCCTAGACTTAGGCTAGGGCACCCTTAGGCTTAGGCTAGGGCACCCCTAGGCTTAGGCTAAGCTAGGGCTGTTCTAGCCTAACGCTAGGGCATCCCTAGGCTTGGGCTAAGGCAAACCTAGGCTTAGTGTAAGGCTAGGGCTCCACTAGACTAAGGCTCGGGCACCACTAGCCTTAGCCTAGGGCACCCCTAGGCTTAGGCTAGGGCGCCCCTAGGCTTAGGCTAGGGCACCCCTAGGCTTAGGCTAGGGCACCCCTAGGCTTAGGCAAGGGCAGCCCTAGGCTTAGGCTAGGGCAGCCCTAGGCTTACGCTAGGGCACCCGTCGGCTTAGGCTAGGGCACCCCTAGGCTTAGGGTAGGGCACCCCTAGGCTTAGGCTAGGACACCCATAGGCTTAGGCTAGGGCACCCCTAGGTTTAGGCTAGGGCACCCCTAGGCTTAGGCTAGGACACCCCTACGCTTAGGCTATGGCTAGGGCTCCCCAGGCCTAAGGTTAGGGCACTCCTAGGCTTGGGCTAGGGCACCCCTAGGCTTAGGCTAGGGCACCCCTAGGCTTAGGCTAAGGCTAGGGCTCCTCTAGCCTAACGCTAGGGCATCCCTAGACTTGGGCTAGGGCACACCTAGGCTTAGACTAAGGCTAGGGATCCCCTAGCCTAAGGCAAGGGCACCGCTAGCCTTAGGCTAGGGCACACCTTGGCTTAGGCTAGGGCACCCCTAGGCTTAGGATAGGGCACCCCTAAGCTTAGGCTAAGGCTAGGGCTCCACTAGACTAAGGCTAGGGCACCCCTAGCCTTAGCCTAGGGCACCCCTAGGCTTAGGCTAGGGAACCCCTAGGTTTAGACAAGGGCGCCCCTAGGCTTAGGCTAAGGTTAGGGCTCCCCTAGCCTAAGGTTAGGGCACTCCTAGGCTTGGGCTAGGGCACCCCTAGGCTTAGGCTAGGGCACCCCTAGGCTTAGGCTAAGGCTAGGGCTCCTCTAGCCTAACGCTAGGGCATCCCTAGACTAGGGCTAGGGCACACCTAGGCTTAGACTAAGGCTAGGGCTCCCCTAGCCTAAGGCAAGGGCACCGCTAGCCTTAGGCTAGGGCACACCTTGGCTTAGGCTAGGGCACCCCTAGGCTTAGGATAGGGCACCCCTAAGCTTAGGCTAAGGCTAGGGCTCCACTAGACTAAGGCTAGGGCACCCCTAGCCTTAGCCTAGGGCACCCCTAGGCTTAGGCTAGGGAACCCCTAGGTTTAGACAAGGGCGCCCCTAGGCTTAGGCTAAGGTTAGGGCTCCCCTAGCCTAAGGCTAGGACACCCCTAGGCTTAGGGTAGGGCACCCCTAGGCTTAGGCTAGGACACCCGTAGGCTTAGGCTAGGGCACCCCTAGGCTTAGTTTAGGGCACCCCTAGGCTTAGGCTAAGGCTAGGGCTCCCCTAGCCTAAGACTAGGGCACCCCTAGGCTTAGTGTAGGGCAACCGTAGGCTTAGGCTAGGGCACCCCTAGGCTTAGGCTAGGGCACCCCATGGCTTAGGATAGGGCACCCCTAGGCTTAGGCTAAGGCTAGGGCTCCACTAGACTAAGGCTAGGGCACCCCTAGCCTTACGCTAGGGCACCCCTAGGCTTAGGCTAGGGCAACGATAGGTTTATTGTAGGGCACCACTAGTTTTAGGCTAGGGCACCCCTAGGCTTAGGATAGGGCACCCTAGGCTTAGAGTAGATCACCCCTCGGCTTAGGCTAGGGAACCACAAGGTTTAGGCTAGGGCGCCCCAATGCTTAGGCTAAGGATAGGGCTCCCCTAGCCTAAGGCTAGGGTCCCCTAGTCTAAGGCTAGGGCACCCCCAGGCTTAGGCTAGAGCACCCCTAGGCTTAGGCTAGGACACCACTATGCTTAGGCTAGGGCACCCCTAGGCTTAGGCTAAGGCTCGTGCCCCCAAGCCTAAGGCTAGGAAACCCATAGTCTTAGGCTAGGGCACCCCAAAACTTAGGCTAGGGCACCCCTAGGTTTAGGCTAAGGGTAGGGCTCCCCTTGCCTAACCCTATGGCACCCCTAGGCTTAGGCTAGGGCACCCCTAGGCTCAGACAAGGGCACCCCTAAGCTTAGGCTAGGGCACCCCTAGTCTTAGGCTAGGGCACCCCTAGGCTTAGGCTAGGTCACCCCTAGGCTTAAGCTAGGGAACCCCTAGGTTTAGGCTAGGGCGCCCCAAGGCTTAGGCTAAGGCTAGGGCTCCCCTAGCCTAAGGCTAGGGCACCCCTAGGCTTAGGCTAGGGCACCCCTAGGCTTTGGCTTGGACACCCGTAGGCTTAGGCTAGGGCACCCTAGGCTTATGCTAGGGCACCCCTAGGCTTAGGCTAGCGCACCCCTAGGCTTAGGCTAGGGCACCCCATGGCTTAGGATAGGGCACCTCTAGGCTTAGGCTAAGGCGAGGACTCCACAAGACTAAGGCTTGAGCACCCCTAGCCTTAGGCTTGGGCACCCCTAGGCTTAGGCTAGGGTACCCCAAGGCTTAGGCTAGGGCACCCCTAGACTTAGGCTAGGGCACGCCTAGGCTTAGGCTAAGGCTAGGGCTCCTCTAGCCTATCGCTAGGGCATCCCTAGGCTTGAGCTAGGGCACCCCTAGGCTTAGGCTAGGGCACCCCTAAGCTTAGGCTAGGGCACCCCTAGGCTTAGGATAGGGCACCCCTAAGCTTAGGTTAAGGCTAGGGCTCCACTAGACTAAGGCTATGGCACCCCTAGCCTTAGCCTAGCGCACCCCTAGGCTTAGGCTAGCTCACCCCTAGGCTTAGGCTAGGGAACCCTTATGTTTAGGCTAGGGTGCCCCAAGGCTTAGGCTAAGGCTAGGGCTCCCTGGCATAAGGCTAGGGCACCGTTAGGCTTAGGGTAGGGCACCCCTAGGCTTAGGCTAGGACACCCGTAGGCTTAGGCTAGGGCACACCTAGGCTTAGGCTAGGGCACCCCTAGGCTTAGGCTAAGGCTCGGGCCCCCAAGCCTAAGGCTAGGAAACCCATAGTCTTAGGCTAGGGCACCCCAAAACTTAGGCTAGGGCACCCCTAGGTTTAGGCTAAGGGTAGGGCTCCCCTTGCCTAACCCTATGGCACCCCTAGGCTTAGGCTAGGGCACCCCTAGGCTCAGACAAGGGCACCCCTAAGCTTAGGCTAGGGCACCCCTAGTCTTAGGCTAGGGCACCCCTAGGCTTAGGCTAGGTCACCCCTAGGCTTAAGCTAGGGAACCCCTAGGTTTAGGCTAGGGCGCCCCAAGGCTTAGGCTAAGGCTAGGGCTCCCCTAGCCTAAGGCTAGGGCACCCCTAGGCTTAGGCTAGGGCACCCCTAGGCTTTGGCTTGGACACCCGTAGGCTTAGGCTAGGGCACCCTAGGCTTATGCTAGGGCACCCCTAGGCTTAGGCTAGCGCACCCCTAGGCTTAGGCTAGGGCACCCCATGGCTTAGGATAGGGCACCTCTAGGCTTAGGCTAAGGCGAGGACTCCACAAGACTAAGGCTTGAGCACCCCTAGCCTTAGGCTTGGGCACCCCTAGGCTTAGGCTAGGGTACCCCAAGGCTTAGGCTAGGGCACCCCTAGACTTAGGCTAGGGCACGCCTAGGCTTAGGCTAAGGCTAGGGCTCCTCTAGCCTATCGCTAGGGCATCCCTAGGCTTGAGCTAGGGCACCCCTAGGCTTAGGCTAGGGCACCCCTAAGCTTAGGCTAGGGCACCCCTAGGCTTAGGATAGGGCACCCCTAAGCTTAGGTTAAGGCTAGGGCTCCACTAGACTAAGGCTATGGCACCCCTAGCCTTAGCCTAGCGCACCCCTAGGCTTAGGCTAGCTCACCCCTAGGCTTAGGCTAGGGAACCCTTAGGTTTAGGCTAGGGTGCCCCAAGGCTTAGGCTAAGGCTAGGGCTCCCTGGCATAAGGCTAGGGCACCGTTAGGCTTAGGGTAGGGCACCCCTAGGCTTAGGCTAGGACACCCGTAGGCTTAGGCTAGGGCACACCTAGGCTTAGGCTAGGGCACCCCTAGGCTTAGGCTAAGGCTAGGGCTCCCCTAGCCTAAGGCTAGGGCACCCCTAGGCTTAGGGTAGGGCATCCCTAGGCTTAGGCTAGGGCACCCCTAGGCTTAGGTTAAGGCACCCCATGGCTTAGGATAGGGCACCCCTAGGCTTAGGCTAAGGCTAGGGTTCTACTAGACTAAGGCTAGGACACCCCTAGCCATACGCTAGGGCACCCCTAGGCTTATGCTAGGGCAACCCTAGGCTTATGTTGGGCACCCCTAGGCTTATGCTAGGGCAACCCTAGGCTTATGCTAGGGCACCCCTAGGCTAAGGCTAGGACACCGCTAGGCTTAGGCTAAGGCTAGGGCTCCACTTGCCTAAGCCTAGGGCTCCCTTAGCCTAAGGCTAGGACACCCCTAGGCTTACGCTAGGGCACCCCTAGGCGTAGCCTAGGGCACCACTACGCTTAGGCTAAGGCTAGGGCACCTATAGGCTTAGGCTCGGGCACCCCTAGGCTTAGTGTAGGGCACCCCTAGGCTTAGGCTAGGGCACCCATAGGCTTAGGCTAGGGCACACCTAGGCTTAGGCTAGGCTACCCCTAGGCTTAGGCTAGGCCACCCCTAGGCTTACGCTAGGGTACCCCTAAGCTTAGGCTAGGGCACCGCTAGTCTTGGGCTAAGGCTAGGGCTCCGCTAGCCTAAGGCTAGGGCACCCCTAGGCTTAGGTTAGGGCACATCTAGGCTTAGGCTAGGGCACCACTAGGCTTAGGCTAAGGCTAGGGCTCCACTAGACTAAGGCTAGGGCACCCCTAAGCTTAGGCTAGGGCAACCCTAGGCTTCGGCTAGGGCCCCCCTAGGCTTAGGCTAGGGTACCCCTAGGCTTCGGCTAGGGCACCCCTAGGCTTATGCTAAGGTTAGGGCTCCCCTAGCCTAAGGCTAGGGCAAGCCTAGGCTTAGGCTAGGGCACCCCTAGGCTTAGGCTAGGGCACCACTAGGTTTAGGCTAGGGCACCCCTAGGCTTAGGCTAAGGCTAGGCTCCCCTAGCCTAGGCTAGGGCACCCCTAGGCTTAGGCTAGGGCACCCATAGGCTTAGGCTAGGGCACCCCTAGTCTTAGGCTAGGGCACTCCTAGGCTTAGGCTAAGGCTAGGGTTCCCCTAGCCTAACCCTAGGGCACCCCTAGGCTTAGGCTAGGGCACCCCTAGGCTTAGGCTAGGGCACCCCTTAGCTTAGGCTACGGCACCCCTAGTCTTAGGCAAGGCACCCCTAGGCTTAGCCTAAGGCTAAGGATCCGCTAGCCTAAGGTTAGGGCACCCCTAGGCTTAGGTTAGGGCACCCCTAGGCTTAGGCTAGGGCACCCCTAGGCTTAGACCAGGGCACCCCTAGGCTTAGGCTTAGGCTAGGGCTCAGCTAGCCTAAGGCTAGGGCAAGCCTAGGCTTAGGCTAGGGCAAGCCTAGGCTTAGACTAGGGCACCCTTAGGCTTATGGTAGGGCTCCCCTAGGCTTAGGGTAGGGCACCCCTAGGCTTAGGCTAGGGCATGCCTAGGCTTAGGCTAGGGCACCCCTAGGCTTATGCTAAGGCTAGTGCTCCCCTAGCCTAAAGCTAGGGCACCCCTAGGGTTAGGCTAGGGCACCCATAGGCTTAGGCTAGGGCACCCCTAGGCTTAGGCTAGGGCTGCCAAAGGCTTAGGCTAAGGCTGGGCTCCTCTAGCCTTAGGCCTGGGCACCCCTAGGCTTAGGCTAGGGCACCCCTAGGCTTAGGCTAGGGCACCTATAGGCTTAGGCTAGGGTACCCCTAGGCTTAGGCTAGGGCACCCCTAGGCTTAGGCTAAGGCTAGGGCACCCCTAGGCTTAGGCTAGGGCACTCCTAGGCTTAGGCTAGGGCACCCCTAGGCTGAGGCTACGGCACCCCTAGGCTGAGGCTAGGGCACCCCTAGGTTTAGGCTAAGGCTATGGCTCCCCTAGCCTAAGGCTAGGGAACCCCTAGGCCTTGGATAGGGCACTCCTAGGCTTAGGCTAGGGCACCCCTAGGATTAGGTAAGGCTAGGGCTCCCCTAGCCTAACCCTAGGGCACCCCTAGGCTTAGGCTACGGCACCCCTAAGCTTAGGCTAGGGCACCCGTAGTCTTAGGCTAGGGCACCCCTAGGCTTAGGCTAAGGCTAGGGCTTCCCTAGCCTAAGGCTAGGGCACCACTAGGCTTAGGCTAGGGCACCCTTAGGCTTAGGCTAGGAAACCCCTAAGCTTAGGCTAGGGCACCCCTAGGCTTAGGCTAGGGCACCCTTAGGCTTAGGCTAGGGCACGCCTAAGCTTAGGCTAGTGCACCCCTAGGCTTAGGCTAAGGCTAGTGCTCCCCTAGCCTAAAGCTAGGGCACCCCTAGGGTTAGGCTAGAGCACCCATAGGCTTAGGCTAGGGCACCCCTAGGCTTAGGCTAGGGCTGCCAAAGGCTTAGGCTAAGGCTGGGCTCCTCTAGCCTAAGGCCTGGGCACCCCTAGGCTTAGGCTAGGGCACCCCTAGGCTTAGGCTAGGGCACCTCTAGGCTTAGGCTAGGGTACCCCTAGGCTTAGGCTAGGGCACCCCTAGGCTTAGGCTAAGGCTAGGGCACCCCTAGGCTTAGGCTAGGGCACTCCTAGGCTTAGGCTAGGGCACCCCTAGGCTGAGGCTACGGCACCCCTAGGCTGAGGCTAGGGCACCCCTAGGTTTAGGCTAAGGCTATGGCTCCCCTAGCCTAAGGCTAGGGAACCCCTAGGCCTTGGATAGGGCAGTCCTAGGCTTAGGCTAGGGCACCCCTAGGATTAGGTAAGGCTAGGGCTCCCCTAGCCTAACCCTAGGGCACCCCTAGGCTTAGGCTAGGGCACCCCTAAGCTTAGGCTAGGGCACCCGTAGTCTTAGGCTAGGGCACCCCTAGGCTTAGGCTAAGGCTAGGGCTTCCCTAGCCTAAGGCTAGGGCACCACTAGGCTTAGGCTAGGGCACCCTTAGGCTTAGGCTAGGAAACCCCTAAGCTTAGGCTAGGGCACCCCTAGGCTTAGGCTAGGGCACCCTTAGGCTTAGGCTAGGGCACGCCTAAGCTTAGGCTAGTGCACCCCTAGGCTTAGGCTAAGGCTAGGGCTCCCCTAGCCTAAGGCTAGGGCACCCCAAGGCTTAGGCTAGGGCACCTTTAGGCTTAGGCTAGGGCACCCCTAGGCTTAGGCTTAGGCTAGGGCTCAGCTAGCCTAAGGCTAGGGCAAGCCTAGGCTTAGTCTAGGGCACCCCGAGGCTTAGGGTAGGGCACCCCTAGACTTAGGGTAGGGCACCCCTAGGCTTAGGCTAGGGCACCCCTAGGCTTAGGCTGGGGCAGCCAGAGGCTTAGGCTAAGGCTAGGGCTCCTCTAGCCTAAGGCCTGGGCACCCCTAGGCTTAGGCTAGGGCACCCCTAGGCTTAGGCTAAGGCACCCCTAGGCTTAGGCAAGGGCACCCTAGGCTTAGGTTAGGGCACCCTTAGGCTTAGGCTATGGCACCCCTAGGCTTAGGCTAAGGCTAGGTCACCCCTAGGCTTACGCTAGGGCACCCCTAGGTTTAGGCTAAGGCTAGGGCTCCCCTAGCCTAAAGCTAGGGCACCCCTAGGCTTAAGCTAGGGCACGCCTAGGCATAAGCTAGGGCACCCCTAGGCTTAGGCTAAGGCTAGAGATCCCCTAGCCTAAGGCTAGGGCACCCCTAGGCTTAGGGTAGGGCACCCCTAAGCTTAGGCTAGGACACCCGTAGGCTTAGGCTAGGGCACTCCTAGGCTTAGGCTAAGGGTAGGGTTCCCCTAGCCTAAGGCTAGGGCACCCCTACGCTTAGGGTAGGGCAACCCTAGGCTTAGGCTAGGGCACCCCTAGGATTAGGCTAAGGCACCCCATGGCTTAGGATAGGGCAACACAAGGCTTAGGTTATGGCACCCCTAGGCTTAGGCTAGGGCACCCCTAGGCGTAGGCTAGGTCACCCCTAGGCTTAGCCTAATGCTAGGGCTCAGCTAGCCTAAGGCTAGGGCACCCCTAGGCTTAGGCTAGGGCACCCCTAGGCTTAGGCTAAAGCTACGGCTCCACTAGACTAAGGCTAGGGATCCCCTAGCCTTAGGCTAGGGCACCCCTAGCCTTAGGCTAGGGCACCCCTAGGCTTACGCTAGGGCACCCCTAGGCTTAGGCTAGGGGACCCCTAGTCTTAGGCTAGGGCACCCCTAGGCTTAAGCTACGGCTAGGGCTCCCCTAGTCTAAGGCTACGGCACCCCTAGGCTTAGGCTAGGGCACCCCTAGGCTTAGGCTAGGACACCGCTAGGATTAGGCTAAGGCTAGGGCTCCCCTTGCCTAACCCTAGGGCACCCCTAGGCTTAGGCTAGGGCACCCCTAGGCTTAGACTAGGGCAACCCTAAGCTTAGGCTAGAGCACCCCTAGGCTTAGCCTAGGGCACCCCTAGCTTAGGCTAAGACTAGGGCTCCCCTAGCCTAAGGCTAGGGCACCCCTAGGCTTAGGCTAGGGCACCCTAGGCGTAGGCTAGTGCACCCCTAGGCTTAGGTTAAGGCTAGGGCTCCCCTAGACTAAGGCTAGGGCACCACTAGGCTTAGGCTAGGGCACCCCTAGGCTTAGGCTAGGGCACTCCTAGGCTTAGGCTAGGGCACCCCTAGGCTTAGACTATGGCTAGGGCTCCCCTAGCCTAAGGCTAGGACACCCCTAGGCTTAGGGTAGGGCATCCCTAGGCTTAGGCTAGGGCACCACTAGGCGTAGGCTAGGGCACCCCTAGGCTTAGGCTAAGGCTAGGGCTCAGCTAGCCTAAGGCTTGAGCACCCCTAGGCTTAGGCTAGGGCAACCGTAGGCTTAGGGTAGGGAACCCCTAGGCTTAGGCTAGGGCACCCCTAGGCTTATGCTAGGGCACCCCTAGGCTTAGGCTAAGGCTAGGGCTCTGCTAGCCTAAAAATAGGGCACCCCTAGGCTTAGGCTAGGGGACCCCAAGGCTTAAGCTAGGGCACCCGTAGGCTTAGGCTAAGGTTAGGGATCCCCTAGCCTAAGGCTAGGGCACCCCTAGGCTTAGAGTAGGGCACCCCTAAGCTTAGGCTAGGACACCCGTAGGCTTAGGCTAGGGCACCTCTAGGCTTACGCTAGGGCACCCCTAGGCTTAGGCTAAGGGTAGGGCTCCCCTAGCCTTAGGCTAGGGCACCCCTAGGCTTAGGGTAGGGCAACCCTTGGTTTAGGCTAGGGCACCCCTAGGATTAGGCTAAGGCACCCCATGGCATAGGATAGGGCACCCCAAGGCTTAGGCTAGGGCACCCCTAGGCTTAGGATAATGCTAGGGCTCAGCTAGCCTAAGGCTAAGGCACTCCTAGGCTTAGGCTAGGGCACCCCTAGGCTTAGGTTAAGGCTAGGGCTCCACTAGACTAAGGCTAGGGCACCCCTAGCCTTAGGCTAGGGCACCCCTAGGCTTAGGCTAGGGCAACCCTAGGCTTAGGCTAAGGCTAGGGCTCCCCTAGACTAAGGCTAGGGCACCACTAGGCTTAGGCTAGGGCACCCCTAGGCTTAGGCTAGGGCACCCCTAGGCTTAGCCTAGGGCACCCCTAGGCTTAGGATAAGGCTAGGGCTCCCCTAGCCTAAGGCTATGGCACCCCTAGGCTTAGGCTAGGGCACCCCTAGGTTTAGGCTACGGCTAGGGCCCCCCTAGTCTAAGGCTAGAGCACCCCTAGGCTTAGGCTAGGGCACCCCTAGGCTTGGCCTAGGACACCGCTAGGCTTAGGCTAAGGCAAGGGCTCCCCTTGCCTAACCTTAGGGCACCCCTAGGCTTAGGCTAGGGCACCCCTAGGCTTAGACTAGGGCATCCCTAAGCTTAGGCTAGGGCACCCCTAGGCTTAGCCTAGGGCACCCCTAGGCTTAGGCTAAGACTAGGGCTTCCCTAGCCTAAGGCTAGGGCACCACTAGGCGTAGGCTAGGGCACCCCTAGGCTTAGGCTAAGGCTAGGGCTCAGCTAGCCTAAGGCTTGAGCACCCCTAGGCTTAGGCTAGGGCAACCGTAGGCTTAGGGTAGGGAACCCCTTAGGCTTAGGCTAGGGCACCCCTAGACTTATGCTAGGGCACCCCTAGGCTTAGGCTAAGGCTAGGTCTCCACTTGACTAAGGCTAGGGCACCCCTAGCCTTAGGCTAGGGCACCCGTAGGCTTAGGCTAGGGCACCCCTAGGCTCAGGCTAGGGAACCCCTAGGCTTAGGCTAGGGCACCCCTAGGCTTAGGCTAGGGCACCCATAGGCTTAGGCTCGGGCACCCCTAGGCTTAGGCTAGGGCACCCCTAGGCTTAGGCTAAGGCTAGGGCTCCCCTAGCCTAAGGCTAGGGCACCCCCAGGCTTAGGCTAGGGCACCCCTAGGCTTAGGCTAGGGGACCCCTAGGCTTAGGGTAGGGCACCCCTAAGCTTAGGCTAGGGCACCCATCATCTTATGCTAGGGCACCCCTAAGCTTAGGCTAGGGCACCCCTAGTCTTAGGCTAGGGCACCCCTAGGCTTAGGCTAGGGCACCCTAGGCTTAGGCTAGGGCACCCATAGGCTTAGGCTAGGGCACCCCTAGGCTTAGGCTAGGGTACCCCTTGGCTTAGGCTAGGGAACACCTAGGCTTACGCTAGGGCACCCCTAAGCTTAGGATAGTGTACCCCTAGTCTTAGGGTAGGGCACCCCTAGGCTTAGGCTAGGGCACCCCTAGGCTTAGGCTAGGGCACCCCTAGGCTTAGGCTAAGGCTAGGGCTCAGCTAGCCTAAGGCTAGGGCACCCCTAGTCTTTGGTTAGGGCACCCCTAAGCTTAGGGTAGGGCACCCCTAGGCTTAGGCTAGGGCACATCTAGGCTTAGTCTAGGCCACCACTAGGCTTAGGCTAAGGCTAGGGCTCCACTAGACTAAGGCTAGGGTACCCCTAGGCTTAGGCTAGGGCACCCCTAGGCTTAGGCTAGGACACCCCTAAGCTTAGGCTAGGGCACCCTAGTCTTAGGCTAGGGCACCCCTAGGCTTAGGCTAAGGCTAGGGCTCCCCTAGCCTAAGGCTAGGGCACCACTAGGCTTAGGGTAGGGCATCCCTAGGCTTAGGCTAGGGCACCCCTAGGCTTAGGCTAGGGCACCCCTAGGCTTAGGCTAAGGCTAGGGCTCCCCTAGCCTAAGGCTAAGGGACCCCTAGGCTTAGGCTAGGGCACCCCTAGGCTTAGGCTAGGGCACCCCTAGGCTTAGGTTAGGGCACCCCTAGGCTTAGGCTAGGGCACCCCTAGGCTTAGGCTAAGGCTAGGGCTCAGCTAGCCTAAGGCTAGGGCACCCCTAGGCTTTGGCTAGGGCACCCCTAAACTTAGGGTATGGCACCCCTAGGCTTATTCTAGGGCACATCTAGGCTTAGGCTAGGGCACCACTAGGCTTAGGCTAAGGCTAGGGCTCCCCTAGCCTAAGGCTAGGGCTCCCCTAGGCTTAGGCTAGGGCACCCCTAGGCATAGGATAGGGCACCCCTAGGCTTAGGCTAAGGCTAGGGCTCAGCTAGCCTAAGGCTTGAGCACCCCTAGGCTTAGGCTAGGGCAACCCTAGGCTTAGGGTAGGGAACTCCTAGGCTTAGGCTAGGGCACACCTAGGCTTATGCTAGGGCACCCCTAGGCTTAGGCTAAGGCTAGGGCTCCACTAGACTAAGGCTAGGGCACCCCTAGGCTTAGGCTAGGGAACCCCTAGGCTTAGGCTAGGGCACCGCTAGGCTTAGGCTAGGGCACCCATAGGCTTAGGCTCGGGCACCCCTAGGCTTAGGCTAGGGCACCCCTAGGCTTAGGCTAAGGCTAGAGGTCCCCTAGCCTAAGGCTAGGGCACCCCTAGGCTTAGGCTAGGGCACCCCTAGGCTTAGGCTAGGGGACCCCTAGGCATAAGCTAGGGCACCCCTAAGCTTGGGCTAGGACACCCCTAGGCTTAGGCTAGGGCACCCCTAGGCTTAGGCTAGGGCACTCCTAAGCTTAGGCTAAGGCAAGGGCTCAGCTAGCCTAAGGCTAGGGCACCCCTAGGCTTAGGTTCGGGCACCCCTAGGCTTAGGGTAGGGCACCCCTAGGATTAGGCTAGGGCACCCCTAGGCTTACGCTAGGGCACCCCTAGGCTTACGCTAGGGCACCCCTGAACTTAGGCTAGGACACCCCTAGTCTTAGGCTAGGGCACCCCTAGGCTTAGGCTAAGGCTAAGGCTCCCCTAGCCTACGGTTAGGGCACCCCTAGGCTTAGGCTAGGGCACCCCTAAGCTTAGGCTAGGGCACCCCTAGGCTTTGGCTAGGGCACCCCTAAGCTTAGGGTAGGGCACTCCTAGGCTTAGGCTAGGGCACATCTAGGCTTAGGCTAGGGCACCCCTTAGCTTAGGCTAGGGCACCCCTAGTCTTAGGCTAGGGCACACCTACGCTTAGGCTAAGGGTAGGGCTCTGCTAGCCTAAGAATAGGGCACCCCTAGGCTTAGGCTAGGGCACCCCTAGGCTTAAGCTAGGGCACCCGTAGGCTTAGGCTAAGGCTAGGGATCCCCTAGCCTAAGGCTAGGGCACCCCTAGAATTAGGGTAGGGCACCCTAAGCTTAGGCTAGGACACCCGTAAGCTTAGGCTAGGGCACCTCTAGGCTTACGCTAGGGCACCCCTAGGCTTAGGCTAAGGGTAGGGCTCCCCTAGCCTAAGGCTAGGGCACCCCTAGGCTTAGGGTAGGGCAACCCTTGGCTTAGGCTAGGGCACCCCTAGGATTAGGCTAAGGCACCCCATGGCATAGGATAGGGCACCCCAAGGCTTAGGCTAGGGCACCCCTAGGCTTAGTCTAGGGCACCCCTAGGCGTAGGCTAGGTCACCCCTAGGCTTAGGATAATGCTAGGGCTCAGCTAGCCTAAGGCTAAGGCACCCCTAGGCTTAGGCTAGGGCACCCCTAGGCTTAGGTTAAGGCTAGGGCTCCACTAGACTAAGGCTAGGGCACCCCTAGCCTTAGGCTAGGGCACCCCTAGGCTTAGGCTAGGGCAACCCTAGGCTTAGGCTAAGGCTAGGGCTCCCCTAGACTAAGGCTAGGGCACCACTAGGCTTAGGCTAGGGCACCCCTAGGCTTAGGCTAGGGCACCCCTAGGCTTAGGCTAGGGCACCCCTAGGCTTAGGATAAGGCTAGGGCTCCCCTAGCCTAAGGCTATGGCACCCCTAGGCTTAGGCTAGGGCACCCCTAGGTTTAGGCTACGGCTAGGGCCCCCCTAGTCTAAGGCTAGAGCACCCCTAGGCTTAGGCTAGGGCACCCCTAGGCTTGGCCTAGGACACCGCTAGGCTTAGGCTAAGGCAAGGGCTCCCCTTGCCTAACCTTAGGGCACCCCTAGGCTTAGGCTAGGGCACCCCTAGGCTTAGACTAGGGCATCCCTAAGCTTAGGCTAGGGCACCCCTAGGCTTAGCCTAGGGCACCCCTAGGCTTAGGCTAAGACTAGGGCTTCCCTAGCCTAAGGCTAGGGCACCACTAGGCGTAGGCTAGGGCACCCCTAGGCTTAGGCTAAGGCTAGGGCTCAGCTAGCCTAAGGCTTGAGCACCCCTAGGCTTAGGCTAGGGCAACCGTAGGCTTAGGGTAGGGAACCCCTTAGGCTTAGGCTAGGGCACCCCTAGACTTATGCTAGGGCACCCCTAGGCTTAGGCTAAGGCTAGGTCTCCACTTGACTAAGGCTAGGGCACCCCTAGCCTTAGGCTAGGGCACCCGTAGGCTTAGGCTAGGGCACCCCTAGGCTCAGGCTAGGGAACCCCTAGGCTTAGGCTAGGGCACCCCTAGGCTTAGGCTAGGGCACCCATAGGCTTAGGCTCGGGCACCCCTAGGCTTAGGCTAGGGCACCCCTAGGCTTAGGCTAAGGCTAGGGCTCCCCTAGCCTAAGGCTAGGGCACCCCCAGGCTTAGGCTAGGGCACCCCTAGGCTTAGGCTAGGGGACCCCTAGGCTTAGGGTAGGGCACCCCTAAGCTTAGGCTAGGGCACCCATCGTCTTATGCTAGGGCACCCCTAAGCTTAGGCTAGGGCACCCCTAGTCTTAGGCTAGGGCACCCCTAGGCTTAGGCTAGGGCACCCTAGGCTTAGGCTAGGGCACCCATAGGCTTAGGCTAGGGCACCCCTAGGCTTAGGCTAGGGTACCCCTTGGCTTAGGCTAGGGAACACCTAGGCTTACGCTAGGGCACCCCTAAGCTTAGGATAGTGTACCCCTAGTCTTAGGGTAGGGCACCCCTAGGCTTAGGCTAGGGCACCCCTAGGCTTAGGCTAGGGCACCCCTAGGCTTAGGCTAAGGCTAGGGCTCAGCTAGCCTAAGGCTAGGGCACCCCTAGTCTTTGGTTAGGGCACCCCTAAGCTTAGGGTAGGGCACCCCTAGGCTTAGGCTAGGGCACATCTAGGCTTAGGCTAGGCCACCACTAGGCTTAGGCTAAGGCTAGGGCTCCACTAGACTAAGGCTAGGGTACCCCTAGGCTTAGGCTAGGGCACCCCTAGGCTTAGGCTAGGACACCCCTAAGCTTAGGCTAGGGCACCCCTAGTCTTAGGCTAGGGCACCCCTAGGCTTAGGCTAAGGCTAGGGCTCCCCTAGCCTAAGGCTAGGGCACCCCTAGGCTTAGGGTAGGGCATCCCTAGGCTTAGGCTAGGGCACCCCTAGGCTTAGGCTAGGGCACCCCTAGGCTTAGGCTAAGGCTAGGGCTCCCCTAGCCTAAGGCTAAGGGACCCCTAGGCTTAGGCTAGGGCACCCCTAGGCTTAGGCTAGGGCACCCCTAGGCTTAGGTTAGGGCACCCCTAGGCTTAGGCTAGGGCACCCCTAGGCTTAGGCTAAGGCTAGGGCTCAGCTAGCCTAAGGCTAGGGCACCCCTAGGCTTTGGCTAGGGCACCCCTAAACTTAGGGTATGGCACCCCTAGGCTTATTCTAGGGCACATCTAGGCTTAGGCTAGGGCACCACTAGGCTTAGGCTAAGGCTAGTTCTCCCCTAGCCTAAGGCTAGGGCTCCCCTAGGCTTAGGCTAGGGCACCCCTAGGCATAGGATAGGGCACCCCTAGGCTTAGGCTAAGGCTAGGGCTCAGCTAGCCTAAGGCTTGAGCACCCCTAGGCTTAGGCTAGGGCAACCCTAGGCTTAGGGTAGGGAACTCCTAGGCTTAGGCTAGGGCACACCTAGGCTTATGCTAGGGCACCCCTAGGCCTAGGCTAAGGCTAGGGCTCCACTAGACTAAGGCTAGGGCACCCCTAGGCTTAGGCTAGGGAACCCCTAGGCTTAGGCTAGGGCACCGCTAGGCTTAGGCTAGGGCACCCATAGGCTTAGGCTCGGGCACCCCTAGGCTTAGGCTAGGGCACCCCTAGGCTTAGGCTAAGGCTAGAGGTCCCCTAGCCTAAGGCTAGGGCACCCCTAGGCTTAGGCTAGGGCACCCCTAGGCTTAGGCTAGGGGACCCCTAGGCATAAGCTAGGGCACCCCTAAGCTTGTGCTAGGACACCCCTAGGCTTAGGCTAGGGCACCCCTAGGCTTAGGCTAGGGCACTCCTAAGCTTAGGCTAAGGCAAGGGCTCAGCTAGCCTAAGGCTAGGGCACCCCTAGGCTTAGGCTCGGGCACCCCTAGGCTTAGGGTAGGGCACCCCTAGGATTAGGCTAGGGCACCCCTAGGCTTACGCTAGGGCACCCCTAGGCTTACGCTAGGGCACCCCTAAACTTAGTCTAGGACACCCCTAGTCTTAGGCTAGGGCACCCCTAGGCTTAGGCTAAGGCTAAGGCTCCCCTAGCCTACGGTTAGGGCACCCCTAGGCTTAGGCTAGGGCACCCCTAAGCTTAGGCTAGGGCACCCCTAGGCTTTGGCTAGGGCACCCCTAAGCTTAGGGTAGGGCACTCCTAGGCTTAGGCTAGGGCACATCTAGGCTTAGGCTAGGGCACCCCTTAGCTTAGGCTAGGGCACCCCTAGTCTTAGGCTAGGGCACACCTACGCTTAGGCTAAGGGTAGGGCTCTGCTAGCCTAAGAATAGGGCACCCCTAGGCTTAGGCTAGGGCACCCCTAGGCTTAAGCTAGGGCACCCGTAGGCTTAGGCTAAGGCTAGGGATCCCCTAGCCTAAGGCTAGGGCACCCCTAGAATTAGGGTAGGGCACCCTAAGCTTAGGCTAGGACACCCGTAAGCTTAGGCTAGGGCACCTCTAGGCTTACGCTAGGGCACCCCTAGGCTTAGGCTAAGGGTAGGGCTCCCCTAGCCTAAGGCTAGGGCACCCCTAGGCTTAGGGTAGGGCAACCCTTGGCTTAGGCTAGGGCACCCCTAGGATAAGGCTAAGGCACCCCATGGCATAGGATAGGGCACCCCAAGGCTTAGGCTAGGGCACCCCTAGGCTTAGTCTAGGGCACCCCTAGGCGTAGGCTAGGTCACCCCTAGGCTTAGGATAATGCTAGGGCTCAGCTAGCCTAAGGCTAAGGCACCCCTAGGCTTAGGCTAGGGCACCCCAAGGCTTAGGTTAAGGCTAGGGCTCCACTAGACTAAGGCTAGGGCACCCCTAGCCTTAGGCTAGGGCACCCCTAGGCTTAGGCTAGGGAACCCCTAGGCTTAGGCTAGTGCACCCCTAGGCTTAGACTAAGGCTAGGGCTCCCCTAGCCTAAGGCTACGGCACCCCTAGGCTTAGGCTAGGGCACCCCTAGGCTTAGGCTAGGGCAACCCTAGGCTTAGGCTAAGGCTAGGGCTCCCCTAGACTAAGGCTAGGGCACCACTAGGCTTAGGCTAGGGCACCCCTAGGCTTAGGCTAGGGCACCCCTAGGCTTAGGATAAGGCTAGGGCTCCCCTAGCCTAAGGCTAGGGCACCCCTAGGCTTACGGTAGGGCATCCCTAGGCTTAGGCTAGGGCACTCCTAGGCTTAGGCTAGGCCACCCCTAGGCTTAGGCTAAGGCTAGGGCTCCCGTAGCCTAAGGCTAGGGCACCCCTAGGCTTAGGGTAGGGCATCCCTAGGCTTAGGCTAGGGCACCCCTAGGCTTAGGCTAAGGCACCCCATTTCTTAGGATAGGGCACCCCTAGGCTTAGGCTAAGGCTAGGGCTCCACTAGACTAAGGCTAGGGCACCCCTAGCCTTACGCTAGGGCACCCCTAGGCTTAGGATAGGGCACCCCTAGGCTTAGGCTAAGGCTAGGGCTCACCTAGTCTAAGGCTAGGGCACCCCTAGGCTTAGGCTAGGGCACCCCTAGGCTTAGGCTAGGACACCGCTAGGCTTAGGCTAAGGCTAGGGCTCCCCTTGCCTAACCCTAGGGCACCCCTAGGCTTAGGCTAGGGCACCCCTAGGTTAGACTAGGGCACCCCTAAGCCTTAGGCTAGGGCACCCCTAGGCTTAGCCTAGGGCACACCTAGGCTTAGGCTAACACTAGGGCTCCCCTAGCCTAAGGCTAGGGCACCCCTAGGCGTAGGCTAGGGCACCCCTAGGCTTAGGATAAGGCTAGGGCTCAGCTAGCCTAAGACTTGAGCACCCCTAGATATGTGGAATCTTAGGATGGAATAGTTTGAATACACAGAAAAAAATTCAGTGGAATCATAACCCTCTAAATAATTACCCTCTAAAGCCACAAAGATCAACTGTGTCCAGCATGGTGACAGTTTAGCATATGCCATGGGCACATTGCTCATATCCCAGTGTTGTTAATCAACAAAAACTCACGCACTGCCACTTATAGTGACCCTAGGCACAATAGAATAAAAGCCTTTCTAGTCCTGTGACATCCTCACAATGGTCATATTTTAGCCTATTGTTACAGCCACTGTGTTGATCCATCTCATTCAGGGCTTACCTGTTTTTTGACGATGCTCTACCAAGTATTTTGTCCTTTTCTAGGGACTAATTTCTCCTGATACCATGTTCAAAGTATATGAAATGGAGTTTTACCATCCTCACTTCTAAAATACATTCTGGCTGTACTTCTTCATGGATAGACCTCTTTGTTTTGCTGGGCATTCATGGTATATTCAATATTATTTGCAACATCATATTTTAAAGGCATCATATTTTCTTCAGTCTTCCTTATTTATGGTCCATCTTTCACATGCATATGTCAAACATTACCATCAAGTCTATTCTTATTCATAGTGACCATATAGGGTTTCCAAGGCTGTAAATCTTTACAGGGTCAAATAGCTTCCTCTTTCTTCTGTGGAGCAGCAAGTGGGTTGAACCACCAACCTTGCTGTTAGTCATTCAACCCATACCAGACACTGAAATTAAGACTCCTTTCACATGCATCTAAGGTGATTAAAAATATCAAGGCTAAAAGCAGGCATAATTTGCTAATCCCCAGAGTAAAACATTTGCTCTTTCACATTTTAAAGAGGTCTTTTACAACAGATTTTTCCAATGAAATACGTTGATTTATTGACTGCTGCTTCTGTGAGTATTGATTGTGGGTCCAAGTAAAATAGAGTTTAGCTACATTTCTCTATTTGTAATGATGTTGTGTGTTTATATTTGTCAAGTTGAGAAGACATTTGTATTCTTAGTGTTGAAGACTAATTCATACTGAAGGTGTACTATATGAGCTTTATCAGTAAGTACTTCAAGGCCTATTGACTTTCAGCCAGCAAGATTGGGTCATCTGCATAATACAGGTTGTTAATGATTCTTCCTCCAAACCAGATGCCTCAACTTCTTCATACAGAGCAGCTTCTCAGATTATTTGAATAAGTATAGTGTGATAGATAGGTAGGTTTATAGTGCCAACCTGGCCAATAAGAACATGTGGGATTAATAAGTTCGCAGTTTGATTCGTGGGCAAAGAGATAAATGGCTCAGCAAGCCACACCTATCTCTCAGTTGCTCTCTGGTGATCAGACCAGTGTGTGGCTGCCTTACCTAGTTCTGCAGTTTGCTGCCTGGCTGTACTGCCATATTTACTGTTGCATGGAAGTGAGTTAAACTGAGTCCTTTGTACTGCTATGTGGACTAATTAGCTGTTATATTCCTTCGTGTTCTATCTATCTATCAAATCATAAATGTCCTGGTTTTGTTTCTCTAGAGAACCCTGTCTAACACATATGGTGAAAGGATATAACCACAACACACACTCTCCTGATTTTAAACCACGCACTATCCACTTGTTCTATTCGAACCACTTCCTGTTGGTTTGTGTACAGGTACCACAGGAGCACAATTAAATGTACGGGAATTCCCATTGTTCTCATATGTATTCATATGCTACCCAAAGTTTGTTATGGTACACAGTAAAATCCTCTGCATAGTCAATAGTACATAAGTAAGCATTTTCCTTGTATCCTCTGTTTTCAGCCAAGGTCCATCTGAAACCAGCATTGATATACCTTGCCTCATGCCCTCTTTTAATACAGCCTGGATTTCTGGCAGCTTCCTGTTGACATATTGCTATAACTACTTTTAAAGGTATCGTCAATAAAATTGTACTTGCATGTCATATTAATGTTATTTTAAATTAATTTGCAGATTTTGTTGCGTCATATTTCTTTAGAATGGACACAAATATTAATCACTTCCAGTTGGTTGGCCAGATAGCTATCTTCCAAATTTCTTGACATGGACTATCACTGCATGAGCGTGTTGAAATATCTCCATTCCTATCCCTTCCTTGCTTTTCACTAATGCTTACATTGCAGCTTCAACTTCCTCTTGGCCTTTTGAACTAGTAGAACCTCAACTAATTCTTGGGAACAGAGACTCTGTACACTCCGTCCATATTCTTTGGATTCTCCCTACATCATTCAATAGTTTGATAAATAATCCTTGAACATTGTAATCCGAGGCTTGGATTTTTTCTTCTGTTCTTTCAATTTATGATATGCTGACTGTACTCATTCCTTTTGCTTTCCTAATTCCAGGTCTTTACACGTTACAATATAATTCTTTACTTTATCTTCTCAAGCTGTCCTTTCAAATTTTTCTGTTCAACTCTTTTATTTCATCATTTCTTCCATTTGCTTTAACTGCTTTAGGTTCAAGAGCAAGTTTCCCAGTCTCCTCTGATATCCACTGTAGTATTTTCTTTCTTTCCTGGATTATTAATGATCTTTTTGAGGAGCCCCCAATAAAATGATTTGTGATAAATAAATAAATAGCCACAGGTGACATGACAAAAAAAAACCAAAACATTGATGACCTTTATGCTATTTCACAAGTCTTCTGGTAGCTGATCATTAATGTTCAATATGTCCGAACCATTCTTGAGATAGGCTCTAAATTCAGGTGAGATATTGTGATAGTAAGGTTTCGTGTCATTTTAGCTTGACCAGGATCTTCAGAAGGTGCAGCTCACACTCTCCTTGGGGGTATGACCTATTTCATAGCTATAAGTAGACTGTGGAGAATGGGCTCACTCTTTTTCTTCCTGATGAAATGACCCTGGACCCTACGTCTGGCTTCTTGGGATGGCAATCACCATGAGACCTGCTGACCCTAAGAGCTGTCTGTGGCCTGCCAACTGCCTGTTGACATTGGATTCTCCCAACTCTGCTTCCACCAACCTGTGGTTTTCCTGTTTCTTGGGCTATTCCTCCAACAGCTTCAGGAGTCTGGAAGGGCCTCTAGTTTGCATCTGATTTATGGGCTGGAGTTGGACTGGGGTTTCTTGTTGTGTGGACTTCTTAATGTAAAATTCTTTATTGATATAAATTTCCTTCTTCTACATGTATCAGTATCACTGGTTTGTTTCTCTAGAAACCCCAGCCGACCACAAATATAATATAGACTGTATTTGGGCTCTTTTGCGTTCTTATTTTAATTTTCTTCAGGTTTGATTTGAACTTGCATATTAGTAATTGATAGTCTTTTACATAGTTGGCCCCCGGTCTTGTTTTGTCTCAATGATATTGAGCTTCTCTATCATGTCTTCCCACAGATTTAATCAATTCCATTCCTGTGTTTTCCACATGTATATATGCCGCTCCTGTTGTTGAATAAAGGTGTTTGCAATGAGGAAGTTATTGCTCTTGCAGAATTCTTTCATGCAGTCTTCAGCTTCTTTTCGATCCCCAAAGCCATAGTTTCTAATTACTCTTCCTACCTTTTTGTTTCCATGTGTGCATTCCAATTGTTAGCAATTATTAATGTATTTTCAGTACATGTGTGGTCAATTTCAGACTAAAGAAGTTGCTACAATTGTTCATTGGCTTTAGTGGTTTGTGAGAAAATTTGAATAATGGTTCTATTAACCGGCCTTCCTTGTGTATGAAGATAAATATTATTCTGTCACAGGCAGCATTGCACTTCAAGATAGATCTAAAAATGCTCTTTTTGAGGATGAAAGAGACATTCTTTTGAATTTGTCATTGTCAGCATAGTCATTCTTATCATTTTAAGATTCAAAGGGACTATTTCAACTCACCAATGCCTAGGATAATGATCTTTATAGGTCAGATTCCGTTTTTTTTATGATTTCCAATTTTCCTAGATTCTTATTTTGCACGTTTCATGTTCTGATTATTAATGAATGGTTGCAATGATTTTTCTCATTTTGAATTATAATCCATTAGCAAATGAAGGTGCCAGAAGAAGCTTTAGTACACTTTGTTGCTAGATGCCTTCAAGTCAGTTCTTTCTCATAATAATGCCTACACAACAGAATGAAACATTGCCTCGTCCTGCCCCATACTCAAAAATTTTGTTATGTTTGAGTCCATTGTTGTAGGAATTGTCTCGATCCATTTGATCGGGTGTCTTCCTCTTTTTGCAACCCCTCCACTGTAATGTGTATGATGTCCTCCAGGGACTGGTCTGTCCTGATAACATCTGCAAAGTACATGAGATGAAGTCTCGCCATCCTATCTGCCAAGGAACATTTAGCTGCACTTCTTCTCAGACAGATTTGTTTGTTCTTCTCTCCACCCATGGTACTTTTAGTATTTTTTTGTCAGTACCTTAATTCAAATGCACCAGTTCTCCTTCAGTCGTTCTCATTCAATGTTCAAATTTCACATGCATAAGGTGTGGCGGAAAATGCCATGCCTTGGGCCAGGCGCAACTTAATCCTAAGTGAAATTCTTGATCTTCAGTACTTTAAAGTGGTATTGTGCAGTAGATTTGCCTAATGCAATATGTTATTTGGTTTTTTGATTGTTGTTTCCATGAGCATTAGCTGTGAATCTAAGCAAGACGAAATCCTTGATAACTTCAATATTTTCTCCATTTATTATGATGTTATCTACAGCTCCTGTTGTGAGGTTTTGAGTTATCATTAAGGTGGACTCTACTTTGAGGAAGCTCTCTTTCTCGGTGATATTTTGATTGTTTTGCAATCTGAGGGACTCATTTTCTGGCATTATATCAGACAATATATTACTGCTATGCATAAAGTTTTCAATGGTGAATCCCTCAGAAGTGGACTGATTGTTTTGTCGTCCTGTCAGTTCTTAGTCTGGAAGCTGTGTTGAAATCTGTTCACCGTGGGTGATCCTGCCTGGTATTTGAAGTACTAGTGAACTAACTCCCAGCATCACAGCAAAGCACAAGCTACCACAGTGCAGCAAATTGACAGATGGGGCGCGGGAGGGGAGTTGTCGTTGTTAGACACTGTTAATTAGGCTCTAACTCATAGCACCCACAGCCTGTTTCCTCACAGTTAATGTTGGAGACCATTTTTGCAGCCAGTATGCCAATTCATCCCATTGAGGACCTTCTTTTTTTCACCACTCCACTTTACCAAGTATGATATCCTTCTCTAGGGACTATGCTCAGCTGTTAAGATGTCCAAAGTATGTGATATGAAGTCTTGCCATTCTCACGTCTGGGAAGCATTCTGGCTCTACTTCCGCCAAGAAAGATTTGTTCCTTCTTCTGAAAGTCCATGGAATATTCAATATTCTTCACCAGCATCATAATTCAAAGACATCAACTTTTATTTTACCTTTCATAATTATTGTCCATTTTCAAGTACATATGAGGTGATTGAAAATGCCATAGTATGATAGTTATATAATTTTATGTCAGTTTGAAGATATGTAAAAATGTAAGGTTGGTATCCAATCTGTCAATCACACCATAGCCTGATGGTGCCTCTTTGTGACCATGGCCTTCTCATAAGGAGGGCCCTGGGAACCTCCCCTTCTTTTTGCATTCACCTGACTGCTTCCTGCCCACGTTGAGAGCTGCCAGAGTCTTGCCATGCTTCCATCGACCTTGGGTCCACACGACATTGCAATCACTGGCCTTTGACATCCCTGCATTCTGCATCATTGCATGTAACTGCGTAAGTTGGAAAGGAACTTATGGGCTAGTGTTGGACTTATGGACTTGAGTTGGACTGGCCTGGGATATTTCCTTGAAATAGAAATACTATAATG
Organism: Tenrec ecaudatus; assembly: GCF_050624435.1. NCBI lineage: Eukaryota > Metazoa > Chordata > Mammalia > Afrosoricida > Tenrecidae > Tenrec > Tenrec ecaudatus. Next base: position 70,889 of record NW_027459448.1, on the reverse strand, counting down.
ACTTCTTGATTAAAAACTATTTATTGCACATATATGAGTGTCACTTGATTTGTGTCTCTAGTCAGCCTGGCTTACATCCAGTTCACTGCCATCAAGTTGATTCCAACCCTTAGCAACTCTATAGGACAGGGGTGAGATATCCCTGTGGGTTTCCAATACTGGAACTTTGTATGGGAGCAGAACTGCTTATCTTGTGTTGAGCAACCCAACTTGGTTGGTTCTGACGCATTATGTTTGTAACCACTATACCACTAGGGCTCAGCTGTGCCTTATTCCTCAAAGTGACATCTTTTAACACTGGAAATTGGTCTTCAGCAAGATCTACCAGTGTACTCGGTCATATGACTTATTTTCTTTTTACACTGTTTTGATTGTGATGTGAGGGAAAATCTACAGAGTAAATTGATTTTCTTTATAATTCATGCAATGTTTTATGATATTGATTGCAATACCTACAATGCAATACTACTTTTCCTATTCCCTCCCTTTGTTTGCCGTTTCCATTGGTCTTTCGTTCCCATGCCTTCCTGCCTTCTGAGTAACTCCCTGACAAATGCTGGGCTCTGAATTGTACATCGTTGACAGTATAGGTCTCCTATTTGGGGGCTGAAAGTTGAGCCATGGAGGTGAGGTCAGGTGTCAAATGGGAATTCCACTAGTGCCTATCATATCCTAAGGTTAGTCTTCTTATTTTGAGTTCTACATTTTCCCCAGTTGATCCAGGGCCTACTACTGTGAGCACTTTCAGAGCAATCTGCAGTGAGAACCCTATGCTATCTTGGTCTTCTGGACTCAGCGCTGTGGAGCCTGGGCTTCATGTGGTCAGTGAATCCCTTTCATCTTCTTTTGATGCTATCTGTGTAATTCTGTATTTTGAATTTCTCTTCAATTTTTTCAGCTAGTGAAATGCACATGCTTTTCATTTTTGCTGTCCTAATTCCAGGTCTTTGCACCTTTTCATATAATTCTTTATTCCATCTTTTTTAATTCCCCTTTGAGATTTTATGTTCAGCTTCTTTATTCAGCGTCTTTACTTCATCAATTATTTCTATATTTCTCTCTCTCTTTTTCGTACTTCATCATTTCTTTCATTGGCTTCAGCTACTCCACATTCAAGGTGACATCCGTTTTGTCTTTTCTTTAGTTTCTGTCTTTTTAATTATCTTTGAATTTCTTTATTTATGATGTTCTTGATATTATTGCAGAACTCGTATCATCTCAGGTGATTTGTGTTCAATGTGTCAACTTTCTTCTTGAAGTATCCTCTAATTTAGATGAGATATACTCAAATTCATACTTTGACTCTTGGGGACTTGTTTTAATTTTGTTGGAATTCGAGTTGAATTTGCCATTGATGGTTTGTTCCACAGTTCGTCTCAAGTCTCGTGACTGATGATATTGAACTTCTTTATACCGTAAATACTTGAGGATAAGCCGAGGTTTTTTCAGCACATTTTTTATGCTGAAAAAGCACCCCAGCTTTGGGGGGTAAAATTAGTTTCCTTGGGTTATACTCGAGTATGTATAGTAGTTTATTTCAACAGATATAGTTGATTTAATTCATGTGTATTTCTATCGAATATACATGATCCATGTCTATGGTTACTGTTTACATCCCTGAAAAATAAATCTTCAATCAATAAGCCATCCTTATTGGAAAATTCTATCATGAGATCTCCCATGTGGCTTCCATCCCCATGGCCATATTTTCTAACTAGTGATCCTCCTCCTTAGTATCCAATTTTTGCATTCAAGTCATCAGTAATCTTGATTGCATGTTTCATCAATTTCAGACTGAAAAGGTTGGTAAAAATCCTCAATGGCTTTATTGTTAGCATTAGTGGTTGGTGTGTAAATTTGAATAATAACTTTATTAATTATTCATCCTTGTAGGTGTAATATATCCTACACCTAACAATGGTGAACATTGGAATCGATGTTGAAACATTCTCATTTTTAACATGAAAGTCATCCATTCCTTTCAAATTTGTTACTCTGGTATGTAAACCATATTATTGTGACATTCAAAATGACCAATACCAGTCTATTTCAGTTCAATAACACCTAGAGTGTTTGATCTTTATGTGTTCCATTTTTTCATGGCTTCCAATTTTTCTAGATCCATATTTCATGCATCCCATCTTCTTGTTAGTGGTTATTGCAGTACTGCTGTTTCTTCTCATTTTGAGTCATTGCCACATCAACAAATATAGGTCCTGAAAACTTTATATCACTAAGGTCAACTCTACTTTGAGGAGACAGCTCTTCCCCAATTATATTTTGAGTGTCTTCCAACTTGAGGGGTTCATCATCCTGCACTATATGAAACAATATTCCACTGCTATCAATGTGCTCCACAAACACCACTATTTTTTTCAGATGTAGATTGGCAGGTTATTCTTTCTAGTCTATTTAGCTTGTAAGCTTTTCTGAAAATTTTCCACCACGGGTAACTATGCTTGTGTTTGAAATACCAGTGGTATATCTCACAGGATCATGATGACTTTCAAGTTATGATAGTTCAAGAACCTGACATGTCTGACAACTTGGCATGCTAGCCTAATTCCGAATGGCCAGCACATCTCTCTTCTTGCTTTCTCTAGTTTCTGTAGACCACTGTACCTGAGCATGCATGGCTTAGGAGGTTGTGGAGTTAATTCTTGCTTCCTGGAGTAACCCTTAACCAATGACCCATAGGAGTTGTTGGACAAATAGCCACACTCCCTCACATTCTGGGCTGAATAACTAGTGGATTTTCTACAGTGTCTCCAGTAAGATTAACCTCCAGTTGCTCACAATTTTAAATTGTTTGATAATGTACTTTTCATTGGCTGCCTTCTTTCTCTTTTCTATTTCCCATTTCCTTATTGATATCTCCCCAGAAAATGGCTTAATTAAAACCTTTGTCTCAGGATCTAATCCTATGGGGAACCCAAACTCAATCACACAAGACATTTGTCAAATCATGGACTTAGTGGTTATAGCTATTATATGTGTAGGTCATGGAAGAGGAGAATTCATACCATCACTTTGAATAGTCATTCGGAGTGCCAACTGGGTCCCCAGCATAGATCCTGGACATCAAAACTCACTGTTTCCTGTATCATAACACTTCCTTTTAGACTTCAGTCATTCAAAAAACTCAACAAATAGCTTGCTGTCTCACTTCAAATTTTGTAGTGTGCAAATATGGCTATGTTTTCATTGTGTGTTTAGCCCTGGACAAATCAGCTTTGACCAGGAAGGTGAAGTCATGTGGAAAAACAAACCAAAAACACTAGCAGCTGTGTGTTGTGGAAGAAAACCCTGTGGATGAAGTGCAATTTTTAGGGAACAGAGACCAGTAAGATAAACCAATAAGTGTCCACTGTTCTGATGTTAAGGAAAACCCTGGTGAGGCAGTAATTAAGCACTTAAGGGCTAATCAATCAGCAGTTCAAACCCACCATCTTCCCCAAGGAAGAGTTACGATGTGGCAGTCTGACCCCCTTAAGATTTACATTGATTACCACTACCAACTGATCTGAGAGGGATAGCATTAGGGGATGCTGGATCGCATTCTTAACGAGCTCTAATGGCAGAGTGGACTCCTCTTTGATCTCCTAACCACAAGGAAAGTGGTTCTAACCTATCAGTTGGTCCATGTGAGAAATAGGAGTTTGTCTGCTCTGGTAAAGATTTAAGCCTTGGAAAATCAAAGGGTGAAGTTCTATTCTATCTTGTAGGGTCTCTATGAGTCAGCTTCAACACAATGATAATGAGTTTGCTTTGGAATTTTGGGATAGAATAGGAGAAATATGTGCAACGAAGTTTAAACTTATTTTAAATGTTCAGTGGTATTGCTCAGAGAGAGATTCTTGGAACCCACAAGAATGTTGTCCTTAGGCACCTTCAGATCTGGAACTGAACTCACTCCCTTGGCTCAATCTTCAGCCAAACAATAGGTAGATCTATAAGGTAAAAAGTAACACTAATCAACTCTTTGAATCAAAAGGATATAATTTATTCAAAGATAAAGTTCAGAAGGGTCAGGAAAGAAGGGGGAATGGAAACAGGAAATACAAGGAGGAAGTGCGATAAGTGATATTACGTTGAGCAGATTGCAGTCAATATCGTGAAGCAAAATATGTGTGAACTGTCAAATGGAAAACAGATGTATTCTGTAAACCTTCACCCAACTCACAATAAAGATATTTTTTTTCAGCCTTGGAAACCTATGAGGCAATACTATTCTGTCCTATAGGGTACCACTGAGTTGAAATCAACCCAGTGGCAATGGGATATTGATGCTGATGCTTTCTGCCGATTCTAAAAAATAGGGTTATTAGCAATTATTGTGGAAATAGCATGAATGAGACTATGTAAATGGGGTTGGTTACAGATAAATTCTTGTAAATGTTAAAGGATAAGTGATTGAGGATGGACTTGCCCAAAAAGAGAAAATTATTGCAAGATTTTGTTCCAGGGATAAAATAAAAATAGGTTTCCTGTGGGTAAGACTTAAGCCTATAGATATGGAATTTAAGGAACTGGTATTCCATGATGGTCACCTTCCCGACACAATCACTCAAGACAAAAAGTGGGTGTATAAACAAATGTGGTGAAGAAAGCTTATGGAGCCTAGCTATCAAAAGATAAAGAGTCTAGGGTTTTAAAGACTAGAAGGTTCACAAGTGGCCATCTAACTCAGAAGCAATAAAGCGCACATGAAAGAAGCACACCAGCCTGTGTGATCACAAGTTGTAGAAGGGATCAGGTATCAGGCATCAAAGAACAAAAAAATCATATCATTGTGAATGAGGGGGGGGTACAGTTAGGGGATCCAAGATCTATCTGTAGGCAACTGGACAACCCCTTACAGAAGGGTCGCTGGGAGGAGATGAGCCAGTCAGGATGCAGTGTAGCAACGATGAAACATATAACTTTCCTCTCATTCCTAAATGCTACCGCGCCCACTATCATGATCCCAATTCTACCTTACAAACCTGGCTAGACCAGAGAATATACACTGGTCCATATAGGAACTGGAAACACAGGGAAACCAGGACAGATGACCCCTTCAGGACCAGTGCTGAGAGTAGCAATAACAGGAGGATGGAGGAAAGGTGGGGTAGAAAGAGGGATCTGATTACAAGGATCTACATATAACCTCCTCCATGAGGGAGGGACAACAAAAAAGTGGGTGAAGGTAGATGTCGGACAGTGTAAGATAGGACAGAATAATAATTTATAAATTATCAAGGGTCCATGAGGGAGGGGAAGGGGGAAGGAGGGGAAATGAGGAGCTAATACCAAGGGCTCAAGTAGAAAGCAAATGTTTTGAGAATGATGATGGCAACAAATGTACGCAGTGGATGTATGTATAGATTGTGATAAGAGTTGTAGGAGCCCCCAATAAAATGATTCTTTTTAAAAACCTCAAAGAGCAAAACACACTATGGTTTATTGTACATCAATGATACTTCAATAAAATTACATAAAAAAGGGGAAAAAGAAATGGAATTTAAGGTAAAGAAAGTATTCCCTTTGAGGACCATAATGCAAATATATATTTAGGCAGGCAATTAGATAAAGACATTTTAAGTCTTGGCTTCTATACCTGCCATCTGTCTGTTATGAAAAGTATAATTAGCAACTAGAATCTCTCATACAAAATCAACTCAATATGGTCTTTCTGGTCTGACCTCCGTGGTGTTCTACTCTGCTTTGATGGAGCTCATCATATCATGACTCTATAACAAGATTGAGGAGTTATTTACATTCTTATGTGGAAGGTAAATCTGTTTGGCCATTCTGTTAGACTAGTTCATTTTCTTTCCTACCATCCCATCTGCCATTTTAATTCAAAACAAGGCGAAAAGCATGTATGTGCCTTTTGAGGAAGGAGAAGATTTTGGTGTGGAAGAAATTCTATTCTAGACTGCAAGGTAAGTATTTACCCCCTCTAGCCCTGTTGGAGGAGGGGAAAAGGAAGAGAGACAAGGCAAAGAGAACAACATAGTTAGTTTCATGCCTCCTTACTTGACCTGGGGATTGAGGGGAATATCAGTGACTATGGACCTGTTGTGCTCCCCATTTGGAAGCATGAAGTATAGAGGCTGCCAGGCAGAGCAGCCCTCTGGGAAGTCACTGAAGACAAACATATAGAGAGTGCCATCAAGTCTACTGTGATCCATGGAGACCTTATATGAAATGGAATGGAGTGCTGTCTGATCTTGCACCATTGTCACACATTCCTGAATGTTGAAGTCCATTGTTGCAGCGATTAGGTCAATCTGCCTCAATAAGGATCTTCCATGTCCCTCTATTTCATCAAATATGATGTCTTCCTCTAGCACTTTTCCACTGATAGTGTGTCCAAAACACATTAGTCAGTCAGTGTTCTCTTGTGATCCATAAGGTTTTCTTTCAGTAATTTTTGGAAGTGGACTAGCAGGCCCCTCTTCCTTGTCTGTCTTAGTCTAGAAGCTTCACTGAAACCTGTCCACCATGGGCAATCCTGCTGGTATTTGAAATTCTGGGAACAGAGCTTCCAGCACCATAACAATACACAAACCATTATAGTACAACCAACTGACAGATGAGTGGAGGATATCTATATCTATATATGGAGAGAGAGAGAGTAAAACTGGCAATGCAGTCTGATTAGGCAGTATTCTGATAATCTGCTGCTAACAGAAAGTATCCCCACAAATAGCATCTTAAAGTGATGATGATATCAATTTTGCTCACAAATCTGCAATCTGGGCAGAGCTCAGTGAGGACACTAGTTTTGGCTTCATCAAGCATTAGCTGGGGTAGCTCAAAGGACAGAGGCTGCAGCTCTCTTAAGACTCACTCCCTCACACGACTGATACTTCTATTGTTTGGAGCTCAAAAAGAACCCTATATGTGACATTTTCATTTGGCTTGGTCTTCCTTGCAACATCCTGACAGAGTCCCAATGGTGAACAACCCAATACGACCAGGTGGAAGTCACAGAGCAACACTTCTGCCATAGTCAAAGGCCTGCCAAGATGCAAGGAAGAGGGAAAGCAGGCCCTGTTTCTGGAAAAATGAACACAAACTCATCTTGTAACAAGAGAATGTGCGATGTGCAACATTAGGACAGTCATCTTTGAAGGACACAACCTGCCATGAGTCAAGATACAGAGACAGATTTCTACAAAAGCGAAAGGGCAGGACTTAGACTTAAAGATAAAGCCACAGACTTCATAGGACAAGAGCAATAGGGAGACAAGCAAAGGAAAGCTCTAGGACTCAAGCCTAACATGGCTAAAGATAGGGACAATGTCAGGACTGAACTGGAAGCAAGCAGACACCTGTGCAAGGCAGAACCCGTGAAGTTGTGAGTGCCTTCAAAGCTAAGTCAAAGTACCTTGGGGCGTGAGAAGGGAAGGAGCAGGAGAAGGAATTAATGGGTAGGTTTATGGAATTTGTAAGTCTGGAGACAGAGCATCAGGAATAGCTGGGTTCTGGCACTCAGTTGATACCATCAGAGTTTGAACCTTTTCCTTTCAGAGCTGTTTCCTTTTGAGTTTCACGCAGGCTTCCTGATGACAGCTGTAGTTTTATCTAGAAGCTCAGGAATTCTATTAGAGAGAGGCTCTTTTCCTTTCTAATCATTGGCGGTACTATCAGGTAAGCATTGGATTGCTAACTGCAAGGTTGGCAGTGCTACCCTACCAGCTACCTCATAGGGAAAAAGATGGAACTTTCTGCTCACATAAATATTTACAGTCTGAGAAACCCCACAGGGACCTTCTATGATTCAAAATGGACTCATTGGCAATGAGGAAATTGTTTCTGGGGCATTTTTTAGGGTTAGATATCATTAACCTAGCATGAGTCTCATACTGAGTCTGACCCAGTCCCTTTGGACAGAGGAAAGTCATGCCCTGACTAGCCAGGCCTGGAGCTGGCAGATTGGGTCAATGCCAGCAGAAGCATGGAGATGGAGCATGGTGGAAGAGTGATTCCAAAGATACAAGCCATGTGCTGTGAGTGGAAGAAGGGCAAATGAATGCTGCATTAATTAACCAGTCATTGACAAAATGAGGTTGCATGACAAATGGCTCCAAAACCCAGCAGTTCAACAAACAGCCCAACCCCTTCCCTCCCACACACACAGTTCTTAAAATTCAGGATCAGGGAGATTAACTGGAACTTTGAACTTGGCACTTCAGGGCTTGGAAGAGGTGACAGTGCATGTAAAGGCCTTGGGGCAGGAGAGATCTTGGTGTGACTGAAAGCCCAGAAGAAGACTAATTTGGGGGAGGTGAGATAATAGGAATGGAGTTTTCAGTGAGCATTTCCTTGAGAGCCTTCAAGCAAAAGCGATTTTTCTATATTCATGTTTTAGAAGTAGATCTCCACCCATTGTGTAAAGCTTTGGGTATTGGATTGGTGTCGGTATGCAGGGAAAAAATAAATGGGCTTGTTATGGATTAGGAGCCTGTGGTAGTCACCTAATCTTGTGTCAAGTTAAGGATTAGGAGTGTAGGCGTGGAGTTTAGGCTGCCAATCTGGAGATAGTCAGTGAGATTTTTATGTGGGCATAGCCTTCTCCTGAGAACTCTGAGAAATCTGGTACTTCCTCCTTGGCGGTGGAAGACACCTCTCTCTCTCTCTCTCTCTCTCTCTCTCTCTCTCTCTCTCTCTCTCTCTCTCTCTCTCTCTCTCTCTCTGCTACTCCTTTGGAGACATTGCAGAAGGCAAGCCAAATGGATGCGACCAGACCTCTGAAGCCAAAGAAGCCTCAGAGAGATCGCAGCCAGCACTGAGATGCTTACAATGCCACTGGATCCACAAGACTTTCCACCCATTGGCCTGTGATTATCCTGCATTCAGCATCACTGCACATGTTTTATGGGTCTGAAAAGGAATTTATAGATTGGTATCAGACATATGGGCTAATACCAGACTTATGGATTTGATGTGCACTGGGCTGGGACGTTTGCTTAATGTACAATTACTGTTTGATATAAAACTCTCTCTCTGGATTTATAAGGTAGAATTAGACCAGAACATGTACTCTGGTACAGACAGGAGCTGGAAACACAGGGAATCCATGACAGATGATCCCTACAGGACCAGTGGTGAGAGTGGCAATACCAGGAGGGTGGAGGGAAGGTGGGGTAGAAAGGGTGAATCGATTACAAGGATCTACATAAAATCTCTGCCCTGGGGGACGGACAACAGAAAAGTGGGGGAAGTGAGATGTTTGACGTGTAAGATATGACAAAATAATTTATATATTACCAAGGATTTATGAGGGAGGGGGAGGAGGATGGAAGTGGGGAAATGAGGAGCTGATACGAAGGGCTCAAGTAGAAAGCAAATGTTTTGAGAAGGATGAGGGCAACACATGTACAAATGTACTTGACACACAATGGGTGGATGGATGGATGGATGGATGGATGGATGGATGGATGGATGGATGGATGGATGGAATGACTGTGATAAGAGTTGTATGAGCCCCCAATAAAATTTATCAAGGGTTCATAAGGAGGGGGGAGTGGGGAGGGAGGAGAAAAATGAGGAGCAGGTGCCAGGGGCTTATGTGGAGAGCAAATGTTTTGACAATGATGAGGGCAATGAATGTATAAATGTGCTTTATAATGGATGGATGGATAGATTGTGATAAGAGTTGTATAAATCCCTAATATAATGATTAAATAATAGGGAAATGATTTTTAAAAACCACCAACTCTCTCTCATACACATGAGTCTCCCTCGATTTTCCTCTAGCATACCCAGACTAATACACAGTTCGCCCCTGTCCTATAGGGCCGCTATGAGTTGGCATGGACTTGAGGGCAGTGGGTTTGTTAGGGCTTTGGAGTTCAGCAGGCCTTTGTTGGTGTGTTTGAGTCTATTTTTGTAGCTGTTGTTTGCAGGTCAGTGGCTCATCTTCCAGCACTCTATAGGACCATATTTTTTTGTGACCCATAGGCTTTCATTTGTTAATATTTGGAAGTAGATCACCAGGTCTTTCTTCCTAGTCTGCCTTAGGCTAGAGCAGTGGTTCTCAATCTGTGGGTTGTGACCCCTTTTGGGGTCCAGCGACCTTTTAACACGAGTCACCCGATTCATGGCAGTAGCAACATTAAAGTTATGAAGTAGCAAGGAAAATGATTTTATGGTTGGGGGTCACCACAACATGAGGAATTGTATTAAAGGAAGGTTGAGCACCACAGGGCTCGAGGTTCCACTGAAGCCTGCCCATCATTGCTGACCCTTCTGGGGTTTGTCATATCGGTGGCACAGCTTCCAATTTCACAGCAGCACTCTAGCTACCACTGCACCACGAACTGATAGACAGGTGGTGGACTGTTCTTAAAAGCCACCTGATTTACGATGCTTTGTTTTGACAGCCCTGGAAAATGGATACAGAATCTAGTTTCATAGTCAATGCAAGACACACCTTGGGGCAGTAGGGATGGCATGAAGTGAATAGATTCAAAGTATATTTTAGGGAGAGGAAGGATGACAGTTAATGCCTGGGGGGTGTGCAAGAAGAAAGGAAGCAGAGACACCTTTGATATTAAGTGCCTGAGTTAAGACAGGAATTTCCAGGGAAGCTGGTGGGCATGATGGGAGAATTTCACACTCCCCGGGGACAGGGGGAGCATTGATTAGTTCATATGTCTGCGCATCTTCTCAGACAATAGAGGCTTTGTCATCCTCAAATGAAGCATGCAGTTGGAGCTCAGAGAGGGCATGCAGTGCAAATGAAGACTGGGTTGGTTGAGATGGGTGGACCAGGGCCACTAGTCAATTCTGAGGAGCTTCAGAAAACCTGCCCAGTGTCTCTTGGAGAGTGGGCATGTCTCATGGCCACAGAGGGCCTTTTAATGTTTCACCTCCCACTGCAGCAGCGAGAGGCTCTATCAGCTCATCCTGGAAAGGAAACATACTACCTGCCATCAGGTTCATTTCTTCAGAAAGGATGGAAGAATACAAATGAAAGACTACAGTTTGAAGGGGTCTTAGGCAGACTATCAGGCTCATTAAAGCTTCATTTATTAAAACTTCATTATTCAGAGACATTCTCCCAGTAGGATGTATGCTGGGGTGGGGGTGGGCATGAGGAGGAAGGCTTGGAGCAGGGTAGGGGAACAACCCCACACCCCCAAAAAATACCTTCCCAAGAAGCAATTCCAGTGGGCACAGATTAGAAAGAAGTTTCATCCTCTGGTCACTTGATGTTTGTCCCTCACTTTTATCTGAATGCTCTTTCCACATTGCTCAGATGAATCATCAAATTTATATTAAAATGCAAGTTAGGAAGCATCATCCCCAACCAACCTTGTTCATCAAAATGGTAGTGCTCTCTCCGGGTACCCTGAGTTCAGTTTGTCAACAAGCTGAAGCAGTTGAGCTGGGGCTCTGTGAGGCCCAGGAGCATGAGTTCATTAATATCCGACCCATAATGCCTTGCTGGGTTTATGCCAACAAAGCCCTGTCACTCCTTACCATAGAATTTACTCACTCTTTGAAACAGGCATTTATTTACACACAGTTTGACCTCATGATGGTGTTCAGCAGATGTGGATCTTACTTATTTGCATTGTTCTGTGACAGTTGCAAAATTCGTTAGTGGCTCAGGGATCAATCCTCTGTGGACTGCCCCGAAGCTAGATGAAGCAAGCGGGTTCTCCCTGATTCATCCTCCCTCCTTAGCAATGCTTGCTAGTCAGGATAACATAGTGCCCATTAAAGAAACTGCCTGTGTCACTTTAAATTTGTGACCTGGGCGGGAGGGAGGGTCATGATCACAAGTGACAGAAACTGACGCTTGACTAACTTAGGGAAAAAGGCCTAATGGTGGATAAATGTTGGGAAGACAAGAAAATGTGGCAAATGCCTGGGCAATCTCAGGGCTGTGAAGCAGGTAATGGCGAAACACTCCTCCTGAGGCCAAAGCGTGCCCTCTGTAGTACATTAAATCACATTCACACACACCCATTCATGTTCACATGGGGCCTGAGGCTATGGCCTTACTTGGAGAGGAGGTCTTGGCAGATGTGCTTAGATAAGTATTTCAAGAGCTCCATCTTTCTGGGTTTAGATTTCAGATGGATACTACATGCACTGATTGGTGTGTTCTTATAAGAAGGGGAGTGGGCACACAGAGACCCCGTGTGAAGACACTGGCAGAGATTGGATCAGTGCATCTATAAGCCAAGAAATATCAAGGATTAGCAGCAGTGACCAGAAGCACAGAGAGGCTACTTTGATTCTCCTTCAGAGCTCTCAGAAGGAATGAATCTTGCCCACACCTTAATTTTAACCCTTTGTCCTTCAGAAAAGTGAGAGAACAAATGCCTGCTGTTTAAGTCACTCGATTGGTAGCCAGTTGTTACAGCTACCCAAAAGAACCATTATGGATTGATTTGTAGCCCCCTCAAAATATGTGAGAAATTTGAACCTTGGTGGACATGATCCTGTTTGAAAAGAAGGGAGTTCTTTTGTAATATAAATGAGGCCGTATGGCCACTGGAGATCCCTTCATAGAGGGGTTTAGAAGAGGAGATGGGTCAGTCAGGGTGCGAGGTAGTACCGATGAAGAACACAGCTTTCCCCCAGATCCTGTATGCTTCCTCCCCCCAACTACCATGATCCAAATTCTACCTTGCAGGGCTGGATAGGGCAGAGGTTGTACACTGGTGCATATGGGGGCTGGAGGCACAGGGAATCCAGGGTGGATGATACCTTCAGGACCAAAGGTGTGAGGGGCGATGCTGGGAGAGTGGAGGGTGAGTGGGTTGGAAAGGGGGAACTGATTACGAGGATCCACATGTGACCTCCTCCCTGGGAGATGGACAGCAGAGAAGGGGGGGAAGGGAGACTCGGGATAGAGCAAGATATGACAAAATAACAATGTATAAATTACCAAGGGTACATGAGGGAGGGGGGAGCGGGGAGGGAGTGGAAAAAAAAAAGAGGACCTGATGCAAAGTGCATAAGTGGAGAGCAAATGCTTTGAGAATGATTGGGGCAGGGAATGTGCGGATGTGCTTTATATAATTGATGTATGTATATGTATGGATTGTGATAAGAGTTGTATGAGCCCCTAATAAAATGCAAAAAAAAAAATGATTAAGGCAAAGAATGTACAGATGTGCTTTATACAATTGATATATGTATATGTATGGATTGTGATAAGAGTTGTATGAGTCCCTAATAAAATGTTTAAAAAAATGAGGCCATATGAGAATAGGCTTGAGCCTAAACCTAAACACTTCTGAGTTAAAGGCCAGGATAGACCCAGTAACACACAGTACGGGGAGAAAGATAGCGAGGAATGCCAAGGAACTTTCTGGTATCCACAAAGAAGGACCCTGACCTAGAGTCGCACCCCAAATTTGAACCTGTAAGCTCCAAAGCAGGGGGAAAAGTGTTTTAAGGCTACTGACTTGTTGGATAATTTTTGGTTAAGGAGATTAAGACAGAAACTTAAGACATCCTCCAATCCTTCCTCTGGCTTCGTTCCATTTTTCTCACATTCAAGAGTCCTCCTAGAGGATTCAGTCAGGTTGTTGTTGTTGTTGTTGTTCAGTGTCATAGGGAGGGTTTGGATTCATTGTGACCATACATACAACATAATCATACACTGCCCGGTCCTGTACCATTCTCACAGTTGTTCTTAAGTTTGAGCCCATTGTTGCAGCCACTGTGTCAATCCCATTTGTTGAGGGCTTTCCTCTTTTTCATTGCCCCTCTACTTTCCAGAACACGATGTCCTGCTCCAGGGACTGATCTCTCCGGACAACATGTCAATGTTAAGGCGAAGTCTCATTATCCTTGCCCTGAGGAACATTCTGGCTGTACTTCATCCAAGTTAGAGGGGTTTGTTCTTTTGGCAGTCCATGGTACATTCATTACTCTTTTACATCACTACTAATCAAATATATCTATTCTTCTTTGGTCTTCCGTATTCAGTGTTCAACTTTCACATGAATATGAGACAGTTGAAAATACCATGGCCTGGGTCAACCCGCCCCAGTCCTCAAAGTAATCTCTTGCTTTTCAACACTTTAAAGAGGTCTCGTGTAGCAGATTTGACTAGTGAAATGTGTCATTTGTTCTCTTCTCTGCTGCTTCCATGAGAATTGATTGTGGATTCAAGCAAGACAAAATCCTTGACAATTTCGATCTTTCCTCCATTGATCATGATGTTATCAATAGGTCCAGTTGTGAGGGTCTGGGCTTTCTTTACATTGAGTCATAATCCAAACTGAAGGCTTTAATCAATCCTTCATCTTCATCAGCAAGTGAATCAAGTCCTTCTCATTTTCAGCAAAATTGTGTCATCTGTATAATGCTGGTTGTTAATAGGCCTTCCTCCAACCTGATGCTCCATCAGGCACTGCCCCTTAATGAGTTTAGGTCATGAAGGATAGTCCTCCATAGGCACATTGATTATTACACTACCACCCTCACATAATAAATTCAGAGAGAGAAAATTTCCCCAAAGCAATGGAAAGCTTACTAGAGAAGTGGAGGGTGCTAAAAGCCAAAGGTGACACAAACCGGAAATCAATACTAGTTTTCAATACCTGCAGTCATCTAATAGTTCACTGCACTATCTAAGGAAAGGTGAGGAGAACTGGGGCAATTCCATTAAAAAAAGACAATGCAGGGTATATAAGTCTGTCATTCCTCTGGAGAAGAAAAACACATAGTTGGGTTGTAGAGCTTTGTTTGCTAATCAACCGAATGTAGTTGTAAGGCAGGGGTGTGCGTGTACGCGTGTGTGTGTGTGTGTGCGTGTGTGTGTGTGTGTTGAAGGGAGGGGCTTGCCATTCTATTTCATAGCCAGGAGAAAGATGAGCTTCTTCCCATATCTTTTGCTCTGTGGCAAGTTACTGATGTACAAGGAACTTTTATTTGACAAGGACATTGCCGAGAAAAAAACGGGAAGCTTGTGTTCATCTCTGCTGAGAGGTGGAGTCAAAGAGATGGGCTTTATGACAGACACCCTGATCGTGCAACCAAACTATGAAATGGCCTCATACATTCAACACACATTTGCCGCACCTCCCCAGTGTGCTGCCCAGATATTACCAGGCAGAGTGTTTTATGGGCAGCATTTTAGAGTTAGGCAGGCAGAGGGAGTGTCTTTGTGGGTGTTGCCTTTACCAGTCCTTGGATTTTTCTGGGACAGGCATGCCTTTTTCCTCTAAAGTAACTGATCGCGTGTAAAGAAGGAGTCTCCTCAGTAAGACGGGTTGAACCAAACCCAACCTATGACAATCATCTCAATTGGAACACATAGCGACCGTATACAAATACCCGTAGGGTTTCCAAGTTTGTAACTCTTTTGGGGGGTCAACTACCATATCCTTCTCTTGCAGAACCACTACAGAGTTGAGCGTTGTGTTAGCAGCTGAATGCTTAATCACTGTGCCCATTTTGTTTGCTGAGCCGCCCTCAAAACACTGAACAGTTTTTCTGGGTACCAAGTATGTCCACTTCTATATCTGGCCTAGGGTGTTTTCTCCAAGTTGATAGGAGGTGCAAATCAGCTACTAGGGGTTTGGCAGAGTCAGTATGGAAACTGGGAGGGTGTGTGAAATTTGAACCAGAGTAGAACAATTCCAAGACACTTCCTAGGGATTCCTGGCATATAATATGCAAATGATAGTCAAGATATATAACTGTGTCTCTGTTCTTGGTTCTGTCAGTACCTGGTGTGGCCACAAAGGAGAAACCTGGTCTCCTGCTATTTTGAGCATCTAGTGTGAATGACAGGAGATAAGTCACATGCTAATGAACCCTGGTGGTGTAGTAGTTAAGCACCATGGTGCCCGGCTATCAAAGCATATAGCGTCTGGGGTCTTAAAGGCTGGAAGATAAACAGGGGGCCATGTAGCTAAGAAACAACAAAGTCCACATGGAAAAAGCACACCAGCCTACACCAACATGATCGCTGAAGACAAAGCGGGTGCATAAGCACATGTGAGCATGTTTTCTTGATGTGCACTCACCCTTTATATACAACTCTCTTATACATATGTGTTTCTGTGGATTTGTTTCTCGAATGCACCCAGACAAACGTAAGCAGCGTGGAACGCATTTAAGAAGCCTAGACAAGGGCAGGGCAGGATATTCGGAGGGACTGGATCCAGAATTGGAGAGGAAGGAGCCCTGGTGGCAAAACGGGCTGCTAGCTCGCTGTCCCAGGGGGGACAATGAGACTGCTGGCTCCCATGAAAATTTACAGTCTTGAAAACTCCATATAGGGTCACTGTGGTTGGAATCCACTGGACGGCAGTGACCTTTTGGGATTGAAGGTGGAAGCCACCAATGACTTCCTGCCATTGAGCCAAGGAGCCTCAGGAGAGTGTGTGAACTTCTGGAATGCAGTGAACAACCTCTGCACATCTGCTTTTCGTGCTGCCCAAGTCATGCCTTTGGCCTTTGCTTAAACATATTCATCCAGAAGTGAACCATCACAGCTGCTCTCTCGGGAAGCTGGGGGCTGAGCTCTCTGGTTCCACTCTGTCAGCATTTCTGGTCCGGGTACCTCCCCTCTTCCCCGGCACAGGCAATGTGCTTTTGGAAGCAGTGCTCCCTGGGTAGTGGGTGTGATTTGCCTCCTCTGGCCTAACATGATGAATGCTGAACTTTACCTAGCCCAGGGGAAAACTTATTATTTAAAGTAAGCTTTAGACAGAATCTTTAGAAAGAGAAATGGTTAACTTTATGTACACAATTACTCCCCAACACATAGGCTCAACCTCATAGGCTGTGGATGACCTTGAGCAGGTGCTCAGTCACAATGGTTTTCTATCAGGATTGAGAGTTCAGCTCTCTCAACTCTCCAACTGGTTATTAGCACCATAGTCTCGTTTCTATTTTTGTATTTACTTTGTTTTTAGGGGAAAAAGACTCCCAATCCAACTATATTTTATTAGGAACTCCTTTGCTAAGTTTTACACAAGAAAAAGGCACAAACTGCTGTTCTGGATGAAGGAGAGCATCCGCATGAGGCCACAATGGTGTTGGAAGGACCCACAGCCACAGTGACTTAAATAAAATGACACCCATTCTGTCCTGCTGACTCTGACTCATAGTGACTCTGTGTAGGGATCCTGAAGTTGCTACCTTTACAGGAAGCAATAACCTCATCTTTCTCCTGTGGAATGACTAGTGGCTTTGAACCAGCGACCTTGCTCTTAATAGTCCAACACTATCCAGCATTACCACCTGGGCTCCTGAAAACTTAAATAAGACATAGAAAACAAACAACTTTGTCACAAAATTGTGACTGAAGACAGATCAATTCCTGGAGTTTCAAGAGGGCCTGTGAGAGCATGAGCGGGACCTTCATTGGGATGTGCACACTACCGTATATCGTTGAGTGTGGCCCGGGGAGTGGACGCAAGCACACTGCCTGAGGGACAAGCTTTCCACTGCCAGTCAGAGTAGGAAAGAACTCAATGGCGGCTGAATCTGTGGCCCCTCAAAATGGATGTAGGGTCTCCACATAGACTCTCACTGTGAGCCACAGCCTATTGCTCAAAATTTAAGCTCAAATACGACTTAAACGCCAAACATTCTGTTTCCTTAAAATAGGGTACTGCCAGGATCAGCTAGAAGTCTGCATGACCTATGAGATCTCAACGCCGATCTCAAATCACTTCACATGATCCATTCTACCAGTCATGTCAAGGACAACTAGAGGTCTGCATGAGCGAGCCCAAATCGCCTCCTCACTTACCCATTCCAGAGGCTGTGCCTGTATAACCTATCGACTAACACATTCCCATATGCCGTGGTTATGAAACCAACCATCATGCTGGAATAAGGACCAATCACGATGCAAGGGTCAGGATCAATGGGAAAGCAAAATAGGGGCTGAGGGGAGCCAAGAGGGGTCGCTTCACTCAATCCCTAAACCTGATCTAATGTCACTAGACTGGGGTCTTCCTCACATCTCAAGGGCACCTGATTCATGATTGAAGTGAATTGTGCTTATTCAATCTTTGTTCTGCTTGCTGTCCTGCTGTGCTGCATCCTCTTCTTGCTTTTTTGTGCATGGCTCCCTCTGTTGTGGTGACAAATGGCTTGAGAGGGATTTGACATAGGGAGAAAGCCCACCCACATCAACTGTCACCAGAAGCAGAAACTAAGTCCATTTCTCTCACCTCACAGAACTATGCACACCAGACACTGGTAGGGCTGCCTGGGAGGGGAACCCTTAGTGCAGTGGTTCTCAACCTGTGGGTTGCGACCCCTTTGGGAGTCATATGACCCTTTCACAGGGCTCACCCAATTCATAACTGTAGCAAAATTACAGTGATGAAGTAGCAAGAAAATCATTTAATGGTTGGGGGAGGGGGGCATCACCACAACAAGAGGACCTGTATTAGGAAGGTTGAGAACCACTGCCCGAGTGTGTTTAGGACTTTGCTGCCCTCAAGGTCATCAGACATTCCTGAAGGCAGAGCCACTGCAGGAAGCCCTTCTGGGAAATGCCCTGAAGACAGGTCTCAACCAACTCCACCCTCACCCTCTGAGATCCTAATCATAGGACGCATGGAAATGCTCCCTGCCACTTCGAAGGCTGTAAGTCCATGGGAGCAGAAAGCCTCCTCTTTCTCCCTTGGAGTGGTGGCTGGTGAGTTCAAACTGCTCACTTTCTGGCTAACATAACGCACAGCCCAGCTCCCCCTGAGCTCAGTTTGGTTTGCCGCACAGCACACATTGTTTGGAACCTTCTGAAATAGCTATGCACATGTGCAGGTTGGGGGGATTTCGCACAAGATGCAGTTTTCCACCCTCTCTTGGCAAAAATAATTTTTGCAAAAGGCTTGTATTCTCTTCTGGATCTGAGTAGCAGCTACTCTCATGAAGTCATAGCACATACATTCATGCTACAGTCCTCCCACCTCCCTAATATCTTACGCCGAGTCTGCTCCATGCTTTTCTGTGTCCTACATGGCAGCTGTAGGCACCCAAGGCATGGGCTCTGCAGCCTGGGTGCAAATCTCTCCTTCCCACTTCCTCACTGTGTGGTCCTAGGCTCATGACTTTATCATTCTGTGCCACTGATTTTTCATCTGTAAAAGGAGGCCAAATAGAGTCCACACATAGGCTTGTTAAGTGGAATAATTGAATTATTATACACAAAAAGCTTAGAACGGTGCTTGGCATCTTGCAAATACTATTAGGTGGTTTAGCATAGGGACTGGGTCATCCATTACATATGCTCAGGTTCAAACTTCCGGCCAGGAAGGGGTGGTACACCTAGGTGGGCATTAAACCTGGATTGGCCCATCTGGGCCAGGTGAATTCAATCCAGCCATTGGGGTTGACCATGACCGTCAACCATGCCTCCCTATGGAGGAATTGAAAAGGCAGGATCTTGACCGCTCCGATGTCTCCCTTCACCCACTTTTCTGTTGTCCGTCCCCCAGAGAGGAGGTCACATGTAGATACTTGTAATCAGTTCCCTCTTTCCAATCCACCCTCCCACAACCCTCTCAGTATCACCACTCACAAATTATCAAGGTTTCTTTAGGGATGGGGGAGCGGGGAGGGAGGGGAGAAATGAGGACTTGATGCCAGGGGCTTAAGTGGAGAGCAAATGTTTTGAGAATAATGAGGGCAATGAATGTACAAATGTGCTTTACACAATTGATGTATATATGGATTGTGATAAGAGTTGTATGAGCCCCTAATAAAACGATTTTTAAAAAAAGAAAAAAAGGCAGGATCCCGGAGCCCACTGAGTGACTTTCTCTCCAGCAGCTTCTAGGTAGGCTGTGCCCCGTGAGGGGCCCTGAGGTGCCTGTGTAAACCTGAAACTTCTTCTCTCAAAAAACCCACTTGGATCACAATCCAGGCTTCGAATTGAATTCTTTCTCGCGCGAAGCCAAGGCCTGAGGTATATCTCTCCCAGGAGAGATCTAACAATAGTATCTCTTATTATAGCATTAGGAGCCCAGGTGGTGTAGTGGACTGTGCATTAAGCTGCTAATAGCAAGGTCGGGGGTTTGAACTGACTAGCCCGTCCGTGGGAGAAATATGAGGTTGTCTATTTCTGTAAGGCAGTGGTTCTCAACCTTCATAATGCCCCCACCCTTTAATACAGTTCATGTTGTGGTCACCTGCAACCATAAAATTATTTTCATTGCTACTTCATAACTGTAATTTTGCTATTGTTATGAAATGGTTGACCCCTGTGAAAGGGTTATTTGATCCCCAGAGGGGTCGCGACCCACAGGTTGAGAACCGCTACTGTAAGGATTTAAAGTCTCAAAACCCCAAAGGGGCAGTTCTTTGTCCTATTGGGCCGGTATGAGTGGGAGTCAATAAAATGGTAGTTAGGTTTTTTTCTGCATCAGTATCAGATTCTGGTGGCAATCTTAGTCATCACGCATTGTGGTGTGGTTTGAACTCTGGTAGATCTGTGGGAAATGACTGCCCTGGTTTGAGGTGAGGGCCACGGTGCTTCAGTGGTAGATCTCTCATCGTCTTTCACCGGGAAGACCCGGGTTCGATTTGCAGCCAATGTGCCCCAGACTGTCAGTGAAAGTTTGTGTGTTGCTATGACACTGAGCAGGCTTCAGGGATGTTTCCAGACTGAAATAGAATAAGGACGAAAGACCTGATTATCTCCATCCACACATCGACCTATGGCCCTCCACAGTTGGCTTCCCTTCCCAGCCCTGGTGATAGCACAGACTGGCATAGTTTGCTCCGCTTCCCATGAGGTGTCCATGAGAGGCTGACTCGACAACCACGGTCAAGATCAACAGCTTGAACTCCTTTCTGGGTCTACAGAAGCAAGAACAACCTTCTGAAAGGAGGTCGCATTGCTATTTGGGACTGGGAGAATGCCTTTGTGACAAGGATTGTGCTCTGGATCCCAAAGGCGACTTTTAAACACAGCCACATAGCAACTCCGGAAATTGCCATAGCAGAAGCCAGGTTTAAAAAAAAAAAAAAGTTCTACTGGCTTGCTCAAAGGAGGCCAGAGTTGGATGGGGGTGGGGTGGGGTGGGGTGGGAGACTTCTCTAAAAATGAACAAATTTGTTTGCTTACATATCTGTCATGTCTTTTGGGCCTGAAAGAAAGGGGGGGAAAAGCAGACGAGAGGAGGAAACGGCGACTGACAGTCATCTTGTTGGTATTCCCACAGCATCCCCTCCTTAGGCACTTGCTGCCATCTCATCCAACTCCACTCAGTATATTTTCACCCAGCAATGATGCAGAAATGTCTGTGTACTCCAGTGTTATTGTAGTCGGGCAGCGTTTACGGGTTTGACTTTCAACTCAGCATGGCAAGACGTCTAGAAGCAATTATAACCAGCACCTGCTCTGTCTGTGCGGTGGGCAGGCAGTGACGGATCCCCAGCTTCCAGAACACTAGTGCCCCCTCCCAGCTCAGGATAATGACGGTGACACTCGGCCTCTTTGTTGTCTGGGGGAGCTCTAGGAGCTCTCCTCTGAAACCTCATATTATTGGCATTTCTTTGAGTGAACACATCAAATTAGTGACTTTTAAAGAAGGTGTAGGAGATGATTATTGGTGACAAGACAAGCCTCAACCACTTCCAGAGAGCATGTCTCCTAAGTGCAAAGTATGGAGAGGGAGGAAACAATTGACCACAAATGGAACAGGCTCTGAATCTCGCCACACAATGTATGTGCATGGTCACTGAGGCACCAACATTATGGCTGGAGGACGGATATGGTTTGTGCAGCCGTGATTGCCATCCAGAACGTGCCGTGCTATTGTGAAAAACGATTTTTTTATTCTGAGCAAATCTCTGCTTCCACTTGCTTTAATGCTTCGCCAGAGAGCCAGGGACTCTGGGAGGAGTGGGGACGCACAGGGCTGGGCTGACCTCAGGAACTCATGTGTAAAGGGCTTTTTCTCACTTGGAAGCAGGCTGGGTTCACAGCTGTTCTTTCTGGTAAAGCTTGTTTCTGAACCTTGCCATGTCTGAGTCCGAAGAGGGAAATGAAGGTGACAAATGCTGCGAGGAGCCCTGGGCACATCTTGGCTATGGTCCTGCTTAAGTCTGTTTCATTTGAATCCCAGTTTTACCTTTCCTCCTTTCTGGGTTCCGAAGCATCAGATGGGTGCCAAACGCTTCCACGGACAACTAAAGCTGAACAAGGTGCAGGCAGATGAAGAGCAACGGGAGGTTGGTGTTTGGGAGAATGAATACTTGGGCTTCCTAGGCCAGTCCAGCTGGTGGTTAGAGCCCTGTTTCAGATTCCACTGAAATCTCCTAGTGTCCAAGGACCAAGTGGCCCCTAAGTCCAGAATTTCTGTTACATGTCTCACCAAGGAGAAGCTGGGCCAAAATGCATTGAAGAATAAAGCAGGAGCTTGGCTTGTGAATCCACTCTCTGATTCTGAAATTTCAAAGGCTCCGTGCACAGACATTTCAACACTGAAAGCACAGCAGGGAAAATCAAAGACTTGGGCTTCCTCCTTGCCCCTCTTTTAGGGCTTTTATGGTTTTCCAAGGCGCCTCCCAGAGCCGAGTGTTGTATAGGTCATGTTTAAAAATGTCGTAGTTCTGAGGGACTTGCTGCTCTGCTCTCTTTTGCAAGGAGACCCGGTTTCTTGTCTTGTGGCCAAACACAGAGCACAGATGTCTGTGGGCCCCCTCCCTTTCCCCTGACCTTTGCTCTCTTCTCTGGATACCCTACTGACCTGTTCTCCCTTACAAGATCTGAACTGCTCACACACTTCGTTAAATTCTCATCCTAGCGAGAAGCATCCGAGCATCTTATTAGAGCCTGTATGAGTTCTGTTCTGGATGCCTATTTGTGTAACTTCAGGTCTCTGGCATGGAAACGTCCCATGCCCACAGACCCACACAGGTAATATAAACTCCAACAGTAGTTTAAGGTTTAAGGTGGTCACAGGGAACACTGGGGCCCGTGTCTCCTGGTGAACCCCTCAGGCTGTCTAAAGGGGCTAGTTCCATCTCAATGTAGCCATGCAGGAATGTAGACCGGTTAGGTAGCAAGACAAGGGGTTGTTCCTCTCCATGCTTAGGGGGCCCCCTACAGGAGGTTGGAAGCCAATGCGGGCTAAGCCCAAGCCAGGAGAGCTTAATTGATGCCTCCCAGCTGAAAGCCCTTACAAGGCTGGAATCTGGAGACCACCGCCCCTTCCCTTCAGCTGCTTCTCTGCCTTCCACTCAGCAGGGCTGAGTGTGCAGTGTCATGAGGGTGCCCGTGTTCAGTTTAGTGTAACGCCGGAACCTTCTTCTCTCATGTCTATAAACCCACTCGGATTACCACCCAGGCTTTGGTGTGAATTTCTTTCCAGTGTGTAGCCAAGGACCGAGACATTTCCCACCCGAGAAACCTAACAGACCCAGACTTACAATAAACCCATATTTGTATTTATAAGGCAAGAGGTGACCAGGTCTAGACAACAATGGTGAAGAGGGCCCTGGGTTTGAGAAAGATTCTGAAGTAGAATCCATAACCCTTAGAAATGGATTGGCCTTAGGGGAGTGGCAAAGAGGGCTGGATTGAGAAAGTCTCTGGCATCCAGTTCTGACTTGACTTCTGGATCCTGAATCCTTCAGGGCCATGGCCTTGCCCTCCAGCCAGACCTTCCAATAGCCATCTTCTCAGAGCCTTGTTAAGTTCTCATAATACATTACACCTGCCATCCTGTGAGCAGCTACCAAACCCAGGCACTTTTTTCAAAGACAAGCTCGCTCTCTCTACCCCTAAGAGCAGGTAGTTTGGGGATGATGGATATGAGATACCACAGAAGACAAATCTGTTATCTTCCATGGTGCACAGAACATGCTGTCACAACCAGGACTCGTGACAATCCCTCAGTTTCCTAAATTGCTTCACTGCTACTTTTAATTAAGCCTCATTAGATTGTCATATCTTGATAAGAGGGATGACCCTGAACTAGATGCATAAATTAAAGCTATCCTCATCCTGTGCTTTTATATGAATGTGTTAATTATTTTTGTGATTAGGGAGAATAATGGAGGGATGGAGCAATACCAAACGGAGTTTGACAAAGTGTTGGTGTTTGCTGCGGCAAACGTGGTGCGTGTCAGACACAATCCGTCACCCAGTGAGTCTGCCATTAACACCAAGGGACAAAGGTAGGATTCCCTGTAATAAATAACCTTCCTCCCAGATGCTAATGGAGACCCAGCAGGACCCACTGTTGTGTTGTCGCAGTTGTACACGGGCCCTTAGAGGAGACAGAGCTGGTGTTTGAAACGAGTCTTGTTTGCCCCCAGTTGGCTCACACATTTGTTTCTTAAATGGCATAATCACTAACATTTAAACACAGGGTGATGTCACGTAACAATCTGCAGCTTCTGAGAAATGGAGAGGCCCGACTTTGCTGGTTGACAGTGCAGAGGGACTGGGGGAGCAGTCAGATATGGTGATCAGAGTTTGGAATCCTTGCTTTCCAAGTACATGTGTCAAGGAGTTCAAGGGTTCAGAAATTTAGGAGGGAAGTTCCAGAAGACAAGTTTGTGTGGTCGATAATAAACCAATATAGGGGTTGAGATTTCAATCTGTTGGCTATGTTTTTTGTGCTTGGTAGCCAACCAGCCCAGAATTCCTGACCTCGCCGACCTGTGAAACAAGGACCATTCCAGAATGAAATAGAAGCAAGCACGGAAGCGAGGGCATCCATTACCCCGAATGCATAAGGGTCAGGAACTAAGTGCTTTCTGTAGAACAGCTCCAGAAGGCAGACCTTTGGCTGGAAAACCTGTTAGGGAGCTAGCATAGGGACTGGCAGGCCTATTACACATGCTCAGAGGTCCGAGCTACCGGCTCATGAAGCAGTGGCTCACTGCATGCTCAGCAGTTCAGGTTTCCAGCCAGGAGGGGGAGCTATGCCTGGGTGGGGCTGTACCTGCATTGGCTCACCTAGGCCAGGTGAATTCAATTCAACAATTCAGCCAATGGGGTCGACCCACGTCATCGACCACGCCTCCCTAACCGCTCATAAAACTCACGGGGATCCCAAACCAGGCCTCGCCGTGAGCTGTTTCTCGCGTGGAGCCATGGACCGAGGCACACCTGTCCCCGGAGAGGTCGAAAAGAAGCGGTGCTGTGTGATTTGGAGCTATGAGGTAAGCCGGCCCCAGGAGTGGGCCCTCCCATGTTGGTCTCACGGATTGGGGGCCCCTCTGGGCTCCTTTTACCTCACCACCCTCGGGAGAATTGTTGGGTTGAATTCACGGTGTTCGTCTTTGTGCCGTTTCTTGCTGGTGTCCGTCTTTGCGCCGTTTCTTCCTGGTGTTCGTCTTTGCGCCGTTTCTTGCTGGTGTCCGTCTTTGCGCCGTTTCTTGCTGGTGTGCGGGACTTGACGTGCCTGCTTTCCCAGGAACTCGCCTGCCTTCCCGGGCTGCATTTGTGAGGGGGCTGGGACGCTGCTGCCTGGAGGCTGGGAGGATTTTGACTCCAAAAGCCTTCTCGAGGCTCAGTGTATAAGGTTTATTTGGACGTGAAAACAGAATCAAAGATGCAATTAACGAAGTTTTAGAAGCAGGCTTTATTGAGAAGCTTGCGGGCAGGTTCAGCAACTCAGGGTATTGAGCTATTGAAGCCGCGCAGGGGGAAAAAATCCTGGCAGCGTTTTTATGCCCACTGCTGGCAGGCACAGCTGGGGAGGATCAAAGCTGGGGAGGATCTGCGCACACAGGTGCTTCAGAAGGGAGAAGGTCGTTAATCTTACCTATATGTCAGGGACGCGTGGAGTGACCATATCTTCAGAAAACATTCTGGCTTTGTGACGAGCTGGTTCCAGGAATTTGGGGTTGAGCTGGGGAGGGGAGGTCGGTTAGGGGTCAGCCTTGAGAGCTAAGATGGAGGTGCAGGACTCAAAATGGAGTCTGTTGTGCCAAGACTGGGAAACAGTGTTGTGCCGCGGCTCCGGCAAACAGCAGGCCTGGGGGCGCCTGCGTCCACCCTGTTGGTTTGGGCAGGACTCTGGCTGGGTGGCCGGCTCCAGGCTGGCTTTCGGCTAGGCCGCAACCTGGGGCCTCCATTTTCCCAGCCACGTGACTCCACTCACAGGCAGAATGGCACCACCTGTGTCTGTTGTAGCTACACTCCATTCCCAGACAGCAAACCGCCCAGACTGCCGGAAAGTTCAGCAGAACAAGTTTCATTTCCTGCTCAGGGACCAGACCATCAGCTCTCTTGAGGGGAGACTGAGCGGCCCCCCAGTCTAATTTTCCAAAGGTTTTTATACTTTTGCAATGTGCAGGTGTGCAAGCAGGCAGAGCTCAGAAGCGAGGTATTGTGGTTAGCCATTCTTAGTTGAACCAAAACTGCTCTGGTCGTTCTCGAAAGCCTTCTGAACATCCATTTCCTTCTGTACGTTCCCTTGGGCTATGTCTGCACAGCCTAACTCCCCAGTATCAGCTAGTTCATTGGCAGTTCATAGCTAGTTTATTTACCATTCATAATGGCTTCTGAAAGCTCAAAATGACTTCTCTTGTCAAGGCTACTTAAGCTTTGCCCAGAGCTGCTATATACTCTCCTGTTCTTAGCCAAGTTCAAATCATTGAATCTTCGGTAGCCAGCCCAGTGTATGGTGGGCTCAGCACTAAGAGTTTTGTGGCTTGTACTTTCTGTGTAAGGAATGCCACTAGCTTATTGGTTATTACTGGGCCAAATGTGAGGCTTAGCAGGAGGAGGATTAGGGGCCGGCTAGGGCCGTTCATAGGGTAGTTAGCCAGGCTGACCAATTAAGTAGCTTTTCAAACCAATTGGTTCCTCCATTTCTTTTCTTGACTCTTTGTTCTAATCCTTTCCTAACCAGGGCTCATCTATCTTTATTGATTCCCGAATGCTTTGCATAGAATTAGTTTCTCCCAATGCTGTGCACAGCATTCCTTGTTTCCAAAAGAGCAAGTCAAGCCCTCGGCGGGTTTACAACACAACTGCTACAAGGGAGTCTAGGGATCTTTCTAAATGGGAGACAGGTTTTTTTTAATCCCTGTAGATCTAAAGCAATTTGCTGACTAAGAGTCTGATAGTTTAAGTTTCCTTGTATTAAAGCAACTGACCCGACTGCAGCTAATCCCATAATCCCAAGCCCTGTTACCAGTGGGACCAATACTGGGGCTCTTTGAACTCATCCGGAAATTCCAAAGTTATCCCTACACCTCCTTCACCAGAACACAGGTACACTTGAGGAGTAACATGCACTAGCACACAAATACCCGGGGAAAAGAGACAGGGTGTTCATCCTGTGGAACAAGTAAAGCAAGTACTCATTGGAGCAGATAACAAATTAGGATCAACATTTGGTTCAATGGGAACAGCTTGAAGGCAAAAATCTCGATATCTTGATATATTAAAGGGATACTTAGATGAATAAAAACACAGTCTTGCCCTTGCAAATCTTTTAAAGTGAGCTTAGACTTGAGTCCATACTAACATCACCTATAGACTGCTGCTTCGTGTAATCCTTTTTACTAACATTTCTAATTGGATTACACTCTGTACCAATAGTGCTATTTGTACCTGTGCCTACATAGTAAGGGGAAGCAGCGTTCAGACAAAGCCAACAATCAGCTGTGAGGTGAGGATTTGAGTTCATAAATTGGAATACAGCATCCCGAGAATCAAACACAGAACCTTGAGGTGGCTCCTGAATGAGAAGGGCCCTGTGAGTTGGGCTGGCAGTGAACGGGAAAGTTACTGGAGAGTCTGGAGGGTGCGGCAAAGGAATCTTAATGACACCAGCTGTAGCTCTTCAGGATTTATCCCGAGGTTTGGGCCTTTGTACGGATGGCAGGTTGCCATATTTTACTTTGCTGGATAGAAAAGGTTTCCCGGGATCTCTATCATTTACATAATGTTGAATTCCCCATGTTTTCCCGGTGAACCCAATAACGCTTGAATCCAATTCTTATTGGGTTATATTTGGAAACCATACACGTAGTGGGATCAAACCCTTCCGACTTGA
Organism: Tenrec ecaudatus; assembly: GCF_050624435.1. Taxonomy (NCBI): domain Eukaryota; kingdom Metazoa; phylum Chordata; class Mammalia; order Afrosoricida; family Tenrecidae; genus Tenrec; species Tenrec ecaudatus. Next base: position 42,927 of record NW_027459448.1, on the reverse strand, counting down.
GTCTCATTCTTGTAAAAATAATAGGGTCATCTTTAACAAGTTTCCACCCTGAAAATGATGGTTTCACAACCCCAAGCTGCGCAATGGTAATGTCCCTCCCCTTGGCAGTTAGGGAGTCCATGAGCCGGGCATATATAGACATGGTTTGTTTGGAGCGTTCTTTCTATAGAGGGTATTCCGCACCAATAGGACGGGATTCGAGTATAGGTCGCATTGTGCCCTTTACCTTTAAAGGATCCAGAATGCCAATTCTTTCCTAGCAAATCAAACAAATCAAAATGAAAACAGGGGGTCATACCCAGTATAAGAGGTTACATATTCACTGCTGGAGGTTAGAATAGCAGTCCACAGATGTGTTTGTGCTTGGGGGAAACACTGGGTGTTGTCAGCAATACTCAGAGAAAAACAATTAAGTTCTGTAAAGCCTTAATTTTGAGGGATTTTCCGTCTTTCTCGGTGTCCATCTTTTCAGGATATGCTCAGGGAGGGCTTTTTTTTAAAAAATTATGACTGAGTAATACACGGCCCCCTCCCCACTATTTTAACAGCAGTTGGTGTTGTAAGTATCACTTGGTATGGGCCAGTCCACCTAGGTTCTAAGGTGTCAGGTTGGTGCTTCTTTACCCATGTCCAGTTTCCTGGTTGCACGTTGTTGGCTGCCTGTTCCCTTTCCCTTGGTTAGGCCCAAAATGAAGGTGTCAGAGCAGATGATTTGTCTCTCACCTGTTGCACAGCCTGCAGGCACTCGATGAGGGAACGATTAGTGACTTCCATTATTTCTACTTCCTTCAATCTTGGGAGGATTTGGGGAAGGTCTGCCAAACATAAATTCAAATGGGGTCATGCTATTCACATAGGGAGCGCATCGGACTTGAAGTAGGGCAAAAGGTAAAGTAAGGATCAACCCAGTTCTCGCCAGGTCCTAAATGCAACTTAATGAACAATTCCTTTAGGGTTCTGTTTATTGTTTTCTACTTGCCCTGAAGAGCTTCCAGTTAATATTTAGAAGCATTGCTAAGACTTTAGTAATTTGAGCAATAAATGTTGGGCCATTGTTGGACCCCAAGGTGGTGGGAAGGCCAAATCTAGGGACAATTTTAGTTACTAATAATTTACACACAGTGGCAGCAGTTTCCTTCTTCGTTGGGAAGGCTTCCACCCATCCAGAACAGGTGTCTACGAACACCAGCAAATATCGGTAGCCATACTTTCTAAGTTTGATATCCATAAAGTCCACCTCCCAGAATTCTCCTGGACTACTACCTCGAGCTCGTGGTTGGGGTTGCTCCTTTTCTTTCTGGGGTTGTTTACCCGAGCACAGTGCAATCAACGGTGGGTGACATCTGCCACCCAGTGTCCAAGCCTGGGTATGTAAAAGTGCCTGAGAAGCAACTGAGACAGTTTAGAGAGGATCCCAAATGCATACCTTCATGTAGTCTTTGAGTCAGATCTCTCCCAGAGCTTCTGGCATGAATCTTCTTCCATCAGGATGGAGCTGCCACCCTGGATGCTCCCAGTCTTTTTGGCAGGCCAGCTCTTGGCTTATCTTTAGATCATTTTCTGAGTATGTAGGTTGTGGCTGTAACACTGGGGATGGCATTGTCACAGCCACTACCTTGGGGATTTGTGGTATAGTCCTGGCATTCGAGATCCACCGGTCCGGGGGACTGGTTAGGCATGGTTCAACCATAGGTCCCCCTACCACAGCAATATCCTGTCCCAGTGTAAGCTTCCTAGCTTCTATGACTAGGATGACCGTGGCAGCCTCAGCTCGCATGCAGCTCAGCCATCCTGCAGCTACAGAGTCCAGTTTCTTTGAAAGATAGGCCACAGGTCTCTTCCATGGCCGCAAGTTCTCAGTTAGCACTTCTTTAGCTGTGCCTCTGGCCTCACATAGACAATTGGAAGGGCTTTACTATGTCTAGTAGGGCAAGAGAGGTTGCCCATATGAGCGACTTTTAAAAGGATCCAAACGCTTGTTGTTCTACTTCAGTCCATTTAAGTTCTTTTTCCTTTCCCCAGTACTTGCATATAGGGGTTTCGTTGTTTTTGCAAATCCCAAATTCCACAAAGGACAGTACCCCACAGCTCCTAGAAACTCTTGCAACTGCCTGTTAGTCTCAGGGACTGGATTTTGAGGATCGCCTCAATGCAGCTGGGGGACAAGGTCCGTTTTCCCTCCTCCAGTTGGTAGCCTAGGTATACAGCTTTATGGACACACAGTTGAGCCTTTCTTGCAGATACCCTGTACCCCAATGGGCCAAGGACTATTATCAGGTCCTTGGTAGCCCGTTGGCATTCCTCCAGGGTTTCGGAGGCCAGGAGGAGGTCATCTGCATACTGGAGCAAGGTGGTTTGGGGGTGTTCCTCCTTGTGTCCCTGTAAGTCTTCACTGGGTTGATGTGCAGGGGACATGGGTATGGAGAACAAAGCATCCTTTAAGTCCAAAACAGTATAACAAATTCAGTTTGACGGGATAGTACTCAGGAGGGTCTCGGGGTTTGGCACGTGGGGTGGCCAGTTTCTATCCTCTCATTTGCCTCTCTGAGATCCTGCACCGGTTGGAAGTCCTCAGTTCCCGGCTTCTGCATTGGCAGCAAGGGAGCATTCCATGTGGACTTGCAGAGGACCCAAATGCCTGTCCTCTTTAGTCTGCAAATGGGAACAGAAATAGCCACTTTTGCTATCCAGGGAGTAGGGTTAGCTTGACACACCAGTGTAGCTGAGCTCAGAAGTTGTACGACCCCAGGCACCTGAAGTTCAGAAAGGTCTGGCAGGTTGTTCTCTGCCCAAACAAAAGGAATATCTTTTAGTGATTTATCAAGAAGTTCCTTTGAGGAGGTCTCTTCTGCTCCTTGATAAAACACATATCACTCTGACATTGGAGTGGTGAGCAAAACTTTTGGCTTTTCAAGTTCAAGGGTTAAGGTGGTTGTAGCAGATGAGAAAGTAATTATGGCTGCCACTTTTCATAATAAGTCACGATCAATTAGGGGAAAGGGGCATTGAGGCATTACCAGGGTGAGCGTGTAACTGTCTCTTGTGCTAAATCTGTTATTCTGGCCGTTGTCCATGGGTGTGCTTGGGTCTGCCCTGGGGCCCCTGTAATGAAAGCCTTTCCTTTTGACAAGGCACCTGTAGTCTTTTCTGAAACCAAGAAGGTGACCCCTTTGTCCACCTAGAAATTTACTGGCTGGCTCCCTACATGGAGAGTGAGCATGGGCTCTTTGGGGTCAAGTGAAACAGAGCCTGGACACCTTTATTCAGCTTCGAGCATTATTGTCTGTAGCTTCGATTTTTCTAGGCGAGGACTAGGCCCGTTCTCTCTAGTGGTGGCTCGTCCGCCTCTCCTGGGCTTTTCAAGGCACTGATTTTTCCAATGTCACTGTTTTGTATAGTAGGTACATGGATACTTCCTCAGGACTAGGCGAGTGAGAAGCGGGGTATTAGGGTTAGCCATTCTTAGTTGAACCAAAACTGCTCTGGTCGTTCTCGCAAGCCTTCTGAACACCCATTTCCTTCATGACATTCCCTTGGGCGACGTCTGCACAGCCTACCTCCCCAATATCAGCTAGTTCATTTACACTTCCTAGCTACTTTATTTTCTTTTCATGGTGGCTTCTGTCAGCCCCAAATGGCTTCACTCTTGTCAAAGCTGTTTCAGCTTTTCCCAGAGATCCTACACAGTCGCTATTGTAGCCGAGAGGTAACAAGATCTGTGACCATGGCCAAGATGGCACCCACCAGTCCACATGTGGAAGGGCGCTGCCTAGGGAGCTGGGTGAAGAGGCCTGGGAGTTAGCCCTGCCTGGTCCCGGGAGCCCAAAGTTTCCCTTTTCCCCTCCATTCCCTTTGCCTTTCTCCTGGTTTTTCAAACAAGCTGCTCTAGCCCTATAACGCCAAGCACAAAATTGTCATAATTCTTAATGAAAACGTATCTGGTACCCAAATTATAAATGTGACAATTTGGTCACATTTCAAAAACACTGAAAATTTTATGCTTTTAAAATATATTTTGAATGTCATATATATTGATAACTATGAAAGTAAATAATAAAAACCAAAAAATATATTTCCAAAATTTAAAACTTGAGGCGTTATAGGGCTAGTGTTCTTCCAGATTTGGTTTGTTCCTTCTTACAGGCTGCTTTTCCGTGGCCCAGGCTTAGGCCAATGGCGTTCGGAAGCCTAGGCGGAGTCACTGTTATTTAGGCTTTCAGCGATGCTGCTTCAGGCACTTTTGGGGACAGCTCTTACTTAATACACAGCTCCTCTGCCATGATGTTCCAGCCAGAAATTCCAATTTCCCTTAAGGTTCCCTGAGCTGCCACGTGTCCCTTCCCTTGAGAGATTTGAGCATCAGCCCCGCCAGCAGGCGTCTTGGAGGGCCTTGGGGCCATCCCAAGCAGTGGTCCTCCTAGCCTGTTGTCCAGAAAAATGGTTGGACCCAAAGGTCGCCCTCGGCGACTAGTCCTTGACCCCTTCCCTCGGGCTGAGGCATGAGATTCAGGGCAACCCAGGGGTGTGCTCTCAAGTGGGGGTTATTGACCTGGAGGCAGCAAGCTGTCAATCGCCTCCTTGTTTTGTGCTTTCTAGATGGGACTTAGCAGCTTGATGCTCAGGAATTGCCCCCTTGCATGAATCGTGTCCAATTGGGATAGAGTTGATACAGAGAGGCTGGGCAAACAAAAGCTGATAGATTCACTTTGCAACTCTATTTGGCCACAGTATCGTTTTGAGAAAGGAGAATGGTGGGCAGAGAAGGGTACGCTTTCCCTTCCAACCGTGATTCACCGGGAACAGTTCGGTAGAGTGCCGGGAAAGTGGGCGGAGATGCCAGAACTTAGAGCATTTCTCCTCTCGAGGAGCAGTAGGAGACCTTCATCCCCAGTGCACCCAGGAACCCCTAAGGCTGGCGTCCTCAAACTGTGGTCCATGGGGCACATGTGGCGCGATGCCATTTATCCCACCCTCGGGGTGTTTTTGCTGCCACTGCCTGTCCTGCTTAGCAGCCGACTCGTGCAGTGTGCATAGGAATTTGTCCATAGGTTTTTTGAAAACCATAGTCTGGCCCTCCAACGGTCGGAGAGACAATGAACTGGCCCCCTGTGTAAACAATTTGAGGACTCCTGCCCTAAGGGATCCTGGACTTCAGGTCACTATTGTCCCACCCCTGAACCCTCCCTGAACATTCTACCCCTAGTAGAGGCACCAGGGGCACTTGGTCCCCGGGTAACTTACAAGCCTTTTACTCAAATGGAACCCGAGAAAATTAAAAATGACACAGGCAGTTACTCTACTTTTGATCCCTGTTGAATCCGCCTGTAGCATCCCAATATTACAATTTAACCCTATAACACCGAGCATGACCTTTCCCTAACATTTAATCAAATGAATATAAATGTATATATATTGATAACTATGAAAGTAATGAATCAAAACGAAATTTTTTTTGCCCAAAAATTTAAAAGTGAGGCGTTATAGGGTTAAAAAGAAGGATGGTTCTCATCAGAGGGGCCAATGCCTTAGGATCATAAGTGAAGCGGTGATCCCACTGCACCCAGTAGTGCCCAAACCCTGGACCCCGCTAGGGGAAATTGTGAATGCTTTTACCCCTGTGCCGGTACTTAGAATGAACAAACACACAGGCCTGGTAATCCTAAGACTTTTTACTTACTTCCTGTGATACTCACCTACTTTCAAGGGACTCCCACCTCACAATCCTAGCCTTGTCTCAGTTAAACTGTTCACCCTTTTGTGCGTTTGTTGGTTTTTCCAGAAGTTCTCAAGTTACCAAAGCCCCTAATCCAATTGTGCCAACTCCAGGACCACCATCTCCTGGACCACTTCAACCTTATCCAATCTAGCGCTGAATGGACAACCCCTCCCAGCAGAGCAGGAAGGGTGTGGACCCAAAGCCCCACTTCGCCCTTTTTGCCAGCAGGAAGTAGCTAGAGATGTCGTCGCCCAGTACCCCAAAGATTTGGGTCCACATCTCTTCAGGATGGAAATGTTAGGTAGCTAGCATAGGGACTGGGGTGTCCATTACACATGCTCAGATGGCCCAGTTAGCGGCCCAGGAAGGAGTGGCACACTGTGCGTGCTCAGAGGTCCAGGTTTCCGGCCAGGAAGGGCAGGTCCACCTCGGTGGGCGCTGCACCTGCAGCGACCCACCTAGGCCAAGTATATTCAATTCAGCCACTAGGATCGACCAGGGTTGCCCACCACACCTCCCTAACGCTCCTAAACCTCCCTTGGATCACAAACCAGGCTTTGGCATGAATTCTTTCTCACGCAGAACCAAGGACCGAGGGATATCTGTCCCCAGAGAGATCTGACCAACCCAGGGAAGCTCTTTGGAGGCAGCAGGAGTGGACGTGAGTGACTGGTGGATACTGTTCAGATGCATGGCTTTCTGCTTGGAAGGGTGTTTAGTCTTGGCTGACAGGATCAGAGGAGGTAGTATGTCTGGATCACATAGTATCCATGTCCACAAATGAGCTGCCCATTCCAAAGTCCTGACAGTGCCTTTGGAAAACACTGTGCTTTGGAATGTCACTCCTTGCAGAGGGCAGTGGGAGGGGCTGGGACCCAGGTATGCTGCCCCTTGCTCCCAGTTGCCGGTTTCTGGATCCTGATTATATCTCTCACAGGATCAGTTAGTGGGCTTGTTGTCTGCCTCAAGGTTTGTTCACCGAGGTCCTCCAGCTAGGTGGTGGTGTGTTTGCATGATCAGAGGCTTCCTGCCAATCCCCCATGAGTTGAAGAGCTGCCCTGGTGTGGGCTCCGTGAAAGAGGTGCCCCAGACAGCAGGACTACACAAGAGGGTGGGCCCTGCAGGAACCGGAGGGCCATTCCCCCTGTGGAATGACCTCAGAGCCCCGCCTCTCTCACTCTCCAGCTGCCGGGGCTGTGGACCCTAAGCTTCATGCCCCACACAGGAATAGACACAGGGTGAGGCGACTGCAGCACCTGCTTTTGCTGGTCTAATCCAGCCTGAGATCATCCTAGCATCAACCCTCTGCCAGGGTCTTTTTTTTCCTCTCCTTTTATAGGGGCTCATACAACAATAACCACAATACGTGCAAACATCACTGATATAAGGCACATTTGTACATTCATTGCCCTCATTATTCTCAAAATATCTTCTCTACACCCAAGCCCCTGGCCTCAGCTCCCCATTCCCCCCGCCCCCATTCTCACTACCCCTCCTCATCAATCCTTCATTATTTACTAATTATTATTTTGTCATATCTTGCACTGTCTGATGTCCCCCTTCACCCCCTTTTCTTTTGAGGTTTTATGTAGATCCTTGTCATCGGTTCCCTGGTGCCAGCCTACCCTCCCTCCACCCTGCCAGCATCCCCATTCATAACACTGGTCCTAAAGGGCTCATCCACCTTGAATTCCCTGTGTGTCTAGTTCCTATCTGTCCCAGTGTACATTCTCTGGTCTAGTCAGATTTGTAAGTTATAATTGGGATCCTGATAGTGAGGGGAGAGGAAGCATTGAGGAGCTAGAGGAAAGTTGTGTTTCACAGTTGCTGTCTAGTACCCTGTGTAGGCTTGTCTCTTCCCCAAGACTTTACTTAAGGGAATGTCCAGTGTACTGCGAATGGGCTTTGGCTGTCTACCCAGCATTTTCTGCTCATTCGCAATGAGATTTTTTTTGTGCTGATGATGGCTGATCCCTTTGATACCTCGTGATCGCACAGGCTGGTATGCTTATTCCATGTGGGCTCTGTTGTTTCTGAGCTACATGGCCGCTTGCTTACCCTTCAGGCCTTTAAGACCTCAGATGCCATATCTTTTGATAGCAGGGCACCATCAGCTTTCTTGACCACATTTGCTTATGCAACCGCTTAGACTTCAAGGAACGTGTTGGGAAGGTGAGCATCATAGAATGCCAATGTAATAGAACAAGGTATTCTTGCAATGAGAGAGTCCTTGAGTGGAGGCCCAAAGGCCATCTGCTACCTTAATAGGACACCTATAAAGATATGGACATAGGTGTATTTCCCCATGCTCACAGATAAATATATTTACATCTGTGCGTGTCTTTCTTTAGACCTCTATAACTGGCCCGTGCTTCCTAGGTTGCTCTGCTATTCCCTTTCATTTCCCTCTTGTGCCCACTGCCATGCTCAGTCTTCATTTGGGTTTCAGTAAATCCTCTTGGTTCCTTCACCCTTGATCACGCCCTACCAGGATTCCTACATCGCCCTCACCACGGATTTGCATCCACTTGTTGTTCCCTTGTCTCTGGGTTTCTTGACATCACTCCCTTTCCCCCCAACTCCCTCTTTCCCGTGGCCCTCCCGCGAAGCGTTGGTCCCCTTTTTCTCTCCGGCAGATTGTGCATCCTGCATCTCATTTTAGACATACAGTAGAGGTAATAACATGCACAAACACAAGACAGAGCGAAAGCAAGCACCAAAAGAAAGGAAATAGCCAAAATCCAATGACCATCAAAGAAAACACAACTCCTCAAGAAAGGAAAGCTCGTAGTTAGTTCACGGACTGTTTGTTGGCCCTTAGCAGTGTTTTCCAGTCCAGTCTGTGCGGGCACCAAGTCCTGCCCCCAAAGTCCTCCTTTAGCATTCCCTGGGGACCTTGTTGCTCCACCTCCTTACTCTTCTGCTGCACCCCCTTAGTGCTATGCCTCGGTGTGGCGGGATCCGTTCCCGCACTGTGTCTCCAGTGTTGTCCCTTCTAGGGCTATGGGTCTTTGAGGGACGTCGTGTCTCATCTTGGGCTGGCCATGTGTTCTTCTGTGTGGACTGTCTTCTCTGAGTGGGAACATCATCCCAAAGGCAGGATCCCGTAGCCCACTGAGCGACTTTCTCTCCAGCAGCTTCTAGGTAGGCTGTGCCCCATGAGGGGCCCTGAGGTGCCTGTGTAAACCTGAGTCTGCTGGAGGTTAGAATAGCAGTCCACAGATGTGTTTGTGCTTGGGGGAAACAGTGGGTGCTGTCAGAAATACTCGGAGAAAAACAAGTTCTGTAAAGCCTTAATTTTGAGGGATTTTCCGTCTTTCTCGGTGTCCATCTTTTCAGGATATGCTCAGGGAGGGCTTTTTTTTTTTAAATTATGACTGATGAATCCACGGCCCCCTCCCCACTATTTTAACAGCAGTTGGTGTTGTAAGTATCACTTGGTATGGGCCAGTCCACCTAGGTTCTAAGGTGTCAGGTTGGTGCTTCTTTACCCATGTCCAGTTTCCTGGTTGCACGTTGTTGGCTGCCTGTTCCCTTTCCCTTGGTTAGGCCCAAAATGAAGGTGTCAGAGCAGATGATTTGTCTCTCACCTGTTGCACAGCCTGCAGGCACTCGATGAGGGAACGATTAGTGACTTCCATTATTTCTACTTCTTTCAATCTTGGGAGGATTTGGGGAAGGTCTGCCAAACATAAATTCAAATGGGGTCATGCTATTCACATAGGGAGCGCATCGGACTTGAAGTAGGGCAAAAGGTAAAGTAAGGATCAACCCAGTTCTCGCCAGGTCCTAAATGCAACTTAACGAACAATTCCTTTAGGGTTCTGTTTATTTTTTCTACTTGCCCTGAAGAGCTTCCAGTTAATATTTAGAAGCATTGCTAAGACTTTAGTAATTTGAGCAATAAATGTTGGGCCATTGTTGGACCCCAAGGTGGTGGGGAGGCCAAATCTACGGACAATATTAGTTACTAATAATTTACACACAGTGGCAGCAGTTTCCTTCTTTGTTGGGAAGGCTTCCACCCATCCAGAACAGGTGTCTACGAACACCAGCAAATATCGGTAGCCATACTTTCTAAGTTTGATATCCATAAAGTCCACCTCCCAGAATTCTCCTGGACTACTACCTCGAGCTCGTGGTTGGGGTTGCTCCTTTTCTTTCTGGGGTTGTTTACCCAAGCACAGTGCAATCAACGGTGGGTGACATCTGCCACCCAGTGTCCAAGCCTGGGTATGTAAAAGTGCCTGAGAAGCAACTGAGACAGTTTAGAGAGGATCCCAAATGCATACCTTTATGTAGTCCTTGAATCAGATCTCTCCCAGAGCTTCTGGCATGAATCTTCTTCCATCAGGATGGAGCAGCCACCCTGGATGCTCCCAGTCTTTTTGGCAGGCCAGCTCTTGGCTTATCTTTAGATCATTTTCTGAGTATGTAGGTTGTGGCTGTAACACTGGGGATGGCATGGTCACAGCCACTACCTTGGGGATTTGTGGTATAGTCTTGGCATTCGAGATCCACCGGTCCGGGGGACTGGTTAGGCGTGGTTCAACCATAGGTCCCCCTACCACAGCAATATCCTGTCCCAGTGTAAGCTTCCTAGCTTCTATGACTAGGATGGCCGTGGCAGCCTCAGCTCGCATGCAGCTCAGCCATCCTGCAGCTACAGAGTCCAGTTTCTTTGAAAGATAGGCCACAGGTCTCTTCCATGGCCGCAAGTTCTCAGTTAGCACTTCTTTAGCTGTGCCTCTGGCCTCACATAGACAATTGGAAGGGCTTTACTATGTCTAGTAGGGCAAGAGAGGTTGCCCATATGAGCGACTTTTAAAAGGATCCAAACGCTTGTTGTTCTACTTCAGTCCATTTAAGTTCTTTTTCCTTTCCCCAGTACTTGCATATAGGGGTTTCGTTGTTTTTGCAAATCCCAAATTCCACAAAGGACAGTACCCCACAGCTCCTAGAAACTCTTGCAACTGCCTGTTAGTCTCAGGGACTGGATTTTGAGGATCGCCTCAATGCAGCTGGGGGACAAGGTCCGTTTTCCCTCCTCCAGTTGGTAGCCTAGGTATACAGCTTTATGGACACACAGTTGAGCCTTTCTTGCAGATACCCTGTACCCCAATGGGCCAAGGACTATTATCAGGTCCTTGGTAGCCCGTTGGCATTCCTCCAGGGTTTCGGAGGCCAGGAGGAGGTCATCTGCATACTGGAGCAAGGTGGTTTGGGGGTGTTCCTCCTTGTGTCCCTGTAAGTCTTCACTGGGTTGATGTGCAGGGGACATGGGTATGGAGAACAAAGCATCCTTTAAGTCCAAAACAGTATAACAAATTCAGTTTGACGGGATAGTACTCAGGAGGGTCTCGGGGTTTGGCACGTGGGGTGGCCAGTTTCTATCCTCTCATTTGCCTCTCTGAGATCCTGCACCGGTTGGAAGTCCTCAGTTCCCGGCTTCTGCATTGGCAGCAAGGGAGCATTCCATGTGGACTTGCAGAGGACCCAAATGCCTGTCCTCTTTAGTCTGCAAATGGGAACAGAAATAGCCACTTTTGCTATCCAGGGAGTAGGGTTAGCTTGACACACCAGTGTAGCTGAGCTCAGAAGTTGTACGACCCCAGGCACCTGAAGTTCAGAAAGGTCTGGCAGGTTGTTCTCTGCCCAAACAAAAGGAATATCTTTTAGTGATTTATCAAGAAGTTCCTTTGAGGAGGTCTCTTCTGCTCCTTGATAAAACACATATCACTCTGACATTGGAGTGGTGAGCAAAACTTTTGGCTTTTCAAGTTCAAGGGTTAAGGTGGTTGTAGCAGATGAGAAAGTAATTATGGCTGCCACTTTTCATAATAAGTCACGATCAATTAGGGGAAAGGGGCATTGAGGCATTACCAGGGTGAGCGTGTAACTGTCTCTTGTGCTAAATCTGTTATTCTGGCCGTTGTCCATGGGTGTGCTTGGGTCTGCCCTGGGGCCCCTGTAATGAAAGCCTTTCCTTTTGACAAGGCACCTGTAGTCTTTTCTGAAACCAAGAAGGTGACCCCTTTGTCCACCTAGAAATTTACTGGCTGGCTCCCTACATGGAGAGTGAGCATGGGCTCTTTGGGGTCAAGTGAAACAGAGCCTGGACACCTTTATTCAGCTTCGAGCATTATTGTCTGTAGCTTCGATTTTTCTAGGCGAGGACTAGGCCCGTTCTCTCTAGTGGTGGCTCGTCCGCCTCTCCTGGGCTTTTCAAGGCACTGATTTTTCCAATGTCACTGTTTTGTATAGTAGGTACATGGATACTTCCTCAGGACTAGGCGAGTGAGAAGCGGGGTATTAGGGTTAGCCATTCTTAGTTGAACCAAAACTGCTCTGGTCGTTCTCGCAAGCCTTCTGAACACCCATTTCCTTCATGACATTCCCTTGGGCGACGTCTGCACAGCCTACCTCCCCAATATCAGCTAGTTCATTTACACTTCCTAGCTACTTTATTTTCTTTTCATGGTGGCTTCTGTCAGCCCCAAATGGCTTCACTCTTGTCAAAGCTGTTTCAGCTTTTCCCAGAGATCCTACACAGTCGCTATTGTAGCCGAGAGGTAACAAGATCTGTGACCATGGCCAAGATGGCACCCACCAGTCCACATGTGGAAGGGCGCTGCCTAGGGAGCTGGGTGAAGAGGCCTGGGAGTTAGCCCTGCCTGGTCCCGGGAGCCCAAAGTTTCCCTTTTCCCCTCCATTCCCTTTGCCTTTCTCCTGGTTTTTCAAACAAGCTGCTCTAGCCCTATAACGCCAAGCACAAAATTGTCATAATTCTTAATGAAAACGTATCTGGTACCCAAATTATAAATGTGACAATTTGGTCACATTTCAAAAACACTGAAAATTTTATGCTTTTAAAATATATTTTGAATGTCATATATATTGATAACTATGAAAGTAAATAATAAAAACCAAAAAATATATTTCCAAAATTTAAAACTTGAGGCGTTATAGGGCTAGTGTTCTTCCAGATTTGGTTTGTTCCTTCTTACAGGCTGCTTTTCCGTGGCCCAGGCTTAGGCCAATGGCGTTCGGAAGCCTAGGCGGAGTCACTGTTATTTAGGCTTTCAGCGATGCTGCTTCAGGCACTTTTGGGGACAGCTCTTACTTAATACACAGCTCCTCTGCCATGATGTTCCAGCCAGAAATTCCAATTTCCCTTAAGGTTCCCTGAGCTGCCACGTGTCCCTTCCCTTGAGAGATTTGAGCATCAGCCCCGCCAGCAGGCGTCTTGGAGGGCCTTGGGGCCATCCCAAGCAGTGGTCCTCCTAGCCTGTTGTCCAGAAAAATGGTTGGACCCAAAGGTCGCCCTCGGCGACTAGTCCTTGACCCCTTCCCTCGGGCTGAGGCATGAGATTCAGGGCAACCCAGGGGTGTGCTCTCAAGTGGGGGTTATTGACCTGGAGGCAGCAAGCTGTCAATCGCCTCCTTGTTTTGTGCTTTCTAGATGGGACTTAGCAGCTTGATGCTCAGGAATTGCCCCCTTGCATGAATCGTGTCCAATTGGGATAGAGTTGATACAGAGAGGCTGGGCAAACAAAAGCTGATAGATTCACTTTGCAACTCTATTTGGCCACAGTATCGTTTTGAGAAAGGAGAATGGTGGGCAGAGAAGGGTACGCTTTCCCTTCCAACCGTGATTCACCGGGAACAGTTCGGTAGAGTGCCGGGAAAGTGGGCGGAGATGCCAGAACTTAGAGCATTTCTCCTCTCGAGGAGCAGTAGGAGACCTTCATCCCCAGTGCACCCAGGAACCCCTAAGGCTGGCGTCCTCAAACTGTGGTCCATGGGGCACATGTGGCGCGATGCCATTTATCCCACCCTCGGGGTGTTTTTGCTGCCACTGCCTGTCCTGCTTAGCAGCCGACTCGTGCAGTGTGCATAGGAATTTGTCCATAGGTTTTTTGAAAACCATAGTCTGGCCCTCCAACGGTCGGAGAGACAATGAACTGGCCCCCTGTGTAAACAATTTGAGGACTCCTGCCCTAAGGGATCCTGGACTTCAGGTCACTATTGTCCCACCCCTGAACCCTCCCTGAACATTCTACCCCTAGTAGAGGCACCAGGGGCACTTGGTCCCCGGGTAACTTACAAGCCTTTTACTCAAATGGAACCCGAGAAAATTAAAAATGACACAGGCAGTTACTCTACTTTTGATCCCTGTTGAATCCGCCTGTAGCATCCCAATATTACAATTTAACCCTATAACACCGAGCATGACCTTTCCCTAACATTTAATCAAATGAATATAAATGTATATATATTGATAACTATGAAAGTAATGAATCAAAACGAAATTTTTTTTGCCCAAAAATTTAAAAGTGAGGCGTTATAGGGTTAAAAAGAAGGATGGTTCTCATCAGAGGGGCCAATGCCTTAGGATCATAAGTGAAGCGGTGATCCCACTGCACCCAGTAGTGCCCAAACCCTGGACCCCGCTAGGGGAAATTGTGAATGCTTTTACCCCTGTGCCGGTACTTAGAATGAACAAACACACAGGCCTGGTAATCCTAAGACTTTTTACTTACTTCCTGTGATACTCACCTACTTTCAAGGGACTCCCACCTCACAATCCTAGCCTTGTCTCAGTTAAACTGTTCACCCTTTTGTGCGTTTGTTGGTTTTTCCAGAAGTTCTCAAGTTACCAAAGCCCCTAATCCAATTGTGACAACTCCAGGACCACCATCTCCTGGACCACTTCAACCTTATCCAATCTAGCGCTGAATGGACAACCCCTCCCAGCAGAGCAGGAAGGGTGTGGACCCAAAGCCCCACTTCGCCCTTTTTGCCAGCAGGAAGTAGCTAGAGATGTCGTCGCCCAGTACCCCAAAGATTTGGGTCCACATCTCTTCAGGATGGAAATGTTAGGTAGCTAGCATAGGGACTGGGGTGTCCATTACACATGCTCAGATGGCCCAGTTAGCGGCCCAGGAAGGAGTGGCACACTGTGCGTGCTCAGAGGTCCAGGTTTCCGGCCAGGAAGGGCAGGTCCACCTCGGTGGGCGCTGCACCTGCAGCGACCCACCTAGGCCAAGTATATTCAATTCAGCCACTAGGATCGACCAGGGTTGCCCACCACACCTCCCTAACGCTCCTAAACCTCCCTTGGATCACAAACCAGGCTTTGGCATGAATTCTTTCTCACGCAGAACCAAGGACCGAGGGATATCTGTCCCCAGAGAGATCTGACCAACCCAGGGAAGCTCTTTGGAGGCAGCAGGAGTGGACGTGAGTGACTGGTGGATACTGTTCGGATGCATGGCTTTCTGCTTGGAAGGGTGTTTAGTCTTGGCTGACAGGATCAGAGGAGGTAGTATGTCTGGATCACATAGTATCCATGTCCACAAATGAGCTGCCCATTCCAAAGTCCTGACAGTGCCTTTGGAAAACACTGTGCTTTGGAATGTCACTCCTTGCAGAGGGCAGTGGGAGGGGCTGGGACCCAGGTATGCTGCCCCTTGCTCCCAGTTGCCGGTTTCTGGATCCTGATTATATCTCTCACAGGATCAGTTAGTGGGCTTGTTGTCTGCCTCAAGGTTTGTTCACCGAGGTCCTCCAGCTAGGTGGTGGTGTGTGTGCATGATCAGAGGCTTCCTGCCAATCCCCCATGAGTTGAAGAGCTGCCCTGGTGTGGGCTCCGTGAAAGAGGTGCCCCAGACAGCAGGACTACACAAGAGGGTGGGCCCTGCAGGAACCGGAGGGCCATTCCCCCTGTGGAATGACCTCAGAGCCCCGCCTCTCTCACTGTCCAGCTGCCGGGGCTGTGGACCCTAAGCTTCATGCCCCACACAGGAATAGACACAGGGTGAGGCGACTGCAGCACCTGCTTTTGCTGGTCTAATCCAGCCTGAGATCATCCTAGCATCAACCCTCTGCCAGGGTCTTTTTTTTCTCTCCTTTTATAGGGGCTCATACAACAATAACCACAATACGTGCAAACATCACTGATATAAGGCACATTTGTACATTCATTGCCCTCATTATTCTCAAAATATCTTCTCTACACCCAAGCCCCTGGCCTCAGCTCCCCATTCCCCCCGCCCCCATTCTCACTACCCCTCCTCATCAATCCTTCATTATTTACTAATTATTATTTTGTCATATCTTGCACTGTCTGATGTCCCCCTTCACCCCCTTTTCTTTTGAGGTTTTATGTAGATCCTTGTCATCGGTTCCCTGGTGCCAGCCTACCCTCCCTCCACCCTGCCAGCATCCCCATTCATAACACTGGTCCTAAAGGGCTCATCCACCTTGAATTCCCTGTGTGTCTAGTTCCTATCTGTCCCAGTGTACATTCTCTGGTCTAGTCAGATTTGTAAGTTATAATTGGGATCTTGATAGTGAGGGGAGAGGAAGCATTGAGGAGCTAGAGGAAAGTTGTGTTTCACAGTTGCTGTCTAGTACCCTGTGTAGGCTTGTCTCTTCCCCAAGACTTTACTTAAGGGAATGTCCAGTGTACTGCGAATGGGCTTTGGCTGTCTACCCAGCATTTTCTGCTCATTCGCAATGAGATTTTTTTTGTGCTGATGATGGCTGATCCCTTTGATACCTCGTGATCGCACAGGCTGGTATGCTTATTCCATGTGGGCTCTGTTGTTTCTGAGCTACATGGCCGCTTGCTTACCCTTCAGGCCTTTAAGACCTCAGACGCCATATCTTTTGATAGCAGGGCACCATCAGCTTTCTTGACCACATTTGCTTATGCAACCACTTAGACTTCAAGGAACGTGTTGGGAAGGTGAGCATCATAGAATGCCAATGTAATAGAACAAGATATTCTTGCAATGAGAGAGTCCTTGAGTGGAGGCCCAAAGGCCATCTGCTACCTTAATAGGACACCTATAAAGATATGGACATAGGTGTATTTCCCCATGCTCACAGATAAATATATTTACATCTGTGCGTGTCTTTCGTTAGACCTCTATAACTGGCCCGTGCTTCCTAGGTCGCTCTGCTATTCCCTTTCATTTCCCTCTTGTGCCCACTGCCATGCTCAGTCTTCATTTGGGTTTCAGTAAATCCTCTTGGTTCCTTCACCCTTGATCACGCCCTACCAGGATTCCTACATCGCCCTCACCACGGATTTGCATCCACTTGTTGTTCCCTTGTCTCTGGGTTTCTTGACATCACTCCCTTTCCCCCCAACTCCCTCTTTCCCGTGGCCCTCCCGCGAAGCGTTGGTCCCCTTTTTCTCTCCGGCAGATTGTGCATCCTGCATCTCATTTTAGACATACAGTAGAGGTAATAACATGCACAAACACAAGACAGAGCGAAAGCAAGCACCAAAAGAAAGGAAATAGCCAAAATCCAATGACCATCAAAGAAAACACAACTCCTCAAGAAAGGAAAGCTCGTAGTTAGTTCACGGACTGTTTGTTGGCCCTTAGCAGTGTTTTCCAGTCCAGTCTGTGCGGGCACCAAGTCCTGCCCCCAAAGTCCTCCTTTAGCATTCCCTGGGGACCTTGTTGCTCCACCTCCTTACTCTTCTGCTGCACCCCCTTAGTGCTATGCCTCGGTGTGGCGGGATCCGTTCCCGCACTGTGTCTCCAGTGTTGTCCCTTCTAGGGCTATGGGTCTTTGAGGGACGTCGTGTCTCATCTTGGGCTGGCCATGTGTTCTTCTGTGTGGACTGTCTTCTCTGAGTGGGAACATCATCCCAAAGGCAGGATCCCGTAGCCCACTGAGCGACTTTCTCTCCAGCAGCTTCTAGGTAGGCTGTGCCCCATGAGGGGCCCTGAGGTGCCTGTGTAAACCTGAGTCTGCTGGAGGTTAGAATAGCAGTCCACAGATGTGTTTGTGCTTGGGGGAAACAGTGGGTGCTGTCAGAAATACTCGGAGAAAAACAATTAAGTTCTGTAAAGCCTTAATTTTGAGGGATTTTCCGTCTTTCTCGGTGTCCATCTTTTCAGGATATGCTCAGGGAGGGCTTTTTTTTTTTAAATTATGACTGATGAATCCACGGCCCCCTCCCCACTATTTTAACAGCAGTTGGTGTTGTAAGTATCACTTGGTATGGGCCAGTCCACCTAGGTTCTAAGGTGTCAGGTTGGTGCTTCTTTACCCATGTCCAGTTTCCTGGTTGCACGTTGTTGGCTGCCTGTTCCCTTTCCCTTGGTTAGGCCCAAAATGAAGGTGTCAGAGCAGATGATTTGTCTCTCACCTGTTGCACAGCCTGCAGGCACTCGATGAGGGAACGATTAGTGACTTCCGTTATTTCTACTTCTTTCAATCTTGGGAGGATTTGGGGAAGGTCTGCCAAACATAAATTCAAATGGGGTCATGCTATTCACATAGGGAGCGCATCGGACTTGAAGTAGGGCAAAAGGAAAAGTAAGGATCAACCCAGTTCTCGCCAGGTCCTAAATGCAACTTAACGAACAATTCCTTTAGGGTTCTGTTTATTTTTTCTACTTGCCCTGAAGAGCTTCCAGTTAATATTTAGAAGCATTGCTAAGACTTTAGTAATTTGAGCAATAAATGTTGGGCCATTGTTGGACCCCAAGGTGGTGGGAAGGCCAAATCTAGGGACAATTTTAGTTACTAATAATTTACACACAGTGGCAGCAGTTTCCTTCTTTGTTGGGAAGGCTTCCACCCATCCAGAACAGGTGTCTACGAACACCAGCAAATATCGGTAGCCATACTTTCTAAGTTTGATATCCATAAAGTCCACCTCCCAGAATTCTCCTGGACTACTACCTCGAGCTCGTGGTTGGGGTTGCTCCTTTTCTTTCTGGGGTTGTTTACCCAAGCACAGTGCAATCAACGGTGGGTGACATCTGCCACCCAGTGTCCAAGCCTGGGTATGTAAAAGTGCCTGAGAAGCAACTGAGACAGTTTAGAGAGGATCCCAAATGCATACCTTTATGTAGTCCTTGAATCAGATCTCTCCCAGAGCTTCTGGCATGAATCTTCTTCCATCAGGATGGAGCAGCCACCCTGGATGCTCCCAGTCTTTTTGGCAGGCCAGCTCTTGGCTTATCTTTAGATCATTTTCTGAGTATGTAGGTTGTGGCTGTAACACTGGGGATGGCATGGTCACAGCCACTACCTTGGGGATTTGTGGTATAGTCCTGGCATTCGAGATCCACCGGTCCGGGGGACTGGTTAGGCGTGGTTCAACCATAGGTCCCCATACCACAGCAATATCCTGTCCCAGTGTAAGCTTCCTAGCTTCTATGACTAGGATGGCCGTGGCAGCCTCAGCTCGCATGCAGCTCAGCCATCCTGCAGCTACAGAGTCCAGTTTCTTTGAAAGATAGGCCACAGGTCTCTTCCATGGCCGCAAGTTCTCAGTTAGCACTTCTTTAGCTGTGCCTCTGGCCTCACATAGACAATTGGAAGGGCTTTACTATGTCTAGTAGGGCAAGAGAGGTTGCCCATATGAGCGACTTTTAAAAGGATCCAAACGCTTGTTGTTCTACTTCAGTCCATTTAAGTTCTTTTTCCTTTCCCCAGTACTTGCATATAGGGGTTTCGTTGTTTTTGCAAATCCCAAATTCCACAAAGGACAGTACCCCACAGCTCCTAGAAACTCTTGCAACTGCCTGTTAGTCTCAGGGACTGGATTTTGAGGATCGCCTCAATGCAGCTGGGGGACAAGGTCCGTTTTCCCTCCTCCAGTTGGTAGCCTAGGTATACAGCTTTATGGACACACAGTTGAGCCTTTCTTGCAGATACCCTGTACCCCAATGGGCCAAGGACTATTATCAGGTCCTTGGTAGCCCGTTGGCATTCCTCCAGGGTTTCGGAGGCCAGGAGGAGGTCATCTGCATACTGGAGCAAGGTGGTTTGGGGGTGTTCCTCCTTGTGTCCCTGTAAGTCTTCACTGGGTTGATGTGCAGGGGACATGGGTATGGAGAACAAAGCATCCTTTAAGTCCAAAACAGTATAACAAATTCAGTTTGACGGGATAGTACTCAGGAGGGTCTCGGGGTTTGGCACGTGGGGTGGCCAGTTTCTATCCTCTCATTTGCCTCTCTGAGATCCTGCACCGGTTGGAAGTCCTCAGTTCCCGGCTTCTGCATTGGCAGCAAGGGAGCATTCCATGTGGACTTGCAGAGGACCCAAATGCCTGTCCTCTTTAGTCTGCAAATGGGAACAGAAATAGCCACTTTTGCTATCCAGGGAGTAGGGTTAGCTTGACACACCAGTGTAGCTGAGCTCAGAAGTTGTACGACCCCAGGCACCTGAAGTTCAGAAAGGTCTGGCAGGTTGTTCTCTGCCCAAACAAAAGGAATATCTTTTAGTGATTTATCAAGAAGTTCCTTTGAGGAGGTCTCTTCTGCTCCTTGATAAAACACATATCACTCTGACATTGGAGTGGTGAGCAAAACTTTTGGCTTTTCAAGTTCAAGGGTTAAGGTGGTTGTAGCAGATGAGAAAGTAATTATGGCTGCCACTTTTCATAATAAGTCACGATCAATTAGGGGAAAGGGGCATTGAGGCATTACCAGGGTGAGCGTGTAACTGTCTCTTGTGCTAAATCTGTTATTCTGGCCGTTGTCCATGGGTGTGCTTGGGTCTGCCCTGGGGCCCCTGTAATGAAAGCCTTTCCTTTTGACAAGGCACCTGTAGTCTTTTCTGAAACCAAGAAGGTGACCCCTTTGTCCACCTAGAAATTTACTGGCTGGCTCCCTACATGGAGAGTGAGCATGGGCTCTTTGGGGTCAAGTGAAACAGAGCCTGGACACCTTTATTCAGCTTCGAGCATTATTGTCTGTAGCTTCGATTTTTCTAGGCGAGGACTAAGCCCGTTCTCTCTAGTGGTGGCTCGTCCGCCTCTCCTGGGCTTTTCAAGGCACTGATTTTTCCAATGTCACTGTTTTGTATAGTAGGTACATGGATACTTCCTCAGGACTAGGCGAGTGAGAAGCGGGGTATTAGGGTTAGCCATTCTTAGTTGAACCAAAACTGCTCTGGTCGTTCTCGCAAGCCTTCTGAACACCCATTTCCTTCATGACATTCCCTTGGGCGACGTCTGCACAGCCTACCTCCCCAATATCAGCTAGTTCATTTACACTTCCTAGCTACTTTATTTTCTTTTCATGGTGGCTTCTGTCAGCCCCAAATGGCTTCACTCTTGCCAAAGCTGTTTCAGCTTTTCCCAGAGATCCTACACAGTCGCTATTGTAGCCGAGAGGTAACAAGATCTGTGACCATGGCCAAGATGGCACCCACCAGTCCACATGTGGAAGGGCGCTGCCTAGGGAGCTGGGTGAAGAGGCCTGGGAGTTAGCCCTGCCTGGTCCCGGGAGCCCAAAGTTTCCCTTTTCCCCTCCATTCCCTTTGCCTTTCTCCTGGTTTTTCAAACAAGCTGCTCTAGCCCTATAACGCCAAGCACAAAATTGTCATAATTCTTAATGAAAACGTATCTGGTACCCAAATTATAAATGTGACAATTTGGTCACATTTCAAAAACACTGAAAATTTTATGCTTTTAAAATATATTTTGAATGTCATATATATTGATAACTATGAAAGTAAATAATAAAAACCAAAAAATATATTTCCAAAATTTAAAACTTGAGGCGTTATAGGGCTAGTGTTCTTCCAGATTTGGTTTGTTCCTTCTTACAGGCTGCTTTTCCGTGGCCCAGGCTTAGGCCAATGGCGTTCGGAAGCCTAGGCGGAGTCACTGTTATTTAGGCTTTCAGCGATGCTGCTTCAGGCACTTTTGGGGACAGCTCTTACTTAATACACAGCTCCTCTGCCATGATGTTCCAGCCAGAAATTCCAATTTCCCTTAAGGTTCCCTGAGCTGCCACGTGTCCCTTCCCTTGAGAGATTTGAGCATCAGCCCCGCCAGCAGGCGTCTTGGAGGGCCTTGGGGCCATCCCAAGCAGTGGTCCTCCTAGCCTGTTGTCCAGAAAAATGGTTGGACCCAAAGGTCGCCCTCGGCGACTAGTCCTTGACCCCTTCCCTCGGGCTGAGGCATGAGATTCAGGGCAACCCAGGGGTGTGCTCTCAAGTGGGGGTTATTGACCTGGAGGCAGCAAGCTGTCAATCGCCTCCTTGTTTTGTGCTTTCTAGATGGGACTTAGCAGCTTGATGCTCAGGAATTGCCCCCTTGCATGAATCGTGTCCAATTGGGATAGAGTTGATACAGAGAGGCTGGGCAAACAAAAGCTGATAGATTCACTTTGCAACTCTATTTGGCCACAGTATCGTTTTGAGAAAGGAGAATGGTGGGCAGAGAAGGGTACGCTTTCCCTTCCAACCGTGATTCACCGGGAACAGTTCGGTAGAGTGCCGGGAAAGTGGGCGGAGATGCCAGAACTTAGAGCATTTCTCCTCTCGAGGAGCAGTAGGAGACCTTCATCCCCAGTGCACCCAGGAACCCCTAAGGCTGGCGTCCTCAAACTGTGGTCCATGGGGCACATGTGGCGCGATGCCATTTATCCCACCCTCGGGGTGTTTTTGCTGCCACTGCCTGTCCTGCTTAGCAGCCGACTCGTGCAGTGTGCATAGGAATTTGTCCATAGGTTTTTTGAAAACCATAGTCTGGCCCTCCAACGGTCGGAGAGACAATGAACTGGCCCCCTGTGTAAACAATTTGAGGACTCCTGCCCTAAGGGATCCTGGACTTCAGGTCACTATTGTCCCACCCCTGAACCCTCCCTGAACATTCTACCCCTAGTAGAGGCACCAGGGGCACTTGGTCCCCGGGTAACTTACAAGCCTTTTACTCAAATGGAACCCGAGAAAATTAAAAATGACACAGGCAGTTACTCTACTTTTGATCCCTGTTGAATCCGCCTGTAGCATCCCAATATTACAATTTAACCCTATAACACCGAGCATGACCTTTCCCTAACATTTAATCAAATGAATATAAATGTATATATATTGATAACTATGAAAGTAATGAATCAAAACGAAATTTTTTTTGCCCAAAAATTTAAAAGTGAGGCGTTATAGGGTTAAAAAGAAGGATGGTTCTCATCAGAGGGGCCAATGCCTTAGGATCATAAGTGAAGCGGTGATCCCACTGCACCCAGTAGTGCCCAAACCCTGGACCCCGCTAGGGGAAATTGTGAATGCTTTTACCCCTGTGCCGGTACTTAGAATGAACAAACACACAGGCCTGGTAATCCTAAGACTTTTTACTTACTTCCTGTGATACTCACCTACTTTCAAGGGACTCCCACCTCACAATCCTAGCCTTGTCTCAGTTAAACTGTTCACCCTTTTGTGCGTTTGTTGGTTTTTCCAGAAGTTCTCAAGTTACCAAAGCCCCTAATCCAATTGTGCCAACTCCAGGACCACCATCTCCTGGACCACTTCAACCTTATCCAATCTAGCGCTGAATGGACAACCCCTCCCAGCAGAGCAGGAAGGGTGTGGACCCAAAGCCCCACTTCGCCCTTTTTGCCAGCAGGAAGTAGCTAGAGATGTCGTCGCCCAGTACCCCAAAGATTTGGGTCCACATCTCTTCAGGATGGAAATGTTAGGTAGCTAGCATAGGGACTGGGGTGTCCATTACACATGCTCAGATGGCCCAGTTAGCGGCCCAGGAAGGAGTGGCACACTGTGCGTGCTCAGAGGTCCAGGTTTCCGGCCAGGAAGGGCAGGTCCACCTCGGTGGGCGCTGCACCTGCATCGACCCACCTAGGCCAAGTATATTCAATTCAGCCACTAGGATCGACCAGGGTTGCCCACCACACCTCCCTAACGCTCCTAAACCTCCCTTGGATCACAAACCAGGCTTTGGCATGAATTCTTTCTCACGCAGAACCAAGGACCGAGGGATATCTGTCCCCAGAGAGATCTGACCAACCCAGGGAAGCTCTTTGGAGGCAGCAGGAGTGGACGTGAGTGACTGGTGGATACTGTTCGGATGCATGGCTTTCTGCTTGGAAGGGTGTTTAGTCTTGGCTGACAGGATCAGAGGAGGTAGTATGTCTGGATCACATAGTATCCATGTCCACAAATGAGCTGCCCATTCCAAAGTCCTGACAGTGCCTTTGGAAAACACTGTGCTTTGGAATGTCACTCCTTGCAGAGGGCAGTGGGAGGGGCTGGGACCCAGGTATGCTGCCCCTTGCTCCCAGTTGCCGGTTTCTGGATCCTGATTATATCTCTCACAGGATCAGTTAGTGGGCTTGTTGTCTGCCTCAAGGTTTGTTCACCGAGGTCCTCCAGCTAGGTGGTGGTGTGTTTGCATGATCAGAGGCTTCCTGCCAATCCCCCATGAGTTGAAGAGCTGCCCTGGTGTGGGCTCCGTGAAAGAGGTGCCCCAGACAGCAGGACTACACAAGAGGGTGGGCCCTGCAGGAACCGGAGGGCCATTCCCCCTGTGGAATGACCTCAGAGCCCCGCCTCTCTCACTCTCCAGCTGCCGGGGCTGTGGACCCTAAGCTTCATGCCCCACACAGGAATAGACACAGGGTGAGGCGACTGCAGCACCTGCTTTTGCTGGTCTAATCCAGCCTGAGATCATCCTAGCATCAACCCTCTGCCAGGGTCTTTTTTTTCTCTCCTTTTATAGGGGCTCATACAACAATAACCACAATACGTGCAAACATCACTGATATAAGGCACATTTGTACATTCATTGCCCTCATTATTCTCAAAATATCTTCTCTACACCCAAGCCCCTGGCCTCAGCTCCCCATTCCCCCCGCCCCCATTCTCACTACCCCTCCTCATCAATCCTTCATTATTTACTAATTATTATTTTGTCATATCTTGCACTGTCTGATGTCCCCCATCACCCCCTTTTCTTTTGAGGTTTTATGTAGATCCTTGTCATCGGTTCCCTGGTGCCAGCCTACCCTCCCTCCACCCTCCCAGCATCCCCATTCATAACACTGGTCCTAAAGGGCTCATCCACCTTGAATTCCCTGTGTGTCTAGTTCCTATCTGTCCCAGTGTACATTCTCTGGTCTAGTCAGATTTGTAAGTTATAATTGGGATCTTGATAGTGAGGGGAGAGGAAGCATTGAGGAGCTAGAGGAAAGTTGTGTTTCACAGTTGCTGTCTAGTACCCTGTGTAGGCTTGTCTCTTCCCCAAGACTTTACTTAAGGGAATGTCCAGTGTACTGCGAATGGGCTTTGGCTCTCTACCCAGCATTTTCTGCTCATTCGCAATGAGATTTTTTTTGTGCTGATGATGGCTGATCCCTTTGATACCTCGTGATCGCACAGGCTGGTATGCTTATTCCATGTGGGCTCTGTTGTTTCTGAGCTACATGGCCGCTTGCTTACCCTTCAGGCCTTTAAGACCTCAGACGCCATATCTTTTGATAGCAGGGCACCATCAGCTTTCTTGACTACATTTGCTTATGCAATCGCTTAGACATCAGGGAACGTGTCGGGAAGGTGAGCATCATAGAATGCCAATGTAATAGAACAAGGTATTCTTGCAATGAGAGAGTCCTTGAGTGGAGGCCCAAAGGCCATCTGCTACCTTAATAGGACACCTATAAAGATATGGACATAGGTGTATTTCCCCATGCTCACAGATAAATATATTTACATCTGTGCGTGTCTTTCGTTAGACCTCTATAACTGGCCCGCGCTTCCTAGGTCGCTCTGCTATTCCCTTTCATTTCCCTCTTGTGCCCACTGCCATGCTCAGTCTTCATTTGGGTTTCAGTAAATCCTCTTGGTTCCTTCACCCTTGATCACGCCCTACCAGGATTCCTACATCGCCCTCACCACGGATTTGCATCCACTTGTTGTTCCCTTGTCTCTGGGTTTCTTGACATCACTCCCTTTCCCCCCAACTCCCTCTTTCCCGTGGCCCTCCCGCGAAGCGTTGGTCCCCTTTTTCTCTCCTGCAGATTGTGCATCCAGCATCTCTTTTTAGACATACAATAGAGGTAATAACATGCACAAACACAAGACAGAGCGAAAGCAAGCACCAAAAGAAAGAAAATAGCCAAAATCCAATGACCATCAAAGAAAACACAACTCTCAAAAAAGGAAAGCTCGTAGTTAGTTCACGGACTGTTTGTTGGCCCTTAACAGTGTTTTCCAGTCCAGTCTGTGCGGGCACCAAGTCCTGCCCCCAAAGTCCTCCTTTAGCATTCCCTGGGGACCTTGTTGCTCCACCTCCTTACTCTTCTGCTGCACCCCCTTAGTGCTATGCCTCGGTGTGGCGGGATCCGTTCCCGCACTGTGTCTCAGGTGTTGTCCCTTCTAGGGCTATGAGTCTTTGAGGGACGTCGTGTCTCATCTTGGGCTGGCCATGTGGTCTTCTGTGTGGACTGTCTTCTCTGAGTGGGAACATCATCCTCAAGGCCTGGTGGGCCAGGATGTGCTCCATTCTCCCCTCCTCCCCCTTCGTCTGCTACGTATTCTCCATCAGATATGTCCCTCTCCCAGAGCTGCAGATATAGTGCCATCCTATGAAAAAACATATTTGGGTGTGGGAGAGGGGCATGGGTGGGGGGAGGATCTGCTCAGATCTTTCGAGGGTCCAGGAGAGGGTGACTGCTCAGCTGGGCACAGGCATATGGGGCTCCGAGCTCTGGCTCCAGATACTGGTTGGGAATGTGGCTTTGTTGTTAACCAGTTGTGTTCCAGTTGTTCAGTACCTGTGTCTTTTTGAGTGAGTTTTCTCATCTGGAAAGTAAAGGTATTCCAGGGTCTAGTGTCCCATGTCACTAAGTGATCAAGAGGGGTTAACCCGAACCTGATTCAAACCATGTGGACATGTCAGGCGCATTCTAGATCTGGGGTGGCGATTCAGAGTCCAGGACAATTATAATGTCCAAGAGGTGATATAGGTGGCTTCGTATTGATACGGGAAGCCCACTGTGGAGGTTTTGTCCTTCCGCTGATGGCCACTTCAACTCCTGCTAAAAGAGTTTCACTGGCTCAACAGCCGAACCGGGAGCCAGTGCCATGAAAACCATGTGGCTAACTGGGACATAGGGCAGAGAGACATTTTTTACCTTGATGGCTTGGGAAGCCCCCCAATCTCCATGCAAACCTTCTGGTGTGAGTACTTTGGAAGCAATCATAGGCTGACAGTAATTCCGATCTTTCCTTTGACAATGTGTCCGTTCTCTTTTTTGAACCTGAGAAGATGGCCCCTGTGTCCTCCAAGACATTTCCTGGCTGGCCCCCATCTTGGACAGTTAGCACGGGATCCTGGGGGCCAGTGAAACAGAGCCCTGAGACATTCCTTCAGCTTCCTCAAGCGTTATTGTCTCTCACTTGGGTTTTTCTAGGCGAGGACGAGGCCCGTCCTCTCTAGTGGAGGTTTGTCCTTCTCTCCTGGAGTTTTCAATGCAATGTTTTTTCCAATGTCTGTCTCTTCTGTAGTAGGCACCTGGATCCTTCCTTCCTCAGGGCTTGGCGGTGCCACAGGTCAGTCTCTCCGTGAGTGGGCCATGATCTCTTTTTCTGGGTCTCTGTTGTGTCTCATGGCAATTCCTAGTATTTTAGCTATTTCTTTGTCTCTGTCGTGGTAGGGTCATCTGTGTTGTGATACACCCAATAAGACACTTCTACCAAATCACGAAGATTGTTCCCTTCAAATGCTTCCCATTTCTTTTTCATGTCTGAGGCAGGCTGAGTAATAAAGGCAATACTTATTTCCCTCTTGTTCTCAGGGGCCTCTGGGTCCTTTGGGGTACAAAGAACGCAGGCTTCCATCAGCCACTCTAAAAAGGCAGGCAGGCAGGCAGGCAGACATTCGCTTGTAGGCGCCTGAAAATTCTCACTGACCTTAGATAAATGCATAGGTTTCCTAGTTGTCCTGCGGAGGCCCTGCAAGAGAGACTGGTGATACCTGGCTAAGCCCTCAGTGCCTTACTGGGAGTTTGGGTCCCACATTATTCGTGGAGTGGTAAAAAGAGTTTCTCTCCACTGGGGAGTGCCCGCTGGCTGACCATCAGTTCTATTGACTGCTTTCTGGGCCTCTCTCTGGAAGGGCTCGCATTCCTCTGCAGTGAACAGCACCTGCAGAAATGGCTGGCACTTGTCTGAGGTGGGCTGATGCATGTGGAAAAGCTAGTCTAGCAAAGAAATCAGACCTTGTGGTTTCTCAGACAGGGGGTTTTGTTTATTCCAATTATGCAATCCTGGGGGAAAAAATGGGACATAGACCCAAAGAGGGACTCTTGGGTTTTCCCCAGGTGTTTGGGCTGCTTGGCTTAAGCAGAGAATGCTGCTGACCAGTGATCCTTCTTGGGGGATGGAGAGGATATGCCAACCCTAGTGCACGTGTTGCGGGGTGACTT